>NW_027362761.1:71898205-73148205 GCF_046119375.1 Phyllobates terribilis | reverse complement strand
GCCGCCCGGGGATGCTGCGCCTCCTCACATTCACCCGAGAGAAGCCACCCACCCCAGGCAGCGTCCCCATGTCTCGCCATAGACAGAAATAACACGGAGCCGCCCGGGGATGCTGCATCTCCTCACATTCACCTGAGAGAAGCCGCCCACCACAGGCAGCGTCCCCATGTCTCGCCATAGCTAGAGATAACACGGAGCCGCCCGGGGATGCTGCGCCTCCTCACATTCACCTGAGAGAAGCCGCCCACCACAGGCAGCGTCCCCATGTCTCGCCATAGCTACAGATAACACGGAGCCGCCCGGTGATGCTGCGCCTCCTCACATTCACCTGAGAGAAGCCGCCCACCATAGGCAGCGTCCCCATGTCTCGCCATAGATAGAGATAACACGTAGTCGCCCGGGGATGCTGCGCCTCCTCACATTCACCTGAGAGAAGCCGCCCACCACAGGCAGCGTCCCCATGTCTCGCCATAGAAAGAGATAACACGGATCCACCCGGGGATGCTGCGCCTCCTCACTTTCACCTGAGAGAAGCCGCCCACCACAGGCAGTGTCCCCATGTATCGCCATAGTTAGAGATAACACGGAGCCGCCCGGGGATGCTGCGCCTCCTCACATTCACCTGAGAGAAGCCGCCAACCCCAGGCAGCGTCCCCATGTCTCGCCATAGCTAGAGATAACACGGAGCCGCCCGGGGATGCTGCGCCTCCTCACATTCACCTGAGAGAAGCCGCCAACCCCAGGCAGCGTCCCCATGTCTCGCCATAGACAGAGATAACACGGAGCCGCCCGGGGATGCTGCACCTCCTCACATTCACCTGAGAGAAGCCGCCCACCACAGGCAGCGTCCCCATGTCTCGCCATAGCTAGAGATAACACGGAGCCGCCCGGGGATGCTGCGCCTCCTCACATTCACCTGAGAGAAGCCGCCCACCACAAGCAGCGTCCCCATGTCTCGCCATAGCTAGAGATAACACGGAGCCGCCCGGGGATGCTGCGCCTCCTCACATTCACCTGAGAGAAGCCGCCAACCCCAGGCAGCGTCCCCATGTCTCGCCATAGACAGAGATAACACGGAGCCGCCCGGGGATGCTGCGCTTCCTCACATTCACCTGAGAGAAGCCGCCAACCCCAGGCAGCGTCCCCATTTCTCGCCATAGACAGAGATAACACGGAGCCGCCTGGGGATGCTGCGCCTCCTCACATTCACCTGAGAGAAGCCGCCCACCACAGGCAGCGTCCCCATGTCTCGCCATAGCTAGAGATAACATGGAGCCGCCCGGGGATGCTGCACCTCCTCACATTCACCTGAGAGAAGCCGCCCACCACAGGCAGCGTCCCCATGTCTCGCCATAGACAGAGATAACACGGATCCTCCCGGGGATGCTGCGCCTCCTCACATTCTCCTGAGAGAAGCCGCCCACCACAGGCAGCGTCCCCATGTCTCGCCATAGACAGAGATAACACGGAGCAGCCCGGGGATGCTGCGCCTCCTCACATTCACCTGAGAGAAGCCTCCCACCACAGGCAGCGTCCCCATGTCTCGCCATAGACAGAGATAACACGGAGCTGCCCGGGGATGGTGCGCCTCCTCACATTCACCTGAGAGAAGCCGCCCACCACAGGCAGTGTCCCCATGTATCGCCATAGCTAGAGATAACACGTAGTCGCCCGGGGATGCTGCGCCTCCTCACATTCACCTGAGAGAAGCCGCCCACCACAGGCAGTGTCCCCATGTATCGCCATAGCTAGAGATAACACGTAGTCGCCCGGGGATGCTGCGCCTCCTCACATTCACCTGAGAGAAGCCGCCCACCACAGGCAGTGTCCCCATGTATCGCCATAGCTAGAGATAACACGGAGCCGCCCGGGGATGCTGCGCCTCCTCACATTCACCTGAGAGAAGCCGCCAACCCCAGGCAGCGTCCCCATGTCTCGCCATAGCTAGAGATAACACTGAGCCGCCCGGGGATGCTGCGCCTCCTCACATTCACCTGAGAGTAGCCGCCAACCCCAGGCAGCGTCCCCATGTCTCGCCATAGCTAGAGATAACACGGAGCCGCCCGGGGATGCTGCGCCTCCTCACATTCACCTGAGAGAAGCCGCCAACCCCAGGCAGCGTCCCCATGTCTCGCCATAGACAGAGTTAACACGGAGCCGCCCGGGGATGCTGCACCTCCTCACATTCACCTGAGAGAAGCCGCCCACCACAGGCAGTGTCCCCATGTGTCGCCATAGCTAGAGATAACACGGATCCACCCGGGGATGCTGCGCCTCCTCACATTCACCTGAGAGAAGCCGCCCACCACAGGCAGCGTCCCCATGTCTCGCCATAGACAGAGATAAAACGGAGCTGCCCGGGGATGCTGCGCCTCCTCACATTCACCTGAGAGAAGACGCCCACCACAGGCAGCGTCCCCATGTCTCGCCATAGCTAGAGATAACACGTAGTCGCCCGGGGATGCTGCGCCTCCTCACATTCACCTGAGAGAAGCCGCCCACCACAGGCAGTGTCCCCATGTATCGCCATAGCTAGAGATAACACGTAGTCGCCCGGGGATGCTGCGCCTCCTCACATTCACCTGAGAGAAGCCGCCCACCACAGGCAGTGTCCCCATGTATCGCCATAGCTAGAGATAACACGGAGCCGCCCGGGGATGCTGCGCCTCCTCACATTCACCTGAGAGAAGCCGCCAACCCCAGGCAGCGTCCCCATGTCTCGCCATAGCTAGAGATAACACGGAGCCGCCCGGGGATGCTGCGCCTCCTCACATTCACCTGAGAGAAGCCGCCAACCCCAGGCAGCGTCCCCATGTCTCGCCATAGCTAGAGATAACACGGAGCCGCCCGGGGATGCTGCGCCTCCTCACATTCACCTGAGAGAAGCCGCCAACCCCAGGCAGCGTCCCCATGTCTCGCCATAGACAGAGATAACACGGAGCCGCCCGGGGATGCTGCACCTCCTCACATTCACCTGAGAGAAGCCGCCCACCACAGGCAGCGTCCCCATGTCTCGCCATAGCTAGAGATAACACGGATCCACCCGGGGATGCTGCGCCTCCTCACATTCACCTGAGAGAAGCCGCCCACCACAGGCAGCGTCCACATGTCTCGCCATAGACAGAGATAACACGGAGCCGCCCGGTCATGCTGCGCCTCCTCACATTCACCTGAGAGAAGCCGCTCACCACAGGCAGTGTCCCCATGTATCGCCATAGCTGAGATAACACGGAGCCGCCCGGGGATGCTGCGCCTCCTCGCATTCACCTGAGAGAAGCCGCCAACCCCAGGCAGCGTCCCCATGTCTCGCCATAGCTAGAGATAACACGGAGCCGCCCGGGGAGGCTGCGCCTCCTCACATTCACCTGAGAGAAGCCGCCAACCCCAGGCAGCGTCCCCATGTCTCGCCATAGCTAGAGATAACACGGAGCCGCCCGGGGATGCTGCGCCTCCTCACATTCACCTGAGAGAAGCCGCCCACCACAGGCAGCGTCCCCATGTCTCGCCATAGACAGAGATAACACGTAGTCACCCGGGGATGCTGTGCCTCCTCACATTCACCTGAGAGAAGCCGCCCACCACAGGCAGCGTCCCCATGTCTCGCCATAGATAGAGATAACACGGAGCCGCCCGGGGATGCTGCGCCTCCTCACATTCACCAGAGAGAAGCCGCCCACCACAGGCAGCGTCCCCATGTCTCGCCATAGACAGAGATAACACGTAGTCGCCCGGGGATGCTGCACCTCCTCACATTCACCTGAGAGAAGCCGCCCACCACAGGCAGCGTCCCCATGTATCGCCATAGAGATAACACGGAGCCGCCCGGGGATGCTGCGCCTCCTCACATTCACCTGAGAGAAGCCGCCCACCACAGGCAGCGTCCCCATGTCTCGCCATAGATAGAGATAACACGGAGCCGCCCGGGGATGCTGCGCCTCCTCACATTCACCCGAGAGAAGCCACCCACCCCAGGCAGCGTCCCCATGTCTCGCCATAGACAGAGATAACACGGAGCCGTCCGGGGATGCTGCATCTCCTCACATTCACCTGAGAGAAGCCGCCCACCACAGGCAGCGTCCCCATGTCTCGCCATAGACAGAGATAACACGGAGCCACCCGGGGATGCTGCGCCTCCTCACATTCACCTGAGAGAAGCCGCCCACCACAGGCAGCGTCCCCATGTCTCGCCATAGCTAGAGATAACACGGATCCACCCGGGGATGCTGCGTCTCCTCACATTCACCTGAGAGAAGCCGCCCACCACAGGCAGCGTCCCCATGTCTCGCCATAGCTAGAGATAACACGGAGCCGCCCGGGGATGCTGCGCCTCCTCACATTCACCTGAGAGAAGCCGCCCACCACAGCCAGCGTCCCCATGTCTCGCCATAGCTAGAGATAACACGGAGCCACCCGGGGATGCTGCGCCTCCTCACATTCACCTGAGAGAAGCCGCCCACCACAGGCAGCGTCCCCATGTCTCGCCATAGACAGAGATAACACGTAGTCGCCCGGGGATGCTGCGCCTCCTCACATTCACCTGAGAGAAGCCGCCCACCACAGGCAGTGACCCCATGTCTCGCCATAGAGATAACACGGAGCCGCCCGGGGATGCTGCGCCTCCTCACATTCACCTGAGAGAAGCCGCCCACCACAGGCAGCGTCCCCATGTCTCGCCATAGACAGCGATAACACGGATCCACCCGGGGATGCTGCGCCTCCTCACTTTCACCTGAGAGAAGCCGCCCACCACAGGCAGTGTCCCCATGTATCGCCATAGCTAGAGATAACACTGAGCCGCCCGGGGATGCTGCACCTCCTCACATTCACCTGAGAGAAGCCGCCCACCACAGGCAGCGTCCCCATGTCTCGCCATAGACAGAGATAACACGTAGTCACCCGGGGATGCTGCGCCTCCTCACATTCACCTGAGAGAAGCCGCCCACCACAGGCAGCGTCCCCATGTCTCGCCATAGATAGAGATAACACGGAGCCGCCCGGGGATGCTGCGCCTCCTCACATTCACCAGAGAGAAGCCGCCCACCACAGGCAGCGTCCCCATGTCTCGCCATAGACAGAGATAACACGTAGTCGCCCGGGGATGCTGCACCTCTTCACATTCACCTGAGAGAAGCCGCCCACCACAGGCAGCGTCCCCATGTATCGCCATAGAGATAACACGGAGCCGCCCGGGGATGCTGCGCCTCCTCACATTCACCTGAGAGAAGCCGCCCACCACAGGCAGCGTCCCCATGTCTCGCCATAGATAGAGATAACACGGAGCCGCCCGGGGATGCTGCGCCTCCTCACATTCACCCGAGAGAAGCCACCCACCCCAGGCAGCGTCCCCATGTCTCGCCATAGACAGAGATAACACGGAGCCGTCCGGGGATGCTGCATCTCCTCACATTCACCTGAGAGAAGCCGCCCACCACAGGCAGCGTCCCCATGTCTCGCCATAGACAGAGATAACACGGAGCCACCCGGGGATGCTGCGCCTCCTCACATTCACCTGAGAGAAGCCGCCCACCACAGGCAGCGTCCCCATGTCTCGCCATAGCTAGAGATAACACGGATCCACCCGGGGATGCTGCGTCTCCTCACATTCACCTGAGAGAAGCCGCCCACCACAGGCAGCGTCCCCATGTCTCGCCATAGACAGAGATAACACGTAGTCGCCCGGGGATGCTGCGCCTCCTCACATTCACCTGAGAGAAGCCGCCCACCACAGGCAGTGACCCCATGTCTCGCCATAGAGATAACACGGAGCCGCCCGGGGATGCTGCGTCTCCTCACATTCACCTGAGAGAAGCCGCCCACCACAGGCAGCGTCCCCATGTCTCGCCATAGACAGAGATAACACGTAGTCGCCCGGGGATGCTGCGCCTCCTCACATTCACCTGAGAGAAGCCACCCACCACAGGCAGTGACCCCATGTCTCGCCATAGAGATAACACGGAGCCGCCCGGGGATGCTGCGCCTCCTCACATTCACCTGAGAGAAGCCTCCCACCACAGGCAGCGTCCCCATGTCTCGCCATAGACAGAGATAACACGGATCCACCCGGGGATGCTGCGCCTCCTCACTTTCACCTGAGAGAAGCCGCCAACCACAGGCAGCGTCCCCATGCCTCGCCATAGCTAGAGATAACACGGAGCCGCCCGGGGATGCTGCGTCTCCTCACATTCACCTGAGAGAAGCCGCCCACCACAGGCAGCGTCCCCATGTCTCGCCATAGACAGAGATAACACGTAGTCGCCCGGGGATGCTGTGCCTCCTCACATTCACCTGAGAGAAGCCGCCCACCACAGGCAGCGTCCCCATGTCTCGCCATAGAGATAACACGGAGCCGCCCGGGGATGCTGCGCCTCCTCACATTCACCTGAGAGAAGCCTCCCACCACAGGCAGCGTCCCCATGTCTCGCCATAGACAGAGATAACACGGATCCACCCGGGGATGCTGCGCCTCCTCACTTTCACCTGAGAGAAGCCGCCCACCACAGGCAGCGTCCCCATGCCTCGCCATAGCTAGAGATAACACGGAGCCGCCCGGGGATGCTGCGCCTCCTCGCATTCACCTGAGAGAAGCCGCCAACCCCAGGCAGCGTCCCCATGTCTCGCCATAGCTAGAGATAACACGGAGCCGCCCGGGGATGCTGCGCCTCCTCACATTCACCTGAGAGAAGCCGCCCACCACAGGCAGCGTCCCCATGTCTCGCCATAGACAGAGATAACACGTAGTCACCCGGGGATGCTGTGCCTCCTCACATTCACCTGAGAGAAGCCGCCCACCACAGGCAGCGTCCCCATGTCTCGCCATAGATAGAGATAACACGGAGCCGCCCGGGGATGCTGCGCCTCCTCACATTCACCAGAGAGAAGCCGCCCACCACAGGCAGCGTCCCCATGTCTCGCCATAGACAGAGATAACACGTAGTCGCCCGGGGATGCTGCACCTCCTCACATTCACCTGAGAGAAGCCGCCCACCACAGGCAGCGTCCCCATGTATCGCCATAGAGATAACACGGAGCCGCCCGGGGATGCTGCGCCTCCTCACATTCACCTGAGAGAAGCCGCCCACCACAGGCAGCGTCCCCATGTCTCGCCATAGATAGAGATAACACGGAGCCGCCCGGGGATGCTGCGCCTCCTCACATTCACCCGAGAGAAGCCACCCACCCCAGGCAGCGTCCCCATGTCTCGCCATAGACAGAGATAACACGGAGCCGTCCGGGGATGCTGCATCTCCTCACATTCACCTGAGAGAAGCCGCCCACCACAGGCAGCGTCCCCATGTCTCGCCATAGACAGAGATAACACGGAGCCACCCGGGGATGCTGCGCCTCCTCACATTCACCTGAGAGAAGCCGCCCACCACAGGCAGCGTCCCCATGTCTCGCCATAGCTAGAGATAACACGGATCCACCCGGGGATGCTGCGTCTCCTCACATTCACCTGAGAGAAGCCGCCCACCACAGGCAGCGTCCCCATGTCTCGCCATAGCTAGAGATAACACGGAGCCGCCCGGGGATGCTGCGCCTCCTCACATTCACCTGAGAGAAGCCGCCCACCACAGGCAGCGTCCCCATGTCTCGCCATAGCTAGAGATAACACGGAGCCGCCCGGGGATGCTGCGCCTCCTCACATTCACCTGAGAGAAGCCGCCCACCACAGGCAGCGTCCCCATGTCTCGCCATAGACAGAGATAACACGTAGTCGCCCGGGGATGCTGCGCCTCCTCACATTCACCTGAGAGAAGCCGCCCACCACAGGCAGTGACCCCATGTCTCGCCATAGAGATAACACGGAGCCGCCCGGGGATGCTGCGCCTCCTCACATTCACCTGAGAGAAGCCGCCCACCACAGGCAGCGTCCCCATGTCTCGCCATAGACAGCGATAACACGGATCCACCCGGGGATGCTGCGCCTCCTCACATTCACCGGAGAGAAGCCTCCCACCACAGGCAGCGTCCCCATGTATCGCCATAGCTAGAGATAACACGGAGCCGCCCGGGGATGCTGCGCCTCCTCACATTCACCGGAGAGAAGCCTCCCACCACAGGCAGTGTCCCCATGTATCGCCATAGCTAGAGATAACACTGAGCCGCCCGGGGATGCTGCGCCTCCTCACATTCACCTGAGAGAAGCCTCCCACCACAGGCAGCGTCCCCATGTCTCGCCATAGCTAGAGATTACACGGATCCACCCGGGGATGCTGCACCTCCTCACATTCACCTGAGAGAAGCCGCCCACCACAGGCAGCGTCCCCATGTCTCGCCATAGCTAGAGATAACACGGAGCCGCCCGGGGATGCTGCGCCTCCTCACATTCACCTGAGAGAAGCCGCCCACCACAGGCAGCGTCCCCATGTCTCGCCATAGACAGAGATAACACGTAGTCACCCGGGGACGCTGCGCCTCCTCACATTCACCTGAGAGAAGCCGCCCACCACAGGCAGCGTCCCCATGTATCGCCATAGAGATAACACGGAGCCGCCCGGGGATGCTGCGCCTCCTCACATTCACCTGAGAGAAGCCGCCCACCACAGGCAGCGTCCCCATGTCTCGCCATAGATAGAGATAACACGGAGCCGCCCGGGGATGCTGCGCCTCCTCACATTCACCCGAGAGAAGCCACCCACCCCAGGCAGCGTCCCCATGTCTCGCCATAGACAGAGATAACACGGAGCCGCCCGGGGATGCTGCGCCTCCTCACATTCACCTGAGAGAAGCCGCCCACCACAGGCAGCGTCCCCATGTCTCGCCATAGATAGAGATAACACGGATCCTCCCGGGGATGCTGCGTCTCCTCACATTCACCTGAGAGAAGCCGCCCACCACAGGCAGCGTCCCCATGTCTCGCCATAGACGGAGATAACACGGAGCCGCCCGGGGATGCTGCGCCTCCTCACATTCACCTGAGAGAAGCCGCCCACCACAGGCAGCGTCCCCATGTCTCGCCATAGACAGAGATAACACGGAGCCACCCGGGGATGCTGCGCCTCCTCACATTCACCTGAGAGAAGCCGCCCACCACAGGCAGCGTCCCCATGTCTCGCCATAGCTAGAGATAACACGGATCCACCCGGGGATGCTGCGTCTCCTCACATTCACCTGAGAGAAGCCGCCCACCACAGGCAGCGTCCCCATGTCTCGCCATAGATAGAGATAACACGGATCCACCCGGGGATGCTGCGCCTCCTCACATTCACCTGAGAGAAGCCTCCCACCACAGGCAGCGTCCCCATGTCTCGCCATAGATAGAGATAACACGGATCCTCCCGGGGATGCTGCGTCTCCTCACATTCACCTGAGAGAAGCCGCCCACCACAGGCAGCGTCCCCATGTCTCGCCATAGAGATAACACGTAGTCGCCCGGGGATGCTGCGCCTCCTCACATTCACCTGAGAGAAGCCTCCCACCACAGGCAGCGTCCCCATGTCTCGCCATAGACAGAGATAACACGGAGCCGCCCGGGGATGCTGCGCCTCCTCACATTCACCTGAGAGAAGCCGCCCACCACAGGCAGCGTCCCCATGTCTCGCCATAGAGATAACACGGAGCCGCCCGGGGATGCTGCGCCTCCTCACATTCACCTGAGAGAAGCCGCCCACCACAGGCAGCGCTCGGAGCCGCCTGCTGACGTCACGTGATTGGCAGCGCCAGCGCTCTCGGAAGCCGGCTCTGCACTCTGCAGCCTGCACCTCACCCGGGCAGCAGCTCCTCGCCAGACTCCGACAAGGACGAGTCCAGCCCGTGCCCGCTCCCTCCCGCAGCCCTTCCTCTGGGTAAGAAGAACTTCTTCATCTACAAGTTGTGTGTTGTAGCCGGCTACAATGCCTTCTCCGTGCAGAGCCACGACCATATCTGGGCAAAATATTCGTTTGTCACCAAAGGGGGGACTGCTCGGCTTCCCCTCTATAAATAGGCAGTGATCCATAGGGATGGAGACAATGCACACTTGTCCCGGCCTGAGCTCATCATCCTATTCCTGCAATCAGTAGGGTGCCAGCAGCTGGCATGGGGCATCACACTGGGTATCAGCAGCCTTACTTTCTGTAGTGTTCTGTAGGACTGTTCCTTTATGCTTTTCTATGTAAACACAATTGGTTATAGTATTAATCCGCCACATACATAGAGAAGCATGAAGTCGTCGTTCACACCACCATATGATCATTACAGATACATTGCAATTCTTAACATAGATAGCAGTTTGGGTCTTGTACACGTCTTTCACCGCTGATTTAGAAGTACAGGTGCCATACAGATGAAAAATCATTTTTTCTGGATGAAAATCAGACGTGTTTTTATATGAAATTTGCCATAGGGTAATAGGGCAAATATGACTGCAGTAAGTGATGAATCACTTTGGTCCCAATTCATTATTTACAGGTATTTTTTTGTAAGTTACTATATATAATGTTCATCAATACGATTACTAATAGAAAATCCAGAAAAATGTCTCCTTCATCTGGGATAATTTGAGAAGCTACATAAACAATGATATTACTTCTAGTATTATTATTGGATGACAACAATACGCTGCCTTTAGCCTTCTACTCTACTAGATCTGGGAACCTTCTGGGACGGTCCTGTCCGTCATCATTTACTAGGTTAGGGATACAGTGGATTGTGAATTACCTTTGAGAACTAACCATACTGAATGCTATTAGTCACACTAGCATGTGAAAGACAAGTGTATTCCATTAATATCACAGCATTTACTGGCACCCACGTAATCTCTGTGCTTTATTACTTGCTGGCATCTGCGAGGCTGGATGGAATGGTACACCATTTCATGATAATTTCAGAAGAAGTTGCTTTCCTGTTGGGAAATGAGCAGAGACTGCATTTCTTTCCCATTCTTGTTTGTAAGATGCTGTCTGGTGCTATCCAGAAGCCTAAATATAACCCCAGAAGATCATGGACACATTTTATATGCATAAAGATCACCAGGACAGATATCGTCAACCTCATATACCTTATGAGGGCTTCCTGAACTAGTTATGGAGTCTCCTTTTCAGGATCCACATTTTTCAACAAGAGTGGAGACTAGTTACATCATGCTTTGGAGGTCTACAAAGGAAGTCCTACATTACATCTATCACCCATTCCTGTGATAGTACTTTGTCATTTTTAATTTCCCTTGTTGTGCCCTTGCAGAGAAACTAAATATTTACTGCTAGGTGTCCCCAAATTAAAGGTGCACACTTTGTGATGAATTTATTAAGGGACCCTCCAACCAAGAGGATTTTTATTAAAGCAGGGGACACTTTTATTAAAGATAATATTTTAAATGCTTTATATTCTGATCTGAATGGCTACCAAAACACTCTTTAAAATGCATTTACCTGCGTTTGTCATGAGAAACTACTTGTCTATGTCTGGACGTACAGTAAAGGACTTTTTTACACAAATCATGGGGTCTCAGCTTCAATTCCCAGAGCTAGTGATATATAATGCTCCTATATTGTTGTGAATAGTATGGCTATACTCACTGCAACCTTTTTCCTAGAGTTGGGACACAATACTACTGCACTTACACAGTAGTGCTTAACTTGCAGCTTTTGTCACTGCACTGCCTATGGAAAAATGTAGATGAAATGTCAGTAATCCCAGCACAATAAGACTGGAGTCAAACATGCAGTTTTTGCTATGTGATGTTTTTAGTAAGATCCAAAAGGAATGAGAAATATGAAAGACCTCCTGCTCATTCATTTACTTCTTACTTTGGCGCAAACAATTGCAATGCAAACTGCAAGTGTCATTTACGAGCTGTAATGTTCTTTTCATCTGTCCCCGGTCAGATTCCTTGAGACAGCAATTCTCGAGCTAGTGGTCCCGTTTTGACGTTCCCCGGCCCTTTAATTCCTCTTTACACAGTGAGCAGTTGCACGTAGCAGTCACCACAGAATGCTGCGGCACATGCAATGAAGGATTGCATCCTGAAGCTGGCCAGTGCCAGCTTCAGGATGCAATTTGTAGGTGGAGCTTGTGTGCTCTGCGCTCTTGTTCCACTGAAGACAGGAGCTGCAGCGTCCCTCATGTGATGTATAGGCTGCAGCCACAGCGTCTACCATGTGATGTATAAGCTGCAGCCCCAGCGTCTCCCACTTGATGTATAAGCTGCAGCTCCAGCGTCTCCCACGTGATGTATAAGCTGCAGCTCCAGCATCTTATATGTGATGTATATGCCCAAGTGTATCCTATGTGGTGTATACACTCCAGCCCCAGTGTCTCCTATGTGATGTATATGTTCCAGCTTCAACATCTCCTATTTGATGTATATGCGCCAGTCCTCCAGTGTTTCCTATGTAATTATATACAGCAGTCTTGTTGTCCCCTATGTGAATACTGCCGTCTCGGTGTCTCCTATGTGATCAATACTGCTGTCTCAGTGTCTCCTATGTGATGTGTATAAACCAGTCTCAGAGTTTCCTATGTGATGTGTATATATAACAGCTCTGGTGTCTCCTATGTGACGTATACAGCAGTCTCAGTGTCTCTAATGCGGTGTATATATAGCAGCCATAGTGTCTCCTATGTGATGTATACTGTAGTCTCACTGTCTCCTATGTGATGTGTATATATAGCAACTCCAGTGTCTCGTATGTGATGTAAACAGCAGTCTCATTGTCTACTATGTGATGTATATACCTGTAGACCTCCCACTGGTTGAGTTCTGTAAATGTAATATGAGAAGTGATGAATTTCTTACTGTGAAGAGACTTGCAATGTAATACACATTGTGTGCAGAACAATTTACTGCTACTAGTTCTTTACAAAACATATTATCACAAAGAGTCGACTGCGCTCAAAACCGACACAAACCTGGAAAAGTAGTTGCGAGTAGCAACATCATCAATACCATCTAACATCACACAACTTACCAAAAAGAAGCAGTTCCTGCCATCACATTAGTGGTGAGCTAATTAAATATTTGACCAAATATAGCAGGGTAAATTTCAAGTTGATAATTTTGCACAGCCCCTGAATGAGGTCATAAATATCCAAATGGCCATTGGCAGAAAACAGGTTTCCCACCCCTGCTCCAATACCAGGGTGGGCAATTAATTTCCCCTAAGAGCCACATGAGAGACCATGACTGTTGTGGAGGGCCAAACTTAAAGGGTCTTTGGGTTTTCATCTATCTGAAGTCGACAAAAAGCTAAGCTATCTTCCTTTGTTTGTTTCTTTTTGCTGTCTTTAGTGGTCAGTGGGGATCGACTAGCGCTCATCCCCTCCCTTCCCTAGCCAGGTCCGAACGCCAGGGAAAGACAGGACGAGGTTCGTGTGCGGCGATTGGTGAAGAGCCAATATAGGGATGTTAGTGGAGACAGGGTGATCCTAGATCAGCCTAGAAGGTCTCCACTCCCTCCTTTCCCTAGAGTCTGGGCTTCCTTTCCCTCTTCCGTTTGTGTTGCACTAAGCCTTTCCCACACCTTGCATGACAGATGTCCACTCAAATAGTATGATGTCCCACACAGCCCTTTCAACAAATTGATGTTCCCACAAAGTTCCCCACACATTATGATGTCTCCACACAGCCTCTCACACAGAATAATGTCCTCTCAAACAGTATGATATCCCCAAACAGCCCCTCTCACAATTTGATGTCCCCACAGAGCTCCATGTCCCCTTACACAGTATGATGTCCCCACAAAGCCTCCCATACAGTATGATATCCCTGCAGAGCCCCATATCCTCTAACAGTTTGATGTTCTCACAAAGCACCCACACAGTACAATATCCCCCAAAAGTCCTCCACATGGCATGATGTCCCCACAAAGCCCCCCACATAGTAGGCTGTCTCCACAAAATATGATGTCCCCCTACACAGTACGATATCCCGAAAAAGCTCCCCACAAAGCATGATGTCCCCACAAAGCCCCCTCACAGTATGATGTCCCCACAAACCCCCACACACAGTATGATGTCCCTGAAGAGCCCTCCACACAGTATGATGTCCCTGCAAAGTCCCATGTCCCCTTACACAGTATGATGTCACCATAAAGCCTCCACAGAGAATGATATTCACAAAAAGCCTCCCACAAAGCATGATGTCCCCACAAAAACCCACGCACAGTAGGATGTCCCTAGCAAGCTCCCCACAAAGTATAATGTCCCCACACAGCCCCCCTGCAGTAGGCTGTCCTCACTAAGCCTATGTAACATACCTGGCGGCGTCCTTGCATGGTGGTCCATCTCCCACTGTGCAAGAGGGCGCACTTGATCTCCTGTCCAGAATGTCTCTCTGGCTTCCCTCCATGCTGTCTGTTTGTGTCTGTTTCTGCTGCTTAAGGGCGGCGCCCGATCACTTCCTGCCTTTTGTACCTGCTGTGGGTCACACCCCTTGTGCGTCCTCAGCCTATTGCTGTCTGTCACTTGGTATATAGCTCAGCAGCTCCCTTCTATCCCTGCCTGAGCATAGTGTTTCCTTCAGTGTGTGCTTGCACTCTGAAGGTGCCAGGTCCCGTTCTTTGTTTCCTTGTCTGCCTTTCCTGGAGGCTGTATTTCCAGGACTGTCTGAACTGAGTCCTGTATGTCTTCTGCTTTGCGGTATCAGCTCCCGTGTCTGAACTGAGTCCTGTATGTCTCCTGCTTTGCGGTATCAGCTCCCGTGTCTGAACTGAGTCCTGTATGTCTCCTGCTTTTCGGTATTAGTTCCCGTGTCTGAACTGAGTCCTTTCTGTGTTCTCTTGTCTGTCCTGTCTGAACACGCTCCTAGCCTGTTCCTCCTGCCTTCTAGGGGCCGATTACCTAGACCCGTTCCTGTATCTTGTCTGACCTGTCTGAACACGCTCCTAGCCTGTTCCTCTCGCCTTCTAGTGGCCGATTTCCTAGACCCGCTCCTGTGTCTGGTCTGTCCTGTCTGAACACGCTCCTTGCCTGTTCACTCCGCCTTCTAGTGGCCGATTTCCTAGACCCGCTCCTGTGTCTGGTCTGTCCTGTCTGAACACGCTCCTTGCCTGTTCGTTCCGCCTCTCTGGGGGCCGTATTCCCAGACCCGCTCCTGTATCCCTCTGCAGTGTCGGTCTCCTCCGTACACTCAGTTCCAGTCTGAACTCTCTCCTGTCCTTTACCTGTTCTGCCTGTATTGTTCCTTAGTCCCGGTGTGTACTGGGTCCTATCCCGCCTGTGTTCCTACCTGCTAGTGCCTCCCTGTCTGCACTCTAGCTGTGCTTGCCTTTACCCCCCTGCCTGCATACCCGCCTGCCTGCATACCAGTCGTGCCTGCCTATACCCACCAGTCTGTGTGCCAGCCTACCAGCCTGTTCCTGTATTCCCCTGTGTGGGTCAACAGCCGTGTCCGGGGTCTGTCCTGGAGTAGCACCTGGTCCCTCTGCTCGGTTCCTCCTTGGTGCACTGGCGTCGTATGCCGTCGTGCGACCCTGGTCGGATCGGGTGAATACCTAGTCACGCCCCTCCAGGCATTCACTCTCCGGCACGGTCCAGTGGAATCACTACCAATCACACGCACACGCCGCTTAGCCCAGGCGTGTGCATAACAGCATGCTCAGGCCATGGTTCCCGTTGAGCCCCACGGCCTTCGCTCTTTGAGAAGTTTTTCCAGCGAATACATGCATTAAAATAAATAAATAAAATTTTTTTCCCCCTTTAGCTGAGTTCCAGGCGAATTACGCACCCGTCCAGATGGATCTATCAGCTCTCGTTCCTGCGGATCCGCCACGTTACTATGGGGATCCAAGACAGTGTCGTGCATTTGTGGAGCAATGCATGCTACACTTTAAGGCCTACCCTCTCTATTTTCCTTCCGATTGGGCTAAAGTGGCCTTTATGATTGACTACCTAGCGGGTGATGCCTTGAAATGGGTCACCCCCCTATGGGAAGCATGGGATCCTGTCATCCTTGACCTGCAGGCCTTCCTGGTGGCCTTTCGTATGGTCTTCGAGGACTCTAACTCTGAAGCCCCTGCTGAAGCTTCACTTCCCAATATCCCGGAGCAGCCCCGACGGGTAATGTGTGTGGGTAGCGCAATAGTCCTCCAGCCCAATGAGACTACTGCCCACCCAGAATCCTCACAGGGTGACTACGCTTTCCGGAATACTTCTCTCAACCTCAAGAGGCAGTCCAGACGTGCTAGACTTAGAGGCAAGCCGTCACGCCAGGGTCTGTCCTCCCTGAGACCTCCTGACCCCAACCTTGAAGTCCCTACTGAAGCTTCATCTCCCTGTATCCCGGAGAAACCCCAATGGGTAATGTGCGTGGGTAGTGCACCAGTTCTCCTGGCTGAAGAGACTTCTGCCCATCCAGACTCCACACAGGAGAACTTCCTGCACCCGGCATCAGATGCTTCTCTCTCTTTAACCGGTGTGCATGTCCAAGGATGCTCCAAAGCTGTGGTTACCTCAGAGTCTGTGCACCTCTACTACCTGGCGGAGGATCCCCTGTTGCCTCCTGAACCCTCCGGGATACCACTCGATGACAAATGGAGAGAGACTTCTCTACACCCGGTACACAATACTTTGTCCGCTTCGTCCTGTGAGCCTGACAATGGGTACCCCAAAGTGGTAGTTACCTCCGAGTCTCTACACCCCTCCGACCAGGCGGAGGATCTCCAGTTGTCTCCTGAACCCTTCGGGGTGCTACCTGGTAGCGAAAGGACAGAGACTCTCCTATACTCTGTACCTGATACCTCGCTCGCTTCGTCCAGTGAGTCCAACCTAGTGTACTCCGAAGCAGAGGTTACTCCTGAGTCTCTACACCCCTCCGACCAGGCGGAGGACCTCCAGTTGTGTTCAGAATCCTTCGGGGTGCCACCTGGTGGTGAATGGACAGAGACTTTCCTATACTCTGTACCTGATACCTCGCTCGCTTCGTCCAGTGAGTCCAACCTAGTGTACTCCGAAGCAGAGGTTACTCCTGAGTCTCTACACCCCTCCGACCAGGCGGAGGACCTCCAGTTGTGTTCAGAATCCTTCGGGGTGCCACCTGGTGGTGAATGGACAGAGACTTTCCTATATCCTGTACCTGATACCTCGCTCGCTTCGTCCAGTGAGTCCGACCTAGTGTACTCCGAAGCAGAGGTTACTCCCGAGTCTCTACACCCCTCCGACCAGGCGGAGGACCTCCAGTTGTGTTCAGAACCCTTCGGGGTGCCACCTGGTGGTGAATGGACAGAGACTTTCCTATACTCGGTACCCGATACCTCGCCTGCTTCCTCCAGTGAGTCTGACCTAGTGTACTCTGAAGCAGTTGTTTTCTCTGAGCCTCTGCACTCTTCTGACCCGGCGGAGGACCTCCAGTTGTTTCCTGAATCCTCCGGGATACCACCAGATAACAAAGAGACAGTGACTTTTCCTCATTATGTACCTGATAACCCGTCTATTTTTTCCTGTGAGCTTGACAAGATGTACCTCGAAGCAGAGATTACCCTCAAGTCTCTGTCCCCCTCCAACCCAGTGAACGACTGGTCCTCGAATTCCCTGCGGAAGATTCTGGCAGGCCTGAAGAAGAGGGGGCGTAAGGGGGGAGGTACTGTAACATACCTGGCGGCGTCCTTGCATGGTGGTCCATCTCCCACTGTGCAAGAGGGCGCACTTGATCTCCTGTCCAGAATGTCTCTCTGGCTTCCCTCCATGCTGTCTGTTTGTGTCTGTTTCTGCTGCTTAAGGGCGGCGCCCGATCACTTCCTGCCTTTTGTACCTGCTGTGGGTCACACCCCTTGTGCGTCCTCAGCCTATTGCTGTCTGTCACTTGGTATATAGCTCAGCAGCTCCCTTCTATCCCTGCCTGAGCATAGTGTTTCCTTCAGTGTGTGCTTGCACTCTGAAGGTGCCAGGTCCCGTTCTTTGTTTCCTTGTCTGCCTTTCCTGGAGGCTGTATTTCCAGGACTGTCTGAACTGAGTCCTGTATGTCTTCTGCTTTGCGGTATCAGCTCCCGTGTCTGAACTGAGTCCTGTATGTCTCCTGCTTTGCGGTATCAGCTCCCGTGTCTGAACTGAGTCCTGTATGTCTCCTGCTTTTCGGTATTAGTTCCCGTGTCTGAACTGAGTCCTTTCTGTGTTCTCTTGTCTGTCCTGTCTGAACACGCTCCTAGCCTGTTCCTCCTGCCTTCTAGGGGCCGATTACCTAGACCCGTTCCTGTATCTTGTCTGACCTGTCTGAACACGCTCCTAGCCTGTTCCTCTCGCCTTCTAGTGGCCGATTTCCTAGACCCGCTCCTGTGTCTGGTCTGTCCTGTCTGAACACGCTCCTTGCCTGTTCGCTCCGCCTTCTAGTGGCCGATTTCCTAGACCCGCTCCTGTGTCTGGTCTGTCCTGTCTGAACACGCTCCTTGCCTGTTCGTTCCGCCTCTCTGGGGGCCGTATTCCCAGACCCGCTCCTGTATCCCTCTGCAGTGTCGGTCTCCTCCGTACACTCAGTTCCAGTCTGAACTCTCTCCTGTCCTTTACCTGTTCTGCCTGTATTGTTCCTTAGTCCCGGTGTGTACTGGGTCCTATCCCGCCTGTGTTCCTACCTGCTAGTGCCTCCCTGTCTGCACTCTAGCTGTGCTTGCCTTTACCCCCCTGCCTGCATACCCGCCTGCCTGCATACCAGTCGTGCCTGCCTATACCCACCAGTCTGTGTGCCAGCCTACCAGCCTGTTCCTGTATTCCCCTGTGTGGGTCAACAGCCGTGTCCGGGGTCTGTCCTGGAGTAGCACCTGGTCCCTCTGCTCGGTTCCTCCTTGGTGCACTGGCGTCGTATGCCGTCGTGCGACCCTGGTCGGATCGGGTGAATACCTAGTCACGCCCCTCCAGGCATTCACTCTCCGGCACGGTCCAGTGGAATCACTACCAATCACACGCACACGCCGCTTAGCCCAGGCGTGTGCATAACAGCCTACCCCCAAAGTATAAGAGAAAATATAGCTGCAGTCTGAAATGCTAAGAATAATAAATTTAAAAAATTGGAACTGTATTACTGCCATTACAGATAGTATTGCAGTTCCAATTTTCTAAATGTATTAATTAAATGAATAATTGTTTTAACTAGCACCTGTACACACAGTTTGGATGTGCTGATCAGATTTTCTATTTGTAGCATAGCCCAAAGTATGATGTCCCCACACACAGTAGGATTTTCCCCACACAGTATGATGTCCCCACACAACCTCTCATACAGTATGATGTCCCCTTACACAGTATGAAGTTCCCACAAAGCCCCCCACACAGTATGATGTTCTCATTAAGCCCCCACACAGTATGATGCCCCTGTAGAGCCCAATGTTCCCTTTCACAGCATGATGTCCCCACAAAACCCTCACACAGTATGATATCCCCCACAAAACATGATGTCCCCACAATGCCCTCCACATGGTATGATGTCCCCTTACATAATACGATATCCTCAAAAAGGTTAACACAAAGCATGATGTCCTCACAAAGCCCCACCAGAGTATAATGTCTCCACAGAACCCCATATCCCCTTACACAGTATGATGTCCATACAAAACCACCCATGAAGAATGATGTTCCTTCATAGCCTCCCACACACCCACACACAGCCCCTAACGCAGTATGATTTCCTCACTAAGCCTACCCCCAAAGTATGATGTCCCCTCACACAGTATGATGTCCCCGTGCAGCCTCTCTCACAATATGATGTCCCCATATAACCCCATTATCCTTTACACAGTATGTTGTCTCCACAAAGACCCCCACACAGTATGATGTCCCCACAGAGCCCCATAATCCCTTATACAGTATAATGTCCCCACAAAGCCCCAAACACATTATGGTGTCCCCACAAAGCCCCACATACAGTATGATGTCCTCACACTGCCCCCACACAGTATGATGTCCTTACAAAGCTATCCACACAGTATGATGTTCTTTCATTGTTCCCCATGTTGTCCAAACCCCCCCCACATAGCCTCGCATGCAGTATGGTGTCTTCACTAAGCCTGCCCCCAAAGTATGATGTCTCCACACAGCCCCTCACTCAGTATGATGCCCCCAAAAAACCTACCACACAGTATGATGAGCCCAAAAAGCCCCGCACACTGTATTATGTCCCCAGACTACCTGTATAATGTCCCCTTACGTACTTTGTTCACACTAAGTCCCCGACACAGTTTAAAATACCCAAAAAGCCCCCACAAAGCATAATGTCTGCCCAAAGCCCAACACACAATATACGGTAATGTCCCTGCACAACCCCCCACACAGTATGATGTCCCTACAAAGTCATTCACACAGTATGATGTTCCTTAATAGCCGCCCATGATGTCCCCACATCACACACAGTCCCCCACACTGTATGATATCCTCACAAAGCCTGCCCCTACAATATGATGTCCCCTCACAGCCCCCATGCATTATGATGTCCTCACAGCCCCCCACTCAGTATGATGCCCCCACACAGCTCCACATGCAATATGATGTCCCCACAGTTTCCGACAATTACTGACAATAAAAAGAAACCAACTCAAAAATAAAACTCTGGTCTTTTCAGCATATTAAGGCTAGTAACAACATTGCACTTGCTGTGCTCTCAGTCACACTGGCTTAATGATGGAAGATGAAGCTGATAGCTCCCTGTTCCAATATTGAATTCACCAGTATCTGCAGGGTGCAGTGTGCCACTATTCCCAGTCCTCTGGCTGTCCTGGTCCACGGGCCGGACATGAACAGCCAAAGGACCGCATGTGGCCCGTGGGCCACACTTTGGCAAGGTCTTCTCTAATAAGAACTTACAATAGACAATCAGCTGCCATTTAAATATAGCTATCTCTTTCTTTGCAAGTCACTACAGGGATAAGCCCTAGAGAAGACAAGTTAGGGTCCTTGGAAGCTCCACAATTTCACACTGAATCTTGCCCTGACCAGGTATATCGAAGACCCAAAACTCTCTAAATGGACAGATAGTTTGACTACTCTTGAGTTGCATATATATTTTTCTTAAAGAAGCACTACCATCAAAATTTTCTATCCTCTTAATATATTGCAATAATCATATTATACTTACAGTTGCTCATTTTACCTTTCAACCCAGCTAATTCTTCCATTTCCACTATGACATCACGAGATTAAAAAATGACTAGGTGAATCCTTCTTAACTCCATGTAGAAACAGGAGGTCAATTTTCACTGTATGAGTCCGAAGTGACTGCAAAAGTCCTTGGCAGGAGGAAGAGCAGTGCATTTAGGTCTGGAGTTGAAGAGGGGGATTATAAATGCAGGGATAATAGACTTCCTGTTTATATATAGAACAGAGAAAAGAGAAGAATTAATTGGGTAGAAAGGCAAAATGAGCAATTGTAAGTACACAGTGCAATTTAATATGATGATTCCAATATATTTATAGGATAAAAACTTTGATGGGAGTGCTTCTTTAAAAGGGTTGTCCGGTCTTCTGTTGAAAGTCTGCAGTCACTCTGTGTAACCGCAAACTTCAGAATTATTACAGTGTGTACACCGCACCCTGCCAGGATTCTCTGATGTTGCCGGGAAGAGCAGGCGATCACATGACCACAAGTATACGATTTGCATACTTTTGACCAGATTTCCGCCAGACTAGCTCAGCCTCGCTCAATCAACTTATATTGAGCGAGGCCAAGCATGTCTAGTTGGCATATGACCACAAGTTGCATACTTGCTGTCATCTGACAGCCCGCTCTTCTTGCCAACACCGAAGAATCCTGACATTGTGCGGTGAATGCTCTTTGAGAATTCAAAAGTGTCAATATACAATGAATAACTGCAGACTTTTAGCAAAAGACTGGACAACCCCGTTAAAAACATTAGATTTTTTATTTATTTTGTAACATACAATTACCTCAAGGCTTTTATATACTTATAATGCCAGAGACGAGTCCATCTTTTTTATATCTAAAGATCTAGGGAAAACAAATTATCACCTATCCACCGGATAGCTGATAACTTATAGAGCTGGGGTTCTGACCACTTGGACCCGCACCAATCTGCAGAACTGGGATCTTATATCCCCGTTAGAATGGAGTGGCAGTGCACATGTTTGACCCACGCTTAGGTCACTCCGTGTTGGGCTGCTGAGCGCGGCACTCTGCTTTTTCCAGCAGCTCCATAAAGAATGAATGGAGCGGCTGTCTGGTAACCAGCCTGTTGCTTTATTTTGCAATGTACATAAAAGTGCACTGTTAGGAATAAAAATTATCTGTTCTTCCAATTGCAGTGTGTCCCAGCGGTTGGATCCCCACCTATCTTATGGATAGGTGATAACTTGTTTTCACCGGACAACCCTTTTAATGTATAAAGTATTTTTCAAATGTGAAAAGGATAGTCAACACCCCAAGAACTTATTCAAAGTGTTTACAGGACTTGGAATAATGGAAGAATGTTTACAGAGCACATGTTCACAGAGCAGAGCAATGTCACATCTGAATGTGTTTCAAATGTGATATTGCACATGGCATAAATATAGCAGTGCGCATAGTCCTCTGTTTGGGGATCACTATGGTAAATTGTTTGTAAATGTGATTAAACCACAGAAACAACAGCCAAATTTAGGTAGGACTTGTGATGTATGTGAAGCCTGTTTTTCTTAGAATACAAATTTGGAAAAATGTCTTCCCTACAGATAGAACAGTAAGTTGAATTTGACACAAATACAGCCATAGTGCCCCAATATTGGAGCCAGTAACAGCCCTCACATATCACATTTAACTACACCGGGCCCCTAACAAAGTCATCAACAGAGCCCCAATAATGTTGACAGCCACAGAGCCAGCCCAGCCACGGCTCAGACAGAACCAGCCATAGATCCCACAAAACTGAACCAATCACAGATTGCCTTGACAGAGCCAAGCACAGGTCCCACACAATAGAGACAGCCACAGTCTCCACATTATCACATAAAAAAGCCAGACACATCTAGCCAGTGAAAACAACCACCCATGTAGCCATGCCATTATAGTGGCAAATATGCTAGTGCTACAGATATGCCAAGCACAAATTGGTATTTTCATTGAAATGATACGTTTCACAAAATAAATTACCTGAAAACATAGGTCCATGAGTTGTCCTTGTCTTGTCAGGTTCAAATTCTTGTCGGGGCATTCTAGAACCAGTTTTATTTTGCTTTTTTGCTAAAAAATAAATGTTAGTTCATATGTGACATGCAGATAATTCATGAGCATGTGTCACGCCAGGTGTGGGAAAGACTTAGTGCAACGAAGAGGGAAAGGGGGAAGTGGAGAACTCCTAGTCTGGTCTAGTGTCACCCTGTCTCAACTACTGTCCCTATATTGCCTTTTCAGCAATCGCCGCACGCGTGCCTCACCCTGTCTTTTCCTGGCGTATGGCTAAGGCTAGGGATGGAAGGAGATAAACGCTAGTCGATCTCCACTAAACTCTATAGACAACAAGGGTAGACAAACAGGGGGAGAATGCTTAGCTTTAGACGACTCCAAACAAATGCAAACGCAGCCTCAAGTTCCAGAGAGGACGAAGTACTGCTCTTGCTAAGCCTTCACAAGTAGAAATGAATATAGCCGGCACCTCCCTCTCAGACACACCAGGTATATATACACCCAGGCCAGGAAGCTAATTACCAGAGGGAAGTAGCTGCTAAGTCCTGGAGACAGCCTCTCATCTAAGAAGATGTCTGTAATGCCAAACGTAGAGATCTCCTGCAACCAACTGCAGGGCGACTGTCTGTCATCTCTGATACACCTGTGACAGTACCCCCCCCCACTCTACGAATGGCCTCCGGACACTCAGGACCGGGTTTCTCAGGAAAAGAGGTGTGGAATAAGCAAACCAATCTGGGAGCGTTCACCTCTGATGCTGAAACCCAAATCCTCTCCTCTGGACCATAGCCTTTCCAGTGCACCAAGTATTGTAGAGAACGACGTTGGAGACGAGAATCTATAATCCTCGAAATCTGGAACTCCAGATTACCATCAACCATTACTGGGGTCAGTTGTAGAGGTGAGGGCTCAAGAGGTTCCTCATACTTTTTGAGTAAGGACCCGTGGAACACATTGTGGACCCTAAGGGCCTAAGGAAGTTCAAGACGAAACGCTGCTGGATTTATGACGGCGGTTATTTTATAGGGACCAATAAACCTAGGTCCCAGATTCCAAGAAGGAACTTTCAATCTTATATTCCTGGTAGACAACCACACAAAGTCATTCACATTCAGGTCCGGACCTGGCAAGCATTTTCTGTCAGCCATACGTTTATACCTGTCTCCCATGATCTTTAACTTACTCAGAACACCCTGCCATACCGAAGAGAGTGATGAAGCAAACCGTTCCTCCTCAGGAACTCCTGAAGCTCCTCCCCCACTAAAGGTACCAAACTGTGGGTGATAACTGTATGCACCGAAGAACGGTGACCTGCCAATGGATTCTTGCCAATGATTATTAATGGCAAATTCTGCCAGCGGTAAGTAGGATGCCCAATCCTCCTGATTTTCGGAGACGAAACACCTGAGGTAGGTCTCCAAGTTGTGATTGACACACACACTCGGTCTGACCATTTGACTGAGGGTGGAAGGCAGAGGAAAAGGACAGCTGCACCTGTGCCTCGCCCTGTCTTTCCCTGGCGTATGGCTAAGGCTAGGGATGGGAGGAGATGAGCACTAGTCAATCTCCACTAAACTCTGTAGACAACAAGGGTAGACAAACAGGGGAAGAATGCTTAGCTTTAGACGACTACAGAAAAATGCGAACTCAGCTTCAAGCTCCAGAGAGGAAGAAGTACTGCTCTAGCTAAGCCTTCACAAGTAGAAATGAATATAGCCGGCACCTCCCTCTCCGACACACCAGGTATATATACACCCAGGCCAGGGAGCTAATTACCAGAGGGAGGTAGCCGTTAGTTCCTACAGACAGCCTCTCATCTAAGAAGATGTCTGTAATGCCAAACTTAGAGATCTCCTACAACCAACTGCTGGGCGACTGTCTGTCACCTCTGATACACTCGTGACAGCATGTTGGCATTTTCAGAAATAGCAGGACGATCAAGCTGACTTAAAGGAAACCTGTCATATAAAAAATGCTATTGACCTGCCTATATGGGGTTAATCTGCAGGTTCAAGCGTTCTGATTCTGAAGATGCTGGCCCACACTGACATCCCTGCTGTTGACAGAAAATTAACTTAATTCCTCCCGACAGCCTCGGGCTTTCAGTCATAGAGGTGTAGCCGGCACAACTTAAGTCATCGCTCAGAACATAGTAAGCAGCAGCTGTAACTGCGACCCCAGCACTGACTGACAGCCGGCTCAGCGTTCTTGGCTAGCGATAACATTGGTGTTCCGTTGCTTTATCTGGTAGTTATCACTAATACTTTGCTGTGATGTACCTGCACATTTCAGGACTGCTAATGTGCATTCCCATCAGGAAACATTTATCAAGCTGTAAGAGGATTAAAGTTATCAAATGTGTTATTTGGACATGTATTTTTGGAAGCATGCGCTCACCTTTCTTTGCTCCAGCTTCTATTACAAAGTCAGAGAATCAGTGTAAAGGTTAAAAGCCATTTTGTGAAACTGAAGAAACAAGTGGGGGAAGTTGGTTGTAAAGGGGTTTTCCAATAATATAAGAAAGTGGCGTGTTAACAGACAACATGATTATATAACATCGCCTGGCTCTATGCGCACATCTGTGTATAGACTGAAGGCTGTAATGCAGATCAGTGCATGCATAGGTGTTGGTACACAGCCATTTATAATCCACTTATGTTGTAATGTGTCTACGGAATGTAATGTTAACTGTGGAATTAATGATTACATATAGATGTGGGCATGTTTTACCTTTTAGGTTAAGTGCATACTGTGCGTTTTTGATGCGTTTTCGCTGCGTTTTTTCCGTGCGGAAATGCATCAAAAATGCTATCTAATCCGTCTGCCAGCTAATGCAATGACAATCCTGATGTGCTGTGCAATTTCCGCTCCGGACTGTTATTGCGTTTAAATACGCAGCATGTCCATTCTATGTAGAGTTTCTGCAGCGTTTCCCGCCCATTGACTTTAATTGAACCACAGCAAACCCACAGGTATAAATATATTTTCGGATTTGCTGCGGTTGTTTGCTGCGGATATGACTAGTCAATGGGTCCAATGCGATGCAAAATAGCACATAGAATGGTACCCGGGCCAGTTGGGGAAGACTACTTCTCCCATCATCCGACCGCCGCTCCTGCTGATAACAGCGAGAGCAGCGCAGCTGAGGGGAGCAGTAGTCTCCTCAGCTTAGCCGGGTCCATGCGCTGTGTAAAAAAAAAAAAAAAAAAAAAAAGAGTAAAGAAATAAAAAAACACCTATCCTCACCTGTCCAGTGTCCCCCGCTGCCCTCCTGGTGTCCTCGCGATGTCCCCCGGCGTCCTGATCACCCGGCGGTAGACTGGCGGGAGCATGCTCGCTCCCAGCAGTGCACATCGCTGCGGCTGAGGTATCGCGAGTTCACAGCTGGAGATCACGTGCCACTGATGCAGTATGAGGTCATCAGAGCTTATCAGCTGATCTTCAGCTGATGAACTCCCCTGACCTAAGCCTGCAGCACAGCCATGTACACTGACAGGAGTGATTTTACACTGCTGTCAGTATACAGTGCTGTCTTCAACAGCCGTCACATCAGTGATTGATGTGGCTGCTGTAGAAGTGAACCCGATCGCCGTGGGACAATCTGGATTACGTTGTGACAGTGCACAGGTGAGGGATATGGTTGTTTTTATTTATTTATTTTTTTACAGAAGATCGAGGGCTTCAGGGATTGGCAGTATAATAAAAAAAATTATTAAAACCGTGTGTAATTTTATGTCAATAAAAAGCCGTGGCCGTGTCTTTTATTGAAAAAGCGTTGTAAACCTTACTACGGGGTTAGTAATGGGGGCGTCTTATAGACGCCTCTCCATTACTAACCTGGGCTTCATGTCAGCCGCCAATACAAGGCTGACATGAACCCCAGCCCCATTAACTCACTCACCACCGCTACACGGCAGTGGGAAGAGCAAAGGCTAAGCGCCAGATTTGGCGCATCTTATGGATGCGCCATTTCTGGGACTGCTGTGGGGTGATATTATTAGCTACAGAGGGGGCTAGTATCCATGACCCCTTCCCTGGCTATTAATATCAGCTCACAGCTGTCTGTTTAGCCTTTGCTGGTTAGATTTTATAGGGGGACCCTACTTCAATTTTTTCTGGGGTCCCCCTGTAATCTAGCCAGTAAAGGCTAAGCAAACAGCTGTTAGCTGTTAATAGCCAGGGAACATTTTTGGCTAATGGTCCCTTCCCCAGCTACTAATATCAGCTCCCAGCAGTCGACTTTCCCTCTGCTTGTTATGAAAATGAGGCGGGAGCCCACACAATTTTTTTTTTTTTAATTTTAGGCTGTGTGCCCACAATTCGGACTTAGCAGCGCTTTGGACACATATTTTTGCTGCGTCCAAAACGCGTTCTATTGAACTCAGGTAAATCCACATGTGTTCACTGAACCATGCAGACTTACCGCATTCTATACATTCTAGTGGTCAAATTTCTGTTGCGGAGGCTAGCGACTCCACAAGAGAATTTGACATGCTGTGCTCCTGAAAGACGTGCGGCATGTCAGTGTCCACGGGTGATCTGCAGCCTCAGATGAACGCATAGTGGACTTGGGATTTCTAGAGATCCCATCCACTATGCTGTAACATCTGGACACTGCGGGTTTGACGCTGTATAAACACACAGCTTCAAACCTGCAGCAGCTCCTGATTGTGGGCCCTTGCCCAAACTCACCTGCAGCAGGTCAATTTCTGTAGCGGACACGCTAGTCTCCGCTGCAGATTTTGACCGATTGAAATGTCATTACATGCGGTGGATCCGCGTGTATTGACAACAAAAGTGCCGCATTAGAACACAGCCTTTTGGACGCAGCAAAAATATGCTGCGTCCAAAGCGCTCCTGGGTGCTGATCGGGGGACGTAGCAGCTAACGAAACAGCTGTGAGCTGTTATTAATAGCCAGGGAATATGTTTGCCTAATGGCACCTTCCTAGGCTAAAAATAGCAGCTCTCAGCTGCCACAGAAATTGCATGAATGGGAATGCTAATGAAGATTGGGTATATGGGATTAGCTGACACCTAGCCCTTTTGTTTGGCGATAACAACGTGTCAATAAGACCCTTTCATTACCAAACCTAATTAAACTAATGTAAAGAGTTAAATAAATACACAGACAAGGAGCAAACAATTTATTTGAAATACAAAAGACACATTCTTTAATCATTTAAATTAACCAATATATTCATCCCAGTTCCGATGGTAATCCAAGGGTTAAAGCAATGTCCCACGTTTCTTTTTTCAAATAACTTTATTTAGCACCAAATAGAATTCACTGATGTACAAAAACACATTGAAAACGCATCAAAATCGCTGCAAAACGCCCTTTTTTTTCTGTAGCCTTTTTCCTGCCAACAGATGCAGAAACGCTGCAGAAATTTCTGCAATCAAATCTGAACGTGCGCACATAGCCTTACAATAGTTTCATAGAAAATGAACTAATAGGAACAATGTATCCCATTATCAAAAATAAAAATATCAAGTACAAAAGTCACTTTATGTTGAATTTACCCATGCACAGGATCATGCTTTTTTATTCATGTTTTTGCTATTTTTATTTATGATAATAGTATACATTGCTTCTATTTGTCTACTTTTTTTAAACTATTCTACTCCCACTAGCCTATCTAAATATGTGGATTCAAGTGTTCCATTAACACATTTCTGATTAAAATACTGTATATCTTTTAGTTTACTTATAAAAATTGTAATAATTTATAACATATGGTGTAATATATCTATCTAGAAAAACAATCTACCAAAGAAAATGCTCCGTAGAAAAGACTTAGAGAAATACCGGGATGTGGATGAGGAAGAAATCTTAAACAAGCTAACAGATGAGGAAATAAGTGCTCTGGAAGGAGAACTAGAAGAGTTAGATCCAGATGTAAGTATCACTATACAGTATATATTGAGTTATTAAATGTTCTCTTTGCTAAAACTCGTATAAAAAAAACTATTTAATTTCAGAATATAAACTCTCACATATCATATAATATATAACAATTGTACTAGTAAGCATGACAAAAATCTGATAAGATATGCATTGTCAAGTCTCATTGATTCTACCAGCAAGTCCTTTACTTATGTCCCTGGACTCCTTTCCATTTTAAAGAAGCACTTAGATCAAAGTTTTTATCCTCTTAATAGATTGCAATCATCATATTATATAGCACAGTGTACTTACAATTGCTCATTTTACCTTTCTACCCAGTTAATTCTTCTGCTTTCCATTAGGTCTATAACATCACATGATTAGAGACAGACTAACCAAATTCTTCTCAGGAAGTCTCTTTTCCCTATATGAATCATCCCCCTCTTCAGCTCCTGCCTCAGCTGCTCTGTTCCTCCCCCCCTGCCAGTGATGTTGAATTGTAGATCTAATGCTGACTCATGTAGGGAAATGTCTCTACATAGAGTTTAGAAGAATTCATTTAGTCTGTTTTTAATCATGTCCTGTGTTAGACCTAATGGAAAAGAGAAGAATTAACTGAACACAAGGGCAAAGTGAGCAATTGTAAGTACACAGTGCTATATAATATGATGACTGCAACATATTAAGAGGAGGGGGCGAATTGCTGGGGGCGAACTGCTGGGGGCGAAACATCCAATTCCCAAAATTTTGATGGGAGTGCTTCTTTAATGAATGAAAAAAAATATTCTGTAGATATTTCAACACATTCTTTTTTATTACATGACCATGACCCATGATGAGTCTCACCCATTTGTTAACCTGGCCTAGTAAAAATGAGTGTCAATATGCTTTATAGCGAGTTTTAACATTTAAAAGAGACGCCTTTATATGTAGCAATAGCCACGTCACATGTCTTTTTACAATTTTGTTAGCTTTTCAGATCACTTATTTCCTCTTGTCTTATCATGTCAGCAAATGCTAATTTTTAGGATGTCATTAAATGATTTGTCAATCACTGCAGATGTTTACAGTGGACAATGATTGGAAACCTTTAATCTGACTTTTTTTTAGTCAATTATCATCCTGTTTGAAAGTTTGGGTAAAGTGTTAAATGACCAATGTCAAACTAGTACAATTCTTTATGTCTAAATTATAAATCTGTTTCAAATTTGTGTCATATCTAAGAAAAATGTGACTTCATTTTTTTTCTTTTATCTGTCCCAGCCTTAACATCCTTTCCTCTTACTGATTGTAGTTAAAGGGAATCTGTCAGCAGGTTTTTGCTATGGAGTCTGATAGCAGCATAATGCAGAGACAGAGAGCCTGATTCCAGTGATGTATCACTTACTGCACTGCTTGATATAGTTTTGATAGAATTCCTGTGTTGTCTGACATAGATGTTACAGAGCTAAGACTTCTGGGCTGTGTATAACCCCACCCACGCCCGTCTGGCAGCTTCCTGTGGTACACTATGAATTGTCAGCAAGCTGCTAATCAGTAATTTTGGGCTGGGTTACAATGATTTGGGCTGCAGGAGACCTGTAGTTAGGCAGTGATAATATCCTGCTGATAAAACAATGATTGTATTGAAACTAAAGCACACAACCTAATAAGTGACACATCCCCATAATTAGGCTTTCTGCCCTCACATTATGCTGCTCTCAGTTTAAATAGCAAAAACCTGGTGATAGATTCCCTTTAAGCGGTTATTTAAACCAACTGGCCAGGTAAAGATATTTGGGCATATTTATCAATAATGTCTAATTCTTTGGCAGTACAAACGTAACATGTGCCAGATTTATCATAGTAGCTCATGATGTTTGATAAATCTGGTACATTTTTAGAATGTCTAGTCTAAGTTAACGCAAAGTGCCTCTAACACATAATTTGTTTAGTTCTCCTTCTTCAGGATGTGTCACCTTTCAGACCAATAGACCAAACCAACACGTTTACACACCCTAGTGAAGGGTAATAGAGATATTCCACAGAAAATAGGGCATGATATCCTAAGAAGATTAGTCACACCCAAGTGGAATATGCTAGGGACACTGAATAAAGGACATCGTCGATTAGGGTCATTTACTAATGGAGAAAAAACAGCGACAAAAAAGCCATGCAACTGAATTGTAAGAATAGAAAATCTTTATTTAACATTTATATATTAGAACAATTATCACACAATTGAAGCCGGACGTGCACGTAACCCAGAAGAGTTGGCATACAAAGTAATTACATAGAGACTCACTCTCACTGTATTAATATCCCCGTAGTCCCAACTACTACATGATTGTATCCGGTAGCAGAGCAAATACCCTTAGTGCATATAGACCATGTATTTACCTTAAGTAAGAAGGACTGGAGTAATGCCGCTTGCTAGGTGGGCGCACGTCTTTCTGTCACACTAGGACATGTTTTAACGATTTCAGTACTGGAGAAAATATGTTTCTTTCTTCTTAGAATGAGTTATTGCCTGTTGGCTTAAGACAAAAGAACCAGACAAACAAAATACCAACGGGACCCTTCCAGCGAGAAGCCCTGCTAGGCCATTTAGAAAAGCAAGCCAAGGAAATGAAAGACAGAGACGATTTGGTCCCTTATACCGGAGAAAAAAGAGGTATGAGTTGTGTCTACTGGCTGCCTTGGTGACAGCTATGAGAAGAGAAAATATAACCCAAACGCTTCTATTAAAAGTCATTGTGTAGGCTTTTGCAGGGATGAACATTTGTTGAAGGAGTACCTTTACCATGCTCTCTGTCTCCTGTGATGAAGCAAGGTCATGACAGCTAAAAGTCACATATGTTGTGATCCGGGAACAAGCCTTCTCTGCAGCTGTTTAATCTTTGTAGGGATAACAACTTAATAAGATGGTGAAGGTTTTTAGTTCATTTGTGAAGCAGTAACATTCATCCCTGTTCTCTGCAGGTTATATTTGGCCTTGGTAAATGGGTGTTAGTCACAAAATAGGACTGTCCCTTTGTTCTCTTGCCTGGCAATCTCTCAAGCTTTCATAACTCCTCCATACAACAAGACAAAAATAGACACTGTAACATTCCCGACTTTTTGCTATGCATGTGTCCTTATCTCTTCTGCTGAGTATCCCACAGTTCTTAAAGCATTCATAGCTCTTATCTTGCTTTGAAATGCTGTTGAAATGTTTCTAAAATGTCTTTAAAGCCTCTGCATTTTTTTCTGTCTGTAAAATTATAATTATTTCAAGATTCTTTGCTAAAATAGGTTTTTCTCCAAAATGAGGGCATTGACTCTCAGTTCGTGAGTGGGTGATTTAAGAGCTGAGATTGAGATTTCTGCATTATATTCTCCCATATACAGCTAGTACTACTATCTCATTAATGTGGTTTCCTGACCCATTCATTGGCCATCACATCCAGAGAGAGGCTGAATGCAGAGGTGGCCAGGTATATTCACTTTTCTGGGATCTAGACAAAAAAGTGCAGTAGTTTCTGTGACTCACGCTCCTTGTGAATGCTGACACCCAAGGGGGATGGTGAAAACACAGGATAAAGAGGAGCAACACTGCACTGCCTGGTGCTATAAAAGCACTTTTATTACTCATCACTGATAAAATCAGAGTAAAAACAGAAGTTTGTGAAAAAATAAAACAAGAAAAGACATATCTGAATGAACACGTCTTTGATCATGCACTAGAATCTTCTTCAGTTTCAAGAAAGATGGTGATAACGCCCCCCACCGTTCTGGAGATAGGTGGTGGTCTCAGAAGAGGTAGGACCTGCCTCAATCAGATATTTATTACATATCCTGTGGATATGCTATAAATGTTTAAGAAGTAAATACCCATTTAGGGGGAATCTGTCTGCAAGATTTTACCCAACAAACTATTTATATGCACATGTAGCTCTTCAAAGACCTTCAATACCTTTATAAGGCCAGTCTGTTCCTCCGTAAGTGAGAAATCAGCGTTTGAATTAATATGCAAATAGCGATGTTAGATCTGAAACCTCTGTTACTCCAGCTCTGTTCCCTGCCCAGCGCCACCTCATCTTGATTGACTGACAGCCCATAAGCTGTGTAATTTAAAGTACCACTCCAGTAGGCGGTTTATTCAGCTCTGGAGTGGTGCTTCCAATCTAAAGTTCCTGTCCACAGTCTTATACTTACCCCCTTCCATCTTCACCTATATGGGCACTGCTCCGGTCCCACAGTATCATCTTTAGACAGCAACTTCTGTTACGTCACGAGCTCTCAATGCAAGTCTATGAGAGCCTGAACGAGGCCAGAACTAGGCTCTCATAGACTTGTATTAAAAAGTCCAGGAAAATAGTCGTCACTCCGTGTATATGGTGGTGCTCGTGGAAAAGATGAAGTTCCAAAGAAGAAAAAGGTCCCAGCACTCACTCAATTTACAAAAGCTTGGGAGGGACTGAAACGTTTTGCTATTTTTCTATGTGGAATAAACGAATTAATCTTTTCAAGTGAGTGCTGGGACCTGTTTCTTCTTTGTATTGAAAAGTGACCTTCGGCTCGCTCCAACAAACTGGAGTGATCCAGCAGGTCGAAAACTGCTGGAGACCGACGGGAGCGGCAAAACGAAATGGTCAGATTAGTTCTACTAATAGCCTAAAAGCTATTTATTACAAATGGACTATTGTATATTGTACATATACGATAGGGGGAGTTATTATTCTATCTTTTATTTTTTTATTGTTTTTTTTAGGAAAACCTTGGATTCCTAAGATTAAGCCAGCAGATCCAGTTCTAGAAAATGTCACGCTTGAGCCAGAACTAGAGGAAGCTTTGGCCAATGCCTCCGATGCTGAGCTGTGTGACATTGCAGGTGAGTATTAGCCTAATAAGTGAAAAAAGAAAAAAGACAATTTAAACCACTAAATCTAATTTAGTTGTTTTATTCTCCATGTAAAATAATAATCCTTGTTAATGAAGAGGTTGATGCAAACTACCAGATACAGTAATTAGCTGTTTCTTTCAGCCTATAGCAACTGAATGGAGCAGCAGTGAGTTTGTGCATTAAAAAAAAACAGGGAAGGGGGTGTGAGTAGGGCAGTGCAATACATAGAAGAAGAACAGCACTCCTCGTATCGTTGGTGCACGGATAGGGTCCCAACCGTTATGATACAAATAATAGTAGAATCCGGCACTCAATCAAGGGCAGTGCAATAACTGTTGGTGGTCCCTGTAGTGGGGCCACCTGTGATTGAACATAGATCACCTGCCCTTTGTCTATATAAAGAAGCCTTAAAGGGGTTGTCCGGTCAAAAGTGATAAGTCTACAGTCAGTCTGTGTGACTGCAGACTTATGAATCCCCCCAGCGCACGCACTGTGAGCTGCGGGGATTCTATGGTTTCAGACCCGGAACTGCAGGGTATGTATGACTTATACATACCCCCGGCCAGTCGGCGCTGCTTCGCTCCATACACTTGTATGGAGTGAGGTCACGCCCCGTTTAGTGACACGGATGGCCAGTGGGCGCGTCTGACTAGAAGGCGCAGGCTCACTCAATACAAGTGTATGGAGAGCGAGGCCACGCCCACTGGCCGGGAGTATGTATAACTCATACATAGCCTCCGGTCGCGGGTATGAAACCGGCGAATCCCCGCAGTGCACAGTGCGTGCGCTGGTGGGATTCATAAGTCTGCAGTCACAGAGAGTGACTGCAGACTTATCACTTTTGACCAGACAACCCCTTTAAAGGGGTTTCCCTGCAATCAGTGCTTTTAAAGTTTTTTAGGATCAGAAATTTCTTTGCTGCTGGCATAATGAATTTTAATTAAAAAGGGAATCTCCATGAACAATTATCTCCTCATCGGCTTTCGTTAGGTAAAAAAAATAAAATCAGATTTACTCACCCTCCCAAGCTCCAGCAATGCCTCTCTGTATCTGCAGCCTTTGTTGACAGGGAGGGTGAATAATGCTGATTTTTGCTTAGCGCAAGCCAGTGTTTTAGGCGGTAATATGTATAGTATACTTTGCACAAGCCCTATTACATTGAGATTAGGAAGAGTTATTGGTGTTGTATATGCTGACAATATTGGCATATACAGTGCCTTGTGAAAGTATTTGGCCCCCTTGAACTTTTCTACCTTTTGCCACATTTTTGGCTTCAAACATAAAGATATAAAATTCTAATTTTTTGGGGGAAGAATCAACAACAAGTGGGACACAATGGTGAAGTGGAACAAAATTTATTGGATATTTTAAACTTTTTAAAAAAATTAAAAACTGAAAAGTGGGGCGTGCAATATTATTTGGCCCCTTTACTTTCAGTGCAGCAAACTCACTCCAGAAGTTCAGTGAGGATCTCTGAATGATCCAATGTTGTCCTAAATGACTGGTAATGATAAATAGAATCTATCTGTGTGTAATCAAGTCTTCGTATAAATGCACCTGCTCTGTGATAGTCTCAGGGTTCTGTTTCAAGTGCAGAGAGCATCATGAAGACCAAGGAACACACCAGGCAGGTCCGAGATACTGTTGTGGCGAAGTTTAAAGCTGGATTCGGATACAAAAATATTTCCCAAGTTTTAAACATCTCAAGGAGCACTGTGCAAGCGATCATATTGAAATGGAAGGAGTATCAGACCACTGCAAATCTACCAAGACCCGGCAGTCCCGCTAAACTTTCATCTCGAACAAGGAGAACACTGATCAGAGATGCGGCCAAAAGGCCCATGATCACTCTGGATGAACTGCAGAGATCTACAGCTGAGGTGGGAGAGTCTGTCCATAGGACAACAATCAGTCGTACACTGCACAAATCTGGCCTTTATGGAAGAGTGGCAAGAAGAAAGCCATTTCTCAAAGATATCCATAAAAGTCTCGTTTGACGTTTGCCACAAACAAGCCACCTGGGAGACACAACAAACATGTGGAATAAGGTGCTCTGGTCAGATGAAACCAAAATCGAACTTTTTGGCCACAATGCAAAACGATATGTTTGGCGTAAAAGCAACACAGCTCATCACCCTCAAAACACCATCCCCACTGTCAAACGTGGTGGCAGCATCATGGTTTGGGCCTGCTTTTCTTCAGCAGGGACAGGCAAGATAGTTAAAATTGATGGGAAGATGGACGGAGCCAAATACAGGACCATTCTGGAAGAAAACCTGTTGGAGTCTGCAAAAGACCTGAGACTGGGACGGAGATTTATCTCCCAACAAAACAATGATCCCAAACATAAAGCAAAATCTACAATGGAATGGTTAAAAAATAAACGTATCCAGGTGTTAGAATGGCCAAGTCAAAGTCCAGACCTGAATCCAATCGAGAATCTGTGGAAAGAGCAGAAAACTGCTGTTCACAAACGCCCTCCATCCAACCTCAATGAGCTCGAGCTGTTTTGCAAGGAAGAATGGGCAAGAATTTCAGCCTCTCGATGTGCAAAACTGATAGAGACATACCCCAAGCGACTTGCAGCTGTAATCGCAGCAAAAGGTGGCGCTACAAAGTATTAACTCAAGGGGTCCTAATAATATTGCATGCCCCACTTTTCAATTTTTAATTTTTTAAAAAAGTTTAAAATATCCAATAAATTTCGTTCCACTTCATGATTGTGTCCCACTTGTTGTTGATTCTTCCCCTAAAAATGTGAATTTTATATCTTTTTTTGAAGCCAGAAATGTGGCAAAAGGTAGAAAAGTTCAAGGGGGCCAAATACTTTCACAAGGCACTGTATATTAGCTGCCTCTGAATCTATTTATTATACAAGATGCACATCCACAGCGCAACAACTCTAGTAAAGATTGTGAGTTCCTAAATATGTTTAAATTTAACAAATCTCAATAGTTTTCTTTAGGAAAGTAAATACTGGAGAATTAAGATGGCCGACACCTTGTTACTTTTACAGAAATCTGTCCTAGAATGGTGCCTTTGAGCATGTGCAGCAGGATGCTTCACTGCAGTGACCTGGAGACTACCTATACCATGTACTATCATTCAGAAAGACAAGGTGGACAGCAGTGTGAGAAGCCTCATTTTACCTTAGCACCACTGATATCTGCAGTATTAAATCAGAAAGACAAGGTGGACAGCAGTTTGAGCGACTTTTTCTTACCTCGATACCTCTGGTATCTCCAGTATTAGATCAGAAATACTGGGTGGAATGCAGTGTGAGCACTCTCTTCTTAGCGCAGCACTCCTGTTATCTCCAGTATTAGATCAGAAATACTTACTGAACAGCAGTGTGAACAGCCTCTTAGATTAGAAAGACAGGGTAGACAGCAGTGTGAGAAGCCTCTTCTTGCCTCAGCACCTGTGTTAGCTTCAGTATTAGATCAGAAATACAGAGTGGACAGTAGTGTGAGCAGCTTCAACTTACTTTAAAACGCCTGATATGTCCAGTAGTAGGTCAGAAATATAGGATCGCCAGCAGTGTGAATAGCATCTCATTACCTCAGTGCTGCTGGTATCTTCAGTATCAGATCATATAGACAGGGTGGACAGTACTGTGAGCAGCCTTTTTCTACCTCAGCAACCCTGTTACCCCTGTTATTTTCAGTATTAGATCAGAAAGACAGAGTGAAGCATCCTCTCCTTACCTCAGCACTCCTGGTATCTCCATTATTAAATTAGAAAGACAGGGTGGACAGCAGTGTATGCAGGCTTTTCTTACCTAAGCACTCTGTTATGTCCAGTTAAACAATACACTGAGAACACATCTTCATACACATGAAGGGATTGGTCAATGCATCCTATTGTATTGGCACCTATCCTAAAATTCTAGGACAGGTTTCTGTCAGTGTAATAGCAGCCACTATAATTCTATAGTGATGAAGTCATGGGGATACCATCACAGAGAGTGGCCAGAAGATTGCGACATCTTGTTTCACGAGCTCCTGCACTGATTATAACTGCTTCACCATCTTATTAAACAGATCCGTTTTTTTCCTTGCTGGCAGTGCAGGGGTTAATCAATTCAGTTGCTCTCTTTGAGCTCTCCATCCTGGATTGTCTCAGCTGTTCAGTGTTGGCCACTTCCCTCTGCTATATATGCTCGTCACTGGCACTTGGGAATAGTCAGTGATAGTTCTTAATGCCTAGTTAGGAGTTGGAGGAGAAGTTCAGTGTTTGGAGTTGGTGGTTGGAGGGTTTTTCTGGAGATTTCTGCGTGGAGTTTGTGTTTTCAACACCATTCTCTCCTATTTGGTTTCACCTTCGTATACTTCCTCTGTATTCCACTCTGTTGTTTGGTGACTGTTTTTTTGTATGATAGTAATTTTCATTTAACCCTGTCTGTCTTCCCTTGTCTGTCTGGTTAGTGTTATCCTATACACTTCGGCCTCACACCTCCCTGGGTAAGGGAGGGAACAGATAAGGGTTAAGATAGGAGCATAGCAAGGTACGTGACCCCGGCGTCTCCACTGTCAGAAGTAATCCGGGGGACAGGGATAGACTAGGGTGCCCCTAGTTAGAGGGATTGGGTAGGTGCCCACCATCCCTAGATGACCTCGGTATTTCCATTTGCTAATTAAAAGTATTTAGGAATTTATTTATAATGATACTTTCTTTAGTTATTTCTTTCATTCCTTTTGAACCCCTTTAACCACTCCATCTTTCTTTTTGTGTTTTGGCGTAGGCTCTAAAAATATGCAATAAATGGCATCAAATAGTGATAAATGTGGCATGACCATAAAATATCACAACTCGTGCAAAAATTATGGAGAATATGCAATTATAAATGTCTCTCACTATCTACATATTATTTGTATTTCTTCCTTGTTTAAACTGGGTCTTTTGTAGATTTTTTTTTTACAAAAAAAGTGTACTGTTAGGCTGGAGTCACACTAGCGTGAAAAAAATTTGTCTGATGTTGATCCAGAAAAGTAGGACGAGTGTCATGCGAGTATCATGCGATTACAATGTGATTTTTCAAAATTAGCATCTGTATGACATGCGTATGCAATCCGTATGCAATGTGTTTTTAACATCATCTTTTACATACTGTAATTCTCTATGTAATTTAAAGTTAGTTTACAAACTAATAAAGCGGTCTTATATACATATATATAATAGATAGATAAATACAGTAGATAAATGCAATAGATAGCTGTCCATGAGATACATAATTAGTGCTGTGCATGTGTAGCTTACTGTACATGTATTTAGCTAATAAAAAAATAAATGAAAAAAAAATTGGTGTGGGGTCCCCACAATTTTTAATAACCAGCCAAGAGTAAAAAGACAGCTGTGAGCTAGTCTTAATATGCTGAGAAGGGACCAATAACCATGAAGCTTCCCAGCCTTTTAATATCAGCTCACAGTTGTCTACTAGCATTTACTGGTTATTAAAAAGGGGGACCCTAAAAAAATGATGTTGGGTCCTCCCTATTTTTAATAACCAGCAAAGGCTAAACAGACAGCTGTGGGCTGCTATTAATAGGCTGGCAATTTCCATGGTTATTGGCCCCTTCCCAGCCTAATAGGACCAGCCCTCAGCTGCCCTAGAAATGGTGCATCCATTAGATACGCCATTTCTAGCACTAAGTTCGGCTCTTCCCAATTGCCCTGGTGCATTGACAATCGAGGTAATGGGTTTGTGGGGTTGATATCAGCAGCTGTTGCTGACATCAAGCCCTGGGGTTAGTAGTGGAGAGGTGTATGCCAGACACCCCCTTACTAACCGTATAGTCAAAAGAAATGAACACACACACAGAAAAGTCCTTTATTTGTAAAAATCACTATCTGACAGTTTCCCTTTTTCACCCATTTATTAAAAAAAAAAATAATCCACACCGACCGCACGACGATCCCCATCTTCTTTGTCCAGTGTAAGGAGCCCCGTTCAGAGAACGAAGCTCCAAAGACTGGAGCAGCAGTCAGTCAATTCTCATGCGGCGCTCCACGAGAACCCAGCTGCTGTGATGAGCAATGACTTCATTAAGGTTATCGCAGTTCACAGCTGCTGGGTCTCACGCTGCACAGCGCGAGAGGCTGGAATGATGAGCGGTAACGTTACTACTCATCATTCTGGCTTTCATGCTGCCCTCTGTGTGACCCGGCGGCTGTGAACTGCGGTAACCTTACTGACCTAACCACTCGCAGCGTGAGACCCTGTCCCAATTCTCATCTGCGAGTGGTGACATCAGTAAGGTTACCGCAGTTCAGCGACTGTGAAATTCGGTAACCTTATTGACATCAGTGGTCGTCACAGCAGCCGGGTTCTCGCATAGCGCAGTGAGAACCAGCATTGGCAGCTGCTCCAGTCTGTGGAGCTTTTTTTCTCTGAACAGGGCTCCATATGACGCGCCCCCTGGGCCGCGTGGGGAACCCGGAACCGGGCCCTTTTGTGGGATGCTGGGTGTTGTAGTCACCGTGGCGGCGACCCGGTCCCGTGGCTTAGGGTGGTCAAACCAGTGGCAGTCTTTTATGGGGTTTTTATGGTTAAATGTCCGACTACGCCACCCGTGGATTGCGGTCAGTGCGAACCGCTGCTGCAAGGTGGACCGCTGGGGCCGATGGTGTATGCAGCTGAGGTCGTGTAACTCCCCACGGGAGGAGTGCAGCCCCAGGGCAGTGTAGTAGATGGTAGGGGTGATGGTGCGGGCGTCCCAGCACTAGTAGTGATGTATGCGGTGAGAAAGCACAAAGACAAGGTATTGCAGTTCAAGTTCTTTACTCACAGTTCTCATCTAGGTCACTTATGCGCAGGTAGGACCGCCCGAGCCGTGCTGCGTCCACCAGGCAGGGGGCTCGATCAACCCCCAGGCAATTCCGGAGTGTGGCACAGGACTCCCTTCTATCCTTTCGTCAGCCGTGCCCCACCAGTGACACTACTTCTGTCCAGCTGCCTCGGGTCTTCTCCTGGGAGAACTGGGTGTCCACTTCCCTGACCCTATGTGGTGTGCCTTTCTAGTAGGTGTAGTGAGGGGTCGCACCAGTAAATGGTCACGACCGCCGGTCCTTGGCTGAGGATTAGTTGCCTCCACCAACTTGGGATCCGGTACCCTGTTCTGCCAACCCGTCACCCGCAATCTCCTGGGTCCTTAGGGTTCCTTCTGCTTCCGTGTCTCTGGGCCTCTCTTGGTGTTCTGTTCCTTCTTACTTTGCTTTCTGTTCCTTTCTGTTTCCGTTCCTCTCCTCTGGCCTTCCTCCTAGGCCTGCCTCGTGGAGCTGGGCCCAGACTGAGCCACAGCTCCCTGTCAGCCCTCTCTGGCTGAACTGACCTTCTTCTCTACTCCTCCTGCCTGAACTGACCCAGAACTAAGATGGTGCCCACCTCTTATACCTCCCTCTCTGTGTATGAGCCCAGGTGGCTTGCAACCAATGGGCTCCTACCTATGCCCAGAAACCGTCCCCTCCTGCTCCTACATCACTGGGTTTTCCTCCCCCCTCCCCACTCCAGCCAGGGACATGTTCTGTCGTGCCTGCATTACTGTACTAATGGGAGCACCGTTGAGCTGTCCCCCGGAAATGGGGTGTGTGTGATGCATGCAGCTAACCGAGCCCTGGTCCACACACCATCCTTACCTGGGAGTGGGATATCACACCTCTGGTTGAGGTGCAATACCTCTGTAGCGACCGAACCCTCTGGGCGCTACATTCCCCCCTGGTAAACCACTGCACGTCCTCGGGCTGGAAAAGAGCAAAGACATTTGATTACCAGACATGCAAAACTTTTTCAAAACATTTTTACAGTAGGAAACGGACGACATTGTTCAATTCCCTTTATGGGAAACATTTTCCTCTTCTTTAACACTTTTCTTTCATTAGATATTGTCAATACTACGGAACTCTTTTGTCACATAAAACATAATCTAAAACATTTGCATTATCACCTAGCAGCATATAAAGTTTTTCCATATAAAACACTTTCAAGCAAAACATATTCTTGGATCCTGGCCACGGTGCAACTTGCGACCAGGTGTTCATTCTTCTTTTTAGTGCAAAAACTTCATAAAACTTTTAAACGTGAGGGATTCTCTGTCCCGAGGTAGACGTTGCAGTCTTTTTATAAAACCAGTAGGGGGCGCTTTAGGAAGCGCAACTATTTACAGGGACGGCCGCTCTCAGTCCTCGGCCAGATAGGGAAAAGGGATGGCTGTTCTCAGTCCCCAGCCAGATAAAGGGTATAGAGGGCAACTTTCAAACAAGTAACTGTCTCATAACAGTCCCAGTAGAAACAGCTCCACAACAGTTCTGATACCCTGACGGGTAACTATTTACAAAGGCGCTTTCTCTCCTTTACTGCAGGCGACGTCCTCCATATGCGCCTTGCTCCTCCTGGTAGTCTTCAGGCCCGTCCGGACCCTCTTGACTTCCTCCACAGTTGTATTGTAGCTCCTCCTCTGTGAGCCGGTGGATGTGGAGGGCATATAATCCCTTTGCGCCCTTGTGCCGGGTGTAGGTGACCACGTCACCAGGGTACAGGTCACGTCCGTGATGCCCCTCTGGCAGGTGACTCTCGACGTCCCTTCTTGTCACGAAGACGTCGTTCGCGGCCTCCGGGTCTCTAATGAAGCCCCAGCCGTGCTCCAGCTGGAACTTTATTACGGTCCCGGTGGCTCGGGGACCGCGGGCGGCTTGGGGATCCTGACGGGCTCTCCGCTTCTGTTCTGCGCTCCGGGCTTGGAGTCGCTCCTCCCTGATACGCCTCTCCCGCCGCTCTCTCTAAGGTAGCTAGCTGCTGACGGCAGGACTCCAGGCGACGGGCTGCGTCCGCCCGGGTTTCCTGGGTGAACCCCATTAGGTTTTTGCCAGTGGGGTCCCACTCGAGCTGGACATCCTGTAGTGAGGGCTGGGTGACTTCCACAGGCTCCGGAGCAGGTATCAGGGGCTCGCACAGGGGTTGAACTCTCCATGGGCGGCCGCTGGTCAGCTTGGCCGGCCACACCAAGGGCAGTCCATCCGGGCCGGTGTGCTGGGCGAACAGATCCACGCCCAGGGGTGGTATGGCAGGGGGCCCCGGTTGGGGAGCAGCGTCCGGGGGCACTCGGCCTTGCGACCAGGCCGGTGGTCGCCTGCTGGTCGTGCCCGGGAGTGGCACAGTCAAGGTAGGGGGCGCTGGTGAGGCAGCGATGCCCGGGTGCACTAGGCCTTGCGCCCTGGCCTGTGACATCTCTCCCTTTATTGCGTCCGGGGTTAAAGGGCGCGGGGCGGGGCGTAGCCGCGGCTCTTGCTGCCTGAGGCCTAACCGGGAGTGGCGGAGGCACGGTGGCAGGTACGGTTCCTGGGGCTTTGGGTCCCGCAGCGGGAGGCGGGGGCAGGCTTGCGGCCTCAGGGCTTGGGGTGATGATGTCCCCGTTACTTGCCTCGGTCTTTGTGGCCTCCTCCGCGGCGTCGTCTTCAGCCACCGGTCCACCTTCACCGCCCTCGGAGGCGGGCGTGCTGCTCGGCCCTGGTGATGTCTCCTGCTGGTGGGTTACAGGCCACCGAGCCGACTCCTCCTTTCACCCGGCAAACACATCCCGCTGCGCCCGGACCATCCTCCGGTCCAAATCCTCCAGCGCAGCTCGTGCACACTCCAGGTCTCTGGGGAGCTGTGCCAGCAACTCTGTTAGGCTGCACGGTGGTTCAGCCTGCAACAGGCTACGGGCCAGGGTGCTGGTGGGGTTCGTTGCTCCTTCCATTCCCGGGTGCGGTATGCCCAGACTGATCCAGACCGCACCCGGCCCGACAGTTTTCTTTCCTGTCCGCCCCCATTGGGGGTGGTCCTGGGGCCATCTGCTGACAATCACTTTCAGGGGCAGCCCCCCCACGTTGATGGACATCTCTACAGCCGCACTCATGGCTGTTGAGGGCAGGCTCCTTCTTTGGCGCCATTCTGTGACCTGGCCCACGATGGGAGGTGGCTTCTTGCTGTCTTTTGGCACGCACATTATGGCGTCCGTTCTGCTGGGGCGGGCGCCATTTTTCAACACAGTCAATTTCGATTAAACAGTCTCTTTCTCATCAGGTGCGCAATACCCGTTTGTGGCGGGTTGGTAACGATCCTGCCGACTACGCCAAAGTTGACGCGCCCCCTGGGCCGCGTGGGGAACCCGGAACCGGGAACTTTTGTGGGATGCTGGGTGTTGTAGTCACCGTGGCGGCGGCCCGGTCCCGTGGCTCAGGGTGGTCAAACCAGTGGCAGTCTTTTATGGGGTTTTTATGGTTTAATGTCTGACTACGCCACCCGTGGATTGCGGTCAGTGCGAACCGCCGCTGCAAGGCGGACCACTTGGGCCGATAGTGTATGCAGCTGAGGTCGTGTAACTCCCCACGGGAGGAGTGCAGCCCCAGGGCAGTGTAGTAGATGGTGGGGGTGATGGTGCGGGCGTCCCAGCACTAGTAGTGCTGTATGCGGTGAGAAAGCACAAAGACAAGGTATTGCAGTTCAAGTTCTTTACTCACAGTTCTCATCCAGGTCACTTATGCGGAGGTAGGACCGCCTGAGCCATGCTGCGTCCACCAGGCTGGGGGCTCGATCAACCCCCAGGCAATTCCGGAGTGTGGCACAGGACTCCCTTCTATCCTTTCGTCAGCCGTGCCCCACCAGTGACACTACTTCTGTCCTGCTGCCTCTGGTCTTCTCCTGGGAGGACTGGGTGTCCACTTCCCTGACCCTATGTGGTGTGCCTTTCTAGTAGGTGTAGTGAGGGGTCGCACCAGTAAATGGTCACGACCGCCGGTCCTTGGCTGAGGATTAGTCGCCTCCACCAACTTGGGATCCGGTACCCTGTTCTGCCAACTCGTCACCCGCAATCTCCTGGGTCGTTAGGGTTCCTTCTGCTTCCGTGTCTCTGGGCCTCTCTTGGTGTTCTGTTCCTTCTTACTTTGCTTTCTGTTCCTTTCTGTTTCCGTTCCTCTCCTCTGGCCTTCCTCCTAGGCCTGCCTCATGGAGCTGGGCCCAGACTGAGCCACAGCTCCCTGTCAGCCCTCTTTGGCTGAACTGACCTTCTTCTCTACTCCTCCTGCCTGAACTGACCCAGAACTAAGATGGTGCCCACCTCTTATACCTCCCTCTCTGTGTATGAGCCCAGGTGACTTGCAACCAATGGGCTCCTACCTATGCCCAGAAACCGTCCCCTCCTGCTCCTACATCACTGGGTTTTCCTCCCCCCTCCCCACTCCAGCCAGGGACATGTTCTGTCGTGCCTGCATTACTGTACTAATGGGAGCACCGTTGAGCTGTCCCCCGGAAATGGGGTGTGTGTGATGCATGCAGCTAACCGAGCCCTGGTCCACACACCATCCTTACCCGGGAGTGGGATATCACACCTCTGGTTGAGGTGCAATACCTCTGTAGCGACCGAACCCTCGGGGCGCTACACATACACTGGACGAAGAAGATGGGGATCGTCGTGGGACCTCCATTTTTGTGTGGATTATTTTATTTCTTTTTTAATAAATGGGTGAAAGAGGGAACTTGTCAGGGAGTGATTTTTACAAATAAAGGACTTTTCTGTGTGTGTGTTTATTTCTTTTGACTACAGGGTTAGTAATGGGGGTGTTTGACAGACACCTCTCCATGACTAACCCCGGGCATTGATGTGAGCGACAGCTGCTGACATCAACCCCACAAACCTATTACCCCGATTGCTAATGCACCAGGGCAATTGGTAAGAGCAACTATTGGATGCTCCATTTCTGGGGTGGCTGAGGGCTGGTCTTATTATTTGGTTTCACCTTCGTATACTTCCTCTGTATTCCACTCTGTTGTTTGGTGACTGTTTTTTTGTATGATAGTAATTTTCATTTAACCCTGTCTGTCTTCCCTTGTCTGTCTGGTTAGTGTTATCCTATACACTTTGGCCTCACACCACCCTGGGTAAGGGAGGGAACAGATAAGGGTTAAGATAGGAGCATAGCAAGATACGTGACCCCGGCGTCTCCACTGTCAGAAGTAATCCGGGGCACAGGGATAGACTAGGGTGCCCCTAGTTAGAAGGATTGGGTAGGTGCCCACCATCCCTAGATGACCTCGGTATTTCAATTTGCTAATTAACCCCTTAAGCCCCGAGGGTGGTTTGCACGTTAATGACCAGGCCAATTTTTACAATTCTGACCACTGTCACTTTATGAGGTAATTACTCTGGAACGCTTCAACGGATCCCCCTGATTCTGAGACTGTTTTTTCGTGACATATTGCACTTCATGATAGTGGTAAAATTTCTTCGATATCACTTGCGTTTATTTGTGAAAAAAATGGAAATTTGGCGAAAATTTTTAAAATTTTGCAATTTTCAAAATTTGAATTTTTATGCCCTAAAATCAGAGAGATATGTCACACAAAATAGTTAATAAATAACATTTCCCACATGTCTACTTTACATCAGCACAATTTTGGAATCAAAATTTTTTTTTGTTAGGGAGCTATAAGGGTTAAAAGTTGACCAGCGATTTCTCATTTTTCCAACAAAATTTACAAAACCATTTTTTTAGGGACCACATCACATTTGAAGTCACTTTGAGAGGTCTTTATGACAGAAAATACCAAAAAGTGACACCATTCTAAAAACTGCACCCCTCAAGGTGCTCAAAACCACATTCAAGAACTTTATTAACCCTTCAGGTGCTTCACAGGAATTTTTTGAATGTGGAAGAAAAAAATGAACATTTAACTTTTTTCACAAAAATGTTACTTTAGACCCAATTTTTTTTTATCTTCACAGAGGTAACAAGAAAAAATGGACCCCAAAATTGGTTGTGCAATTTCCCCTGGGCACGCAGATACCCAATATGTGGGGAAAATCACTGTTTGGGCGCACGGCAGGGCTCGGAAGGGAAGGAGCGCCATTTGACTTTTTGATTGTAAAATTTGCTTGAATAATTAGCGGACGCCATGTTGTGTTTGGAGAGCCCCTGTGTGCCCAAACATTGGAGCTCCCCCACAAGTGACCCCATTTTGGAAACTAGACCCCCCAAGGCACCTATCTAGATGCATAGTAAGCAGTTGGAACCCCCAGGTGCTTCACAAATTGATTCGTAAAAATGAAAAAGTGAAAAAAAAACACTTTTTCATATTTATGAATCAATTTGTGAAGCACCTGGGGGTTCCAAGTGCTCACTATGCATCTAGATAGGTGCCTTGGGGGGTCTAGTTTCCAAAATGGGGTCACTTATGGGGGAGCTCCAATGTTTGGGCACACAGGGACTCTCCAAATGCAACATGGTATCCGCTAACAAATTGAATGGAAAATCGGCTCAAATTGTTAGCGGACACCAAGTTGCGTTTGGAGAGCCCCTGTGTGCCCAAACTTTGGAACTCCCCCACAAGTGACCCCATTTTGGAAACTAGACACCCCAAGGCACCTATCTAGATGCATAGTAAGCACTTGGAACCCCCAGGTGCTTCACAAATTGATTCGTAAAAATGAAAAAGTGAAAAAAAAAACACTTTTTCATTTTTATGAATCAATTTGTGAAGCACCTGGGGGTTCCAAGTGCTCACTATGCATCTAGATAGGTGCCTTGGGGGGTCTAGTTTCCAAAATGGGGTCACTTGTGGGAGAGCTCCAATGTTTGGGCACACAGGGACTCTCCAAATGCAACATGGTATCCGCTAACAAATTGAATGGAAAATCGGCTCAAATTGTTAGCGGACACCAAGTTGCGTTTGGAGAGCCCCTGTGTGCCCAAACTTTGGAGCTCCCCCACAAGTGACCCCATTTTGGAAACTAGACCCCCAAAGGCACCTATCTAGATGCATAGTGAGCACTTGGAACCCCCAGGTGCTTCACAAATTGATTCGTAATAATGAAAAAGTGAAAAAAAAACACTTTTTCATATTTATGAATCAATTTGTGAAACACTTGGGGGTTCCAAGTGCTCACTATGCATCTAGATAGGTGCCTTGGGGGGTCTAGTTTCCAAAATGGGGTCACTTGTGGGGGAGCTCCAATGTTTGGGCACACAGGGGCTCTCCAAACGCAACATGATGTCCGCTAACAATTTGAGCCGACAATTTGTTAGCGGATGCCATGTTGCATTTGGAGAGTCCCTGTGTGCCCAAACATTGGAGCTCCCCCACAAGTGACCCCATTTTGGAAACTAGACCCCCCAAGGCACCTATCTAGATGCATAGTGAGCACTTGGAACCCCCAGGTGTTTCACAAATTGATTCATAAATATGAAAAAGTGTTTTTTTTTTCACTTTTTCATTTTTACGAATCAATTTATGAAGCACCTGGGGGTTCCAAGTGCTCACTATGCATCTAGATAGGTGCCTTGGGGGGTCTAGTTTCCAAAATGGGGTCACTTGTGGGGGAGCTCCAATGTTTGTACACGCAGTAGCTCTCCAAATGCAACATGGCGTCCGCTAACAATTTGAGCCGATTTTCCATTCAATTTGCTAGCGGACACCATGTCGCGTTTGGAGAGCCACTGTGTGCCCAAACTTTGGAGCTCCCCCACAAGTGACCCCATTTTGGAAACTAGACACCCCAAGGCACCTATCTAGATGCATAGTGAGCACTTGGAACCCCCAGGTGCTTCACAAATTGATTCGTAAAAATGAAAAAGTGAAAAAAAAACACTTTTTCATATTTATGAATCAATTTGTGAAACACCTGGGGGTTCCAAGTGCTCACTATGCATCTAGATAGGTGCCTTGGGGGGTCTAGTTTCCAAAATGGGGTCACTTGTGGGGGAGCTCCAATGTTTGGGCACACAGAGACTCTCCAAATTCAACATGGTATCCGCTAGCAAATTGTCGGCTCAAATTGTTAGCGGACATCATGTTGCGTTTGGAGAGCCCCTGTGTGCCCAAACTTTGGAGCTCTCCCACAAGTGACCCCATTTTGGAAACTAGACACCCCAAGGCACCTATCTAGATGCATAGTGAGCACTTGGAACCCCCAGGTGCTTCACAAATTGATTCATAAAAATGAAAAAGTGAAAAAAAACACTAGCTCTCCAAACGCAACATGGCGTCCGCTAACAATTTGAGCCGATTTTACATTCAATTTGTTAGCGGACACCATGTCGCGTTTGGAGAGCCCGTGATGTGCCTAAACAGTGGAGCTCCCCCACAAGTGACCTCATTTTGGAAACTATACCCCTCAAGGATTTTATTAAGGTGTATAGTGAACATTTTGAACCCAGAGGTACGACACAGAATTTGTTTACATTAGGTCATCATATTGAATAAGTTGTCATTAGTCTTGAGCGCAAGTGCTCGCTGCTTGAGTTTGCATCGGGTACTCAGGTATGCACCATGTACAGCGTGTGCTCGAGTGACATGCTCGAGTCCCTGCTCCGCATGTTTCACGGTTATTAGACACCCAAAAAAACCATGCGGGGATCGCTCGTGCATGGCAGGCAATCCCCGTAAAGTTTTTTTGGCCGCGAAGCATATGGGGCAGAGACTCGAGCATGTCACTCAAATACCCACGATACTCAATGCATACCAGAGCACTCGATGCAAACTCAAGTAGCGAGCACTTGCGCTCAACACTAGTCGCCATATCGTCATCTTTTTTCTTACTTTTGAAAAAAATCCCAACCCCATCACAACCCTAACCCCAACCCTAACTCCAACCCCAGCCCTAACCGTAGCACAACCCTAACCGTAGCACAACCCTAACCGTAGCACAACCCTAACCCTAGCACAACCCTAACCCCAAACCCAGCCCTAACCCTAGCCCAATCCTAACCCAAGAGTTTATTTTTGACGCCGTTCCTCGTGCGGTATAAGTGATTAGACGACTTTATTCTTCGGGTCGGTGTGATTACAGCAATACCAGAATCATATGGGTTTTTTATGACTGACAGCTGTCACACACAAAAAGACGCATTTTTTGTAAAATCTAGTTTTTGCATCGCCATATTTTGAGAGCTATAATTTTTCCAGATTTTGGCAGACAGTCATGTGACGGCTCGATTTTTGCGGGATGAGTTGACGTTGTTATTGGTGCCATTTTCAGGCACGTGACCTTTTTTGATCGCTTTCTATTCCGATTTTTGGGAGGCAGAATAAACAAAAACCAACAATTCAGGAATTGTTTTTTTTTTTTTTATTCTGTTCCGCGTGTGGTAAAAGTGATAAGGCAGCTTTATTCTTCGGGTCAGTACGTTTACAGCGGTACCACATTTATATCGTTTTTCTATGTTTTGCACTTTTACATAATAAAAGCAATTTTATAGAAAAAAATATTTTTAGCATAGCTTTATTCCGAGAGCTATAACTTTTTTATTTTTCGGCTGATGGAGCTGTATGTTGGCTTGTTTTTTGCGGGACCATTTTTGTTTATATTCGTCTTTTTGATCACGTGTTATTCCATTTTTTATTTGACGGTATGGTGATAAAGCATTGTTTTTTGTTTTTTTTTCTTTTTTACCGTGTTCACTGAAGTGGTTAACTAGTGGGACAGTTTTATAGGTCAGGTTGTTCCGGACACGGCGATACCAAATATGTGTACTTATATTGTTTTTTTTTGTTTTTTTTTATACTAATATTTATTGATGGGTACATTATATTTTTATTTTTGGTGAATTATTTTATTTATTTATTTTTTATATTTTTGCAATTTTTTATTTTTTTTTCACTTACTGACAGTTTTTATACTTTATTACTTTGTCCCACTATGGGACTTTCACTTTTTTTCCTCTGGTCGCCTGCATGGCACAGGAATGCAGCACCATCCCTGTGTCATACAGGCTATCAGCGCTGCACAGTGAGAAGATTGTTTGGAGATGCACTGCGCATGTCCAAACAATCTTCCTGCTGTCTGGTGACCCGGATGTTGTCATGACGACATCGGGTCGTCATGGCAACACCTGGGAAGCCTTTGCAGACAGCGCTGGAAGCCGGAAGAGGAGGTGAGTATCTGCGATCACCTCCCCTTGCCCCCGCAATGCTGTGATCGGCTGCGATCGACTTCGATCGCAGCATCGCAGGGGTTAATGTGCTGGGAGCGGTGCAGGACCGCTCCCTGCACATAGTACCGGGTGTCAGCTGTGACAATCAGCTGACACCCGGCGGCGATCGCGCCCGCACAGCCTGTGTGCGCGCGCGATCGCGATGACGTACTAATACGGGTCTGGCTCTTAAGTCCCAGGGCACAGACGCGTATTAGTATGTCAGATGTTATTAAGGGGTTAAAAGTATTTAGGAATTTATTTATAATGATACTTTCTTTAGTTATTTCTTTCATTCCTTTTGAACCCCTTTAACCACTCCATCTTTCTTTTTGTGTTTTGGCGTATGTTCTAAAAATATGCAATAAATGGCATCAAATAGTGATAAATGTGGCATGACCATAAAATATCACAACTTGTGCAAAAATTATGGAGAATATGCAATTATAAATGTCTCTCACTATCTACATATTATTTGTATTTCTTCCTTGTTTAAATTGGGTCTTTTGTAGATTTTTTTTTTTACAAAAAAAGTGTACTGTTAGACTGGAGTCACACTAGCGTGAAAAAAATTTGTCTGATGTTGATCCAGAAAAGTAGGACGAGTGTCATGCGAGTATCATGCGATTACAATGTGATTTTTCAAAATTAGCATCTGTATGACATGCGTATGCAATCCGTATGCAATGTGTTTTTAACATCATCTTTTACATACTGTAATTCTCTATGTAATTTAAAGCTAGTTTACAAACTAATATAGCGGTCTTATATACATATATATAATAGATAGATAAATACAGTAGATAAATGCAATAGATAGCTGTCCATGAGATACATAATTAGTGCTGTGCATGTGTAGCTTACTGTACATGTATTTAGCTAATAAAAAAATAAATGAAAAAAAAAAATTGGTGTGGGGTCCCCACAATTTTTAATAACCAGCCAAGAGTAAAAAGACAGCTGTGAGCTAGTCTTATTATGCTGGGAAGGGACCAATAACCATGGAGCTTCCCAGCCTTTTAATATCAGCTCACAGTTGTCTACTAGCATTTACTGGTTATTAAAAAGGGGGACCCTAAAAAAATGACGTGGGGTCCTCCCTATTTTTAATAACCAGCAAAGGCTAAACAGACAGCTGCGGGCTGCTATTAATAGGCTGGCAATTTCCATGGTTATTGGCCCCTTCCCAGCCTAATAGGACCAGCTCTCAGCTGCCCTAGAAATGGTGCATCCATTAGATACGCCATTTTTAGCACTAGGTTCAGCTCTTCCCAATTGCCCTGGTGCATTGACAATCGAGGTAATGGGTTTGTGGGGTTGATATCAGCAGCTGTTGTTGACATCAAGCCCTGGGGTTAGTAGTGGAGAGGTGTATGCCAGACACCCCCTTACTAACCGTATAGTCAAAAGAAATGAACACACACACAGAAAAGTCCTTTATTTGTAAAAATCACTATCTGACAGTTTCCCTTTTTCACCCATTTATTAAAAAAAAAAAAAATCCACACCGACCCCACGACTATCCCCATCTTCTTTGTCCAGTGTAAGGAGTCCCGTTCAGAGAATGAAGCTCCAAAGACTGGAGCAGCAGTCAATGTCGATTCTCATGCTGCGTTCCACGAGAACCCGGCTGCTGTGATGAGCAGTGACTTCATTAAGGTTATCGCAGTTCACAGCTGCTGGGTCTCACGCTGCACAGCGCGAGAGGCCGGAATGATGAGCGGTAACGTTACCACTCATCATTCTGGCTTTCATGCTGCCCTCTGTGTGACCCGGCGGCTGTGAACTGCGGTAACCTTACTGACCTAACCACTCGCAGCATGAGACCCTGTCCCAATTCTCATCTGCGAGTGGTGACATCAGTAAGGTTACCGCAGTTCAGTGACTGTGAAATTCGGTAACCTTATTGACATCAGTGGTCGTCACAGCAGCCGGGTTCTCGCATAGCGCAGTGAGAACCAGCATTGGCTGCTGCTCTAGTCTGTGGAGCTTTTTTTCTCTGAACAGGGCTCCATACACTGGACGAAGAAGATGGGGATCGTCGTGGGACCTCCATTTTTGTGTGGATTATTTTATTTCTTTTTTAATAAATGAGTGAAAGAGGGAACTTGTCAGGGAGTGATTTTTACAAATAAAGGACTTTTCTGTGTGTGTGTTTATTTCTTTTGACTACAGGGTTAGTAATGGGGGTGTTTGACAGACACCTCTCCATGACTAACCCCGGGCATTGATGTTAGCGACAGCTGCTGACATCAACCCCACAAACCCATTACCCTGATTGCCAATGCACCAGGGCAATTGGGAAGAGCAACTAATGGATGCTCCATTTCTGGGGTGGCTGAGGGCTGGTCTTATTAGGATGGGGAGCCAATATCCATGGACCTTCCCAGCCTGTCACTGTCAGCCCACAACTGTCTGCTTAGCCTTTGCTGGTTATTAAAAATAGGAGGGACCACGTGTCATTTTTTTAGGGTCCCCTTTTTTAAAAAAACAGTAAAGGCTAAGTAGACAGCTGTGAGATAATATAAATAGTCTGGGAAGCTCCATGGTTATTGGGCCATTCCCGGTCTGATAATATAAGCCCGCAACTGTCTGCTTTCCCTTTTCTGTTTTGACAAAGTCACTGGCAAAGTGCTGGAGGGGAGGTATGTTTCACTGAGGCTATTAGCTACAGTGATTTGAAACCCAGAAGTTTTGCTCCAGCACACTAAATGTGACTGTGCCGTACATTTTTCTTTTGTTTACCCATTATGCCAAGAAAGGCCTGTTCGCTTTGATGGACTTTACCGTGGTTTATGCCTTGCCTTAATAAACCACTGACAAATTTAAAGCAACAGCGTTCCTGTGTCTACTTCTGTGTGCAGCTGAGTGAGCCGATCTACCACACTGGTTATTAAAAATATGGGGGACCCCACGTAGTTTTTTATAAATAATGTATTTATTTAATAGGTTAAATAAAGCTAAACACCCTTTTGTGCCACATAAAAGGCACTAAAAGGTGCCAGTTTATTATATGTAGGGGGCTTGTGACATTAAATTTCTACATGACATCTATCTATCTATCTATATATATACAGTACAGACCAAAAGTTTGGACACACCTTCTCATTTAAAGATTTTTCTGTATTTTCATGACTTTGAAAATTGTACATTCACACTGAAGGCATCAAAACTATGAATTAACACATGTGGAATTATATACTTAACAAAAAAGTGTGAAACAACTGAAAATATGTCTTATATTCTTGGTTCTTCAAAGTAGCCACCTTTTGCTTTGATGACTGCTTTGCACACTCTTGGCATTCTCTTGATGAGCTTCAAGAGGTAGTGTGAATGTACAATTTTCATAGTCATGAAAATACAGAAAAATCTTTAAATGAGAAGGTGTGTCCAAACTTTTGGTCTGTACTGTATATATACACTGCTCAAAAAAATAAAGGGAACACTTAAACAACAGAATATAACTCCAAGTAAATCAAACTTCTGTGAAATAAAACTGTCCACTTAGGAAGCAACACTGATTGACAATCAATTTCACATGCTGTTGTGCAACTGGAATAGACAATAGATGGAAATTATTGGCAATTATCAAGACACACTCAATAAAGGAGTGGTTCTGCAGTTGGGGACCACAGACCACATCTCAGTACCAATGCTTTCTGGCTGATGTTTTGGTCACTTTTGAATGTTGGTTGTGCTTTCAGACTCGTGGTAGCATGAGATGGACTCTACAACCCACAGAAGTTGCTCAGGTAGTGCAGCTCATCCAGGATGGCACATCAATGTGAGCTGTGGCAAGAAGGTTTGCTGTGTCTGTCAGACGTGGAGGGGGCCGTAGGAGAGCAACAACCTAGCACCAGGACCGCTACCTCCGCCTTTGTGCAAGGAGGAACAGGCGGAGCACTGCCAGAGCCCTGCAAAATGACCTCCAGCAGGCCACAAATGTGCATCTGTCTGCACAAACGGTTAGAAACCGTCTCCATGAGGGTGGTATGAGGGTCTGGCATCCACAGATGGGGGTTGTGCTCACAGCCCAACACCGTGCAGGACTCTTGGCATTTGCCACAGAACACCAGGATTGGCAAAGTCGCCACTGGCGCCCTGTGCTCTTCACAGATGTGCTCAGTGTGAACCTGCTTTCATGTGACAGACGTGACAGAGTCTGGAGACGCCATGGAGAGCGATCTGCTGCCTGCAACCTGCAACATCCTTCAGCATGACCGGTTTGGCAGTGGGTCAGTAATGGTGTGTGGTGGCATTTCTTTGGAGGGCCGCACAACCCTCCATGTGCTCGCCAGAGGTAGCCTGACTGCCATTAGGTACCGAGATGAGATCCTCAGACCCCTTGTGAGACCATATGCTGGTGCGGTTGGCCATGGGGTCCTCCTAATGCAGAACAATGCCAGACCTCATGTGGCTGGAGTGTGTCAGCAGTTCCTGCAAGATGAAGACCTGAATCCGATTGAGCACATCTGGGACATCATGTCTCGCTCCATCCACCAACATCACGTTGCACCACAGACTGTCCAGGTCATACAGGCACGTGGAGGCCACACACAATACTGAGCCTCATTTTGACTTGTTTTAAGGACATTACATCAAAGTTGGATCAGCCTGTAGTGTGTTTTTCCACTTTAATTTAGGGGGTAACTCCAAATCCAGGCCTCCATTGGTTAAGAAATTTGATTTCCATTGATGATTTTTGTGTGATTTTGTTGTCAGCACATTCAATTTTGTACAGAACAAAGTACTCAATGAGAATATTTATTCATTCAGATCTACGATGTGTTATTTGAGTGTTCCCTTTATTTTTTTGAGCATATTCTATCTACTTTTTCTATTCTAACGGTTTGGGCTGTGAATTTACTGTACTTGTCTGAATAAATGTCGGGTTTCATTTAAGATGTATGCATAAAAATCCGACACCACATGCATGGTCTGTGTGCCGTGCAATTTTTTTTCTCACACCTATTGACTTGCATTGACGAGTTGGTTTCCGATTCTCACAGACAATTGCAGCATGCTGCGATTTTTTTCTCAGTCCGATCCGAGCTGAGAAAAAACTTGCAGATGAGCACTGACTCATTTAATAACATTGGTCACATAGTGCAATGCGATGTTTTCTCGCATTGCACTCCTCCATATTATACGCCAGTGCGAGCAAGCCCATAGACTAATAATTCCTAGATTGTTAGATTAAACAATTAGATTGTGAGCCTTTCTGGGGATGGTGCCTAATGAGAAGCAAGTAAAAGAAGGCTTGACAATTTATTTATTTTACTCACTTTTAGGGTTCGCTCACATCAGCATATTAAAAATCAGTCCAATGTTCATTTTGAAAATTTGGAGGAGTGGAATTCGTATGGTTTACCTTTTGTCATGCAAGTGTGCATTTTTTTCTCGTCTAGCATCTGTATGACATGCTTATGCAATCCGTATGCAATGCATTTTTAACATCATCAGCATGATATAATACTCTATGTAAACTTAAAAGCTAGTTTGCAAAAATAATAAAGCACTCTTATATATAGATAGATGATACAATGATATTAGATATATAATAGATAGATAAGAAATAGACAGATATTAGATACAGTAGATAGATAGAATAGATAGATATCCTGCTGATATATAATTTCACAACCACCCTACATATTATAAACTTGCACCCTTTAATGCCTTTCATGTGGAGTTTATTCTTCAGCTATTTATGCTTGTTTAACCTAATAAATGAAAAAAAATGAGGTGGGGTCCTCCCTATTTTATAAAACCAGCAAAGATAAAGTTGACAGCTGTGAGCTGATATTATCAGACTGGGAAGGTCCATGGTTCATGGACTTTCCCAGTCTGATAATATCAACTCACAGCTGTCTGCTTTACCTTTGCTGCTTTCATAAAATATGGGGGACCCCACCTCATTTTTTGGCATCCAAAGGGTTCAAGTTTATAATATGTAGGGGGGGTTGTGAAATTATATATCTGCAGGATATCTATCTATTCATTCTGAGGGTTCTGGCTATGAACTTCCTGTGCTTGGCTGATGAAATTTCGAGGTTCCTTTCAGTGTGCGTAAAAATTGGACGGCAAACGCATGTTCCTTGTGCCATCCGTTTTTTTTCTCACACCCTTTGGCTTGCATTGATGAGTCTCGTCCGATAAACGCGGCTACTCGCAGCATGCTGCGATATTTTTTCCTCACACCGAATCCGGCTGAGGAAAAATTTGCATATCAGCACTGACTCATTGAATAACATTGGTTAGAGTGCAATGCGTTTTTTTTTCTCACATTGCACTTGTCTGATTAAGGCCACTTGCACACGTTGAGTTTTTAGTAAGTTTTTTACATCAGTATCTGAAAGCCAAAATCAGGAGTGGAACAATCAGAGGAAAAGTATAATAGAAACACGTCACCACTTCTGTATTTATCACCCACTCCTGGTTTTGACTTACAAATAATGATGTAAAATACTGACCAAATACTGAACGTGTGAACATGGCCTTATAAGCTAATGTGAGCGAACCCATATAGCACCATTAATTCCAGAGCACTCTACAGACATTATTGGCACTGTCCCCATTGGGGCTCACAATCTAGATTCCCTATCAGTATGCCTTTGGAGTGTGGGGGGAAACTGGAAACCCTGGAGGAAACCCACACAAACATACAAACTCCTTACAGATGTTGTCTTTGGTGAGATTTAAAACCAGGATCCCAGCGCTGTAAGGCTGCAGTGCTAACCACTGAGCCACCGTGCTGCCCGGCAATGAAGTGATGGTGCCAGTTCATTACAGACAATATCTCTTAGAACTGTAGTTCTTAGATTCCCCAAAACTTTGCACAGATTACTATCTATATATTTATGTATGCTCCTAGGTTGTGAATGAGGATTCTCATCCTTCTCGACTGTGAGTGCATTCACGTGGCGTAGAATAGTGTGCTAGAGAGCTGCAGGTGTACAAAACTGCAGCAAAACCACAGATATTTATATGCAGCTTTTATCTGCTGCACCACATTGCTGTATGAATATACCATTAGGGCTTGTTTTTTGTGCTTCTTTTTCTCTGTATTTTCTGGCTAAAACCTGCGTTTTTCATGTAGAAAAGCTACGTATGAACATACCCTTGTGCAGTAAAAATGTTCAGACACCAGATGCCGATAATGCCAGTTATTGTTTGACAAGTGTGAAACATTACTAATGTCCTAGCACTTTCCAAAGATTTCAGAACACAAATCACATCACCTGATATCAACTGCTTAAATGTGTCCTCACTGCTGTTTTTAGCCTGGGCTTCTTGGTCATGAGTCACTGCTGATATTTGAGCTGTATTGATTTGCTGCTATTTTTGTTTGTTATTGAATTGGTTTTGTCTATTCCAGTTCAAGGTATTGAACTATACAGTACATACTTGATCCTACTTTTTATCTCATATCATAATTTTAATCAATACTTTTTTACTCATTTTTCTTGTTAATATTTGTCAACATAAAACTAGCCATAATCGTAAAGATAATTCTAGATGTGATAAGTTTTTCATTTTTTTTTAAATCAAAATGAACATGTGAAAAGGGGCCAAAATGAGTAGAATATAAAGCTCCATTCACACTGGTGTCATGGCTTCCATTTTGACATGATCTGGATGGATATTGAAAATGTCACGATTTCATTATTCACTGTTACTCACTGTGTCCTTGGGCCACTGTGAGTAACAGTTAGGCTGCCCTATAGGATCTGGAGTGTGCTGGACTGTCAGTATGGTGAGTGACACTCCAGTCATCCAATCTGAGGCTAGGGCATGCTGGGCTGTCAGTCTTTTGATTGACAGCCCTGCTGCTCAATCCGGCCTAGCCTGCGGGCATTCCTCCAGGTGTCTTCTTTTCTTGATAATTCACTAGCTATTTAACTGACTAGCTATGAGCAGACCATTGTAAGTTGTAGCTTTGCTCAGTGGGGTGTGTGCGCTGTGTGTCTGATTTCCTGATCTTCGTTGCCGGACCTTGGATTTGTTTTGACTATTCATGTGTATTATCCCTTTTGCTCTTGACACTCTCTGACCTGAGGTACCTGACCCTGGACTTGGCCTCTGACTATCCGCTTCTCTTATCCCTTTATCTTGATGTACTCTCCTGGCATTTGACCCCAGACTGTGACTTGACCACGCCTTTGTCTTGCCTCTCTGTACTACAAGCCCTCCTTCTATCTGACTTCGAACCTCCTGACTACCCTGTCTCACAGCTTGTCCATGAGTAGTGACTCAGCATCACAGAAAATTATTTTTGGTAAGTCTAATTGATATGTAACTCGTTCATCATGCTTCCATTGTTTTGGGGGATAGAATGCATCAGCATTAGTGATGAGCGAGCACTAAAATGCTCGGGTGCTCGAAGCTCGGGTCGAGCACCTTGGGATACTCGGGTGCTCGACCCGAGCAACGAGCCCAATGTAAGTCTATGGGAAACTCGAGCATTTTTCTGGTGGTTCCCCCGGCGGTCTGCAGAAGGTCAAAAATTGCCCAAATCGATGGGAACAGTGCTCAATTAAACGTCAGGCAGGCACAATATATAGGCAGACAGGCAGGCAGGGTATATAGGAGGGTGTATAAAAAATATAGCAGGGCACTTGGAACACACTAGTTCCCTCCGATTTTCATGTACCCGTCTCTTTAAAAAAAGCCGGCCGGCAATTCATCAGCGGCATACACCGGTACCCGACAATTTAGAACAGAAAGAATAGAGCATCACACATAGATTAGATAGATAGAAACATGTCAGTCACATATATAACAAGTACATTGACAGTGTTGGTTACTATACTTGTTATTTAGTGTTAAAATAAAGGATTTATTAAAAAAAAAATTGGCGTGGGGTTCCCCATAATTATAGTCTCTAGCGGAGGTTAAGCAGACGGCTGGGGCAGATGTTTGAAGCCTGGGAAGGGGGTAATACCCATGGAGCTTCCCAGGCTACTAATATCAGTCCCCAGCTGAATACCTAGCCTTTACTAGCCTTTAAAATGGGGGACCCAAAAAAAAAATGACGTGGGGTCGCCCCTATTTTAATAGCTAGCAAAGGCTAGGCAGACAGCTGGGGGCTGATATTAATAGCCCAGGAAGGATGCCATGAATATTGGCCCCCTCCCAGGCTAGAAACACCAGCCGTCAGCCGCCCCAGAAATGGCGCATCCATAGGATGTGCCAATTATGGCACTTAGCCTCGCTCTTCCCACTGCCCTGTAGCGGTGGCAGTGGGGTATAGGGTTGGGGTTGATGTCAGCTTATAATGCCAGCTGACATCAAGCCCAGGTTAGTAATGGAGAGGCTTCAATAAGACACCCCCATTACTAACCCCATAGTGAAAGTTAAAAAAAAAACACAAACACCCAGAATAAAGTCCTTTAATTGAAATAGACACATTCCTTTAATGTTCTAAATTAAACTCTACTTACTGTATCGCCCATTCCAGCTGAAGCCAACGATCTCCTGCAATAAAAGTAAAATAATAAACCAACCTCATCCTTACCTTTCCATGATTCCCAGGACGGCTTCAGCTCTGCTACATTGACATGACAGGCTGGATCGTAGCAGAACGCTGCAATCCAGCTTGCCATGCCGCAGTGAATGGTGCATACCTGAGTACCCGATGCAAACTCAAGTAGCGAGCAATTGCGCTTAAGACTAATGACAACTTATTCAATATGATGACCTAATTTTATCAAATTCTGTGTCGTACTTCGGGTTCAAAATGTTCACTATACACCTTAATAAAATCCTTGAGGGGTAGAGTTTCCAAAATGGGATCACTTGTGGGGGAGCTCCACTGTTTAGGCACATCAGGGGCTCTCCAAACGCGACATGGTGTCCGCTAACAAATTGAATGGAAAATCGGCTCAAATTGATAGCAGACGCCATGTTGCGTTTGGAGAGCCCCTGTGTGCCCAAACATTGGAGCTCCCCCACAAGTGACCCCATTTTGGAAACTAGACCCCCCAAGGCACCTATCTAGATGCATAGTGAGCACTTGAAACCCCCAGGTGCTTCACCAATTGATTCATAAAAATGAAAAAGTGTTGTTTTTTTCACTTTTTCATTTTTACGAATCAATTTGTGAAGCACCTGGGGCTTCCAACTGCTCACTATGCATCTAGATAGGTGCCTTGGGGGGTTTAGTTTCCAAAATGGGGTCACTAGTGGGGGAGCTCCAATGTTTAGGCACACAGGTGCTCTCCAAACGCAACATGGTGTCCACTAACAATTTGAGCCGATTTTCCATTCAATTTGTTAGCGGACACCATGTTGCATTTGGAGAGTCCCTGTGTGCCCAAACATTGGAGCTCCCCCACAAGTGACCCCATTTTGGAAACTAGACCCCCCAAGGCACCTATCTAGATGCATATTGAGCACTTGGAACCCCCAGGTGCTTCACAAATTGATTCATAAAAATGAAAACGTTTTTTTTTTTCACTTTTTCATTTTTACGAATCAATTTGAGAAGCACCTGGGGCTTCCAACTGCTCACTATGCATCTAGACAGGTGCCTTGGGGGGTCTAGTTTCCAAAATGGGGTCACTTGTGGGGGAGCTCCAATGTTTGGGCACACAGGGACTCTCCAAATGCAACATGGTGTCCGCTAACAAATTGTCGGCTCAAATTGTTAGCGGTCACCATGTTGCGTTTGGAGAGCCCCTGTGTGCCCAAACATTGGAGCTCCCCCACAAGTGACCCCTCTATAGAAACTAGACCCACCCAAGGCACCTATCTAGATGCAAAGTGAGCACTTGGAACCCCCAGGTGCTTAACAAATTGATTCATAAAAATGAAAAAGTCATTTTTTTTTCACTTTTTCATTTTTACGAATCAATTTGTGAAGCACCTGGGGGTTCCAAGTGCTCACTATGCATCTAGATAGGTGCCTTGGGGGGTCTAGTTTCCAAAATGGGGTTACTTGAGGGGCAGCTCCAATGTTTGGGCACACAGGGGCTCTCCAAACGCAACATGGTGACCGCTAACAATTTGAGCCGACAATTTGTTAGCGGACACCATGTTGCGTTTGGAGAGCCCCTGTGTGCCCAAACATTGGAGCTCCCCCACAAGTGACCCCATTTTGGAAACTAGATCCCCCCAAGGCACCTGTCAAGATGCATAGTGAGCATTTGGAACTCCCAGGTGCTTCACAAATTGATTCATAAAAATGAAAAAGTGTTGTTTTTTTCACTTTTTCATTTTTACGAATCAATTTGTGAAGCACCTGGGGGTTCCAAATGCTCACTATGCATCTAGATAGGTGCCTTGGGGGGTCTAGTTTCCAAAATGGGGTCACTTGTGGGGGAGCTCCAATGTTTGGGCACACAGGGGCTCTCCAAACGCAACATGGCGTCCGCTAATTATTCAAGCAAATTTTACAATCAAAAAGTCAAATGGCTCTCCTTCCCTTCCGAGCCCTGCCGTGCGCCCAAACAGTGTTTTTTCCCCACATATGGGGTATCTGCGTGCCCAGGGGAAATTGCACAACAAATTTTGGGGTCCATTTTTTCTTGTTACCCCTGTGAAAATAAAAAAAATTGGGTCTAAAGTAACATTTTTGTGAAAAAAGTTAAATGTTCATTTTTTTCTTCCACATTCCAAAAATTCTTGTGAAGCACCTGAAGGGTTAATAAACTTATTGAATGTGGTTTTGAGCACCTTGAGGGGTGCAATTTTTAGAATGGTGTCACTTTTTGGGTATTTTCTGTCATAAAGACCTCTCAAAGTGACTTCAAATGTGATGTGGTCCCTAAAAAAATGGTTTTGTAAATTTTGTTGGAAAAATGAGAAATCGCTGGTCAACTTTTAACCCTTTGGTTCCAAAATTGTGCTGATGTAAAGTAGACATGTGGGAAATGTTATTTATTAACTCTTTTGTGTGACATATCTCTCTGATTTAAGGGCATAAAAATTCAAATTTTGAAAATTGCAAAATTTTCGCCCAATTTCTGTTTTTTTCACAAATAAACGCAAGTGATATCGAAGAAATTTTATCACAATCATGAAGTACAATATGTCACGAAAAAACAATCTCAGAATCAGGGGGATCCGTTGAAGCGTTCCAGAGTAATTACCTCATAAAGTGACAGTGGTCAGAATTGTAAAAATTGGCCTGGTCATTAACGTGCAAACCACCCTCGGGGGTTAAGGGGTTAAATACTTGACTAAAAATTCATGGCGGTCATGTCTAATATTGGCGTGACCCCATGAATTTCGGGCTTAGGGCCAGCTGATAATACCAAGCTGGCCCTAACCCCTGTACTACCCAGTGAGCCACCTCACCAGGGCCCTGGATGAGTTGGGTACAGCGCCAGAAGATGGAGCTTCTATGAACGTGCCATTTTCTAGGGTGGCTGCGGACTGCAATTCGCAGCGGGGGGGGGGGAGAAAGCTTGGGCCACCCTGCACTGCGGATTCCATCCCCCAGCTGCTTAGTTGTACCTGGCTGGACACTAAAATAGGGCGCAGCCCCACGTCAAATTTTTTTAAATTATTTCATGAAATAATTAAAAAAAGGGCTTCCCTGTATTTTTGTTTCCAGCCAGGTACAAATGGGCATCTGGGGGTTGGGGGCAGCCTGTTCCTGCCTGCTGTACCTGGCTGGACACAAAAATATGGCGAAGGCCACGTCAAATTTTTGGTGAAAAATTCATTAAAAAATGTAAAAAAAACACATTTAGGGACTGCGTCTTTATGCAGTCCCAAAGTTATTATTATTATTATTATTTTTTTTTTAAATTAATTTTTCCCCAAAATTTTGACTTGGGCTTCATCATATTTTTGTATGCCAGCTAGTACAGCATCCAGGAACGGGCTGCCCCCAACCACCAGCTGCCTATTTGTACCTGGCTGGACACAACAATATAGGGAAGCCCTTTTTTTTTAAATTATTTCATGAATTTCATGAAATAATTAAAAAAAAAAAATACGTGGGGCTTTGCCCTATTTTTGTGTCCAGCCAGGTACAGCAGACAGGAACGGGCTGCCCCAACCACCAGCTGCCTATTTGTACCTGGCCGGACACAACAATATAGGGAAGCCCTTTTTTTTTATTATTTCATGAATTTCATGAAATAATTTAAAAAAAAAATACGTGGGGCTTCGACCTATTTTTGTGTCCAGCCAGGTACAACTAGGCAGCTGGGGGCTGGAATCCGCAGCGCAGGGAGGCCCAAGCTTTCTGGGCCCCCCCCCCCGCTGCGAATTGCAGTCCGCAGCCACCCCAGAAAATGGCGCGTTCATAGAAGCTCCATCTTCTGGCGCTGTACCCAACTCATCCAGGGCCCTGGTGCGGTGGCTCACTGGGTAATAAAGGGGTTAGGGCCAGCTGGGTATTATCAGCTGGCCCTAAGCCCGAAATTCATGGGGTCACGCCAATATTAGATATGACCGCCATGAATTTCTAGTAAAGTATTTAAAAAAACACAACACCCAGAATAAAGTTCTTTAATTGAAATAAACACACATTCCTTTAATGTTCTAAATTAAACTGTACTTACCGTATCGCCCATTCCAGCTGAAGCCAATGTCTTCTGCAATAAAAGTAAAATAATAAACCAACCTCATCCTTACCTTTCCATGCTTCCCAGGACGGCTTCAGCTCTGCTACATTGACATGACAGGCTGGATCACAGCAGAACACTGCCATCCAGCTTGCCATGCCGCAGAGACACTGAGAAGCTCCTCAGTGAAGCTCCTCAGTGTCTGGCTGTGACGGCATCCAGATGAGCCGAGTTCATGTCCAATGAACTCAGCTCACCTCATGCACGTCACTGACAGCGTGGGAGAATTCTCCTGCTCAAGCGGTGCGCTTCAGCAGGAGAATTCTCCCACGTTGGGATGGCTCTGAGATGACAGGCTGGATGGTAGCAGAACGCTGCCATCCAGCATGCCATCCTTCAGAGACATTGCCTGCGCTCCGCAGTGTCTCTGAAGGATGACAAGTTGGATGGCAGCGTTCTGCTACCATCCAGCCTGCCATCTCAATGCCGTCCCAGCATGGGAGAATTCTCCTGCTCAAGCGGTGACGTCATTTGCTGGCACCGCATGCGCAGGAGAATTCTCCCACGCTGTCAGTGACGTGCATGAGGTGAGCTGAGTTCATTGGACATGAACTCGGCTCATCTGGATGCCGTCACAGCCAGACACTGAGGAGCTACTCAGTGTCTGGCAGCGTTCTGCTGCGGTCCAGCGTGTCATGTCAATGTAGCAGAGCTGAAGCCGTCCTGGGAACCATGGAAAGGTAAGGATGAGGTTGCTTTATTATTTTACTTTTATTGCAGGAGATCGTTGGCTTCAGCTGGAATGGGCGATACGGTAAGTAGAGTTTAATTTAGAACATTAATGAATTGTGTCTTTATTTCAATTAAAGGACATTATTCTGGGTGTTTGTGTTTTTTTTTTTAACTTTCACTGTGGGGTCAGTAATGGGGGTGTCTTATAGACGCCTCTCCATTACTAACCTGGGCTTGATGTCAGCTGGCATTATAAGCTGACATCAACCCCAGCCCTATTACCCCACTGCCACCGCTACTGGGCAGTGGGAAGAGCGAGGCTAAGTGCCAGAATTGGCACATCCTATGGATGCATCATTTCTGGGGCGGCTGAGGGCTGGTGTTTCTAGCCTGGGAGGTGGTCAATATTCATGGCACCCTTCCTGGGCTATTAATATCAGCCCCAGCTGTCTGCCTAGCCTTTGCTAGCTATTAAAATTGGGGGACCCCACATCATTTTTTATAGGTCCCCCATTTTAATAGCTAGTAAAGGCTAGGTATTCAGCTGGGGGCTGATATTAGTAGCCTGGGAAGCTCCGTGGGTATTACCCCCTTCCCAGGCTTCAAACATCTGCCCCAGCTGTCTGCTTAACCTCCACTAGAGACTAAAATTACGGGGAACCCCACGCCAATTTTTTTTTTAATAAATCCTTTATTTTAACACTAAATGACAAGTACAGTAACCAACACTGTCACTGTACTTATTATATATGTGACTGACATGTTTCTATCTATCTAATCTATGTGTGATGCTCTATTCTTGCTGTTCTAAATTGTCGGGTACCGGTGTATGCCGCTGATGAATTGCCAGCCGGCTTTTTTAAAGAGACGGATGCATGAAAACACTATTATTTTTTTTTAATAAATCCTTTATTTTAACACTAAATAACAAGTATAGTAACCAACACTGTCACTGTACTTGTTATATATGTGACTGACATGTTTCTATCTATCTAATCTATGTGTGATGCTCTATTCTTTCTGTTCTAAATTGTCGGGTACCGGTGTATGCCGCTACTGAATTGCTGGTTTTCATGTTTCACTGTGAGCACTGTTCCCATCGATTTGGGCAATCACTGTAATGCCACAACCACCATGGCTGTGACATTACAGTGAGTGGCAGACAATCCCTGCATGATTGGTGCTCTAAATAGCGCCAAACATGCAGGACGGGGACCCGAGCTCCCGCCCGAGCATCTCAAAAGTACTCGGCGAGCTCTGAGCATCTCGAGTACTGAGATGCTCGGACGAGTACCGAGCAGTGGCGAGCATGCTCGCTCATCACTAGTCAGCATACTACACTATTCTGACCAGCAAAAAGCAACAAATGAACAGGATAAACAAAAATTAAGAGTATAAACAGAATCTTATGTATGGGGTAGAATTTTGCTGTAGATTACCTACGGGTCAGAAGCAAAATTGACAAGGTTTAAAGGGGTTGTACACTACCTAGAAAACCCCTTTTTCCGTGTAGAGGACCCCAATGTGAAGTTAAAAAACATATACTCACCTCCTGCACCAGCGCTGTTCCAGCAATGTTTGCCAGTGTATTAGCATTGTTATGCCACGTGAGCCCTGCAGTCAATCAGTGGCTGCTGCGCTCACTCCTTCTGCTTGTCTGACATTTGCCAGAGAGAAGTAAGAGCGCAGCAACCCAATAGCGGCTGTTGATTGGCTGTAGGTCACATGGCATAAAAATACCATGCATACCCTGAGTATGGAGTTTGCTGGAACAGTGCCAGTGCATGAAGTGTATATATGTTTTTTGTTTTTTTATTTCGCAAGAGGCAGTACTACATTTTAAAAGGGATTGTCCACATCATGGACAACCCATTTAAAATGATAAAATTATGATATTCACATCTTCTGGCACTTCTCTTGTCTCATTGTCTCTCTATAGAACCCAGTCTACTGTGATGACAATTCGTCTATGTGACTGCAGCTGCCAGTCCCAGTCGGCAGTGGTCACATGGACTAGATTTTATTGTAGAAGGCTGTCTGTACGGCAGGAGGTTGGCAAAGTATATTTTTTATTTTACCCATGTGCAGCAGAAAATCCATAGGCAGATCTACATTAAAATCCACATGATTTAGTGTAAATTTGCAGCTGTGAATGTTCCTATGGCTTTCCACAGCAGTTCCACACTGTGTGAACAACATTTTGATTATTTTTTTCTCTCACTTTTTGTTTATGAAAATCTTAAGTAAATCAGCAGTTTGTGAGCAGAAGTTATTCCTCATATTTTTAGATTTTCCATTTCACTTCATAACATCCTCCATCCCTTGGAAATCTCAGCGGGTATTTTAAGACAATGCTTATAATACACCATGTCTATTTTCTTTGTTATGTGCTTTTCCAAAAATAAGATCTCCACCTTTTTTTGACTTCTGTTGCTATGATGATACATGAGCCTAGCTGGATTAGTATAATGGAGAGCTATGCTGTACATATTATATCCTGGAGTTGATACATGGCCTTATTACAATCCTCCTCCTCATGTTAACTAATTGCACACAGTGCTAATAAAAAAGTACACATGGGTCTGGTGTTAGTAATGTGAAGAGGGCAACATTCTCTGGTAACACTTAAGAAAATAGCGACAGTGGTAAAATGACTTGTTTTTGTCTTGTAAAAAATACATACCAAGAAGACAAAGCATGGTGTCTCAGTGGTTAGCACTGCAGCCTTGCAGCGCTGGGGTCCTGGGTTCAAATCCCACCAAGGACAACATCTGCAAGGAGTTTGTATGTTCTCCCCGTGTTTATGTGGGTTTCCTCCAGGTTCTCCAGTTTCCTCCCACACTCCAAAGACTGATAGGGAATCTAAATTGTGAGCCCCAATGGGGACAGTGATGATAATGTCTGATTTAGATCCATCTATAGTAATAGAGAAATACCACAGGAAGTGGAGGCAGTGCTTTACTTCTGCTGTAAGAGCACAGATAGAGCTGGTGATCTCCCTTTCATGCACAGCTTATTCAATGTCACTCTTGTAACGCCTCTCTTAGGTATCTGCACTAGCTATAATCTTTACTCCACATGCAGTATTTAGTGAAATCCCTCTCATTCACCTCTGTAATCTAGCTTTGCTCTACCATCATAATCAGCTCTTTAATTTCTCCATGTGGCTATAATCTACTTTTATCAGTAGCTTACAGCTCACAGAAGATTTTGCTGCCTGTACCAGCCCTATGTCTAATAACAGCCAGTAACCTGCCGCCCAGTAGCTACAGCCTTTACTATTTCATCAGAGCAGAAATCCACCCTAACGGAAAATTGGTGAACTGCAGTCAAAAGAGCGGCCGCTCATTAGTTGCAGTCGGCATGTGACACAACACAACATCGCTGGAACAGCGCCATTGCAGGAAGTGTTTTTGATGAGTAAGGAGCAGGGCTGTGGAGTTGGAGTCGAAAACTGTGTCCATTTTGGTGGCGTTGGAGTCGGTATAAAATGCACCGATTCCTAAAATATATAATAAATTGGTACAGTAGTACAATGCAGTAAATGTTTTCATAAGAATTTGGGAAGTTATGAAATGTTCTATAAAATTCTGTTCTATTCCTGATCTAAGAATTTAAGCTTTTAGTTGAGATGGATCGGTGCTGCATTTTATGTACATGCTCAGGCAGGAATCAGGGAAATTGAGGAGTTGGAGGTTTGGCTTACCGACTCCACAGCCCTGGTAAGGAGACATGACGATTAAAAGTGACCCCGCTGCTGAGTAAAAGATACTTGCTCCAAGCACGAGGGTAGAATTCATATATTTTATTTACGTGTTTCGGGACTGAATAAGTCCTTTTCTCAAAAACAACTACATGTCCTCTGTTTTTGTTTTATTTGGGATCATGAATTGATTATACTGGGATTGTACGTGGCTTTCCTGGTGAGGTAAATTCTGTAAAGCATTGGTCTGGGTGATCAATATGGACCAAAGTCAAAGGCACGGCAAAGCCAGATGGCAAGTGGATCAGCAAGAACTAGGACTGGGGGTACACAGGACAGCAGACAAACAGCAGACAAACAAGCAGAGCAGGAAACACCAGAGGACACGGAGCCAGGAGCAATGAAACTGAAGATACATTGTCAATCCAGGACTTGTAGCACATACATGGTTAAAGTTGTATGTCAGTGGCAGAGACTTATGCAATCGGCAAACTAATGCTTAACAGCCAAGCAGAAGACTTATTTCTTCCCTTTTCCTCGACTCACAGAGGTATGCTTACTTACAACTAAGCTCCTTTGTCAGTTGAGACCCAGGTCTCGGGAACTGTCTTTCTTCAGACTGCAGCCTATCCTGACATATGAATAGGACAGGCTGCCACTTGAATTACAGGACAGGGGCCATTTTTTTTATGTTTTTGGAGAACCTCTTTAACTGGTAACTGTGCGGAGTGTGTGCTTGAAAATATCACAGGTATGTGCTCCAAAACTAGTAAGGACATAATAGGGAGCACCAGAGCTACAAGCTGTTGCATTTATTTTATATTTTAATAACATGGCAGGTGCACTCTAACCATGTGTGAGTATGTATATTTTCATATTCCATCTTGATTTCTTTCAGCTATCCTGGGAATGCACACGCTGATGAGTAACCAGCAGTATTATGAAGCCCTCGCCAGTAGCAATATAGTGAACAAAGAAGGACTTAACAGTAAGTTTGCTTCCATAATATGGCTACCATAATATGTCAGCTTTTTAGACAGTACATTGCCCAACTGCACATGCTCTGCTTTCCTAGAAAGGCAGCACTTCTAGTACAATGCACCACTGCCACTGTGTTATAATGTAATAAGGTCCTTAGCTCAATTTCTTTGGTACATATATTGTTATATGAACACACATATGTTACAAGGGCTATACTGTATGGGTCTAAACATTGATGATATATTGGTCATGTTGCACTACCAGACAGGTGCCAATGTGAACTCTGCTTTATGCTGCTCGCAGAAGTTCTGTCCGCTTTTATGCATCCTCTGAGACAGGTCTCTCTTTTACATATGGCATGTCACCTCCTGCATATTAATAGCAGCACTTAGATAAAATTAAAAAAATAATAATAAAACTAATTAATAAAGATTGAGTTTGGTTTAATATACTTTCGGTATTTCAGGCTTTTCTTATGACTGTGGTTATGTGCTAATCTTTATATAGGTGTGATTAAGCCAACACAATATAAGCTTGTTCCTGATGAAGAACCTAATTCAACAGATGTGGATGAAACATTGGAACGGATAAAAAACAATGATCCCGACCTTGAGGATGTAAATCTTAACAATATAAGGGTACGTAGTCTTAAGGTATAATGCACATTTTACAATTATGATATATCCTCAATAGTAAACTACTGACATGGACTAAAAGTTGTGAAGAATTCAGCACCTGAAAGGCTAACGCCACCGCAGCAGCTACTGCATTATTTGTAGAAAATTGTCCTGCCTAGGACAGTTAGATTAATTCATACAGTTTACATAGTTGCCTAAAAACATTGTTAAAACTTCACAGATATATTTTGTGTCTTTTTTAACAAAAACTTTTGTTTTTGTCATGTTCCCAAAAATCATGATTGTGCCACATACACACAGTATATTAATGTGGAATTTTCTGATACACAGGAATAAGATTTACTGACACCCAGGGTGGTTAAGTACAGCTTGCTAATCGATAATTCCAAAGAGATGTTTTTACATAGTTTAAAATAATGGACATTTCTGATTTATTCCAAAAGTTTGAGATATCCCTCAAAATGCAGGATTTTAGTGGTGGCTTTTTAAGTTTTCTTTTGTTCATGGTAATGCCTTCCATCATACAGGTTGTACAGGAATTTTGTGGATGGTTGGAAACCCTGCTTATCATCTAATGGCTGTTTAGGATGATAAATAGAATTGTATTATAGGAAAGTGTACCTATAATACAGTTCTATTTATCTAATTAAGTACAGAAGGCCCTGTGCTGTGATCTCTCACTCTTTCTATTGCCGAATCCACACATCCTTGGTTTTTAACAAACAGCATGGATGAAACGCGAATATGTTGTCCACTCAGGTCATGGACCCGTTTATAGAAATGTATGAGTTTAATCCATGAATTTGACCAAGTCTTTTCTTTGGTGGTCTGCAAAACAAGGATGCATAGGCTATATTGCGGTATGTGTGTGGGCTATCCCATAAAAAGAAGGGTGGGACACAATACAAATTCAAAAAACCTGCATTTTCATCTGGATTTCACCCTTGCTACAATATAAGGGATGAAATCTGCAGTAAAAATAGGTGAGTGATCTATTACTTATTCTCTCTAAATGATGCTTTCTGCAATAGTGTACACATAGGCATTGCTTAAGTAATTCACATTTTGGAAAATGTACACAAGCACCACATAGGAAAATCTGTCCCAATACAAGAATGCATCTGTTTGTTTTTTAACTGTTTACAATAGCAATCAGCAGAATTGTGAATATGTATCTGGCAATAGCTCAGATCTGAAAAACATAAGTTGTGATGTATTTTCTGATACTCAACTTTTTATGTAACCCACTTATTTAGACGTTTTAGTGCTTAAACATAGCTACAGGTAATTTTTGTATTAATTGTACTTTATATCTCAAAGATACAAATGACTATATATCATAATCATCATTATTCATTTCTTCCAACCGATATTCCATTTCTAGAACATTCCTATACTTACATTAAAAGAATATGCTGAAGCAATGAAAAATAATACTTGTGTGAAGAAGTTCAGCATTGTGGGAACAAGGAGCAATGATCCTGTTGCATTTGTAAGTAATGGCACGTAACCGCCATTTTAGTACGGGCATTAAGGGGGCTGTCTACTACTGGTATATTGATAACTTATCTTTTTTGGTTACCTATTAGCTGTTATCATCAATGGAAAAAAATAGGGGCTGATCTGCAGTACACGTCCACTAAATAGTGCACTGAGCTTTGCTGTTCTGCTCCAGACTATTTACACTGTTAGAGGTTGATTGGTGGGGTACTGGGTGTAGGACCCCCATGATCTTACAAAAGAATTCCTAAGGATGCTTTCACACTGCGTTTTGGCACCTGTTCATTGGTCCCCTCGAGGCTTACTGTGACATGCAGAAGTAGTGCTTTTGCTTTAAAAGCATTCAGCAACTATTAGAAGTAACACAAGCACAGGAGACAGGAAGTGTTGTGCTCCAGAAGCATCCAGCAACTAGAGGGGTTAACACAGGTCACAGGAGAAGGGGAATGTTTTAGCAGAGCCCCAGGGGCATTGTTGGGAAGTTGTTTACTGTCTGGCTGAAGCTGAAGAGAATAGTGGCTTATGATCTGTATCTCACAGAAGGCAAGGGAACAGAATTCAGGTCAGGAGGGAAGCTAAACAAAGGTCAGTTAGACTCCCTGAGCTAACAGTGTGGAGTATTATCGGCCAGGAAGATAAGGACTGGAAGGAAGCCTGTCATAGAGATCATCTCCCTCATTGTTAGAACCTTGCTCTTAGGTTTTTTCCTTTGCTGGTCACATGACCTCGTTGGCCTATTTAATCCTGCTCCGCCCTTCTGGCTTTGCTGGACTTCATTGTATAACTACTTTCTAGCTAGCCTGTGCTCTGTATCTAACTCTGTTAGTTTGCTTGGTCTACGGACCTCAGTGTTCTATATATTTTGTTTGTTTGTCTGTCTGCTACTATTTCTGTTAGGAGGTGTCCCATTTTCCTCCCAGTCCTTAGTACTTGTAGGGATTCCTTCCCCACATCTATAGGTCTCCGTACAGACTAGCTTAGGACTTTAGCAGGTCTGATCGCAGGATCAGGTTCCCTGTTACATCGTAGGGATTCAGCTGAGTTCTATCGTAGGGACAGATTTCCTCTCTTTCCTTAGCTCTGGTAGCAGAACATAACAGTAAGTCCAGCCTGCAAATTCTCTAAGGAAAGATTTTTCTGTTCCATCATGGTGTCGGTTCAGGATTTGGCTCATCGCCTGCAGGGACTCTCTCTGGAGGTGGCCGAGCTCCATCAGCACGTGAGTAACTGTCCTGGAGCACATTTCTTGGAGCCTAAGGTATGTTTGCCGGATTTATTTTTTGGTGAACACCGAGAATTTTTTTCATTTAAAAATGCTTGCTTATTGTATTTTCGTTTGAGACCCAAGTCCTCTGGGGATGAATCCCAGCGCATAGGGTTCATAATGTCACTTGTGCGCAAAGAGCCTCAGGAGTGGGCCTTTTCTTTGCAACCTAGTGATACATGCTTCAGATCAGTGGATAGTTTTTTTTCTGCTTTGGGACTATTATATGATGATCCTGACCGTGTCGCATCAGCTGAGACTGAGTTAAGACGTTTGAGACAGGGATCAGGTAATGTGGAAAAATATTGTACTCATTTCCGTCGTTGGTCTACTCAAACAGGGTGGAACGATTCTGCTCTGAAAAGTCTATTTCTTGCTGGGCTCAATGAAAGGGTTAAAGACCTGCTAATTGCTTATCCTACACCTGAAGATTTGCAACAGGCTATGCAATTAGCTATACGGGTGGATAGGAGACTGCGTGCAAGGGTTAATGAGAGCAAATCCTCTGCTATGTCAGTTTCTGGTTATGAGAATGTGTGTACTAACAGTGGTGAATCGATGGAGATTGGATCAGTGGCACCTCGCTCTCAAGAAAAAGACCGTCGATTTTCTGAAGGCTTGTGTTTCTATTGCGGAAAATCTGGTCATTTGATTAAAGGCTGTGAGCTTCGTATGAAGAAAGAAAAAAAAATGGTCAGTCATGCCCGTATTGCCTGTTTAAATTCCAAGGGTGTATTTTTAGCTGCTTCCACGATTGCTCAAGAAAAATTAATGGAATTTCGGGTGTTTGTTGATTGTGGATCTACTCTGAATGTAATTGATGGGGGATTCTTGAAAAGACTCAATTTAAAACCCGAACCTTTATCATCCCCCATTGCTGTGGTTTCTGTGGATGGTTCCCCTTTGAAGAATATTACTCTCAAGGTCTGTGAATTTCCTCTCACTATTAATGGTGTTCACCATGAGAAATTGGATTTGGTAGTTTTGAATAACTTGCCTTCTCCAGTAATATTGGGATTGCCCTGGTTAAAATTTCACAATCCTGTACTGGATTGGTCTACCAATGAAATTAAATCCTGGAGCCATAAATGTTATGACAAGTGTTGTAACGGGCGTATTGCAGCTTTGGATAGGGGAGAATTGCCTGTTCCTATTCAGGATTTTTGGAGAGTTTTTTCTGAGAAGGAATCGCAGGTTTTGCCTCCCCATAGAGACTATGATTGTTCTATTGAATTTGTCCCTGGAGCGACTCTTCCTAAAAGTCGTTTATTTAACCTTACTATTCCTGAGAGGAAGGCTTTGAATGAATACATACAGACAAGTTTGGCCGCCGGTCACATTAGGCCCTCTAAGTCTCCTGTGGCGGTTGGATTTTTTTTTGTAAAAAAAAAGGACGGCGGTTTACGTCCTTGTCTGGATTTTCATGAGATTAACAAAATTACTGTACGCAATCCTTACCCACTGCCATTGATTCCTGATCTGTTTAACCAGTTAATGGGGGCCAAGTGGTTCTCTAAAATTGACCTTAAGGGGGCATACAATCTGTTGCGCATGAAGGAGGGTGACGAATGGAAGACTGCTTTTAACACTCCTGTGGGTCATTTTGAGAATCTGGTTATGCCTTTTGGTCTTACTAATGCTCCTGCATTTTTTCAGAATCTTATTAATGACATCCTTAGACCTTTGATCGGCAAAAATGTGGTTGTGTATTTGGATGACATTTTGATTTATTCGCCGGATCTGGAGTCTCATTGGCGGAGCGTACGTGAGGTATTACAATTGTTAATGGACAATTCGCTTTTTGCTAAGCTGGAGAAATGTGAGTTCGCTGTACAGAGAATTAGTTTTTTGGGTTACATTATCTCCAGCGAAGGTTTTGAGATGGACCCGGTTAAAGTTCAAGCTGTACAGGAATGGCCTAGGCCTATTGGTTTGAAATCGATACAGAGGTTTTTAGGTTTCGCCAATTATTACAGAAAATTCATAAAAAAAATTTCTAGTATTGTCAAACCTCTGACCGATCTCACCAGGAAAGGTGCTGATGCGGTTCAGTGGTCTTCTGAGGCCATTGAAGCTTTTGTGTATCTCAAGGAGAGGTTCACCTCTGCTCCCATCCTTATGCAGCCTGATGTGACTAAGCCGTTTTTGGTTGAGGTTGATGCTTCTTCGGTGGGGGTTGGCGCAGTATTGTCTCAGGATAACGGGGATGGATTACATCCCTGTGCCTTTTTTTCAAAAAAATTTTCGGAGACTGAACTGAATTACGATATTGATAATCGGGAATTATTGGCTATTAAACTCGCATTTGAACACTGGCGCCACTTCTTGGAAGGTGCGGAATTTCCCGTTCAGGTTCTTACGGATCATAAAAATCTGATATATCTTGATGCTGCCAAGCGCCTGAATGCCCGTCAGGCTAGGTGGGCACTGTTTTTCTCGCGGTTTAATTTCTCCGTTACTTACATCCCTGGTACTAAGAATGTTAAGGCGGATGCCTTGTCTCGCAATTTTTCTCCCATAGTCGGTGCTGAGAAAGAGGAGAACATTTTACAAGAAGGTGTTGTGATAGCTGCTTTGGACTCCGTTTTGGAAGATGAGATTCTTAAAGCACAGGAGAATGCCCCATCTAACACTCCTCATGGGAGGTTGTTTGTGCCTGGGACCTTTAGGAGAGATTTGTTTGTTGAGTGTCACGAATCTCGGTTGGCAGGTCATCCCGGAATCTCTGAGACCAAGAGACTGGTGGGTCGCAGTTTTTGGTGGCCTGGATGGCAGAAGGAAGTCATTAAGTGGGTGCGTCAATGTACTATATGTGCTAGATCTAAGTCCTCACATACTCCTGCTGCGGGGTTGCTTTGTCCTTTGGAGGTTCCCAGTGCTCCTTGGACACATTTGGCTATGGACTTTATAACTGACCTTCCCCCCTCTGAGGGTTTTACTGTCATCTGGGTGGTCGTGGACCGTTTTAGCAAGATGTGTCACTTGGTTCCCTTCGTCAAACTGCCCTGCGCTAAAACTCTCGCTAAGGCCTTTGTCAAGGAAATTGTCAGACTTCATGGCGTTCCTACTGACATTGTTTCTGATAGGGGTCCTCAGTTCGTGGCTCGTTTTTGGCGTGCCTTTTGTGACAGGTTAGGAGTTCATCTGTCGTTCTCGTCCGGATATCATCCTGAATCTAATGGCCAGACAGAAAGGAAAAACCAGGATGTTGAGCAGTTCTTGCGTTGTTTTGTGGCAGACAATCAAGAGGGGTGGTCTGAGTTTCTGCCACTTGCTGAATTTGCTCTGAACAATCATACATCTTCTTCTGCTGGTTGTTCGCCTTTTTTTTGTTGTTCTGGGAGACATCCGTCGTTTGGGTCGTTCTCCAAGTTGGGATCTGCCGTGCCTGAGGAGGAGAATTTTTCCGGTGATTTGGAGAGAGTTTGGACGGATGTGCGTGGTAATCTTCAGGAGGCCAACAGAAAATCTAAAGACTACTTTGATAGGAAACGACAGGAGGTTTTGTTCGCTGTTGGTGACATGGTTTGGTTGTCCTCTAGGAATCTGCGGTTGAGGATTCCTTCTAAGAAATTGGGTCCCAAGTTTGTAGGGCCCTTTAAGGTGCTTCAGGTTCCTACCTCCTGGAGAATTAATCCGGTATTTCATGTCTCTCTGTTAAAAAAAGCTGTTGTATCGGATGGTGACGCCTCTGCCTCTGTTCCTCCGGTGGTGGAGGACGGGGAATATGAAATTTCTCGCATCCTTAACTCTAGACGGTATAGAGGTAGTTTGCAGTATCTGGTGGCCTGGAAAGGTTTCGGACCCGAGGATAACTCTTGGGTGAGGTCAGATGATGTTTCCGCGTCCAGACTTATCAGAGCGTTTCACAGGAGATTTCCTGATAAGCCTGGTCCTAGGGGATCCGGAGGATCCTCTTAGAAGGGGGGGTACTGTTAGAACCTTGCTCTTAGGTTTTTTCCTTTGCTGGTCACATGACCTCGTTGGCCTATTTAATCCTGCTCCGCCCTTCTGGCTTTGCTGGACTTCATTGTATAACTACTTTCTAGCTAGCCTGTGCTCTGTATCTAACTCTGTTAGTTTGCTTGGTCTACGGACCTCAGTGTTCTATATATTTTGTTTGTTTGTCTGTCTGCTACCATTTCTGTTAGGAGGTGTCCCATTTTCCTCCCAGTCCTTAGTACTTGTAGGGATTCCTTCCCCACATCTATAGGTCTCCGTACAGACTAGCTTAGGACTTTAGCAGGTCTGATCGCAGGATCAGGTTCCCTGTTACATCGTAGGGATTCAGCTGAGTTCTATCGTAGGGACAGATTTCCTCTCTTTCCTTAGCTCTGGTAGCAGAACATAACACTCATCACACCCTTCCCCCCTCCATCTCCATGCAGGATAAAGAATGCTGTGTACTATTGAGTCCTTGTGAAGGAAAAGCCTGTGGTTGTGTATGCATTAAAACTGTGCTGTACTGTTCTACCGGATAATAGACTGTTTACTGCTGTGCTGCCAAGGAGACTGTACTGTTATTACTGGAGCCTGTTGCTCAAGGAGACATTTACAATTCACTGGCCGTGCCTCATTAAATGTTACTGTTCTACCGTTTATGAAGACCCTTGCCAGATGTGTCTGGTCAGCAACTGAATCTATCGTGTGCCTGAGAGAAGCTGCAGCCTATGGTCACCTTGAGTAATGGTTCCCCCAGGATTCCAACGAATTCATGTAACCGGTCTCGCCCCTATATGAACTTAGGCGGCGTGCGTGTAACATTAAGTTTGACCAACCCGCAGAGTGGGATTTGTCCATATGTGCTGATGGAGTCATAGACAGAGTGAACTTGCGCTCTGTCGTGGATCTTTTTCAGGCATGTACGCCTACTGGAGAGAGACACCCAGACACAGTCTATTAAGTTTGATAGTCTGTCCCCAGTTGGCATACACACCCGAAAATGATGCATGACTGAGCACTTGTTGTCTCTGTCGGCACCATTACACTGTGTGCAGAATTATTAGGCAAGTTGTATTTTAGAGGATTATTTTTATTATTGATCAACAACTATGTTCTCAATCAACCCAAAAGACTCATAAATATCCAAGCTTAATATTTTTGGAAGTTGGAGTGGGGTTTTTTTTAGATTTGGCTATCTTAGGAGGATATCTGTTTGTGCAGGTAACTATTACTGTGCAGAATTATTAGGCAACTTAATAAAAACCAAATATAATCCCATCTCACTTGTTTATTTTCACCAGGTAAACCAATATCAGTGCACAAAATTTAGAAACAAACATTTCTGACATGCAAAAACAAAAACCCCAGAAATTAGTGATCAATATAGCCACCTTTCTTTATTATGACACTCAACAGCCTTCCATCCATAGATTCTGTCAGTTGCTTGATCTGTTTTCGATCAACATTGCGTGCAGCAGCCACCACAGCCTCCCAGACACTGTTCTGAGAGGTGTACTGTTTTCCCTCCCTGTAGATCTCACATTTTATGATGGACCACAGGTTCTCTATGGGGTTCAGATCAGGTGAACAAGGGGGCCATGTCACTATTTTTTCTTCTTTTAGACCTTTACTTGCCAGCCACGCTGTGGAGTAGTTGGATGGATGTGATGGAGTATTGTCCTGCATGAAAATCATGTTTTTCTTGAACGATACTGACTTTTTACTGTACCACTGCTTGAAGAAGTTGTCTTACAGAAACTGGCAGTAGGTCTGGGAGTTGAGCTTCACTCCATCCTCAACCCAAAAAGGGCCCACAAGTTCATCTTTGATGATCCCAGCCCATACCAGTACCCCACCTCCACCTTGCTGGTGTCTGAGTCGGAGTGGAGCTCTCTGCCCTTTACTGATCCAGCCTCTGGCCCATCCATCTGCCCCATCAAGAGTCACTCTCATTTCATCAGTCCATAAAACCTTTGAAAAATCAGTCTTAAGATATTTCTTGGCCCATTCTTGACGTTTTATCTTATGTTTCTTTTTCAAAGGTGGTTGTTTTTCATCCTTCCTTACCTTGGCCATGTCCCTGAGTATCGCACACCTTGTGCTTTTTGATACTCCAGTAACGTTGCAGCTCTGAAATATGGCAAAACTGGTGGCGAATGGCATCTTGGCAGCTTCACGCTTGATTTTCCTCAATTCATGGGCAGTGATTTTGCGCCTTTTTTGGCCAACACGCTTCTTGCGACCCTGTTGGCTATTTGCCATGAAACGCTTGAGTGTTCGGTGATCACGCTTCAAAAGTTTGGAAATTTCAAGACTGCTGCATCCCTCTGCAAGACATCTCACAATTTTGGACTTTTCAGAGCCCGTCAAATCTCTCTTCTGACCCATTTTGCCAAAGGAAAGGAAGTTGCCTAATAATTAAGCACACCTTATATAGGGTGTTAATGTCATTAGACAACACCCCTCCTCATTACAGAGATGCACATTACCAGATTTACTTAATTGGTAGTTGGCTCTCAAGCCTATGCAGCTTGAAGTAGGACAACATGTATAAAAAGTATCATGTGATCAAAATACTCATTTGCCTAATAATTCTGCACACAGTGTATTGTCTATAGCTCCGCCAGTACATACGCACAAATCCCACTCTGCGGGGAGTTCAGACGTAAGCCCCGATGGGAACAACGAATGTGTGCCAAAACGCAGTGTGAAACCACCCTTCCTTTATGTCTCATGTAGAGTTAAAGGGAACCTGTCACTAGATTCATGATGCCCAAACCACGAGCAACATGAAACAGAGCCTGGCTGTACAATTGCAGTCATTTAAGTCTTTTTTGAAATGCTGTGATATTTCAGAGAAACCATAATTTGAAAAGTCGTCTTAGGACCATAGGTAGAGATCTGATTAGTCCAGCACAGTCCCTGACAGGTCTCTCCCATGTGTGTACATAGGGAGAGGCCTCTCAATCACCTGCAGTGGGGTGGGTAGAAGCTGGCTTGTGGCTGCACTGGCCTAGTCATGTCTGTCCCTATGGTTCCAGAATGGCTCTTCAAACCATACAGTGAAACACTGCAGCGTTTCAGAGAAAAACATACCAGGCTGCAGGTGCACCATATAGTGACCTATTTCTTTTAACCCCTTCATGACCTTTTTTGACGTTCTTGTACGTCAAAAGTTGTGTCCCTGCCTTTGATGCGAGCTCACACTCCGAGCCCGCATGTTTCCCCACACCTGACAGCTAATTTAATCAGTCATCGTGTGCCACCACCCGCGGCTGTTAATTTGACTGACTGCAGCAAATAACATGCGCCGCATGTGAGGCTCAGGACCAGAAGTCTGGTAGTTAAAGGAAATCCTGCAATATCCTGCTGCGTGAGGTGCCTATGGAAGCGCTGTAGTGGTATATGGGGTCTCAATAAAGCGTTATAAAAGCATCTACATTGGAGTGCCAAAGTCTTTTCTATTCATATAGAATGGAACATTTGTCACCATTATCCAATGGAAGCAGAACTGTTTTACTCCAGTTAAACACTAAACCCAAATTTCTCCCAAATCTCTCAATAATCTCCATTGCCACGGGTAGGGTTGTGGAGGCCTCTGCTAAAAACAATAATACATCATCAGCATAAAGAGCCACTTTCATCGCTACAGCCCCTCTACGAAAACCCTCGATACCAGGATGATTCCTAATGATTGCGGCAAGAGGCTCAATGGCTAGTGCGAAGAGCAAGGCAGTCAGCGGGCAACCCTGTCTTGTGCCACTACCCAGTTCACAGGCAGAGGAAAGCTGCCCGTTAACCCGTAATCTAGCTACCGGCCTCCCATACAGTAACTTTATCCATTAGATAAAAATGGAGCCCATACCAAGCCTTTCTAGCATTGCCCAGAGGAATTCCCATTCAATAGTCAAATGCCTTGGCCGCGTCCAATACCCATATCCGTGAAAACCAAAGATATAACATGTACTTGAAAAACAGAACACCAATTACTGTAGGGTTCAAGGAAGAGGTATCCAGTATTTCGTCACACAGTTCTACAAAAAAAAAACAAGCTATATTGATGGAAATACAGCTATGACATATGCCAAAATAGTGCCATGAAAAAAGTATATAATAAAAGAAACAAGCCTTAATATGGATGTATTCACAGAAAGTTATGGCTCTCAAAGTTCGATGATAAAAAAAATAAAGATCAGTACACCATTTTAATTGTATTTGCTTGAGGAATAAAAAATAGATAAAATCGTAATTTACAATGTGCTTCACTGTTTTGCTCATATAGTTTTCAATTGTGCGGTTTGTACAGGTGTGCTGTAAAGCATACTACTTTTTATTCACCCAGGCTTTTTCTTTGTTGAAGGCTTTTGCAGATATGCTAAAAGTCAATACTGTACTAAAGAGCTTAAACGTGGAGTCTAATTTCATCAGCGGAACAGGAATCTTAGCTCTTGTGGAATCTCTCCAGCAAAACACATCATTGGTGGAGCTGAAGATAGACAATCAGGTATGGTGAGAAATGTTCTTATTAATGTTTGGTGACCATATCAGCTTGGTCCATATCATCCTGAATCAGTGTTTGATGCTCATTAGTCCAAATCATTCTACAATCAGCTTTTTGAGAGATTGGAGAGTTTCCAGCTTTCATATATATGAATAAGGTGTCTTCCACCTTTTAGAAGGGCAAATAGACAAATATTTTTTAGCTTCCTATTTGTTATATGGGACACAGATTGTATTTAAGTAATTGCAGAACAGGTGAATTTTTGACTTCCAAATTCTTATTCTATAATTTATAATGCAAGAAACCAGTTAACCATTAAAAGGTTTTCCCCATATTGTTCACTGTCTAACCTCTGGAACAACCAACAATAAACTGATTTAGTTAGGAAAGCGGTGAAGCCTAAAGCAAAGTGGATGTGATTTCTTGAAAACTCATGTTTACTGGTGTTTAATGGGAATCTGTCAGCAGGATTTCAACCCCAAACTATTTAGATGTGCATATACAGTGGTGGCCAAAAGTATTGGCACCCCTGCAATTCTGTCAGATAATACTCAGTTTCTTCCTGAAAATGATTGCAATCACAAATTCTTTGGTATTATTATCTTCATTTAATTTGCTTGCAAGGAAAAAACACAAAAGAGAATGAAGCAAAAATCAAATCATTGATCATTTCACACAAAACTCCAAAAAAGGGCCGGACAAAAGTATTGGCACCCTCAGCCTAATACTTGGTTGCACAACCTTTAGCCAAAATAACTGCGAACAACCGCTTCCGGTAACCATCAATGAGTTTCTTACAATGCTCTGCTGGAATTGTAGACCATTCTTCTTTGGCAAACTGCTCCAGGTCCCTGATATTTGAAGGGTGCCTTCTCCAAACTGCCATTTTGAGATCTCTCCACAGGTGTTCTATGGGATTCAGGTCTGGACTCATTGCTGGCCACCTTAGAAGTCTCCAGTGCTTTCTCTCAAACCATTTTATAGTGCTTTTGGAAGTGTGTTTTGGGTCATTGTCCTGCTGGAAGACCCATGACCTCTGAGGGAGAACCCGCTTTCTCATACTGGGCCCTACATTATGCTGCAAAATTTGTTGGTAGTCTTCAGACTTCATAATGCCATGCACACGGTCAAGCAGTCCAGTGCCAGAGGCAGCAAAGCAACCCCAAAACATCAGGGAACCTCCGCCATGTTTGACTGTAGGGACCGTGTTCTTTTCTTTGAATGCCTCTTTTTTTTTCCTGTACACTCTATGTTGATGCTTTTTCACAAAAAGCTCTACTTTTGTCTCATCTGACCAGAGAACATTCTTCCAAAACGTTTTAGGCTTTCTCAGGTAAGTTTTGGCAAACTCCAGCCTGGCTTTTTTATGTCTCGGGGTAAGAAGTGGGGTCTTCCTGGGTATCCTACCATACAGTCCCTTTTCATTCAGACGCCGACGGATAGTATGGGTTGACACTGTTGCACCCTCGGACTGCAGGGCAGCTTGAACTTGTTTGGATGTTAGTCGAGGTTCTTTATCCACCATCCGCACAATCTTGCGTTGAAATCTCTCGTCAATTTTTATTTTCCGTCCACATCTAGGGAGGTTAGCCACAGTGCCATGGGCTTTAAACTTCTTGATGACACTGCGCACGGAAGACACAGGAACATTCAGGTCTTTGGAGATGGACTTGAGCCTTGAGATTGCTCATGCTTCCTCACAATTTGGTTTCTCAAGTCCTCAGACAGTTCTTTGGTCTTCTTTCTTTTCTCCATGCTCAATGTGGTCACACAAGGACACAGGACAGAGGTTGAGTCAACTTTAATCCATGTTAACTGGCTGCAAGTGTGATTTAGTTATTGCCAACACCTGTTAGGTGCCACAGGTAAGTTACAGGTGCTGTTAATTACACGAATTAGAGAAGCATCACATGATTTTTCAAAGGGTGCCAATACTTTTGTCCACCCCCCTCTTTTAGGTTTGGTGTGGAATTATATCCAATTTGGCTTTAGGACAATTCTTTTTGTGTTTTTTTCATTGAAGACAAATTAAATGAAGAGAATAATACCAAAGAATTTGTGATTGCAATCATTTTCAGGAAGAAACTGAGTATTATCTGGCAGAATTGCAGGGGTGCCAATACTTTTGGCCAGCACTTTAGCTCTTTGAAAGACAAGTCCAGCAATACCTTTACATGGCCTGTCCATTCCTTCTCTACTGAGAAATCAGTGTTTGAATTGATATGCTAATGAGACTGTAGATCTGAAGCCTCTGTCACTAAAACCCTATTCCCCATCCAGCACTGATTACTTGTTGACTTACAGCCTTTATGGTACGTGTCTTCAGGCAAAGGACATGTTAGTAAATCAGGAGGAGACAGCATTGGACAGAGAATAGAGCTGTAGTGGCAGAGACTTTATCATAGAATCATAGAATGTTAGAGTTGGAAGGGACTTCCAGGGTCGTCGTGTTCAATGCAGGATTCACTAAACCATCTCAGACAGATGTCTGTCCATCCTCTGTTTGAAGACTTCCATTGAAGGAGAACTCACAACCTCCCGTGGCAGCCTTTAGATCTAATTTACACATCAATCCAAACTCTAATTTCTCAGTAATGAGGAACACACTGGCCATGTAAAGGTATTGCTGGACTTGTCTTTGAAAGAGCTACATGCACATATAAATAGTTTGTGGTGTGAAATCCTGCTGACAGATTCCCTTAACCCCTTACCAGGGTTCAATGTTGGCTCACTGTCCTTGATGCTGGTTCAGTGGCTGAGCCTGCATCTTTCCTGGCAGATGATAACTGTGTTATTCAACCATCATGTACCTCTAACAGCTGCTAGTGGAGTGGTGTTCTGCCTGTGGCTGTTAACCTATTAAATGCCACTATCCATCTGTGAAAGCAGCATTCACAGAGCAACGCCTGAGGGTGCGCTGTTATAACTGCCTACCGGTGCCTCCGACTGTGGGGCACCAATCACTTCCCATGACAGCCATGGGTTTACTGAAGACCACTTGCCTATCATGACGGTACTCCATCCGGCTCTCATAAAAGACAGATTTTTTTTTCTATACACAGCAGTACTGTAGAATTGCTGTGTATAGTACAAGTGATAGGACAACCAAAGGTCCAAGTCCCCAAAGGGGATTAACAAATACATTGAATATTAAAAAAAAAGATGTTTTTTAAAAAATCTGAAAAAAATAGTTTGAACTACCCCTCCCTTTCCCACATTAAAAATAAATATGAAAAATACACATATGTGGTATCTCCATGTCCCTTAAAGATCCGATCTATTAAAATATAAAGTTAATTAACCTGATTGTTAAAGAGAAATAAAATCGAAACCCCAGAATGTCCGTTTTTTGGCCACTGCAAACAAAATGCAATAAAAAGCAATCTAAACTTCGTATGTACCCCAAAGTGGTATGAATAAAAATGTCTTCTTGTCACACAAAAAAACAATCCCTCATAAAGCTCCATTGAATGTTGAATGAAAACATTACAGGTCTCTGAAAATGGTGACGCAAGTGAATTTTGTTTTACAAATTTCTGATTTTTTTTCACCACTAAAAAAAAAATCTATGCAAGTTTGTTATCTCCGTAATCATACTGACCTGGAAAATCATATTGCTTGGTTGGTAATTTCTACAGCATAACGAACACCGTAAAAACAAAACCCAAAAAACATTTGCAACGTCTCAAAATTTCGCTGCACTTTTTTTCCCTGTTTTCCAGTACAGGGTAAAAAAGATGATGTCATTCAAAAGTACAACTTGTCCCACAAAAAAACAAGCCCTTTTATGACCATACAGAAAAATAAAAAAGTTATAGCATTTGGAAGAAAGAGAGGAAAAATGGAAAATAGCCGCATTGGGAAGGGGTTAGAGCCGCTGCTGAACAATGCAATAAAGAAATGCTCCAACAAATCTGCAGCAAAAATTCATAAAGCATCTATCAAGAAGCAGTGCAGCTTGCTATTGCTCATTTTGGTACAGACACATGCAGAAAAAACGCTGCGTTTCCACACATGGGAACAAACCCTAAGGATTTTTTCTTTTCCTACCTGAAGCAAAACTTCAGTATTTTGGGGTGAAGTTACATTTTACTTTTACAGAGATTCTGCTCAGTCATCTCTACCAGATTTAGCATCTTAGGCCAGATTCACACGGTCAGTATTTTACCTCAGTATTTGTAAGCCAAAACCAGGAGTGGAACAATCACAGGAAAAGTATAGTAGAAACACATCACCACTTCTGTATTTATCACCCACTCCTGGTTTTCTCTTACAAATACTGATCAAATACTGAACGTGTGAACGCGGCCAAAGTCTCAGTAACAAAATAGCAGTTGTAGAAAAGATAGTATTACACCACTGGTTTCCCACACTCTACTAATTATTTACTTTCATAATTTCCTCTAGAGTCAACCACTTGGTAATAAAGTGGAAATGGAAATTGCAAGTATGCTAGAAAAAAATTCAACACTCCTCAAATTTGGTTATCATTTCACCCAGCAAGGACCGAGATTGCGAGCATCTACTGCCATGATGAACAATAATGATCTCGGTAAGATGATAATATGGATACTGGGTAATATATCTGACATTTGCAACATGATTGTAACATTGAGAATGTTTTTGCTTTCCACTGAAATAGAGACCTATTGTTTACTTGGAGGTTTTGATGCCACCTGTTACTCAAAGTCTTTTAGAATATCAAGTTAATTGTAGTGCTTGCCACAAGTTGGTTACTTCATTTATGCAGCCTGCATTTATGAAAGATAGTAATAACAAGATTTAAAGAAGCACTCCTAAATACTTTTTTTTATAAATCAGTGTATATGTGTACGCGGCCGCCTTTTCCGGTATCTAGCGCTGTTTCGGTCCTCTTGAGAGTGACATCACCGCTCGTTAGACTATTTGTATTACTGTTATGGTCTATGTGTGAGCCAGAAGTCTCTTATATAATGTAAGCCTATGGAGCTCACTTGTGGACTTCATGGAAGAAGATCGAGGAGGAAACCACTGTTGAAAAAAATTAAAGAAACAGTGAGATTGAAATTTGCCAAAATGCATTTTGACAAGCCACAAAGCTTCTGGTAAAATCCATTGGACACATAAGACAAAACTGGAGCTTTTTGGTAATTCATATCAGCTCAATGTTCACAGATGCAAAAATGAAGCAAGCAAAAAAAAACATTGTGCCTATTGTGAAACATGGAATAAGCTTGGTTATGTTTTGGGGCTGCTATGCATCTGGCATAGCAGTCCCAAATCTGTGCAGGGTACAATGAAATCTCAAGACTAACAAGGCACTCTGGGGGGGTGCATTATACTATATGGAGAATTATGGAGGCGCATTATACTATATGGAAAGCTATGTGGGGCCATTATAATATTTGGAGGGTTATGTGGGGGGCCATTATACTGTATGCAAGCAACTATACAGTGTGAAGGTTTGTGTGGTGTCCATCATACTGTGTGGGGGCCATTATACTGTTTGGTGGGCTAGTGCGGATGTAACGATCTTTGTTTTGGGTCCCCTGAGGAAGAGGTCCGTTCGACGTAGAAACGCATTCGGAATAAACTGCAATCTATACTATTTCTATTCATTGAATCCTGTGAATTCTTCACCAGCAGTGCAGCACACCCACAATTCTCCTTCTTAGTAAATTTGGCAGTCAGGCACTATAAAAATCTGTTTTTGTTTTTTTTTTTACTCTATAGCTGGTTAACTTACTGGCCTGGGGCGTATTAGTATGCCCCGGGGCCATCACCCCCGGTTCAGTCAAGTCACCGGCGGTGAGCCCGCACTGAACCGGGCACATGTCAGCTGATTCTTACAGCTGACATGTGCCCGCAACAGCCGCGGGTGGAATCGTGATCCACCCGCGGCTGTTAACATGTTAAATGCCGATGTCAATCTCTGACAGCAGCATTTAACATCTCTACGCTGGAAGCGTGGCATTAGCCCCGCCCATCGGTGACCCCGTCATGTGATCGTGGGTCACCGATGGGTGGTCATGGCAACCCTGGGGTCTGCAGCAGACTCCAGTGGTTGTCATGTAAAGATTACTATGAGCGCCACCTAGTGGTCGGCGCTTATAGTACAGGAGCATTTCTGCTACATAGAGGTGATCTGCTGATCACCTCTATATAGCAGAGGCGATCAGACAGTTGCTGCTTCTAGTCTCCTATGGAGACTATTGAAGCATACAAAAGTTTAAAAAAAAAAAAGTTTTTAAAAATATAAAAAAAATAAAAAAATATAAAAGTTTAAATCACCCCCCTTTTGCCCCATTCAAAATAAAATAATAAAAAATAAACCCCACATACACATATTTGGTATCACCGCGTTCAGAAACGCCCGATCTATCAATATAAAAAATAATTAATCCGATCGGTAAATGGTGTAACGAGAAAAAAATTCCAAACGCCAGAATTACGTTTTTTTGGTTGCCGCAACATTGCAATAAAATGCAATAACGGGCGATCAAAACATCGGATCTACCCCAAAATGGTATCAATAAAAACGTCAGCTTGGCGTGCAAAAAATAAGCTCTCACCCAGCCCTAGATCCCGAAAAATGGAGACGCTACGGGTCTCGGAAAATGGTGCCATTTTATTTATTTTTTTTAGCAAACTTTGGATTTTTTTTTCAACACTTAAATAAAAAAGAACCTGTACATGTTTGGTGTCTACGAACTCATAATGACCTGGAGAATAATAATGGCAGGTCAGTGTTAGCATACAGTGAACGTGGAAAGAAAAAAAAAATAAAATAACTGTGGAATTGCATTTTTTTGCAATTTCACCGCACTTGGAATTTTTTTCCTGTTTTCCAGTACATGATATGGTAAAACTAGTAATGACGTTGAAAAGTACAACTTGTCCTGCAAAAAATAAGCCCTCACATGGCCATATTGACCAAAAAATAAAAACGCTATGGCTCTGGGAACAATGGGAGCATAAAACGAAAATGCAAAAAACGGAAAATCCCAAGATCGCGAAGGGGTTAAAAATCTGCACTTTTACAGATGTACCCTTAAAGGGTTTTTCTGACGAACATAAGTTCATTCACTAGATCTTGGAATAAAAATAAGTTCCACAATTGGATGTGATTAAAACAAATGTTCCTGTGCTGAGATAATCTTATAAGTGTGTCCCTGCTGTGTACTGTGTAATGGCTGTGTCTGACCGTACAGGAACATGGTCTGATCATACCACATCTCCTGGGCAGGGGAGGAAACAAAAGAGTATACAGACATTACAGCAGGGGGTCACAGCTGATTATTTCTTTGAGGTAAAACATTGCTTAAAAACAGAAGAATGTTTTACCTCACAGAATGAGCTGTGACCCCCTGCTGTACTGTCTGTATACTCTTTTGCTTCCTCCCCTGCCCAGGAGATGTGGTATGATCAGACCATGTTCCTGTACAGTCAGACACAGCCATTACACAGTACACAGCAGGAACACATTTATAAGATCATCTCAGCACAGGAACATTTTATTTTTAATCATTTCCTATTGTGTACTTTATTTTCATTCCAAGATCTAGTGAATAAAATTAACTTTTGTGTTCATTTAAATAAACATTATCTTTATCTGCCTTTAGACCCTTGGTGACTATAGCAATAGACACTTGTGTAAAAAATAGAATAAAGAATCAAATTTCATTTAGAACGTGTGCATTGCATATTTTTCATCATGTCCGTATATATGACAATGAGATCAGTGATGTGCTTCTTGTTTACAGCTCGTATACATAGATCTGATGAGCCGTGGCCTAACTTTTCAGCTCTGGACCTGGAGGATGTATAAGTATAGATACAATCTCTATACATTTCTCTTGCCATTTCTTCATTTTCTATGCCACAGGCAGTGCTCTTGTCTGCCACCCTTCGACTCTTTACCGCAGTACTCTCACCTTGCTTTCTTCATTTCACCACAATGCTTTTTTCTCTACTCAGAACTTGATTGCTTTGGCTATATTCTTTACCTTATTAATATTACATTATTCTCAGTGATGTGAAATGACAATTGACATTGTATGTTTACGTATTTAAACAGGTCCGATGATAAATTAGCTCTGCCCCTTACAGACTTCGCCATAAGTAGTAGTGTTTTAACTCTACCACTTTTTCCAAAACTCCATAAACAAGGAAAAATAAATACATTTTTGATTTTAGGTAAAAACTAAAAAAAAATGCACCACATTAATTTTTTCTATATTTTTGTATATTTTTATATGCTTACCCAAAATCTGGAGAAACTATGAAGAATAAACTGAGCAGAAATACCAAACTTATTCTCCTTCTCTGATTGGCAAAATTTTACTTGATAGGTTACAATTCATTATCTCGTTTCTCCATCACTAAAATAAACTTTCACTTGTTTAAAAGCTTTGTCCAAATTTTGGAAAAGTGATAAGAAGAAGATATTTTTTATTACGGTGGTGACCTCCAATCCATAGAACCTGCCAATCCATCATTGATTGATCATTGATGGATTGGCAGGTTCTATGGATTGGAGGTCATCACCTTAATAGAAAAATATCTTCTTATCACTTTTTGATAGATGCCAGCATAGGGGAGCAAGGTAGTAATTCTTTAACTATCTCTGTCCTCTCTCCTCCCTGCATGTGCCTAGATTGCTGGGCACATGGTATATGGCAGGATGAGAACAGTAGTTCATGCCAGCAGTGCTGAAGTACACCGCTGTTGAAGTGGGCCTTTTCAACTGTCTATTTTCCTTGCTCCTTGTGACTTTTTCTAAATCTGATGGAAATGTAGTTAAGGTCATGTTCACATGTCACGTATATGACATGTGAACATGACATGGATTTCAAGGTGAACAATCTGCAGCATATTAAAGTAGCAAGGTGAGATTTCTAGAAATCTCGAGGTTTTTTATGCATCTTTTAGAGCCAAAGCCAGAATTGGTTTAAAAAGGAATAAGGGCTATTTCAGATGTCCATGATAATCGGTCTGATGTCGGATCACAATGCATGGATTGGCCGCACATCTCCTGACCCGATCGTGATGGCTTCATATATTTCTATGAAGCTGTCACGTTCGGGTCAGGAGATGGGCAGCCAATCCATGCATTGTGATCCGACATCAGACCGATTATCATGGACATCTGAAACAGCCATTACTTTTACTACTCCTGCTCTATTAAAAGATCGAACAAGTGCTCACTTTGCTTTGTACAGAACTGCAGTACTGAATTTTTTAATATACATATATTTTTTTACACAAAGTCTTAGTTTTGTTTTAACCATGAGCTACTAGAACTAAAGGGACATGATACTAAATCAGGAAGATTGTATTCAGAAAATGGGGAAGTCAATATCTAAATACCGTATATCTAACTAACATGATGTATAATTTACATTTCTCAGTCAAAGGTTGTTAGAATCTGTCCTCTGATTGCAAAGTTAAACATTGGTCATAAATCAGTAGATAATGGTTTAGGAATTGCTTTTTAGCGCATATATATATACAGTGCCTACAAGTAGTATTCAACCCCCTGCAGATTTAGCTGGTTTGATAAGATGCAAATAAGTTAGAGCCTTCAAACTGCAAACGAGAGTAGGTTTTATGAACAGAAGCATAAATCTTACAAACCAAAAAGTTATGTTGCTCAGTTGAATTTTATTAAATTTTAAACATAAAAGTGTGGGTCAATTATTATACAACCCCTATGTTTAATATTTTGTGGAATAACCCTTGTTTGCAATTACAGCTAATAATCGTCTTTTATAAGACCTGATCAGGCCGGCACAGGTCTGTGGAGTTATCTTGGCCCACTCCTCCATGCAGATCTTCTCCAAGTTATCTAGGTTCTTTGGGTGTCTCATGTGGACTTTATTCTTGAGCTCCTTCCACAAGTTTTCAATTGGGTTAAGGTCAGGAGACTTACTAGGCCACTCCAACACCTTGACTTTTTCCCTCTTGAACCAGGCCTTGGTTTTCTTGGCTGTGTGCTTTGGGTCGTTGTCTTGTTGGAAGATGAAATTACGACCCATCTTAAGATCCTTGATGGAGGAGCGGAGGTTCTTGGCCAAAATCTCCAGGTAGGCCGTGCTATCCATCTTCCCATGGATGCGGACCAGATGGCCAGGCCCCTTGGCAGAGAAATAGCCCCACAGCATGATGCTGCCACCACCATGCTTGACTGTAGGGATGGTATTCTTGGGGTCGTATGCAGTGCCATCCAGTCTCCAAACGTCACGTGTGTGGTTGGCACCAAAGATCTCGATCTTGGTCTCATCAGACCATAGAACCTTGAACCAGTCTGTCTCAGAGTCCTCCAAGTGATCATGAGCAAACTGTAGACGAGCCTTGACATGACGCTTTGAAAGTAAAGGTACCTTACGGGCTCGTCTGGAACGGAGACCATTGCGGTGGAGTACGTTACTTATGGTATTGACTGAAACCAATGTCCCCACTGCCATGAGATCTTCCCGGAGCTCCTTCCTTGTTATCCTTGGGTTAGCCTTGACTCTTCGGATAAGCCTGGCCTCGGCACGGGAGGACACTTTCAAAGGCTGTCCAGGCCGTGGAAGGCTAACAGTAGTTCCATAAGCCTTCCACTTACGGATGATGCTCCCAACAGTGGAGACAGGTAGGCCCAACTCCTTGGAAAGGGTTTTGTACCCCTTGCCAGCCTTGTGACCCTCCACGATCTTGTCTCTGATGGCCTTGGAATGCTCCTTTGTCTTTCCCATGTTGACCATGTCTGAGTGCTGTTCACAAGTTTGGGGAGGGTCTTAAATAGTCAGAAAAGGCTGGCAAAAGAGATCTTTAATCCACACATGTGAAGCTCATTATTCTTGGTGCCTGAACTACTTCTTAATACTTTAGGGGTACCAAACAGAATTCTTGTGGTTTGAGGGGTTGAATAATAAATGACACTCTGAATTAACTTTTTACGTTTAAAAAAAAATAAAAAATTGCTGCAGTGCATTTTCCACTTCCAGGCTGATCTACAAATGTCACAGTGCCAAGTTAATTCCGCATGTGTCAACCAGCTAAATCTGCAGGGGGTTGAATACTACTTGTAGGCACTGTGTATATTATATATATATATATATACACATACATACTGCTCAAAAAAATAAAGGGAACACTTAAACAACAGAATATAACTCCAAGTGAATCAAACTTCTGTGAAATCAAACTGTCCACTTAGGAAGCAACACTGATTGACAATCAATTTCACATGCTGTTGTGCAAATGGAATAGACAATAGATGGAAATTATTGGCAATTATCAAGACACCCTCAATAAAGGAGTAGTTCTGCAGGTGGGGACCACAGACCACATCTCGGTACCAATGCTTTCTGGCTGATGTTTTGGTCACTTTTGAATGTTGGTTGTGCTTTCACACTTGTGGTAGCATGAGACGGACTCTACAACCCACAGAAGTTGCTCAGGTAGTGCAGCTCATCCAGGATGGCACATCAATGCGAGCTGTGGCAAGAAGGTTTGCTGTGTCTGTCTGCATAGTGTCCAGAGGCTGGAGGCGCTACCAGGAGACAGGCCAGTACATCAGGAGACGTGGAGGGGGCCGTAGGAGGGCAACAACCCAGCAGCAGGACCGCTACCTCCGCCTTTGTGCAAGGAGGAACAGGAGGAGCACTGCCAGAGCCCTGCAAAATGACCTCCAGCAGGCCACAAATGTGCCTGTGTCTGCACAAATGGTTAGAAACCGACTCCATGAGGGTGGTATGAGGGACTGACGTCCACAGATGGGGGTTGTGCTCACAGCCCAACACCGTGCAGGACGCTTGGCACTTGCCACAGAACACCAGGATTGGCAAAGTCGCCACTGGAGCCCTGTGCTCTTCACAGATGAAAGCAGGTTCACACTGAGCACATGTGACAGACGTGACAGAGTCTGGAGACGCCATGGAGAGCAATCTGCTGCCTGCAACATCCTTCAGCATGACCGGTTTGGCAGTGGGTCAGTAATGGTGTGGGGTGGCATTTCTTTGGAGGGCCGCACTGCGCTCCATGTGCTCACCAGATGTAACCTGACTGCCATTAGGTACCGAGATGAGATCCTCAGACCCCTTGTGAGACCATATGCTGGTGCGGTTGGCCCTGGGTTCCTCCTAATGAAGGACAATGCCAGACCTCATGTGGCTGGAGTGTGTCAGCAGTTCCTGCAAGATGAAGGCATTGAAGCTATGGACTGGCCCGCTCGTTCCCCAGACCTGAATCCGATTGAGCACATCTGGGACATCATGTCTCACTCCATCCACCAACGTTACGTTGCACCACAGACTGTCCAGGAGTTGGCGGATGCTTTAGTCCAGGTCTGGGAGGAGATCCCACAGGGGACCATCCGCAACCTCATCAGGAGCATGCCCAGGCATTGTAAGAAGGCCATGCAGGCAAGTGGAGGCCACGCACAATACTGAGACTCATTTTGACTTGTTTTAAGGACATTACATCAAAGTTGGATCAGCCTGTAGTGTGTTTTTCCACTTTAATTTTGGGGGTGACTCCAAATCCAGGCCTCCATTGGTTAATACATTTGATTTCCATTGATGACTTTTGTGTGATTTTGTTGTTAGCACATTCAACTTTGTACAGAACAAAGTATTCAATGAGAATATTTCATTCATTCAGATCTAGGATGTGTTATTTCAGTGTTCCCTTTATTTTTTTGAGTAGTGTGTATGTATATATATATATATATATATATATATATATATTATATTACAAATCCTTTAAAATAAAAAGGGAAGTGGGAGACAGAGTATTTAAGTGGTACACAATGTTGGATGAAGAGAATAAGTCTATAAAATTTATAGAAAAAAATATTACTGTCAATAATATTTCTAATTTCCTTAACAGTGAGGAAGAGAAGGCTGGCCGACCTGGATGGCCCAATATTTCCAAAATGCCGAAGCGGGGTGTGAAACGAAGGTGAAGAGAGCACCACACAGCAGGACCTTTTCATTGAGAGTTTGTGCCAGGGTGCAGAATGCTTATACCAGAGTGAAAGCCCAACATCTGTATTTCATACCTCAGTACTCCACAATGCCAGACTTTATGCACCCAAATACTGCAATATGACGTCACCAAGGAGAAGAAACACACAACAACCAAAACTTCTGGAGATTCTTAGCTGCAGACCAACCTGATATTGTTAAACCTATTTTGCTACTAGTGTTTCTTGCATATTTGGGATCATTACATTGGTTATTCACATAAATACAGTTCAGTACATGATATTGTATGACTAAGCAGTGAATAACCTCTACTAATTATACAAATACAGAAAATACATTGAGTATCACTAACAGAAAACCACAAAAATTATAATAAACAGCTGTATTAAAGGGAACCTGTCAGGCGATTCATGTTGCCCAAACTATGGGCAGCATGAATTGCAGCTTGGCTGTACGATTGGAACCAGGTATATTATTTTATGAAGCGTTTCTGAGAAAATATAACTTAAAGATCTAGCCAGGGCCATGGCCAGAGACCAGACTAGTCTGATACCGTCCCTGGCCAGCTCTTCGCAGCACAACTAGAGGAAATTGACAGGTCTCTCCCTATGAACATGCAAGGGAGAGACTTGTCAATCATCTGCAATGGTGCTGGGAAGAGCCAGCTGGAAGCACAGCTGGACTAGTCTCACCTCCAGCTATGGTCCACGGCTAGATTTTTAAAGTATTTTTCCTGTAATTAAATTATATGGTTGCGGTTGTTAACCCAGACTGTGATACATGCTCACTGCAGGTTGGGCAGCATGAATCGCCTGACAGATTCCCTCTAACCTACATCAGATTACAGGAAACCACATTCTTTTTTTGATTGATAATTCAGGGCATTTTTCAGTTTGTGCTAGTTGTAAAAATATGATTTCTTTACACAAACTTTATCTTTTTATAGAAATATCGCCCAACTCAAACTCACTTTCCCACATTCCACATTTTTAGAAAAAAAATCCAAATTGACACTTGATTATACCACGCATAAAAAATTATATTTTACGTGGTATAAAGTTCTATAAATGTATATGTATGCACACACTCCTGTAAATCCATTAGTATAATTGTTATCACTCTATCACTGACCATTAAAGAAGCACTCGAGTGAAGTTTTTTTTTCTTTTTTACAAAATCAGTGTATATGTACTGTAATGTGTGATAATATACTCGCGTATCGCTGCCTTCTCCGGTATCCAGCGCTGTTCTGCTCTTCTTCTCAGTGATGTCATTTCTCTTCAGACCCTCGGGGTCACACTGCACTCTGCGTGAACCGGAAGTGGCTTTTGCAATGTAAGCCTATGGAGCGTCAGATCAAGGCTACGTAGGTTACATTGTAAGAGAGACGTCCGGCTCACATATAGTGCATAGAGTGACCTGGAGAGTCTGAAGAACGGTGATGTCACTGAGAAGAGGAGCAGATCAGTATCAAATAAGGAAGAAAAAGATAGCACTCACGGGTCTATAAAAATATTCACATTTATTCAATCACACTAAAACGTGAAGTGGGGAAAAGAGTGGTACACCTGGAGGACGACGGCAGTTTCGCTCCTAGCTTCGCTTCTACGGGTCAGAGTAGCAGAACAGCGCTGGATAGCGGGGAAGGCAGCAGTAGAAGAGTATAATTACACACTCACACTACATACACATATACACTTTGTTTTAGTAAAAAAACTTCATTAGAGAGCTTCTTTAAGTCTACAGTAGCCATGAAAGAATCACAGCTTTACCGTTATCATCTTACGGACTCACATTTTCACATAAAACACATAGCACACAATATTTATGTTAAGAAAAATGGAGCCTTTTAGGATGTTGCTGCATTATTGAAAGCTTTTGCTGTGCCAGTTATAAGAAATCCCTGAGCTACAAGAAACAGTAACTCATTAAAGCTGTGCTGTAGGAGTGAAAAAGTTGTCTGATCATGGCAGCACATTTTACAGCACATGAGTGTCCGCTTGCTCCCTGGAGGTATTAATATGTCAACAATATCATGTAATTGCACCTTTTAATCCTATATTGCGAAATATATGTCTCACTGTAGTATCTCTTAAGGGGACTATGTCAGTATGATCATCCCTACTAAGCCGTCTATGTAGGCATAAAATGATATATTAATATATGTGATCCAATGTCTTATTCTAGAGAAATCCACGTTTTTTATCTTATATGTAAATAAGCTCTTTAGGACTATGGACCAGGCACTGGTCTGCATGAGAATCTGCCTCCAGAGATTATTTTAAATGAAAGGAGGCATTACCAGTGTGATGTGTGATGGCCGCTCTCTGCTCTCCTGATCTCCCTGCACAGCGGTGTGTGATTATACCTGACACATATGCAGGTTCCTCCCAGCTTCCATCTCACAGGCAGACAGAGCTGTAATATTGTTGCAATATAGTAGAGTTGTGAGAGTTGCAGCAAATGTGTTTGCAATGAGACAAAGTTCAGTTGTCCTGTTCTGAGTTAGTTACATGACGCACACTGGTAACACCTCCTTTTATTAAAAATAATCTCTGAAGACAGATTCTCATGCAGATCAGTGTCCGGCTCATAGTCCTGAACAGCTCATTTACATATAGGAAAAACATGGATATCTCTGGAATAAGACATCAGATTGCAGATAACAATGCATTATTTTATTCAGCTTCCTATGACCTACATGCCCATATAGATGGCTTAGGAGGGCTTATCCTACAGACAGGTTCCTTTAAAGGATGACTGCTGAGGGTTCCACTTACTGATATATAGGCTGCCATTCATCAATATACCGCAGTACCACAAGATGGCAGCAATCTCAAAGCAATTAAAGCATTAAACGGGTTGTCCCATAAACAACATGGATCTATACAATTATCAATATGGTTGATATCAAAGTCACAAGCCAGTATTGCCAGCCATTGTGCTGTTTCTATATGCAGTATTTTTGGTTACAACTTGTTGATGTCTCCCTTTTATGTGCTAACTACGAACAAAATCAGATTTTCAAGTCAAAAAGTATTTAATAATTGCTACATCCAAGAATGAAGAATATCATTGCTAAGCAATGCCTTATTACTGCTAAGTATTTTCATCTGCCATACATTTATTTTTGTGAAGCTTCTCTTTGCATACAGGTCTGATTCAACCATTGTTTGTAATGTATACTAGAATATATGAAATAGTAGAAAACATGATTACAGGGTTTAATATCGAAATCCTACTTGTGACAATATTGCTGATGAGTACCATCAGTTTATTGATGTTAAGATTCTCAGTTCTTTAAGGGGTGGTCCAGTCTTGTGGTGAAAGTCTGCAGTCACTCTGTGTCATTGCAGACTTCAGACTTCTTACAGCGTATTCACTATTCTGAATCCTTACAGTGTGCTCATTGCATGCTTTCAGAATTCTCAGGTGCTGCTGATAAGAACAGGCGGTCGAATGATGGAAAGTATGCATTTTGCATTCATGCATTCGCTTGCTGACTCGATGTGCCTGGCCTCTTTCAAACTAGTGAATTGAATGAGGCCGAACACGTCTAGTTGGATTGTGGCAGGAAGTATGCAAATTGCATCCTTGCCGATACGTACCCGACTACTATCACCAGCAACACCTGAGAATCCTGACAGCGTACAGTGCACATACTGTAAGGATTCAGAAGTCTGCAGTCACATAAAATGACTTCAGCTTTCACCACAAGACCAGACTACCCACTTAACATTTCACCCACCGGGCAATTATAGTTAAAGAGATATTTCAACCCAAGCAACCTATCACCCATCCACTGGATAGGTGATACCTGTTAGATCAGTGTGGGTTGCTCAAACCCCATCAATTGCTAGAATGGGTGATGCCAGAATCTAGCCTGAAGACCACAACCAGGTGGGGTTAAATGGAGGAGCAGGTCGCACAAGCGCCCTGCTACTTCACTTAAGTCTATTACTCTGACGAAGATATTTAAGCGCATTGCAACACTCTGCTATATTCAGGTATAGCTGCTGCTCTATTCAACTCCTAGCCATGGTCTGGAGGCCTTTATTAAAAGAAATTGTAGTAAAAACTTCACTTTTTCTTGCACCAGTAATAATTATTCTCCTTCATGTTTTACAGTGCATGGCAAATCAGAGAAACCGTGCGTGTCTTTGCCATTTGTAAAAATGAAGATGTTGTGTGCTGTGTTTAACAATTTACCTGTACCAAAGCCTCAATATCCTTTGAGTATACAATAAATCATATGCCTGTATAGTTTCGGTCATCTTTTACATTACTGATTAGATAGAAAGAAAAATACATTTTAAAGTATCTGTAAGACAATGCATATCCTATATGTAAGAAAGAACTTGGCCCACTAAGGGCATGCACACATGACATCTTTTAGACTTTGCCGTAACCTATTGGGAATGTTAAGCGGAAGATGCTTCAGGAAAGCGCTGGTGGTGTTATTTCTGACACTTCTTTTTTGTATACTGGTGCTTTTTATGGAAGCATGGCAGCCTTACCACCGGCCTATTTTTCTTTTTTTTTTAAATTTAATTTTGTAGGCTGTATAAAATAGTAAGCGACTTTCAAGCAGAAGACACCTGAAGAATTATCAGGTCACTTCTTTTAACCACTTTGCAGCTTTCGAAGCCTGAAGCCATCAACAGAAGCTGAAAAAGACTGAAGATATGAACAGCAAGTAATTTTAACATAGCGATTTAACATGGTGAATCGGTAGTTTTATTTTTGCAACCCGAAAGAAACTCACAAGTAATGCTTTGTCTTATAACCTAGACCTTTTCAGACATTCTGTAATAATTCAAAGTACAGAGGTAAAACAGAGGAAAAATTGCATACGAAAAGTATAGACATATACAATATTATTGTCATATTGTATGATTGCATGATGTATGTTTCATGCAATATTGTACGATTACCACCAAAGGAAAACACATAGGGGTATTTAAGCATTCCATCGTTGAAAGCATGCAAATGTGTACTTCATTATAATCTAGGACAAATAATGGGAGCATGAATAAAAGATAATCACACTTGATTTATCTTTTATTCATTCAGCCATGCACTGTTGAAATACAGTTTTTATAAAGAAGGTCCAGATTATAAGACAGAATTGTCACTTGATAAATAACTTTGGATTGCAAAAATGAAACTATCGATTCATCATCACCTATCGGAGTGCCAATTTCTGTCTTACACTGCATTCTCTGATTTTTATGTATCTTTTCTAAGGCATGAGTTTATTGTATTGTACACAAAACAGGCGTGAGATTATATACATAAAGAACAAAAAATCTACAACAGAGACTCAGGTGTTTGCAGCTGCTGATCCACATATAAATGATAGGCAAGGGTAATATGTAACCTCTATATACACAAACTCATAAAGTGCTAGTGCGTAAATGATATTAAAAATGTCATATTATGAGACAAAACCAGACCAAAGTGCAAGACATATTATTAAGTATGTACTAATCTATGATTATGAAAGAAGTCTATATCATCATAAGGACTGGTATAAGCTGGTATATAAAGTGCTAGTGCATAAATGATGTAACAAAACATAGCATGCAAATAAATCAAATCAGATGAAAAGTTCATCCAGCACAGCTTTCACTTATAACCATAATAATAGTCCCCACAATCACGGAGACTTAGGGTATGTAAACCCAAAAGGTCAGCTAATGGTCTTGATCCATAAAAAGGACCCTCTTATCTATATCAACCTGTGTGGACCAGCTGTGCTTACAGCCCCAACGCGCGTTTCGCATGGGCTTCCTTGGTGTGCCATAAATAACTGTGTGTCATGACCAGCTTTAAATAAATACCTCCACAGGTGTCAGATATTCAACGTCATAACTGGTGCATATGTGATACCACATCTGCCGGATGTTGTTTCACTTCTGGCCTTCCAAATGACACAGCGTGTCACAGCTAGAATCAGGCTCTCTGGTCCTTCATCATGCTACTCTTGGACTACATAACAAAAATCTGAAGCAATCGTGAGCGGCACATGAGCTGCGCCCGTGTGATCACCCCTGGGAGCCCAGCTTACGTGATAGCTGAGCCCCGACTCTCACAGCCAGGAGCCACCACACAGGCGGAAGCCCACACTGCCCAGCTGTTTAACCCCCTAAATGCCGGAATCGATATCGATCACAATATTTAGGAGGCTGGGAGAGGGAAAGGGCTCCCTCTCCCTTCCAATCGGCATCTCCGTGACATCATCGCGAGGACCCGATTGTTGCCATGGCAACCAGAGGTCATCATGATGACCCTGGGGTCTGACAGCTACGGCAAGCCTGTCTCTAAAAGTCTTCTGTTGGTGTAATATTGACAGGTAGAAAGCATTGCAATGCTTTATACCAGCGATCAGGGTGATAAAGTTCCCATAGAGGGACTAAGTAAAAAAAAACAGAAAAAAAATTGTAAAAATATATTCTCTAAAAACCACAAAAAAAACATACCCATGAATACTTTTTTTTATGTACAAACGAAAATAAACAAAGAAAGTACACATATTTAGTATCGCCACGTCCGGAATGATCTGATCTATAAAACTGTCACACTAGTCTCACAAAAAAAGGCAAAAAACTACGCTTTTTCATCATACCACAAAAAGTGGAATAAACCATGTTAAAAAAAAGACTAATGTAAATGAAGAGGTATCGCTGAAAACGCCATCTTGTCCAGCAAAAAACAAGCCACCATACAGCTCAGTCAGTGGAGGAATAATAAAGTTATAGCTCTTCGAATATGGCAATGCAAAATCAATTTTTTTCTATAAAATAGTTTTTATTGTGTAAAAGCAGCAAAACATAAAGAAATTATATAAATGTGGTGTCGCCAGGGGCAGACCTACCGCCCGTGCAGCCGGTTCATTGAACGGGGGCCCCAGAGGGAGAGGGGGCCCCTCCAGCCTCCAGCAGGGCCGCCATCAGGGCATGACTGCCCTGACTCCAGCATGGGGCCCGGCCAGTCGGGGCCCCCTCAGAGCCCCGTTGGGGCCCCCCTCTTGTGCGTCTCCTCATGGAGACCCCCATGACCCCCCGCCGTCACATAACCGGAGATGTCCCTGCGCTCAGCATGGGACCAGGGTCATCTCCGGTCATGTGACGGTGCCGGCACAATACTTACCCCTCCCTGTGCCTCCGCAGCGTCTTCCGCGTCCTCTGACTGTGACGTCTCAGGTCAGAGGGCGCGGTGATATGTTTACACCGCACGCGATCTCTCCTGAGCTGTCACAGCGCAGAGCGGGAAGACGCGGGCGATGCTGGAGTCCGGATCAGCATCAGGTGAGAAGTGAGGTGAGTATTTGATTTTTTTTTTTTATGTATGGGGGCATGGGGCATTATATGGTGGGGGGAGAGTGGGTGTGACATCCTGCATGGGGCATTATATGGGGGGGGTGACATCCTGCATGGGGCATTATATGGGGGGGTGACATCCTGCATGGGGCATTATATGAGGGGAGAAGTGACATCCTGCATGGGGCATTATAAGGGAGGGGGTGTGACATCCTGCATGGGGCTTTATATGGGGGGTGATATACTGCATGGGGCATTATATGGGGGGGTGACATACTGCATGGGGCATTATATGGGGGGAAGGGGGGAAGTGACGTCCTGCATGGGGCATTATAAGGGAGGGGGTGTGACATCCTGCATGGGGCATTATAAGAGGAGGAGGGGGGAATTGACATCCTGCATGGGGCATTATATGGGGGAGGGGGGAATTGACATCCTGCATGGGGGCATTATATGGGGGTGGGGGGTGGTGTGACATCCTGCATGGGGCATTATAAGAGGGGGAGGGGGGAAGTGACATCCTGCATGGGGCATTATAAGAGGGGAAGGGGGGAAGTGACATCCTGCATGGGGCATTATAAGGGAGGGGGTGTGACATCCTGCATGGGGCATTATATGGGGGTGGGGGGGAGTGTGACATCCTGCATGGGGCATTATAAGAGGGGAAGGGGGGAAGTGACATCCTGCATGGGGCATTATAAGGGAGGGGGGGGCGTGACATCCTGCATGGGGCATTATAAGGGAGGGGGTAGACATCCTGCATGGGGCATTATAAGAGGGGGAGGGGGGAATTGACATCCTGCATGGGGCATTATAAGGAGGGTGGGTGTGTGACATACTGCATGGGGCATTATAAGGAGGGGTGGTGTGTGACATCCTGCATGGGGCATTATAAGGGAAGGGGTGGTCTGACATACTGCATGGGGCATTGAAAAGGGAAGTGACATCCTGCAAGGGGCATTATATGGGGGGAGAGGTGACATCCTGCATGGGGCATTTTATGGGGGGTAGAGGTGACATCCTGCATAGGGCATTAAAAGGGGGGTGTCACCCTGCATGGGGCATTATAAGGGGGGGAACAGCCTGCATGGAGCATTACATGGGGGCCAATATTCTGTATGGAGTGTTATATGGGGGTCAGTATTCTGTATGGAGCGTTATATGGGGGACAGTATCCTGTATGGAGCGTTATATGGGGACCAGTATCCTGTATGGAGCATTATATGGGGACCAGTATCCTGTATGGAGCATTATAAGGGGGTCAGTATCCTGTATGGAGCATTATATGGTGCCCATAATACTGTATGGAGGACTATACTGTCCGGTCTGCACTGTGCGCTGTGAGGATTCGCCGGTTTCTGAGCTATTGTAGAATTTACAATAGATATCGCTCGTGTAATGGGGCATTATAAGGGGGGGAACAGCCTGCATGGAGCGTTATATGGGGGCCAATATTCTGTATGGAGCGTTATATGGGGGTCAGTATTCTGTATGGAGCGTTATATGGGGGACAGTATTCTGTATGGAGCGTTATATGGGGGACAGTATTCTGTATGCAGTGTTATATGGGGACCAGTATCCTGTATGGAGCGTTATATGGGGACCAGTATCCTGTATGGAGCATTATATGGGGACCAGTATCCTGTATGGAGCATTATATGGGGACCAGTATCCTGTATGGAGCATTATATGGTGCCCATAATACTGTATGGAGGACTATACTGTCCGGTCTGCACTGTGCGCTGTGAGGATTCGCCGGTTTCTGAGCTATTGTAGAATTTACAATAGATATCGCTCGTGTAATGGGGCATTATAAGGGGGGAACAGCCTGCATGGAGCATTATATGGGGGCCAATATTCTGTATGGAGCGTTATATGGGGGACCACATTCTGTATGGAGCGTTACATGGGGGCCAGTATCCTGTATGGAGCGTTATATGGGGACCAGTATCCTGTATGGAGCATTATAAGGGGGTCAGTATCCTGTATGGAGCATTATATGGTGCCCATAATACTGTATGGAGGACTATACTGTCCGGTCTGCACTGTGCGCTGTGAGGATTCGCCGGTTTCTGAGCTATTGTAGAATTTATAATAGATATCGCTCGTGTAATGGGGCATTATAAGGGGGGAACAGCCTGCATGGAGTGTTATATGGGGGCCAATATTCTGTATGGAGCGTTATATGGGGGTCAGTATTCTGTATGGAGCGTTATATGGGGGACAGTATTCTGTATGGAGCGTTATATGGGGGCCAGTATTCTGTATGCAGTGTTCTATGGGGACCAGTATCCTGTATGGAGCGTTCTATGGGGACCAGTATCCTGTATGGAGCATAGTATGGGGACCGGTATCCTGTATGGAGCATTATAAGGGGGTCAGTATCCTGTATGGAGCATTATATGGTGCCCATAATACTGTATGGAGGACTATATTGTCCGGTCTGCACTGTGCGCTGTGAGGATTCGCTGGTTTCTGAGCTATTATAGAATTTACAATAGATATCGCTCATGTAATGTAGTAAGTGAAATCTTTGGCATTGTACTATATATATATTTCTCTGTGGTATGTGTGCATCATGAATCGTGGTATGTGTTAAAAGGGCCCACTGAAACTCTGTCGCCCAGGGCCCACAAAAACCTGGAGCCGGCCCTGGGGGTAAGTATAACAAGTTTTATTTTTTTAAAATACAATTAATTAACTAGGAGTGGGGGGAATCAGAGATGCACGAGGGGAAGAGAGATGCACGGCAGGGGGCCCTTCTTGCCCCCTATGAAGGGCAGGGGGGGGCCCCAAAAAAATTTTTGCACAGGGGCCCACTACAGTCTGTGTCCGCCCCTGGGTGTCGCTGTAATCGTACTGACCCAAAGAATAAAGTTTTCTTATGAATTTTACCACATTTGGAACAGCATAAAAAAAACAATTCCTGAATTGCTGGTTTGTGTTCATTCTGCCTCCCAAAAGTCGGAATAGAAAGTGATCAAAAGCGTTGTGCCCAAATATGGTACCAATAAAAACGTCACCTTGGTACCAAAAAAACAAGCCGTCACATGACTCTGTTGGCAAAAATATAGGAAAATTATAGCTCTCAAAATATGGCGATCCAAAAACTTGTTTTTGCAAAAAGAAGCATCTTTAGTATGTGATAGCAGCAAACATAAAAAATGATATCAATCTGGTATCGCTCTAATCACACCAACCAGAAGAATAAAGCCATCTAATCACTTATACTGCACGAGGAACGGCGTAAAAAATAAATCAATTCTTCACCTGCTGTTGATTTGATCATTCTACCGCCCAAACATCCGCAGTAAGGCTCGGCTCACAGTTATCCTGCGCTGAGCGCTTACACCGGGGTTTTTGCGTAAATCTCTGAAATACGTGATTCAAACGGAATCCCTGGAGGAAGATTCCCTATAATGAAGCAGATGGAGACACTATGGACGCTGTCTGGCCTATGATCCGGCGGAGTCCGTCTTTTTGAGCGTTCATAACATCGTGGTCGGCCACAGTTTTGTGCACCTCTGAAATGAAGGACACCGCTGAACAGAGGCCAGACGGAGTCCAGAGTAACTCTGACGCTTCATTATAGTGAATGGATCCCTCGGGGGTTTCATCTGAATTACGTCACTCGGAGATTTAGATGGAAACCCCGATGTAACTGCTCAGCGTAGAGCGCCGGATAAATATGATCCAAAATGTTCCCAACAAAAGCTTCAACTCAATCCACAAAAAAACAAGTCCCCACACAGGTCCGTCATCTGTCAATCGAAAGATAGGGGTCTTCCACGCTACTGGTAGCACAAAAGCTGTAGAAAAGTGAAATGGCTCCCCCAAAAGAAATTCAGCAAATTCTGCACTCTCAAATCCAAATGCCCCCTCCCTTCTGAGTCCCAGTGTGCTTTAACCATATTTAGAACAAATAAAGTTGCACTCTGTAGCCCTATAGCATGTAAACATTAAATATATGGAATTTGAATAGCATTACTGCTCTAGATAATAGGAAAAAATGGAGATACGTAGCAAATAATTTGGTCAATTCATGCATGCCCAGCAGCCAATGACCTGTTGCTGGGAATCTCCTCCTAGGCTGAAGCCTACATTTATATGGGTAGGTATGATCCTGTTGTAATTAAAACCACGACAGGCTGATGGGGGTATAGCTCAGTCAGAGAGCCTATATATAAATAACAAAAGACTGACCGTCACTTCCAAACAGAAAACTGGTGTGTACAGGGGCAAACTAAGAGTATCCATCTCTATACATAACTAACAAATAAAGTTGCACTCTGCAGCACTATAGCATGTAAACATAAAATATATGGAATTTGAATTGCATTACTGCTCTAGATAATAGGATAAATTTAAATACTTAGCACATAATTTGACCAATTCATGTATGCCCTGCAGCCAACAACAAGGCGATCTCCTGTTGCTGGGAACCTAACCTAATGTGAATCCTCTCCTATGCTGAAGCCTACATTTATATGGGTAGGTAGGATCCTGCTGTAATTAAAACCTCCACAAGCTGATGGATGGAGTGCTCAGTCAGAGAGCCTATATATGAATAACAAAAGACTGACAGTCACTTCCAAACAGAAAACTGTGTACAGGTGCAACCAATAGTAGTTGCATAGAGTTTCCTATATGTCATGTTTACATGCTATAGCACTACAGAGTGCAACTTTTATCTTTTAGTTATTTATGGAGATGGCTACTCTTAGTTGGCACCTGCACCTGTCTTTTGTTATTTATAAAACATATTTACAGTCCACGTTTGGCATCTTTGTAGCGATAAGAGCACATTTAATTTATGGGTGCAAATCTCCAGAAGCACAAGCTGGGTTTAATCTACTGGGCACTACAACGTACTGGGCACTACAACGTATAGGGACTACAGTGGCAGATTTGCAATTTTCAATCAGCAACATCCACTGTTGCTTTCTGCAAAACACCCGTGTAGTCAAAATCATCACTACATCTATAGATAAATTCCCATCTGAATGGTTTCATGTGTCTCACGTCATTCAGAGATTTTGATGGAAACTCCGATGTAAGTGATCAGTGCAGAGCACCGGATAAATGTGATCCTAAATGTTATCTAAAATGTTCCCAATAAAAGCTCCAACTCAATGTACAAAAAAAGCAAGTCCCCATTCAGGTCTGTCATCTGCTAATGTAAATATAGGGGGGCTTCCACGTTACTGGTAGTACAAAGGCTCTGAAAAAGTCCTATGCCCCCCTCACCTCCCAAAAGAAATCCAGCGAATTCTGCACTCCCAAATCCAAATGCCCCCCTCCCTTCCAAGCCCCACAGTGTGCCTAAACCACATTTAGAGTCCACATGTTTGGCAGGGGTAGAATTTCCAAAATGGGGTCACTTGAGGGGGGTATTTTGCTGTTCTAGCACTTAGGATCTCTGTATATGGAGTCCAGAAGCTATTCTAGTAAAATCTGTGCTCCAGGAGTCAAATAGCGCGCCGTCCCTCTCGAGTCTCTAACCAGTACTGTACAGCCACATATGGGGTATTACTACATTCAGCAGAAATTGTGTGAAAAAATTTGGTGTCATTTTTATCCATTATCCCAGTGTGAAAATGTAAAATCCGGGTTAAAACAAAATTTTTGTGGTAAAATGTAATTATTTTTTCTTCACTGCCCAATGGTATAAAATGTCATTGTGTCAAAATTGATCACTGCACCTTTGGTGAATTCATTGAGAGGTGTAGTTTGTAAGATGAGGTCGCTTGGGGGGGGGGGGGGTTCCGCTGTTCTGGTACCTCAGGGGCTCTGCCAATGTGACATGGCACCCACAAACCATTCCAGCAACATCTGAACTCCAATATTGTGCTTCTTCCCTTCTCAGCTATGCACTGTGCCTCAAAAGTATTTTTTGACCACATATGGGGTATTGACGTAATCAGGAGAAATTGCATAACGAATTGTACCATTACATTTCTCCTATTAACCCTTTTGAAAATTAAAAGCTGGGGACCAAAGCAATATTTTAGTAGGAAAAATGGTAATTTTCCATTGATTCAGCCCGATGTTATACAATTCTGTGAATCGCTGAGGCTTAAAAATGCTCACTACACCCCTAGATGAATTCTTCAAGTGGTGTAGTTTCCAAAATGGGGTCACTTTTGAATGTGTCTTCTGTTTTGGCATGTCAGGGGCTGTTTAAATGTGACATGGCATCCGTGGTCTATGCCAGCTAAAATTGCGCTCCAGAACTCAATTGGCGCTCCTTCCCTTCCGAGCCTTGCTATGTTTCCATACAGAAAAGAAGAGAAAGAAAAGAACATACGATCAAGGACCCAAAATATGAAAAAATACAAAAATGTTTATTAAGGATAATACATTAAAACACATGGAGCTTACAGGCACAAAGTGCCATGTGTGCAGTAAACAAGAGGACCCCCAAAACCCTCACAGAAGTAGGAACATAATGTTACAAAAACAGGCAAAGCAAATCAGGAGATGTGTCTGAATACTAAAGTAGACCAAATGGCAAAAAATTCAGAGAGTGATGGCCTGATATAGTATAATCATAGTATACCTGCGGGGAAAGGGGGATCCACCCCTACGCACGTTTCGGAGGCAGCCTGATTTTTTTTTTCATTACGCCATTTACTGATTGAATGAATTTATTTTATATTTTGATAGATCCAACAAATGCAGCAATACCAATTATGTCTTTTGCTTTAGTTTTATTTTCAATGGGGCAAAAGGGAGGAGACTTGAACCTGTGTTTTTTCATTTTTTAAAACATATTTGTCTTACTTTGTACTCTATTCAATAGTTCCCTTAGGGGACTTGAAGCTACCATCATTCGATCGCTCGTGCTATACATAGCAGTGCATTAGCACCGCTATGTATGGTGAAAATCACGATTTATGAACGTGAGCTACAGGCTAGCTTTTACAGAAGGCTTGTAATCACAGGCATTAGCAGAGCCCCGGCTCTCATGACAAACTATTGGCGTCCTGCAATCACTTCACAGGCGTGGGTGGAATGACACAACCCCTGCCAGAGACGGTCTACTGGACTTAATAGGTTTATAGCACTCTGCTCTACCCAAGGCTGTTAGAGGCACATGATGACTGATTAAATCAGCTGTCATGTGCGGGAACAGATGCGGGCTCAGGGAGCTGGCTTATGACGTATTGGTATGTCATATGTCAGTTAGGGACTTTAGTGTAAATACTGCATTTTTTCCACTGCCTTTTTGCACAAAAAAAATCTGCAGCATTTAACTGTCCAAGCAAAGTGGATGTATCTAAAGACACTGTTGATTGGGCATTTGTTTGGTGCTTTTTTTTTTCCTCTAAAGGCTTCTAGATGAACCTGGAAAAAAAGAAAATAATGTAAAAAAACACAGCTGTATTCCTAAAGTGTCACTCCAGCGGTTTTAGTTTTTTTCCACCACTGGAAACTAAGTTCATTGCCTCTAGTATTAAACCTACCAGCCGCCATCTTCATCTATCACCTCCGTTCCTTCTGCAGGTTGCGACCTGATGAATCGCTTGTGTTTTCTGGGCAAGCCAGAAGTCACTTATCAATGTAAGTCTATGAGAGCGAGAACGAGGCTCACATTGACTTACACTGAGAGCTAGTGACCGTTACCTCTGACTTACGGTCAGTCAGAAGGTGCGGTCAAAAGATGGCGATCGGGACCAGAGCAGCGTCAGGAAGAGCTGAAGACGGCGGCTGGTGAGTATAATACTAGGTGCAGGAAACGTAGTTTAGTAATTCCACTCCAGTGCTGACATGAAAAAAAAAACAAAATGCTGGAGCAGTTCTTTGGGTGCAGAATTTAAAGTTTTTCTGTACTAAAACATCACATTAAAAATGTTGCTTCAAATCTGAAACAAAAGCACATCAAATTAAAGGAAAAACACATTAAAGGGAATCTGTCAGCAGGTTTTTGATCCCTCACCTGAGAGCAGCATGATGTAGGCAAAGAGACCCTGAATCCAATGATGTATCACTTAGCTTACTGGGTGCAGCCATTCTCACACAATCAGTATTTAGATGCACAGTAGAATGCAGCAGAGGTGAGAAAGATAACCCCGCCCACACCACAGCTGATCCCGCCCACACAAGGCTCTGTATGTACATAGTTTATTGACAGGGAGCTGCTCATCACAGGCTGACTAGAAAGTGTATGCCAGCTAGTCTAAGCAAGAATAATGTCCTAGTTATAAAACCTTTACTGTAAGTAAACAACAGCACACCACATAATACACATTGTTGAATTTAGTGTTTTAACCCTTACCTCATGCAGTCATCATGTTACATGGCAAAAACCTGCTGACAGTTTCCCTTTAATAAAACTCCATACCATAATATGCAATAATAATCTTTTTGGATTACTGCGTTTTTGCTGACACCTACATAAAAATGCAGTTCAAAAGCAGCAGAAAAACCCCTGTAGTATTGCTACGTGTGAACACGGCATAGGAAGAGATCATGCTAAGAATAGCTAAGGTATTTTATTCCTTTGATACAAATCACTGTTCCTATCAACACCAAAAACAAAGAAATCTTGGAGACTTGTTTCCACTGCTAAGGTCTGACCTGTGTATGACACATACAGTGGTGTGAAAAAGTGTTTGCCCCCTTCCTGATTTCTTATTCTTTTGCACACTTTAATATTTAAATTTGTTTTGTGATCTGAAACATTTGACAGCAATAACACGAGTAAACACAAGCTGCAGTTTATAAATGAAGGTCTTTATTATTAAAGGAAAAGGAAATCCAAACCTACAGGGCCCTGGGTGCATGTCAGGGCACGGAAGGGAAGGAGCATCATTTGACTTTTGGAGCGCAAAATTGGCTGAAATAGATAACAGATGCAATGTTGCATTTGCAGCGCCCCTGATGTGTCTAAACAGTGGAAACCTCCCACAAGTGACCCCATTTTGGAAACTACATCTTTTGAGGAATTCATCAAGGGTTATAGTGAACAATTTTAACCTTCGGGCGATTCACAGAATTGTATAACATTGGGCTGAGTGAATAAAAAATTACCATTGTTTTCACTATTCCATAGCTTTGTCCCCAAGTTTTTCATTTTCAAAAGGGATAATAGGAGAAAATGAACAGTACAATGTGTTACGCAATTTCTTTTGAGCCAAAATCCCATATGTGGTTGAAAACTACTTTTGAGTCACAGTGCACAGCTCAGATGGGAAGGAGCGTCATATTGGAGTTCAGATTTTGGTGGAATGGTTTGCAGGTACCATGTCACATTGGCAGAGCCCTGAGGTGCCAGAACAGCAGAAACCCTCCATAACTGACCCATTTTGTGAATTATATCCCTCAATGAATGAATTCATCGAGGGATGCAGTCAGCATGTTGTGCCTAACAGAATGTTATACCATTGGTCAGTAAAAATAAAATAATTACATTTTTACCACCATTATGCCCAAAGATGACAAAAATATTCTCGGAATGATACCTGCGAAGACCCAGGGTCTCCCGTGGGCATAATACTACTCAGACAACACAGGGTGAGGGTAAAACAGTGTGGCAATGCTTTATTGAACCAAAAGGACAATAAACACATAGAACAGTCCCAGCAAATACCCAAGATGGTGCAAAATGACACAGTTTCACCCTTCTGCTGGCCCAATGGGAATAGAGCAGCTGTGACTTTGGGACTTCCAGGGCCAATTACCTCAACCAGTGGCCCCCCGCTTTTGGCAGGCCCCCACAGAGAGGAGATGGCGACAAGCTTGGGAAGCTGACAGTCCATCGAGGTACAATGCCAGTAGACTCGAGGGTCCCACCCTGGCCTCTCCAAGAGTTTCCATGGGGCCAGATGACCGGCTTGTCCCAATCTGGCTTCACCGAATGTCTCCATGGGTTCCAGGAGACCGGAGGGTCCCACCTGGCAACCCCAAACAACATATTCATGAAGCCAGGTGACCTCATTGTCCCAACCTGGTCACCCCAAATGTATCCATGGGTTCTCTGATGGTCAATGGAGCAGATCTGTATCTTTCCAGTCAGGGCCGTCTGCCTGCTATTTTTCTTTCAAGCACACATTCACAGGGCAAGGATTAGGGAGGGTATTATTCCACAGGTCTCATTGTTTGAGCATTTAATCAATTTACATAGTAGGTATAGCAGGGGGGGCTCTTGTAAATCAACATCCAGTTGGCTTTAGTACAATATGCAATTAGCATATTAACAAACATTATTGTTTCCAGACTAAGAAAAGTCAACATTCAGGTTTATACACATAATAGTATGTCCTTCTTGACCAGCCACAGAAAAACACATACATTCACAAGTCAACACAAACACAATAGTGTATTTCTCTTGGCTTAACAAATCTAGATGTCTGGCTGATTAAGATTAGAAGCTGTTTCGTGTCACCTTTATTGGCTAACCAGAAAAAATATATATATTTGAAAGCTTTCAGCGCACAGAGTAACCTTATCAATTCTTTGACAATAGGACTCAATTTAACACTTGGATTTAGGACTCATTATATGGATACAATTCATACCTCCACCTGAAGGACTCCAGATAACTAAGAGAACATTCCCAGTGCCTCTTCATTTGAAACAAAATTCCTAATTTGATTTCTTTGGCTTATCTTAAGGAGGTAGCACCCCTTCCACCTCATGGACAAATGTCTTGCTGTAATATCTCTTAAATGTTGTGCTCTTGTTTATTAATTCATTTGTAATCCTGCCTGAAGAAGGAGCCTCTGTGCTGTGATAGCTTGCAAACATATATTTTTTTCTGGTTAGCTAATAAAAGGTATCACTCCGAGAATAATTTTGTCCTCTTTGTGCATAAAGTATTTACAGTGGTTTTTCTGGTAACACTGTATCACAATATAATTTTTTATTGTACATAATTTTTACCACTAAAATTTTGCTTTAGCCCCAAGTTTTTAATTTTTATAAGGGCTAAGATGTAAAAATGGACCACCTAGTTTGTTGTGCAACTTCTCCTGAGTGCGCCAATACCCTACATGTAATCGGGAAATACTTTTCAGGCACAAAAGAAAAGGAGCACCATATTGTAGTGTAGATTTTGCTGTTATGGTTTGCGGGTGCCATGACCAAAAGTAATAGGGCCCTGAGGTTCCAGAACAGCAGAAATCCCCTATAAGTGACCCCATTTTACAAACTACACTTCTCAATGAATTCATCTAAGGGTGCAGTGATTATATTGACACCACATGTGCCTCTCAGAATTTTATACAATTGGGCGAAGAAGAAATAATTACATTTTACCACCCCAAAAAATTTTTTAGCCCCAAATTTTACATTTTCACACGGGAAAATGGGTAAAAATGGCACCAAAATTTGTCACAATTTCTGCTTAGCTACACTGCGAGACTCTGGAGGGAAGGCGCAATCTGACTCTTGGAGAACAAATTTTTGTAGCATAGTTTGGGGACTCCTTGTACAGAGCCACTAAGTGCCTGAAGAGCAGAATTTCCCCTCAATTGACCACAATTTGGAAATTGCACCCCACTGGGAATTTATCTACAGGTGTAGTGATAATTTTGACTCCATGGGTGTTTTCCAGAAACAAGCAGTAGTGGATGTTGTGTAGTGAAAATTGCAAATCTGCTATTGTAGTGCACAGTACATTGCAGTGCCCATACATTATGTCCAGCGCATGCTTTTCGAGACATGTACTCCATAAATTAAGCGGGCTCTCATCGCTATAAAATTGCCAAACATGTGGATGCTAGAAGTGATTTAGGCACACTGGAACTCAAAAGGGAAGGGGACTTTTGGATTTGGGAGTACAGAATAGGATTTCTGGATTTCTATTGGGGGGGAAACAATTTTGCTTTTCCAGAGCTTTTGTGCTATCAGTAACATCTATATTTCCGTTAACAGATGACGGACCTGAGTGGGGACTTTATTTTCTGGATTGAGTTGAAGCTTTTATTGGGAACATTTTACATTACATTTTGAATCACATTTATCCTGTGCTCTAAGTGGAGCACTGATATCGGGGTTTCTATCTTAATCTCCGAATGACGTGATCCAGATGAAACCCCCAAGGGATACATTCACTATAATGTGGCAGCGGAGTTACTCTGGACTCCACCTGGCCTCTTTCTTTTCAGAGATAGACAAAACTGTGGTGGAATGCGCTTTTATGCACGCTTAAAAAGACAGACACGGCTGGTCCATAAGCCAGACGGCAGCCACAGTGTCTCTATCTGCCTCATTATAGGGAATCTTCCGCCGGGGGTTCTGTCTGAATCACGTATTTCACAGATTTTCATGGAAACCTCGGTGTAAGCGCTCAGCATAGGATAAATGTGCGCGGAGCCTTACTGTGATCTTTGTGAGGTAGAATGAACAAATCAACAGCACGTCAAGAAGTGATGTTAATTCTTTTTCACACCATTCCTCCTGCAGTATAAGTGATTAGACTACTTCATTCTTCGGGTCAGTGTGATTATAGCGATACCAGCGATACCAGATTTATATCGTTTTTATGTTTGGCTGCTGTCACACACTAAGATGCTTTTTTTTTTTTTTTTTTTTTTTGCAAAAAACAAGTTTTTGGATCGCCATATTCTCTACAGTTTTTCTGTTTTTCTGTCAACAGAGTCATGTGAGGGCTTGATTTTTGTAGGACGAGTTGAAGTTTTTATTGGTGTCATTCTCTGGCATTTTGATCGCTTTCTATTCCGATTTTTAGGCGGCAGAATGAACAAAAACCAGCAATTCAGGATTTTTTTTTTTAATGCTGTTCACAGTGTGGCAAAATTGATAAGACAGCTTTATTCTTCGGGTCAGTATGTTTACAGCGATATCACATTTATATCATTTTTTTATGTTTTGCCACTGTTACACAATAAAAACTATTTTATAGAAAAAAGAATTATTTTTGCATCGCTATATTCTGAGAGCTATAACTTTAGTTTCTCCACTGATTGAGCTGTATAACGGCTTTTTTGCGGGACAAGATGATGTTTTCAGAGATTCAATTTTATTTACATTCGTGTTTTTGATCGCGTTTTATTCCACTTTTTTCAGTTTTAAATTTATTTTTTACAGTGTTCACTGAAGGGGGTAACTAGTGTGAGTTTTTTAGATCAGGTCGTTCTGGACATGGCAAAACCAAATTAGTGTACTTTTTTTTTACTTATTTTTGTTTTTACATAAAGATACGCATTTGTGGGTATAATTTTTTTATTTTTTTTTTTACTTTGTTTTTACTTTTTTAATTAGTCCCTCTATGAGACTTTAACTTTTATTACTCTGATCGCTGGTATAATGCATTGCAATGCATCATACCTGTCAGTAGTACACTGACAGAAGCCTCTGGCATGGTCTAAACAAGCCCTCGTAGCTGGCAGACCTGAGGTCGTCATGAAGACCTCGGGATGCCATGACCAGGGCTGTGGAGTCGGTAAGCCAAATCACCGACCCCAAAATTTCCCCGACTTCCGACTCGGGTTCCACAGCACTCACTACTGAGCAAGTACATAAAGTGCAGCACAGATTCATCTCAACTAAAAGCGGAGATCCTTAGATCAGGAACAGAACAGACATTTATAGGACATTTCAGAACTTTCCCAAATTCTTAAGAAAACATTCACACAGCACATCCAGCAATGTACTACTGTACCCAATTTATTATATATTTTATTGTTATACAGACTAACTCCGACTCCACCAAAATGGACACAAGACTCCGACTACACAGCCCTGGCCATGACTACCATTGGGCCCTCGCGATGATGTCGCAGGGGTGCCTATCAGATGGGAGAGGGAGCCTCCCTCGTCCAACCTCCTAAATTTTGAGATCGATATTGATCGGGTCATTTAGGGGCTTAAACAGTTGGGGGTGGTGCGGGCATAGCTCCTGGCTGGGACAGCTGGTGCTCGGCTATAATGTAAGCCGAGTTCCCATCAGCGATCGCCCGGGCAATGCTCCGGTGCCACGCGCAATCGCCGTGACGTACTTATATGTCATTGGTTGGAAACCTCTACCCGACCATGATGTATAGGTACCTCAAATGTCATGAAGAGGTTAAAGCTAAGAAGTAGAAAATTCAGCAATGGCCGAGTCAACCATTAGATCTGAACCCTATCGAACATGCATTTCACATGCTTAAGACCAAACTTAAAGGGGTTGTCCGGTCAACAGTGATAAGTCTGCAGTCATTCTGTGTGACTGCAGACTTAGGAATCCCCCCAGCGCGCACACTGCGGGGATTCGTCGGTTTTCAAACCTGGGACCGGAGAGTATTTATGAGTTATACATGCCTCACTCTCCATACACTTGTATTGAGCGTGGCCGCGCCTTCTAGTCGGACACGCCAACTGGCCATCTGCATCACTAGACGGGGCGTGGCCTCGCTCTATACAAGTGTATGGAGCGAGGTGGCACCGACTGGCGGGGGGTATGTATAACTCATACATACCCTCTGTTACCGTGTCTGAAACCGGTGAATCCCCGCGGAGTGCGTGCGCTGAGGGGATTCATAAGTCTGCAGTCACACAGAGTGACTGCAGATTTATCACTTTTGACCGGACAACCGCTTTAAAAGGGGTTGTCCTGCTTAAAATGAAAAGTGTATTGAGTAAGGCCGTGCCCACTAGATGGGCTCTGCCTGGGAGCATCAATATTGCATACTTGACCACCGTTTCCAGGGCAGACAACAGCGAATCCTCAAAGCGAAAGTGCGTGCGCTGGGAGGGTTCACAAACCTGCAGTCACAGAGTGCCTGCAGACTTTTCGTTTTAGACCGGACAACCCCTATAAGGCAGAAAGATCCACAAACAAGCAACAACTGAATTCAGCTGCAGTTAAGGCCTGGCAAAGCATCACAAAAGGAGGAAACCCAGCGTTTCGTGATGTCCATGGCTTCCAGACTTCAGGCAGTCATTGCCTGCAAAGGATTCTCTACAAAGTATTAAAAATGAACATTTTATTTATGATAAAGTTAATTTGTCCAATTAACATGAAGATTTGGTCACTGCCCAAATACTTCTGGACATAACTGTAGCTGCTCCATTTTAATAAATATAATGGTATGATTATGATAAACTACAGCCCTTCACAGATACAGCATTTTTCTAGAATAAGACTGACATGCCATTGCCATTTGCAGAAAAGCAATATTTCCAACAGAATTTTTAAAAAACTTTAATGCATGTTATCACTAAGGATACAAACTTTCTCTGCAAACCATAATATTTTCATTTGAGTAAATGGAGTCCTGTGTTATTTAATGGTCATACAGGAAACATTACATGTTCACAGTCAGCTACAACCTGAGCTTTATTGTGTTTATTATATTTAATCAGATCATAGAAAAGAGCTCTGATTATGGAAAAGGTGCAATCAAATCGATGTTGGTGGTGACATTCTGTATATTTCTGTCTGTATTAAAGACATGCATATTCTAGATTCAGTCCTTTACCGCCCCCGTTATTTGCTGGTGAAATTAAATGGCCATGTTTCAGGCTGTCATCACTCAGTACCACTCACACAAGTTTTCTTTCTGCCTGATCTCATGGGATCCAACAAAGAACTGCAGCAATTACATCTTTTTTTGGTAAAATGAAAAGAAAACCTGGCGCCATCATTATATTTATACACATTATATGCTGTCCTGAGTATAGCGGCACCAACTTGTTACCGAACAGATCCATTACTATTTATGATGAATGTAATGCATTGTTAGATTATTACATTATGAAAGAAATGTGTTTATCATATTATTTGATTATGGCTTGTTAAACATATTAAATAGGAGATTGTTGATACACCCTAAATATTCAGAAAATTGTACAAACTTGTAAAAGCACTTTTTTCATTCATTTTTAACTTTCCCCAGGACTTTAATTAAGTAGGTCAACAAATCATATTTGTTTTTTTTTAAAAGGTTTGTCACCATGTATGTGATGGAGAATCACTTCTAGCCACAGTAGAAGAATAAATGAGTCTCTGTAGTTCTGTAGATTGCCCTGAAAACCCAGTAATTAAAGATAACCAGTCAGACCTTTTCTATTGGAATCTTGGGTCTCATTTCTGTACATTCACATTCTTCTTTAAATTGTTGTTGGCATAAACCAGTCTGTGTTGTGAGCCCTTTTTCTTGACAGGTAGCACAGCATGCTGTAAGGCCTTCTTCATGGCACGTCAGACATGTCAGGACCAGCTGGCAGCACCGAGGAGTGGAACATAACTTGTACTGGTCCCATGCAATGCCACAGTAACGACAGGCTAAGGAAACAAAAGGACAAAGAAGATTGACAAAGGAATAATACAAATGAGATATAGCATTATTTTGATGGGATATTCCAACTCCACCGGATATGGCATAAATGACCGATAGATGAGATACCTACCCCTGGGATGTGCAGAATAAACTAATTAGTGTAGCGACCTATAAAAGGCAGAAGCTTTATTGGCATGATTTATAAAAACGCATACCTGATAGCTAGGCCATCAACAAACAGGATTTAAAAACAAAAAAAAAAAATCACACACAATTCGGAAACCTTCAACTAGTTATAAAATCAATGGGGTAGTCGCATTTTTCAAAATCATGGTCTCCCGATGCAGTTTGTTAAAAAATAAACTGTGCTTTACTCACCTTCCCAGGGTCCAGCGCTGAGTCTCCACTGCTCCTTCTGATGTCTGATATTGGCTGCAGCGCTGACCTCACATCTACAGCACCGCAGCCAAACAGTTAGCTCAGCGGTCCTGCCTGTGTAGATGGAAAAAGCTCAGAAACCCAGCAGCTTCTCCATGTAGATCCCACATGTAAAACTCTGGCCCGTGGACCAAATCTCTCCCTCAGGGTGATTATATTTGGCCCGCCACACCAGGGATTATGTATGTGGGGGCCATTATTCTGTATGGAGAACTATGTGGGGGCCATTATTCTGTATGGAGAACTATGTGGGGGCCATTATACTGTATGGAGGATTATGTGGGGGCCATTATACTGTATGGAGAACTATGTGGGGGCCATTATTCTGTATGGAGAACTATGTGGGGGCCATTATACTGTATGGAGGATTATGTGGGGGCCATTATACTGTATGGAGAACTATGTGGGGGCCATTATACTGTATGGAGAACTATGTGGGGGCCATTATACTGTATGGAGAACTATGTGGGGGCCATTATACTGTATGGAGAACTATGTGGGGGCCATTATACTGTATGGAGAACTATGTGGGGGCCATTATACCGTATGGAGAACTATGTGGGGGCCCTTATTCTGTATGGAGAAATATGTGGGGGCCATTATTATGTATGGAGAAGTATGTTCTTTTTTATGCTCTTATGTAACATATTATATTATTCCAGTATGCCCCATTTGTGATTAAGTGCTAATTTTATTATAAGATCTATTAGTTAAAATTTACTTTGTTTGTTGACAACCCCTTTATGACTGTTTCCATATGAAAAGTTTCATCTTTATATTTGATAAGTAAAAACTTTCTCAATTGTAGACGTTTTTTTTTAATAAATACCAAGGTTGTCCAAGTTTTTAATTTTGGCCCTCTGTGTATTTGAGTTTGACATCCCGGATATAGATGGAACGCCATTCTCAGAAAACCTGCAGCAGGTCCATGAATCACCGTCTGTACTTGGACTGCAATACACGGATGTGTGAATATGGCCTAATTGTTAGTGTATTTTAAGGCTGAGGTCACACGTTACAGCCACATTGCAGCTGCAGTGTGAATTGTCACTGCAATTTTCTGAAGTCACAGCACAAATGCATTGTTTTTGCCATGATACTTGGAAATCTGGTTCTGAAGAAATTACAGTAAAAACAATGTAATTTTATTGCAATTTTGAACATCACTGCAAAGAAAATGCATTTTGGCAGAAACAACATGTGACTACAGCTAAAATCCTTTTTGTTCACTGTTGGCCAAGCAATGATTGAGAGCTTGCAATAATCTCAAAACATGTCAGCAGCTACCAAACATGCGATATTAATAAATTGTGCTAATAAAGTTCCTGACTTTCTAGATCATTGTGGTTTTAGATTTTCTTAGGATTTGTTCATTTGAAGTGCTCCAGCATGGACGAGAGACACGACCCTGTGAGATGTCACAGCTAGTTATCTTCTCCATCTTAGTTGGTATGTGTTGGGGAATAGGAATCGGGGCAAGAGGTGGGACCCACAGCTATCTGACAATGATGGTATATCCTGTGCTATGCCATAAATATCTGTTACTAAAATCAAAATATATCAAATCTAAAAAAATATTAATTTTGAAAACTTAACAATGATGGCTTATCAGAGAATTCTAAAAGAATGGAATCTTTAGCAACTTTCTTAGAAAGAATTAATCTATTCTTAAAACTTACATGTAGTTTGTACTTAAAGCTAGCCCTGATTACATTTTTATGTAGTTCTGTCATAGCATCACAATTTTGGTAGGATTCACCCCCATACTCATGCCTGGAGTGATTGCTCAAATGTTCTCTAATTTCAGAAATTCATCAAAAATAGATCAGATAGGCTGTATTTTGTGTTATCCAATCCTTGGAAATAAAATGGCGCTTGATAAGTCTGTAGCTACCTATTCTCCAATGTTTCCTAAAATAAGAAAGATAGTCTATATACATGTGAATGAGACGTCTTGTTTTTCCCATTACAAAGCCAAATCTGGAAAGAAGCCAGCTGGATAAAAATATTGAAAAAATGCTGCAATTTGATGAAATATGATAAGATAATGAATTTTACCCATATGATGTAAATGATCAGGAAACTTGTTCTGTCTCATTGCCGTAATTGCCATAAACCCTATATATACTGCTCTTTGATTAAAGTCTACTAGAGCTTAATACTTACTAGATATGATGTCATCATTACTTGATATTGTGAAGCGTCCATCAAACACAAACAGTTTTCCCCGGAAAAACCCATCTGGGAATTGTTCTAGGTATTTATGAATGCCTCCCTTAAGTTGGTATATTTCTTTGCACAAAGCCTATCATAGAAAAAAGATATATACTTCTTAAAGTAGCCTGTTGTAAATAAATAGCAGCATTAAAAAAAAAAAAAAAAAGAACAATATAATATAATAATAATAAAATTAAAAACATAAATGAGCTGCAAAATCCAGTCGCTGTCAGTTTGGGGCCTCTTTAAAATTCCAGAATGGCATTATAATGAATTTTCTAATGTAAAATGTGTGCTAGAATCACTGTCTTCAGGGAAGCCAACTCCCCAGCTACCTCCGTTCAGGCATCAACAATACAGGTGTAATGTGAATTCTCTAAATGGGGCACAGCCAGGTGCTATTAAGATCTCCAGCAACATAGTGAATTACAAGGTCTCCCAGCAGGTTAGCAATGGGAGATTTCTATCACTTCTCTGTACACTTCAAGATGACACACTTTCCTTGTACTAAGCCCTATCTGCTCTTTTAGAAAATAATGGGATAGTGCAGAATGCAAAATGTCTGCACCCATTGCATGACATTTTTTACACCAAACAGCTGGCATAGAGGAATGTCCTACTTTTGAGTCCTAAATTAAAGAGAACCTGTCAGCACGATTTTGTATTGTAAAGTAAAGCCATGGCTGTACTGGCGATGTAATAGAGATTACATTGATACCTTAGGTGTAGAAATCCACTTTGTTGTTTTTCTGTAGTCACCATGTGAAGTTTTCTGGTAATTAGATTTCGGTGCATAGGGGCTGGACTGTACACGGGGTCTTCTACTCCCTGTCTGTGATCCCCCTGGGTCTTCTCCTCACTGTTTCTGATTCCCTTGGATCTTCTCCTCTCTGAGATTTCAAACAGAGGAGACAGGTCATTCATAGACCGGAGGCAGCAGAGGGTCTGGGAATCACAGACAGGGAGGAGCCCCTGTGCACTGAAATCTAATTAGCAGAAAACTTCAAATGTTGATTACAGAAGAACAACAAAGTGGATTTCTTCCCCAAAGGTATCAATGTAATGAGTATTACAGCACCTTTACAGCCTTGTCTTTATAGTATAATATCGTATTGAAGCATTTTTTATAGCTAAATTTGTGTAAATTATGTCTAATGTAGTGTGTGTTAATATACTTACTGATCCCAGTCTTCCCTGATCAACGCTCTGGTCCTCTTCTCACTCACTTGACTGCAGCTTTGAGTCTGGATCACACTGGGGTTTTATAATGCAAGCCTAGGGATTCTTGTTCTGACACTCCATAGACTTACATTGTAAAAGCGACTTCCAACTCGCACTTAAATGCCAGTGTGATCCGAAGAGTCAGAATTGCAGTCACATTAGTGAGAAGAGGACCAGAGCAGCGCTAGAAATCAGGGAAGACAGCGATCAGTAAGTATATTAACACACCTTACACTACATTACATGTGCATGAACACAGGCTTCGCTATTAAAACATTATTGGAAGTGCTTCTTTGAATCAGCAAAGTCAGAAGTGATTATAAAAGCTGGATAAAAACTTAAAAGTTGAAAGAATAATAAAAAATAAATAAATAAAATAAATAAAAAAAGTCACCTTTGACCTGAGATAAGCAGAACCACGTTCACAGCGAATTCCTCCGGTACAGTACATTAACACAGTTTTATCTTTAAAAAAGTCCAGATTTTGATCAACATAGTTTGGGAAGTAGCTGAATTTTCTGATGTCTGGAGCTAGGCAGTTCTGGAACTGTCCCTGAAAAGGAAAACGAGGCATAAGAGTCAGTGATAAAAGTATTATTGGGTATTCATACATACCAGCGGGGCCGGACGGAGACAAAAACGCAGCCCTTGCACATGAATCCCACCATAGCAGTGCGCAATGCAAGGCTCTGCGGATTTTGCTTTATTTTGTTATACTCTGCTTTGACAAACAGCTGTCTGCCAGCGGTAGGCCAAGCGCCCCTGCGTTCTTTATGAGAGAGCTCTCTAGACTCCTCTTTCCTCCTTCAGACTTTTTAACAGCGTCTTATCTCCCAGAGATGAAAAGCCTTCTCGCCACCAATCTTCATCTGTTGCCAGAGAACTGGGAGGCATCATACACATTAAACTGTCGGACAATACTGACAATATTGGCAGGTTTGGCCTACTTTACTGTAATGTGTAGGAGACTGCTGATCCCAGTGATAGGTCACACTGTAGATGTCATGACGTCACCACTGTAGCCTAAAACAAAACACTATCCCAGGTCGCCATCTTGTGACTGACCAGAAGTCAGTGGTAACGGTCACAAGCTCCCAACGCAAGTCTATTATAGCCAGAACGAGGCACTCCTAGACTAGCATTCGGTAGTGACCTCTGGCTCGCTCCAGCAAACACTGGAGTGATCCGCTAGGTCACAAATCTTACATCCAAATATCAAGTTCTGCTGCTGCTTCATTGCACTATAATGTAAGTGTTATAACCCAGGTGTTATTTTGGTTTGCTTTTTTCAACTTGTGTGTCATGTTCTTGCAACCAAATTCACTAACATTATGGAAGGATCTAACGTCAGAATAACGTCATCTTTGGCCGTGTAGCTCCAGATCAATATTATAGACATCCCTGCAGTATGAACCATACAGTGCCATTTATATACAGCATTTACTATGAGCGAATAATTGCAATATACAGCATTTTACATTCATCCCACTATTCCACACAGAACTACTACACTGAGCTAGAAACCATCCACATAACAGCCCACATGCAGGTCCTGTCCAGTGGGTTTTAGATTAATGGGGTATTCTCAAGTTGTCTCTTGACCAGCTCATAGCTCTGCAGTCTCCTTATTTCCTGGTGGATTGGGTGGTGGGCAATCCTCCTTGAGTGACAGTTCTGCTGAGTAGCTTCATTGGCCCACTACACATTAATGGTCAGTGTTTGTTCTGGAGTCTACACTGTTACCATTGTACTTACATATAGAGATAACACTGCATTTCAACAAGCACTGGGCTCACAAAAATGAGAGCTGGGATTAGGAGAATTGCTCTGGAAACTGCAGATGCTGGCTGCCAATGCAGGTGCCAGAGGATTGTGGATTATATACAACTGATAAGAGCCTTGTCAGGGGCTGAGAAGGAGGACAAGGAGATGAGTGAGCTAACCGCTGTATAGAAATAAATGGGCTGGAGAGAGCTAACTGGGATGTTAGAAGTTAATACCTCTCCTGGAATGTAACTACTGCCCATACTTGATCAAGCTCCATGGAAAAAACGCTGCAAACTATGTAAGATAAAAGCTCTCATAGCAAGAGAATGAAAACAGATAAGAAGTTTGCAATTGACATGCTTTTTCTATTTTTATGCTGTTTAATTAACTAAAGCAATGTAATAACTTGAGACTCTCTCTTTAAAGGGAATTGTTCACTACTGGACAACTCTTGTTTAATCAATTCAGGGTTCCAATTAAAATAAAAAACAATGGATACTCACTTCCATAGCGGAAGAGTCTAGTGTTTAGCTACAGATTTCACTATTTTGTCAGAGAGGACGTCCATTCTGCTGAAAAATTGATGAGCTGAAGCTAAACAGTGGCTGCAGTGACTGCAGATCACAGGGATGTGACTGTTCGCCAGATCTGGCAATTGGGGGGAATCCTGATAGTGTGCGTAATGCACACAGTCAGGATTCGCCAGTCTGCAGTCACAGAGTGGCTGTAGGAATTTAACTCAAGCCCAGAAAACCCCTTTAACATTAGGGATTGTGAATGTGCATTTAATATGCTGAGCAAATGATCATGGGCTGACAATGAGATCAAAGGGCCCCGGTGCAAGAATAGTGTATGTGCCCCCTCCTCTCAAAGAGTACATGCATCAGAAAATCACTGCGCACACATCACACAACCACATTATGCATGTTGCAAAAGCACAATGCACACATCGCACAAGCATAGGGCATATGCTCCATAAGAACACATCACACAAGCACACATTCTGTAAGCACGACACATTGTACAAGCACAGGTCACACATCCCACAGTGCTCATGTGATTCAGGTCACATGAATCAAGTTTCATGTTCACTTTATCTTGTTTGGAGCGCTATCGCTGACTTGTGACTGTCTTCTGAAATGTACTCTTTCTTCGGTTTCTTTTTTTTTTTTTAAATAAAGGGATTTTCCACCACATTGTATTAATGATCTATCCTCAGGATAAAGTAGATCATTAATATCAGATTGGTGGGGGCCTAACACATGGCAGTCCCACTGATCAGTTGTCTTCAGTACTGACAGAGGCCAGATGTAAAGTGGGCTCAGAGTGTAACACCACTATTCTGTTACACTGGTTAGTGGCCACTGCTGGGTACAACAGATCAGCTCCTATTAGTCCTGAGTAGTAATGTTCTGCTCAGTCACAGTTTACATCCGGTCTCGGCAGACAGCTCATCAGCGGGGTTCACAGGTGTCGGAATCGCACCAATTGAAATTGATGACTTATCCTTGGGGGGTGTCATCAACATCAGAAGTGGTGAAAATCCCTTTCACACTTGTCTACCAATGTATGGTGACAATACGGAATGTGCGAACAGCCATATTTGTCAAACTGCCCCTCCCTACATGCCCTGGATACTGAGTATACTGTCTAAGCAGAGAAATGGAGCCACGTCTGATTTTTGGCCGAATCATTTGTGTACCATGCATTACACTTGTAATACTTGTGCCCAGTGTGTACACCAGTAGCTTAAATCATGAATGGTTTAGAATTGCTCACATTTTACAGCAACGTCGACATATACAGGGAAAATCACTGTGATTGTTACAAATACATACTATTTTGCTTTCATAAAAATTGCGGCAGTCCAATAAAATTGTGTCCTTTTCTTCTTGTGAGACGGATAAATACTGTTCCACTCTTTTGTGAAATTCCTCTGGGTTAAGATGTGTGGCTAAAGTAATGAAAAAAACAATTGTAAAGTGAGTAAGATTGAAGGCTTGCCGTATTCTGCAGCGGTTTTAAGGTTTTACATTTAGGGATATGGTAGAAAAAACTAAATGTTATGATTATTTAAATCTTTATTATATAGGTTTATATCACATAACCCATTGTAACTGTTATAATCGGATATGTTGTATCTTATGTGTTCACATTCATTTATCTTCATTTTCTATATATTAGAAATTTGGAAAGAAAAAAATAAAAGAAGAGAAGTGAAGACCAAATATTAAAGGATAGCATCATAATCTTGTCAAATCTAGAATAAATCATACCACATGCCAGGGATTAAGTGGTTTTGTAAATAAACTCAAAAGATTTTATCCTCCAAGGTCACACCAACATATCACATAATAGACTTCTTCACATACCTGTTTCTTTATAACTAACTTTCTGTGGATCAACACCCATTGGCACAATTTCATGGAAAACACCAACACGAAGATCGGGAAAACAGTGAGCTCCTCCATCACTTCTCTGAAAAATCCACATAGTCTTGATACATTTCAACTCGGACAAACATTTAAATCCTTAAAGAGGTTGTCCACTACTTCTACATTGATAGCGTATCCTTAGGATAGGTCATCAATGTCTGATTGGCCGGGGTCCAACACCCAGCACCCCCGCCGATCAACTGTTATCAGTGTCGGTGGCCGCCGGCCGGAAGTACTCACTTGCCGAGCTGCTCCGTCTACTTGTAGCAGCTGCTGCAGGGTACTACACATTTGTTCAGACATTGATGACCTATCCTAAGGATATATATAGTTGAAATGAACAACTACAACCACTTATAAAAATTTCTTTATTCGGTATCCATTAAGAAGTTATGAAACTTCTTAATGGATACCGAATAAAGATTTTTTTTTTAAATTTTATAAATGGTTGTACCTGCTTTTTCCTAAGGATAGGTCATCAATGTAAAAGTCGTGGACAACCTCTTTAACAACTGTGCGATTTTTCTTTATGCCTACCTTTATTCCAAGAGCCATAACTTTTTTACTTTTCTGTGGACAAACATATGAGGAAACAACTTGTAGTTTTGAATGGAACCATTCATTTCTCCATACAATGTATTGAAAAAATATACAGGTGCAATGAATTGGTGAAAAAAGTACAATTCTGCTGTAGTTTTTGGGTTTTGTTTTTAACGGCGTTCATTGTAGGTTAGGAATGATCTAAACTCACAAATTCTCCTTAGGAGTACAATTGTGGCTATACCAAACTTGTATAGATTTTTTATTTAAGTGGTGACATTTTTTTTCTAAAGTTTGTAAAAAAAAAAAAAAATAATAATAATTATATATATATGTTCCTGTCACCATTTTCATAGATTCCTAACTTTCTATTTTTCTGCTGTTAGAGTTGTGTAAGGGCTTGTTTTTTTGCATATAAAGCTGCCGGTCTTAAAAACATTTTGGCGTATAAAACCATTTTTGAGTAGATACAACCTTTTGACCACTTTCTGTGGATTTTTTCATTTTTTTTAGGGAGGCATGGTGACCGAAAAACCGCAATTATGGAGTTTGGATTTTTTTTTCTCTTTGTGGCGTTTTCCGTACAGGCTTATTGATTTTATATTTTGATAGACCTAACCTTTACAGACAAAGAGTACCAAATATGTTTATTTTTAACCAGTGAAAAGACGATAGATATATATATATATATATATATATATATATATATATATATATATATATCTCTCTCTATCTATCAGAGTGAATGAAATATTCTCATTGAATACTTTGTTCTGTACATAGTTGAATGTGCTGACAACAAAATCACACAAAAATCAGCAATGAAAATCAAATTTATTAACCAATGGAGGCCTGGATTTGGAGTTACCCCCTAAATTAAAGTGGAAAAACACACTACAGGCTGATCCAACTGTGATGTAATGTCCTTAAAACAAGTCAAAATAAGGCTTAGCATTGTGTGTGGTCTCCACGTGCCTGTATGACCTCTCTACAACGCCTGGGCATGCTCCTGATGAGGTTGCGGAAGGTCTCCTGTGGGATCTCCTCCCAGACCTGGACTAAAGCATCCGCCAACTCCTGGACAGTCTGTGGTGCAACGTGACGTTGGTGGATGGAGCGAGACATGATGTCCCAGATGTGCTCAATCAGATTCAGGTCTGGGGAACAGGCAGGCCAGTCCATAGCTTCAATGCCTTCATCTTGCAGGAACTGCTGACACACTCCAGCCACATGAGGTCTGGCATTGCCCTGCATTAGGAGGAACCCAGGGCCAGCCGCACCAGCATATGGTCTCACAAGGGGTCTGAGGATCTCATTTCGGTACCTAATGGCAGTCAGGCTACCTCTGGCGAGCACATGGAGGGTGTGCGGCCCTCCAAAGAAATGCCACCCCACACCATTACTGACCCACTGCCAAACCGGTCATGCTGAAGGATGTTGCAGGCAGAAGATCGCTCTCCACGGCGTCTCCAGACTCTGTCACGTCTGTCACATGTGCTCAGTGTGAACCTGCTTTCATCTGTGAAGAGCACAGGGTGCCAGTGGCGACTTTGCCAATACTGGTGTTCTGTGGCAAATGCAAAGCGTCCTGCACGGTGTTGGGCTGTGAGCACAACCCCCATCTGTGGATGTCGGGCCCTCATACCACCCTCATGGAGTCGGTTTCTAACCGTTTGTGCAGACACATGCACATTTGTGGCCTGCTGGAGGTCATTTTGCAGGACTCTGGCAGTGCTCCTCCTGTTCCTCCTTGCACAAAGGCGGAGGTAGCGGTCCTGCTGCTGGGTTGTTGCCCTCCTACGGCCCCCTCCACGTCTCTTGGTGTACTGGCCTGTCTCCTGGTAGCGCCTCCAGCCTCTGGACACTACGCTGTCAGACACAGCAAACCTTCTTGCCACAGCTCGCATTGATGTGCCATCCTGGATTAGCTGCACTACCTGAGCAACTTCTGTGGGTTGTAGAGTCCGTCTCATGCTACCACGAGTGTGAAAGCGCAACCAACATTCAAAAGTGACCAAAACATCAGCCAGAAAGCATTGGTACTGAGATGTGGTCTGTGGTCCCCACCTGCAGAACCACTCCTTTATTGAGTGTGTCTTGATAATTGCCAATAATTTCCATCTATTGTCTATTCCATTTGCACAACAGCATGTGAAATTGATTGTCAATCAGTGTTGCTTCCTAAGTGGACAGTTTGATTTCACAGAAGTTTGATTTATTTGGAGTTATATTCTGTTGTTTAAGTGTTCCCTTTATTTTTTTGAGCTTCACATGAATTACCAAAATCGGCAGTCATGGGGGCTTCAGCAGGTTCCTGGCTGCCATTGGTTCCCTGCGATCACGTTGCTGGGAGTGGTCCGGTGTACACATGCCCTGGCAACTCCTCCACTTTAATAAATGCTCAGAGATTGACAGCGGCATCTAATTGGTTATCAGCAGCGATTGGTTCTTAGCTCCTCACATTACTGTTAGGCCACATTCACACATTCAGTATTTGGTCAGTAAGTTACATCGGTATTTGTAAGTCAAAATCAGGAGTGGAACAATCAGAGGAAAAAAGTATAATAGAAACACGTTACCACTTCTGCATTTCACAAATACGGAGGTAAAATATTGACCACATACTGAATGTGGCCTTAGAGGCAGATGGATGTGCAGCAGGCTCAGCTCCTGATCCTGCTCATGGGGCATTGGGGGTTTAACATAAAAATGGAATGGTGTTCAAAGCCGTCCTCTACTACAGATTTTATGCTTCGTTATACAGTAAAATGTATATACAGATTTCTGCTTCATATAGGCAACGCAAAACTTAAATTTTACCTTAAAATCCTCCAGGCACATTTGTTTAAATAAGGGATGCGAGAGCATTGTGTTGATATAAAGCTTGGCAGAAACTTTGCTTCCTCCCACGGTTCCATTGATTCCTTCTGAAGCTATGCGAATCTAAAAAAAAGAACAAAAATTGAACATAGTAAAAAAATGTGAATCATCTTCTGCCATGTGATTCAACAGAGCATCATTTACATTTTCATATCACAGCTTTCTGAGCAGCAGGCAATAAACAACTCAGCTCTGCACTGCCTAGTTATTACAAGCTCCATGATGGAGGAGTGCAGGAGAGTTGAGCTCTGCTAGAAACTAGTTAATGATGTAAAATTACACCGGCAGTTACAGTAATAAAAATGACAGAAGATAAAATCAGTCAGGCAGGGTAAGGCACAGGAGCAGAGAGGGCACAGAAGCATAACTTGTATTCTAAAGGTAGAATACACATTATGTCAGTGGTGGAGGCAGAGCAGAGCTATGCTGGTAGGAAGCTAGCTCTACCAGGAGTAGTGGAACTACAGCATGATGCTTCTAATGGTAACTGGAGGGTAAATACAGAGTGGAAGTCCATGGGCAATGGACCAGAGCAAATGACCTGTCAATCAGCCAAGGGAGGGTGCTGCTAGTTTAGCAGAGGAAATACAGCTTGGAGGTCAGTCTACCAGACCAAACAGAAAATCCAAATAGCGATCGGCACTCCACTCATTGTGGTGCACGTGGAAATGAGTTACATACAGGTGAAGAATTCCCAGCACTCACACGTAACTTGAATCTTGATTCTTTTATTTAGAACCTGCATGAACATTTCATCTATTGAAAGCTCGTGAGGAGCTGAAACGTTCATACAGGTTCTGATTAAAGGAATCAAGATTCAAGTTATGTGTGAGTGCTGGGAATTTTTCACCTATATGTACCAGACAAAACGACCTGTTAAATCAGCCATGGAGGGTTCTACTAGTTCGAGAATATAGTAGAGGCTGAGGAGCTGGAAGTGCATTGTCACGCACCAATGCACTTCCAGACTGAACTTCAAAACAAGATTTCTCCCTGCTGAAACTGCACTTGGTGGCTTATCTTTTAATGGACTACACAGTCATAATAATGGTTTGAGGAAGTAAAAGTTTGACAGGTTCTTTTTATATAGTAATGCAGCCCAGGCTGTAGTAATGCCCATTGTTGCTTTACTGACATGCCAAGAACGGCCTAAGATAGTCAGAATATTTCCTGAAATCCTGATTCCAAGGCATGAACAGTACAGCCAGGTTCACTTGCCTAAGCTTATCTGCATACTCTAAAAGTGCCTGGAGACAAGAGTGGTGCTATGGTACTCTGACTCCTCGCTTTCTGCACTTGCACAATGCTCAGGGGTTTTCTGTTGGACTTTTAGGCTATGTGCACACGGTGCGTTTTTGGTGTGTTTTTTCTGCTCAGATATGGGCCAAAAACGAAATCGTAATCCTTATCCCAGCATTTCCTATGAGAATTTGGAAGATCTGTGCACATGATCAGGAATCTGGCAGGATTTCATGTGCGTTTAACCCCTTCACCCCGAAGTCTGTTTTCATCTTCATGACCAGGCCAATTTTTACAATTCTGACCACTGTCACTTTATGAGGTAATTACTCTGGAACGCTTCAACGGATCCCCCTGATTCTGAGACTGTTTTTTCGTGACATATTGTACTTCATGATAGTTGTAAAAAAATTTTGATATCACTTACGTTTATTTGTGAAAAAAAAAAAAAATGGAAATTTGGGAAAAATTTGTGAAAAGTTTGCAATTTTCAAACTTTTAATTTTTATGCCCTTAAATCAGAGAGATATGCCACACAAAATAGTTCATAAACAACATTTCCCACATGTCTACTTTACATCAGCACAATTTTGGAACCAAATTTTTTTTGTTTCGTTAGTAAGTTAAGGGTTAAAAGTTGACTGGCGATTACAAAATTTTTTTTTTAAAGGACCACATCATATTTGAAGTAACTTTGAGGGGTCTTTATGACAGAAAATACTCGAAAGTGACACCATTTTAAAAACTGCACCCCTCAAAGAGCTCAAAACCACATGCAAGAAGTTTATTAACCCTTCAGGTGCTTCACAGGAATTAATGGAATGTGGAAGAAAAACCTAAACATTTAACTTTTTTTCAAAAAATGTTTTACTTTAGACCCAATTTTTTTTACTTTCGTAAGTTAACAGGAAAAAAATTTGTTGTGCAACTTCTCCTGAACACGCAGATACCCAATATGTGGGGAAAAAACACTTTTTGGGCGCATGGCAGGGCTCGGAAGGGAATGAGAGCCATTTGACTTTTTGAATGTAAAATTGGCTGGCATAATTTACGAAGGCGTATCACATTTGGAGGGCCCCTGATGTGACTAAACAGTGGAAATCTCCACTAGTGACACCATTTTGGAAACTAGACCCCTCAGGGAACTTATCTAGATGTGTGGTGAGCATCATGAACCCCCAGGTGCTTCACAGAAGTTTAAAAAAAAAAACATTTTTCCCGCAAGAATGTTTTTTGCACAAAGTTTTGCATTTTCACAAGGGTAACTGGAGAAAATGGACCCCAGAATTTGTTGTGCAATTTTTCCTGAATAAGCCGATACCCCATATGTGGTCGAAAACTACTTTTGAGGCACAGTGCATAACTCAGAAGGGAAGAAGCGCCATATTGGAGTTCAGATTTTGCGGGACTGGTTTGCGGGTGCCATGTCATATTGGCAGAGCCCCTGAGGTGCCAGATCAGCCGAACCCCACATAAGTGACCCCATTTTACAAACTACACCTCTCAATGAATTCATTTAGGGGTGCAGTGATCATATTGATACCACAGGTGTGTCACAGAATTTTATACCATTGGACAGTGAAGAAAAAATAATGACATTTTTACCACGAAAATTTAGTTTTAGCCCCAGTTTTTACATTTGCACACTGGGAAATGGGTAAAAATGGCACCACATTTTTCCCACAATTTCTGCTGAATGTACAAATACCCCATATGTGACTGTACAGTACTGCTTAACCACACGGCGAGACTTGGGAAGGACAGAGTGCAGATTATCCTAGAATAGTTTGCGGACTTCATATACAGAGCCACTACGTGCTAGAAGAACAGAATCCCCCTTTCAAGTGACCACATTTTGGAAATTATACCCCTTTGTGAATTTATCTACATGTGTAGTGATGATTTTGACTCCATGGGTGTTTTCCAGAAACAAGCAGCAGTGGATGTTGCTAAGTGAAGATTGCAAACTGCCGTTGTAGTGACCAGTACATTGTAGTGCCCAGTACGTTATATCCAGCTTGTTCTTCTGGAGACATGCACCAGTAATTAAGCAGGCTCTCATCCCTACAGGAATGCCAAACATGTGGATGCTAACTGCGGTTTAGGCACACTGGAGTTCAGAAGGGAGGGGGGAATTTGGATTTGGGAGCGCAGAATTCGCTGGATTTCTTTTGGAGGGCGAGGATCCATTTTGTTTTTCCAGAGCCTTTGTGCTACCAGTAACATGGAAGCCCCCTATATTTTCATTAACAGATCACAGACCTGAGTGGGGACTTGCTTTTTTTGTGAATGGAGTTGAAGCTTTTATTGGGAACATTTTACATAACATTTAGGATCACGTTTATCCTGCGCTCTACGCTGAGCACTTATATTGGGGTTTACATCTAAATCTCTGAGTGACGTGATTCAGATTAAATCCTCAAGGGATCCATTCATTACAATGAGGCCGCAGAGTTACTCTGGACTCCGTCTGGCCTCTGTTCAGCGGTGTTCTTTTCAGAAGTGCACAAAACTGTTTCCGACGGCACTTTTATGCGCGTCTAATAAAAAGATGGACACTGCCGGATCATAGACCAGACGGCGTCCACAGTGTCTCTATCTGTCTCACTGTAGGGAATCTTCCACCGGGGGTTCCGTCTGAATCACGTATTTCATGGATTTACACGGGAACCCCGATGTAAGCGCTCAGCGCAGGATAAATGTGAGCCTTCCCATACTGCGATTTTTGGGAGGCAGAAAGAACCAATCAGCAGCAGGTGAAGAATTGGTTTTATTTATTTTTTACGGCATTCCTTGTGCAGTGATTAGACGACTTTATTCTTCAGTTCGGTGCGATTACAGCGATACCAGATTCATATCGGGTTTTTATGATTGACAGCTGTCACACACTAAAAGACGCTTTTTATTGTAAAAACAAGTTTTTGCAGCGCCATATTTTGAGAGCTATAATTTCTCCATATTTCTGCCGACAGTCATGTGAAAGCTTGTTTTTTGCGAGACGAGTTGACGTTTTTCTTGGTACCATTTTCGGGCAAATTACATTTTTGATCGCTTTCTATTACGTTTTTTGGGAGGCAGAATGAACAAAAACCAACAATTCAGGAATTGTATTTTGGGGATTTTTTTATGCCGTTCTGCGTGTGGTAAAATGGATGAGGCAGCTTTATTCTTCAGGTCAGTACGATTACAGCGATACCACATTTATATAGTTTTTTTATGTTTTGCCGCATTACACAATAAAAACTATTTTATAGAAAAAATAATTATTTCGGCATCGCTTTATTCTGAGAGCTGTAACTTTTTTATTTTTCTGCTGACGGAGTTGTATGGCGGCTTGTTTTTTGCAGGACAAGATGACGGTTTCAGCGGTACCATATTTACAGGCTTTTTTTTTTCCCCCACTACACAGATAAATGTATTTATTGGATTAAGATTTTTTCCTTTTTTTGTTCTTTATTTTGTGATTTTTTTTTAAATATTTTGACAATTTTTATTAACTTTTTTTTTACTGTTTCACATTGTCCCACTATGGGACATCATCTTTCTCTGCCCTGATTGCTGATCTAATACTCTAATACATCAGATCAGCATCTGACAGGCAGGGAGGAGGCGTCTCAGCTCCTGCTCTCTGAGCAGACGCTGAGTGGTCACCTTCCTGCAGGACCCTGAAGGACCCCGTGGCGATCTTGGGACCGGAGGTAACTATGGAGACCATCAGCATAACGTGGTTGCATCGCGTTGTGCCGATGGAAGCAGAGAGGGAGCCCACTCCCTCCGCGATGTCGCTGTCACTATTGACAGCGGCATCAGAGGGGTTAAACGCCCGCGATCGGTGCTAGCACCGATCGTGGGCCTTGCTGCGGGGTGTCAGCTGTCACAGAGCTGACACCCGCATGTGATCGCGGCGGCGCTCAGCGTGTTCACTGCGCCGTACATATACTGCTCTTTGCGGGAAAGCAGCTCCCACAGAGCAGTATACATGTACGGTGCATGTCGGGAAGGGGTTTTATATGCAGAATGTCAATTCTTTGTGCGGATTTGCCAGCGTTTTTTCTATACAATGCATTGGAAAAACCACATGGCAAACACGCAGGCAAAAAACGCATGAAAACGCAAAAAAAAAACGCATCAAAAAAGCACGGAATTTCCGCTGCCAAGAGGTGCAGAACCTTGCAGAAACGCTGTACAAATTTCTGAAAGCAAATACTGATCATGCACACATACCCTTAACCTCCTTGGCATGCCAAAATTGCCATGATTATTACAGCCCGACAGCATGACAGTTTTATGGAACAGCCGCCCAAATTATAAGTCATGTTAATTATAATCTGACACATGTAATATGCAACGTTAGTTTTTTCTAATGTGCTTTTCTGAATAATAGGTGACGTTCACACGTTCAGTATTTGATCAGTGTCTGTAAGTCAAAACCAGGAGTGGAAATATCAGAGGAAAAGTATAATAGAAACCCGTCACCACTTCTGGATTTATCACCCAGTCTGGTTTTGGCTTATAAATACTGATGTAGAATACTGACCAAATACTGAACGTGTGACCGTGACCTTACTGTAAAAGTATATGGATAAAGCTCTAAAAGAGGAGGAGCATGGCGATTGTGGTTTAGTGGGGCAAATCTATCCTTTTAAGCTTTATTTAAAAACCCCTTTTAAAAAGGTACAAACCGCTTACTTTTCCTGTGAGATGCAGCATATTGCACAAAGTCCTTTGCCAGTCACAGATCCACTGCGGAGCACTTATATCACAGTAGTGGTAGTAAAGAAGAACTTCTCCTGGCTCACTGCAAAAGAATAACAGAATAAGTAGTATTGTGGGACACCGTCGTGAGCTGTAACTAATAAAATAAGCCTCAAACTTCAGATGAACATCCAGCAAACCCAAGAAGTGAATATGTTGTGAGAATTATAGGTGTTTGGATTGTCAGTTAGAAATTGTTTTTATTTTGGGGTAATGACTTCTTATTTTCTGTCACTTTATGAGATTTCTTTCACAGCCAACTACCCCAAACACATGTACTCTTTGAATAGGAGGAATAAGATGCACTTCTGAAACCCCTTCATTTCCCAGGGATACAGAGAATCAGACAGATCTGTCTGTTCTCCTACTGTTTAAAGGGGTTTTCTATATTCAACCATCGGCATGCCTGTGTTAAAATAATAAATATTTATATAGCGCTAACATATTCCACAGCACTTTACAATTAAGCGGGCACATGTACAGACAATAAAGACATTACTGAGTAACAGGAGGAATGAGGACCCTATAAGGAAATATGGGGCCACAATAGGTAAAATCCTGTACGGTCCAGCCATCATTATAATAAATCATAAGCCAGTATCTGTCTAAGAACAGTTACCAAGTGATTTTGGGTGCATGGAGGTGTAAAAACAGATGATAGGAGGGACCAGATTCTGAAGAAAAATTAGAAAGGGGGATCAGGGATGAGGTGGATTAGTTAAGTGAAGCGATAGGCCTATCTAAAGAGATATTTTTTTAAAGCATGCTTTAAAAAGTGGGGGCTAGGACTGGTATTGTATGGTCTGGGGTAGTGCATTCCAGAAAACTAGCGCAGCACAAGAGAAGTTATAGAAACAGCCAGTACTCTCTCGGAGTCCAGCATCTTCACTACTGCATTGGTTTGTGTTTACAGGTTCAGCGCTGATGTCGCATCAACAGCGCTGCAGCCAATCACCTGGCCCAGCAGCTCCTGCCAGCTACATCGACAGATATTGAAACCACTGATTGCTTGCAGAGGTGATGTGAGCTGGAGTCATGATGGCACCGCTGTACCCTGTAAACAATCACCAGGGGAATGGCACTGGAGCAGGGGGAAGGTGAGCACCGGCCCAGTTTGTTATTTTATGCTTCTGCTAGTCTATGGACAACCAATACAAATCAAGTAATATACACTGGTAAACCCAATGACGACACCCATGTAAACATTTTTTTTTAAAAAAAAAAGCATTTGTTTAGTCTTGTTTTACCTTGTTAGCTCTTCCATCCTGTGACATTTTGGATCTGGTAGCCAGTCAGAAAGGTTATGATTGATCCAGGACAATTCAGTTGAGGCATCTGTGTTCTTATCGGAGTAGTCAGTGCATGGTAAGCTGGTAGTAGGGGCTATTGGAATCTCTTCTAGAAGGTTTCCAGCTTCTTGGAAAACTTCAGTTGCGTGTTGTGCCGCTACATGTTTATGAACAGTCCTCAGGTCCCCAAACTCCTGGCCACAGCACTTCCAAGTCATAAAACCATCATGGCCAGTCTGAGGTGATGCATTTGTTGATTGTAGGTCTTTAACAAAAAGAGCAAATGCCTGTAGATGACACGTAGCTTACTCAAGTCAGTCATTGTTTTTTTTACTTATGTATTTCCAATATGAGATGACATAAAATTGGATATGCCATCACTTAATGATCGCTAGTGGTCCAAAGTGTTGGATCCAAATGATCATGCATGGCGAACCTCCTGGCCCCATTCATGTCAATGGAGCTCGGCTGCAGCAGAATGTCAGGAAACTCCATGTGCAGAGGAAAAACTATGAAAGGGATGTAGAGCAACGGATTCCAGCTGGAGCAGACGACCATAGTTTCAGTGCGATCCATCAAAACATTGGTCCGAATGCGATCCAATGCTATTCAATGAGACTGCGCACATGTCTGATTTTTACCGCAGACCGAATGGAGAAAGTGGAAAATCTTTTTTATTAAATTCTCCACAGCTGAGAAAATTGGATCCCACTGTGATTAGAGTCTGATCATAGAGCGGTTAGCAAGATCGGATTGTTTTTCGCGGATGGCGAACCTACAGTAGTCCGCACCTGCCCTTAGTTGGGGTTCCAAATGTCAAACCCCCACTGATCAATAATTGATGGCATATCCCAGCAATATCAGATCTTGATCAACAGTAATCTCTGATTTTTGAACTTGCAAATACTGTCGTATTGCTGTCTACCGTTCTTTGAAGTCCAGCCTGGGCTTCATCAATCTACTAACATGGCCTTCAGTAGGCCAACTGCCATAACAACCCATCTACACCACATAGCAAGTGGAGGGGGTGCAGCGAGGGGCATCAGAAGCACCCACCTTGTTCCTAGCCCCTTACAATTGACAGAAGCATCTAAGTAGTTAAATTGCTGTGATTGGAAATAGCTCAGATTGCAGCAGTTACTCTTGGCACCTGCATTGTATGGAGCAGGGTCCGCTCCTGCACCCACCCCATACAGTAAGTTCGCACCATGTACATGTGCATCAGATGTCGCCACAGGGATAAAGATAAGATGGTATATAAATCCAGCTCATACTTTTAAAAAATCTGTCACATTTTTTTCAATTCTAGTCTACTCTCAATTTGACAGCTGTAGTAAATCAGCTCCAGTGTCTAGTCAACCATAAAGATAACATTTACACTAGGCTGTTGCTCCAAGATAAATTTCCTATTTAAAGACATTTTCCCACCTATGACAAGGGGAACCACAATGCGACCTCAGCAAAAGGAAAGCGGTAAGATGGGACAGTATGGAGCAGTGGCCAGGTACAGAGGTAGGCCACACTGGTGGAGAGGTACAGAGGACACAGTCAAAACCACAACTGATCTAACATTTATCACCTGTGAGCAACAAATTAATTGTAGAAGTATTGTGACTATCAGGAGCAGCCCCATGAAAGTATCGAAAAAACACCAAAGTCAGTGTTACCAGTCTTATGCCATGTGTGCACGAATGCAGTCACGTACCTTCTTTTTTGCATACGTGTACTTCTTTCTTGCCGCCACATGTAGACCTGCTTTTAAGGTGCGCTCAGGTGTGGGTGCAATAGACCCATTCAAGTCTACATCAGGGAAGCCCAGGGCCCAGCAGTGCAGCTGACAGGAGACCTCTGCTCCATTGCAGCAGGAAGACAGGGACATGTTCTTGGTGAGTACAAAAGGCTCTTCTTAAGGCACAGACACCCCTGAGAACAGAGAGTGGTTGGCTTGATACATTAAAAAACAGAATCTACAAATATAAAAGATCTTTTAGGATGTGGATAGGAATTCTCTATCCCAGGCTACAAGTTTCAAACAGTTTCCCCTGTAGTGGTAAAGTTGGCAGCAATGGCCTGGGCACTACAGACACAAGGCTGGCCCTGGGTGCTATCACAGCATTAGTGCCTGTGCCAGCCTCATGCCTACCATGCCTGCACAAATCTGTGAATGAAGTAGCTGCTGAGGAAAGCATGCCACTGCCCTCCCCCCAGGAAGTCCTCTGCTTAGGGATCGGCTGCAATGTGCAGGTCTTCTGCACTTCCAGCCTGTCTGCACTGATCTAGGGCTTATTCACACACATCACATTGAGGATTGTGCTTCCTTGCCCAACACCAGATCCCAGCAGCCAGGATGAGAGAAGGATCTGACTCTTTAACCCCTTGGAGACCAGGCCTTTTTTTTGTTTAGTTCACACCATTCAGGCAATCATAACATTTTAAAGGGGTTTGTCTGTTCCCATAACAAAAGTCTTCAGTCACTCTATGTGCCTGCAAACTGCTGAATCGTGACGCAAGTCTGCTCTCACTGGGAACATCGGGGAATCGTGACAGCATGTACACCGCACAATGTCACAATTTGGCACTCACAAAGAGAGGCTGCAGACTTTAATCTTGAGCTTGGACAACCCTTTAATTGTAGGATGACATACTTATCAGGCCCTGCTATCTGCTGGGCACAATTATTTTTTTTGTACCATTTGTTGGTACTGTATATGTTAGTAATTTATTATATTATTTCACAGATGAATCAGTACACATACTGTTCTTAGGTCATACAAAGTATCCAGATATGCAGTCTATAGTACTATGCTCCTTCAATGGACTCCAGGCCATCAACACATATATGAGCACCTCTTTGATGAGAGTGGAGAGGGATCACTTCCCTTTATTTGTCTTCATCATGTAAGCTGAGTGCTTTGATTGCACTACACAAGTGGTTAAAGTCTCCTTCACACGCCAGTCTCTCTGGTATATGTAATCACAGTTTGCACACATACTGGAGACACTTACACACGCATACGCATCATAATATATGGGGCTACGCACAAGATTCGTGTGACCCACACGTAGACATGTCCCTTTTTTCCAGTAGCACGGATGTCAATACTTACCGCACACAGATGACAAAGTGTGACACCCGTATGCCCCATCCGTGTGACACCCGTATGCCCCATCCGTGTGACACCCGTATGCCCCATCCGTGTGACACCCGTATGCCCCATCCGTGTGACACCCGTATGCCCCATCCGTGTGACACCCGTATGCCCCATCCGTGTGACACATACCAGAATAGAATACAGAATAGAAATTACAGATGTTTAGGTGTTAAAGATGTGCAGAGATAGATAGATATGGGGTAAGTAGATAGATATGGGGTAGATAGATCAATAGATATGAGATAGATAGATATGGGGTAGATATCCATGAGATATATAATTAGTGCGATGCATGTGTAGTTTACTGTACATGTATTAAGTTAATAAATCAAAAATGTTTTTTGATAACCAGCAAAGGTAAAGCAGACAGCAGTGAGCTGATATTATCAGACTGGGAAGGTCCTTGGTTATTGGGCCCTTCCCAGCCTAAAAATACAAGCCTGCAGCCGCCCCAGAAGTGGCACATCGCCTTCGCTCTTCCCTGGTGTGTTGGCAATCGGGGTGAAGGGGTTTGGAGTTGATGTGAGCTGTGATGTCAAAACATGAGCTGTGATGTCAGCCAGTCCCATTACTAATCCAGTAATCAAAAAAAAAAAAGCACCTCCATATTTGCATGGGTGCCAGCCATTACAAACCTATCCTCCTCCTCCTTATTCGGGCCAGACATATACTGATCAACCAGCTGCATCATATAACCCTTCCTACAACACTATTCCCTCTTCTTCAGGCAAGATGCGGCCACCATATCCAACTTCACATGTCCGGATCTCCCAGCCATGTACCTCCTCCTAGATCTTTCACATAATTTGTAGTGTGTATTGGTAGGGTAACACTTTTTTTTTTATAATCCTTTTCAGATTTTTTTTTATGTGTTGTTGGGAATGTTACCCAATTTTTTTGTTGTAAAAATACATTTGTTGGGTATACGGTATGAATAGCTGTAATGGTTTCAACAGCAAAAAGTAAAACCTATGTGCTAATTGTTACCAAATGTGTGTGTCAAAGTATTCGACAGGATAGTCCTGGCTTGAATGTAATGATTTACACAAGTCACATATTTGGATGAAAATATTGTTTTATATCACAGTCAAAAAAACACAAATCACAAATATGCAGTAACAGCAGCATCATAAAATAATCACAAACAAATCACGCACTTGGAGTCTTGAAGGAGGGGCGATTTTGCGGCACATTATATACATAGGCAGGATTGGGGCCCTCATGTGCATCATCTTCTGCAGGTGAATCATGTATACGTGTGTAATTGTGGAGGATAACACAAGCTTTGATCACGGCATTGACATTTGCTTCACTCAAATGTATGGAACTCATGAGGACCCTCCATTTGGCACAGAGGATTCCAAAGGTGCATTCCACCAATCTACAGGCCCTGGATAGGCAGTAATTAAAAAACAGCACCGGTGAACAGGCTCGCTTCATGGAGAAGGGTGCAGAACATTGGTGGAAAGTCCAAAGGCCTCATCTGCTACCACGACAAATGGCGCAGGTTCCCTGCTGGAGCAAGGCAGGATCTGTGGTGGTGGCACCTCCATTTTATTACTTAGAAGCTGTCGCCCTATTATGGAAGAATTGAGCGCAGGGAGGGAGCAATGGCCGGGACGTAGGCACATAGTAGAGCATTGTTAGTGAGTCACTAACACCGCTCATAGCCTGTACACCGGCCATCGCTCCCTCAGTGTGCTGAATTCCCACGGCCGCAGGCATGCAGTCAGGCTTCTTTTTTTCAAAGTGCGTGCCCCTCGGGGAGGCAAGTGGTAGCTCCCTAAGTGGGTGCCTACCCCTCATCCCCACACAGCGTATATTCCCACAGTGAGTTACCCACACAATTTGCCCCAACAGTATCCCCACACAGACATGCACAGTATGATGACCCCACATCTGTGTCCAGCCCACAGATCTTAACAGCTCATTTACATGTTAACAAAAATGTGGATTTATCTGGAATAAGACATTGATATCTGCAATCCAAAATATCATTTAATTCAACATTCTATGACCTACATGCCCATATAGGTGGCTTAGGAGGGTTGATCCTACTGACAGATTCCCTTTAACCACTTCATAACATGGCAATTTTCCGTTTCTCCCCTTCTTCCAAGAGCCATAACTTTTTTTTTTCCGTTATTATGGCCGTATGAGGGCTTGTTTTTTGTAGGACAAGTTGTACTTTTGAATGACACCATTGATTTTACCACATAGTGTACTCAAAAACAGGAAAAAATTCCAAGTGGAGTGAAACTGCAAAAAAAAGACCCGTAACGTTTTCAATTTTCAGGATATGTGGCTGGGTGAGGGCTTATTGTTTGCGCCCTGAGCTGACGTTTTTACGGATACCATTTTGGGGTAGATAAGATGTTTCTATTGCCTTTTATTGCAATGTTGCGGCAGCCAAAAACATGTAAATTTTTTTCTTGTTACACTGTTTACCGATCTGATTACTTTACTTTATATTTCGATAGACTGGACTTCTACAAACGCAGTGATACCAAATATGTATAATTTTATTTAATAGTTTTATTTTTAATAGGGCAATAGGGGTGATTTTAACTTGTGTTTTTTTTCATATTTTTAAACTTTTTTTTAAAACTTTTTACTGTATTTTAATACAGTAATTTCCTTAGGGGACTTAAAGCTGCAATCGTCTGATTGCCTGTGCTATACATAGCAGGGCATCAGTATTGCTAAAAAAGAGAAAAGCACAATCTCATTAACTCCAGTGACAGGCTGGCTTTCACAGGAGGATTGTAATGACAGGCACAGGGGTCATCAGCAGACCCCCGGCTGTCATAACAACCCATCGTCCCCTGCCAGGGCACATGTTAAATACCGCTGTCAGAGACTGACAGCTGCATTTAACAGGTTCACAACCGCAGGTGGAGCTGTTAACCTGTTAAATGCCACTGTCAAAGGCCCATGATGGATGATTAAATCAGCTATCATGTGTAGGGAAAGATGCGGGCTCAGCATGGGAGCCCACAGTAAAGGCAGGGACAAGACAAATGAAGTACATGTACAGCATAGGTCATGAAGGACTTAAAGGAAGGTGTGAATTATGTATATAGGAGGGATGAGCTGATCATCTGGTTCAGGGGTCCTCAAACTACGGCCCGCGGGCCACATGCGGCCCGCGGAGGATTTTTATCCAGCCCGCCGGGCTGTGGGCAGAGGAGAGCGGTGTCAGGGCCCCGGCAGCCGGATACTTACCTCTCCCCGTGCCTCCGCAGATGAGCTGTCTTCCGTGCTCTGCGCTCCCTGTGACGTGTCAGGTCAGAGGGTGCGGTGACGTCTTTACACCGCGCCCTCCCCTGAGCCATCACAGGCAGCGCAGATCGGGGCGACGCTGGAGTACAGACCTGAGCAGCGGCAGCAGGTGAGGAGGAGGGAGGCGAGTATTGCATTTTTTTTTTAATGTATGGAGGCATGGGACATAATATTATGGGTGACATGCTGCATGGGGCATTATATGGGGGGGGGTAACATTCTGAATGGGGCATTATAACGACTGGGGAGTGATATCCTGCATGGGGCATTATATGGGGGAGTGACATGCTGCATGGGGCATTATATGGGGGGGTGACATCCTGAAAGGGGTATTATATGGGGGGGGTGACATCCTGAAAGGGGTATTATAACGACAGGGGAGTGATATCCTGCGTGGCGCATTATATGGGGGGGGTGACATCCTGAAAGAGGCATTATAACGACAGGGGAGTGATATCCTGCATGGGGCATTATATTGAGGGGTGACATCCTGCATGGGGCATTATATGGGGGGGGGGGGTGACATGCTGCATGGGGCATTATATGGGGGGGGGGTAACATTCTGAATGGGGCATTATAACGACTGGGGAGTGATATCCTGCATGGGGCATTATATGGGGGAGTGACATGCTGCATGGGGCATTATATGGGGGGGTGACATCCTGAAAGGGGTATTATATGGGGGGGGGGTGACATCCTGAAAGGGGTATTATAACGACAGGGGAGTGATATCCTGCGTGGCGCATTATATGGGGGGGTGACATCCTGAAAGAGGCATTATAACGACAGGGGAGTGATATCCTGCATGGAGCATTATATTGAGGGGTGACATCCTGCATGGGGCATTATATGGGGGGGGGGGGGTGACATCCTGCATGGGGCATTATATGGGGGGGGGTGACATCCTGAAAGGGGCATTATAACGACAGGGGAGTGATATCCTGCGTGGCGCATTATATGGGGGGGTGACATCCTGAAAGGGGCATTATAACGACAGGGGAGTGACATCCTGCATGGGGCATTATATGGGGGGGGTGACATCCTGCATGGGGCATTATAAGGGGGAAATAGCCTGCCTATTGAGGACCTATGCTGCCTATTGGGGACATTTACCTGCCCATTGAGGACATTTACCTCCCCATTGAGGACATTTACCTGCCTATTGGGGACATTTACCTGCCTATTGAAATACCGGTTTATCTAACTTTACTTGTTCTTCATTTTAAATATTGTATTTGTTCCTGTATTGTTTTTTTTACGTCAAAATAAGATATGTGTAGTGTGCATAGGAATTTGTTCATAGTTTTAAAAAAAAAAAACACAACTATATTCCGGCCCTCCAATGGTCTGAGGGACAGTGAACTGGCCTCGTGTTTAAAAAGTTTGAGGACCCCTGATCTGGTTTCATATTATATATTAAACTTAAATCTTGCAGTTGTACAAACATTTTGTGAATCTTTTTACTCAAGTCTCAATTTTTTGAAAGCGGGCAAAACTTAGCAGGGAAGGAGTGTAGCCAAGGGTGGCAGGAAAATTCATCATATTTTATAACACAAAAGTGGCATCAGTTGCAAAAGAAATGTATTCCAGTTTCTGAATATAGAACATTTCTCGGATTGGCGCACTGCAGCTCAAAGACGCAAACTCATTAAAGGGAATCTATCAACAAGTTTTTGTTATTTAAAGAAGCACTCCCCCTATCAAAGTTTGTATCCTCTTAATATATTGCAAGCATCATATTATATAGCACTGAGTACTTACAATTGCTCATTTTGCCTTTCTACTGAGCTAACTTTTTTTTTTCCATTAGGTCTATGGCATCATGTGATTAACAACAAACCAGCTGAATCCTTCTAAGCTCTATGTAGAAACAGGAGGTCAATTTTATCGGTATGAGTCATTAGTCACTGCAAAAGTCCCTGGGGAGAAGGGCAGAGCAGCTGGGTAAGGAGTTGAAGAGGGAAATGATTTATGTGGGGAAGAGACTTCATGTTTCTACATAGAGAGAAAATAATTTACTTGGTAGAAGGGCAAAATGAGAAATTGTAAGTACATAGTGCTATATAATATGATTGCAATATATTATTAGGATAGAAACTTTGAGGTCAGTCCCTCTTTAATCTAAGAGCTTGATTCCAGGGATGTGTCACAGTGTTTTATCAACAGAAGATTATCACTGCAGGACTAGGTTTCACCTACAGGTCAGTCAGGCTATTCTGTGTAACCCAAACCCCCACCCACACTGATACTGTACACAGAAAGCTGCCAACCAGGGGTTTGGGTGGGGTTACACAGCTCAGCATCCTGACCACTGCTACAACAGAGGAACAGGGATTCTATCAAAACTAGACCAAGCAGTCCAAATTCAGTCTATCAATCTAAGGGGCTGCAAGCTGTTATTGTCACGATTCCATCCCTCGGCGTGTCTGGGATGCAGTTACTGACTGCTTAGCCATCCAGTCTGGTGCTGGGGCATGCTGAGCGGTCAGTGTTTTGATTGACAGCTCGGCCGTCCAATCTGAGACTGGGAGGTGCTGGCTGTCTCCAGGTGTTCATTGTCCCAGGTGATTGCCTGACTACTTAAGTGGGCTGTTAGACCTAGACCTCTGCCTGACATAAATTCATCTAAGTGTGGTTGGTTTGCTCTGTGCCTAGTGTTTTGCTTGATGATCTTTCATTGCCTGACCTAGGACCTCGTTCTGACCATCCGTCTATTTAACCCCTTTGTTCTGATCCGCTATCTTCCTGGTATTTTGACCTCGAACTGTTACCCAACTACACCTTTGTCCGTACCCTCCTAGCTGTTAACCTTGGACTCTTTGAGTATCCCGACTCACAGCATGTCTGTGAGAAGTGACTCAGCGTCACAGTTACTGGTAGTGTCTGTGAAGGAGAGGTGAAAGTGCACACTCTCAAAGAAAACTGTGAAAAAACACCCAGTTATATTACAAGCAAAGATTTCACATACTGCACTCCACAAGAAACAAAAGTGAATATCTCTGCAAAGGAACGATGCAACGCAAAACGGAAAAAAGCAGCAGAGTTGGGGGAGCTCAGGAATTTTTTTTCTCAGCAATTGACAGGTCCCCTTAAATATTTAGTGATGGAGGGAGTAGAAGTTGGCAGGAGGTTGAAGAAGGGGTGAAAAGCGTGTGCCATCCATTGGTCCTGGGGCTGACAGTGTTATCATGGCTGCCGGTAGCCTACTAGAGGCTTTTTTGGGAGAATAATAATTTTACAATAGACTAAAATAAAAAAAATAAAAAGGCAGATTTGGTATCACTATATCCATCAAAGACTGATCTCTCAAAACAAAGTTAATAATCCCGTAAAACAATAGTTATAAAAAAAACAAAAAACAATACCCTACACCTTCAAATGTGGAATAAAAAGCAATCCAAAAGTTGTATGTTCCCCATAAACTAAATTAAAAGCAGTAGAAGATGAATAAAATTATACAAATTGGGTATTGCCATAATCATGCCATTTCTACTACACAGTGAATGCCGTAAAAATGGCAGAATTGTGCTGTTTTTTTCATCATTTCACCCTACAGAGAATTATGAACTTTTTTTGAACATAATCTTGTAACGTAAATGTTGTCATTTAAAAATAAAACTTGTACTGTAAAAAAAAAACAAAAAAAAAAACAAGCCCTGATAGAGCTAAAAAGTTCTGGCTCCTGGAAAAAAAGAAAGTTCAAAAAGTTACATAGAAAGAAAAACCTAGGAAATGAAACAGAATTTTCCAGTTACTGACAGAAGGACTCAATCATGTTCACGCACATGTTCTGTCAGTATTTTTCACAGATAGAACACATATCCCATAATAGTTTAAAGGTCAGGGCCCCATTATCAGTATTCGGTCAGTATTTTTTCTCTGGAGTGGGAGACAAAACCAGGAGTGGGTGATAAATGCAGAATTGGTGACTTGTTTCTATTCTACCTTTTCTCTGATTGTTCCTCACTTGGTTTTGGCTCCAACTCCTGAGAAAAAATACTGACCAAATACTGATCAAATACTGATAGTGGGGTCGTGACCTTAGGTTTCTCTTTGCATTTCTTGCACTTTTTTACATTTATGTACATTTGTCTAATTGCCTTGGACTATATGCTATAAGTAGGGTTATTTGTATGTGTTTTGTAGTGTAAAGGGTACAATTGTTTCACGTGTACTATTTATCTAATATAAGCTCATTTTGTACCTTGACCAATTGTTTCTATTGGTTTTATAAGTATTCTATGACTATTACGAAGTGTTCCAGGCATTATATAAGTATTCCAGGCATCCTACCATAAGGGCTCTATACCAGGAGTATGCTAGGGAAGATAGAAAGGGGCTTGTAGAATGCACAGCACGTCTAGCTACAGCCTACTGATGTATCAGTACATTACTCAGCTTTTCCACACATCTTCCCATGTGAGCTGCTTATGAAGCATTCTGCCATTATCTGGCACTGCTGACAACAGACTGTAGGAACCAGACCTGATCGTCTCCAGCTGACACAGCGCAGCCTCCCACAGAGTTTACGTTGCTGCATCAGGTCGGCACTTTGTGTACACTCCCTCAGTCACCAGCCCTCCCGGAAGCTCAAGCACTCACACACCATAGACGCCAGATGTGGAGGCAGGAGCGTCTCTCAGTGCGGCTACTCTCGTGGAGTACCGGAAGCTGCTCTAGCCCGGCCTGCAACATTTCTGCGTATCTCTCTGGTGTCAGAAGAGCACGTTTCAAAGCCGTCCAGCCAATCACAGAGCGAGTGTCTGTACAAGCCTCGCGAGATGTGCGCTTCACTGGCGAGTAAACGGCAGCTCTCCTGAACGGTCAGTGGTGTGTAAGAGAAACATACAGCAGCGGCCATGTCCCGGAGAAGGCACAGCGACGAGAATGACGGTGAGAGCTGATGACCCGGGCTGGAGCTGCACGGCTCTGTGTCCGGGAACACTGCCCACCTTTCTCCATGGGTAACCGTGGTACTACAAGTGTCAGCACGGCCTGGTTTCTGCCTGGTGTTAGTGTTGTGTACGATCCTCACCTGTGTGTGCTCCTCAGCTCTGCTGTCTCTGCGCTCCTCACCTGTGTGTGCTCCTCAGCGCTGCTGTCTCTGCGCTCCTCGCCTGTGTGCTCCTCAGCGCTGCTGTCTCTGCGCTCCTCACCTGTGTGTGCTCCTCAGCGCTGCTGTCTCTGCGCTCCTCACCTGTGTGTGCTCCTCAGCGCTGCTGTCTCTGCGCTCCTCACCTGTGTGTGCTCCTCAGCGCTGCTGTCTCTGCGCTCCTCACCTGTGTGTGCTCCTCAGCGCTGCTGTCTCTGCGCTCCTCACCTGTGTGTGCTCCTCAGCGCTGCTGTCTCTGCGCTCCTCACCTGTGTGTGCTCCTCAGCGCTGCTGTCTCTGCGCTCCTCACCTGTGTGTGCTCCTCAGCGCTGCTGTCTCTGCGCTCCTCACCTGTGTGTGCTCCTCAGCGCTGCTGTCTCTGCGCTCCTCACCTGTGTGTGCTCCTCAGCGCTGCTGTCTCTGCGCTCCTCACCTGTGTGTGCTCCTCAGCGCTGCTGTCTCTGCGCTCCTCACCTGTGTGTGCTCCTCAGCGCTGCTGTCTCTGCGCTCCTCACCTGTGTGTGCTCCTCAGCGCTGCTGTCTCTGCGCTCCTCACCTGTGTGTGCTCCTCAGTGCTGCTGTCTCTGCGCTCCTCACCTGTGTGTGCTCCTCAGCGCTGCTGTCTCTGCGCTCCTCACCTGTGTGTGCTCCTCAGCGCTGCTGTCTCTGCGCTCCTCACCTGTGTGCTCCTCAGCTCTGCTGTCTCTGCGCTCCTCACCTGTGTGCTCCTCAGCGCTGCTGTCTCTGCGCTCCTCACCTGTGTGTGCTCCTCAGCGCTGCTGTCTCTGCGCTCCTCACCTGTGTGTGCTCCTCAGCGCTGCTGTCTCTGCGCTCCTCACCTGTGTGTGCTCCTCAGCTCTGCTGTCTCTGCGCTCCTCACCTGTGTGCTCCTCAGCGCTGCTGTCTCTGCGCTCCTCACGTGTGTGCTCCTCAGCGCTGCTGTCTCTGCGCTCCTCACGTGTGTGCTCCTCAGCGCTGCTGTCTCTGCGCTCCTCACGTGTGTGCTCCTCAGCGCTGCTGTCTCTGCGCTCCTCACCTGTGTGTGCTCCTCAGCGCTGCTGTCTCTGCGCTCCTCACCTGTGTGTGCTCCTCAGCGCTGCTGTCTCTGCGCTCCTCACCTGTGTGTGCTCCTCAGCGCTGCTGTCTCTGCGCTCCTCACCTGTGTGTGCTCCTCAGCGCTGCTGTCTCTGCGCTCCTCACCTGTGTGTGCTCCTCAGCGCTGCTGTCTCTGCGCTCCTCACCTGTGTGTGCTCCTCAGCGCTGCTGTCTCTGCGCTCCTCACCTGTGTGTGCTCCTCAGCGCTGCTGTCTCTGCGCTCCTCACCTGTGTGTGCTCCTCAGCGCTGCTGTCTCTGCGCTCCTCACCTGTGTGTGCTCCTCAGCGCTGCTGTCTCTGCGCTCCTCACCTGTGTGTGCTCCTCAGCGCTGCTGTCTCTGCGCTCCTCACCTGTGTGTGCTCCTCAGCGCTGCTGTCTCTGCGCTCCTCACCTGTGTGTGCTCCTCAGCGCTGCTGTCTCTGCGCTCCCCACCTGTGTGTGCTCCTCAGCGCTGCTGTCTCTGCGCTCCTCACCTGTGTGTGCTCCTCAGCGCTGCTGTCTCTGCGCTCCTCACCTGTGTGTGCTCCTCAGCGCTGCTGTCTCTGCGCTCCTCACCTGTGTGTGCTCCTCAGCGCTGCTGTCTCTGCGCTCCTCACCTGTGTGTGCTCCTCAGCGCTGCTGTCTCTGCGCTCCTCACCTGTGTGCTCCTCAGCTCTGCTGTCTCTGCGCTCCTCACCTGTGTGCTCCTCAGCGCTGCTGTCTCTGCGCTCCTCACCTGTGTGCTCCTCAGCGCTGCTGTCTCTGCGCTCCTCACCTGTGTGCTCCTCAGCGCTGCTGTCTCTGCGCTCCTCACCTGTGTGTGCTCCTCAGCGCTGCTGTCTCTGCGCTCCTCACCTGTGTGTGCTCCTCAGCGCTGCTGTCTCTGCGCTCCTCACCTGTGTGTGCTCCTCAGCGCTGCTGTCTCTGCGCTCCTCACCTGTGTGTGCTCCTCAGCGCTGCTGTCTCTGCGCTCCTCACCTGTGTGTGCTCCTCAGCGCTGCTGTCTCTGCGCTCCTCACCTGTGTGTGCTCCTCAGCGCTGCTGTCTCTGCGCTCCTCACCTGTGTGTGCTCCTCAGCGCTGCTGTCTCTGCGCTCCTCACCTGTGTGTGCTCCTCAGCGCTGCTGTCTCTGCGCTCCTCACCTGTGTGTGCTCCTCAGCGCTGCTGTCTCTGCGCTCCTCACCTGTGTGTGCTCCTCAGCGCTGCTGTCTCTGCGCTCCTCACCTGTGTGTGCTCCTCAGCGCTGCTGTCTCTGCGCTCCTCACCTGTGTGTGCTCCTCAGCGCTGCTGTCTCTGCGCTCCTCACCTGTGTGTGCTCCTCAGCGCTGCTGTCTCTGCGCTCCTCACCTGTGTGTGCTCCTCAGCGCTGCTGTCTCTGCGCTCCTCACCTGTGTGTGCTCCTCAGCGCTGCTGTCTCTGCGCTCCTCACCTGTGTGTGCTCCTCAGCGCTGCTGTCTCTGCGCTCCTCACCTGTGTGTGCTCCTCAGCGCTGCTGTCTCTGCGCTCCTCACCTGTGTGTGCTCCTCAGCGCTGCTGTCTCTGCGCTCCTCACCTGTGTGTGCTCCTCAGCGCTGCTGTCTCTGCGCTCCTCACCTGTGTGTGCTCCTCAGCGCTGCTGTCTCTGCGCTCCTCACCTGTGTGTGCTCCTCAGCGCTGCTGTCTCTGCGCTCCTCACCTGTGTGTGCTCCTCAGCGCTGCTGTCTCTGCGCTCCTCACCTGTGTGTGCTCCTCAGCGCTGCTGTCTCTGCGCTCCTCACCTGTGTGTGCTCCTCAGCGCTGCTGTCTCTGCGCTCCTCACCTGTGTGTGCTCCTCAGCGCTGCTGTCTCTGCGCTCCTCACCTGTGTGTGCTCCTCAGCGCTGCTGTCTCTGCGCTCCTCACCTGTGTGTGCTCCTCAGCGCTGCTGTCTCTGCGCTCCTCACCTGTGTGTGCTCCTCAGCGCTGCTGTCTCTGCGCTCCTCACCTGTGTGTGCTCCTCAGCGCTGCTGTCTCTGCGCTCCTCACCTGTGTGTGCTCCTCAGCGCTGCTGTCTCTGCGCTCCTCACCTGTGTGTGCTCCTCAGCGCTGCTGTCTCTGCGCTCCTCACCTGTGTGTGCTCCTCAGCGCTGCTGTCTCTGCGCTCCTCACCTGTGTGCTCCTCAGCGCTGCTGTCTCTGCGCTCCTCGCCTGTGTGTGCTCCTCAGCGCTGCTGTCTCTGCGCTCCTCGCCTGTGTGTGCTCCTCAGCGCTGCTGTCTCTGCGCTCCTCGCCTGTGTGTGCTCCTCAGCTCTGCTGTCTCTGCGCTCCTCGCCTGTGTGCTCCTCAGCGCTGCTGTCTCTGCGCTCCTCACCTGTGTGTGCTCCTCAGCGCTGCTGTCTCTGCGCTCCTCACCTGTGTGTGCTCCTCAGCGCTGCTGTCTCTGCGCTCCTCACCTGTGTGTGCTCCTCAGCGCTGCTGTCTCTGCGCTCCTCACCTGTGTGTGCTCCTCAGCGCTGCTGTCTCTGCGCTCCTCACCTGTGTGTGCTCCTCAGCGCTGCTGTCTCTGCGCTCCTCACCTGTGTGTGCTCCTCAGCGCTGCTGTCTCTGCGCTCCTCACCTGTGTGTGCTCCTCAGCGCTGCTGTCTCTGCGCTCCTCACCTGTGTGTGCTCCTCAGCGCTGCTGTCTCTGCGCTCCTCACCTGTGTGCTCCTCAGCGCTGCTGTCTCTGCGCTCCTCACCTGTGTGTGCTCCTCAGCGCTGCTGTCTCTGCGCTCCTCACCTGTGTGTGCTCCTCAGCGCTGCTGTCTCTGCGCTCCTCACCTGTGTGTGCTCCTCAGCGCTGCTGTCTCTGCGCTCCTCACCTGTGTGTGCTCCTCAGCGCTGCTGTCTCTGCGCTCCTCACCTGTGTGTGCTCCTCAGCGCTGCTGTCTCTGCGCTCCTCACCTGTGTGTGCTCCTCAGCGCTGCTGTCTCTGCGCTCCTCACCTGTGTGTGCTCCTCAGCGCTGCTGTCTCTGCGCTCCTCACCTGTGTGTGCTCCTCAGCGCTGCTGTCTCTGCGCTCCTCACCTGTGTGTGCTCCTCAGCGCTGCTGTCTCTGCGCTCCTCACCTGTGTGTGCTCCTCAGCGCTGCTGTCTCTGCGCTCCTCACCTCTGCGTGTGCCCCTCAGCGCTGCTGTCTCTGCGCTCCTCACCTCTGCGTGTGCCCCTCAGCGCTGCTGTCTCTGCGCTCCTCACCTCTGCGTGTGCCCCTCAGCGCTGCTGTCTCTGCGCTCCTCACCTCTGCGTGTGCCCCTCAGCGCTGCTGTCTCTGCGCTCCTCACCTCTGCGTGTGCCCCTCAGCGCTGCTGTCTCTGCGCTCCTCACCTCTGCGTGTGCCCCTCAGCGCTGCTGTCTCTGCGCTCCTCACCTCTGCGTGTGCCCCTCAGCGCTGCTGTCTCTGCGCTCCTCACCTCTGCGTGTGCCCCTCAGCGCTGCTGTCTCTGCGCTCCTCACCTCTGCGTGTGCCCCTCAGCGCTGCTGTCTCTGCGCTCCTCTCCTCTGCGTGTGCCCCTCAGCGCTGCTGTCTCTGCGCTCCTCTCCTCTGCGTGTGCCCCTCAGCGCTGCTGTCTCTGCGCTCCTCACCTCTGCGTGTGCCCCTCAGCGCTGCTGTCTCTGCGCTCCTCTCCTCTGCGTGTGCCCCTCAGCGCTGCTGTCTCTGCGCTCCTCTCCTCTGCGTGTGCCCCTCAGCGCTGCTGTCTCTGCGCTCCTCTCCTCTGCGTGTGCCCCTCAGCGCTGCTGTCTCTGCGCTCCTCACCTCTGCGTGTGCCCCTCAGCGCTGCTGTCTCTGCGCTCCTCACCTCTGCGTGTGCCCCTCAGCGCTGCTGTCTCTGCGCTCCTCACCTCTGCGTGTGCCCCTCAGCGCTGCTGTCTCTGCGCTCCTCACCTCTGCGTGTGCCCCTCAGCGCTGCTGTCTCTGCGCTCCTCACCTCTGCGTGTGCCCCTCAGCGCTGCTGTCTCTGCGCTCCTCTCCTCTGCGTGTGCCCCTCAGCGCTGCTGTCTCTGCGCTCCTCTCCTCTGCGTGTGCCCCTCAGCGCTGCTGTCTCTGCGCTCCTCTCCTCTGCGTGTGCCCCTCAGCGCTGCTGTAGCTGCGCTCCTCGGAGCCGCTGTATCTAGTTTGATGAGAAGTTCATGGCACTCTTTCTAGAGTCACACACAACAGTGCCTGCTAACAGAACAATGTCATATTCTTATTGTTTTTGTAATATACTTTCATTAAAAAGTCCCTACTATTCCCTCACTACATCATTTGCTTTATGAATTTTTTTTTTTATGTCCTCTTTGACACTTAGAGAATCCCAGTGCATGCTTTGATAGTCAAATGAGTCTTCATCAGGGGGCAGAGGCTTCTTTTACTGCTGTAACCTCTGCCACCTCCCTGAAACAAAGCGTCATCTGTGACATCCGTTTCAGGGGCTGGACTAGTCCCTGCTCGAGTGAGCATGTCAGTTGTAGATTCCTGTCACTCTGCAATATGCACAGTGACAGTGCGATCTCTCATCGGTTCTGATCATAAATAACGAGCTGCCAAGAGAGTGCACTGTCAGTGCGTATTGTAAGAAGAATACTCGGCATGCAGGAAAAGCAAAGACCAGGGCTGCTCCTTGGACTGTCACAGGCTGTTGATATTTGGTGAATTGCTGCATTTTTATTTTTTTAAGTGTATAATTGAAAACAAGAAGAAAAGCCTAAAATGTTGCCTGTTTTATAGGAGGGCAACCTCATAAGAGGCGGAAAACTTCTGAACCACTCGATATAGAAGATCGTCTGGAATCGCTGATATTTAGAGTTGGGGAGAAGGTAAATATTTTCTTCTTGCACCTTTTTATCATGTCCTTGTTGTGCTGTTCCTCTGTGACACTTCCTGAATAAATTGAGTATGGGTGTTACCATTCTTCTTGGGGTCTGTCCACAGTGTCTGACACTGGCAGCAATGATTAGACCGTGTCAGAGCCGTTCATACATTTCTAGGAGGGGTAAGGCCATGTGCCCACGATTAGGTTATAGCAGTGTTTTGGATGCAGCATATTTTTGCTGCTTTCTGATCACGCAGGTAAATCCGCATGTGTTCATCCAACATTGTGGAGTTACTGCACCGTATTCATTCTATTGGGGAAACTTCTGTTGCGGGGAGACAGAAATTGACATAGGCTGAGTTCACACGATGCGTTTTTCATGCGTTTCCGCGGCGTTTTTGCAGTTGCGTAAACGCCGCGGAAACGCATGAAAAACGCATAGTAGAAGGGCAACAATGTTCCCCAATGGAAATCCGCATGTGCTGTGCCCATGATGCGGATTTTTCCGCAGCGTAAACGCTGCGGTCAAAAATCCGCAGCATGACAATTAATTTTGCGGAAACGCTGGTCTTTTGCCGCCATTGACTTGCATTAGACCGCATGGATTACGCATCACTGTATATGTTGATGCGCTTTTCATGCGGTCTAATGTGCGGATGGTACCCGGGTGTGGATGAGAGTCCTCTCATCCAGACCCAGGTACCATTAAAAAAAAAAAAGAATAAAATAAAAAATATATTTATTCTCACCTTCTGACGGCCCGCGCTGCGTCCTGCCGGCTTCCCGGGCTCTTCACGGTTGAATGAAGGACCTTCGCTGACGTCAGAGTCATGTGACGGGTCACGTGACGCTGACGTCGGAAGGTCCTAAAGTCTTCACTGCCGGCAGCCGGGACCGATAAAGCAGGACACCGGGGGCCATCGGAGGGTAAAGTATAGATTTATTTTTTATTTTTTGACATACACACTATATAAATCCATGCTGGTTGCTGGTTGCCGGCTGCATGGATTTATATAGTGTGAAGTTGACAAGCACTTTCCAAGTGATGCTAAAATCGCTTGGGAAGCGCTTGTCAACCCGCATGCGGAAATGAAAGTGAAGACCGCTTCATTTCCGCATGTCCCTGGCAGGAAACCGCATGTACAATCCGCATGCGTTTTTTCCTGCCAGAGAGATGCAGAAACGCTCAGGAAAAAATCCTGAGCATTTCTGCATCGTGTGCACATACCCATACTGTGGCTTGTAAAGATATGCCGAGTGAGAGTTTACGCCGTGTCAAATAGAAGCTCAGTGGGAATGGGATTTCTATAAATCTCATCCACTGTGCTTCTAATGTAGAACGCAGCACAGGTGAGCTGCGTCCAAAGTGCTGCTATTATGGATCGTGGGAACGAAGCCTAACAGGAACAGCAGAGTTTTGAGGTGGGGGGGACACTTCTGATCGATGCAAATCTTCCCCTTTAATTTCTATATTTTTCACACTGTAAATATTCTCCATGTTTAGCAGTAAACGCCATTACTACCTTTTTTTACGGTTGAAATAGTTTTTAATGGGAAAGGTGCCTTTTTCACAAGTGTTCCAATTTCACTACTTATTTAGGTATCCATCAAACCAAGCAAATAACTGGTCTGTTTTAAAAGTCATCTAACTGAAGATAAATTGCCCTCATCCTACTGTACCATGATCTGTGTGACTAAATACTAACCATCATAGTTATAGCTAACATATATTCTCGTTTATAATTGTCTTATTAGCAACCATATGAATGGATTTGACCTGAAATGTCATGTGCATTATTATCATCATTATTACTATTATTTTATTTTCAGAGTACCTCATCGTTGGAAAGCAACCTGGAAGGGCTGGCTGGTGTCCTGGAGGCTGACTTGCCAAACTACAAAAGCAAAATCTTAAGAATTCTTTGTGCAGTGTAAGTGTGTGCCCTAAATCTCTTCTTATACATTCATAAAGTGTACATCCATCTTGTAAAAGTACACCCCTTATATTAATCCTAAGACCGTTCCTATAATGCCTGTTCTTTTTATTTTTTTGTGCCAATCAAAGCTATTTTAATGTAGATACGGGGGGGGGGAGGGAATAGTTTCTTGTATGCCAGGTTGTTGGTGTGTGTGTGTGTGTGTGTGTGTGTGTGTGTGTTTTAATTTTTGCAAAGCTTACCTGGAGCTCTTTTTTGTCCAGCAAAGAGGATAGAATATATTGACTGTTTTAAAGGGAATGTACTTCCTCAGTCTGTGTGCATCAACTAAAGCAAACAGTGGGAGTGATTACCCACTAACTAACTACAAATAATCGAATAATTTAATATTTTGTCTCTTGGAGTTTTGTGGACCATAGGGCACTGACCGACAGGTACTGTCCAATCTACCCCTTGACACAAGTTCTTTGATTCTGATCTCCATACTGCAGGGTAGATCAGATCACCCTCTACTGAACTTTATTTTAATAAGAAAGATAGACCTCCAGACTACAGAAAAGGTGATCTATAAAGATGAAGTGTCTATTCTCTCTTTTTTTAGGTGACATTGTTGGTGTTTTACATATAGAAGAAGTATTATAAGTTATGTTTTAATGTTATTCTCACGATTTCTGTACTGGATGCTTCAAGCGAAAGTTTATTAACCCTTTGCCGACTGGGCAATTTTTAGTTCTCGCACTTTCGTGTTTATTTTAAATTTTGATAGATAAGACTTTAACAGGCATGGAGATGCCACATGTTGTTTTGTGTTTTTTTTTTTTTTTTTTTTTTTTCCCCTCTCTGATTGCTTGTACTATATACAGCAATACCGTACTTTCTCTGACACCTCATTGGTGGACATGACTTAAACTATGGTTTCCTGTGTCCCCCAATAAAGGCTATGCGAGAGATTTTTACGGTGAGTGTTAAATCTTGCTGTTGATAGCACAAATCATGGTCTCCTATGAGTGCCAGCTACGTAGGAGTACAGTCATGATTGGCATCGGGGTCTTCAGCAGATGCCTGGTCATTATGGCAATCCATCGGCATCCTGTGATTGTGTTGTGAGGGCACCGATGGTCGGTGGCCCTTCTGGCCACGTGCTGTAACAGGTTAACAGCCAAGGGCAGAGCTATGCTACCCTCGCAGCTATTACCTTGAGATAATGGATGAATGAGCCAGGCATCATCTGCCAGCAAAGATGGAGGCTCGGCTCCAGAGAACCAACATATGACATACTGGTGCGTCATAAGTCTATATGGTTAAACTGCTAACTTGTATGGCTGCACTTTTATGTACAAGTAATGGCTTGTCCTAATAAGACAATGTGGTGTTTTTTTTTTTTAACTATATTTATAAACTGCAGTGCGCGCCATCTGCCTTTGAAGATGACTGTTTACACTACTCTAGTGGGCCTGCTTAATGCAAGAAACTACAATTTTGGTGGGGAATTCGTAGAAGCCATGATCCGTCATCTGAAAGAAACCATAAAGTCCAATGCCTATGTGGAGGCCATTTATCTAGTAAGTTTCCTTGCCTTGTTTTGTAACCATTTCAAGCACCCTGCCGTCACTGTATGTCATGTGAAACGTTATTTACTGCACCATGCCGCCAGTGACATTAGCCCAGTGGCCACTGGAGCTCCTGCTTCACGGACTTGATTTAGAGGGCTGGAGATACAGGGAAACGTGTTGCCTCAGAAAGCAGCAGTTGTGAGCCCCTGCTGTTTTGTCCTTAGGCCACAACCTCACTATCAGTATTTGGTCAGTATTTTTTTCAGGAGTGGGAACCAAAACCAGGTGAGGAACAATCAGAGAAAAGGTATAATAGAAACCAGTGCACCAATTCTGTATTTATCACCCACTCCTGGTTTTGGCTCCCACTCCTGACAAAAAATACCGACTGAATACTGATAGTGGGGCCGTGGCCTTATACTCCTAATTGACTTTTTCTTCCTCCCTTGGTCAGGAGCTGTGGTATATGCCAACCATGAGCTGGAGCAGCTCTGCATGGGTCGGACACTGCAAATAACAGTACTTTGCAGGAGGACAATTATAAGATTCTCAGTACAGGAATTTTTTTATTCATTTTTTTTTACTTTCTATTCATACATAAAATTGAACTTATTTTATAAGATTTGTTGATTGTAAAATGTACCTTGTCCCTTTTTAAACCCTGCAACAAAAAACTGTTTGCTATTATAGCGCCATTTCTTCCATGGCTCTTTACATGTGAAAAAGGGGTATACATGGCAAAAACCCTGCTTTTGAGGGCTCAGTCTACAATGGATGGGCTATTACTATGTTTTGTAATGACCCATACTATAAAACTTTCATTATTTAAGTTCTAAATCGGCTCCACCTACAGAAAAATACAAAAACCTATGGGTCTAAAAAAAAAATTACTTACTTTTTTAAACAAAAAAATTAAAAACACAAACCTACTTTGGTAACCTCACAATTGTGTTGCTGTATAAAGATTACATGTTAATTATCCTGAATTGTGTTTTAACATTTTCTGGATAATATACTGTGGATATAAAGTCTACACACCTCTGTTTAAAATGCCAGGATTTTGTCATGTAAAAAAAAAATCCTACTAAGATTCATTCCAGAACTTTTTTCCACATTTTGATTTCACACACGACCTGTACAAATCCATTGAGCAACAAACAACGTTTTGAGGGGAAAAATACGATTTGTAAAACTAAAATAATGTGGTAGCAGAAGTGTGAACAGGGCTGTGATTGTGTTCAGAATTGGCTAATCTTTTAAGGATTTCTCAGACTGGCGCATAGTCAGCGTATGACTCTGACAAGTGCTATCCAATGTTTCATCAGATAGCACTCGCTCCAATGTTATACTATAGAGCAGTGCCGACTAGCGTTAATTTTCTCATGTCAAGTTGGCATGAGAAAAAAATAGCTGCATGCTGTGATTGGTAGCGTATATAGGACGACACGCACCCATACAAGTCTATGGGTGTTTGCAAAACATCAGACTGCACTCGGATGATATCCGAGTGCAGTGTGATTACCGCGGAGGCTGGCCATGGAGGAGATGGAGAAATTACTTTCTCCAATAACCCTCCACGACAGCACACACGGGAGGATGTAACCCCACCCTAATAGGGACAGGAAATACGAAGAGGTTTAAATAGCCCCTCCCACATCCTCCCTCCAGTGTTATTTCCTGTCCCTATCAGGGATGAAGAGGTCATCCCGGTGTGCTGGGCCGGCGACCAGGCACTGGGGGAAAGCTACTAGCTGGGTAGTGGAGGATCGAGCGGTCTTTACCTCTCCTCCTCAACACGCTGCTCCCGTCTCCTCCGGATTCGGGACCCCCTCCTGCAGTCCGCGCTCTTGGGCAAGGTCTGCAGGATCTTCTGATCGGAGGCCTCTCTAAGCTCTCCGGTTTATCTCCTCCTCCTCTCTCCCTCTGGATGCGCGGGCGATTCCGGCTCCAGGATGTGGAGCGCACGGTGCGGCGCCGGAAGTGACGTCTGACGCTGGGCGGTGGATGATGACGTCCCTTCCGGCAGTTTGCGTTCCACTGTGGACCGCATCAAAAAGCTATGGGGGAAAAAGAGCGGAATGCTGGCGGTGATCAGAAATCTTCACCTGGACACCGGGGGAGAAGCCCTCTAAACAGATTGAGGTGCTGGTCCGGTCGCCCATAAAAGGAGCCCTGGACAGGAATGCATCTACAGGTAAGACAAAACCATGTCTGTTGAAGCTTCTCACTCTGCATCTGTAGAGCCCAGCGCCGGTCCGGTCCCAGTAAGTATGGCACTGGTAGTCCATCTCCCAGATGCAGGAAATAGTGATTTATAGCTTCCCTCCCCTTCTCCCTTCTCTTGTAGGGGGACAAGGAACCTGCATCTGGAGAAAAAGTTAAACCGTCACGCAAATGTCCCATCTGTACAAAAAAGCTATCGTCCTCCCATAGAAAGCCCCTATGCAAGGACTGTACGGAGAAGATTATCAGGCAGGAACAACCTTCCTTAATGGAGGAGATAAAGGGGATTGTACATCAGGAGATCAAATCCTCCTTAGCCTCTGTCACTCTCCCTACGCCCTCACCTAGTCAGGGTTCTACATCTACTCCCTCAGCTGCCAAAAAGAGGAAAATTAGCCCGCCAGAGGGAGGGGAGGAAGACTCTCAAGAGGAGATGTGTACCTCGGAAGATCTTCCAGAGGAAGGTGAACCTAAGTCCAACCCCTGATAACTCCCAACGAGAGAGATATTACTTTCCATCAGATAGCTTGGAGGAACTCCTCATGGCAGTAAGGAGAACTATGGAGGTCGAGGAAGAAAAAGTGCCCCAAACAGTAGAGGATCAGATATTTGGGGGGTTATGTTCCAGGTAAAAATTGGTGTTCCCTATACACCAGAGTATTAGGGACTTTAGTCTTAGAGGAGTGGGAATCTCCAGAAAAGAGATTAAATAACTCTGTAGGGGTAAGGGATAGACAATGAGATGGCAGAATGCTGGTCTGAAGTCCCAAGAGTGGATATCCAAATTGCACGAGTAGCAAAAAAAAACACACTGCCCTTTGAAGATTCCCCTCAATTAAAAGACCCCTTGGAACGCAAAATGGAGGGACTACTCAGAAAATCCTGGGAGACCTCGGCAACACTATTAAGCACCAACGCAGTCTCTACGGGCGTAGCTCGATCAATGGCTCGTTGGCTAGATCAACTGGAGGAACACCTAGTTTCAGGCACCCTCAGAGAAGACATCTTGGCATCCCTACCGCTTCTACAGAAAGCTACGGGGTTTTTAGCAGACGCCTCTGCAGAATCCGTGAGAGTGGCGGCAAGAGCATCTGGGCTATCAAACTCTGTAAGAAGATCCAGGATTTCAACCATAGGGCCCAGCGACGTGGCATCAAAAATGAAGTTGTGTTTCATCACCTTTAAGGGGAAATGCATGTTCGGGCCAGCCCTAGATGATCTTCTAGAGAAGGCCTCAGACAAGAAGAAGGCCCTCCCGGAACCTAGGAATGTGAGGAAGAGGCCTTTTCGTCCTTCCCAAGAGCAGACCCCTCAATATAGGAGTAAAGGAAAAACAGGACAATGGAGCTACCCAAAAGGTAGAGGAGGCAAAAATCTTTTTCTCTCCCAAAACCAACGTCAGAACAGTCGGGGGCCGCATCTCGAATTTTCTCCCTCAGTGGAAAGAAATCTGCTCAGAACCATGGGTCCTGAGGGTTGTCGAGTTCGGAGTAAAAATAAATTTCTCCTCCTATCCTCCAGAGAGGAAAAGGTTAACACCGCTCTCCTCTCAGTCGTCAGGCCACCCTGATATCCCGACCCTGATATCCGGTCTTACAGACCTATTGTCCTCCGGGTGATATCCCTGGTTCCTACAAGAGAGATAGGCACAGGACATTATTCCAGACTCTTCCTAATAAAAAAAACAAATGGCTCACACCGAGTTATAATCAATCTAAGGCCACTGAATCAGTATATCCACTACCAACGATTCAAGATGGAATCCATCAGGTCGACGGTCCCCCTGATTAGGACAGGAACATGTCATGCCCACAATCTACCTCCAGGATGCATATTACCACATCCCCATACATCCACTTCACAGGAGGTTCCTAAGATTCGCAGTGGCTCAGGGGGGATCAAATAGTCCACTATCAATTCAATGTTCTCCCATTTGGAATTTCATCAGCCCTGCAAATATTTACAAAAGTCATGGCTTATATCAGGGGTCAGAACATTTCAATAGTACCATACCTCGACAACCTGTTATTAATCGGGCCCTCAGTACCAGTACTCCGAGAACATCTACAGTTGACCACTCAGATCCTATAGTCTCTGGGCTGGTTAGTGAACCAGAAAAAATCAGATATGGTTCCCTCCATGACAAAAACATTTCTAGGAGAACTATTGGATTCCCACAGCCAGATGTCATTCCTGCCCAAACAAAAACAGGTCATGATAAAAGCAAAAATCAATGTCCTAAAGGAGCAGAAGATTAGTATCATTAAGAGACTCCATGTCGGTCCTCGGGTCTATGACATCCTGTATTCAGATGGTGGCCTGGGCTCAGGCGCATACCCGAACATTACAGACCCACATCCTTACGAATTGGGACGGATCCCCACGGTCTCTGAACAGGAGAATCCCTATACCACCACGAGTAAGGACCTCTCTATTCTGGTGGCTGAACGGAAAAAATCTGAACAGAGGAGTACCATGGATCCAGAATCCGCTGGTAACCATAAAGGTGGATGCCAGCGAAAAGGGATAGGGAGCCATGGTCTCCCAAGAGCTATTCCAGGGTATATGGACCAAAGAGGTGAGCCAACGCTCATCAAATTTCAGAGAACTAAAAAGCCGTAGAGGAAGTCCTCAGAGCAGCAGAGCCTCTGGTCCAGAAATCTCACATTTAGATATTTTCAGACAGTATCTCAGCAAGAATATTCTCCTGGGCCGAAGAATATCTTCTATCCTTGTCGGCTCTTCATATCAAAGGTTCATTCAATATCCAGGCTGACTTCTTAAGCAGAACAAAGATTTATCCAGGAGAGTGGAGCCTAAACCCAGACGTCTTCCAGATGTTAGTCGAGAGATGGGGCTATCCAGTGGTAGATCTCTTCGCCGGACACCAGAACGCGAAAGTACCTCTATTTTCCCTGGATCCAAACGGCCCTTGCCTGGACGTGGATGCATTCGCTTACAAATGGGAATTCAAAGTAGCGTATGCCTTTCCCCCACTACCTATCCTTTCAAAAACCTTACAGAAGATAAGGACCGAAGGGACCAGAGTAATCCTAGTGGCCCCTCACTGACCAAAAAGAAGTTGGTTCGGAATGTTAACCAGTCTGAATGTGGAGAGCCCTCTAATCCTTCCTCCCATCAAGGATCTCCTTCTCCAGGGACCGATTCACCATCCGGATCCCGAGAGACTACACCTAACTGCCTGGCTTCTGAATTCCTGATATTAAAAACAAGAGGCCTCTCAGAGAAAGTCATCAAAACTCTCCAGGAGAGCAGGAAACCTGTAACGAAGACCATTTAGCATAAGATCTTGAAAACCTTCTTAAGGTGGTGTGCACCCACTCGCCCAGATCCTCATAGGGCTGATGTGGCTCAGATTCTAGACTTTTTACAAGAAGGTCTGGAGAAAGGTCTCAGACCTAGTACTCTTAAGGTCCAGGTAGCGGTGTTAAGTTCATACTTCGATCAAAGACTAGCGGAACATCCGTGGGTGAGAAGATTTATGACAGCAGCCACCCGCATCCACCCTAGATTAACAGACCTGGTTCCCCCTGGGACCTTAACATTGTTCTGAAACCCTTCACCAATTGAGCCCTTATAAACCATAAGACTGGACAGGCTGACCTGGAAAGCTGCTTTCCTGGTGGCAATAACCACAGCCAGAAGAGTGTGTGAACTACAGGCCCTTTCGGTCAACGAACCCTACCTGAGAATCCTGGAAGATCATCTAATTCTCCAACTTGACCCTTCATTTCTACCTAAGGTGGTCTCAAATTTCCACAGATCTCAGGAGATAATCCTTCCATCTTTTTGTGACAACCCAAAAGACAAAAAAAGAGATCGAATGTCCAGAGTGTGGAATTACGAGAATAGTAGTGCACTATCTTCAGGAAACAGAAGAAGGAAGGAAAGACAAGAACCTATTTGTCCATACGCAAGGTCCAAACAGAGGAAAGAAAGCTGCAAAATCCACAATGGCCAACTGGATTAAGAGGGCAATTACGGAGGCTTACCAGATCCAGGATCTACCTCCTCCAGCAAAGCTCAAGGCCCATTCTACATATCTGTCTCCTGGGCTGAAAAAGCCAGCGCATCCATCGAACAGATTTGCAGAGCTGCCACATGGTCCTCAATTCATACTTTCTCCAAACACTACAGACTAGACCTAATGTCTGTTGGAGATTTAGCCTTCGGAAGGAAGGTCCTTCAGGCTATTGTCCCTCCCTAGTATATCTTTGGTATACCTCCTCTATGCTGTCGTGGGGGGTTATTGGAGAAAATAGAATTAGACTTACCGGTAATTCGGTTTCTAATAACCCACCATGACAGCACGGGTAATTCCCTCCCCCTCGCTTATTGTTTCTACGACAGCTTGATCAGTAGAAATAAAAATTAATTTGAAGCATCTATATACTCTTGTGGTCCTTTGTAATAACACTGGAGGGAGGATGTGGGAGGGGCTATTTAAACCTCTTTGTATTTCCTGTCCCTATTAGGGTGGGGTTACAGTCTCCTGTGTGTGCTGTCGTGGTGGGTTATTAGAAACCGAATTACCAGTAAGTCTAATTCTAATTTTCTCAGTCTCCTCACCTGTGCAGCAATTCTCTCATGCGAGAGGATCGGAGCACAATGGCATGATACTCAGCTCTCACTTGCAGCTGTGTTTGAGCCAAGTGTCATTAGCATATTGCATCCGATGCTCTCATGACCCTGGCCCCTTAAACTCATGTTAAATAGTAGTTGTTACAAAGCAGCCATCAGTTATAATGCTTTTCCTCTACCCATATAAAGTTTGGTTGTTCTTGTAGGATTTATTTATTTTTTTTAACAACAAAAGTGCGGCTTAAACACCGCAATGAGATCCCTTTGCTGTGTTTATTAGTCAAGAGAAGGCGACAAAAAAACCCTCAAAGGCATTAGATATAACATGGAACCCTGTGAAGATGGTCATCAAGAAGTGGCTTAAACTTGGCACAGCAGTGACATCTAGAACATTACAAAACAGAGCTGCAGGAATTTATGTAAAGTACTGGTTGTGTACAATCTCCCCTATTCATCATATGTCTGGCCTATGGGGTAGGGTAGCAAGATAAAATCCATTTCTTACAAAGAAAAACATCCAAACCTGACTTGTACCAAAACCTACATCGTCTGACAAAAGCATATGGGAAAACTTGTTCTGGTATGATGAGACCAAAATTTCTTTTTGGTCATTAATTCCAAAAGGTATGTGTGGCACAATGCCAACACTACGCATCACCAAAAGAACATACCCATAGTAAAGCCTGGTGGAGGCAGTCTTATGCTTTTGGTGGAGTCCAATGGACTGACTTCAACTCCTAAAATAAATAATAAATTGGTACAGTAGTTCAATGCAGTATGTGCTGTAAATGTTTTCATGCGGATTTAGGAAAGTTATGAAGTATCCTATAAATGTCTGTTCTGTTCCTGATCGAAGTATCTCGGCTTTTAGTTGAGATGAATTTGTGCTGCACTTTGTGTACATGATCAGGAGTGAGGACGTATTGAGGAGTCGGAGGTTTGGCTTACCGACTTCAGAGCTTTGCTGAACAAGTTTCACTTTATAATTACACCATGAATGTTATAATGTGATGCACTGGAAAGCGGGGAAAAAATTCCAAGTGTGAAATTGCAAAAAAAATGTATGTATTTTTTTTATTTACCTTGTTAACTATATGGTAAAACTGACTTGACAATATGATTCTCCAGGTCAGTACGAGTACGCAGATACCAAACATGTATAGTGGGGTTTTCTTTTTAAGTGAAGGAAAAAAAAATCTGAATTATTTATTTTTTTTACAAAAATTGTTTTACTTATGTTGCCATTTTTCCCAAACCCATTTTCATTTTTCGGGATATGGGGCTTTGTGAGGGCTTATATTTTTTGTGCCCTGAGATGCCATTTTTATTGATAACATTTTGGGGTAGATACAATGGTTTGACTGCTTTTTTTTTTTTTTTTTTTTTTTTTTTTTTTTTTGGCAGTTTTTTTTTTATTTTTCTCTCTTGTTATGCCGCTTACCAATCGGATTAATTTATTATATATTTTGATCAAACCTTTGCGAACTCGACGATGCCAAATTTGTATGTAATGTGTAAGATTTTATATTGTAATCTATATATACATGTACAGTCATGTATACCCCTTTTTTGTCTCTATGTACACGATTTTCATTCATAAACTTGATATATCCTGTTTCATTACATTGTTGTAATGTGTCATCCATTTTTGGTATGTAAGATAGGGAAAGGGGAAAGTAGGAAAAGTGTGGATATAAAGAAATATAAAATGCATAAACTTTATTGATTAAGATCCTATAGATGTAAAATTGCTCATGCATCTATAGATGCATATAAGGTAACCACCTACTGATAGAAAAAGTGGTACCCACTAATAGATCTGGCTGGACGTAGTGTAGGGCAAATTATGGGACACCTCAGTCAAGTCCCTCTAATGTAGGACCGAGGTTGTGTGTATATCTATATCTATATCTATATCTATCTTGCAAAAATCCAGTTGTTTTAAGTATTGTAACAGTGGGAGGTATCAGACATCAGCACTCACTCTCTGCTCAATCACACAATTGCACAGTATATGTATTTACACTGCTTATTAATGAGCCCGCACTGTTCAAAATCATTAGATGCATGAGCAATTTTACATCTATAGGATCTTAATTAATCAATAAAGTTTATGCATTTTATATTTCTTTATATCCACACTTTTCCTACTTTCCCCTTTCCCTATCTTACATGACTATTTTGGTGGTGTACACCTGTGGATATAGATCTGATGAGAATAGACCATTCTTTTGTTCCATTTTTGGTATACCTGTTCTTGGACACACAAAGAATTTTTTTTGCTTTGTGCTCAACATATACAGTCATGACTGAAAGTATTGGCACCTTTTTGAAATTGTTCCAGAAAATGAAGTATTTCTCCCAATTCCAAGGGTGCAAACACTTTCAACCATGACTGTGTGTGTGTGTGTGTGTGTGTGTGTGTGTGTGTGTGTGTGTGTGTGTGTGTGTGTGGCATTGCTCCATCCGCGACTGTTTAAAGGCAAGATTGGTGATTTTATCAGCCATAATGTGCGGGTAAAGATGTGGGCTCAGCATGCAAAGGGACATGGCCTTTCACCAGTACATCAAAGGTCGTGAAGGGGTTAAGGCATGCGGTCTGTGAGATTTGGGATGATTGCCCAACTGTCCCTTCGCTGCCCGCAGTATAACCAGCGTGCATAGTGCTGGCTCCTAAGCGACGCTATTGTTTGTTGTAGCGTGCTACTACTGAAGGATTGCGGATGAATGGCTGACTGTCCCTGCACGATCTGCACATGGCGATATGAGACAATAACTATGTCCCAACGCGTGCCTCGTCGGCTAATCTGACTTCTAGGGGCCATGAATTGTTACCCCTTCACAACATCTGCTGTACGTGTACTGCGCTTTTTGGAAGTGCATTCACACAAACCGTTGTACATGTACAGCACCACGCGTACCGGTCACCCTGCTAAATCGCGTGGTGACAGACAAGATGGCTGGTGTCTCTTGACTGTTTTAAGGGCATAAAAATGAAAAGTTTGAATTTTTGCTAAATTTCTGATATTTTCACAAATGGACACACACAAAATATCGACCTAAATTTACCATTACCATAACTTTAAAATTTGCCTTGGTCAGGGAGGTGAAAATGGGCTTTGGGGTGAAAGGGTTAAACTTAATTAAAAGTATAACTTTATTATCTATTATCTCTCCTATATTCACACTCTCACTTCTGCACCCCCACCTTCCCTCTGTATCATCTAAGTTTGAGTAGGCAATTCCTGATATGCCATGCTGATACACTACTACCCAAAAAATACTGCTGTCATAAATTCAGAGTACTTCAACAAAGTATTTTTGTCCCCTTAGCGCCACATGACGTGTATAGTACGTCATGAGAAGGTGTCAGTTTATACATCATTATGTACTATACCCGCTGTGTGCTGATAGCGGTCACTGACTGGCATGGCTAGAGATAAGGGGACCCATTTCTGTTGCGATCAGTCAGTCAATGTGACTGACCGATCACAGCATGTGATCGCTGGGAAGTGCTAAAATATCAGCACTTCCCTGCACGATTACTGCCGTGCGCTCTGCTCAGCTGACAGCCGAGCTCCTGCTGTAACCTGCACCGTCCCTGGCTGATTAACCCTCCACATGCCGCAATCGATAGCGATCACATCATTTGGATGATTGAGAGCGTGATGGGTCTCCCTCTCGCACCCCTGCAACAAAATCACGGGGAGGTCAAACAATGACCATCTGGTGTGTCAGGTATGGTGGCATGTGGGATTTTTCAAGACCACTTTGCTAACTGCTTATTCACACAGTACATCTATGGGGACTTTCTTCTTATTTCTTGTAACCAAAATTGCAGTTAGATCCAAAAAAGTGGAGTAAGAGATTATTTTTCTAAAATCTTTAGTGCAGCACACAAGTAGAATGTAAAATTGCACTGTAAGCAAGTAACAAGAGGAAATATTTTGCCTTTCTCCTATGTCCCAGCTGAGGTCTATTGGAAACCAGAATGTATGTTAGTGTAGTTTTCCATTGATAAGCTAGTGAGTTTACAGCCGTGGAAGACACTGTACTGACCTCTTTCTTTCTCTCCTCGATCCAACATAAAGGTCCGCTTTTTGTCTGACCTTGTGAACTGCCATGTCATCGCAGCCCCCTCTATGGTAGCAATGTTTGAAGCTTTTGTTGGGGTTACCCAGGAAGAAGATGTACCTCAGGTAAGTGTGAGGCAGTGTATGAAATGACTAAAGTAGGCCAGTCCTAATGTGGTGGTATAGTGCCATTCGATTTGCAGGATGCGGTCAGTTGTCTGTGGTGGCTGGGATGGAGCCCTGAGAACTGACCCATACCTGATGTCATCCGTGGTTTTTCTTTTGGTTAGCTGACCTGGAGCAATGTCACACATGCGTCCCGCCACAATGAGGACATTGCGCCAGGCTAGTTAATAAAACGAAGAACCGTGGATGCTGTCAAGCGGCAGTTCTCAGGGCTCCTGTCCAGCCTTCACAGATCACTGACGTGCCAGGTCTTGCGAAACGATTCGTAGCAACTTCAGTTGTGTGAGTAACTCGTATATATAAAAAGGCACAATATTTCCCACCAGGTTCGCTCTGATTGGTATGTGTTTGCGGTTCTTGCTTCCTTGCCTTGGGTTGGCAAAGAATTATATGAGAAGAAGGATGTGGAGATGGACCGTATCTTCTCACAAATTGAAAACTACCTTAAGTAAGTATTAACCGTCTGTTTATTTTATAGTTTTGTAGACAACTTCTTCTAAATCAACATGCAAATATAGAGCACTGAGCCTGTAATTCCATAACACTGTTTATGCTGGAAATGCATTCTATTTTATTAAGTGTAAATCTGATAACTTCTTTCCCTTTAGGCAACGTCAGAAAATCCATTTGCCTATGTTACAAGTATGGTCAGCAGATAAGCCTCACCCACAAGAGGAGGTAAAGTACCTCCCTTTTTTTTCTTTTTTTTCTTTTGAATATGGCATCAGTTGTCCAAGACTATACATTTTAAATTTTTCTTCTTTTAGTACCTGGATTGTCTATGGGCTCAGATTCAAAAGTTGAAGAAGGATCGCTGGCAGGAGAGACACATACTGCGCCCCTACCTTGCTTTTGATAGTATACTGTGTGAAGCCTTGCAACATAATTTGCCACCATTTACACCACCACCTCACACAAAGGATTCTGTCTATCCCATGCCAAGGGTCATTTTTAGGATGTTTGACTACACAGATGCCCCAGAGGTATTTATTTATTTTCTTAATCTTGAACAACATTGTATTAAATAAAAATACAATTAGTGATGAGCGAGAGTGAATCATTACTCGGAGTATTTGCGGCGTGCTCGGCATCGATGAAAGTGTTAGCCGTGGCTGCATGTGTCGCATGTATCACATCTGTTATACACCTGTGACACATGCAGGGACTGTCTGCCTGTTTGTTGGGCAATCCCTACATGTGTCACAGGTGTATAACAGATGTGACACATGCAGCCGCGGCGACATTTTCATCGATGCCGAGCACGCCGCAAAAACTCAGCAAGCTCCCGAGCGTGCTCGCCGAAAGGATAACAATTCATACTCTCTCCACTAGTGATAAAAATTCAATGATATAATGAAATACAATGAGATGTACGTTCATTTATAAGTAAAAAGGTGGACACATAATCATAGTGCCTTAAAGTATTCAAACCTCGTGAACTTTTCAACTTTTTTTTTCACATTACACCAACAAATTTAAATATTTTTTATTTGGATGTATGTGCTATAACAGCACAAAGTAGCAAGTACTTGGGAAGTGTAATGGAAATTTATGCATGGTTTTCTAAATATTTGAAAATTGTGACGTACATTTGTATTCAGCACCCCTTAGTCAATACTTTGTCGGACCACCTTTCACTGCAAGTCTTTTGGGTTATGTTCTCTATCAGCTTTGCACATCTAGAGGCTGAAAATGTTTTCCTTTTCTTTGCAAACTAGCTCTAGCTCAGTGAGATTAGATGGAAAGCGTCTGTGAACAGCAATTTTCAAGTCAGATTCTCGATGGGATTTAGGTCTGGACTGTGACTGAATCATTCACGCACATGAAAATACTTTGATATAGACCATCCCACTGTAATTCTGGCAGTATGCTTAGGGTCGTTGTCCTGCTGGAAGGTGAACCTACGCCCCAGTCTCACGTCTTTTGCCGCCTCTAACAGGTTTTCTTCCAGGATTGCCCTGTATTTAGCTCCATCCATTTTACCATCAACTCTGACCAACGTCCCTGTCCCTGCTGAAAAAAAGCATCCCCACAGTATGATGCTGCCACCACCATGTTTGACGGTGGGGATGGTGTTTTCAGCGTGACTTGCAGTGTTAAGTTTTCCGCCACACAGAGCGTTTTGTATTTAGGCGAGAAAGTTCTACTTTTGGTCTCATCTGACCAGAGCACCATCTTCAACATGCTAGCGATGTCCCTTAGCAAAAAGTCATGTAGCTGCAAACGGGAATTCTTATGGCTTGCTTTCAAAAATGGCTTTCTTCTTGCCACTCTTCCATAAAGACCAGATTATTAGAGTATACAACTAATAGTTCTCCTGTGGACAGATTCTCCCACCTGAACTGTGGACCTCTGCAGCTCCTCCAGAGTGACCATGGGCCTCTTGGCTGCTTCTCTAATTAGTGCTCTCCTTGTTTAGGTGGATGGCAATGTCTTGGTAGGTTTGCCATACTTCTTCCATATTTGGATGCTGGATTGAACAGTACTCCTTGAGATATTCTGTGATTATCTTTCTTTACTCTTCTCCACAACTTTATCCCTGACCTGTCTTGTGTGTTCCTTGGTTTTCATGGTGCTGTCTGATCCCTAATGTTTTCAAGTCTCTGAGGCCTTCACAGAACAGCTGTAGTTATACTGAGAATATATTGCACGTCGGTAGACCATTTACTAATTATGTGACTCCTAGAGGCAATTGGTCACTCAGGATTTTATTTGGGAGTATCAGACTACAAGGGGCTGAATACAAATTCATGTCACAATTTTCAGATTTATATTTTTAATAGAATTAGAAAACCATGTATCCATTCTTTTATCCTTCACAAATACTTGCTGCTTTGTTTTTAATGTTACACTCACAAACTTAAACTATTTTATTGGGATTTTATGTGATCTATACCAACACAATGTGGAAATATTCACCAGTATGAATACTTCTTTTTCAGAGCTCTGTATTGCATTGACTGACAACAAATACTGCAGCACAGCAAGTCCATTACATTATAATAAGTGAAATTTGCCTCATTGTACATAATTATTTAGCCAGGGTTTAGATCATCTCTTGCCATGGGGGGGCACAACAGACTGATTTAGCTCAGGGTCTGCACTCAGTTTCCTTTTCTTGCACATAAGCAGGACCCCCTGTGTGGCACCATAGTGTCTCTTCTGATCTCTATAATCTAGGTTAGATGACAGTTGATGCAGTGAGTGGCTCTGCTGTAATTACTGCTTTTTAGCTGACCTTTCCTGAGACGATGAATTGTGTTCTCAGGATCTTTCAGGTTCCCAGTGGACTTATCCCCATTAATCAGAAAGGATCACTTAGCCAGTGTAAATGTGATAACTTTTAATGCAAGAAAAGGCAAAGATTATCTTTCTAATTCCACCAGTCCTCTGGATGCCACTTGGGGTGGTCGTTTATAAACAATGCATTTTGAGCGCTGTATAATCACCCGTGCGTATAGGCTGCCATGGTTCTTGGCAGTGGGAGTTCTGTTTAAGCCGGATGATGAACCGCCGAGAACCATGATCTTTAGTGCTGCACAAAAGATCATGTCATCCGATGAACAAGCATTGTGAAATTAGCGGTTTAATGTTTTTCCACGATTAACTTGCAGTGTCAATGACCCTTTAGGCAATGTTTCCACAATGAGTTTTTGATGTTGCAGTCTTTCTGCGCCTAAGTAAAATAGGTTACTTGCATTTTTTTCCTTGTGTTTTTGAGTAGGTTGGTTTCCATGCATTTTCGATGTCACATTTTTTTGTCTTTTTAGTATGTCATGTTGTAATTTAATTGTGCCTTGTTTTTGATACTTCTTAGCATTTGGCTTTGACAAAACATTGACAGTGATGTGCAGATAACAACATGCATTTGATTAGTTTCCGTTGCGGAAACTCGCTAAACGTTTACGTGTTTTTTAACGCGGATTTCCCACATCTAATGCAACTCTATGGGGAAATTCCACAAAAAACTGTGTACCCGCAAGAGAAATTGTCATGTTGTGGATATGAAACACACACACCGCAGGTCAGTTTACACTGAGTAAAAAAGCACAGTGGGCATGAGCTTTCTATAAATCCCATCCACTCTGCTGGAACTGTACAGCACTGTTTTTGACTGTGAAAATACGCTGTCAAAACTCACTAAAAGCTCATAGTGGGTTCACAGCCTTAATGTCTTTAGTTTCCATTGGCTTCCCCTAGTGGTGTGTGCAATCTGATAAGTTTGGCATGTGTAGGAACTAGCACTACTGGCTTAGTATCAGCCCCCAATGTTGGCAGCCGTCACCCAATTAGGATTTTACAAGTGCACTAGGTAATAAATGTCTAGGGCAGTGGTTTTCTCTAAAATCCTATCAATGCATGTAAATTTATATTGTTTTTGCTGTTTTAGGGTCCAGTAATGCCTGGAACTCATTCTGTAGAGCGATTTGTTATTGAAGAAAATCTGCACTGCATCATTAAATCACACTGGAGAGAGAGGAAAACCTGGTAACGGATGCATGAAGTATTTTTTTAAATACCATTTTTGATGTTTGTATACAGAAAAATTACACAAGCCATTATTTTTCTCAGTTTTAAATATGTCATGGATTTTCAAAAGTTCATTTCACCCGATGAACAAGTGCTTGTTAATCAGATGATTGGTAGCCTGTTTGCATTAAGACCACATTCACACGTGTAACGGTACGGACTATGATTCCCAGACCTGTCGCGAGTCTTTAGACCTGACCTTGACAGGCTCCTATATGCCTATGAGACTGTCAAGATGGGGTCAGGAGACTCGCAGCCAGTCCGTGAATCATGGTCCATCCTCAGACCATGACACAGATGTGTGAATGCGGCATGAATGATTACAGACACTTGCTTGTGATAATTCTTTTCTGTCTAAATGCACTTTTAGCCATAGGATTTGCAATCAGATGTCCAATAGTTTTGTCTTGGCATGGTTTACTTTATATTCGTGCAAAATGTTCAGATAAAGTAGAGAAAGGGTTAAAGCAAAATCTTCCCTAGAGACAGTGCGAAAGTGTGTGTTTTAATACTGGACAGTGTCAGTAGGATTTATTGTAGCAATAGTATGCCCAGTTGTCTGATTATTTGGAGTAGCTCTCCTTACTCTTACGTGCAGCCTGATGCTAAGTTGAAGACGGTGGGGCAGAGTTACTAAGCAATATGTGCCACACTTCTTTACAGAAAGATCAAACTAGTGCTCATGTGGTAGACCAGACTTATGCCTCATGTAAATGGTTAGACAAATATTTTGCTGCAATTTTTGTTTAAAGTAAGCCAATGTCCAACAAGAAAATCAAGATGCCCCAAAGCTATCACGCAACGTGTGCTGCCATTTCTTGCCCACTTAGTCAGTTCTGAACCTTTTTACTGACTGCCAAATGTTTTTTTTCACAGACCTTAGGGATAAGGGAACAGGGTATATTGAAGGGCAAAAAGGCAGTTTGTGTGGGCTGTATCCTATAGCGACATGATGTGCCAGGAAAGAAAATAATAAAGGAAGATGAGGTGGGCTCTAACTAGCACCTGGACATGTAGTCTGCAAAGACTATTTCCTCTTCCTACCAACCTAAATAGAGGCTAGAAAAAGTTGTGGTCACATTGCTTTTACAGTAGGCTCAGTAGACATGAACACAGGATGACGGGTGTAGTGACCTTCTGTTCTTTGTTGCTGCCTTTCTAACAAGATTGTTTCCTTTTTTTCACTTTAGTGCTGCCCAGCTTCTTAGCTACCCAGGGAAAAACAAGATTCCCTTGAACTATCATATTGTTGAGGTATGTCTTTTGAAAGTATTTCAAAGTACCAGAGGCAGCATGAATCAGACATTTGTCGCATTATTGCTTCCTTGCATGTCTTAGGCGTCACTCCGATGTCTGTGTCACACGTACATGTTGTATCATTTTTTTTATCACGGATACAACACGTACCCATTATAATCTATCTTTTTCTTCACATGTCCGTGCTTTTCTGGCAGCACTGATGACAAGAGCCAATATAAGCCTATGGGTCTTTGAAAAACATGTACAACACCCGGATGGCATGCATGTGCCATTTGTGTATAGGAGAAGCTTTGAAATTTCTTTTATCTGTGAAAAACCGCTGACACACTGATAACATACTGATTCACAACGCTGACATTTTTTTACATAAGTGTTTAAATACCGATGTGTGAATGAGGCGTTCCTCTGGGCGTTTCACAGACACGCGTGGAGAGAACGGTCAGTCATGGGGTGCTGGGCAGGGAGAGGCTTCTCAAATGTCTAGACCAAGGTAGCATGTACTCCGTTTGGCTCTTCAAAGCACTGCTTTTCTGAAATGCAGCATCATTTCCGAGTCGGAACATACAAGACTGCGATAACACAGCCAGTGCCTAATTCTTGCTGCCTGCAGTTTTGACAGGATCCCTTTTAAAGCAATCAGTATTTTGTACATTTGCTAATGATCTAATTATTTTCCATTGTTATTTACACATTACTTTTTTATTTTACGCTCTAGGTCATCTTTGGGGAATTATTTCAGATTCCAGTTCCACCACACATCGAGGTCATGTACACAACATTGTTAATTGAACTCTGCAAGCTTCAACCAGGATCATTGCCACAAGTGGTATCCTTTTGAAGAGTAATTAGTTTATTAGCTAGGAAGTGCCTAATTGACGGGGAACTAGTACAACATTTTTCCCACATTTCCCCTAATCTCAAGATGCCAAAAGTGTTACAAAACCACAGTGGAACTGAGATGGGAGGTTTTCACATCAGCCACTGTCTAAAAGAACCCTATATTTGTTTAGGGTTTTTTATGTTCCTGTTTTTATTGTATCTACTTCTGGTTCATATCTTACCCACTATCACATTCTCGGTATTTATTTGGCAGCTGTGTGTCGACCACCATCTTTTTCTTCTGGTTTCTGCTGTGGGTTATTTATTTTTTTTTCATATAATGTGCCATGAATGTGTTCCATGTAGTTTTCGTCATAGACATGCACACTATTGTGTATATGGTATTGCCCTTCCCCTCTGGCTTTATCTACTTTTAAATCCTTAATGACTAAACCAGCTTGCCCAAGCTACTGAAATGCTGTACACTCGATTGGATACAATGAATGTAAATTGTATTGACAGGTAATTCACTCTGTAGTCCATTGCAGTGTTGGCTTTTTCTGCATAATATCTGTGGCTGAACATGGTTTAATTGGTAACAATAATGCCGTCTGAGACATCCATCTTTTTATTGGGGAAAAAAAATCTTTATTGTAAATTGATAGTAATATCATTAAAAGTAAGTGAACTGTGTTCAGATAACCCAAATGTCATCACCATCGATAATAAGGTTGTCATAGATTCACGCTCTCTGGCAGCTGCTTGGAACAATAAGGCACAGGGCTTTTATCTCAAAACAGAATGTTGATTTCCACTGGTTGCACCAAAAACAAAACTAGTGCAAGCAGTTCCCTTCATATGTAACATGCATAGTGAAAGGAAGTCCACCTGTGTGCAATCTAGGTGTCACATGGTCTGTCAGTATATACACACCTTTACTGAAAGGCCACAGAGGCTGCAACACCATTAAGCAAGAGGCACCACTGACCAAACAACACCATGAAGACCAAGGAGATCTCCAAACAAGTCAGGGATGGGTTCTTTAAAAAAAAAAAAAAAAAATTATATATATCCCAATGTCTGTTGATCCCCCGGTGCGTCATCAAATCCATTATCTTCAAATAGAAAGAGCATGGTGCCACAACAAAACAAACCTGCCAAGAGAGGGTCGCCCACTAAAACTCTCAGCCCAGGCAAGGAGGGCATTAATCAGAGAGGCAGCACAGAGGCCAAAGGTAACCCTGAAGGAACTGCAGATTTCCCAAGCAGAGACTGGAGTATCTGTCCATACGACCACAATAAGCCATACACTCCATAGAGGTGGCCTTTATGGAAGAGTGGGCAGAACAAAGCCTTTACTTACACAAATTATAAGGCTAGTTTTCAGTTTGTCAAAAGATGTGGGAGAATCCCCAAATATATGGAGGAAGTGATGTGGGCAGATGAGACCAAAATTGAACTTTTTGGGCACCAAGGTAAACGCTATGGCACCAAACTTACCCCACTCTTCACCCTAAGAACAACATCCCCACAGTGAAAAATGGTGGTGGCAGCATCATGCTGTGAGGATGTTTTTCAGCAGCGGGGACAGAGAAAATGGTCCGTGTCAAGGGGTAGATGGATGGTGCGAAATACAGGGATATTCTTGAGCAAAACCTGCTTCAGTCTGTCAGTGATTTGAGACTGGGATGGAGGTTCACCTTCCAATGAGACAATGACCCAAAGCAAACGACTAAAGCAACACTCGAGTGGTTTTAAGGGGAAACGTGTAAATGTTTTGGCGTGGCCTAGTCAAAGCCCATACCTTAATCCAATTGAGAATCTGTGGTCCGACTTGAACATTGTTGTTCACCAGAGGAAACCATCTAACTTTAAGGAGCTGGAGCAGTTTTGCCTTGATGAATGGGCAAAAATCCCCCAGTGGAAGATATGGCAAGCTCATAGAGACTTATCCAAAGCGACTTGCAGCTGTAATTGCCACAAAAGAAGGCTCTAGAAAGTACTGACTTTAGGGGGGTGAATACTTATGCACACTGAAGTTTTCAGTTATTTTGTTTGCTTCACAATAAAAAGAAAACCAAATGTTCAGTTATAGGCATGTTCTTTACTTGAACTGATGCAAACCCTAAAACAGTGAAATTCCAGGTTGTGAGGTAGCAAAACACAAAAAATGCCAGAGGGGTGAATGCTTTCACAAGCCACGATCTCCTACCCAAGACTTTACCTTCTGCTTTCCTACAAAGGGTTGTCCACTCCATAGACCAGGGTTACATGACCGTAGATTCTCTCCGAGAGAATCTGGTCTCAAAGCACACTCCGATCAAACTTTGATTTGAGTTTGCTCAGAATATCAGCATAGCGTGATCGGATTCTCTTAGATGAGAGAAATGTACCACAGTGTGAGGAGCAGATGGAGCACAACATTTCTTCATCTTCTCCATTGTGTGAGTTTGCAGAAATCTGACTCCGATGTCATCTGAGAGCAGTTTGATGTTTTCTACACACCCATAGACTTCAATGAGTGAGTCTCTTAAGATTTCAGAGTGAAATTGCAGCATACTGTGGTTTTTGGTTTTTTCTCACAGACAGATTCTGTCTGAAAAGGAAAAAAAAAAAATCTGTCATCAGCACTGCTCCATTGAATAACATTGGTCCGAGTGCTATCTGATAGTACTTATCCAATTTATATGCTAGTGTAACCCTGCCCTAGGATAAGTCCTCAATATCCATAGGCGGGGGTGTGCCATACCCCCCACCTGTGCCAGTCAGCTGTTTCTGGTGCGGCTGGATGTTATCAGCTGTGGAACAGCACAACTGTATAGTGGTCTCAGTGGGGTACTGCAGATCATTAATTAGAATAGGGGCAGATGTGCAGTAGCTGCTCCTACTATACAGTTGATAGAGCTGTTCTGTGCAGCTCATAACATCCGGCTGCTGCTAGCATCGGGAACAACTGGTCGATGGGAGTGCCGGGTGTCACACCACCACTTATCTGCTATTTGATGACCTTTGACAACTCATTTTAAGTGTGCATTCTTACTATTTTGATATTTTGTTAATCTTTTTTTTTTTTTTTTACTTTGCCTCCAGGTTCATAAATTGGTTTTCTCACCACCTGAGTAACTTTCAATTCAGATGGAATTGGGAAGATTGGTAAGTGCTTAAATGGGAACTGTATTTTCAACAAACGTTGCATAAATCAATAGTCCTAGTCCGGTCTGATTTTTAAGAAACTTCTGTAAAGTATCTTATCAGAGTAATCTGTTTCTTTCCCCACTTACCAGACCTCCCCCGCCATATGAGACCTCCCCTCCCCCAATACAAGAGAAATAGATTTGTTAAAAAGCTCCCTTGAAATCTTGTTGCCTCAGCCCCGTATAGACATCCGTTCTGCTTTTCCTTTGTGTCTCTGTTGCATGTCTCCTTTGTTACCTGTGTATGTCTGCAATCCTAGCAGCTAGTCTCCTCCCACCAGCTCAGAGTGGATTGCAAATTATAAATAGAGCGATCAGAGGGAAAATTCAGGACACCCGTCATATAATGGCTAGATATAGTTTTACTGTCACGTGGTACCGTTTAGTCTGAAAAGTTTCTTGAAAGCACAGTTGCACTTTAACCAAATCATGGCTGGTGATCTATCCCTTCAAGAGCTGATTATATAGTCACGAATCATATTGTAAAACCATGACAAAATGGTATTATACCCCAGCAAAACTTCATTGATAGAATATTTCCCAATCTGAATTATGTTGGAGAGAATGTAGCCAAAAAGGTCCTCTTTTACATATACTATGGGACTTCATTAATCTTTTCTCTTTGAACAGAGGTTTTTGGGTTGATAAAATATGCAACATAGATATTCCACCTACTCCTCAATTAGCCATTCTATCCCTGGGAATATATGATTTTCCACTTAAAGTAAGATCTATAATACAAATTTTCTTGGTAACAAAGCTGTTATTGTCTAAATGAAAACAAACGTGTATTCCCTCAATTACAGAAGTTATAGACAGAATTATGAACAATAATGTTTGAATATACGTATGCAATCAGAAATAACACACTCTCAACATATGACTTGAAATGTTCATATGGAACTCGATATATCCTCATAAATAGGAGTCCTTAAAAGCAAAAGATATGATTAAAATTTGTATAACGGAAATCTATACCATTCATTTATGATTGAATAGACTAATGTTCTTTTCTCTGCAAATATTGTATTGCAAGGTGCAATTGGTTCAGTTGACCTTTTATGTATATGTTTTTATTTATGTTCCTTTGTCCCTTTTCTCTACATTCTGTTTATCCCTTCCCTTTTCCTCCCATTTTTCTTGTTACATAGAAATTATATATCTATATTTCCGTGTGTGTGTGTATTGTAACCCTTCCCTTTAAAAATTAATACAAATAATTTGAAGAAGAGCTGATTATATAGTGAGCACAGCAGGAAGTTTAGATGGTTTGATCAATGTTTTACACAATCTGTCATGCAGACTTTACAGAGGTTGTTTGTTTTTTTTGTTTTTTTAGCAGAAACTTGTATCGTCTACTTTCCAAAACAAGATAATTACTACTATCTCTTTATATTTCAGGTCTGATTGCCTTTCACAGGACTTGAATAGACCTAAACCCCAGTTTGTTCGGGAAGTCTTGGAAAAATGCATGAGGTAGTGAATGTTCTATCGCCTGTTGATAAAATCTTTTACTTTTTGGAATATTACATTTGCGTGTTTCATATTTCAGTCAACTGAACAACCCCTACTCCTAAGGCAATCCGTCCTGGTTGCTGACAATGGTGCAATGTTAATTCCCATTTGCTCTTTGCCAAGGAACGGCCTACCCTTTTTATGAAGTCCATATAACCTATTTTGGCCTTTTATTAAGGAGAGGTTGTTTAGTTGAAACAACCTTCTTATATTGTAAAGTGCATGTTTAGCCTCCCCTCTACCCACTGCTGTAAATATGAGTTTACCTTGGTCTAGTTATCACCCTGGGCAATGATACTGTTACTGAATGGTCTAATGATCATGAGCAGTGTGAATATTACTGCATGTAAGTGTTGACTAATGAAAGAAAGCTGCATCAAGCTCAAGAAATAATGTTCTGCCTCTTACATACTTAGAAATAAAACACACATGTATGTATGCCACACTTTTCTACTGCATAAAATGTGTGAACTTTGCCTTTTAATATATGTTTACCAGTCTGTTTTTATTTCAGACTTTCTTACCACCAACGAATATTGGATATTGTTCCCTCATCATTTTCTGCATTATACCCAGCTGAGCCAAAATGCGTATTCAAATATGGTGATGAAAGCAGCAGTAAGTTGGCGTTTTTGGATGATGCTTTGTATCTGCCATAAATAAAATAAGATCAAAATTGTCCACTTTTTGCCTGGAGACAGGGTTTTTTCATTTAACCCCTTTCCGATGTGGTCAGTAATAGTACGCACCACGTCGGAAAGGCCGGCGCTGAGCCCGCACTGAACCGGGCACATGTCAGCTGATTATTACATAGCGATCCACCCGCGGCTGCTAACTAGTTAAATGCCGCTGTCAATCTCTGACAGCGGCATTTAACAGCGCCGCGCCGGAAGCTTGTCACTTACCCCTCCCATCAGTGACCCCGTCACGTGATTGCGGGTCACTGATGGGTGGGCATGACAACCCTGGGTCTGCAGCAGACCCAAGTGGTTGTGATGTAAAGATTGCTATGAGTGCCACCTAGTGGTCGGCGCTCATAGCACAGGAGCATTTCTGCTACACAGAGGTGATCTGCTCATCGCCTCTATGTAGCAGAGGCGATCGGACAGTTGCTGTTTCTAGTCTCCTATGGAGACTATAGAAGCAAGCAAAGTGTTAAAAAAAAAAAAAAAAAAAAATTATATATATATTATATTTAAATCACCCCCCCCCCCCCCCCTTTTGCCCCATTCAAAAGGAAAATAATAAAAAATAAAAATAAACCCCACATACACATTTGGTATCGCCGTGTTCAGAATCGCCCGATCTATCAATATGAAAAAAAGAATTAATCCGATTGGTAAACGGCGTAACGAGAAAAAAATTCTAAATGCCAGAATTACGTTTATTTTGTCGACGCAACATTGCAGTAAAATATATATATATATAATTAGTACAGACCAGACACACCTTCTCATTTAAAGATTTTTCTCCTTCCCCCATGACTGCACCACGGAGAGAGGGGATCCGCCCTTCAAGGACAGGAAACCTACAGATAAAAGGGCGGTGCCTCTCTCCCGCATCAGTTGGTTTCCTGTCCTTGACGGGACCCTACAGTCTGGAGGAGGCATACCTGCGGGGTGCCAGAAGATGGACGTCGAGGGATGCCAGTCCGATCCAGGCAGCGGGGGTCCCCCTGCCTCGGCTAGTGCGGTGTCCTGATGCGCCACCGCTGAGGTCAGTGGGCCTTTAGGGTGTGCGGAGGGGGGTCTGGACGAAGAGGAGGCCGCCAGGACTGTGCTGGACCCCCCTGGTTGCGGAGGTGACGGATGACGCGGCGCCGCAATGCATGACTGGGTAGCCAGTCGGCGCGGGCGTCCCCCCACAGGACGGGGGAGGAAGGGGGGGGGGGGGGGTGGCCGGGTCACTACAGGCACTATGGGAGGGACTCCCAGTGCCTTAAAACACAGCAGAGGACGCCAGTATTTGCTCTTCTGGGCTCTGGCACGCTGTGTGAAAAATATATATACAGTACAGACCAAAAGTTTGGCCACACCTTCTCATTTAAAGATTTTTCTGTATTTTCATGACTATGACAATTGTACATTCACACTGAAGGCATCAAAACTATGAATTAACACATGTGAAATTATATACTTAACAAAAAAGTGTGAAACAACTGAAAATATGTCTTATATTCTAGGTTCTTCAAAGTAGCCACCTTTTGCTTTGATGACTGCTTTGCACACTCTTGGCATTCTCTTGATGAGCTTCAAGAGGTAGTCACCGGAAATGGTCTTCCAACAATCTTGAAGGAGTTCTTGGTCAAATAGCCCTTATACAGCCTGGAGGTGTGTTTGGGGTCATTGTCCTGTTGAAAAATAAATGATGGTCCAACTAAACGCAAACCGGATGGAATAGCATGCCGCTGCAAGATGCTGTGGTAGCCATGCTGGTTCAGTATGCCTTCAATTTTGAATAAATCCCCAACAGTGTCACCAGCAAAGCACCCCCACACCATCACACCTCCTCCTCCATGCTTCAGGGTGGGAACCAGGCATGTAGAGTCCATCCGTTCACCCTTTCTGCGTCGCACAAAGACACGGTGGTTGGAACCAAAGATCTCAAATTTGGACTCATCAGACCAAAGCACAGATTTCCACTGGTCTAATGTCCATTCCTTGTGTTCTTTATCCCAAACAAGTCTCTTCTGCTTGTTGCCTGTCCTTGGCAGTGGTTTCCTAGCAGCTATTTTACCATGAAGGCCTGCTGCACAAAGTCTCCTCTTAACAGTTGTTGAGGAGATGTGTCTGCTGCTAGAACTCTGTGTGGCATTGACCTGGTCTCTAATCTGAGCTGCTGTTAACCTGCGATTTCTGAGGCTGGTGACTCGGCTAAACTTATCCTCAGAAGCAGAGGTGACTCTTGGTCTTCCTTTCCTGGGGCGGTCCTCATGTGAGCCAGTTTCTTTGTAGCGCTTGATAGTTTTTGCAACTGCACTTGGGGACACTTTCAAAGTTTTCACAATTTTTCACACTGACTGACCTTCATTTCTTAAAGTAATGATGGACACTCGTTTTTCTTTACTTAGCTGCTTTTTTCTTGCCATAATGCAAATTCTAGCAGTCTATTCAGTAGGACTATCAGCTGTGTATCCACCAGACTTCTGCACAACACAACTGATGGTCCCAACCCCACTTATAAGGCAAGAAATCCCACTTATTAAACCTGACAGGGCACACCTGTGAAGTGAAAACCATTTCCGGTGACTACCTCTTGAAGCTCATCAAGAGAATGCCAAGAGTGTGCAAAGCAGTCATCAAAGCAAAAGGTGGCTACTTTGAAGAACCAAGAATATCAGACATATTTTCAGTTGTTTCACACTTTTTTGTTAAGTATATAATTCCACATGTGTTAATTCATAGTTTTGATGCCTTCAGTGTGAATGTACAATTTTTATAGTCATGAAAATACAGTAATGAGAAGGTGTGTCCCAACCACTACTATAGAACAGGCCCCCCCCATCGATGTAAACGGTGGAAATAAGACTTTTAGCAAATACGTTGCACTGTCAATACTGCCTGAGTGGCGCTATCACTGACCACTCACAGGCATCACGTGACCCCCGACTGCAGTCTCCTCTGGAATCCGATGTCACATCGTCGGGCGTCACAGCGATGCGTTCCCCGCTGATTGGTGGGCTGTAGACGAGGTTTCCCCGCGCATCACACCCAGCATCCACAGTGCGCTTTTCCTCTCCTGCATTCATTGGGAAAGCACACTGTGGATACTGGGCTGTGACGCAGCCCATCAGTCAGCGAGGAGCGCCGCTCACGGGCAATATTGACAGTGCAAGGTATTTGCCAAAAGTCTTATTTCCACTGTTTTACATCGATGGGGGGCATGTTCTATAGTAGTGGACAACTTCTTTAAGATTAAAAGCCATGTTGTCACACCCTGTAATGAACAAGAATGTGTAAATGCCCATAGTTAACAAAATCCTTATGTGTTTTTTTTTAAAAAAAAAAAAATAAAAAATAAAAATCTGATATCTTATTGCGATTTCAGTATGTTGAAAGTCTAGAAAAATATACCCTAGAAGAATTGAGCCAACATTTTAAGTAAATTGTCATAAATTAATACATTTTCATTGACTCCCTTTTTAATGTGTGCATTTTGTTTCCACTTTAGGTGCTCTTCCTGGATATGCTGTTGCTATTAACTTGACCAATGCCATAAAAAATAAGGCCATTAGTGAAGATATTTTTAGTATGTTAAAAGATGTGCAAAACACTAACCAAGATGATGATGATGGTAACATATCTTCTTTTTTGAGTTTTTAAATAAAATATGATCATATCATTTTCTAGCACCATTTTAGCTTCTCGCTGGGTAATCACAATTTACATGTTTTGCTTCCTTTTTAGATGAAGGGATGAGCTTTAACCCACTGAAAATAGAGGTGTTTGTTCAGTCCTTGCTCAATTTGGCTTCAAAATCTTTTAGCCATTCATTTAGTGCACTTGCAAAGTAAGTAAATTGAGCACCACATTGTTGCATAGATTTACAACTTTTACTTGATAACTATCTGCTGCATAATTAAATTTTTTTAAAGCGTATCTGTCACCATATTTGACCCATCTAAACTATTAATGCAGTGTCCTCCCCATAGCCTGGAAGAGGTAATTTATATAAAGTGGGGGAAAAAAAAGAGGATTTCTCACAACACATCTAATATGAGACATACAGGGATGACTTTGTTCAGCAGTCTATATATAGCCTGTATGTCCATAGTAATTGTTTTAGATAGGTCAAATGTGGTGACAGATTCTCTTTTTAAAGGTTTTATTTTTTTGAATTTTTTCCTTCATTTCTTTTTTTTTTTTTTTTTTAAAGGTTTCATGATGTATTTAAAGTCCTGTCTGACACCGAGGAAGGAAAGCTCCATATTTTGAGGGTGGTGTATGATGTTTGGAAAAATCATCCTCAGGTGAGCTTTTAAACATGACCGTTTTAACATTAGAACAATTTTTAGATACATAAAAAAAGGCTTTTATTTTAATTCCTTTTTCTTTTCTCTGCAGATGATTGCAGTACTCGTGGATAAAATGATCCGAACACAGGTTGTAGATTGTGCTGCTGTAGCTAACTGGATCTTCTCCCCAGAGTTATCTCCTGACTTTACTAGGTGAAATAAAACATCTTTTTGCTGCTTGCTAAATGCTTAACCCCTTACTGACATATGATCTACTGGTATGTCATATGTCTGCTCATGGTCTTTGATGCAGACTCAGTTCCTGAGCCCACATCTTTTTGCCAGCAGAAAAGCTGTAGTTATACTGAGAATAAATTACACGAGTGGACTCCATTTACCAATTATGTGACTTCTGGAGGCAATTGGTCACTTGTGAGTATATTTAGAGGTATTGGACTACAGGGGCCAAAATACAAATGCAAGGCACAATTTTCTGATTTTTATTTTTGATATAATTAGAAAACCATCATTTCCTTTTACACTTCACAAATACTTGCTACTTGGTGTTGGTATATCACGGGTGAGTTAACAATTTTTCTGCCAGGGGCCATTTTGATATTTAGAACATCACTCGGGAGGTCATACAAAATTATCGGCTTTTAAATTCATTCTGCTACATTTGGTCAAACATTTAATTAACTCAACCCTAATGTGATGGCTGGAACTGCTTTTCTCTGGTGCGATGATGTTAGGTGGTGGGGGGAGGGGGGGGGCGTCGGGGGGGGGCGTCCCCCTTGCTGGAAAGGTGCACACCCATATTCCCCAATGGGGAATGTGGATCGCAAGCCAGGTGTGGGGGGCGGAGGCCTATAGGGGTTAAATGCCGGATTATGCACCAGGGAAGTGCTTCCTAGCATACTCTGGCACCGGCTATGAGCGAGCAGGAGCTACAGGAGCTGCAGTCCCTGCACCCCCACTCACCACCCCCACCGCAACATGGGAAGCATGCGAAAGGACCCCCCCAGTGACCCTTCACAACAGCACGGCCAAGGTGACGGTGGAAGCTGGCGATCTGGCAGGTCTTCGCAACGTGGCAAGGACTCCAGCGTGACGTCAACCATGAGGATAGGCCCATCTACTGGAACGGGTTCCTCTCCAAATCCGGTATTCCCTCTTACAGCAGGATGGTAAGTGATTCTTCGCGAAAGCTCCCTTGTAACTTGGACCCCCCCCCTTTTTCTTCTCTCATCAGGGAAGGAAGAGTACGGGCAAGTCCAAACACAGGACCTACGTGCTTTGCGCAGAGGATCTGCCCACCACATGGGAAAAAAGACTCTGCAACTCATGTATTGAACAAACAATTTGCAAGGAGACCCCTAAGTTCACCTTAGAGCTCAGATCCCTGATTAAATCCCAGGTTGAGGATACCTTCAAGTCCCTGCAGAAGGAGGGGAAGAAACAGGGGGGAAAACCAGGAACCTATCCCCTGTATCAGGATCTAGCAGTTCAGACGAGGGGGTAGACTCAGATTCGTCCTTCTTATCTTCGTCCTCGTCATCTTCTGGGAGAGGGTGACGTAGCTGTTTCCCTATAGAGGGTACGGACAATTTAATTAAGGCAGGTAGGTCCACTATGGGGTTGGTAGATCTCGCCTCAAGAAATCAGTCCAGGACATGATGTTCAGTGGCCTGGAACAAAAGAAAAGATCTTTCCCTCTCTATGACAAAGTCCACTCCCTGATTAAAAGGGAATGGAAAAAGCCAGAAAGAAAGGGCCTGTTGTCCCCTTAGAGGAAATACCCCTTTGAGGACCTGGTATGCTCATTCTGGGGAAAGGTGCCAAAATTAGAGGTGGCAATAGCTAAAGCCTCTAAGAAATTTTCCCTGCCATTTGAAGACATGGGGGTACTAAAGGACCCAATGGACAAAAAAAGCTGACACCTTCCTAAAAGGGGCTTGGGAGGCCGCAGGGGGAGGGTTAAAACCTGCAGTTGCAGCCACATGTACAGCCCGATCTTTGATGGTCTGGCTAGATAAACTAAAGACATAACTTAAGAACAAAACACCCAGGGATAACATACTAGGCTCCATCCCAGTAATGGAGGGCGCAGCAGCATTTTTGGCTGACTCATCAGCCGATTCTGTTAGGCTGGCAGCCAGAGCTGCGGGCTTCTCTAACCAGCCAGGCGGGCCCTCTGGCTTAAGTGCTGACCGGGTGACGACAAAACAAAATCCAAGCTGTATTCGATTCCTTGCGAGGGTGAGTTCCTATTTGGACCTACTCTGGACGATATCCTCGACAAGGCTGGGGATAACAAACGTTTCCCGTTCCTCTATTACTTCATTCAGGAAGTCCTTTCGGAGCAGAAAATTTATGCGCAGGAGTACCCCCCCCACACCACCAAAGACCAGGATAGGTGGGAGGGTAGGAAGAAAAAAGCCAAAGGATTTATGTTTAACAGGCCCCCCAGTGACAACAGGAAACCTGCCCATTGAGAGTCGGCCCCAGTTGTGGGGGGGGGGGGGACTTCATTTTGTCGCAGCCTGGGAAAAAATATCAAACAGCTCTTGGATTTTAGACCTGATGATTAAAAGCAGGGCTAAAATTTCAGTTTCACTCCATTCCCCGTCCGAACTTTGTTATATCCCCCAAGAGGTCATCAGAGGTAGAACAATTAGCACTAGAACAAGAAATTCTAGGCCTGATAGAGCAGCCTTTCAAGAAGTCCCTGCCCAGGAGAAGGGCGAAGGATTCTGCTCCCCTCTGTTCCTAAGGAAAAAAAACGATCGGGACTTTCAGGACAATTGTAAACCTGAAAAAACTGAACAAATTTCTGAGGGTTCAAACCTTCAAGATGGAGTCAATAAAATCATCAGTGAAATTGTTGTTCCCAGACTGTTTTATGGCTGTCCTGGATCTGAAGGACGCCTATTATCACGTCCCCATACACAGAGACTACGAGAAAATCCTGAGAGTTGCAATATCGCTAAAAGGAATAGTCAAACACTACCAGTATATGGCCCTCCCCTTCGGTCTAGCTATAGCCCCCAAGGGTTTTCACAAAAATAGTGGCAGAGGTAATGGCCCATCTGAGGGAGCAAAACATTCTGATTACCCCGTACCTGGACGATCTGCTAATAATGGGCAACTCTTTCAATCATTGCAAGGACCAACTAGCAAGGGTCAAGGATTCCTTGACTAATTTAGGCTGGCTTCTAAACCTAAAAAAGTCCAAGTTGGAGCTGGACCAAGTACAACAGTATCTAGGCATCTCATTAAATTTGAGGAATCAGGAATGCCGACTCCTGGCAGGTTAAATCCAGAATATGATAGCCCGGATATCTCGTGTAAAAGACCACCACTCTGACTCTGCGGAAAGCAATGTCCCTTCTAGGTTCCATGACTGCTTGTATCCCGGGGGGTCCGTTGGGCTCAGGTACACACCAGGGACTTACAATGGGAAATCTTGGGGGCAGAAAAATCACTAAAAGGATACTTAGGTCGGCTAATTTTGTCATCAAAAACCTTTCTTTCCCTAACCTGGTGGACAGAGGTGGACAGTTTAACCAGAGGCGTTCCATGGACGATCTCAGTGTCGCAGGTCCTAACTACAGATGCAAGCCCCAGGGGGTGGGGGGCTCACCTAAATGACCAAATAGCTCAGGGGGTCTGGACAGAGGATTTGAAAAGGGTATCTTCCAACATGAAGGAACTTCTGGCAGTAAAATTCGCCCCCTCAAAATTTCTAAACACTCTACAGGGACACCATGTAAGAGTGTTCTCGGACAACAGAGTAGTAGTGGCATACTTAAATCAACAGGGGGGGACCCGGTTCCATTCTCTACTACAAGTATCAAAATCCATCCTCCAGTTAGCCGAGAACAATTTGGAGTCTGTCTGCACTCCACATAAAAGGAACAGAAAATCTCACAGCAGACTTCCTGAGCCGAACCCAGCTGAGACAGGGCGAATCAGTTAGTGTTCAACCGACTCATGGAAATGTGGGGAAACCCTTCCATAGACCTATTCGCCAACTGGCAGAACAAAAAAGTGGACATATTCTGCTCAATAAACCCCAAGGGGAACCCAGCAGCATTAGATGCTTTCTCAATCCCATGGAACCACCAGCTAGCCTATGCCTTTCCTCCGATCGCTCTGATTCCGGCAGTTCTGAGGAAAGTCGGGGAAGACAAGGCAACATAATCTTGATAGCCCCCTTCTAGCTAAAGAGGCCCTGGTTTTCCTGACTGAGGATAATGTCCACCTCCGACCCCTGGATTCTTCTGGAAATTCCAGATCTCCTTTTCCAGGGACCGGTCCTCCATCCTCAGGTAGCAAATCTACACTTGACAGCCTGGATTTTGAGAGGGCGCTCTTAAGGGATAGAGGTTTTTCCCAGAATTTGATCTCCACACTACTACAGAGTAGGAAGCCCTTAACCACCAGACTTTACGGTAAAACCTGGAAAAAATTCCTCTCGTATTTGGGTTCGAAGGTACAAGGGGAGGCCCCCATTACTTCCATCTTAGAGTTCCTACAAAAGGGGTTAGAGCGGGGTCTGGCCACAAGCACTCTAAAGGTTCAAGTTGCAGCATTAGGAGCCCTATACAACTGCGACCTGGCCAGAAATAGGTGGATTTCTAGGTTCATCAAGGCATCACACAGGTCTAGGCCCATCCCCCTCCTGGATACTCCTCCTTGGGACTTAAACTTAGTTCTTTCAGCCCTAACCAAACATCCCTTTGAACCTTTAACGGATGCAGCTCTAAAAGCCCTATCTCTTAAGACGTCACTCTTGGTAGCTCTCACATCGGCACGAAGAGTTAGCGACATACAGGCCCTATCAGCAGGGGCCCCCCCTTCACGCAAATCCTAGAGGACAGGGTGACACTTAGGACTGACCCAGCATACCTTCCTAAGGTGAGAACACACTTCCATAGATCGCAGGAGGTCACCCTCCCTTCCTTTTGCCCAAATCCTAAAAACGGGGGGAAAAAGACCTACACACCTTAGATGTCAGAAGATGCATTATCCAATACTTGGAGGTCACATGGGAGTATAGGAAGGATAGGTCTCTCTTTCTGTGCTTCCAGGGACCTCGGAAGGGACGAAAAGCTTCCAAGGGCACTCTGGCAAGATGGATAAGAGACGCCATCTCCCTGGCATACTCGTCAAGCGGGGAAACCGCCCCGGAGAATCTAAAGGCTCACTCGACTAGGGCAGTAGCTGCCTCCTGGGCGGAGAAAGCCGGATCTTCAATCAAACAGATATGTAGAGCGCAACCTGGTCTCCCCCCCCCCCCCCCTACATTCTTTAAGCACTACCGGCTAGATCTAACCTTTTTCTTCAGACCTTACCTTTGGTAGAAGGGTTCTGGAAGCCGTGGTCCCTCCCTAAGGCTGTGTGCCCACGTAGCATTTTTCAAGCGTTTTTGATGCGGAATTTCCGCAGCGTAAACGCTTGAAAAACGCTTGGTAACACGCACCCCATGGTCCCCAATGGGATTCCGCAAGTTCTATGCACATGCTGCGGATTTTTCCGCAGCGTTTATGCTGCGTTCAAAAATCCGCAGCATGTCATTTAATTTTGCGTTTCCGCAAGCAGAATTGCCTTTGTTCAATGCATAAAAAACGCAAGGCAATTCCGCATGTGGAAAACGCGTGATAAACGCGCGAAAAAAGCGCGATAAACGCGTGCGGAATTCCGCATGCGTTTTTCCGGGAGAGGACTTGCATTTATGCAGCAGAAATTTTCTGCTTCATAAATGCAACGTGGGCACATAGCCTTAATGACACTTCTCTGCAATTCTCTCCGTTGTGCCGTCATGGGGGAAGGAGAAAGACGTAGTTACTTACCGGTAACGGGATTTCTCAGAGCCCATGACGGCACCCGTACATTCCCTCCTTTCACGCATGGGTGTACACACTTATTTGTTACTTATATGTAGCAACGAGGTGTGTCTGGTAAACTCCTTAAAAAATGTTACATTTTGTGTTACTAACCTGGGGGTCCTCTCTGTGCTCTGTAAACAACTGATGCGGGAGGTGCCGCCCTTTTTATCTGTAGGTTTCCTGTCCTTGAAGGGCGGATCCCCTCTCTCCGTGGTGCCATCATGGGCTCTGAGAAATCCCGTTACCGGTAAGTAACTACGTCTTTACTCCCCTTCTTCCAGGAGCCATACTTTTTTTTTTTTTTTTTTTTTGCTTTTGTCATTTTTCGAGACTTGTAATGTTTTCAATTTTCGGACTATGGGACTGTATGAGGGCTTATTTTTTGTGTCCTGAGCTGACCAATTTAATGCTACTATTTTGGGGTAGATACCATGTTGCGATGGCCAGAGAAATTTAATTCTACCCTTTTTTTTTTTTTCTCCTCAATAATCTATTTTTCCGATTTGGACTAGCTCATGTGTGTATTTATTATTTTCTTTGATTTTTGTTTTAACCCCTTTACCCCCGAGGGTGGTTTGCACGTTAATGACCAGGCCAATTTTTACAATTCTGACCACTGTCACTTTGAGGTAAGTACTCTGGAACGCTTCAACGTATCCCCCTGATTCTGAGATTGTTTTTTCTTGACATATTGTACTTCATGATAGTGGTAAAATTTCTTCGATATCACTTGCGTTTATTTGTGAAAAAATCTAAAATTTGGCGAAAATTTTGCAATTTTCAAAATTTACATTTTTATGCCCTTAAATCAGAGAGATATGTCACACAAAATAGTTAATAAATAACATTTCCCACATGTCTACTTTACATCAGCACAATTTTGCTGATGTAAAGGCATTCCTTCTCCACCGTAGAGTAGGCCACTTCCCTCGGCAGAAGTTTCCGACTGAGGTATTGAACAGGGTGCTCTTGACCTGCTGAGTCAGCACTGCACCGAGTCCGTAGGTGCTGGCGTCAGTCTGTACTACAAGCGGCCGGGAGTCGTCGTACGCCTGGAGTACAGGGGCTGCCGCCAGGGCAGCTTTCAAGGCCTGGAAGGAGCGCTCGCAGTCCGCTGTTCAGTTGACAGCTTGCGGCAGCTTCTTCTTGGTGAGGTCTGTCAGGGGCTTGGCCAGGGCACTATAGTTCTGTACGAACTTCCTATAGTACCCGGCCGTACCCAAGAAAGACATCACCTGTTTCAACGTGCCATTGAACCGTTCACACAGGCCATTAGTCTGTGGGTGATACGGGCTGGACACCAGATGTTGCACCCCTGTTTGCTTACACAGGCTCTGCATCAAGTCAGACATGACCTGGGTCCCTCGGTCCGTGAGCATCTCCTGGGGGAAACCAACACTTGTGAAGATTTCCAGCAGGGCTTTGGCCACTACGTCTGCCCGGATGGAGGACAGCGCGACAGCATCTGGGTACCTAGTAGCGTAGTCTACTACCGTTAGTATGTAGCGTTTCCCGGAGCTGCTGGGAATGGGCAGCGGCCCAATGAGGTCCACAGCAATCCGCTGGAAAGGCTCACCTATTATGGGCAGAGGTATCAATGGGGCTTTAGGGCCTGGCCCCGCCTTCCCCATCCTCTGACAGGTGACACACGAATGGCAGTAGGCAGCTACTGCTGTCCCCATCTTAGGCCAATAAAACAAGTGGGCTAGCCGAGCCTTGGTCTTAGCGACCATTTTTTTTAGAGACCACATCACGTTTGACTTGACTTTGAGGGGCCTTTGACAGAAATGCCCAAAAGTGACACCATTCTAAAAACTGCACCCCTCAAGGTGCTCAAAACCACATTCAAGAAGTTTATTAACCCTTCAGGTGCTTCACAGGAATTTTTGGAATGTGGAAGAAAAAAATGAACATTTAACTTTTTTCACAAAAATGTTACTTTAGACCCAAATTTTTTTATTTTCGCACGGATAACCGGAAAAAATGTACCCCAAAATTTGTTGTGCAATTTCCCCTGAGCACGCAGATACCCCATATGTGAGGAAAAAACACTGTTTGGGCGCACGGCAGAGTTTGGAAGGGAAGGAGCGCCATTTGACTTTTTGAATGTAACTGGCGTTTTGCGTGTACTATTTAATGAAGCTGCCAGTTGAGGAGCTGTGAGGTGTCGATTTCTCAAACTAGAGACTCTAATGTACTTGTCTTGTTGCTCAGTTGTGCAGCGGGGCCTCCCACTTCTCTTCCTACTCTGGTTAGAGCCTGTTTGTGCTCTCCTCTGAAGGGAGTAGTACCCACCGTTGTAGGAAATCTTCAGTTTCTTGGCAGTTTCTCTCATGGAATAGCCTTCATTTCTAAGAACAAGAATAGACTGTTGAGTTTCACATGAAAGTTGTCTTTTTCTGGCCATTTTGAGAGTTTCATAGAACAAACAAATGTAATGCTCTAGATTCTCAACTAGCTCAAAGGAAGGTCAATTTTATAATTTTATAGCTTCTCAAATCAGCCAAACAGTTTTCAGCTGGGCTAACCTACTTGTGCAAGGGTTTTCTAAACATCCATTAGCCTTCTTACACAGTTAGCAAACACAATGCACCATTAAAACACTGGAGTGGTGGTTGTTGGAAATGGGCCTCTATACACCTATGTAGATATTGCAATAAAAACAAGACGTTTGCAGCTAGAATAGTCATTTACCACATTAACAATGTATAGAGTGTATTTCTGATTCATTTAATGTTGCCTTCATTGAAAAAAAAAAAGTGCTTTTCTTTCAAAAATAATGAAATTTCTAAATGACCCCAAACTTTTGAACGGTAGTGTATGTCAGTAGGATCAACCCTCTTAAATCCTCTATATGGGCATGCAGTTTATAGGAAGTGGAGTAACGTGATACCTTGATATCTACGATCCAATGTCTTATTCCAGAGAGATCCATGGTTTTTCTTATATGTAAATGAGCTGTTAAGATCTATGGGCTGGACACCGATCTGCATGAGAATCTGTCTCCAGAGCTTATTTTTAATAAAAAGATGTGTTATCAGTGTGCGTCCTGTAACAAACACAGTGCAGTACAACTGAATTTTGTATAATCGCAAACACGTTAGCAGCTGCAGCTCTCGCAACTTTGCTGTATTGCAACAAATTTGCAACACTCACCTGAAGGTTGCATCTCATAGGCGGTCAGTTGTAATCACACACAGCTCTGCAGTGAGATCAGGAGAGCAGCCATTACATATCACACTGGCACTATAAGCTCCGGAGGCTGATTTTCATTAAAATCCTTTGTCCGGCCCATAGTCCTGAACAACTTATTTACATATAAGTAAAAAAGGTGAATTTCTCTGGAATAAGCCATTGGATCACAGACATCAAGGTATCGCTTTATTCAGCTTCCTATGACCTACATCTCCATATAGACTGCTTAGGAGGGTTGATCCTACTGACAGATTCCCTTTAAAAATAAATGGTTATATAATTAAAAAATACAAATTGTGACACATTCTCTTTTTAAAGGAGGAGTTTTGTGACAAAAAAAATTTTAGTTCTTTTGTACTTCCAATGAAAAGGTTTTAAATGTCATCCTCTCCTGAGGTTTTGTGAAGTCCCCTGACTGGTGCCTAACAGGGCAAATGCATGATACCTGCCAGCTGTGCATGTAAAAGTGAATGGCAATCATGTAATATCATACAATTATCTAGAGACTACTGCTAGTAGGCTACTTTAAATAAATGTGTTTTGATCTGCTGAACACTTGACCTCATTTATATATGTCTATATTCTAAGTGAGTCTGACCAGTGAGGACTGTTAAAGCGGCCAAGTAGAGAACACTTCCACATAATTGTCCATACTTTCCAGATGAGTCTTTAACAAACGCAGATGTGTGTGGCCATCAGGTGTCGACATACTTTTAGCCTCGTTGTGTATATATTGTCTTCTGTCCTAGCCCTGCATAACAGCAGCACATAGATGGCCAATGCATGGACTATAAAAATGATTTTCTCATAAAACAAGTGTTGTTACTCTGCCTTTTAGAAATAACTTTTAAATATATTTTTATTAGGTTATACATATGGGAAACTTTGCACTCCACAGTTAGGAAAATGAGTAAGCATGTCCAAAAAATCCAGAAGGAGCTGGAGGATGCAAAGCAACGCCTAGCCAAGCAGCACAAGCGGGTAAGCAGCCAACCCTGCCATCAACCCCAGTCACAGCTGTTGACTGCTAAATTCATCGGTTATATTATTAAGTAATGATGTATTGGTTATAATACATATTCTTAGTTTTTTAACCTCATGACCATTAGATAGATAGATATATTTTTAAGCTCCTTTCTTCCTGCACTTTGGTGTGTTTCCATTGTAACAATAGTTTTCAATGACCCATTAAGATAATCATTTAATGTACTGAAATACAGTGAAAAAGAGCCATTGTTTTTATGGCATTCATTGTGCAGTAAAATTGACCTGGAAATATGATCTTTAAGGTCGGTATGATTACGGCAATACCAAGTGTATAAGGTTGTATTTTGTTTCAAATACCTACCTCTACATTGATGAGCTTTGTTTTGTTTTTGCACTCAGAGCTGAAGGTTTTATTAATACTATTTTGGGATCTATATGAGCTTTCTAATAGGTGTGTTCTTACAGTATTCGATTTAGTGCCTCTTACACTGGCTGATAATTGGGGACAAGCATTACTTCAAATGCTCCTTCATGATAATTGGCATGTCTAAATACTGGCTGGCAGTCACCTGAGATGCAAGGAAAACTATCATTCGTCAGGCGAGATAATTTTCAAGCTTCCTTTAAAAATCCTCATTCTCTGCAGCACGTGCTGTGTACACAGGAGATGTACTTCAGATAATGTGTTTGATCTATGTGCCCAGCACAATTGTACTAATGTTTGTTCTGTGCGCATAGAAGTGTGGTCGGATGGTTTAATCGTGCTATAAAATAGCTTATCGGCTTCCATGTAGCCGATTGCCTGATTGCGGCCGTGAAGATTTACACTATATACTGCAATGTTTTTATATTGCAGTGTATGTATAGTACCAGTGATTGAATGAAAAAGGGTTAAAAAGTTAATAATTTGAATCGTTGCTCTTTTCTTCCATTTTTAAATAAAGAATTACGGTACATTTTCAAAAACGAACATGTTTTGCATTGCCGTTTACATAAGTCTGGTTTATTAAAATTAACCATGCTAGTAAACACCATAAAGAGAAATCGAAACAGCAAAATTGTGGTTTTTAAATTGAAACACTTCAAAAAAAAAAAAAATGCAAGCAGCAATCAAAATTTTGCATGTAACAAACTGGTATCGATTAAAAAAATCGCAGCTTATCAGGCAGAAAAAGCAAGTACTCGACAACTTCCATTAATTGAAAACGCCACAAGTCTTGGAACGTAGCGATACAAGCTAAAGTTTTTTGTGAATTTACATTTATTTATTTTTTTGCCACTTGGATAATAATAAAAAAAAAATAGTTTGGTATCGCTGTAATTCTACTTTTCTGGAGAATCCTCCTGACACGTCAATTTATACTGCATTGCTTTTCTTGCACAATTTCACCACACTTGTATATATATATATTTTTTTCAGTACATTGAATGGTATTATGAAAACTTTGAAAACTAAAACTTGTTCTGAAAAAAAATGCAAGCTTTTATATGGCCATTTGGAAGGAAAAATTAATTTTTATAGCTCTTGCAACAAGTGGAGAGAAAAATGAAAATTAAGAAATCGCCCTCGTTTGGGAAGGGGTTAAAATAAACTGCAGCCAAAGGTTTTCTAAAGCTAGAAAATCCCTTCACTTTATATGATGTAAGTATTCATGTGTATTTTTAGAGAGATAACGATGACGACAGTGGAAGGGAGGATGGGCCCCTGGAGGAACAAATTGAGCGCTTGCAAGAAAAAGTGGAGTCTGCGCAGAGTGAACAAAAAAATCTTTTTCTTGTAATTTTCCAGGTAATACAAAAAATAATGTATTTTTCATTGCCCTTTTCATCCCTATAGTCTCCTCCAGCCTGAATCCAATTATATATATTTTTTTATATTTATTTATTTTTTTTTTTTTTAGCGTTTTATTATGATCCTCACAGAGCACTTGGTTCGATGTGAAACCGGAGGCATTGATGTGATTACTCCCTGGTATAAGAACTGCATAGAGAGACTGCAGCAAATCTTTCTACTGGTTGGTATATGGCTAAATTAAAAGGTTGATTTTGAGTTACACAAATGTAGAGCGGGGAAGATTTCTCATTGTTTTTTTGTTTTTTTTCCTTTTGCTTAGCATCATCAGATAATCCAGCAATACATGGTGACTTTGGAGAACCTCTTGTTCACAGGAGAACTGGACCATCACATCCTGACAGTCTTCCAGCAGTTCTGTGCATTGCAGGCTTAGACAACCAAGCTACTGTCTAATGTCTCTGCTCTGCAGTGGGAGACTTGTGAGAACATGCCTGGCAATGCTTTTATCAAGGACCTCAAACATTGATGTGCTAAAAATCAACTGAGTGCAGGATTTTGTAGTATTTAAAATATCAGTCTTCAGATTGAAAACAACGTATGAAATAGTTGTAAAACAGTTATTTTTTTTTTTTTTTGTTTTTTTTTATTTTTATTAGCCATGATGCTTTAGTCCTTACGCTCCTCCATCCTCAACATATTTGTAGTCATTACCTTAGACTATTTTAATGTTTTGCTAGGTCTCCGTGTTGTAATGTGAAGTACGGAGTCAGAGGGGATATTACTAAACAATGTCCTTATTTTTATTTTTTCTATCTACAGATGTGCAATTTTTGCTTGCATTTTTTCATTACCTTCCCATCAAATGTATTTTTGTTGAAAGTGTCTCAATTTAAATACAAAAGATACTTTTTGTTTTTATTTGCTGATGCTCTGTATTTTTAACTTGCTTAGTGATAGCATGATCCTGAAAGTAAAGAGCAAATCAAATCTGAAAATCACATGGAGCAACCAATGTGGTCTACAGACTATCATTTTAAATAAAGTGCTCAGTCTGCTGATGGCTAGCAGGAGTGGTCCTGGATCTCACAAGACTCACTGAGGTTTGCTAGTTTTTTTTTTTTCTATGTTATATGAGGGCAGCATGATGTGGTGGCTGAAACCCCAATTTCAGCAGTTTGTCACTTGCTGGACTACATGCTATAATTTTGATACAATCACTGTTTTCTCTGCTGCAGATCTAGCAGTGCTCAGCATTCTAAGTTCTGTATCATCCACAACACTGATTAGCAGCTTTCTATCAGTATAGAGTGTGCACAGAAATCTGCCAATCAGTGGTGGGGGCTTGGTTACACAGAGAAGCTAACTAGGAGGCATGACACCTAGGCCTCTAGTGATAATCTCCTGCTGATAATACTCAGATTTTCTGGACACACTAACACACAGCCTATTAAGTGACACATCACTGGAATCTGAGTCTGTCAGCAGGTTTTTGCTATGTAATCTGAGAGCAGCATGATATAGGGGCAGATTCCCTTTTGAAGGGTTATTCCCATCTGTGAAGAATGGCACCAGCAGAATCCCGCCGCCACCACTTGTGACAGAGCCACACCTCGCCATCCACCTGACGTTGAAATTACGTCAGACTGAGCACGTGATGCGTATCTGCCCTTTGCACCAACGTGACGTTCCGCACCCCCTCGGGGACGCGTAAGGTCAGATTGGTACAGTTCTACACAGACACCCCCTTTGCAGACAGTTACAGGAAGGCATCGGGAGTGAGAAGAGGTGGCCCACTCAGTCACTGACGTGGCACCACACTCGCTCACAGCCCTGAGAGGCCCCTCTCACTGACCCCATGGAAACAGAACCTTGTCAGCCTGATAGCTGCCACCAGTTCCTATTAAATATAATTCCTGCTCGGACTGGGGGATTATATCGGGTCAGGAACCAGCCCCGGTAGCGTGTACGTTGGACCGAACAACGGACTTGAGGGTTCGTGGATTGAGATAAAAGAGCAGCCCAAGGTTAAAATATATATTTAATCGCCTTAAGGGCACACTAGACAACACAACCTATACATAAGGGTTTATACATACATAATGGTCACAATAGTGATATAAGCTGATATTAAGAGTCAGATGGAAGGCCTGGCGTGTGGGGAGAGGCTGCCACATGGGAGGCTTGTGGTCCCCTTTGTTGCTGGACTTCCACACGGTGTGTCATCGTGACCTCCCAGAAAAAAGACACTGAGCTAGGACTGCTGGAGCTCTTAACCCATCTAGGTCACCCCTCCCTCCTGCCTGCTGGCTGGACCTAAATCTCCACCCCTGGTCTGTCTTGGCTAAAAACTAAAATGGGCTATACTTCCTTAATGGATGGTCCTAGGGAGCCGGTTTTGGTGTCAACGGATCCAGCAGGGCCCCTGCTACGCGGGGAGACCAAACACAGTGGCCCTAGGGGTTTCCGAAAGGCTGGGCTGTGTATCTCCTCATCCGTACACACTAGACTGTGCTGGAAGCTAAGGTGACATTCCTCCTGTTCGTGTGATTCCAAAAATCTATTTGGTGTATCGCTGGGATGCATCGTATTCCCATAACTCTGTATTGAATTATACTTGTCGGACACATAGGACATGCCGCATGGCTGGGGTCCACAGGGGATCCTCCTAGGGCAGCTCCACAGCCGAAGGTGGGGGTTTTGTCACTCGCTGTCCATCAGCCCCCTCACTTCTTCTTTAGCTGCAGAAGTGTGTCTGATTACATCTGTACATTGTAGACCTCTATAATCCCCCGCCAAACAGGGCACAATGATTGACATGGGATTATATCTTGAATATTCTTCACACCATCTTCATAAATGGTATTGTGCATGGTGTTTCTAATCCATGCGACTTTGCAATTAATGGTTATTGAAATTTTCAGCTGTTTGAGATATTCAGTCACTCCCCCCCCCCCCCCCCCCCCACCCCTGCTGCTTAACAAGAGGGCAAGAACTGTGCATGATTTGTTGTTTTCTATTCTGCTTCTAAGTACTGTTTTGAAGCTCTCTAGGATTGCTTGAGAGCATGGTTACCGCCTAATCCTGGCCTGTTTCGGCACAGTGCTTACAAGCTAGACAGCAGCGATGGTTGGTCTACTAGGCCACTAGCTGTAAACAACGGTTTAATATCTGAAGATCAGCTGAATTTTAATGAGCAGTAAATTGCAAAATTGCTTACAATCTAACTATATCCCTTTAAAGAAAGACTTGTGCATATTGATCAAAAACTTTGATAAATTGGGGCAATTGAAGATGATCTAGTTTATAAAAGTGGTTCATCACTAGGAGGTATAAACTTACACTAGACAAATTTGTTAGCTTACTTTGATACAGCAAAGTATGCCATAATTTTGGCGTCGTTAAGCCACACTACTTGCTTGTAAGAAACACTTTGTCAGCAAGGTCATACCCCCCCCCCCCCCCCCCCCCCCCAGCCATACCTTTTCCGATTTGTATCTAAAACGCATCGTAAGTATAGTGGAAATCCTAAAAGAAAGTGTTTGGTGCACATTATACCAGAATTCTGGAGCACCTAGATTAGTAAATATGCCCCATTTTATGTTTTTTTCCTAGCAATGAAAATAGACTTAACATTTTGCTAAATGGATATATATAATGTATATATCTATTTGTTCCCACAGCATCGTATAGTTTAGCTTTGTACAGTATTTTCACTCTCAAGATATAGCTATCATCAGATGGGGGAAAGTCAACATCTAAAATTTGTCACAATGTTTTGCTCAGTTGTCAAAAAATTTTTAACCTGTCATTTTGATGCCTGACTACACAACCACATGACAAACCGGATCCTAGGGTTCCGTGGGAGCTCTAGATTGCCAGTACACCTGTATTTTATGTGTGTATATAGTTTTAAAATTTCTTCAGATACTGTGTTAACTTATTGCATGTAACTTTTCAAGATTACATTGCTACATAGTGAGACCTGTAGGATGGGGCTCTATGGCCACTTCGCTCATACAATTAGGCCCTCCATTTCCTTAAGATGTTCTAAAAAAAGGAGTGTTACTTGTGTATAGGTTGTGACCTTTTATGCTAGGGTAACACCACTGGTTTTTTTTCTCATATGAGAATTGGGGGTGATCACATTCCCACCCCCCTCACCTCGATCAGACTGTCCAAGTAAGAATTGGACATGTGCCTGGCTTTGTAGATTAACATTGGTCTGAACGCGATCCAATGTTTTCTCAGATCGCGCTTGGACTGAAAATACAGCAGTCTGCATGAGCCCTAAAGGGAAGCTATCAGAAAAAGACCTATTGTGTAAATAGGGTTTTTGTTTTTTTTTAATCCTTTCTAGCAATTTTTTTTCTTCTTATTAGGATTCTTATTTAAAAAAAAAAAAAAGTTACCTTGAAGATTTCACAGAAGCCACTCAGGCTTTTTTTAGACTCCTAGGTCCTGAAACATGAAAACTTTTACGCCAGAAGACTTGCATGAAAAGTTGCAAAGATTTTGTGGTGTTTGTGTAACTGTTTTGGCCAGCTCACCATTCATGATCAATGGTGCTGCTTATTCCTTTACGTCAGAAAGCTAATTGCTTACCGTTAACGGGAATCTGTCACCCCCCCTGGGCGATATCTGACCTCTACTATGGCCATACAGGGTATAGAAAAATAAATCTATACATACCTGTATGGCCCATAATAGAGGTCTGATTGCAGAGAAAACCACTTTAATCAATTCTTTTTTCCACAGGCTTGCCTCTCTGCTTAATTATCATATCCTCCCCTCCCCTGCACATTACAGGGCCCAAAAACCACACGGTTCAGGTTCAGCAAGAATAAACACACTCTCCTCTCGCTGGAGGTGGCCTCCAGATACCGACCACCTCCTGAGTCAAAAGGCTCGCTTTTTATAGCCCCTAAACCACGCCCTGGAATGGAGAGAGGGTGGATAGCTTCCTTCCCAGCACTTAGCTGTCCACCTGTAAAGCATGCCCTTGTAAGTCTGGCTATTAACCCTCTCTGCACCTAATGTGCAGGAGAAACCTCCATGTTTTACATAACTGAAGCAAAAAGTCTCAGAGACGTGTATCTGCCCTCCAGTATTCTGCCAGTGGCTTTGTCACATATTCCCCCCCCCCCCCACCCTCTGCCCAAAGCTGGGGGTTTGGGCACCTTCAGACACCAGACAGGGAATTCTAGAGAGGGCATCAGCATTTCCATGTATTTTCCTGGGCCTGTGCACTACATGAAAATTAACCCTCAACTGGTGAGGTGGGGTTTTTGTCACGCAACTGGTGATGTGGGGTTTCCTATACCCCAGTGTTTAGAAATCTCTTATTTTTACAGAAAATGCAAAGATCACGTTTGTTTTAATTGTTTTCTTATTGGTGATTGATTACGCATGAGTATAACAAATTTTTGACACCCACAAGTATCGGAAAATGTAATACTTTGATGATTCAATCTGAGGGCATTATGAAACATGACTTTTAGCATAATGTAAATAAAAATTACAAAATTTTTTCAAAAACAAGTGAATATAAGTATTAACATGAAAATTGAAAACAACACAAGCCGTTCAAGAGAAAAATAAAAGGAATATTGTCTTTTTTGGTTTGCATGAAATTAGTCATTTTTTACAGTCAACGCAATACCTTACGGTACAATTACCACAAATTGGGGTCTCGCACTCTTCGCACATAAATTTTGTCTTCATGTCCTTCTTCCTAGGACACTTGCCACACCTCACTTGTCTATCTAGTTGTCGTTTTCTTGGTGTAGGCAACTGTTTCTGAAGAATTCGAGCAAAGTTCTGCCGCAACTCGCGTGGAAATCGATTGTTCAGCATCCTAACATTGAGGTAGGGTTCTGACAGAGCTCTGGCAAGAGACTTTACAAAGTCAAGGCGACTGTTCTTTGGATTCTCTGGATAAGATGAAAGGAGTACGTATGCATTCACAAGGTTGATGTTCAAGATGGAGTAGAAGATTGCAAGCGGCCATCGTCTACTACGTCGACTAGTTGAGTAAAGCGTGCACTTTTCATCCAGAGCATCAACACCTCCTTTTGTTGTATTGTAAAATTCAATGATTTCTGGCTTGCCAGATTCTGGGTCGATGCTTTTCCATGATGCATGGATGAAATCAAAATTACCGCTTTGTATTTCTTTGGGACGTAGGAAACTAAGGTCATGTCATTTGCAAATCCAAAGATTGCGGAACGTTCTTTGGTTTTCGATGGGCAGAATTATGGTGAAATTTCTTTCTTGTTCTTTCTAATTGTTCCCACGTATGTGAGTCCTCTTTTCTTCAACTCTGCCACAAGTTCAATGGAAGAGAACCAGTTAGCAGCAGTAATATTTCTGTTCGTTCTAAGTATTGGGGTTGATAGACGCAAGACAGTCTGAGTAGGTTTATACATTTTTTTTTTCTCATTGGAGAGAGAGGTTCCATCGCTGTCTTTACCAGTGTAAATATACGCATTTAGTAAGTAATGAGTTTTCGCGTCAGTGAGTGCCATGATTTTTATGCCATACTTACAAGGCTTACTTAGAATATTCATTTTGAATGAACACCTTCCTCTGAAACCAACCAGCTTTTCGTCTATGCACGCATATTCCCCAATTGAGTAACACGCCTTGCAGTTCCTAATGAACTTGTCAAACACACGATATAGCTGCCGCACAGTCTGCTGCCTTTCTTTTCGGTCAGTGCGATTATCGAAGTGAAGGGCCACAAGTATGACATAAACTCGCTTCAAAGACATAATGCAACGAAAAATATCCTGCCCCATTCCATGAGTGGCAAAAAGAGCTGCGAGATCTTCATGATTAGATTTGAAAATTGCAGAATACATCAAGATGGCCAGGAATACATTGAACTCGATCACGTCTAAATCTTTGTAGTCACTTCGATCAGTATCAGTCAGTTTGAGTCGCAATTCAGACAGCTTTTCATTTGTATAAAGTATTACTTCATCAATGATGTCTTCAGTAAACAGTAACTCCCACGATGACTGATGTGTGCAATAACGACCAAGCTGCCTGGCAGGCCCAATCACACCAGGCAAATGCGATATGATGATGTGCCTTCTTGTACAGATGTTTGGCTTTGGCTGTTCTCCTGACCACTTTTTAATTTGTTCTTTCTGTAGAAATTTTGAGAAGAATTCGTTGTACCTGGACGTGATTGTGGGGAGTCATCGAAATCGTCTGGTACAACATCTCCTTCATCGCCACTAAAATCACTCTCTTCATTGTCAAGGATTGAAGCTGCCCAATCCGCAAAACGGGGATCTTCTGACCTCATGGACGTCCTGGAATTCGCCATTTTTTGCCTGAGAGCAAGTGCACGAACAAACAGAAACTCAGTTATAAATTTGTGCAAAAATAAAGAAGCTTTCAAAATTTGAAAATGTGTAAAAAAGAATTACATGAGTGGTGATGTGGGGTTCAGAAAGGCCAAGACAGCGCTTAGCGACCGCTAGCTCTGTTATGCATGGCCAGAAGAGAGAGGCCTTGACGACATCCTGTTGACAAGGAAATGGATGGAAACTAGTGAGACACGTATCCTCATACCAGCATTTTTCAATAAATGGCAGCCGAACAAAAATTCCCTGGGGTGTGGCAAACCCCACCTCACCAGTTGAGGGTTAAAGTTTTGTAGTGCTAGGAACCACCCAGCTATCTGGGCATTTTTACCTCTCTTTTCTCAACCATCTCAACAGGGCATGGTCTGATACCAGTCTAAACTTCCGGCCTAGTAGGTACTATCTCATTGTATCTACGGCCCATTTTATGGCTAGACACTCTTTTTTTTTTTTTTTTTTTTTTCCTACTATCGCATAGTTTTTCTCGCAGGACTAGAGCTTCTGGCTCAGATATAGAATGGGATGTTCTTCCCCATTTATCTCTTGAAAGAGTACGGCTCCTAGACCAACTTCTGAAGCGTCTGTCTGGACCGCAAACTCTTTCTCAAAGTCTGGTGCGATCAGGACCGGCTGCTTACACAGTGCTAGCTTCAACCGTTGGAATGCCATCTGTTTCCTCCTTCCATTTCACCATTGTTGATCTGGTGCCTTTGAGGAGATCAGTGAGTGGCGTGGCCATCCTGGCAAAATTTGGGATAAACCGCCGGTAACATCCCACCATTCCCAGAAACGCTCTCACTTGCTTTTTGGAGAGCGGTTGCGGAAAGTTCTGGATTGCCTCCACTTTATTGACTTGTGTCTTTATCTCGCCTCTCCTGATGAATAGCCCAAGTACTTGGCTTCTTCCTTTCCAACGGCGCATTTTTTCGGATTTATTGTAAATCCCGCCTTCCTTAGAGCATCCAGAATCGCTTGTACCTTAGGTAGATGACTAGCCCAGTCTGGGCTAAAGATCACAATGTCATCAAGGTAGGCTGCGGCATACTTCTTATGTGGGGCAAGGATCCGATCCATAGCCCTCTGGAAGGTGGCTGGGGCCCCCTGCAGTCCGAACGGCATCCGAGTGTATTGGAAACACCCATCAGGTGTCGAGAAAGCAGTCTTTTCCTTGGCCGTCTGAGACATGGGGATCTGCTAGTAGCCCTTTGTCAGGTCGAGGGTGGTGATATACCTCGCTGGTCCAAACCTCTCGATGAGTTTGTCGACGCAGGGCATCGGGTATGCATCACACTTGGACACCTCATTCAGCCTGCGGTAGTCGTTACAAAACCTCCACTCCTTGTTGGGTTTTGGCACGAGGACAATGGGACTCGACCATCCACGCTTCGACTCCTCTATCACCCCGAGGTCTAGCATCCTTTTCACCTCGGTTGAGATCACCTCTTGGCGTGCTTCAGGAATCCTGTAGGACTTCAAGTTCACTCGTATATGCGGCTCTGTTAGCACATCATGATCTACCACCAGAGTACACCCCGGGAACTCTGAGAACAGGTCACGATTCCGCTGTAGCAGTTCTCGACATTGTTGCTTCTGGGCCGGCGATAGAGTCTCTGCTATCGTTACCTCTTCCAACTTGCTTCCGGGAACGGCTCCCAGGCAAGGAGCCTCCACAGGTTCCTTGTCTCGCCACAGCGTGAGCAGGTTCACATGGTACACTTGATGCGTCTTTCTACGGCCAGGTTGGTGGACTTTTATAATTAATTTCACTGATTTTATCCACCACCTCGTCAGGCCCTTGCCATTTGGCCAGGAACTTGCTCTCAACGGTAGGGATTAGGACCAAAACACGGTCCCCAGGCTGGAACTGCATCAGCTCACCGATTGGTTATAGACCCTTGCCTGGGCCTCCTGCACCTGGAGGAGATGCGCCTTCACGATGGGCATCACTTTCACTTTCTTTCCTGCATCTGAGCGACATGTTCAATAATGCGTAACCTCGGCTTCCTAGGTTTCCTTAGCGATATCCAGGAGTCCTCGTGGATGTCGTGCATACAGGTTCCGCAATCCTCCACTGGCTTTTTCCCATTTATCGAGAAGAGCAGGAACGGCAGCAGGTACTCCCAGTCACGTCCATCCTTCTCTACGACCTTTTTGAGCATCGCTTTTAGGGTTTTATTAACGCGCTCTACTAGGCCGTCTGTCTGCGGATGGTAAACGGAGGTTCGCAGCTGGGTAATCTGGAGGACCCTACACAGCTCCTTCATTACCTTGCTCATGAACGGGGTCCCTTGATCAGTTAGTATCTCCTTCGGCAGACCACTCCTGGCAAATATGTGGACAAGTTCCCTGGCTATGCACTTACTTGATCAATTCCTTAGCGGTACCGGCTCTGGATACCAGGATACCAGGTCGCATAGTTCATGACCACCAGATTGTATTGGTTGTTCCCACTAGGTCCATAGCAATTCTCTCAAAGGAGACCTCTATGGGGCATGGCGATGCTGTGGAGCTGAGAGGATGCAGGAGATCTGAGCTCCCGCTATCCAGCTTATAATCCTGCACTTACCGGACCCTGTTCTTCAATTCTGTGCCCTGCAGCACAGCTCTGGAGAAGTGGGGAGCGGCTGGGCATCTGAGGAGCTGCTACGGTGAGGGCTCCGGTCCGGCGCGCTCTGCGGACCTCGGCAGATTAAACTCTGTGGAGCGGCAGCCATCTTGAGGGCTCTGCACGTGGCGCAGCTTACAGGCGCCGTTGAAAATATACGCTGGCAGTCGGTCTCCGTCTGAAAGGCCTGAGGAGCGACGGCTTCTGGAAAGGTGCAGCGGTGAGTGTACCGGACAACCCGGTCCTGCGACCTATCTAGGGGCCACTGGAATATTCCAAAGGACGGAAACACAGCAACCACATCCTAACTCTGCAAGGGGAAGCATAAGCCCTGGGGCATGAGACACTCAGCCTATATTTAGTCCCTGGCATTTGTATACGGGACACAGAGTGACCGAAACAATATACAAAGCAACCAAAAGCCACTATCTTCTCCAACCTTTATTATTGAAAATAATACATCTTTTATACTGAAACCAACATATAACTTATAAAAGATATTACTGAGACACCGCTGCAGCTAAGACACCAGGTGGCAGCATTGTCCAGACTCTGACTTCTACATAATAAGTCTGCATAATATACTACTGGAGTAAACATAATACAATATACTCTGCTTATAACATTACAAAATGAGCCGAGGGAAAAACTCGAGTATAGCAGATAAATTGAAAGACTTTGCCAGAGGGGACCTCCAGGAAAATTCTCGATTGAGGAAGGGGCCAACATCCTTGTCAAATAAAATATCGGATCATCATAAGAGTCATGTATCTGATGAGGAGGAGGAGGGGGAGGGACATGAAGAAATGACCTTGAAGCAAGTTGCTGATCAACTCTTAGAAGCTATATCCACTTGCAAGAGCTCTCTGACCGGGAAGATAGAGGAGGTTCATTCAGAAGTGGGCCTACTCCGCCAAGACCTGCAAACCATGAATAAACGTGTCACTGAGGCTGAGAGAAGGGTATCAGAACTGGAAGATAAACTGCCGCCTATTGTTAACAAGTTGACCAAAGTGGCTGGCTCCATAAGCGCCTGGCGCCAAAAAGCTGATGACCTAGAAAATCGAATGCGAAGAAATAATATACGAATTATTGGCCTACCAGAACGAACAGCGGGTCAGCATCCTGAAATCTATTTGGAAAATTGTCTTAAATCTACCCTAGGAGATGAATACTCCCCGGTCTTTGCTGTGGAAAGGGCCGACAGAGTTCCAGCTAACCCCCCCTCCCCCTCCTGGGGCCCCTCCTAGACCCCTTCTTGCTAGACTGTTGAATTCTAAGGACAGAGATACCACCCTGAGATTGGCAAGACAAAATGGCTCTATTAAATACAACAATTCTACAATTTCTATCTTCCCTGATTTTTCCGTGGAACTACAAAAACAGAGAGCACAGTTTATGAAGAAACTTAGAAGAAGAAACTTAAAGACAAAGGGATTATCTATGCAATGGCTTATCCTGCTCGTCTCCGAATTGTTTCTGGAAACTACTACTTTCTTTGCTACCGCGGAGGAAGCGTTAGAGTGCCTCCAGTTGCACCCAGAGCCTGGAAAAGGGTGACCAACACCCTTTGTGCCGCCGTTCCTATATTGAATATTGGGTTTGATGTAATTTGATACACCTTTTTCATATGCGGGAGTTCAGACTTTGCATCGTCAAAGACAACATAATACCTCACACTGGGATCAGTGATGGTATTCCCCAAAGGAAGCGTCATAAGAAATGTTTAAGTTTACTTCTTGTTCTCAGTTCTTTTTGCTTTGTCTCCATGCAATATGATCTGTTGGGTCTTATAGAGGTAAAGATCAACCTGGTGAGCCCCATAAATATATAAACTGGGTGGAAATGATTAGATACGTCAAAAGGGAAATAATGATTATGAGCAGTAATAGTGCAATGGTCTTTTGCTTCTACCCTTCATATCTATTTTCATCTTTCCTATATTAGATAAATGGCGTCACAACTGAAATGTATGACATGAAATGTAAGAGGTCTTAAATCCCCTAAGAAGAAGGTTAAAGTATTCTCGCAAATCAAAAATTACCAGCCACATATCCTGGCTTTAGTCGAAACACACCTCACTAGAGATTCAGCTAGGTGGCTAAATAAACCCTGGGTGCAATGGTCGATATACTCTTACCATACAAGCTATTCAAGAGGAGTTTCGCTTTTAATCCATAAGGCCATTAGCTGGGAGGTTAGGGAGGCCCGCAGAGATTCAGAGGGAAGATTTGTTTTTATAAATGCTACAATTGATTCCAGAGAGTACATAATACTATGTCTATATAACCCACCTCCTGCTAATCTAATTATTGTCCAAAAGGCAGTAAGCTTTGCACTAAACCACTCGGATGCTCAGATCTTATGTATGGGGGATTTCAACTTGATTATGGACGAAAATCTAGGTAGATTGAGAATTGGTGACTACACCAGTACGACAATAATACCATCTTCTAATTTGTTTTCAACTTATATGGAGAGTATTGGTTGGATAGATTTGTGGAGATTACATCACCCCGGAACTAAAGAATACACATGTCACTCCTCAACTAAATCTACATTATCATGGTTAGATTATATTTTCAGTTCTAGTAATACTGCAATGTGGGTACATAGTATTGAACATGGGGTAAGAGGGATTTCAGACCATAGTCCGGTGATACTAAAGCTTAAATTTGACCAGGTACGAGACAGACCCACATGGAAACTTAATCACTTTTGGTTAAAATTAATTGGCCCTGATGATAGAATACCGGATCAAATAGACTGATTCGTGGAAGTACATCCGTTGCCAAGGAACACTAAGATTTTTTGGGATACATTGAAGGCATACTTTAGAGGATGCCTCTCCTCCACTATTTCTCACATCAAAAGAACGACTGCACAGGTCGATACCGAGTTTGAACATAGGTTAAAAGAAGCTGAACAGTCTTATGTTTCAGACCCGTCTGATGAGAATAGAGTAAACTGGCTACACTCATATAGATTGTATACACAAAACGTTGACATTAAATCTAAACGTAAACTATTTTTCAATAGACAATCCTATTTTGAATTGGGGAACCAATCAAGTAAGTTGTTGGCCTTTATGGTCTGCAAACATAATGACTCTAGTGCTATTCTCAGGATTTGAACATTAGGGGGCCAGATAGTCACTGCGGCAGAAGATATTCTATGTGGCTTTCATAATTTTTATAAATCGTTATATAAATCCCAAAGTGCCCATAATAAATTAGAATGTCTCTCTTATTTGGCACATCTTGATTTTCCCAAATTGAGTGTCACACAACAATCCCTTTTGGATGCAGATATCCCTTTAGAGGAAATAAATGTAGCCCTGGCAGATATGGCTTTGGGTAAAGCTTCGGGCCCTGATGGCCTACCACTAGAACTCTACCTTAGATACCAAGAGGGCTTTCTCAGAGGCGATGCAAAGTGGTTCCTTGCCTGAATCCTTTTATGATGACAATATTATTGTTCTTAAAAAGGAAGGGAAGGATCCTCTGGAGTGTGGATCATATCGCCATATTTCACTATTAAATGTGGATTACAAAATTCTTACAAAAATTCTAGCTTTGAGACTTAATAAGGTGATACTATCAGTTGTCCATCCGGACCAAACCGGTTTTATGCCAGGAAAAAATACTTCTATTAACATTAGAAGGGTACAATCAGTAACTCAATATAGCTCTCTGATACCGGGAAATGATTGGGCTTTGGCTTCATTGGATGCGGTCAAGGCTTTTGATTCACTAGAGTGGCCATTTTTATTTGCTTGTCTAGAGAAATTTGGTTTTGGCCCTAACTTTCGGGCCTGGATTCAAATATTGTACACAGCCCCCAAAGCTAAAATAGTGATAAATAATTTATCCTCCACATCTTTTTAATTGGAAAGGGGAACCCGCCAGGGATGCCCTTTGTCTCCGGCTCTATTCGCTCTGGCAATTGAAGCATTGGCTATAAGAATACGATCATCTGAGGATATCAGTGGAATTACAATTGCAGACAGAACTGATAAAATCGGTTTACATACAGATGACATGATAATCTTTATGGACAAGGTTAAATATACTCTCCCATCTGTTATATCTACTATTGATAAATTTAGTGAATATTCGGGCCTCTTTATAAATTGGGATAAATCTGCTCTTATGTCTTTGTCGCCCACTCCGAATACTGATTTGGAAACGTTATCTCCTTTACCTGTAGTGTCATGTTTCAAATACTTGGGAATTGTAAGGAATGATAGAGAGGACCTCTCGAGTAATACTCTTCCTTTACTAGAATACGCTAAATGTAAATTTTCCTTGTGGGGGAGATTGCCGCTATCAGTGTCAGGAAGGATTAACTTAATTAAGATGATCTTACTCCCTAAATTTAATTATATATTACAACATAGTGCAGTAGCGGTCCCTAAAAAATTCTTCACATCTCTTAACTCTTTGATATCCACATTTATTTGGGGGAGCTCTAGACCTAAACTCAGGTTATCTACCCTTCCAAGGCCTAAAGATATGGGAGGAGCAGCTCTGCCTGACTTCCATCTATACTATTTAGCAGGTCAGCTAAAAGTGATCCGTATTTGGATGCCTGACTCCCAGTTACCGAATTCTGAAAACCACTTGGCACACGTTTTAGGCACAAGTTGTTTATTGGGTTTTCTAGAATTGAATAAATCGACTCCCATTAAGTTGTTACCCCTACATAGATTGGCGAGAACGGTATGGAAACAGGCAAAGAAAAGAATTGACTTTAAACATGTTATAGCTGAAATGCCTATATGGGGGAATCCGTATTTTGCGACATTAATGGAACATCCATCTGCCCCCTTTTGGATAGCTAGTGGAGTCTATTTGTTAAGAGATATTTATGAAAGATCTATACTGATGTCATTTGAACAGGTGCAAAATAAATTCAAGGTTCCAAGATCTCAATTCTTCAGGTACCTCCAATGGGCTCAGATCTCACTTACAAAACTTTGAAATAAATCAAACTATTTCCTCATTTCCCTTAATAGGAATACTTAAATCTCAAGGTCCACAAGGTCTTTTATCTAGCTTGCATACATACTTGCTATCAACAGGCTTAGATTGTAACCCTTTACCAGCAAAAAATAAGTGGAGACTTCTAATTCCGAATATGGGGGAGGAGGAGTGGGATGAAATTTTGGAGTCCCCGTCCTTTGTCTCTTCCTCCATTTAATAATAAGCTGATTCAGCTATATATTATTCATCAGTCATATCTCACACCCCTCAGACTATATAAAATGGGGCGCTCCTCTAATTCAGAATGTTTACGATGTCATACCATAGATGCCGACTTTGTTCATTTAATCTGGGACTGCTCTATTATTAGGTCCTTCTGGCAGGAAGTTACCTCTTTACTATCCTCTTTAGTATCCATCCCGATTCCATGTGATCCACTGATTTGCCTTTTTGGGGTAATAGAGGATGATGTCTGGGATCACTATATTAAGATTTTTTTGAGAGAAACCTTATTTTTGGCCAGAAAATTGTTGCCACTAAGTTGGATGGGCAATACACAGCCAACATTATCCTGGATCGCACTGGTTAACTCAATCATTCCATTTGAAAAAATAGTATACCAAAACAGAGGTTGTCCATTAAAATTTTCCAAAATATGGGACTATTGGAATTCTTCGTGTCTTACAGTCTCTACTTAGGCAAAGGGTTTGAGCTGGAAAGTAAATATGTAAGGGATGTGAGAATAAATAGAAAACCACGAGTTATAAGTGACAAATGTTGCTTATAGGGGCAAGCATCTAGATCCATATACATTACGATGAGAGTCAATCTGAGCATGGAAAGGATAAAGACAGCACAAGTTTGATAAGTTGTGGTTGAGAGTTCAAAGTTTGGATTGTATCCTAATTAGGTAAATACCCTTTTTTTTTTTCCTTTCTTCTTTTTATATAATTCCAGAAGATGCGACATTCACAGGGCAAAGAAATATTTATATGCATGCGATAACCCATCCGACCAGTTTATTTTAATATGTCCTCATCGATGTAAATCTATGTTGATGTGATGTCTCTGGATGTTTTCTACTACCAAATGCAATGTGTAATTGTTTATAAAATTGTTTAATAAAACAAATTACGTTTAAAAAGGAGACCTCTATCACTGGTAGTGGAACTAAGGGACTACGGAAATGGGAAGTGGGTGCGGTTATCTGGCAGGTGGGGCAGGACCTACAATAGTCTATGATTTCCCGGTAACATCCTGGCCAATAGACCCTCCTCATTCTTTCCTGGGTTTTCTCAACCCCCTAGGTGGTCCCCAGAATATGTGAGTGGGCCGTGTCCAACACCCTCCGACGGTATGGCGCTGGAAACAACAGCTGTTCCACTACCTCTTCACCTTTTAGTTTAGTTACCCGGTATAATAGCTTCCCCTGAACTGCAAAGTGTGGGTATCTGGTGTCCACCCCCGGCTCTTGAGCAACACAATTACAAACAGTAACACTGTCCCACGGCCCTTTCAAGGTCAAGTCCTGAACCTGAGCTGACCCAAAGTTCTCTCCGGGCACCTCCAATTCAGGGAGGTCGGCCTTCTCAGTCACAGTCTCGTCCTCATTGCCGGCAAGGACACACAGTGGGAACTCCTTTACTTCCGATGTCGACCAGGGCATTTCTCTTGGGTCGTGGGTTTTGTCCACGTGACTCAGTCTGGATCCTTCCCGCACATGTCCCATAACAAGTGAAAATCGCGCCCCAATATGACGGGATGTATGAGGTCCTTGACCCCCGCCCTCGTGGAATTGGGCGCCACAGTCTGTTCCGATTGTCACACTGGCCACTGGGTAATTCTTGGCATCCCCATGTATGCAGCGGACACCCACAGTTTTGGTAGGGATCAGCTGGTGGGGAAGGGTGGCACTGATTAGGGTCACCAGAGTCCAATAGTCCAAGCACCCTTACTCCATTAATGGACACGGCACACGCCTGCGGCCCCTCGCCGGGTTGACCGTCCACACTGCAGGCTGGATAAGAATATGAACACCGTCTGCCTAGGCTGCAGTCCATGGGCTCAGGGGACATATGGCACCAGGCGACTACGAGCCCAGGGTTGTGACACCGCCAACAAACGATATCCCTCACAGCAGTCTGGCTATACCCGGTTTCCCGAGTGATTTCTCAATGACCTGGTACCTCTCTACTAGGCCAATGAGTTTGTCTGCGTTCTGGGGATCGCCTTGGGCGACCCAAGTCTGTACAGACTTAGGAAGAGAGTGTATGAACCTATCAATTACCACCCGCTCGACCATCTGGGCAGGAGTGGAAGACTCTGGCTGCAACAACTTTTGAACAAGATGCAGCTGGGTCAAACATCTGCGACCGAGGGGGTTTGTCGCCAGTATACGCCCAGTGGTGGACTCGTTGGGCTCACATTGCCATATTCACACCCAGACATGCCAAGATTTCTGTCTTTAGTTTGGCATATTCTTTGGCATCCTGCAGTGCTAAGTCATAATATGCCTTTTGGGGTTCACCCGACAAATATGGAGCCAGAACCTCTGCCCACTGTTCTGGTGGAAGACTCTTTCGTTCTGCTACCCGTTCAGAAACAGTCAGAAATGCCTCCACATCATCCCCCGGGGTCATCTTTTGCATGTTTCCGGACGCATGCACCATCACCTGGAGTTGGGGGAGGGGCTGCCGGCCTCCCACGAACCGCCTCTGCAAGTAGCTCAATCTGCTGCTGCTGTCAGTACTTGTCTTGTTGATGCTGCTGCTGTTGACGGAACTGGTCTTGTTGCTGTTGTTGGATCTGTTGCATCAGTAGTTTATTTGTCTCCTGCTGCTGCTCCCGTAGCTGCTGCTGTATGTTCTGCTGGCTCTGCAGGTGCTGTTGCATGCTCTGCTTGTGCTGTGTTTGCTGCCCCTGCTCTGTCTGCAACAAATGCTTAAGCAGGTCCTCCATTTTTTCCGGCGTCACTTGCTGGCTTAGGGCCGCCTTCACCTAGGACATGCAGCGCCTCTTATAACAGTCACACGTGTTCGCTGGGAATGCAGCCTGCACTTCTAACACCAACTGTTGTAGATCGGCTCACTCTCCTACGCATTGAGGTATAAACAGAATACTGTCACTATAAATTTTCAGTTGGTTTATTGTGCAACATAAACCAATAAAAAGTTCATAGAAAATAAACATAGGCCATCCGGCCTAGTGGCAAACAAAAATAGGGAAAGAGTCCAGCAAAGTCCTTGCACCGGCCAGGGTCCGGCCACTCCGGGTTAGCAAAAACCACATTGTTCAGGTTCAGCAAGAATAAACATATGCTCCTCTAGTCAAAAGGCTAGGTTTTTAAAGCCCCTAAACCACGCCCCGGAGTGGAGATAGGGTGGATGGCTTCCCTCCCAGCACTTAGCGATCCACCTGTAAAGCATGCCCTTGTAAGTCTGGTTATTAATCCTCTCTGCACCTAATGTGCAGGAGAAACCTCCATGTTTTACATCACTGAAGCAAAAAGTCTCAGAGACCCGTATCTCCCCTCCAGTATTCTGCCAGTGGCTTTGTCACAATGGTCAGACTTGGATTCATGATCTGGCAGATTCCCAGTGGACCACTGCTGTGGTTGGCTGTCTGCCCGTTAAATGTGTTATCTGTTATCCTTAGGATAAATCATCAATACCAGGTCAGTTGGGGTGCAACATCTGGCACACCCACAAATCCGCTGTTCTCACTTCAGGCCGTATGTGATCAGTTGCGTAATTAAGCAGCACAGCCTCATCAACTCTGTAGTGTCTGTAGCCTGGTGTTCCATATCCGATTCTATTAGAATGAATAGGGGTGGATCTGCAGTACTCCGTTGTGTCCACTATGTATTTGATAGAGCTGTGCCATTCCACTATGTAACTGATCACGTCTGGCCGGCATTGGTAACAGCTGTTTGGTGAGGATGCTGGGTGTCACACCCCACCGGCCATCAATATTTTTTTTAAATTGTACTCTTTATTGACACAAATTTTTAAATTTTTTACAGGAAAAAAAGAAAATTAGCCATTTTAATTTTTTCACTATCATTTATAGGTTGTCAACCAATCTTATTCTATAATAATACTTTAACATTCCGTTAAACATTTTCAAGTATATAAAGAGTAAAAGCTAACGAACAAACAAACACATTTTTAATCAGTTGAATCAGAGGGAAGTCCCAAAAAATATGAAAAATAGAACCTCTGGACAGGACGCATCCAGCAAAGGGAAGGAATACATGGGTCCATTTTATGTAAAAATTCAGCCATGTGGTACCAGAGATGAAGAATTTTGTACTGATTTGCTTTGTATAAAATGCAAGATGCAGTCTTGGCAGCTCTGGTCCAAACATTTCTCCAATCTACCACGCTTAGTGTTTTACCCACATGTTACACGCACGCCGCTAGGTTCAGATAGGGCAAGACGGGTTTCATATATTCGTTGCAATCCTGGGGGAACCGTTACTCAGGGCAACCATAGGCTGCAGCTTCTCTCAGGCACACGATAGATTAAGTTGCTGACCAGACACATCTGACAAGAGTCTTTTTCAACAGTTTAACAGTGGAATTTAAACTGAAGCACGGCCAGTGCAGTTCAGGGATATTGCAGCAACAATCTTTATTACAGTACAGTATCATAAAGCAGGCACAATAACGTCAGTCTCTTCAGTAGCATAATTTAGCACAGATTAGATCTCTTGGCAGCACACTTCTATGCATAAACAGTAGGCTTTTCCTTCACAAGGACTCACGAGTACACAGCATTCTTTATCCTGCATGGAGATGGAGGGGGGGGAGGGTTTGATGAGGGAGATGATCCCTATGACAAGATTCCTTCCAGTCCTTATCTTTCTGCCCAATAATACTCCACACTGTTAGCTCAGGGAGTCTATCTGACCTGTGTTTAGCTTCCTTCCTGACCTGAATTCTGTCCCCTTGTCTTTTGTGAGATACAGATCACACACCACCTTTCTCTAGGGCTCCAACCAGAACAGTAAACAACTCCCCCACAATCTCCCTGGGGCTCTGCTAACCACTCCCTGTCTCCTGTGACTGTGTTAACTCTTATAGTTGCTGGATGCTTTTGAAGCAACAGCACTACTTCTGCATGTCACACAGATATTCCTCCCACTTGAGCATATAAGTGTCTAGTTAAGGAATCTGTATCTGGAGTCTGTAGAATATTGTAAATACTAGATATTAAACCTCTTGTTGTTGAACTATTCTCAGGGCCGGCCCGAGAGATTACGGCGCCCTAGGCGAAACTATTTTGTTGCGCCCCTACTATTCTTGGCAGTAGATGAAAACTTGGGATATAAATTTAGGAGCAAAATAAACCACAACAACAATGATTAATTAACTCTCTCCTAACTCTTTAATTTTCTGAGAAGTTGTATAGGACAAATATATACAAAGTAATCAATAACACAAAACAAAAACGACCATAGGTAATTAAAATTTTTGTTTCCTTGCCTTTTTTTTGAAAAGGATGACACTAAGTCACCGAGATTAATTTGTTTAGCAACTTCAGATTCTATCGAAATTGTTGCCAACCCAACCAACCTCTCTTGCGTCATATTTGCCCTTAAATATGTTTTAATTAGCTTTAGTTTTGAGAAGCTTCTCTCTCCTGAGGCTACGGACACAGGCAGAGTCAAAAGAATTCTTAGAGCCACCACCACCACTTTCTTTCAAGTCAGATTTAAGCAAAAGTTCAAGAACGTCTTTTGGTGATGAATCTTCTGGAACACGTCTTGACATTGCCTGCAGTTCACCACATAGCTCTATGGCATCGATGTCTTTTACTTCGTTGTGTGTAAGAGACTTTTCCAGAGCTTTACACTTATCCAGAACAAATTTGCTTGGTTTTCCCTCAAGTGAACGGATGTGGTACAAAAATCCAAATTTCAATTCCATTTCTTTCAGCTGAGTGAACCGCTCATCAACTGAATTTATAGCAGTATCTAAGATCGCAAAGTAAAAGTTAATTTTGAAACTCTGTTTCTCATCTCTTATGGGCTCATCTTTCCCTTCATAAGAAAAATGTCTGCTTTTTTTCTTTAAACGTTTTGGCGCAGAACTTGACTCAAAATTAGCTGGTATGCCAAGCTCTTCTGTGATTTCCCTCGCATCAACTAACAGCTTCTTAAACTCTTCATCGCTTCTTAATGATTGCAGATATTTCTTTGTTTTGTCAAGGTGTTGAGAAGCAGCAGCTAAATCGAATTCTTGTGACTGAAATAACTTACTTGTCAAATTGATTTCGTACAAAATGTTGAACCATACTAGAACAGATGTAACAAAAGAAAATGTTCCAACTTGTTTAGTAAGACCTTGAGCTTCTAGCCGGGAGACATTTCCAGAGCTTCCTGTGAGACTAATATTTTCTGCTATGTCCATTAGGGCACATTGGACTTCGCTCAATTGGTAACGGAGGGGGGCCAGAGCATCAATTCTACTTTCCCACCTTGTTTCGCTTAGGGGTTTTAGAGTCAGAGATGGCAAATGACGCACGAGTACTTCCCAACGCTGAGTTGACGAAGAGAAAAATACGTAGAGATTTTGAACTAACAGAAAAAAAGTTGTCGCTCCAAAACAACATTTAGCGGCATCGTTGACGACTAAGTTTAGAGAATGGGAGCTGCAAGGCACAAAGAATGCACGTGGGTTTATGTCTAAAATTCGTCTTTGTAGTCTAATGTTTTTTCCCTTCATGTTGCTCCCATTGTCGTAGCCTTGCCCTCGTAAGTTGTCCACAGAGAGCGACAGTTCTTCAAATTTGTTCAAGACAGCGGCTGTCAAACCACCTCCAGTTGTATCAGAAACAGGAATGAATCCCAAGAAGTGCTCTTTAATTTCAAACTTTTTGTCTTCTGATGTGGAAACAAACCGAACAATGATAGTCATTTGTTCAACATGAGACACGTCAGAAGTACAATCCAGCACTACAGAAAAGTATTTTGCAGTTTTGACATCGTCAAGAATCTTTTCCTGAATACCATTACTTAGCAGTTGAATCATCTCATTCTGTATTGTTTTTCCCAAATAATGTGCATGAATCTCTTTGTCCCGGATTTTCCGAATGTGCTCACACATGACGGGATCGAACATAGCCAAATACTCCACAAATTTCAAAAAGTTCCCATTATTAGATGCAAACAATGCATCATTTGATCCACGGAACGCTACGTTTTGCGTACCTAGTACCCTCACTAGAGCTATCAACCTTTCTAAAATTTGATGCCAGTATTTTTCTTGCTCTTCAATTTTGCGTAAGTGTTCTTCGTCAATGGTCTTGTTCATCTTAAGTCTATTTTCGAGTTCCTTCCATTTTTGAAAGCTAATCATGTGATCTTTGCTTTTTTCGTGGCTGGCCAAAATAGCAGATATGTTTTTCCAGTCATTTACACCATCAGTACCTAAGGCTGAGCGTTTGATGATTCCTAGTTGAAGTGATGAGTCTGGAAACAACGTGCAGAAAAAACAAAAAACTGAATTTTTCTGAATAGAATACGTTAGCCAATTGCGTTCAAGACTTTCACCATTGACAAGACGACGTTTATAGTGAACACAAGAAAATTTTCTACGATTAGTGTCCAAAGGAAAATCGAAATCTTTAACTTGTGTGGGGCCGAGTTTTACTACATCTAGGCGTAAGTCATCATTGATTACGGTCCACGTAGCGGGATCGTCCGAATGGTCTTTGCATAGTATTTCTATAGATGTACCAGCCTCCATGTCAGTACTGGTACATTGATCAGATCTACCACCAGATATTGATGGTTGTAGTTCACTATTTTCAGCATGAGAAACAAATTCTATTTCCACATTCGATATTTCCGAGGCAACAGAAGCCTGTTGTTCCAACGTTTGGAATTCGGCGTCTTCATTTCTATTGCTTAGATATTTTAAAAATGACCCTTTGATTTTTGAAAGTGATTTCTCCTCCTCAGCTTTTCTTTTACGGTTCTGAAACTCCGAAAGTTTTTTCTTCTTATCAGCCATGACTTGTTACAACACACAGCATTTACCTAATAGTTAACGCGCCGATTAAAATTGTTATCTGAAAGTTATATAATACGATTTTACTTTTAAGACAAAAACCACAAATTTCTTTAACAATTTCCAATGTTTCCAATATTTTTGAAAATCAAAACAATATACCTAGCTCGCAGCGCCTAACACTTTAGAACCTAGGCCAAAAATTTACTAAAAACCTCCTATTTTCTATTTGCATTCATGAAACCTCATGGAACAATGAATCTAATGAATATACAAAATAACAGCAATGGCTCACATGATAAAGCATGCAAACAGTAGAGACATACCTCGAAAATATTATAATCGCGCGCGCCGATATGCAAAAAACGTAGATACTATCTCCCTTGTCTTAGCTGGCCTGACTGGCAGTCCAGGCAGTCTACGCCAATGAATCAAAACAGACTCCTCCCACTAGCCGCATTGACTGCTGATGACATCTATCAATATAATCGCCAACTAGTACCTAGTACCTAAAGTCCAAACTACGTATAAATAGGCCATATGGTACACCTACCATTTAAGTATACGTATTTTTTTCTCTCGGGCGCCCCCTTAGTGTAGTGTGTGCATTTTTGGTTGTTTGCTTTGCTTTGCCAACATTTGAAAACTTAGGAGCAAAATAAACGCGCGGGATCAAACACCTGTCAGCAGACGATGCAAACGACTCACGTCCGTAGTTTAGCGCCTCCTTTCCGTGCGTAAATTGAAGCTCAACGGTTTTTCTTTTAAATTTATGGTAAAAAAATTTATGTACACTTTTCTTTCCATCCCTAAAACTTTTTGCCTTTTGAAAAGATTTTTTATAATTTTTTCTATTTTTTCTCTGGCGCCCCCTTAGGGTCGGCGCCCTAGGCGGCCGCCTAGTTCGCCTATACGTTCGGGCCGGCCCTGACTATTCTTGCATAGTCTCTCGAAGGAGGTAGGAATGGACGCCTGTAGACCGTGGAATAATGATGAGGCAAAATGCCTTATCTTAATGTATTGGAATAATGAAAGCGAATAGAGAGAGAACTTTGTTTTCAGGTCATCATAGGAATGTAAAATTTGCCTTTTATAGTGGATTATGTCAGCGAAGTTAAACAAGCCAGATTGAGTGGCTTAGACTTTCAGGGAAATTCGGATGGAAAATTAAGGAAGAGCAGAATTTGTTGATGCCAGATTGATTTTTTTAGAGCAGACCCTCCATATATTTCTGGTTTGCATCATTAGACCTAATAGGTCTATTGCAGAGGGATTATAAGCCCCATTCCAGATCAGGGAGTTGGGGTGGTCTGGGGCTAACCATAATTTTTCAATATCCATCCCTTCATATAGGCAGGTTTAGAAGACCACGATGGGATTGTGCGGAGGTGCGATGCCCAATAATAATGAACAAGTTAGGTGCCGCTAGCCCTCCCATCTTTTTATCAGCCAACATTACCAACTTTGCAATTCTATGACGTTTTCCTGTTCATACAAAATTTAAAGTGACTGCTTGAAAAAGCACGCAAATTTCTGAGTGGGACCGATATGAGTAAAGTCTCAAAAAGATGAGTTTTGGGAGAATAGTCATTTTTATTGCTGAAATGAGTCCAAATAGTGAGAGAGGGAGTGATTTCCATTTCGGCAGTAAGGATCTTATTTCTTTATATTGTGGAGGGAAATTGTTCTCGTCTATAGTGAAGTACGAGGTTGTGAGATTGATTCCTAGGTATTTGAGAGAAGTGGTACGCCTGTGGTATTTAAAGTTACTCTGGAGGTGGTCTAGATGGGGGTCATTTATGTTAAGTGGGAGGGCTTCAGTTTAAGTTGAATTTGTTTTATACCTTGATAATTGGCCAAATTTTGAAAGCAGTGAATGGAGGTTGTATAAGGTTTTGTGAGTGCTAGAAGGATATCATTTGCAAAAAAGGGATAATTTGAATTCTTTGTCTTTAATCCGGACTTCCTTAATGTCTGGTGATGCTTGCATAGCAGCAGCCAAAGGCTCAATGCAAAGGACGAAAAGTAGGGGGGAAAGCAGGCAACCCTGTTTGGTGCCGTTATCAATCTTAATTGGTTTAAAGGAGCTATGAGGAAGATATATCGTAGCTGAGGAACTAAAATACAGTCCCTCAATAGCTTTTTAAAGAGGGCCCTTTATCCCTTTATGCCATATGTCCCAAGGGCTTTAAGCATAAAAGGCCAACTGAGGCGATCAAGTGTCCAAACTCAGGAGGAGAGTAGGTTCTCCAGATTTTTGACTATTTCTATGAGATCAACTGCCCTTCTGGTGTCGCCACCTTGTCTAGAAGGGACAAATCCCACTTGGTCTTTGTGGATCATATAAGGTAACCATTGATTCAGGCGTATTGCTGAAATTATTGTAAATATTTTCACATCTGAATTGTGAAGGGCAATCGGTCTATAGTTTTTACAGTCTAGTCTATCCTTGCCTGGTTTGGGAATCAATGTTATAAATGAGTGTAGCATGGAGGCAGGGATCGGGGCTCTCTTTAGAAAATAACTGAAAAGGGGATTAATGAAGGGAGATGTTCATCTTGGAAGGTCTTGTAATATAAGTAGGACAGACCATCAGGTCCCAGAGTCTTCCTAATTAGGATAGGGCATCAATATTAAAGTACTGGACAACCCCTTTAAATAATCCTTTGCATAGGTCTATCATGGAATGTCATGTAGAACATTGTGTGCCGAGATGAGAGCTCAGGACCCTCAGAGTGAGAGACCGCGTGCCCTGTACAACACCGCTCAACATGGTATTGGAGGCTTGCATCTTTTAGAGTGCAGGGTGCTGCTACATGCCATCAGTGGAGGGCGAGTTCAGATTAGCCTTGGCTTCAGATAGGTGATCTGACGTTAATGTCTGCCCCATAATGCACATATGTTCAGCACTTATCGCCCTCTCTGGGTATGTGAGCCCAAGTTTTATAAACATGCATAGTCCATAATGTTCTTCCTCTGTCAATAAGTGTTATCTGCACCTCATCATCTGCATATATGTATGTGAGCGAGCGACATAACCTGTAGCCAAGTCTCTAGGCTTTCAATGAGGGTGGTTTAAAGCACCACTCCAGCGTTTTCTTTTATTGCACCGCTGGAGTGGTGCTTTAAATGTCCCCTGCCACCTGTCATAAACTCACCTTCCGCCGCCTTCATTGGTTTTCACGCCGCTCTGGTCCGGCTCCTGTGAAAAGTGACCTGCCGGCATGCTCCAGGGTATGCTGGAGTGTGTCAGAGGTCACTTCTCAAGACAACTCTATGAGAGCCTCGTTCTGGCTCTCAGACTTGTATTGAGAAATTGTGAGTGGAGCTTCTGACTTGCGGCTGTCAGAAGCTGTGCTCACAAGATGGCGCCGGGAAACCAAGGAAGATGCCGGAGGGTGAGTATATTACCGTGGGCTGGGGATTTACACTTAAAGCACCACTCCAGCGCTGAAAAAAAACAAAACGCTGGAGTGGTGCTTTAATGAAAAAAAAAGGCTTGCAAAAATATGCATCAGACTTGATGTGTTTTTATAAGCAACAAATAAACGTTTTGTGAAAGAATCCTAATAAAGGCGCACTCATAATTCAGCGACTACATTTACACAAGTATTTCCTCCATATATGCTTAGTGATGAGTCTGTGCTTATTTTTGTTGCGAACATACTGTAGCTCTAAGCAGTTCTTCTCTGACTGTCTTGTATGCATCTACTATACAGCATGTAGGAACTATGGAGGATTCACTACTAGCTGCATTGGGGTATTATACTAGTATACGGTATTTCGACACTAACTACTTTGTAGGAACACAGCCAAAGTCTCTCTGTAGTCATGGCCTAAATCACAACTGGCTGTCATAATTTCTTCTCTTATTAGATTCAATGGTTCAACTGTGTGTAGTGACTCAGGCTTTTGACAGAGGAATGATAACACCCAATTGTCAATTTATTAAGGCTGCTTTTACAAGTTGTTGTCAGTTTGTTTTTTTGCTGCAGTTGTGGCAAAAATTCACTGACTTGCAACAATTTTCAAAAATTGCAACAACACTAATGAAACTAGAGTACATTACACCCAGTTTTCATATGAAGATAAGAATTTATTTTTTAAAAAATAAACTTATTTTATTTCAATTATTTTTAAAAATTCTTTAAAATATAAATTGCAGGTACTTTCACTTTAACAGCTTGCTAGTATTCATAGATATTTAATTTTAATGCAAAAATAGATGAATTTAAGATTCTACATTGGGATACCACATATCAATAAAAATATACGGTATATACTATTAAGGTGCAGGTTTAAGGAGGCCAGAAAATCTATAAACAGCAACAAATAAGCATCTACAGGTGCATCTCACTATATTAGAATATCATCAAAAAGTTAATTTATTTCAGTTCTTCAATACAAAGAGTGAAACTCATTATATAGAGTCATTACAAACAGTGATCTATTTCAAGTGTTTATTTCTGTTAATGTTGATGATTATGGCTTACAGACAAAGAAAGCACAAAAGTCATTATCTCAGTAAATTAACAAAAAACACCTGCCAAGGCTTCCTAAGCATTTAAAAAGGTCCTTTAGTCTGTTTCAGTAGGCTCCACAATCATGGGGAAGACTGCTGACTTGACAGATGTCCAGAAGGCAGTCATTGACACACTCACAAGGTCCCAGAGTTCCAATTTCCATTTGAAAATCAAGGTCCCAGAGTCTGGAGGAAGAGTGGAGAGGCACACAATCCAAGCTGCTTGAGGTCTAGTGTGAAGTTTCCACAATCCGTGATGGTTTGGGAAGCCATGCCATCTGCTGGTGTAGGTCCACTGTGTTTTATCAAGACCAAAGTCAGCGCAGCCATCTACCAGGAAATTTTAGAGCACTTCATGCTTCCCTCTACCGACAAGCTTTTTGGAGATGGAAATTTCATTCTCCAGCAGGACTTGGCACCTGTCCACACTGCCAAAAGTACCAATACCTGGTTTAAAAACAACAGTATCACTGTGCTGGATTGGCCAGCAAACTCGCCTGAGCTTAACCCCATAGAGAATCTATGGGGTTTTGTCAAGAGGAAGATGAGAGACACTATCAAAGCAACCTGGGCTTCCATAACACCTCAGCAGTGCCACAGGCTGATCGCCTCCATGCCACGCCGCATTGATGCAGTAATTAATGCAAAAGGAGCCACGACCAAGTATTGAGGGCATTTACTGAACATACATTTCAGTAGGCCAACATTCGGATTTTAAAAACATTTTTCAAGCTGTTATAATAAAGTATTCTAATTTACTGAGATAATGACTTTTGTGTTTTCATTGGCTGTAAGCCATAACCATCAACATTCACAGAAATAAACACTTGAAATAGATCACTCTGTTTGTAATGACTCTATATAATATACGAGTTTCACTTTTTGTATTGAAGAACTGAAATAAATAAACTTTTTGATGATATTCTAATTTAGTGAGATGCAACTGTAGATCCTCATTGTCTTAGATTGCAACAATCCCATATATAAACATAAAGTGCCAGTGCCAAAGGGATTTCTCTGTGAATTTGTCAAATGCAATGCCTGGTATTGTAGACCAGATGTTAAAGTGAAAGTACCTGCATTTTATATTTTAAAGAATTTTTAAAAAATAATTGAAATAAAATTGTTTCATTTTTAAAAAATAAATTATTGTTATCTTCCTATGAAAACTGGGTTTTCTACTTTCTACTCTAGTTTCATCAGTTTTGTTGCATATCACTTGGGAAGTTGCAATATATGTCTGACATTTGGGTGTACTAATTTTCAAAAATTGCCGCAAAAAGCAATGCAATGTGTGAACGCAGCCTATAAAGGTTGGTCACTTTTGCATCAAGAGGTGAGTACAATAGGCATGTCTTATTCTGAGGAAATGTGCAAACTTGCTTATAGGTATGTGTAGAAATGTCATCTTTAGTGCTGTTTACCTCTCAATTCAGAATTGCCAGACAACCCCTGCAGGAGAGTGGCAAGCGGTGTGACAAAGAATATTATGCCATGGGAATGTTGCATTTTATTTTTGGAATCGGGGAATGGCAATATTGGATGTGGGTTGGTGGGGTCTATGTGGCAGCACTGTTTTTTAGTCCCAGTCCAGCCCTGGCCTGTTGTGCAAATATTTTCTTAAAAATCAACTTACGGCTGAAAAGATGAAAGTTTTTGATTACATAAAATTTCTTTAGAGAGGGCAAAAGTTAAGAACTTATTTGACAATTTACGCTTGGGTACCAGTTAACGTATGTTTCAATAGATTAATTATCCTAAGGGAGTTTACATAACTATGATCAGTTTTTCTTATTGTCCAATGTTGTTCGAACCTCTGAATTTCCATCTCCCATATTGGTGCAAGTTTTTCTACTGTATCAATACTTATTTCATGCAATAAAATGCAAATTAATAATGTAAAAATCATACAATGATTTTCTAGATTTTTTTTTAGATTCTGTGTCTCACAGGTGAAGTGTACCTGACAGGAGGCCTGACAGGAAGTGGTGGAGGCGGAGCCTGCCGTGTGCTGCAAGAGTTGTGCTGTGTGTGGAGAGAGCTCCTGGGAAGGGAGGAGAGCCAGGCGGAGGTGACCGAGCGGACCGGGAGGACCAGTAGGAGGCGACCGGAGGGACGAGCGCAAGAGAGCGCTGTGGCAGCGTGCAGTGCCGGCCAGCGGAGGGTGCCAGGTGGTGGTGACCAGGAGGTGATCAGGAGGACCGGTAAGAGGCGACCGGAGGGACAAGCGCGCTGTGATAGCATGTAGCGTCCCTAGAGGAGGTGAGTGAGGGGCAGGAGGCCGCGATAAGCGGCCCTACTGAACCCAAGTGTGTACTGTACTGTATTGTATTTGTATCTGTATTGTAATTGTATTGTATTGTATTCCCTAGTCCATATTTAATTGATTACCCCCCCGTCCATATTTAATTGATCACCCCCGTCCATATTTAAATTGATTCCCCTGAACACCCCCGTCCATATTTAACTGATCCCTCTGACCACATTAAATTGACCCCCCCGTCCTCATTTAATTGATCCCCGACCACCCCCCGTCCATATTAAAGTGATCCCCCTGACCACATTTAAATGATTGACCCCCCCAGCCCATAATTGATTGATCCCCCTTGTCCTATTTAATAGATTCCCCTTGTCCACTTTTACTCATCCCCAGTCCCTATCTATTTGCCTTATCCCCCACCATATTTAATTAACCCCTGTCCATAATTAATTGATTGATTCCCCAGACCACAATTAATTATTTCCCCAGTTCATATTTATTGATATTATTGATACTTATTGATCCCCAGTCCTTAGTTAATTGACCCACCGTCCATACCTATTTATTTGCTTTACCCCCCATCCTATTTAATTAAACCCGCTGTCCATAATTAATTGATTGATTCCCTAGTCCACAATTAATTATTTCCCCAGTCCATACTTATTGATCCCAGTCCATAGTTAATTGACACACCGTCCATACTTAATTAATCCACCTGACCCACTCAGCTGATCCCCCGTCCATACTTAATTGATACTTAATTGATCCCCCGTCCATACTTAACTGATCCCGCGCCGATATCTAATCGATACACTTGCACATCCCTAATTGATCCCCGTCCATACACCTATATATAAATAATTGTGTTTTGTACTTGTACATATATACTGACTGTATCCCCATATTTAGAATGACGTCCATGTTGGCCGGAGCCGTGCAGTGTACATCTTGCGCAATGTATGCATTCCCTGAGCTACCGCTCAGGGATCCATACTGCTGCGAGAGATGTGAGCATATCGTGCACTTGGAAGCCCAAATCCTGGATCTAAGTGCTCAGATAGCGGTACTGAGGAGCATCGACAACATGGAACGGAGTTTGCTGCTCACCGAGCAGACACTCAATGGGTCAACACTGGGGGTGGAGCTTAGTGGGGAAGCGCAGGCTGAACAGGCAGGGAGCTGGGTAACAGTTAGAAGGGATAGAGGGAAGAAGTATAGGAAGGCTGGTTCAGAACCGGCATTATTGGAGCACGACAGATCCTCTGACCGCCGGGGGAGTGTATGCTCCAGTAATGAGGGGGAGGGGGGAAGTGTAGGGCAGGCTAGACAGGTCCTGGTAGTGGGTGACTCTATTATTAGGGGGACAGACAGGGCAATCTGTCACAAAGACCGGGATCGCCGAACGGTGTGCTGCCTCCCTGGCGCTCGAGTCCGGCCAATCGCGGATCGGGTTGACAGGTTACTGGGTGGGGCTGGCGAAGACCCAGCGGTCATGGTCCACATTGGCACCAATGACAAAGTGAGTGGTAGATGGAGGGTCCTTAAAAATGATTTCAGGGATCTAGGTAGGAAGCTTAGGGCAAGGACCTCTAAGGTAGTTTTCTCAGAAATACTACCAATCCCGCGAGCCACACAGGAGCGCCAACGGGAGGTTAGGGAGGTGAATAAGTGGCTAAAGAGTTGGTGCAAGGCAGAAGGGTTTGGGTTCATGGAGAACTGGGCCGACTTCGCTGTCGGCTACAGGCTCTACCGTAGGGACGGGCTGCACCTCAATGGGGAGGGTGCAGCGGTGCTGGGGAAGAAGATGGCTAATAGGTTGGAGGAGTTTTTAAACTAGAGATGGGGGGGGGGAACCAAGGAAATAGGTGGGATGTGAGGCAAGCAAGGGGGAAGGGGAGAAGTGAATATAATGAGGGTGGAGAGGGGGGTGGGGATAGTACAGTTAGATCGTTAGAGAAGAATAGGATGCTAAATAACCCCAAAGTTTTATCTTGCATGCTGACCAACGCAAGAAGCCTGACCAATAAGGCGGATGAGCTGCGGGCGCTTATATCGGAGGAGAGGTATGACATCGTAGGTATAACAGAGACTTGGCTAGACGATAGCTACGACTGGGCGGTAAATTTAACAGATTATAGTTTATTTAGAAGGGACCGGAAACAGGGGAAGGGCGGAGGAGTCTGCTTATATGTAAGGTCACGTCTAAAGCCCAGACTAAGGGAAGATATAGGAGAGGGAGAAGAGGGGGTCGAGTCCATGTGGGTAGAGATAGAGGGGGCAAAAAATAATAATAAAATATTACTGGGGGTCTGCTATAAGCCACCTAACATAACAGAGGAGAATGAGAAACTGCTATTAGGACAAATAGACAAAGTAGCAAAACATAATGAGGTGATTGTAATGGGGGACTTCAACTACCCGGATATTGACTGGGAAACAGAAACCTGTAGATCGCAGAAAGGAAAAAGGTTCTTGATAAATATCAAGGATAATTATCTCTCCCAACTAGTGCAGGAACCAACGAGAGGGAAGGCAGTGTTGGACTTAATATTGACTAATAGGCCTGATAGAATAACTGAGGTACAGATAGGGGGGCACCTAGGTAATAGCGATCATAATATTATCAATTTCAAAATGCCCTTCAGTAGGGTTATCAATAAGGGAACAACTAAAACATTAAACTTTAGGAGGGCGAAGTTTGATCAGCTGAAAGAAAACCTTCAACTTATAGACTGGGACAAAGTTCTTAATCAAGGAAATACGAATAGTAAATGGGAAACCTTCAAAAGAATTCTGAATACTCAGTGCGAGAGGTATATACCGTATGGGAATAAAAGGGCCAGAAATAAGAGGAAACCAATATGGTTGAATAAGAACGTAAAAGGGGCGTTAAATAGCAAAAAAGAGGCATTCAAGAGATTAAAACAGGAAAACAGCAAGGAGGCACTAATGTGTTACAAGGAAAAAACGAGAACCTGTAAAAAACAAATAAAAATAGCAAAGGAGGAAACAGAGAGATGTATTGCTAGGGAAAGTAGATCAAATCCCAAACTGTTCTTTACGTATATAAATAGTAAAAGGATTAAATCGAATAATATTGGACCGATAAAAAGTGATGAAGGCAAAATCATAGAGAAAGATGAGGATAAAGCTAATCTATTAAATACATTTTTTTCGTCAACTTTCACAAAGGAAAAAGAACTAACAGGCGAAATGAGAAGTGACAAACTTAATCCTCCACTAAGTATGACAAATCTAACCCAAGCTGGGGTACAGAAACGCCTCAGTAAGATTAAAATAAACAAATCACCAGGACCTGATGGCATACACCCACGGGTACTAAGGGAACTAAGTAATGTGATAGACAGACCGTTATATCTTATATTTAAGGACTCTGTTGAGACTGGGTCTGTACCACTTGATTGGCGACAGGCGAATGTAGTGCCAATATTCAAAAAGGGAGCAAAAAGTAACACCGGAAACTATCGGCCGGTGAGTCTGACGTCCGTTGTGGGCAAAATTTTTGAAGGCTTTATTAATGAGGCAATCATGGAGCATCTTGATGCTAATAATCTATTAACCCCGAACCAACATGGATTCATGAGGAATCGCTCCTGCCAAACAAACCTGATTGACTTCTACGAGGAGGTTAGCTCTCGAGTAGATCAGGGGGAACCAGTGGATGTCGTGTATCTCGACTTCTCAAAAGCGTTCGATAGCGTGCCACATAATAGGTTGGTATACAAAATGAGAATGATGGGGCTTCGGGAAAATGTCTGCAAGTGGGTAGCTAACTGGCTAAAGGATAGAAGGCAGAGGGTGGTTATAAATGGAATATACTCAGATTGTGTAAGCGTCACTAGTGGGGTACCACAGGGGTCTGTACTAGGCCCAATGTTATTTAATATCTTTATTAACGACATAGTCAACGGGATAAATAGTAAAATATCAATATTTGCAGATGACACAAAGTTATGTAAAACAATTAATACAAAAGAGGATAGTGAAGACCTACAGAGGGATTTGGATAAGCTGGGTAGGTGGAGCATTAAATGGCAAATGAGGTTTAACGAGGAGAAATGTAAGGTCATACATATGGGAAGGAAAAATGGAAGTCACCAGTACTCACTGAATGGGAAACCATTGGGGAATTCAGAGATGGAGAAGGACTTGGGCATCTTGATTGATAGCAAACTAAATTGGAGTGCCCAAAGTCAGGCGGCTGCTGTAAGGGCAAACAGGGTAATGGGATGTATCAGAAGAGGTATAGCTGCAAAGGATGAGAACATTGTTCTTCCACTGTACAAAGCACTGGTCAGACCACACTTGGAATACTGTGCTCAGTTATGGGCCCCAATATATAGAAAGGATATAAATGAGCTTGAAAAGGTACAAAGGAGGGCAACAAAATTAATAAGGGGAATGGAGGGACTGCAATACCCAGAGAGGTTGGCAAAACTAGGACTATTCAGCCTGGAAAAGATAAGGTTGAGGGGGGACATAATAAATGTGTACAAATATGTTAGGGGACAGTATAGAGACCTTGCCCGGGATTTGTTCAAAAGGAGGGATATTACGGTAACAAGAGGGCACTCACTAAGACTGGAAGAGAAAAGGTTTCAGCACCAGCATAGGAAGGGGTTCTTTACGGTAAGAGCAGTGAGAATATGGAATTCACTGAGTGAGGAGACGGTAATGTCGGATTCACTAAACCAGTTCAAGCGGGGACTGGATGCATTTCTAGATACCAGGCAGATTTCAGCATATACTTAAAAATAAAATAAAATAGTAGGTTGATACAGGGATTTATTCTGACTGCTGGTTTCAGAGTCGGGAGGGAATTTTTCCTCAGGTGAAGATTGGCTAAATCATTTGGGGTTTTTGCCCTCCTCTGGATCAACTTTAGCAATTACAGAACTAACAGGTCAAACTTGATGGACGCAAGTCTTTATTCGGCTTTACTAACTATGTAACTATGATATAAATTACAGACCTCTCCATTCTTTGTAGGTGGGAAAACTTGCAAAATGGCAGTATATCAAATACTTTTTTTCCCCAACTGTAGGCTATATAATTATCCTAAGGCCAAGTTCACTCGTTCAGTATTTGTAAGCCAAAACCAGGAGTGGGTGCAAACTACAGAAGTGGTGCTCGTATTTCGATTCCTGACTGTTCCACTTATGATTTTGGCTTACAAATACTGATGTAAAATACTGACCAAATACTAAACATGTGAACGTGGCCTAAAGGAGTTTACATTACTGTGATCAGTTTTTTTTTTTTTTATTGTTTCCTGTTCTTATTTGAACTGGTCAGCATTCCTCTCTTTATCTGTTCTTATAGGTCTGTGAGAGGGTTATTCCGAGTCCGATTCTGAGACATTACTTTTCCGTGTCTGTGTCAGAAAATTCCCATCTCTGGTTCTCATATCTTTTATTTTGTTGTTTTTAATATGTTGGGATTTATTTTTCCCCAATCATGAATCTGGCCCTTAGAGTAATCTAATTTATCTTGTGAATATTTCCTCCTTTCCAGTGTCTTTACTTTGTTTTCTATCTTATAGATATATTGCTAGTTTTGTTTGAAACCCTCCTCCAAGTCAATTTTCCTCTCCAGCTTATCCATCTTGGGGGTAATTTCATCTAGTTCTTTTTCCAATTTCTCTGCAATATATATTTCATCTTTAGGGATGAGCAGACCCGTGGAAGTTCGGGTTCTGGTACCCGACCCGAAGTTTAGTCCAAAGTTCGGTCTGGCTACCAGAAGTGTACCCAAACTTGAACCCGAATATATATATTCCCTCTCTCTCTCTTTACACATTTATATAGAAAAGTTGAATCTCATTGGATGTTGTATTCACATAAGTGTACACCACTAAAAAGCATTAAATAACAAGAAAGGAGAGGATTAGTTGTGTAAATAAAATAACCTTTATTATATATATATATATATATATATATATATATATATATATATATATATATATATATATACACACACACACACATAGTACAGGCCAAAAGTTTGGACACACCTTCTCATTTAAAGATTTTTCTGTATTATCAGGACTTTGAAAATTGTACATTCACACTGAAGGCATCAAAACTATGAATTAACACATGTGGAATTATATACTTAACAAAAAAGTGTGAAACAACTGAAAATATGTCTTATATTCTAGGTTCTTCATAGTAGCCACCTTTTGCTTTGATGACTGCTTTGCACACTCTTGGCATTCTCTTGATGAGCTTCAAGAGGCAGTCACCGGAAATGGTTTTCACTTCACTGGTGTGCCCTGTCAGGTTTAATAAGTGGGATTTCTTGCCTTATAAATGGGGTTGGGACCATCAGTTGTGTTGTGCAGAAGTCAGGTGGATACACAGCTGATAGTCCTACTGAATAGACTGTTAGAATTTGTATTATGGCAAGAAAAATATTTAGATTTGAGAGTCCTCAGTGGTTGATACCTTTTAATGGCTAACTGAAAAGATGGTAACAAATTGCAAGCTTTCGAGACTACTCAGGTCTCTTCATCAGGCATAGTATAACACAAAATCTGAAGAGTCACATATTTATACACAATAAGACACACAAGAAAAAAAAATGCAATAGGTAAGACAGGTGATGAAAAGCAGAGTTATTATGGAAGAAATAAACAGTTCTGGCTATAAATATTTTAGTAGTTAATAGATAAGGAGTGTGAAGGTTTTATTGTCCTGTGTCCAGTGTTGTGATGACCTCACAGGTCTGAGAGTCTGAGGAGCACATTCCTTAGTTGATGTAGAATGACATAAATCCATGCGACACATTCATTCCTGCTCTGAAAGTGTTAAAGGTCATCATCAGTTTATATTCTGAGAACTCTCCTTTCTCTCTGAGATTTGAAGTTACCTTTTAATACTAGCATTTTCATATCTTTTATGCTGTGATCAGGGGAACAAAAATGCTTGGCTACAGGCAGAGCTATTCTTTTTTCTTTTATTGTGTGGTGATGATGATTCATCCTTGTTCTAAGTTTTTGCCCTGTCTCCCCTACATAAAGACCCCCAGCTGGACATTTGGTACATATAATTAAGTACACTACATTAGATGTGATACAGCTGAACGTACCTGGGATCTTATAGTCCTGATGTGAATTGGGGATCTTTATCTTGTCTGTGGTCGTTATACATGGACAGGTTTTACATTTTTTCTGGTTGCAAGGAAAGGTACCTGTAGCTGGTGGAGATGACAGGGAGCTTCTGACAATGATGCTTCTTAGATTTGGGGGCTGCCTGAAACACAGAAGTGGGGGGTCTGGAAATATGGATTGTAATCGGGCATCTTTTTGTAGTAAGGGTTGTAGTTTCCTTGCAGCTCTCCTCAGCGCCTCCAGATTTGGATTGTAGGTGACTACTAGAGGCACCCCGTTGCTTTCTTGTTTAGTTTTGTAATGTAGGAGATGATTCCTCGATATTCTGGTGGCTCTTGTAATCTGGTTCTCAATTGTTCTTGGATGGTAGTCCTGTTTCAAAAAGGTCTTGCTGAGGCCATCAAGGTGTTTGTCTCTATCCATCTGGTTGGAACATATCCGATTGTATCTGATGGCTTGGCTGTAAACAATAGAGTTTTTTATGTGTTTTGGATGGAAACTGTCCCATTTAAGGTATGTAGGACAGTCGATTGGTTTCCGGTACAAGGATGTCTCTATTTCATTGTTCTGTAGCTTGATGATGGTGTCCAAAAAGTTAATTTCAGTACAGGAGTAGTTGAGTGTTAGGTTGATGGTGGGATGAAATCGATTAAAGTGTTCATGGAACGTCTTCAGCTGTTGCTCAGACCCCGTCCAGATGATTAAAATATCGTCAATGAAACGATAGTAGGCCAGAGGCCTGATGGGACATGAGGACAAAAAGTCACTTTCAAGCTTGGCCATGAAAAGATTTGCGTACTGTGGAGCCATTTTACTTCCCATCGCTGTACCAGTTTCCTGTAGATATATGTTGTCATCAAATTCAAAGTAATTGTGGGTGAGGATGAATTCTGTAAGATTTACCACAGAATCAGCAACAATTCCTGTATTTTCTATGAAGATTTTGCAGGCATTTAATCCATCCTTGTGTGGGATATTAGAATACAAAGATTCCACATCCATGGTGGCCAGGATGGTTCCTTCTGGTAGAGGACCTACTGCTGCTAGTTTATTCAGTAGGTCTGTCGTGTCCTGAATGTAGCTGGGTGTACTCTTTACCAGGGGTTTAAAAACACACTCTACCCATCCAGAAACTTGCTCAGTAAGGGTACCCACACATGAAATAATTGGTCTTCCTGGATTTCCAGATTTGTGGATTTTGGGGAGCATACAGAATGTCCCCATTCTTGGACTCTCTGGTATCAGGTCATCGGCTCTTATGGATTCGTCAGGCAGACACGATACCAACTTGTTTAGTTCCTTGTAATAGTCCTGTGTAGGATCAGACTCCAGTTTTTTGTAGTAGCGCATGTCCACCAGTTGTCTGTTTGCTTCCTTTATGTAGTCTGATATGTTCATCATGACTATTGCACCACCCTTGTCAGCAGGTTTAATGATGATTTCAATTGTCACGAAAACACACTTGGTCAGACCTTGCAGCCCTCTGGCGCCCCTTTATCCTGCTGGTCAAACATGGTATTGACCGAGGATAAGCAACAGGGCGCAGCTGCTCTAATTTATGTCGACTATTGTGGCACGTGATGTGACAGGACGTATATATACCACCAGTTCCTTCCAGGAACGTATATATACCTCCGTCCAGCCACCCTCAAACCACAATATCACATAAATACTGGTATACTGCCACCACCGATCGCTTAACAGGTGGATCGGGTATCCCTTAGGTAACGTGAATTAGCGGGTGAGGAACGTGTTTGCTCGACATAGGACAAGAAGAACGAAGCTGGTAAATAATAATGATTTACTCCCGAAAGTGGGCAGTGTTTACAAAAGATATTCAAGATATTATAAAAGAGACAATTTACATATATGCATAAAACAGTTATTAAAATAAAAGGGATAAGTAATAGCAAAACCTGCGCCACGAGGTGATGATCTCAGATTCTGTGGGGGGACGGCTCCCCGGAAATTAAATGTGATTCTTCCACGCAGCGAGGAGTGCATGCGTCTGACGTCCCGGGTAAGAATGAATTAAAATGGCCATTCTGGTTTTTAGTAAGGGGCCAAAACATTAGGAGACACCCATGTTGTTTACCTCACACGGGGGCTCGGTTTTGTGAACCCACCCAAATCCTTCAGATTTCATATCTTGGTATGGGGGGGTCCCACATCCAAGATGGAGACATCATGTTTGCCGTCACCACTATTCATGAAGATGGATATCAAATATGATATCTCTATGACGCTCAGAAGCTCAGAATCCATTTCCCAGGTTCCTGGTGGTCTCCCAGCCACGAAAACCACACCATCACAATTGGAAAAAGGTGAACATCTCAAAAATGTGGTCCCTGTGTTTGTGACAGTCATGTGCATTATTAAAATCGACATTAAAAGTTTGTACAGTTAGACAATAGGATCTTGGAGGGAATTTCCAGTTTAGACCAGAATGCTTGCTCTGGGCTGAGGCTTTATGGCGGTCATAAAAATTCCTGGTTTGGGGGAAGCAGAGAAGTTCTATGTAGCCTCTTCCAAATGAACAGGGGGTGGAGATTTAAGACATCTCTCATTTTTTAAAACTAGGACAAAAAGACATTTTGCCTGACACCTCCCCCTTTTTAGACTGCGCTATGGAGGTAGGACCTTCTGGTACTCCTGCAGGTGTATCTCTGGAGGCTCCCCTCGCCGGGACAACCCATCGGCATTGCCATGCTCGCTGCCTTTGCGGTGTTGAACGGTGAAGTCGTACTGCTGGAGGGTGAGGCTCCAGCGTGACAACCTTCCGTTGGCACCGGACATAGTGTGCAGCCAACTGAGGGGGTTGTGGTCAGTCACGACAGTGAAGGGGCGCCCGTACAAGTAAGGCTGTAAACGGTTGAGGGCCCATACAATGGCCAGGCACTCCTTCTCTATGGTGGAATAGGCCACTTCCCTCGGCAGCAGTTAACGACTTAGGTACAACACGGGTGTTCTTGGTTCCCCGAGTCGACCTGGCTGAGTACAGCACCGAGGCTAAACTCACTGGCGTCGGTCTGTTCGAAGAGTGGCCGTGTGCCGTCGACCGCCTTTAGCACAGGAGAGCTGCTCAGGGCAGTCTTCAAAGCCCGAAAGGCCACCTCGCATTCATCTGTCCATTTGACTGAATGGGGTAGGCTCCTCCTGGTGAGGTCTGTCAAGGGCTTCGCAAGGCTACTATAGTCTTGTACAAAGCGTCTATAGTACCCTGCGGTGCCCAAGAAGGACTGCACCTGCTTCTTACAGAATTCATCCTCACCCACAATTACTTTGAATTTGATAACAACATATATCTATAGGAAACTGGTACAGCGATGGGAAGTAAAATGGCTCCACAGTACGCAAATCTTTTCATGGCCAAGCTTGAAAGTGACTTTTTGTCCTCATGTCCCATCAGGCCTCTGGCCTACTATCGTTTCATTGACGATATTTTAATCATGTGGACGGGGTCTGAGCAACAGCTGAAGACGTTCCATGAACACTTTAATCGATTTCATCCCACCATCAACCTAACACTCAACTACTCCTGTACTGAAATTAACTTTTTGGACACCATCATCAAGCTACAGAACAATGAAATAGAGACATCCTTGTACCGGAAACCAATCGACTGTCCTACATACCTTAAATGGGACAGTTTCCATCCAAAACACATAAAAAACTCTATTGTTTACAGCCAAGCCATCAGATACAATCGGATATGTTCCAACCAGATGGATAGAGACAAACACCTTGATGGCCTCAGCAAGACCTTTTTGAAACAGGGCTACCATCCAAGAACAATTGAGAACCAGATTACAAGAGCCACCAGAATATCGAGGAATCATCTCCTACATTACAAAACTAAACAAGAAAGCAACCGGGTGCCTCTAGTAGTCACCTACAATCCAAATCTGGAGGCGCTAAGGAGAGCTGCACGGAAACTACAACCCTTACTACAAAAAGATGCCCGATTACAATCCATATTTCCAGACCCCCCACTTCTGTGTTTCAGGCAGCCCCCAAATCTAAGAAGCATCATTGTCAGAAGCTCCCTGTCATCTCCACCAGCTACAGGTACCTTTCCTTGCAACCAGAAAAAATGTAAAACCTATCCAAGTATAAAGACCACAGACAAGATAAAGATCCCCAATTCACATCAGGACTATAAGATCCCAGGTACGTTCAGCTGTATCACATCTAATGTAGTGTACTTAATTATATGTACCAAATGTCCAGCTGGGGGTCTTTATGTAGGGGAGGACAGGGCAAAAACTTAAAACAAGGATGAATCATCATCACCACACAATAAAAGAAAAAAGAATAGCTCTGCCTGTAGCCAAGCATTTTTGTTCCCCTGATCACAGCATAAAAGATATGAAAATGCTAGTATTAAAAGGTAACTTCAAATCTCAGAGAGAAAGGAGAGTCTCAGAATATAAACTGATGATGACCTTTAACACTTTCAGAGCAGGAATGAATGTGTCACATGGATTTATGTCATTCTACATCAACTAAGGAATGTGCTCCTCAGACTCTCAGACCTGTGAGGTCATCACAACACTAGACACAGGACAATAAAACCTTCACACTCCTTATCTATTAACTGCTAAAATATTTATAGCCAGAACTGTTTATTTCTTCCATAATAACTCTGCTTTTCATCACCTGTCTTACCTATTGCATTTATTTTTTTTTTTATTTTTCTTGTGTGTCTTATTGTGTATAAATATGGGACTCTTCAGATTTTGTGTTATACTATGCCTGATGAAGAGACCTGAGTAGTCTCGAAAGCTTGCAATTTGTTACCATCTTTTCAGTTAGCCATTAAAAGGTATCAACCACTGAGGACTCTCAAATCTAAATATTTTTCTATCTACTGGCTAACACGGTACAAGAATATATATTTTCCCTATATTATGGCAAGAAAAAAGCAGCTTAGTAAAGAAAAACGAGTGGCCATCATTACTTTAAGAAATGAAGGTCAGTCAGTCCGAAAAATTGGGCAAACTTTGAAAGTGTCCCCAAGTGCAGTTGCAAAAACCATCAAGCGCTACAAAGAAACTGGCTCACATGAGGACCGCCCCAGGAAAGGAAGACCAAGAGTTACCTCTGCTTCTGAGGATAACTTTATCCGAGTCACCAGCCTCAGAAATCGCAGGTTAACAGCAGCTCAGATTAGAGACCAGGTCAATGACACACAGAGTTCTAGCAGCAGACACTTCTCTTCAACAACTGTTAAGAGGAGACTTTGTGCAGCAGGCCTTCATGGTAAATTAGCTGCTAGGAAACCACTGCTAAGGACAGGCAACAAGCAAAAGAGACTTGTTTGGGCTAAAGAACACAGGGAATGGACATTAGACCAGTGGAAATCTGTGCTTTGGTCTGATGAGTCCAAATTTGAGATCTTTGGTTCCAACCACCATGTCTTTGTGCGACGCAGAAAAGGTGAATGGATGGACTTTACATGACTGGTTCCCACCGTGAAGCATGGAGGAGGAGGTGTGGGGATGCTTTGCTGGTGACACTGTTGGGGATTTATTCAAAATTGAAGGCATACTGAACCAGCATGGCTACCACAGCATCTTGCAGCGGCATGCTATTCCATCCGGTTTGCGTTTAGTTGTACCATCATTTATTTTTCAACAGGACAATGACCCCAAACACACCTCCAGGCTGTGTAAGGGCTATTTGACCAAGAAGGAGAGTGATGGGGTGCTACGCCAGATGACCTGGCCTCCACAGTCACCAGACCTGAACCCAATCGAGATGGTTTGGGGTGAGCTGCACCGCAGAGTGAAGGCAAAAGGGTCAACAAGTGCTAAGCATCTCTGGGAACTCCTTCAAGATTGGTGGAAGACCATTCCCGGTGACTACCTCTTGAAGCTCATCAAGAGAATGCCAAGAATGTGCAAAGCAGTCATCAAAGCAAAAGGTGGCTACTTGGAAGAACCTAGAATATCAGACATATTTTCAGTTGTTTCACACTTTTTTGTTAAGTATATAATTCCACGTGTTAATTCATAGTTTTGATGCCTTCAGTGTGAATGTACAATTTTCATAGTCATGAAAATACAGAAAAATCTTTAAATGAGGTGTGTCCAAACTCTTGGTCTGTACTAATATATATATATATATATATATATATATATATATATATATATATATATATATATATACACATACTGCTCAAGAAAATAAAGGGAACACTAACACATCCTAGATCTGAATGAATGAAATACTCATTGAATACTTTGTTCTGTACAAAGTTGAATGTGCTGACAACAAAATCACACAAAAATCATCAATGGAAATCAAATTTATTAACCAATAGAGGCCTAGATTTGGAGTCACCCCCAAAATTAAAGTGGAAAAACACACTACAGGCTGATCCAACTTTGATGTAATGTCCTTAAAACAAGTCAAAATGAGGCTCAGTATTGTGTGTGGCCTCCACGTGCCTGTATGACCTCCCTACAATGCCTAGGCATGCTCCTGATGAGGTTGTGGATGGTCTCCTGTGGGATCTCCTCCCAGACCTGGACTAAAGCTTCTGCCAACTCCTGGACAGTCTGTGGTGCAACGTGACGCTGGTGGAGCGAGACATGATGTCCCAGATGTGCTCAATCGGATTCAGGTCTGGGGAACGGGCAGGCCAGTTCATAGCTTCAATGCCCTCATCTTGCAGGAACTGCTGACACACTCCAGCCACATGAGGTCTGGCATTGTCCTGCATTAGGAGGAACCCAAGGCCAACCGCACCACCATATGGTCTCACAAGGGGTCTGAGGATCTCCTCTCGGTACCTAATGGCAGTCAGGCTACCTCTGGCGAGCACATGGAGGGCTGTGCTGCCTTCCAAAGTAATGCCAACCCACACCATAACTGACCCACTGCCAAACTGGTCATGCTGAAGGATGTTGCAGGCAGCAGATCGCTCTCCATGGCGTCTCCAGACTCTGTCACATGTGCGGATTGTGAACCTGCTTTCATCTGTGAAGAACACAGGGCGTCAGTAGTGACTTTGCCAATCCTGGTGTTCTGCGGCAAATGCCAAGCATCCTGCACGGTGTTGGGCTGTGAGCACAACCCCCATCTGTGGACGTCGGGCCCTCATACCACCCTCATGGAGTCATTTCTAACAGTTTGTGCAGACACATGCACATTTGTGGCCTGCTGGAGGTCATTTTGCAGGGCTCTGGCAGTGCTCCTCCTGTTCCTCTTTGCACAAAGGCAGAGGTAGCGGTCCTGCTGCTGGATTGTTGCCCTCCTATGGCCCCCTCCACGTCGCCTGGTGTACTGGCCTGTCTCCTAGTAGCGCCTCCAGCCTCTGGACCCTACGCTGACAGACACAGCGCGCATTGATGTGCCATCCTGGATGAGCTGCACTACCCGAGCAACTTCTGTGGGTTAGAGAGTCCGTCTCATGCTACCACGAGTGTGAAAGCACAACCAACATTCAAAAGTGACCAAAACATCAGCCTGAAAGCATTGGTACTGAGATGTGGTCTGTGGTCCCCACCTGCAGAACCACTCCTTTATTGAGGGTGTCTTGATAATTGCCAATAATTTCCATCTATTGTTTATTCCATTTGCACAACAGCATGTGAAATTGATTGTCAGTGTTGCTTCCTAAGTGGACAGTTGATTTACTTGGAGTTATTTTCTGTTGTTTAAGTGTTCCCTTTATTTTTTTGAGCAGTACATAAATATATATAAAATTACCAATTTAATTAAGTATCACATGCTCATTGTACTGGCCATATATTGGTTCACTGCTGTATGAAAGCCGGTATTATGGCGAAACACGCATCAGGGACATATGTCCCGCTTTGCAGATCAGGTGTATATGAGGGTCAGATAGCTGTAAATATCCCAGATCAGATAGGGTCAGTGCAGTGAGGGTTTAACTTCCCTCCAACCAACCGCTGGCACATTGTGACACTTTGTGGAGCGCTGAAGCAGCGTGTCAGCATTAGAACACTAGGTGTAACAGAGGTGCGGCATTGCCTCCTGCGTAGTGATACCACATATCTCAGCTTACCGCTGATGGTTGTCCTGCAGGATAGAGTGCCAAGTGCCTGCCCTGCACTTGTGTAAAAATAGGAATGGACACTCCTATTTAATGATCCTGCCACAACACAATTTATGGACACTAATGACATCTGATCAGAGTTTCTAATATTTTTTTTTTATATTGACCTATCAACATATAGAGATCCTTTAGCCCTGGCCAATTTAATTATATGAGGGACATGGGTTAGCGCTTTATTAATATTTATAATTATTGTATAATATCCTGAAACGGCAATCCAGGACTCTGTTGGCTCACAACTGTACAGCACATAAACCACACGCATACAGCAGTGAACAAATATATGCCCAGTACAATGGGCATGTGATACTTTATTATTACATATATAAAATTGGTAAAGGTTATATTTTATTCACATAATTAAACCTCCCCTTTTCTATTATTTAATTCTTTTTAGTGGTGTACAATACACTTGTGAATAAAACATCCAATGAGATTCAACTTTTCTATATAAACATTTTCTGATGATTGCTTCCTGTTGAGAACAAGTACACTACAAGCTATTGTGTTTACTAGTGATGCACTCAGGTATTACAGACGGCTGATTTTCAGACAGACGGCTGATTTTCTTTTCATCAGATCTTTCCATCCTCCCAAACTGGACATTTTACTTGTTGGTATTGCACAACCTGCCCAGTTCACCACTAGGGCTTAAATCCCTAAAAATATTTCCTTTACCAGTATGTGTTAAGACTTGTGAAGCTGCTATGCCTTCGATCCCTTCTGGAGTGTCCCTGACAGTGGTTTATACAGTGGGGAAAATAAGTATTGGATACACTGCCAGTTTTCCCACCTACAAAGAATGGAGAGGTCTGTAATTTTATCTTAGGTACACTTCAACTGTGAGAGGCAGAATCGTAAAAAAAAAAAAAAAAATCAGAAAATCACATTGTATGATTTTTAAATAATTAAATTTAATTTTATTACATGAAATAAGTATTTGATCACCTACCAGCCAGCAAGAATTCTGGCTCTCACAGACCTGTTCGTTTTTCTTTAAGAAGCCCTTCTACTTTGCACTCATTACCTGTATTAATTGCATTAGTTTGAACTTGTTACCTGTATAAAAGACACCTGTCAACACAATCAATCACACTCCAACCTCTCCACCATGGCGAAGACCAAAGAGCTGTCTAAGGACACCAGGGAAAAAATTATATACCTGCACAAGGCTGGGATGGGCTACAGGACAATAGGCAAGCAGCTTGTTGAGAAGGGAACTGTTGGTGCAATTATTAGAAAATGGAAGAAACACAAGATGACTGTCAATCTTCCCCGGTCTGGGGCTCCATGCAGTTTCACCTCGTGGGGTAAGGATGATTCTGAGAAAGGTCAGGAATCAGCCCAGAACTAAACGGGAGGACCTGGTCAATGACCTGAAGAGAGTAGGATTAAAATCAAGCAGGGCACGCAAGGTCCCCATGCTCACGCCAGCACGTGTCCAGACCCGTTTGAAGTTGGCCAATGACTATCTGGATGATCCAGAGGAAGAACGGGAGAAGGTAATGTGATCAGGTGAGCCCAAAATAGAACTTTTTGGTATCAACTCCATTCGCCATGTTTGAAGGAAAAAGAAGGATTAGTACAACCTCAAGAACACCGTCCCAACTGTGAAGCATGGCAGGGAAAACCCCCGCCATGAAGTAGTTGGGACCGCCACAGCTTCCAATAGCGGGTTTTCAGCGGCGGTCTCGACGCCGGTGATCAGGAAGCCATTTTAACCCTTCTTCCTTGTCCCTGGTACGCCCCTCCCCTCCTGCTTCAGTGCGCATCAAATTGCTGCGCGCTCTTTTTCCCAATCGCATTCTCTCGTTCTCCGGCGCTGCAGCTAGCCACAGCCCCCACCAGTGCGCAGCATACAATCAGCGCACACCCCCACCACGCCCCCACCAACAAACTGACCAATGTGCGGCACAGGGCACGCCTCCTTTTCTCTTCCCATCCTATCGGAAGTCTTGTTATGCAATGCGCCCAGCTTTGTTCTTAAGTCTTCTAAATCCATTCTTCATAGTTCACAGCACCAAAAAAGTGAGTACATAAGCAATAAAACTTAGTGCAAATTGATATATATTTCAAATGTAAAAAGTTAGTTTTCCAAGAAATTTACATTTTCTCATAATTTAATTCATGACCACAGGTTGTGCAAGTCTTCTTATACATATCCTCTTCAACATGTTCCTCTGGCCCATATTCGTGTTGATGGCCACCAACATCTTTTCTCCATAAACTGCTCCTTACAGCATGACGAAGTTCTGTAGAACAGATGGGTTATGTCAATATTCTCACATTATAGAAGATTAAGGATAAGGTAAAGCACATTTGATGAATATCAGGAAAGGCCAACCATCTGATGTGAATGCTGGTGTACTGACACTCCATTTATTGAATAAGTTAGTCAAAAGAAGGCTCGGACATGTTGGATTTCATGGTTGTAACTATATATTTTTGGGAGGCACAAGTCAAAAATCAGTACTAAAGTTAATGGGTTGTCCAACATTATTCACTTTTACAGCACTATAAGAGACATGGCAAAGATGTCACATCAATGTATACCAGTCAAGATACGTGCACACAGGTATGTGTTGATGCAATCACCTGATATTGTGGAAGCGAACAGCTATATAACACCTTTAAAGAGCTATTCTCAAGTTGCCTCTTGAGCAGCTCACAATTCTGCAGTCTACTTCCTTCCTGGTTTCTGGCAGGGCAGGCTCTCTACCTTGAGTGACGGTTCTGGTGAGTACCAGAACTCTTGTAGGAGTAGCCTTATAAAACTCAGCCCAAGTTCTGCTGTAACCCATTAGACTATCCAGACCAACCACTGATAGCATTTGAACAAGCGGACAGTGGGAGCCGTGATTTGGAGAACTCTGGGAGCAGTGATAGTGGGCGTTGGTGATTTTGCAAGATTTATAACAGTAGCTTGTTAAGAACAAAGAATGAGGGGAGGGAGCGATAAAGGAGGTGAGCAGTTAACTGCTGTATACAAATCAATAGGCTTAAGAGAGCTGACTTGGATATTAGGAGTCAATGCCTCAGAGCCTGGATTGTAACTACTGCACATACTCACCAGGCAATGGTGGTCAAGCTCTATGGATTTTTTTCCAGGTCTGCTTTAAAGAAAAAGCTGCTAAATTTAGGCATACATACACCCTGAATATATAGGATATTATATATTGTGCATATAATATTGTTAAGACAGTTATTTTAACTGGTATTCTTCTGCAACCAAGTCCTATAATACTTATGTATACTGCAACGTAATTCTACAAATAAGGCATATTTTGGTACTTTACCCTTTACTTTCTTGTCAAATTTTTTCTGCTTCATTTTATCTTTGTTTTCTTGCCGCATTTCCTTCGCTTCTTCTAAAGCCTCTTCAGTACTCCACACTTCTAAAGAACGCTTAACTATCTAAAAGAGTAAAGGAACAGCAGAAGAACATCACGCACCACAGTTTCCAATCGCATTATGGTAGAGCAGACACAGCGAACTAAATACCAAGGTCCATTATTAGGAGATTAAAGGGTTGGTATGATTTGAACAATCTAAAAAATTAAGGGGCTCTATGTAAATGTATATATATATATATATTACAACAAAGGTTCAAATCACCCCCCTTTCTCCCGTTAAAAATAAAAAACACCAAAAATACACCAGGTATCGCAGTGTTCAAAAAACTCTGATCAAAATATTTAAAAAGATTAAACGAAAAAAAATTCAAGAATGCCTAAATTAGGTTTTTTGGTTGCTGCAATAGCACAAAAAATTATATCAAAACATCACATCTATCCCAAAATGGTATCAATAAAAATGTTGTCTCACCCTGGAAAAAAAATAAGCAGTCACACAGTTCCATTGACCAAAAATGAAAAAAAACAAATCGGAAGTTTGCAAAAAAAAGAAAAATTTTGGGTTGTGTTACCATTTTCAGAGACCCGTAACATTTTTACCACTAAAATAATAAAAAAAAACTGGACGTTTGGTATCGTAATCGTACTGAGGGTCTGAATCATATTGTATGGTAATTTTTACCAAATATACATCGTAAAAAAAAAAATAAAAAAAAAGGTCAGAATTGAGAGTTCTTTTTTTCACAGCTTCTCTCCCCTTTAATTTTTTTTCCCATTTTCCAGTACACAAATATGGTAAACTGAATGGTGTCATTCTAAACTACAACCCACAAAAAGCAAGCCCTCATATGTCCATGTGGACAGAAAAATAAGAGGTATGGCTCTGGGAAGAAGGTGAGGAAAACATAGAAATGCAAAAATGAAAATTGGCCACATCATGCCGGGGTTAAGAGATTTATGGCATACAGAAATTACATGCCATAAATGTCTGATAGATGTGAGTCCCACTGACTTCCACCTATCAGGAGAACTGAAGTCCCCTTCTCCCCCTATCTGGGACTCCAGACTGGAAGAGACCGTGCATGTAGTGCTGTCTAATGTAAGATATGAGAATTGTGGACTCCTTACACTGCAGTGGAGAAAGACGCACGCAGAGATTACCACTTTTTCACCTTACCAACCCCTTTATGGAGGGCTAAACAAGGGTCAAGAGACATCATTCTCTGCATATAGCCACACTGTTGACCATTAGTACTTGTTACACTAAGATGACACTACTCATCTGACATAGAATCAAACCGTGAGAAGCCACTAGACAAGCATGTCTGTGCCCAGAGGGTCAGCATTGAGGGCCGCAGGTTGAACGAGAATATAGCATGAAAAGAAAATAAACATGTTTCTGTACCTGCAATTTCAAATAAAGTTTCATGTCGCCCCAATGAGAATTGTGCGGGTTTTTCTTTAAAATATACTTCAGCACAGGCTCCCTTTTATCCATATCGCAGTCTTTCAGTAAGTACTCTTTCTTGGCTTCAGTCCTTGTTATGAGTTTATGTTTTTCTTCTGTATCTCTAAGAAATGAAAATGACAAATAGAAATCATCTTCCAATTAATACAGAAAGCATTCATAATCTGCAAAAGAACGGGGACAAGCTAATTCAGAAAACACTCTCCGACAGTATTAATGTGGCACGTCTTGCAGCTGGCATGCAGAAATTTTGTGTACTATTCTGACATAATGTTACGCCACTTTTGTGATGGAAATTATGCTGAATTTGACAGCCTGCAGTCTTATTGTGGCTGGTAACCTAAGTAAGGAGCATGCGGCACAAGCAGGCTCTATGCTTCAATATGGGGGTCCAATTAGCTTCAATCCCCCTCCTCTTCTCCCCATGCTGCATGGTGGGGCAAACATTATAGTTTAGGGGAGCTTTTCTGCAAAGGGGAGATGATTACTGTACTGTACTGAAGGGAAGATGGATGGGGTCATGTATCGCGAGATTTTGGCCAACAACCTCCTTCCCTCAGTAAGAGCATTGAAGATGGGTCGTGGCTGGGTCTTCCAGCAAGACAATGACCCAAAACATACAGCCAAGGCAACAAAAGAGTGGCTCAAAAGGAAGCACAGTAAGGTCATGGAGTGGCCTAGCCAGTCTCCAGACCTTAATCCCACAGAAAACTTATGGAGAGAGTTGAAGCTCCTAGTTGCCAAGCGACAGCCTCAAAATCTTAATGATTTAGAGATGATCTCTAAAGAGGAGTGGACCAAAATTCCTCCTGACATGTGCGCAAACCTCATCATCAACTAAAAAAAACGTCTGACTGCTGTGCCAACAAGGGTTTTGCCACCAATTAAGTGTTTGCCAGAGGGATCAAATACTTATTTCGCACTGCAAAATGCGAAAAAAAATGATCTTATTTATACATGTGATTTTCTTGATTTTTTTTGGATATTCTATATCTCTCAATGTTAAAATTAACCTACCCTTAAAATTATAGACTGTTCATGTCTTTGTCAGTGGGCAAACTTACATAAACAGCAAGGGATCAAATAATTATTTCCTTCACTATACATCGGTTATCGGCATGGGAAAGCACAGTTTGGACCAGTGGTGTGACCATGGCAAAACACCATCTTGAGACAACCACTAAGGCCAGGGGTTACATTAGTGTATAGCATCTCATGAAATATGCTAATGACTCTCGGCTCAAACTAGAGCATAAGCCGAATGTCAGTGCACTGTGCTCAGATCCTCTCGCAGGTGCGGAGAAGATATAGAAAGTAATTTCTCCATCTCCTCCATTGCCGGCATCAGCGGTAATCGGACTGCACTGGGATGACATCTGAGTACAGTCCGCTGTTTCACACACACACCCATAGACTTGTATGGGTGAGTGTGATTTGATTCTCGGATGCGATCGCAGCATGCTACGATTGTTTTATCATGCCGAATTGGCATAAGAAAATCGTAGATCTGCTCTGCCCCATAGAGTAACATTGGTCTGAGTGGTATGCAATGTTTTATCACATGTTATATGCTCGTGTGACCTAACTGGTTTAAACATTGGTGTTGTCAAGGGTGTGTCAGGTGTGACAGACAGTCGTTTTGGATCCAACTGTAGAAGGTTATTGCGCTTGGTTCTGCAGGCACCTTCTTGATCTTTTCATCTCTGCAGTGTAGTGATATCCTTCTCCCTCTAGGACCTAGCAGTGATCTCCACCTTCTGCTGCTAATTGAAACACCCTTGCTGGATGTTTAAATACCTTCAGTCTCTCCAGAGAGTCGCCGGTGATAGCTCGATTTTCCTCTGTCCAGGCTTGAAGTACTAATCGTCGGCTTGTGTCTTCTTGGAGTTCCCTTGGAGGATAGTTGGCGTGAACTCTCTGGTGTCTTCTCAAGCTAAGTGTTTCCCTTGTCTGTTTACCTGTTTGTCTTTAGTTGTAGTGGGGGCTGACTAGTGCTCACCCCATCCCCTCCCTATCTAGGGCCTATTGGTAGGGGCAGTCAGGGATTAGGTTTCCAGCTCGGCGATAGGTGTGGAATCTATTTGGGGACGTTAGGGGACACAGAGTATGGTCAGATCTGCCTAGTGGTTTCCACTCCCCCTTTCCCTAGTTTTTGGGCTTCCTCCCTCTCTTTCCTTTGTTGTGCACTTAGTCCTTCCCTCACCTTGTGTGACAGGTGTGCAACATTTCCACCATTTACTAAGCACACATTGGAATCAGCTCTATTGTTTGCAAAGTGGTTGGAACTTGAACCCACTCATTGTTAACCAAAGTCAATGATTTAGGTCATTTAGGAGTACAAAGTAAGAGCACAGATAGAACTAGTCGTGCGTATATAAATGTGTGAATGAAAAAAAAAAAAAAAGCATATATTCAGCTAGCAGTTCAAGCTGAAAAAAAAATGTGCAAATGAAATAATAAAAAAACAAGAAACTGCAAGTGTTAATTTACCTGCATCCATCACAAACAGCTAAATCAAAGTGATTGCTTAAGTATGAATCCATAAAATCTTTGCCACATTCCTCACATATTAGATAATCGAATTCCAGTACTGGACCTAAAGAAACAAAGGATATTTAGCCCAAAGTGTTTCACATCTCTTTCCAGATTAAGAATTAAAGTTAAAGAAAGCAAATGCTTGTTGTAAATTTAATTTAATGTGTTTAGAACCACTTTACAAATGTTAATGACTAAATGGTACATTACTCATATGTTTCCGTAAGTGTAAACCATTTGCACATTGTCACTATTGGTACATATGCAATAAAGGGGCTGACCAATAAAAAAATGGGGCTGGCTAGGCTACTGAAATGATCCAGTCAGCTATTCCTTCACATGCAGCACTGCTGGCATGGGAAACGATGTCCTTTGTCAAGCAAAAGCTGAGTGGAGACCTGACATAATATCTGAAGATTGGGGCACCTTAGATAACTGAACCATACTATTTGATTAACTTACCATTGTAGCACATTTTAGGATATTTTTACATGTGTGTGTAGTCTTGTTTTTTCCCAATACCCTTTATAAAGCATTCCGGAAAATAAATCCAGGATGGGGATGAGGGGTGCCATGCATAACAGGTAGGAGGGGGCCATATATACCAGGATAGGGGATAGTAACAGAATTGGGGACATTACCCCAATACCAGTGTCAGCAGCAGACCCCCTCCCCCTTAACAGTGTATCATGACCACATTTTTTGCTTAAATGTTTTTTTCTATTTTCCTCTTCTAAAACCTAGGTGCGTCTTGTGGTCCGACCGGTGCGTTTTATAGTCCGAAAAATACACTATATAAAAAAAAAGACGTACTCTTGTTACAGTGTGGGCAGGTGTGTCTAGTCGGTACAGAACTGCCTTACACTTTGTGATTGGTACAATGACAAGCCCCTGCTACGTGAATAACATCATTAATCCAGTCATTGTGCCTCTGCATGAACAGCAAAGGCCTAATTTCATCTTCATGGGTGACAATGCTGCAACTCATTGAGGTCGCATTATTAGTGAACGGCTGCTGGAGACTGGGGTACCTCAAATGGAGTGGCCTGCACCCCATAGAAAACCTATTGCTGAATTGCCGTGTAGAGGCTCGTAACTCTGTACCCCAGAACCAGTGGGATGCAATGCCTCAGCAGACAATAACTTGACTTGTGAACAGCATGAGACATCATTGTCAAGCTGTAAATGATGCTCAAGGCCACATGACAAGATATTGAGGCATTGACATTTTTGTTGGGGTATACCCACCACTGTTGTAGGCTTTTGTTTCAATAAATTGTTTGAGATGAGGAAATCACCGTTGCATGCTTCTACTTAAATGCCCTACTTTCATGATAAAATATCACTGTAGAGTGAACTTTTTATGTTTTCCATAAAGTTCACCCAAAAGTCAAATATTCCTAACCTTTTGTGATTAGTGTATGTATGTATGTATGTATGTATGTATGTATGTATGTATGTATGTATGTATGTATGTATGTATGTATGTACAGTACAGACCAAAAGTTTGGACACACCTTCTCATTTAAAGATTTTTCTGTATTTTCATGACTATGAAAATTGTACATTCACACTACCTCTTGAAGCTCATCAAGAGAATGCCAAGAGTGTGCAAAGCAGTCATCAAAGCAAAAGGTGGCTACTATGAAGAACCTAGAATATAAGACATATTTTCAGTTGTTTCACACTTTTTTGTTAAGTATATAATTCCACATGGGTTAATTCAGTTTTGATGCCTTCAGTGTGAATAGTCATGAAAATACAGAAAAATCTTTTAATGAGGTGTGTCCAAACTTTTGGTCTGTACTGTACATATATACAGTATATATATATTTATTAAAAGGGAATCCATTACCTGATTCATGCAGCAGAGACTGGCTGCATTATTGCATTCCGAAATATTTGTCTTGAAATGTTATGGAAAAAAAAAAAAAAAAAGAAAAAAAGGGAGGTATTCGTGTGCAAGAGTGAAAAAACATAAAAAACTAGATAAATGTGGTATAACTGGGGACATACTGACCCGAAGAATAAGGTTTTCTTATCACTTTTACCGCACGGTGATGGCATTTTATGTTATGTAGCTCAAAATTGTGGCAATAAAAATAAACTTTACCAATCTCCCAGTGTTACTGCAGCAGACTGACAGGTCTTTCTCTCGTGTGCATATAGGGAGAGACCTGTCAATCAACTGCAGCCGCCATAGGAAGGTCCGGAAGGGGGTGGAGATGGACTGGACTGGTCTGGTCTCCAGCTATGGTCCCCTGGCTGAGTCATTGAAGCACTAAGGCATTTTGGATAAAATTTAACTTTAAAGAAAAATATATCTGGTTGCAATCGTTCAGCCAAGACCAGACGCATGCTAAGTGTGGTTTAGGTAATATGAATCGGGTTCCCTTTAGATATTGGGATTTCTTTTTAGACTCCTTGAAACATGAAGTCTTAAAAAGTAACTGTCCCTTTCATTTTTGTGTAAAAAAAATAAAAACAAAAAATAAAATCAATAGTACACATGAAAATAAGAAACTTAGTAATATATCTTCGCTGAGAAATCTGCTTCTTTCGACTGTTGGACTGATCCTTCACTTTTAAAATTCTCAATTCACTGTTAAAATCTGTATTCAGTGAAGACAGATTGTTACATTACTGAGATAGGAGATGGCAACTGCTACATATAAGATTCTATGTAAGCCGGATAGGGGAGTATGCTCTGTCTAGTTCCTCCTTCCTCATCTTCTCCCCTCTACATAGAATCTTATCAGTAACTGTCATCTGCTATCTCAGTAACATAAAAATCTGTCTTCGCTGAACACCCTTGAATTGAGAATTTTGAAAATGATTGATCAGTCCACGAGAAAAAAAGAAACAGATAAGATAGATAGAAAGTTGCTTATTTTCATGTGTACTAATGATTTCTGAAATAAAAATTAAAGAACGTTTACACTTTAAATCTTCTAAGCTTAAAATTCCCTAAACAACCTAGGCGGAAACCCACCGATTGTCCCATAAGTCTCATGTTCTCCCCTGACAACAAGGCCACAGCCAGGAGGAGGTAAATGGGCAACAGGTCACGCACTCTTGTGTCTATGAAAATTACCCCAATATAACCTAGTACTCGGCTATCTTCAGTCATACACGTGAATAGAGCTGCAGGCAGGGCCGGCGTCAGCACCCAGCGCACCCGGGCAACTGCTGGGGCCCTGAGCAGGCAGAGGGGCCCACTGGCGGTCGCGCACCCCGCTGGGCTATGGGCGGAGGAGAGCGGTGTCAGCGCCCGCCCTTCTCCGCAGCTTGCTCAGGGCCCCGGCAGCTGGATACTTACCTCTCCCCGTGCCTCCGCAGATCAGCTGTCTTCCGTGCTCTGCGCTCCCTGTGACGTCTCAGGTCAGAGGGCGTGGTGACTTCTTTACACCGCGCCCTCCCCTGAGCCGTCACAGGGAGCGCTGACAACGCTGGAGTTCGGACCCGAGCAGCGGGCAGCAGGGGAGGAGAAGGGAGGTGAGTATTTGATTTTTTTTTTTTTTTAATGTATGGAGGCATGGGGCAGTATAAAGAGAGGGGGGGGGGGGGGGGGGAGTGGCATCCTCCATGGAGCATTATAAAGAGGGGGGGGCATCCTGCATGGGGCATTATAAAGAGGGGGGTGACATCCTGCATGGGGCAGTATAAAGAGAAGGGGGGGGGTGGCATCCTCCATGGAGCATTATAAAGAGGGGGGAGCATCCTGCATGGGGCATTATAATGTGGGGAACAGCCTGCATGGGGCATTATAAAGGGGGGGCAGCCTGCATAGTGCATTATGTGGGGGGGGGGGGGGGACAGCCTGCATGGAGCATTATAAGGGGGGGGCAGCCTGTATGGGGCATTATGTGGGGGGTAACAGCCTGCATGGAGCATTAAAAGGGGGGGGGCCTGTATGGGGCATTATGTGGGGGGTAACAGCCTGCATGCAGCATTATATGGGGGCCAGTATCCTGTATTGAGCGTTATAAGGGGACCGGTATCCTGTATGGAGCGTTATATGGGGGCCAGTATTCTGTATGGAGCGTTATATGGGGGCCAGTATTCTGTATGAAGCCTTATATGGGGGCCAGTATTCCGCATGAAGCCTTATATGGGGGCCAGTATTCCGCATGGAGCCTTATATGGGGGCCAGTATTCCGCATGGAGCCTTATATGGGGGCCAGTATTCCGCATGGAGCCTTATATGGGGGCCAGTATTCCGCATGGAGCCTTACATGGGGGCCAGTATTCCGTATGGAGCCTTATATGGGGGCCAGTATTCCGTATGGAGCCTTATATGGGGGCCAGTATTCCGTATGGAGCCTTATATGGGGGTCAGTATTCCGCATGGAGCCTTATATGGGGGTCAGTATTCCGCATGGAGCCTTATATGGGGGGTCAGTATTCCGCATGGAGCCTTATATGGGGGCCAGTATTCCGCATGGAGCCTTATATGGGGGCCAGTATTCCGCATGGAGCCTTATATGGGGGCCAGTATTCCGCATGGAGCCTTATATGGGGGCCAGTATTCCTTATGGGGCCTTATATGGGGGCCAGTATTCCGTATGGAGCCTTATATGGGGGCCAGTATTCCGTATGGGGCCTTATATGGGGGCCAGTATTCCGTATGGGGCCTTATATGGGGGCCAGTATTTCGTATGAAGCGTTATATGGGGGCCAGTATTCTGTATGGAGCCTTATATGGGGGCCAGTATTCCTTATGGGGCCTTATATGGGGGCCAGTATTCTGTATGGAGCCTTATATGGGGGCCAGTATTCTGTATGGAGCCTTATATGGGGGCCAGTATTCCGTATGGGGGCTTATATGGGGGCCAGTATTCCGTATGGGGCCTTATATGGGGGCCAGTATTCCGTATGGAGCCTTATATGGGGGCCAGTATTGTGTGTGGAGCGATTCACCGGTTTCTGAGCTATTGTGGAATTTACAATAGATATCACTCATGTAATGTAAGAAGTGAAATCTTTGCATTGTAATATATATATATATATATATATATATATATATATACACAGTACAGACCAAAAGTTTGGACACATCTTCTCATTTAAAGATTTTTCTGTATTTTCATGACTTTGAAAATTGTACATTCACACTGAAGGCATCAAAACTATGAATTAATACATGTGGAAGTATATACTTAACAAAAACGTGTGAAACAACTGAAAATATGTCTTATATTCTAGGTTCTTCAAAGTAGCCACCTTTTGCTTTGATGAGTGCTTTGCACACTCTTGGCATTCTCTTGATGAGCTTCAAGAGGTAGTTACCGGAAATGGTTTTCACTTCACAGGTGTGCCCTGTCAGGTTAAATAAGTGGGATTTCTTGGCTTATAAATGGGGTTGGGACCATCAGTTGTGTTGTGCAGAAGTCAGGGGGATACACAGCTGATAGTCCTACTGAATAGACGGTTAGAATTCGTATTACGGCAAGAAAAAAGCAGCTAAGCAAAGAAAAACGAGTGGCCATCATTACTTTAAGAAATGAAGGTCAGTCAGTCCGAAAAATTGGGCAAACTTTGAAAGTGTCCCCAAGTGCAGTTGCAAGAACCATCAAGCGCTACAAAGAAATTGGCTCACATGAGGACCGCCCCAGGAAAGGAAGACCAAGAGCCACCTCTGCTTCTGAGGATAAGTTTAGCCGAGTCACCATCTTCAGAAATCGCAGGTTAACAGCAGCTCAGATTAGACACCAGGTCAATGCCACACAGAGTTCTAGCAGCAGACACATCTCTACAACAACTGTTAAGAGGAGACTTTGTGCAGCAGGCCTTCATGGTAAAATAGCTGCTAGGAAACCACTGCTAAGGACAGGCAACAAGCAGAAGAGACTTGTTTGGGCTAAAGAACACAAGGAATGGACATTAGACCAGTGGAAATCTGTGCTTTGGTCTGAGGAGTCCAAATTTGAGATCTCTGGTTCCAACCACCGTGTCTTTGTGGAACGCAGAGAAGGTGAACGGATGGACTCTACATGCCTGGTTCCCACCGTGAAGCATGGAGTAGGAGGTGTGATGGTGTGGGTGTGCTTTGCAGGTGACACTGTTGGGGATTTATTCAAAATTGAAGGCATACTGAACCAGCATGGCTACCACAGCATCTTGCAGCGGCATGCTATTCCATCCGGTTTGCGTTTAGTTGGACCATCATTTATTTTTCAACAGGACAATGACCCCAAACACACCTCCAGGCTGTGTAAGGGCTATTTGACCAAGAAGGAGAGTGATGGGGTGCTACGCCAGACGACCTGGCCTTCACAGTCACCAGACCTGAACCCAATCGAGATGGTTTGGGGTGAGCTGGACCGCAGAGTGACGGCAAAAGGGCCAACAAGTGCTAAGCATCTCTGGGAACTCCTTCAAGATTGTTGGAAGACCATTTCCGGTGACTACCTCTTGAAGCTCATCAAGAGAATGCCAAGAGTGTGCAAAGCAGTCATCAAAGCAAAAGGTGGCTACTTTGAAGAACCTAGAATTTAAGACATATTTTCAGTTGTTTCACACTTTTTTGTTAAGTATATAATTCCACATGTGTTAATTCATAGTTTTGATGCCTTCAGTGTGAATGTACAATTTTCATAGTCATGAAAATACAGAAAAATCTTTAAATGAGAAGGTGTGTCCAAACTTTTGGTCTGTACTGTGTATATATATATATATATATATATTTATTTATTTCTCCACCGTATCTCTGCATCATGAATCGTGGTATGTGTTAAAGGGGCCCACAAACTCTTTCGCCCGGGGCCCAGAAAAACCTGGAGCCGGCCCTGGCTGCAGGACACACGTGAATAGAGCTGCAGGACACACGTGAATAGAGCTGCAGGACACACGTGAATAGAGCTGCAGGACACACGTGAATAGAGCTGCAGGACACACGTGAATAGAGCTGCAGGACACATGTGCAACCTGCTGCACCATTCAACTCCTTCTCACCACAATGTCCTTTAATGAGGTCAGTGTCCGCTTGTTAGCTGTTAATTTTTACAGGGGTGTTCCCATCTCTAAGACCCTATCCCAATTTGTTGTAGGTGTAATAATAATATTAGCAAATACCTCCAATTAGAAATGTAGTATAGTTCTTCTGATTCGCTAGGTTGCTTACCCGATGTGCAGGGCATTGCAGTAGCTTAGGTATCTATTGTTACGACCACTAACAACTAACTGTCACTATGAGTGGTCGTAACCATGGATCCCCAAGATACCCCATGTTCAGGGCATTGCAGTAAGCGACATAGCTTATCAGAAGAATTATACTATATTTCGAACTGGAGGTGTTTGCTAATAATATTATTATACCTACTACATATTGGGATAGGATCCTGGAAATGGGAATACTTCTTTAAGTACTGTTTAGGTGCCTGAGGAAGGCATCAAAATCAATTTTGAAACGCGTTACACTTTACAAATAAATATATTCCTGTTTCCATTGCTGGTCATCCAACAAATCGGCAGCGTCTGTGTGGAATCCCGCTTCTCTATGCTGATATTTGGCTTTTGTATCCTGGATCTCAGGTGGAGCAGCAGCCAATAGTGATCTATAAATTACTAAGATCAGTGTTGTGTCTGTGGTTTTCACAACTTCATTTGGTGAGCGCGTTCTTGATATTTCATCCGATATACAGTACAGACCAAAAGTTTGGACACACCTTCTCATTTAAAGATTTTTCTGTATTTTCATGACTATGAAAATTGTACATTCACACTGAAGGCATCAAAACTATGAATTAACACACGTGGAATTATATACTTAACAAAAAAGTGTGAAACAACTGAAAATATGTCTTATATTCTAGGTTCTTCAAAGTAGCCACCTTTTGCTTTGATGACTGCTTTGCACACTCTTGGCATTCTCTTGATGAGCTTCATGAGGTAGTCAGAGGAAATGGTTTTCACTTCATAGGTGTGCCCTGTCAGGTTTAATAAGTGGGATTTCTTGCCTTATAAATGGGGTTGGGACCATCAGTTGTGTTGTGCAGAAGTCAGGTGGATACACAGCTGATAGTCCTACTGAATAGACGGTTAGAATTTGTATTATGGCAAGAAAAAAGCAGCTAAGTAAAGAAAAACGAGTGGCCATCATTACTTTAAGAAATGAAGGTCAGTCAGTGCGAAAAATTGGGAAAACTTTGAAAGTGTCCCCAAGTGAAGTTGCAAAAACCATCAAGCGCTACAAAGAAACTGGCTCACATGAGGACCGCCCCAGGAAAAGAGGACCAAGAGTCACCTCTGCTTCTGAGGATAAGATTATCCGAGTCACCAGCCTCAGAAATCGTAGGTTAACAGCAGCTCAGATTAGAGACCAGGTCAATGCCACACAGAGTTCTAGCAGCAGACACATCTCTACAACAACTGTTAAGAGGAGACTTTGTGCAGCAGGCCTTCATGGTAAAATAGCTGCTAGGAAACCACTGCTAAGGACAGGCAAGAAGCAGAAGAGACTTCTTTGGGCGAAAGAACACAAGGAATGGACATTAGACCAGTGGAAATCTGTGCTTTGGTCTGATGAGTCCGAATTTGAGATCTTTGGTTCCAACCACCGTGTCTTTGTGCGACGCAGAAAAGGTGAACGGATGGACTCTACATGCCTGGTTCCCACCGTGAAGCATGGAGGAGCTGTGATGGTGTGGGGGTGCTTTGCTGGTGACACTGTTGGGGATTTATTCGAAATTGAAGGTATACTGAACCAGCATGGCTACCACAGCATCTTGCAGCGGCATGCTATTCCATCCGGTTTGCATTTAGTTGGACCATCATTTCTTTTTCAACAGGACAATGACCCCAAACACACCTCCAGGCTGTGTAAGGGCTATTTGACCAAGAAGGAGAGTGATTGGGTGCTACGCCAGATGACCTGGCCTCCACAGTCACCAGACCTGAACCCAATCAAGATGGTTTGGGGTGAGCTGGACCGCAGAGTGAATGCAAAAGGGCCAGCAAGTGCTAAGCATCTCTGGGAACTCCTTCAAGATTGTTGGAAGACCATTTCCGGTGACTACCCCTTGAAGCTCATCAAGAGAATGCCAAGAGTGTGCAAAGCAGTCATCAAAGCAAAAGGTGGCTACTTTGAAGAACCTAGAATATAAGACATATTTTCAGTTGTTTCACACTTTTTTGTTAACTATATAATTCCACATGTGTTAATTCATAGTTTTGATGCCTTCAGTGTGAATGTACAATTTTCAAAGTCATGAAAATACAGAAAAATCTTTAAATGAGAAGGTGTGTCCAAACTTTTGGTCTGTACTGTACATATGGAAGAGGAGGGGGGACACAAAAGACTCGTTCTGGCGGTCAATGGGGGGGGGGGGGTCAGTTTTAGGATCCACACAAATCTAACAATCATCACCTATAAAAAGGATAGCTGCTAACTTGTTTAGACTGGGGTACCCTTTTAATGGAACATTCAAATACATATTTAACGTTTCAATTATGCTTTCAGTGAAAAAACATCACCTTTTGAGAACTCTGCTTGCTGTCATTTACCAATAAACATCATAGTTTACTTCCTTATGAACAGATGATTTCTGGTCACGTGAGGGGCAGCTCGGTACAGCACCGTTATCAGAGACATGTCTTGTAAAGCCATACACCTGTGACTCCAACACATGACCAGGACAGATTTCCATCCACATGAATGAATGAATGCAAGCAGAGATCCTGAACGCCAAGAGAAATAGAGGTAAAGTATATTGTAAAACTGGATTGTCATGATACAAGTACATTAACTTGTTAAAACCAGAATACTCCAATAAAAATCCTCTCTCAATAAGAAGAATAATAGAGACAACATACAAGTTTTGGGCGCATTCACATATCCATGTGTCACGGTTTGTTATTCACAGACCATCTGTGGGTCTCCTGACCCAAACTTGACAGCCTCATACATGTTTATACATGGTCAAGGTTGGGTCAGGAGACCCACTGACAGTCCACACATCTCAGTAGATGCTTAGACCGTGACAAACGGATGTGTGAATGTGGCCTTAAATATGTTTCATTTGGCAATTTGGAATATTTTATTGTCTTACCTGGCTGATGTACCACGTTTTCAACAGTTTTCTCTTCTGTGTTTTCCTCTTCTATAAAGAATCCTCCACCTGAATCTACGATCTTTGGAGAAGCCTTCACAGCAAAAATCCCTAAGTAAGAGTGAAAGATTTAGGTAATTCAGCATTTTATAAAAAGACCAAGAGCATTTAAGAGTTCACAATACTAGCATGAATTATCACTATAAGGGCTCCTGCATATGACCGTATGTTTTCTCATCCGAGAGAATTGGGGCGAATTGGATCAAACTCTGAGCATAGCAGATTTTCTCGGATGAGGAGAATATGGAGAAAATAAATGTCTCCATCTTCTCCATTGTGTCAGCCAGTGGAAATTGGACAGCACTAAGATGTCATCCGAGCGCAGAATGATGGTTTCAACGGACTCAATGACTTTTGCATGGCCGAGTGCAATCTGATTTACAAATGCAAAGTGTGCATGCTGCAATTTTTTCCTAAAACAGACTGTGTCCCATGCAAAAAAAATCGGACATGTGCACAGCCCTATAGAATAACATTGGTCCGAGTGAGATCCGATGTTTTGTTAGCACTCGGAGCAAAAATACGGTCGTCTACGCAAGCGCTTAATCTCGAGAACAAGGCTCTAGAGTATCTCTTTGAATACAATGATGGACCTGCATGTATACTGCTGCTCCATTCCATCCAAGTACAGTGCTCGGCTATCTCCGTTAAGCTGCATTCACACATCCATAGGACACACTTTGTGATGCACAGACAGTCTGCAGGTCTCCCGACCCAAACTCAACAGCCTCAAAGGCTGTGAAGTTCGGGTAGGGAAAACCGCAACCAGTCCGCGCATCGTGCTCCGTACTCAGACCGCAACACATGGATGTATGAATCTGTCCTTAGTCTCAAAGACAATGCTCCACCCATGGCTGTTAACCAGTCAAATGCCACTATCAATCTGTTACAGAAGCATTTACAGCGCACCGTTCTATGCACTCCTGTGACGTGATCATGGGGCGCTGATGTGTTGCCATGACGGCCAGGTGTCTTCCATGTGCCTGTCATAATGGTAAATCCGGTGAAAGCCAGCCAGTGGCTGGCGTTCATAAAAGACTGTGATTTTTGCTATAAACTATATATATTGCTGTATGTAATAGAAGTGATCACACACTCGCAGGTTCAAGTCCCATAAGGGACACACAAATACAGTGAAAAGTAAAAAAATAAGTTTGAAAAAATAAAAATATAAGTTAAATTCACCCCACTTTTACCCCCATTAAAAATTATGAAATAAAAAAAACAAAAAACAAACACACATTCGGTATTGCTGCGTTCGTAAAAGTTCAAACCATCAAAATATAGAATAAATTAATCTAATCAGTAAATGGTGTATCAAGAAAAAAAAAAATCAAAACGCCAGAATTAAATTTTTCGGCCACTGCAACAACACAAAATATGTAATAAAGGCGATCAAAACATCGTATCTACCTCAAAATGGTATCATTAAAACCACTGGATTGAGGGTGCAAAAATCAAGCCCTCACACAACTCCATATCCCAAAAATCAAATACGTTACAGCTCTGGGAAAATGGTGACACAAGCAAATTTTTTATTTTGTTTTATTTAACTAATTTCTGAATTTTTTTTTCACCACTTCATTAAAACAAAAACTATGCATGTTTGGTATCTCCATAATCGTACAGACCTGGAGAATCACATAGCCAGGTCAGTTTTACTGCAAAATGAAAGCTCTAAATAATAATAAAAAAAAAAAAGAGTTTCAGAATTGTGTTTTTTTTTTTGCTATTTTGCCACACTTGTTATTTTTTTCCCCGTTTTCCAGTACATCACATAATAAAACAGATGGTTTCATTCAAAAGTTAATTCGTCCCGCAAAAAAACAAGCCCTGACACGGCTAAGTTGATGGAAAAATAAAAAAAAATTATGGCTCTTGGAATAAAAAGAGGAAAACACGTTAGCTCAAAAAAGAAATATTACTCGGTCCTTGAGAGGTTAAGGGACGTGAACCTGTATCACGTATACTATACACTGCAATACTTGTAGTTTTATCCACAGTATAATACCACAGTAAATCTACATCTCCTTATAAAGCTCAACCTGTGGCTGATTCACAGGAGTACCAAAATGACAGCAACAGGGGCCTTCAGCAGGAGGTCTGAAACCCAGCACCCCTTCAAATCAGCGGCCACTAAACAGAGTGGTGGTCCTCCGCTCTATATACTGTTATATACAGTGGGTACGGAAAGTATTCAAACCCCTTTAAATTTTTCACTCTTTGTTTCATTGCAGCCATTTGGTAAATTCTAAAAAGTTCATTTTTTTCCTCATTAAAGTACACTCTGCACCCCATCTTGACTGAAAAAAACAGGAATGCAGACATTTTTGCAAATTTATTAAAAAAGAAAAACTGAAATATCACATGGTCATAAGTATTCAGACCCTTTGCTCAGTATTGAGTAGAAGCACCCTTTTGAGCTAGTACAGCCATGAGTCTTCTTGGGAATGATGCAACAAGTTTTTCACACCTGGATTTGGGGATCCGCTGCCGTTCTTCCTTGCAGATCCTCTCCAGTTCCGTCAGGTTGGATGGTGAACATTGGTGGACAGCCATTTTCAAGTCTCTCCAGAGATGATCAATTGGTTTTAGGTCAGGGCTCTGGCTGGGCCAGTCAAGAATGGTCACAGAGTTGTCCTGAAGCCACTCCTTTGTTATTTTAGCTGTGTGCTTAGGGTCATTGTCTTGTTGGAAGGTGAACCTTCGGCCAAGTCTGAGGTCCAGAGCACTCTGGAAGAGGTTTTCATCCAGGATATCTCTGTACTTGGCCGCATTCATGTTTCCTTCAATTGCAACCAGTCGTCCTGTCCCTGCAGCTGAAAAAACACCCCCATAGCATGATGCTGCCACCACGTTTCACTGTTGGGATTGTATTGGGCAGGTGATGAGCAGTGCCTGGTTTTCTCCACACATACCGCTTAGAATTATCACCAAAAAGTTCTATCTTCATCTCATCAGACCAGAGAATCTTATTTCTCATAGTCTGGGAGTCCTTCATGTGTTTTTGAGCAAACTCTATGCAGGCTTTCATATGTCTTGCACTGAGGAGAGGCTTCTGTCGGGCCACTCTGTCATAAAGGCCCCACTGGTGGAGGGCTGCAGTGATAGTTGACTTTGTGGAACTTTCTCCCATCTCCCTACTGCATCTCTGGAGCTCAGCCACAGTGATCTTGGGGTTCTGCTTTACCTCTCTCACCAAGGCCATGTCTAGGAAGACTTCTGGTGGTCCCAAACTTCTTCAATTTAAGGATTATGGAGGCCACAGTGCTCTTAGGAACCTTGAGTAATGCAGAAATTCTTTTGTAACCTTGGCCAGATCTGTGCCTTGCCACAATTTTGTCTCTGAGCTCCTTGGGCAGTTCCTTTGAGCTCAAGATTCTCATTTGGTCTGACATGCACTGTGAGCTGTGAGGTCTTATATAGACAGGTGTGTGCCTTTCCAAATCAAGTCCCATCAGTTTAATTAAACACAGCTGGACTCCAATGAAGGAGTAGAACCATCTCAAGGAGGATCACAAGGAAATGGACAGCATGTGACTTAAATATGAGTGTCTGAGCAAAGGGTCTGAATACTTATGACCATGTGATATTTCAGTTTTTCTTTTTTAATAAATTTGCAAAAATTTCTCCATTTCTGTTTTTTTCAGTCAAGATGGGGAGCAGAGTGTTCTTTAATGAGAAACAACATGAACTCTTTAGAATTTAACAAATGGCTGCAATGAAACAAAGAGTGAAAAAATTAAAGGGGTTTGAATACTTTCCATACCCACTGTATATAACAGTATATAGAGCGGAGGACCACCACTCTGTTTAGTGGCCACTCTTGCAGATCAGCTACCATTCAAATGATCTGAAAATATAAAACTAGAATACTGAATAATAACAAAAGAAAATAAATAAGTGAAAAAGAGTATTCACATTCTTTTCACCTTCACCAGTAGGGTACGGTCTGCTGGCTAGTCTGGCTTGTCGTAACATCAATGCCCGTTGCCTATTTCGCTCTATCCTTGCCCGGACAGCAGCTGGCAATGTCCTCTCTTCATCAAGCTTAGGGTCTGTCACTGGCTCAGAGTCCATCCTGATAGGCACAGTATCCTTATGCCAATTCAAGAGTTTATCACCTTAAGCCACACCTGAGAGTGAAGAACCAAGAAGTGCCTATAATAGACAAAAATATGAGTATTTAACAGAGAAAAGCATCTTAATCCGTTCTATGGACAACACAAGAATTTATTATAGACGACCTGATACCTGTTCTGACATTGCTGCTTTAGTAAAATTCTGGGCTTTCAATATCCCAGCCAAGCATTTACCAAATGGGTTACTCAAACAGGTATTCAGTGAGACATGGCCCTTGGACAAGAGTTGTGGAGTGACAAAAAAGTTGAGTGACCCTCAAAATTTTTTTCAACTATCACGCAGCTACTTTATAGGGTCACATCGCGGTATGTTGCTGGTAGCAACATTTTGGCGACAGCATTTTTCAGACACTCCCCAAACCAAAAATCCTATGTAACTTATGTTTGGCTTGCTGTTGCGTGACTATTTTGGAGCCGAGATTCTGCTTTAAAAAGAAATGAACAAATCACAGGCAGTCAAGTCAAAATCGCATATGACTTGCATTGAAGTCTATGGCATGCGAGTAATTTTCGACACGAAATCCAACACATTTGGAAACCTTTGTGACTGTCGCCGAAGGTCACAATGCGACACCATAAAACATCATTACATCCAATGTCACAATGCGAGACACTGATTTTAGTGTCATGTGACAAAATTGCAAGGGTGTTGGACCACCAGATATTGATAACGTACCCAGTGGTTGAGTCATGAATATCAGATTGGTGGGGTTCCAACACCACCCTCCACCAATCCCACAGTGTCCTGATGTACACAATGTGCGTAAGGGGAACATCATAGCTCCATACAATGTGTAGTGGTCGTTCCCAGGTGCCGCAGTTCAGCTCGTACTACTGAAGCGAATGTGATTTGAGCTGCAGCACTCGAAAATGACAACTACACAATATATGGACATGTGGCGTTCCACTCCATGCACTGCTTACTATATGACTGCTGACTGACCAGCAAAGAGATGATTGGTGGGGGAGCTGTATGTTGGACCCCTTTCTGATATTAAGCCCTTTACAACCCAAGGTGGTTTGCACGTTAATGACCAGGCCAATTTTTACAATTCTGACCACTGTCACTTTATGAGGTAATTACTCTGGAACGCTTCAACGGATCCCCCTGATTCTGAGACAGTTTTTTCGTGACATATTGTACTTCATGATAGTGGTAAAATTTCTTCGATATCGCTTATTTGTGAAAAAAACGGAAATTTGGCGAAAATTTAGAAAATTTAGCAATTTTCAAAATTTGAATTTTTATGCCCTTAAATCAGAGAGATATGTCACACAAAATAGTTAATAAATAACATTTCCCACATGTCTACTTTACATCAGCACAATTTTGGAACCAAAATTTTTTTTTATTGGGGAGCTATAAGGGTTAAAAATGTTTCCAACAAAATTTACAAAACCATTTTTTTTAGGGACCACATCATATTTAAAGTCACTTTGAGGGGTCTTTATGACAGAAAATACCCAAAAGTGACACCATTCTAAAAACTGCACCCCTCAAGGTGCTCAAAACCACATTCAAGAACTTTATTAACCCTTCAGGTGCTTCACAGGAATTTTTGGAATGTGGAAGAAAAAAATGAACATTTAACTTTTTTCACAAAAATGTTACATTAGATCCAATTTTTTTTTATTTTCGCAGGGGTAACAGGAAAAAATGGACCCCAAAACTTGTTGTGCAGTTTCTCCTGAGTAAGCAGATACCCCATATGTGGGGGAAAAACATTGTTTGGGCGCACGGCAGGGTTCGGAAGGGAAGGAGCGCCATTTGACTTTTTGAATGTAAAATTTGCTTGAATAATTAGCGGACGCCATGTTGCATTTGGGGAGCCCCTGATGTGCCTAATCAGTGGAAACCCCCCACAAGTGACACCATTTTGGAAACTAGACCCCTCAGGGAACTTATCTAGATGTGTGGTGAACACCTTGAACCCCCAGGTGCTTCACATAAGGTTATAACATTGAGCCGTAAAAAAAATTTTCAAATTTTTCCCACAAAAATGTTTTTCAGCCCCCACTTTTGCATTTTCATAAGGGTAACAGGAGAAATTGCACCATGCAGTTTGTTGTGCAATTTCTCCTGAGTAAGCAGATACCCCATATGTGGGGGAAAACCACTGTTTGGGTGCACTTCAGGGTTCGGAAGGGAAGGAGCGCCATTTGACTCTTTGAATGTAAGATTTGCTTGAATAATTAGCAGACGCCATGTTGCATTTGGGGAGCCCCTGATGTGCCTAAACAGTGGAAACCCCCCACAAGTGACACCATTTTGGAAACTAGACCCCTCAGGGAACTTATCTAGATGTGTGGTGAGCACCTTGAACCCCCAAGTCCTTTACAGAAGTTTATAACATGGAGACGTGAAAAAAAAAAAATAAATCAAACTTTTTCCACAAAAATGATGTTTTAGCCCCAATTTTTTTTATTTTCACAAAGGTAAGAGGAGAAAATGGACCCCAAAAACGTTTGTGTAATTGCTCCTGAGTATGCCAATACCCCATATGTGGGGAAAATACAGTGTTTGGGTGCACGGCAGAGTTCAGAAGGGAAGGAGCACTGTGTGACTTTTCGAATGCAAAATCGGCTGGAATCGAGAGCGGACGCCATGTCGCGTTTGGAGAGCCCCTGATGTGCCTAAATAGTTGAAACCCCCCACAAGTGACCCCATTTTGGAAACTACACCCCTCAAGGATTTTATCAAGGGGTATAGTGAACATTTTGAACCCAGAGGTACGACACAGAATTTGATGACATTAGGTCATCATATTGAATAAGTTGTCATTAGTCTTGAGCGCAAGTGCTCACTACTTAAGTTTGCATTGGGTACTCAGGTATGCACCATGTATCACGGGTGCTCAAGTGAAATGCTCGAGTCCCCGCCCGCATGTTTCACGGTTATTAGACACCCCCAAAAATACATGCGGGGATCGCTCGTGCATGGCAGGCAATCCACGCGAGTTTTTTTTGGCCGCGAAGCATATGAGGCACAGACTCGAGCACCCGCGATACTCAATGCATACCCGAGCACCCGATGCAAACTCAAGTAGCGAGCACTTGCGTTCAACACTAGTTGCCATGTCATCTTTTTTTCTTTTTTTACTTTTGAAAAAAACAACCCTAACCCCAACCCTAACATTAGCACAACCCTAACCCCAACCCTAACATTAGCACAACCCTAACCCCAACCCCAGCGTTTATTTTTTACGCCATTCCTAGTACGGTATAAGTGATTAGACGACCTTATTCTTCGGCTCGGTGCGACTACAGAGATACCAGAATGATATCGGGTTTTTATGACTGACAGCTGTCACACATTAAAAGACACATTTTGTAAAATCTAGTTTTTGCATCGCCATATTTTGAGAGCTATAATTTTTCCATATTTTGGCCGACAGAGTCATGTGACGGCTTGTTTTTTGCGGGATGAGTTGACATTTTTATTGGTGCCATTTTCAGACACGTGACATTTTTTGATCGCTTTCTATTCCAGCTTTTGGGAGGCAGAATAAACAAAAAACCAACAATTCAGGAATTTTTTTTTTTTTTTTATTCTACTTCGCGTGTGGTAAAATTGATAAGGTAGCTTTATTCTTCGGGTCAGTACATTTACAGTGGTACCACATTTATATCGTTTTTCTATGTTGGCGCTTTTACACAATAAAGGCTATTTTATAGAAAAAATTATTTTTTTGCATCGCTTTATTCTGAGAGCTATAACTTTTTGATTTTTCGGATGATGGAGCTGTATGGCGGCTTGTTTTTTGCGGGACAAGATGACGTTTTCAGCGGTACCATTTATATTTGTCTTTTTGATCGCGTGTTATTCCATTTTTTTTTCAAACATCATTTTTATTTGTTTTTTTAACAGAACAAATCATAGAAAAACATATAAAACAAATAAAACAAAGCTAGGATGTACAAAATAAGGGACCTGTACACAGATCATGTACAATGAATAATCAATAAGTTCCGGTTAGCTGGCTTAACAAATAGACATCTAAACTAAGCATTAGCAAGTTACAATCATCTACATTGAATGGAATTAATTAAATAACTATAAATTGTGATGAATTTCTCCCCTTCTTTAGTTAACACGTAAGAGTCCTAGGTTATTATTTAGATCCTCCAGAATATACCATTCTGTAGAGGTAAATGGTTGGACAATTTTATTCTTTTCAGACAGAGAACAGCAAGTTATAATAAACTGTTTCCATTTTGATAGAAATTTGCCAGCTTGCTGTTCTTTGTTACTAAGGGCATCTAATTGCTCTACTCCCATAAAATGTTTCATTTGGATTATTAGCTCTGCTATAGGGGGAATGATAGGATCCAGCCAATGTTTAAGTAACTGTTTTTTTGCCAGGAGGAGTAGAGTATGAAGCAGTTTTGGGGGGGGCCTTTTGATTTTTGGTCAGGATTTTCTGGGTTATTCCAATGATTTAGTATGGCTACATATGGAGAGAGAGTGTATCCTGGGCCCCAAATAGTCTTTATCACATCTGAGACTTGATTCCAGTATACTGTTGAATCAGGGCAGGACTATAGGCCGTGCATAAGATCAGAGTATGGGTGATGACGTTATTCCATTTTTTGTTTGGCGGTATGATGATAAAGCATTGTTTTTTGCTTCGTTTTTTTTTTTACCGTGTTCACTGAAGGGGTTAACTAGTGGGACAGTTTTATAGGTCAGGTCGTTATGGACGCGGCGATACCAAATGTGTGTACTTTTATTGTTTGTTTATTTTTTTTCATAATAATATTTATCGATGGGTACATTATATTTTTATTTTTGGTGGATTAATTTTTACAATTTTTTTTTTTTTTTTCACTTTTTTATTCTGATCGCCTGCATAGCATAGGGATGGAGCAGAATCCCTGTGCCATGCAGGCAGTCAGCGCTGCACAGTGAGAAGATTGTTTGGTCATGCACTGCGCATGACCAAACAATCTTCCTGCTGTCTGGTGACCCGGATGTTGTCATGATGACATCGGGTCGTCATGGCAACACCCGGGAAGCCGCGGCAGACAGCGCTGGAGGCCGTAAGAGGAGGCGAGTATCCCGATCACCTCCCCTTAGCCACCGCAATGCTGCGATCGACTTCGATCGCAGCATTGCGGGGGTTAATGTGCCGGGAGCGGTGCAGGACCACTCCCTGTACATTGTCACAGCTGACACCCGGCGGCGATCGCGCCCGCACAGCCTGTGTGCACGCGCGATCACGATGACGTACTAATATGGGTCAGGCTCTTAAGTCCCAGGGCACAGACGCGTATTAGTACATCATGGGCTTTAAAGGGGTTAATGACCTATCCTAAGGATAAATCATTTGCCCCTTAACGTTCTACGACAGACATATACATCATGGACCGAATCAGGGTGTGAGGAGCAGGCTCAGGAGCGGAGCCCGCTATACACAGAAAGATGTCGGCTATGTAACGTAACTGCCTCTAAAAGCAGCTGCTGTTAGCTCTTTAAATGCTGGTGTCAATCACTGACATTTATGTTCATCCTGGTGCCCATCAGATCCCTCACAATGCAATTAACACAACGGGCCTGCTGATGGCTCTCATAACTACCATTCTCGTTCTCCTGCCACAAGCTGAACTTCATAGAAGACCGTGATTTTTACTACATACAGCAATACTCTGGTATTGCAGTTTATAGTACAAGAGATTAAACAACTGCATGTACTAAAAGAATAAAAAAGGGAAAAGTACCAACTTTTTGTTTAAAGTTCATAATTTTTTAAACCAATAAAATAGTAAAAAAAAAAAAAAAAAAAAAAAAAAAGAAAAAAAAGCTATACAAGTTTAGTATTGCTGCACTCAAACTGACCAGAAGAATCATGTCGCCAAGTCATTTTTATGGCACAATTAAAGCTATAAGAAAGAAACCTAAAAACCAAAAGGTGGAAATGCATTTTTCAGCATTACCCTGCTCTTGTGAGTCTTCATAGTCTTCATAAGACTATGCGGATGGGAAATTAAAAAAAAAAAAAAGTTATGGCTCCTTGAAAAAGGGGGAAGGAAAAATTAAGACATAAAAAGACTTAGTTACTTAGCAGTAACGGGATTTCTCAGAGCCCATGACGGCACCACGGAGAGAGGGGATCAGCCCTTCAAGTACAGGAAACCTACAGATAAAAGGGTGGTACCTCTCTCCCGCATCAGTTGTTTACAGAGCATGAGAGGACCACCAGGTTAGTAACACAAAATTTTACAATTTAAGAACTTATCAGAAACACCGTGTGGCTACAACAGGTAACTAATAAGTGTGCGCACCCACACGTGAAAGGAGGGAATGTACGGGTGCCGTCATGGGCGCTGAGAAATCCCGTTACCAGTAAGTAACTACGTCTTTCTCCTTCCCCCCATGACGGCACCACGGAGAGAATTACAGAGTTTCGGACGCAAAGTCCTCCCCCTGACGAAGGACTTTGCGTCCGAAACGCGCGTCGGGGAGCGCTCCGCATTCAGTTTCCTGGACTGCCTATCAGGTATATTATGCCGCTTTTCTTCCTTTTTCTCCCATTATGAGACCTTTATAACTACTTCCTTTTACATCTGAGCACATTCTTGTGCTTGTTGTGCCATTGTAACCATTTCTGTAATAAAGGTTTTTTATTCATGGATTCAAATATGTCATGCTGATAATTGGACCCTACGTTCGGTGATTCTCTTGGTTGCTGTGATATCTGATCTATCGTAGCACCGGCCTTCTCCACCCAGGAGGCTGCCACCGCTCTTGTTGAGTGGGCCTTCAGTTTCTCCGAGGCAGCATCCCCGCGTGAGGAGTACGATAGTGTGATGGCCTCCCTTATCCATCTGGCCAGCGTGCCCTTAGAAGCTTTCTTCCCCTTACGAGGGCTCTGAAAGCAAACAAAGAGAACTATCCTCCTTACACTCGTGTCGCCTCTAGGTATCGGATTAGGCACCTTCTGACGTCTAGTGTATGCAAGACCCTCTCTTTCGTGTTCCTAGGGTTGGGGCAGAAAGAAGGGAGGGTGATTTCCTGGGACCTGTGAAATCTTGACGCCACTTTTGGCAGATAGGGTTACTCTGAAAACCGACCCTGCCTATCTTCCAAGATTTGTGTGAAGGGGGGGGCCTGCCGATAGGGCCTGAATATCACTAACCCTACGTGCGGATGTGAGAGCTACTAAGAGCGCTGTTTTGAGTGACAGAATTTTTAGGGATGCTTCCGATTTAGGTTCAAAAGGGGCCTCCGTTAAAGCTGAAAGGACCAAGTTTAAATCCTAAGGTGTAGTATTTCGGGATGGGATGGGTCGGGATCTAGATGATGCTCTAATGAACCTAGATACCCATCTATCCCTAGCCAGATCAAAATTGTAGAGCGCTCCCAGGGCCGCAACTTGAACTTTTAAAGGTACTTGTGGCCAGACCCTGCTCCAAACCCCCTCTGTAAAAATTCCAGGATAGCTGTCAATGGAACCTCCCCTCCTAGCCTGGAACCTGAGACTGAAAGGAATTTCTTCCAGGTTTTCCCATACAGTTTGGTGGTCACAGGTTAAGTACTTTGAAGTAGCGTGGTGATAAGATTTGGGGAGAAACCTTTGTCCTTCAGAAGTTTGAAGCCCGAGGATGGAGAACCGGACCCTGAGAAAGAAGTTCCGGAAGAACCCATGGGTCGGAGATTGATAACATCCTCAGCCACGAAAACCACGCCCTCTTTGGCCAAAAGGGGGCTATCAAGATTACCCTCGCTTTCTCTTCCCTGATTTTCCTCAGAACAGCTGGAATCAGAGTGGTCCGAGGAAAAGCGTAAGCTAGAGGGTAACTCCATGGGATCATGAAGGCATCCACAGCTACGGGGTTTCCTTTGGGGTCCAAGGGAGCAGAAAGTGTGTTTTCTTGTTCTGATTGTTGGCGAACAGATCTATGGAGGGACGTCCCCACATTTGTACAATCTGCCGAAAAACTGACTGATTTAACTCCCATTCGCCCTGCTTTAGCTGTGTCCGACTCAGGAAGTCTGCGGTGTGATTTTCTATCCCTTTTATGTGCAAGACTGATAGGGATTGTAAGTTTTTCTCGGCTAAGCGAAAGATGACCTCTTTCGCCTGCATTAGGAAATGGGACCAAGTACCCCTCTGGGTGGTTCAGGTACGCCACTACTACTCGGTTGTCTGAGAAGACCCTCACGTGGTGGCCTTGTAGTGTATGCATGAATTCCTGGAGTACCCGCTCTACTGCCAGGAGCTCCTTCACGTTTGAGGAAACTAGCTTTAGGAGTTCTGTCCAGACCCCCTGAACTACAAGGTTGTTGAGGTGAGCCCCCCCAGCCCCCGGGACTTGCACCTGTGGTCAGGATTTGAGGTGTAGGGATTGTCCAAGGAATTTCCCGGGCTAGATTGTCTATGTTCCCCCACCACTCTAGGGAAAGTGTGGTTTCTGCAGATAGCGTTAGCTGCCCTTCTAAATGCCCTTTTAGGGATTTTTCTGCCTCTAGGATTTCCCACTGTAGGATCCTGGTATGTATTTGAGCCCATTAGACGGCCGGGAAACATGCTGTCAGGGAGCCTAGAAGGGACATGGCTTTCCGTAGGGATATAGACGGGTGGGACTTTGCCCGCGATATCTGGCCTATGATTTTGTGAATTTTCCCTGTGGGGAGACGACACTCCTGACTTTTTGAATCCAGCACGATGCCTAGGTATTCCTGTATCTGGCATGGTTCTGTTTTGGATTTTTCCAGATTCAAAAGCCATCCTAAGCGAGTCAAAGGATCCATGACCTTTCCCAGATGGGATTTGTAGTTTAGGAAGGAGCTGCCTATTCCTATTACCAGGAAGTCGTCTAGGTATGGGACCCCCAGGGTGTTATGTTCCTTAAGATGAGCCATTACCTCTGCAACAACTTTGGTGAAAACCCTTGGGGCTATGGCGATGCCGAATGGGAGGACCGTATATTGATAGTGTTTGACCACTCCACCTATAGGAACTGCTACTCTGAGGAACTTCTGGTAGTCTTTGTGAGTCTTTTAAATCCAGGACGGCCATGAAACAATCGGGAAACAGCATTTTTACTGATGATTTTATTGTTTCCATTTTGAAGGCTTCCACCTTCAAAAGTTTGTTCAGCTTTTTTAGATTTACAATCGTCCTGTATGTCCCATCTGTTTTTTTCCTTAGGAATAACAAAGAATAGAAGCCCTTGCCTTAACCCCCCCCGGTCCTCCTGAAGGACTGCCTTCCCTACCAGTCCCCGGATTTCCTTCTCCAAGGCCAGCTGCTCCTCGTTTGAGGACCTTTCGGGGGTCACGACAAAGTTTGGCTGAGGGAATGTGAGGAACTGGAGTTTCAGGCCCGATTGTATTAGGCTCAGAATCCATGAGCTGTCTGATATGAATTCCCAGGCTGGGAGAAAGCCAGATAGCCCCCCCCCCACACACACCTGGGGCAAATCCTCATTGGGAGGGCTTTCTGTTATCGTTGGGGGGGGTTTGTTAAATAGGAACCCTTTGGTCTTCCTTCTCCTGTCTTCTCTCCTATCCTGCTCTTTGGGGGGGGGGGGGTTCTACGGATAAACCTTTTGCTCCGAAAAGGTTTTCTGTAAGCAGTGTTAGACAGGATAGGGAACCGCTTCTTATTGTCCCCTGCTTTTTCCAAGAAGTCATCAAGGGGGGGCCCGAATAGAAACTCACCCTCACAGGGGATGGAGCACAGTCTTGATTTAGTCTGTAGATCCCCGGGCCAACATTTGAGCCACAGGGCTCGTCTGGCCGCGTTAGCGAGCACTGTCGCCCTAGCACCTAATCTGACGGAGTCCGCTGAGGCGTCAGCTAGGAAGGCCGCTGCCCCTTTCATTACTGGGATAGTTTCAAGAATTGTGTCTCTAGATGTTTTCTGCTTCAGTTGTGTTTCAAGCTTGTCCAGCCAGACCATTAATGACCTGGCCGTACATGTGGCAGCTATCGCAGGTTTTAACCCTCCCCCCCAGCGGCTTCCCAGGAACCCTTTAGGAAGGTGTCTACTTTTTTATCCATGGGGTCTTTTAAGACGCCCATGTCCTCAAATGGAAAGGAGTATTTCTTTGAGGCCTTGGCTATGGCGACGTCCAGTTTTGGCGCTCTCTCTCAAAAGGAACATGCAGGGTCATCGAACGGGTACTTTCGTTTAGGGGAAAGGAAGCCCTTCCTCTCCGGTCTTTTCCACTCTCTTAATTAAAGAGTGAACATGCTCATTTAGTGGAAAAGATCTCTTTTTTAGCTCTAGACCGCTGAACATTAAGTCCTGAATAGATTTCTTGAGCCGGGGATCTGCTAACCCCATGGTAGACCTGACTGCCTTAATGAGGCTGTTTCCTCGATAGAGGAGGACAGAGCTGTTTCCCTATCTGTGGACGAGGAAGATGAAGAGACGGATGTGTCCGAATCTCCGCCATTCTCAGAACTGCTAGATCCGGACTCGGGGGATATGTTTTTAGTTGTTTTTTTTTTTTAACCTTTTAATCCTTTTACCCCCCCCCCCCCCCCGAAAGGATTTAATGGCATCTTCATTTAATTTGCTTGCAAGGAAAAAAAACAAAAGAGAATGAAGCAAAAATCAAATCATTGATCATTTCACACAAAACTCCAAAAATGGGCCAGACAAAAGTATTGGCACCCTCAGCCTAATACTTGGTTGCACAACCTTTAGCCAAAATAACTGCGGACAACCGCTTCCGGTAACCATCAATGAGTTTCTTACAATGCTCTGCTGGAATTGTAGACCATTCTTCTTTGACAAACTGCTCCAGGTCCCTGATATTTGAAGGGTGCCTTCTCCAAACTGCCATTTTGAGATCTCTCCACAGGTGTTCTATGGGATTCAGGTCTGGACTCATTGCTGGCCACCTTAGAAGTCTCCAGTGCTTTCTCTCAAACCATTTTATAGTGCTTTTGGAAGTGTGTTTTGGGTCATTGTCTTGCTGGAAGACCCATGACCTCTGAGGGAGACCCAGCTTTCTCACACTGGGCCCTACATTATGCTGCAAAATTTGTTGGTAGTCTTCAGACTTCATAATGCCATGCACACGGTCAAGCAGTCCAGTGCCAGAGGCAGCAAAGCAACCCCAAAACATCAGGGAACCTCCGCCATGTTTGACTGTAGGGACAGTGTTCTTTTCTTTGAATGCCTTTTTTTTTTTTCCTGTACACTCTATGTTGATGTTTTTTCCCCAAAAGGCTCTACTTTTGTCTCATCTGACCAGAGAACATTCTTCCAAAACGTTTTAGGCTCTCTCAGGTAAGTTTTGGCAAACTCCAGCCTGGCTTTTTTATGTCTCTGGGTAAGAAGTGGGGTCTTCTTGGGTATCCTACCATACAGTCCCTTTTCATTCAGACGCTGACGGATGGTACGGGTTGACACTGTTGTACCCTCGGACTGCAGGGCAGCTTGAACTTGTTTGGATGTTAGTCGAGGTTCTTTATACACCATCCGCACAATCTTGCGTTGAAATCTCTCGTCAATTTTTCTTTTCCGTCCACATCTAGGGAGGTTAGCCACAGTGCCATGGGCTTTAAACTTCTTGATGACACTTCGCACGGAAGACACAGGAACATTCAGGTCTTTGGAGATGGACTTGTAGCCTTGAGATTGCTCATTCTTCCTCACAATTTGGTTTCTCAAGTCCTCAGACAGTTCTTTGGTCTTCTTTCTTTTCTCCATGCTCAATGTGGTACACACAAAGACACAGGACAGAGGTTGAGTCAACTTTAATCCATGTTAAATGGCTGCAAGTGTGATTTAGTTATTGCCAACACCTGTTAGGTGCCACAGGTAAGTTACAGGTGCTGTTAATTACACGAATTAGAGAAGCATCACATGATTTTTCAAACAGTGCCAATATTTTTGTCCACCCCTTTTTAGGTTTGGTGTGGAATTATATCCAATTTGGCTTTAGGACAATTCTTTTTGTGCTTTTTCATTGAAGACAAATTAAATGAAGATAATAATACCAAAGAATTTGTGATTGCAATCATTTTCAGGAAGAAACTGAGTATTATCTGACAGAATTGCAGAGGTGCCAATACTTTTGGCCACCACTGTATATATTTTTTTTCTTCTTACTGACAGCGTGCCAGAGCTTTTAAGAAGCAGCTTCTGGCGTTCTCAGCTGTCTTTTAAGGCACTGGGAGTCCCTCCCATAGTGCCTGCGATGACCCGGCGCCCCCTCCTCCCCCGCACCTGCGGGAGGACGCCTGCGTAGACCGGCTACCCATCAGGAGGCTCCCCCGGGGGAGACCCGGAAGTTCATAAGAACGCGTGCGGGCTGCGCCGCGCTCCCACCTGCCGCAACCAAGGGGGTCCAGCACAGAAAACTCGGCAGGCCCCGTCCTCTTCGTCTGGACCCCACACACACACACACACACACACACACACGGCCCACTGACCCCAGCGGTGGCGCATCAGGGCACCGCACCAGCCGAGGCAGGGAACCCCCGCTGCCTGGATCGGACTGGCCGGGCCTGGCATCCCACGAATATCATCTTCAGGCACCCCGAAGGTATGCCTCCTCCGGAACTGTAGGATCCCATCAAGGACAGGAAACCAAGTGATGTAGGAGAGAGGTACCACCCTTTTATCTGTAGGTTTCCTGTCCTTGAAGGGCGGATCCCCTCTCTCCGTGGTGCCGTCATGGGGGAAGGAGAAATGAACATTATTATTATTATTATAGCGCCATTTATTCCATGGCACTTTACATGTGACAAAGGGGTATACATACAAGAACAATTACAATAATCTTGAACACAATGTGACAGCGACTGGTACAGGAGGAGCGAGGACCCTGCCCGCGAGGGCTCACAATCTACAAGGGATGGGTGAGGATAAAGTAGGTGAGAGTAGAGCTGGTCGTGCAGTGGTGGTTACTGCAGGTTGTAGGCTTAAACATTGGCCTTAAAGGGAACAAACACTAGTAACCTGCAGGTTAATAGGGTTACAAACCTGTCTGGCACCCGTACTTAACCGAAAGCTACGGGGAGAAAATTAACTTTATCCACCCCCCCCACAGTATTCGGTTTCAGTCACCGCTCTGAGTATACAAAGCTGCTGCTGTAACTGCACCGCCGGCCCTGACTGATGCTCGCTTTGCACTGAGGCTCAGCTGTCAATCAGGGTCGAGGGCGCGGTTACAGCAGCCGCTTTGTATACTCAGTGCGGTGACTGAACCTGCACTCGTACCGCCCCCCTGACTGAAATCTCATCACTGTGGGGGGGTATAAAGTTAATTTTCTCCCTGCAGCGCTCAAATAAGTGCAGGCAGGTTAATAACACTCTTAACCTGCATATTAACCCCATATCTGTAGGTTAATAGCATTTTTCCTGGTGACAGTTCCCTTTAAGGGAAAATAAGTAGTTCACATCTTCATATATGACGTCTTGAAAACCCAAAGTCACTACAGTTCAGAATGTATTGCTGAAGGCAGTCCTCTGATGTGCTCATTTACATGGAAGAACATACATCTACAATTAAAATGGGTAGTTAGGCTAAAACAAGTTATTACCTATCTACAGGACAGGAGATAACTTATTGATCAATGAGGGGTCTGATCGCTGGGACCAGCATTGATCAGCAGAACGGGAAGCCTTTATTCCCGACAGAATGGAGCGGCAATGCGTATATCAGACCAGTGCTCCATTCACTGCTTATGTGGCTGTGATCAACTTTATCCTGCAGCCATGTATTAAAATGGCTCAGAAATCCAACCTTCTGCTACAATTTATAATGGGGATAAAGATTCCCCATTCTTCTGACCAGGTCTCAGCAGTTGGACCCCTGCCGGTCAGTAAGATATCAGATGTCCTTAGGATAGGTGATAACTTGTTTTTTGCTGGACAATCTCTTTAAGGCTATGTATACCCAGATTATGACATCACAGCTAGGAATCTTACCTGCTGTCGCATTGTGACATTCAACAAAATACAACAGCCACCAAAACTCCAAGCCTGCTAGGGGCAGGACTGTGGTCGGTGGCCGCCCGTGAGCCGAGAACCGCACGTGACATCAAAATAAGCACATTAATCAAAAGAAGAGCCACGGATGGCAGCATGTAGGAGGTGGTTCTCAGCTCATGGTGGCCACAGACCACTGCCCTGCCCCATATATGACGTGTGAAGAAATCCCAACCCACTCCAGACTGCTGCTGATAGTACAGGACGAGCGCCGGGGGCAGCCTGTGACCAGGACACGGGCGAGCGCCTGTCCCGTGTGCTAACACCGAGAGTTATTATCACTGCAGCACTCAGGGAGCCGGCCCAAGCCCCGGAGCAGTCATCTGTCACCTGCACGGGATGTTTGTACAAGCTCCACATACAACCGCAGTCCCGCACAGTAAACTCACACACCACATACTCACTCAGCTGTGACAGCGGCTCAGAGCGACCCGGATGTTGTGAGGGGTCGAAACCTCCTTTCCGGGTTACATTGTAGCCACGCCCACCTCCCAGGTACAGGGCGGCTTGTAACAGGACGGCTGTGTGTAGAAAGAGCTGCTCCTGTGCGCCTGCGCACAGCAACTACATTGTTCTGTAGGTTGAGCCTAGAATGCATGGGCTCCTTCCAGGTCCTGACTTCAGCCCATACATTCTAGCGTCTTCTCTAGTCAGGACCTGCAGGACCTGGAAGGAGCCAATACATTCTGGAAGATAGCAGAATCTATGGGCTCCTGTCAGGTATATATTATTGGAGGCAGCAGAATCTATGGGCTCCTGTCAGGTATATATTATTGGAGGCAGCAGAATCTATGGGCTCCTGTCAGGTATATATTATTGGAGGCAGGAGAATGTATGGGGTCCTGTCAGGTATATATTATTGGAGGCAGCAGAATGTATGGGCTCCTGTCAGGTATATATTATTGGAGGCAGCAGAATGTATGGGCTCCTGTCAGGTATATATTATTGGAGACAGGAGAATGTATGGCCTCCTGTCAGGTATATATTATTGGAGGCAGCAGAATCTATGGGCTCCTGTCAGGTATATAGTATTGGAGACAGGAGAATGTATGGGCTCCTGTCAGGTATATATTATTGGAGGCAGCAGAATCTATGCGCCCCTGTCAGGTATATATTATTGGAGGAAGAAGAATGTATGGGCTCCTGTCAGGTATATATTATTGGAGGCAGCAGAATCTCTGGGCTCCTGTCAGGTATATATTATTGGAGACAGGAGAATGTATGGGCTCCTGTCAGGTATATATTATTGGAGGCAGCAGAATCTATGGGCTCCTGTCAGGTATATATTATTGGAGACAGGAGAATGTATGGGCTCCTGTCAGGTATATTATTGGAGGCAGGAGAATCTATGGGCTCCTGTCAGGTATATATTATTGGAGGCAGCAGAATCTATGGGCTCCTGTCAGGTATATATTATTGGAGGCAGCAGAATCTATGGGCTCCTGTCAGATATATATTATTGGAGGCAGCAGAATCTATGGGCTCCTGTCAGGTATATATTATTGGAGGCAGGAGAATGTATGGGCTCCTGTCAGGTATATATTATTGGAGGCAGCAGAATCTATGGGCTCCTGTCAGATATATATTATTGGAGGCAGCAGAATCTATGGGCTCCTGTCAGGTATATATTATTGGAGGCAGCAGAATCTATGGGCTCCTGTCAGGTATATAATATTGGAGGCAGCAGAATCTATGGGCTCCTGTCAGGTATATATTATTGGAGGCAGCAGAATGTATGGGCTCCTGTCAGATATATATTATTGGAGGCAGCAGAATGTATGGGCTCCTGTCAGGTATATATTATTGGAGGCAGCAGAATCTATGGGCTCCTGTCAGGTATATATTATTGGAGGCAGCAGAATCTATGGGCTCCTGTCAGGTATATATTATTGGAGACAGGAGAATGTATGGGCTCCTGTCAGGTATATATTATTGGAGACAGGAGAATGTATGGGCTCCTGTCAGGTATATATTATTGGAGGCAGGAGAATGTATGGGCTCCTGTCAGGTATATATTATTGGAGGCAGCAGAATCTATGGGCTCATGTCAGATATATATTATTGGAGACAGCAGAATCTATGGGCTCCTGTCAGATATATATTATTGGAGACAGCAGAATCTATGGGCTCCTGTCAGGTATATATTATTGGAGGCAGCAGAATCTATGGGCTCCTGTCAGGTATATATTATTGGAGGCAGCAGAATCTATGGGCTCCTGTCAGGTATATAATATTGGAGGCAGCAGAATCTATGGGCTCCTGTCAGGTATATATTATTGGAGGCAGCAGAATGTATGGGCTCCTGTCAGATATATATTATTGGAGGCAGCAGAATGTATGGGCTCCTGTCAGGTATATATTATTGGAGGCAGCAGAATCTATGGGCTCCTGTCAGGTATATATTATTGGAGACAGGAGAATGTATGGGCTCCTGTCAGGTATATATTATTGGAGACAGGAGAATGTATGGGCTCCTGTCAGGTATATATTATTGGAGACAGGAGAATGTATGGGCTCCTGTCAGATATATATTATTGGAGGCCGCAGAATCTATGGGCTCCTGTCAGGTATATATTATTGGAGACAGGAGAATGTATGGGCTCCTGTCAGGTATATATTATTGGAGGCAGCAGAATCTATGGGCTCATGTCAGGTATATATTATTGGAGACAGGAGAATGTATGGGGTCCTGTCAGGTATATATTATTGGAGACAGGAGAATCTATGGGCTCATGTCAGGTATATATTATTGGAGACAGGAGAATGTATGGGCTCCTGTCAGGTATATATTATTGGAGACAGGAGAATGTATGGGCTCCTGTCAGGTATATATTATTGGAGGCAGCAGAATGTATGGGCTCCTGTCAGGTATATATTATTGGAGACAGGAGAATGTATGGGCTCCTGTCAGGTATATATTATTGGAGACAGGAGAATGTATGGGCTCCTGTCAGGTATATATTATTGGAGGCAGCAGAATGTATGGGCTCCTGTCAGGTATATATTATTGGAGGCAGCAGAATCTATGGGCTCCTGTCAGGTATATATTATTGGAGACAGGAGAATCTATGGGCTCCTGTCAGGTATATATTATTGGAGCCAGCAGAATGTATGGGCTCCTGTCAGGTATATATTATTGGAGACAGGAGAATGTATGGGCTCCTGTCAGGTATCTATTATTGGAGGCAGCAGAATCTATGGGCTCCTGTCAGATATATATTATTGGAGACAGGAGAATGTATGGGCTCCTGACAGATATATATTATTGGAGGCAGGAGAATGTATGGGCTCCTGTCAGGTATATATTATTGGAGGCAGGAGAATCCATGGGCTCCTGTCAGGTATATATTATTGGAGGCAGCAGAATCTATGGGCTCCTGTCAGGTATATATTATTGGAGACAGGAGAATGTATGGGCTCCTGTCAGGTATATATTATTGGAGGCAGGAGAATCCATGGGCTCCTGTCAGGTATATATTATTGGAGGCAGCAGAATCTATGGGCTCCTGTCAGGTATATATTATTGGAGGCAGCAGAATGTATGGGCTCCTGTCAGGTATATATTATTGGAAGCAGGAGAATGTATGGCCTCCTGTCAGGTATATATTATTGGAGACAGGAGAATGTATGGGCTCCTGTCAGGTATATATTATTGGAGACAGGAGAATGTATGGGCTCCTGTCAGGTATATATTATTGGAGGCAGCAGAATGTATGGGCTCCTGTCAGGTTTATATTATTGGAGGCAGCAGAATGTATGGGCTCCTGTCAGGTATATATTATTGGAGGTAGGAGAATGTATGGGCTCCTGTCAGGTATATATTATTGGAGGCAGGAGAATGTATGGGCTCCTGTCAGGTATATATTATTGGAGGCAGCAGAATCTATGGGCTCCTGTCAGGTATATATTATTGGAGACAGCAGAATGTATGGGCTCCTGTCAGGTATATATTATTGGAGACAGCAGAATGTATGGGCTCCTGTCAGGTATATATTATTGGAGGCAGCAGAATCTATGGGCTCCTGTCAGGTATATATTATTGGAGGCAGCAGAATCTATGGGCTCCTGTCAGGTATATATTATTGGAGGCAGGAGAATGTATTGGCTCCTGTCAGGTATATATTATTGGAGGCAGCAGAATGTATGGGCTCCTGTCAGGTATATATTATTCTAGACAGGAGAATGTATGGGCTCCTGTCAGGTATATATTATTGGAGGCAGGAGAATGTATGGGCTCCTGTCAGGTATATATTATTGGAGGCAGCAGAATGTATGGGCACCTGTCAGGTATATATTATTGGAGACAGGAGAATGTATGGGCTCCTGTCAGGTATATATTATTGGAGACAGGAGAATGTATGGGCTCCTGTCAGGTATATATTATTTGAGGCAGCAGAATCTATGGCCTCCTGTCAGGTATATATTATTGGAGGCAGCAGAATCTATGGGGTCCTGTCAGGTATATATTATTGGAGGCAGCAGAATCTATGGGGTCCTGTCAGGTATATATTATTGGAGACAGGAGAATGTATGGGCTCCTGTCAGGTATATATTATTGGAGACAGCAGAATCTATGGGCTCCTGTCAGGTTTATATTATTGGAGGCAGCAGAATGTATGGGCTCCTGTCAGGTATATATTATTGGAGGCAGCAGAATCTATGGGCTCCTGTCAGATATATATTATTGGAGCCAGCAGAATGTATGGGCTCCTGTCAGGTATATATTATTGGAGGCAGCAGAATGTATGGGCTCCTGTCAGTTATATATTATTGGAGGCAGCAGAATCTATGGGCTCCTGACAGATATATATTATTGGAGACAGCAGAATCTATGGGGTCCTGTCAGGTATATATTATTGGAGACAGGAGAATGTATGGGCTCCTGTCAGGTATATATTATTGGAGACAGCAGAATCTATGGGCTCCTGTCAGGTTTATATTATTGGAGGCAGCAGAATGTATGGGCTCCTGTCAGGTATATATTATTGGAGGCAGCAGAATGTATGGGCTCCTGTCAGGTATATATTATTGGAGCCAGCAGAATGTATGGGCTCCTGTCAGGTATATATTATTGGAGGCAGCAGAATGTATGGGCTCCTGTCAGGTATATAGTATTGGAGGAAGGAGAATCTATGGGCTCCTGTCAGGCATATATTATTGGAGGCAGCAGAATCTATGGGCTCCTGTCAGGTATATATTATTGGAGACAGCATAATGTATGGGCTCCTGTCAGGTGTATATTATTGGAGGCAGGAGAATCTATGGGCTCCTGTCAGGTATATATTATTGGAGGCAGCAGAATGTATGGGCTCCTGTCAGGTATATATTATTGGAGACAGCAGAATGTATGGGCTCCTGTTAGGTATATATTATTGGAGGCAGGAGAATCTATGGGCTCCTGTCAGGTATATATTATTGGAGGCAGCAGAATGTATGGGCTCCTGTCAGGTATATATTATTGGAGACAGGAGAATGTATGGGCTCCTGTCAGGTATATATTATTTGTGACAGGAGAATGTATGGGCTCCTGTCAGGTATATATTATTGGAGACAGGAGAATGTATGGGCTCCTGTCAGGTATATATTATTGGAGACAGGAGAATGTATGGGCTCCTGTCAGATATATATTATTGGAGGCAGCAGAATCTATGGGCTCATGTCAGTTATATATTATTGGAGGCAGGAGAATGTATGGGCTCCTGTCAGGTATATATTATTGGAGGCAGGAGAATGTATGGGCTCCTGTCAGATATATATTATTGGAGGCAGCAGAATCTATGGGCTCATGTCAGGTATATATTATTGGAGACAGGAGAATGTATGGGCTCCTGTCAGATATATATTATTGGAGGCAGCAGAATCTATGGGCTCATGTCAGGTATATATTATTGGAGGCAGGAAAATGTATGGGCTCCTGTCAGGTATATATTATTGGAGGCAGGAGAATGTATGGGCTCCTCTCAGGTATATATTATTGGAGACAGGAGAATGTATGGGCTCCTGTCAGGTATATATTATTGGAGACAGGAGAATGTATGGGCTCCTGTCAGGTATATATTATTGGAGACAGGAGAATGTATGGGCTCCTGTCAGGTATATATTATTGGAGACAGGAGAATGTATGGGCTCCTGTCAGGTATATATTATTGGAAGCAGGAGAATGTATGGCCTCCTGTCAGGTATATATTATTGGAGGCAGCAGAATGTATGGGCTCCTGTCAGGTTTATATTATTGGAGGCAGCAGAATCTATGGGCTCCTGTCAGGTATATATTATTGGAGGTAGGAGAATGTATGGGCTCCTGTCAGGTATATATTATTGGAGGCAGGAGAATGTATGGGCTCCTGTCAGGTATATATTATTGGAGGCAGCAGAATGTATGGGCTCCTGTCAGGTATATATTATTGGAGACAGGAGAATGTATGGGCTCCTGTCAGGTATATATTATTGGAGACAGGAGAATGTGTGGGCTCCTGTCAGGTATATATTATTGGAGGCAGCAGAATCTATGGCCTCCTGTCAGGTATATATTATTGGAGGCAGCAGAATCTATGGGGTCCTGTCAGGTATATATTATTGGAGACAGGAGAATGTATGGGCTCCTGTCAGGTATATATTATTGGAGACAGGAGAATGTATGGGCTCCTGTCAGGTATATATTATTGGAGGCAGCAGAATCTATGGCCTCCTGTCAGGTATATATTATTGGAGGCAGCAGAATCTATGGGCTCCTGACAGATATATATTATTGGAGACAGCAGAATCTATGGGCTCCTGTCAGGTTTATATTATTGGAGGCAGCAGAATGTATGGGCTCCTGTCAGGTATATATTATTGGAGGCAGCAGAATGTATGGGCTCCTGTCAGGTATATATTATTGGAGCCAGCAGAATGTATGGGCTCCTGTCAGGTATATATTATTGGAGGCAGCAGAATGTATGGGCTCCTGTCAGGTATATAGTATTGGAGGAAGGAGAATCTATGGGCTCCTGTCAGGTATATATTATTGGAGGCAGCAGAATGTATGGGCTCCTGTCAGGTATATATTATTGGAGACAGCAGAATGTATGGGCTCCTGTTAGGTATATATTATTGGAGGCAGGAGAATCTATGGGCTCCTGTCAGGTATATATTATTGGAGGCAGCAGAATGTATGGGCTCCTGTCAGGTATATATTATTGGAGACAGGAGAATGTATGGGCTCCTGTCAGGTATATATTATTTGTGACAGGAGAATGTATGGGCTCCTGTCAGGTATATATTATTGGAGACAGGAGAATGTATGGGCTCCTGTCAGGTATATATTATTGGAGACAGGAGAATGTATGGGCTCCTGTCAGATATATATTATTGGAGGCAGCAGAATCTATGGGCTCATGTCAGTTATATATTATTGGAGGCAGGAGAATGTATGGGCTCCTGTCAGGTATATATTATTGGAGGCAGGAGAATGTATGGGCTCCTGTCAGATATATATTATTGGAGGCAGCAGAATCTATGGGCTCATGTCAGGTATATATTATTGGAGACAGGAGAATGTATGGGCTCCTGTCAGATATATATTATTGGAGGCAGCAGAATCTATGGGCTCATGTCAGGTATATATTATTGGAGGCAGGAGAATGTATGGGCTCCTGTCAGGTATATATTATTGGAGGCAGGAGAATGTATGGGCTCCTGTCAGGTATATATTATTGGAGACAGGAGAATGTATGGGCTCCTGTCAGGTATATATTATTGGAGACAGGAGAATGTATGGGCTCCTGTCAGGTATATATTATTGGAGACAGGAGAATGTATGGGCTCCTGTCAGGTATATATTATTGGAGACAGGAGAATGTATGGGCTCCTGTCAGGTATATATTATTGGAGACAGGAGAATGTATGGGCTCCTGTCAGGTATATATTATTGGAAGCAGGAGAATGTATGGCCTCCTGTCAGGTATATATTATTGGAGGCAGCAGAATGTATGGGCTCCTGTCAGGTTTATATTATTGGAGGCAGCAGAATCTATGGGCTCCTGTCAGGTATATATTATTGGAGGTAGGAGAATGTATGGGCTCCTGTCAGGTATATATTATTGGAGGCAGGAGAATGTATGGGCTCCTGTCAGGTATATATTATTGGAGGCAGCAGAATGTATGGGCTCCTGTCAGGTATATATTATTGGAGACAGGAGAATGTATGGGCTCCTGTCAGGTATATATTATTGGAGACAGGAGAATGTGTGAGCTCCTGTCAGGTATATATTATTGGAGGCAGCAGAATCTATGGCCTCCTGTCAGGTATATATTATTGGAGGCAGCAGAATCTATGGGGTCCTGTCAGGTATATATTATTGGAGACAGGAGAATGTATGGGCTCCTGTCAGGTATATATTATTGGAGACAGGAGAATGTATGGGCTCCTGTCAGGTATATATTATTGGAGGCAGCAGAATCTATGGCCTCCTGTCAGGTATATATTATTGGAGGCAGCAGAATCTATGGGCTCCTGACAGATATATATTATTGGAGGCAGCAGAATCTATGGGGTCCTGTCAGGTATATATTATTGGAGACAGGAGAATGTATGGGCTCCTGTCAGGTATATATTATTGGAGACAGGAGAATGTATGGGCTCCTGTCAGGTATATATTATTGGAGACAGGAGAATGTATGGGCTCCTGTCAGGTATATATTATTGGAGACAGGAGAATGTATGGGCTCCTGTCAGGTATATATTATTGGAGGCAAGAGAATATATGGGGTCCTGTCAGGTATATATTATTGGAGACAGGAGAATCTATGGGGTCCTGTCAGGTATATATTATTGGAGACAGGAGAATGTATGGGCTCCTGTCAGGTATATATTATTGGAGGCAGGAGAATGTATGGGCTCCTGTCAGGTATATATTATTGGAGGCAGGAGAATGTATGGGCTCCTGTCAGGTATATATTATTGGAGGCAGCAGAATGTATGGGCTCCTGTCAGGTATATATTATTGGAGGCAGCAGAATCTATGGCCTCCTGTCAGGTATATATTATTGGAGGCAGCAGAATCTATGGGGTCCTGTCAGGTATATATTATTGGAGACAGGAGAATGTATGGGCTCCTGTCAGGTATATATTATTGGAGACAGGAGAATGTATGGGCTCCTGTCAGGTATATATTATTGGAGGCAGCAGAATCTATGGCCTCCTGTCAGGTATATATTATTGGAGGCAGCAGAATCTATGGGCTCCTGACAGATATATATTATTGGAGGCAGCAGAATCTATGGGGTCCTGTCAGGTATATATTATTGGAGACAGGAGAATGTATGGGCTCCTGTCAGGTATATATTATTGGAGACAGGAGAATGTATGGGCTCCTGTCAGGTATATATTATTGGAGACAGGAGAATGTATGGGCTCCTGTCAGGTATATATTATTGGAGACAGGAGAATGTATGGGCTCCTGTCAGGTATATATTATTGGAGGCAAGAGAATATATGGGGTCCTGTCAGGTATATATTATTGGAGACAGGAGAATCTATGGGGTCCTGTCAGGTATATATTATTGGAGACAGGAGAATGTATGGGCTCCTGTCAGGTATATATTATTGGAGGCAGGAGAATGTATGGGCTCCTGTCAGGTATATATTATTGGAGGCAGGAGAATGTATGGGCTCCTGTCAGGTATATATTATTGGAGGCAGCAGAATGTATGGGCTCCTGTCAGGTATATATTATTGGAGGCAGCAGAATCTATGGGCTGCTGTCAGGTATATATTATTGGAGCCAGCAGAATGTATGGGCTCCTGTCAGGTATATATTATTGGAGGCAGCAGAATCTATGGGCTCCTGTCAGGTATATATTATTGAAGGCAGCAGAATCTATGGGCTCCTGTCAGGTATATATTATTGGAGGCAGCAGAATCTATGGGCTCCTGTCATGTATATATTATTGGAGGCAGGAGAATGTATGGGCTCCTGTCAGGTATATATTATTGGAGACAGGAGAATGTATGGGCTCCTGTCAGGTATATATTATTGGAGGCAGCATAATCTATGGGCTCCTGTCAGGTATATATTATTGGAGACAGGAGAATGTATGGGCTCCTGTCAGGTATATATTATTGGAGGCAGCAGAATCTATGGGCTCCTGTCAGGTATATATTATTGGAGGCAGCAGAATCTATGGGCTCCTGACAGATATATATTATTGGAGGCAGCAGAATCTATGGGCTCCTGTCAGGTATATATTATTGGAGACAGGAGAATGTATGGGCTCCTGTCAGGTATATATTATTGGAGGCAGCATAATCTATGGGCTCCTGTCAGGTATATATTATTGGAGACAGGAGAATGTATGGGCTCCTGTCAGGTATATATTATTGGAGGCAGGAGAATGTATGGGCTCTTGTCAGGTATATATTATTGGAGATATACAGAAAGCCACATGGTAACTACAAAAAGATGGGCGGATAGTCAGCCACTTGGCGAGCATCCGTCCATACGCACGCTGAAACTATCATAAGAAAAGGAGGAGAAAGTCTCAGCATATCATTGCAAAAAATATATTTTTTATTTCATATTACACATATTTAGAAAAATGGGTATAGCAACCAGACAAATTATGGGTAAAAGATGACCAATAGCAAACACACTAATACACAAATATAAGTGCTCAATATCAGATAGCCTAATAGTAGAATTGCACGCTAGCCCAAGGCAAAATATCCATCAAAAAATAGTGGAAGCCATTAAAGTGCCATATATATAATGTAATGCAGGCAATCCACTTTACAAAACATAGAGTAATGCTCTTATTGTAAAAAAAAAAAAAAAAAGAGAAAAAAGGATATCGCCATATGTCAAGGGGGCGTACCAACAGTAACCTGATATCGGGATAAAGAGAGAGTATGATGATGCAAGGTATGTTTACCTGTAACAGAGCTCTCACAGGCAAGGTGGAGAGGAGGGTGAGAGTAAGAACGGGTGGTAGTGCCTCAAAGCCCGACGCGCGTTTCGCGGGAAAACCGCTTTCTCAAGGGCAGGTCATGAGTAGTAGGCGCCCCCTAAACATATATATATGTGTCTAAATGAATCAATAATGGCGAAAACATGTGCAGCTGTAAAGTGGGACGCGCTCCCGGAAGTGGCCAGCTAAACCGGGGGCGCGTCCCACAATATCACATGACGCGAGACGGACCCAGTATCGGCGCATGCGCGCGGGCGAGAGGAGCGCGCCGAGCGCGACACGGCCGTCAAGCCGCTACCGCGCACGCGCGGACCAAAAGGGTTCGCGCAGGCGCGGAGAGGCAGAAATACGCTTCATCTCCACCTATAACCACGAATGGGATAGCATGAGAGCCATACTCCATAAACATTGGAGTGTCTTGATGGTGGAGCCCTCCCTGAGAGGACACCTGGGGCCCGTTCCATCTATGACACCAAGGAGATGTCGGAACCTTGGTGACATATTAACTAATAGCCACTATGTTGCACCGGTAACGCGACTCTTTGGTGCTGGTGGTCCCATCAAAGCCACTTACAAATGTGGACACTGTGTTGCTTGTCCGAATGTCTTGAGGTGTACCAGCTTTTCCACAGCTGATGGCCGCAGAACATTTGACATTAGGCATCATATTTCCTGCGGTACATCCAATATCATTTATTATGCCACGTGTGACTGCCCCATGATTTATGTGGGTTTAACCACAAGGGAATTACGGGTTCGCACACGTGAGCACATTTGTGACATTATAGCAGCCACCTCGGTGAACGATTTAACCCAGCTAAAAACAATACCACGGCACTTTAAATCGAAACATAACTGTAACCCCCGCTCTTTCATGGTACGTGGTATTGATGCAATACATCTGGGGATACGGGGTGGCAATGCTAAAAAGATATTGGCTCAGAAAGAGTCACAGTGGATTGTACGACTAAACACCGTAACACCTCATGGTTTGAATGAGTCTCTAAGCTTCTCCCCATTTTTATAGCCACTTTTCCTGCACTTTTTATTTGGAGTTATAGATATCTCCTTATAAAGTATATATTGGGTGGTTCTGTTATGTTTTATATCCATTTGTTTCTTTTTATCAGTTTTAACTGTGATATTTTTTGTCTTGTGTTCTGGTTTCAGGATTATTTGGCTGCTTCCTTATTTTATGTGATATGGCGAATTCTATGGTTATTAACTATCACGGGAGTTTCGTCCAGATATGAGCACCACGAATAAGACTATCTCTGCCGGGATGACGCGAGTGGATATGGCTGATCTTTCAGATTTACATGGGCACTTGTATCATTGACTGTTTAATTACTGTATTATTAACATTGCTATATCCCTCCGTGGTTGCTCTGACCTTATGCCCTTGTTCTCCTGTGCACCATGGTTGTATATGGCAGCTGTATTCACTGACGCGGGGCGCGCGTGTGTGCGTGGTGGGGTTGTTTGCGCCGCGCGCCGTCCCGGCCGTCTTTCTGCCTCTCCGCGCCTGCTCGAACCCTTTTGGTCCGCGCGTGCGCGGTAGCGGCTTGACGGCCGTGTCGCGCTCGGCGCGCTCCTCTCGCCCGCGCGCATGCGCCGATACTGGGTCCGTCTCGCGTCATGTGATATTGTGGGACGCGCCCCCGGTTTAGCTGGCCACTTCCGGGAGCGCGTCCCACTTTACAGCTGCACATGTTTTTGCCATTATTGATTCATTTAGACACATATATATATGTTTAGGGGGCGCCTACTACTCATGACCTGCCCTTGAGAAAGCGGTTTTCCCGCGAAACGCGCGTCGGGCTTTGAGGCACTACCACCCGTTCTTACTCTCACCCTCCTCTCCACCTTGCCTGTGAGAGCTCTGTTACAGGTAAACATACCTTGCATCATCATACTCTCTCTTTATCCTGATATCAGGTTACTGTTGGTACGCCCCCTTGACATATGGCGATATCCTTTTTTCTCTTTTTTTTTTTTTTTTTTTTTTTTTACAATAAGAGCATTACTCTATGTTTTGTAAAGTGGATTGCCTGCATTACATTATATATATGGCACTTTAATGGCTTCCACTATTTTTTGATGGATATTTTGCCTTGGGCTAGCGTGCAATTCTACTATTAGGCTATCTGATATTGAGCACTTATATTTGAGTATTAGTGTGTTTGCTATTGGTCATCTTTTACCCATAATTTGTCTGGTTGCTATACCCATTTTTCTAAATATGTGTAATATGAAATAAAAAAATATATTTTTTGCAATGATATGCTGAGACTTTCTCCTCCTTTTCATATATTATTGGAGGCAGGAGAATGTATGGGCTCCTGTCAGGTATATATTATTGGAGACAGGAGAATGTATGGGCTCCTGTCAGGTATATATTATTGGAGGCAAGAGAATATATGGGGTCCTGTCAGGTATATATTATTGGAGACAGGAGAATCTATGGGGTCCTGTCAGGTATATATTATTGGAGACAGGAGAATGTATGGGCTCCTGTCAGGTATATATTATTGGAGGCAGGAGAATGTATGGGCTCCTGTCAGGTATATATTATTGGAGGCAGGAGAATGTATGGGCTCCTGTCAGGTATATATTATTGGAGGCAGCAGAATGTATGGGCTCCTGTCAGGTATATATTATTGGAGGCAGCAGAATCTATGGCCTCCTGTCAGGTATATATTATTGGAGGCAGCAGAATCTATGGGGTCCTGTCAGGTATATATTATTGGAGACAGGAGAATGTATGGGCTCCTGTCAGGTATATATTATTGGAGACAGGAGAATGTATGGGCTCCTGTCAGGTATATATTATTGGAGGCAGCAGAATCTATGGCCTCCTGTCAGGTATATATTATTGGAGGCAGCAGAATCTATGGGCTCCTGACAGATATATATTATTGGAGGCAGCAGAATCTATGGGGTCCTGTCAGGTATATATTATTGGAGACAGGAGAATGTATGGGCTCCTGTCAGGTATATATTATTGGAGACAGGAGAATGTATGGGCTCCTGTCAGGTATATATTATTGGAGACAGGAGAATGTATGGGCTCCTGTCAGGTATATATTATTGGAGACAGGAGAATGTATGGGCTCCTGTCAGGTATATATTATTGGAGGCAGGAGAATGTATGGCCTCCTGTCAGGTATATATTATTGGTGGTAGCTGAATGTATGAGGTCCTGTCAGGTATATATTATTGGAGGCAGCAGAATCTATGGGGTCCTGTCAGGTATATATTATTGGAGACAGGAGAATGTATGGGCTCCTGTCAGATATATATTATTGGAGACAGCAGAATCTATGGGCTCCTGTCAGGTTTATATTATTGGAGGCAGCAGAATCTATGGGCTCCTGTCAGGTATATATTATTGGAGGTAGGAGAATGTATGGGCTCCTGTCAGGTATATATTATTGGAGGCAGGAGAATGTATGGGCTCCTGTCAGGTATATATTATTGGAGGCAGCAGAATCTATGGGGTCCTGTCAGGTATATATTATTGAAGACAGGAGAATGTATGGGCTCCTGTCAGGTATATATTATTGGAGACAGCAGAATCTATGGGCTCCTGTCAGGTTTATATTATTGGAGGCAGCAGAATGTATGGGCTCCTGTCAGGTATATATTTTTGGAGGCAGGAGAATATATGGGCTCCTGTCAGGTATATATTATTGGAGGCAGGAGAATGTATGGGCTCCTGTCAGATATATATTATTGGAGGCAGCAGAATCTATGGGCTCCTGTCAGATATATATTATTGGAGACAGCAGAATGTATGGGCTCCTGTCAGGTATATATTATTGGAGGCAGCAGAATGTATGGGCTCCTGTCAGGTATATAGTATTGGAGGAAGGAGAATCTATGGACTCCTGTCAGGCATATATTATTGGAGGCAGCAGAATCTATGGGATCCTGTCAGGTATATATTATTAGATGCAGCAGAATGTATGGGCTCCTGTTAGGTATATATTATTGGAGGCAGGAGAATGTATGGGCTCCTGTCAGATATATATTATTGGAGGCAGCAGAATCTATGGGCTCATGTCAGGTATATATTATTGGAGACAGGAGAATGTATGGGCTCCTGTCAGGTATATATTATTGGAGACAGGAAAATGTATGGGCTCCTGTCAGGTATATATTATTGGAGACAGGAGAATGTATGGGCTCCTGTCAGGTATATATTATTGGAGACAGGAGAATGTATGGGCTCCTGTCAGATATATATTATTGGAGGCAGCAGAATCTATGGGCTCATGTCAGGTATATATTATTGGAGGCAGGAGAATGTATGGGCTCCTGTCAGGTATATATTATTGGAGGCAGGAGAATGTATGGGCTCCTGTCAGGTATATATTATTGGAGACAGGAGAATGTATGGGCTCCTGTCAGATATATATTATTGGAGGCAGCAGAATCTATGGGCTCATGTCAGGTATATATTATTGGAGACAGGAGAATGTATGGGCTCCTGTCAGGTATATATTATTGGAGACAGGAGAATGTATGGGCTCTTGTCAGGTATATATTATTGGAGACAGGAGAATGTATGGGCTCCTGTCAGGTATATATTATTGGAGACAGGAGAATGTATGGGCTCCTGTCAGGTATATATTATTGGAGACAGGAGAATGTATGGGCTCCTGTCAGGTATATATTATTGGAGACAGGAGAATGTATGGGCTCCTGTCAGGTATATATTATTGGAGGCAGGAGAATATATGGGGTCCTGTCAGGTATATATTATTGGAGACAGGAGAATCTATGGGGTCCTGTCAGGTATATATTATTGGAGACAGGAGAATGTATGGGCTCCTGTCAGGTATATATTATTGGAGGTAGGAGAATGTATGGGCTCCTGTCAGGTATATATTATTGGAGGCAGGAGAATGTATGGGCTCCTGTCAGATATATATTATTGGAGGCAGGAGAATGTATGGGCTCCTGTCAGGTATATATTATTGGAGGCAGCAGAATCTATGGGCTCCTGTCAGGTATATATTATTGGAGGCAGCAGAATCTATGGGCTCCTGTCAGCTATATATTATTGGAGACAGGAGAATGTATGGGCTCCTGTCAGGTATATATTATTGGAGGCAGCAGAATCTATGGGCTGCTGTCAGGTATATATTATTGGAGGCAGCAGAATCTATGGGCTCCTGACAGATATATATTATTGGAGGCAGCAGAATGTATGGGCTCCTGTCAGGTATATATTATTGGAGGCAGGAGAATGTATGGGCTCCTGTCAGGTATATATTATTGGAGGCAGGAGAATGTATGGGCTCCTGTCAGGTATATATTATTGGAGGCAGCAGAATCTATGGGCTCCTGTCAGGTATATATTATTGGAGGCAGGAGAATGTATGGGCTCCTGTCAGGTATATATTATTGGAGGCAGCAGAATCTATGGGCTCCTGTCAGGTATATATTATTGGAGGCAGCAGAATCTATGGGCTCCTGTCAGGTATATATTATTGGAGACAGGAGAATGTATGGGCTCCTGTCAGATATATATTATTGGAGACAGGAGAATGTATGGGCTCCTGTCAGGTATATATTATTGGAGGCAGGAGAATGTATGGGGTCCTGTCAGGTATATATTATTGGAGACAGGAGAATGTATGGCCTCCTGTCAGGTATATATTATTGGAGGCAGGAGAATGTATGGGGTCCTGTCAGGTATATATTATTGGAGACAGGAGAATGTATGGGCTCCTGTCAGATATATATTATTGGAGACAGGAGAATGTATGGGCTCCTGTCAGATATATATTATTGGAGGCAGCAGAATGTATGGGCTCCTGTCAGGTATATATTATTGGAGGCAGGAGAATGTATGGGCTCCTGTCAGGTATATATTATTGGAGGCAGCAGAATGTATGGGCTCCTGTCAGGTATATATTATTGGAGGCAGCAGAATGTATGGGCTCCTGTCAGGTATATATTATTGGAGGCAGGAGAATGTATGGGCTCCTGTCAGGTATATATTATTGGAGGCACGAGAATGTATGGGCTCCTGTCAGGTATATATTATTGGAGGCAGCAGAATCTATGGGCTCCTGTCAGGTATATATTATTGGAGGCAGGAGAATGTATGGGCTCCTGTCAGGTATATATTATTGGAGGCAGCAGAATCTATGGGCTCCTGTCAGGTATATATTATTGGAGGCAGCAGAATCTATGGGCTCCTGTCAGGTATATATTATTGGAGACAGGAGAATGTATGGGCTCCTGTCAGATATATATTATTGGAGACAGGAGAATGTATGCGCTCCTGTCAGGTATATATTATTGGAGGCAGGAGAATGTATGGGGTCCTGTCAGGTATATATTATTGGAGACAGGAGAATGTATGGCCTCCTGTCAGGTATATATTATTGGAGGCAGGAGAATGTATGGGGTCCTGTCAGGTATATATTATTGGAGACAGGAGAATGTATGGGCTCCTGTCAGATATATATTATTGGAGACAGGAGAATGTATGGGCTCCTGTCAGATATATATTATTGGAGGCAGCAGAATGTATGGGCTCCTGTCAGGTATATATTATTGGAGGCAGGAGAATGTATGGGCTCCTGTCAGGTATATATTATTGGAGGCAGCAGAATGTATGGGCTCCTGTCAGGTATATTTTATTGGAGGCAGCAGAATGTATGGGCTCCTGTCAGGTATATTTTATTGGAGGCAGGAGAATGTATGGGGTCCTGTCAGGTATATATTATTGGAGACAGGAGAATGTATGGGCTCCTGTCAGATATATATTATTGGAGACAGGAGAATGTATGGGCTCCTGTCAGGTATATATTATTGGAGGCAGCAGAATGTATGGGCTCCTGTCAGGTATATATTATTGGAGGCAGCAGAATCTATGGGCTCCTGTCAGGTATATATTATTGGAGACAGGAGAATGTATGGGCTCCTGTCAGGTATATATTATTGGAGACAGGAGAATGTATGGGCTCCTGTCAGATATATATTATTGGAGACAGGAGAATGTATGGCCTCCTGTCAGGTATACATTATTGGAGGCAGGAGAATGTATGGCCTCCTGTCAGGTATATATTATTGGAGGCAGGAGAATGTATGGGCTCCTGTCAGGTATATATTATTGGAGGCAGCAGAATCTATGGGCTCCTGTCAGGTATATATTATTGGAGGCAGGAGAATGTATGGGCTCCTGTCAGGTATATATTATTGGAGGCAGCTGAATCTATGGGCTCCTGTCAGGTATATATTTTTGGAGGCAGCAGAATCTATGGGCTCCTGTCAGGTATATATTATTGGAGACAGGAGAATGTATGGGCTCCTGTCAGATATATATTATTGGAGACAGGAGAATGTATGGGCTCCTGTCAGGTATATATTATTGGAGGCAGGAGAATGTATGGGGTCCTGTCAGGTATATATTATTGGAGACAGGAGAATGTATGGCCTCCTGTCAGGTATATATTATTGGAGGCAGGAGAATGTATGGGGTCCTGTCAGGTATATATTATTGGAGACAGGAGAATGTATGGGCTCCTGTCAGATATATATTATTGGAGACAGGAGAATGTATGGGCTCCTGTCAGATATATATTATTGGAGGCAGCAGAATGTATGGGCTCCTGTCAGGTATATATTATTGGAGGCTGGAGAATGTATGGGGTCCTGTCAGGTATATATTATTGGAGACAGGAGAATGTATGGGCTCCTGTCAGATATATGTTATTGGAGACAGGAGAATGTATGGCCTCCTGTCAGGTATATATTATTGGAGGCTGGAGAATGTATGGGCTCCTGTCAGGTATATATTATTGGAGGCAGGAGAATGTATGGGGTCCTGTCAGGTATATATTATTGGAGACAGGAGAATGTATGGGCTCCTGTCAGATATATATTATTGGAGACAGGAGAATGTATGACCTCCTGTCAGGTATATATTATTGGAGGCAGTAGAATGTATGGGCTCCTGTCAGGTATATATTATTGGAGGCAGCAGAATGTATGGGCTCCTGTCAGGTATATATTATTGGAGGCAGCAGAATCTATGGGCTCCTGACAGATATATATTATTGGAGGCTGCAGAATCTATGGGCTCCTGTCAGGTATATATTATTGGAGGCAGCAGAATCTATGGGCTCCTGTCAGGTATATATTATTGGAGGCTGCAGAATCTATGGGCTCCTGTCAGGTATATATTATTGGAGGCAGCAGAATCTATGGGCTCCTGACAGATATATATTATTGGAGGCAGCAGAATCTATGGGCTCCTGTCAGGTATATATTATTGGAGGCAGCAGAATCTATGGGCTCCTGTCAGGTATATATTATTGGAGGCAGCAGAATGTATGGTGTAACGAGTCTGGGAGGTGGAACCTCTGAGCAACTATACAAGGGGGCAGTCCTTGTAAGGAAGCGGGTGGCTCCCAGGGAAGGCGGGCAGGTAGTCACGACTAGTGACGGGGACAGTCTCTGGGTAGAAGGGCAGGAGGACACGGCAGGTGACGGGGACAGTCTCTTGACAGGCGGGTGGTCACGGCAAGTGACGGCAGAGCCTCCAGGTAGGCTAGCAGGCAGGTAGCAGGTGGACGCTCCCAGGTGAGCGGGCAAGAGTCTCTGGACAGGCAGGTGGTCACGGCACGTGACGGCAGAGCCTCCAGGTAGGCTAGCGGGCAGGTAGCGGGTGAGCGGGCAAGAGTCTCTGGACAGGCAGGTGGTCACAGCACGTGACGGCGGAGCCTCCAGGTAGGCTAACAGGCAGGTAGCAGGTGTGCGCTCCCAGGTGAGCGGGCAAGAGTCTCTGGACAGGCAGGTGGTCACAGCACGTGACGGCTTAGCCTCCAGGTAGGCTAGCAGACAGGTAGTAGGTGAGCGCTCCCAGGTGAGCGGGCAGACTGATCCATAGACAGACTGGCAGGGCTGGTAAGCAGACTGTCGGACCGCAGATAGATAAGTAACAGGCAGGAATCTGACAGGTGACTGGCAGGTAACTGGTAACGGGACCTGAGGGCTGAAGCAGAGTTGAAAGGCTTTGCAACAACATTGCTCGGGCACCTCTATTTTGGAGGAGGTGCCTTATATATGGTGAGGTCCTCCGGCCATTGGCCGGGGACTCCTTAGGACGGCGCGCGCGGCCCCTGTAAGAGAAGGGGAGTGCGCGCCCTAAGCACAGAGGCCGGGAAGCGGCGCGCGCTGCCAGCAGAGCGGGAGGAAGCCGCCTGGCACGGAGCGGAGAGGTGAGGGGAACGGCGTCCCTGCCTAGCAGGAGGTAGAGATGCCGACGCTACAGTACCCCCCCCTTTAGGCCCCCCCTTTTTTAGGCCAGAGAGATATTTAGCAAGGATGAGAGGGGCATGGATGTTCTCCCTGGGCTCCCATGTTCTCTCCTCAGGACCAAACCCCTTCCAATCTACCAAAAAAAAAGTCTTTCCTCTTACCCTCTTAGTGGCCAGAATACGCTCTACCTCAAAGACGTGTTCAGCGGAAACCGGAGCAGGAGGAGTACCTGGATTGTTGGAAAAAGAGTTAAAGACAACGGGTTTGAGGAGAGATACGTGGAAGGAGTTGGGAATCCGTAAGGTGGCTGGGAGTTTTAATTTGTAGGCCACTGGATTAATTTGCCTGAGGATTTCGAAAGGACCGATGAAGCGAGGACCTAACTTGTAGGAGGGTATCTTGAGCCGTGCATGTTTGGAAGAGAGCCAAACCTTGTCTCCCGGACGGAATTGAGGCGGATCCTGACGTCTCTTATCAGCATAACGCTTCATCCGCTCGGAGGACTGAAGAAGTGCAGACCTAGTACTCTCCCAAATGGTAGAAAACTCGCAGACAAGAGACTGCGCGGCAGGGTTGTCCACAGAGGCGGAGACGGGAAACGGAATCCGGGGGTGCTGGCCATAGACAATAAAGAATGGGGACTTGGAAGAGGATTCGCTCTTGTGGTTATTATAAGTGAACTCGGCCCAAGGAAGGAGGTCCACCCAATCAGAATGGTGGGCATTAACAAAGTGCCGGAGATAGCTGATAAGGATCTGATTGATCCGCTCCACTTGACCATTGGACTGAGGGTGGTAAACGGAGGAGAAGTCCAGGGTGACGTCCAGCAGTTTACATGTGGCTCTCTAGAAGCGTGAGGTAAACTGAACCCCTCGATCCCACACGATGTGGAGGGGTAGGCCATGGAGACGGAAGATATGGCGGATAAAGTCCTTAGCCAGCTCAGGTGCAGACGGAAGACCAGGCAGGGGAATGAAGTGGGCCATTTTAGAGAAGCGGTCTTCGACCACCCAAATGACAGTACACCCGGCAGAGACAGGAAGATCGGTAATGAAGTCCATAGCGATGTGTTGCCACGGGGCAACAGGTATGGGAAGCGGCAGGAGATGACCAGCTGGTAAGTGTCTGGGAACTTTGTTGCGGCCTCAAGATGAACAGGCAGAGACGAAGTCTACCACATCCTTACGCAGGGTAGACCACCAGTAATGCCGGGAAATGAGTAGGAAGGGTTTTTTTTGGCCGGCATGGCCAGCTAGTTTAGAAGAATGACCCCAACGAAGAACCCTCTCACGGTCTGGAGGCGCCACGAACGTCTTGCCGGGTGGAAGACGAGTCAAATCCAAGGGGGCCACATTCATCACCTTGGAGGGGTCGATAATGTGCATAGGCTCCTCCTCTTGGTCGGAGGACAGGAAGGATCGGGACAAGGCATCAGCTTTGACATTTTTGTCCGCCGGGCGGAAATGAAGGATGAAATCGAAGCGGGCAAAAAACAAAGACCACCGGGCCTTACGTGGATTAAGTCTCTGGGCATTTTGGAGATATGCCAGGTTCTTGTGATCCGTGTAGATGATCACCGGGTATAGAGCCCCTTCAAGCAGGTAATGCCACTCCTCCAGCGCCAATTTAACGGCTAGCAGTTCTCGGTCTCCTATGGAATAATTGCGCTCAGAGGAGGAGACGATTTTAGAAAAAAAGCCGCAGGTTACCATTCTCCCGGAGGAAGACTTTTGGGTGAGCACCGCTCCGGCTCCAGAGGAGGAGGCATCAACCTCCAGGTAGAACTGTTTGTTGCAGTCCGGACGGTGCAGCACAGGGGCAGAGGAGAAGGCTTGTTTTAGGGAAAGGAAGGCCTCCTCAGCTTCGGATGACCATACCATGGGATTTGCTCCCTTACGGGTGAGCGCAGATATGGGCGCAGTCCGTGACGAGAAGTGAGGAATGAAGAGACGATAGTAATTAGCAAAGCCCAGGAATCGCTGTATCGCCTTCAAGCCCTCCGGACGGGGCCACTTTAGGACAGCAGAGAGCTTCTCGGGATCCATTCGCAAGCCTGTCTGGGAGATAACATAGCCCAGGAAAGGAAGAGAGGTCTGCTCAAAAAGGCACTTCTCGTATTTAGCATAGAGGTGGTTCTGCCTGAGCCTAAGCAGGACCTGACGAACATCCCTCCGGTGTGTGGGAAGATCCGGAGAGAAGACCAAGATGTCGTCCAGGTATACCACCACGCAGGAGTAAAGAAGGTCGCGGAAGATGTCGTTGACCAGTTCTTGGAAGACGGCGGGAGCATTGCAGAGACCGAAGGGCATCACACGGTACTCATAGTGTCCGTCCCGGGTATTGAATGCTGTTTTCCACTCGTCTCCCTGACGGATACGGACCAGGTTATATGCTCCACGTAGATCCAGCTTGGAAAAGATCCTGGCGCCTTTAAGGCGATCAAATAACTCAGAGATGAGCGGAAGGGGGTATTTATTTTTAACCGTGATCTGATTGAGTCCTCTATAGTCAATACAGGGGCGAAGCGAGCCATCTTTTTTTTTTGACAAAGAAGAATCCGGCTCCAGCCGGGGAAGTAGACTTCCGGATGAATCCCCTGGCCAGATTCTCCTCTATGTACTCAGACATGGCCCGGGTTTCTGCCGCAGACAACGGATAAATACGCCCACGGGGTGGAGTGGCGCCGGGTACCAGGTAGATCGGGCAATCATATGGCCTATGAGGTGGCAATGTCTCTGCTTCCTTCTTACCAAAGATGTCAGCATAGGGCCAGTAAGGAGCCGGAAGACCGGGTAAATTAGCTGGGATAGGTGGAGGACGAACCGGAACCAGGCAGGTCTTATGGCAGGCCGGCCCCCACCGGAGTACTTCACCGGAATGCCAGTTCAACACGGGTTCATGTGTCTGGAGCCAAGGTAGACCTAGCAATAGGGAGTGGGAGAGTCCGGACAACACATGGAAGGAGATTACCTCAGAGTGCAGCATTCGCACCTGCAGGGTTATGGGTTCCGTGACGAGCAGGATGGTCACCGGAAGGAGTCTTCCATCCACGGAGGCGACTGACAAAGGTTCAGCCAGAGACTTGGTGGGAATACGATATTTCTCAACCAGGGACTGAGAGATGAGGTTTCCAGCGGATGCAGAGTCCAGGTGGGCGAGTTCAAAGTGACGGTTCTCTCCCCAGGAGATAGATACAGACAAAGTCAGGGTTGGAGAGGACTTATTTTTGTCTAGGGCGACCTCTCCGAGCGGTCCTAGACACTGGAGTTTCCCGGCCTCTCCGGGCAGGAACGAATCAGGTGCTCTTTACTGCCACAATAGAAGCAGCTCCCCTCGGCTCGGCGTGACTCTTGGCGAGATTTGACCAACTTGGTCTGGTCGATCTGCATGGACTCGGGTGAGTGCGCCCGGGGAGTGACAGAAGAGGAGACAGGTTTCTGGAAAGTAGGAGCTAGGCGGGGAAACCTTCTCCCACGGGTGGTCTCTTTGGTACGTTCTTGAAACCGGATGTCAATCCGGGTAGCCAGAGACACCAGGTCATCCAGGGTGGTAGGAATGTCCCGACTGGCAAGCTCATCTTTAATCCGACCGGAAAGGCCCTCCCAGAAGACGGACACCAGGGCCTCATTATCCCAGGCAAGCTCAGAAGCGAGGGTGCGGAATCGTATGGCATATTGGCCCACGGTGAGACTCCCTTGGCGGAGACGTAGCAAAGAGGAGGCAGATGAGGTCTTTCGTCCCGGTTCATCGAAGACCCTTCGGAAAGCAGCGAGGAAAGACGACAGGTCGGACACCAGGGGATCCCCTCTCTCCCACAGAGGGTTAAGCCATGCCAGTGCCTCCCCAGTGAGATGGGACATGATGAATGCCACTTTGGCTCGGTCGGAGATAAACTGGTGGGCCAGGAGTTCAAAGTGCAGGGTGCACTGGTTAATGAAGCCCCGAGCTTGAGCGGGGTCGCCTCCGAAGCGAGGAGGTGCAGAAAGCCGAGGATCGGGGCAGGATGCCATGGTATTGGTGGGCAGCGGCGCTGCCGGGTTGCGAGTCAAGACACTAGCGGTGGTTGCTGGTGGAGCAGTCAGAGTGTCCAGGCGAGAGTTGACGTTCCGCAGGTGGCTCAGGATGGACTCCTGTTGGGACCTCTGACGGGACAGTTCATGGCATAGGTCCGAGAGCGAGGGAGTTTGGGTGCCACCGGGTTCCATGGCCCGAGCAAACTGTAACGGGTCTGGGAGTTGGAACCTCTGAGCAACTATACAAGGGGGCAGTCCTTGTAAGGAAGCGGATGGCTCCCAGGGAAGGCGGGCAGGTAGTCACGACTAGTGACGGGGACAGTCTCTGGGTAGAAGGGCAGGAGGACACGACAGGTGACGGGGACAGTCTCTTGACAGGCGGGTGGTCACGGCAAGTGACGGCAGAGCCTCCAGGTAGGCTAGCAGGCAGGTAGCAGGTGGACGCTCCCAGGTGAGCGGGCAAGAGTCTCTGGACAGGCAGGTGGTCACGGCACGTGACGGCAGAGCCTCCAGGTAGGCTAGCGGGCAGGTAGCGGGTGAGCGGGCAAGAGTCTCTGGACAGGCAGGTGGTCACGGCACGTGACGGCAGAACCTCCAGGTAGGCTAGCGGGCAGGTAGCGGGTGAGCGGGCAAGAGTCTCTGGACAGGCAGGTGGTCACAGCACGTGACGGCGGAGCCTCCAGGTAGGCTAGCAGACAGGTAGTAGGTGAGCGCTCCCAGGTGAGCGGGCAGACTGATCCATAGACAGACTGGCAGGGCTGGTAAGCAGACTGTCGGACCGCAGATAGATAAGTAACAGGCAGGAATCTGGCAGGTGACTGGCAGGTAACTGGCAGGTAACTGGTAACGGGACCTGAGGGCTGAAGCAGAGTTGAAAGGCTTTGCAACAACATTGCTCGGGCACCTCCATTTTGGAGGAGGTGCCTTATATATGGTGAGGTCCTCCGGCCATTGGCCGGGGACTCCTTAGGACGGCGAGCGCGGCCCCTGTAAGAGAGGGGGCGCGTGCGCGCGCGCCCTAAGCACAGAGGCCTGGAAGCGGCGCGCGCTGCCAGCAGAGCGGGAGGAAGCCGCCGGGCACGGAGAGGTGAGGGGAACGGCGTCCCTGCCTAGCAGGAGGCAGAGACGCCGACGCTACATATGGGCTCCTGTCAGGTATATATTATTGGAGGCAGGAGAATGTATGGGCTCCTGTCAGGTATATATTATTGGAGGCAACAGAATCTATGGGCTCCTGACATATATTATTGGAGGCAGCAGAATCTATGGGCTCCTGTCAGGTATATATTATTGCAGGCAGCAGAATCTATGGGCTCCTGACAGATATATATTATTGGAGGCAGCAGAATGTATGGGCTCTTGTCAGGTATATATTATTGGAGGCAGCAGAATGTATGGACTCCTGTCAGGTATATATTATTGGAGGCAGGAGAATGTATGGGCTCCTGTCAGGTACATATTATTGGAGGCAGGAGAATGTATGGGGTCCTGTCAGGTATATATTATTGGAGACAGGAGAATGTATGGGCTCCTGTCAGATATATATTATTGGAGACAGGAGAATGTATGGCCTCCTGTCAGGTATATATTATTGGAGGCAGGAGAATGTATGGGCTCCTGTCAGGTATATATTATTGGAGGCAGCAGAATGTATGGGCTCCTGTCAGGTATATATTATTGGAGGCAGCAGAATCTATGGGCTCCTGACAGATATATATTATTGGAGGTAGCAGAATCTATTGGCTCCTGTCAGGTATATATTATTGGAGGCAGCAGAATGTATGGGCTCCTGTCAGGTATATATTATTGGAGGCAGCAGAATCTATGGGCTCCTGTCAGGTATATATTATTGGAGGCAGCAGAATCTATGGGCTCCTGTCAGGTATATATTATTGGAGGCAGCAGTATCTATGGGCTCCTGACAGATATATATTATTGGAGGCAGCAGAATCTATGGGCTCCTGTCAGGTATATATTATCTAAGGCAGGAGAATGTATGGGCTCCTGTCAGGTATATATTATTGGAGGCAGCAGAATGTATGGGCTCCTGTCAGGTATATATTATTGGAGGCAGGAGAATGTATGGGGTCCTGTCAGGTATGTATTATTGGAGGCAGCAGAATCTATGGGCTCCTGTCAGGTATGTATTATTGGAGGCAGCAGAATCTATGGGCTCCTGTCAGGTATATATTATTGGAGGCAGCAGAATCTATGGGCTCCTGTCAGGTATATATTATTGGAGGCAGCAGAATCTATGGGCTCCTGACAGATATATATTATTGGAGGCAGCAGAATCTATGGGCTCCTGTCAGGTATATATTATTAGAGGCAGCAGAGTGTATGGGCTCCTGTCAGGTATATAGTATTGGAGGCAGCAGAATCTATGGGCTCCTGTCAGGTATATATTATTGGAGGCAGGAGAATCTATGGGCTCCTGTCAGGTATATAATATTGGAGGCAGGAGAATCTATGGGCTCCTGTCAGGTATATATTATTGGAGACAGGAGAATGTATGGGCTCCTGTCAGATATATATTATTGGAGGCAGGAGAATGTATGGGGTCCTGTCAGGTATATATTATTGGAGACAGGAGAATGTATGGGCTCCTGTCAGATATATATTATTGGAGACAGGAGAATGTATGGGCTCCTGTCAGGTATATATTATTGGAGGCAGCAGAATATATGGGCTCCTGTCAGGTATATATTATTGGAGGCAGGAGAATGTATGGGGTCCTGTCAGGTATATATTATTGGAGACAGGAGAATGTATGGCCTCCTGTCAGGTATATATTATTGGAGGCAGGAGAATGTATGGGGTCCTGTCAGGTATATATTATTGGAGACAGGAGAATGTATGGGCTCCTGTCAGATATATATTATTGGAGGCAGGAGAATCTATGGGCTCCTGTCAGATATATATTATTGGAGACAGGAGAATGTATGGCCTCCTGTCAGGTATATATTATTGGAGGCAGGAGAATGTATGGGCTCCTGTCAGGTATATATTATTGGAGACAGGAGAATGTATGGGCTCCTGTCAGATATATATATTATTGGAGACAGGAGAATGTATGGCCTCCTGTCGGGTATATATTATTGGAGGCAGGAGAATGTATGAGCTCCTGTCAGGTATATATTATTGGAGGCAGCAGAATCTATGGGCTCCTGACAGATATATATTATTGGAGGCAGCAGAATCTATGGGATCCTGTCAGGTATATATTATTGGAGGCAGCAGAATCTATGGGCTCCTGTCAGGTATATATTATTGGAGGCAGCAGAATCTATGGACTCCTGTCAGGTATATATTATTGGAGGCAGCAGAATCTATGGGCTCCTGACCGATATATATTATTGGAGGCAGCAGAATCTATGGGCTCCTGTCAGGTATATATTATTGGAGGCAGGAGAATGTATGGGCTCCTGTCAGGTATATATTATTGGAGGCAGCAGAATCTATGGGCTCCTGTCAGGTATATATTATTGGAGGCAGCAGAATCTATGGGCTCCTGTCAGGTATATATTATTGGAGGCAGCAGAATGTATGGGATCCTGTCAGGTATATATTATTGGAGGCAGGAGAATGTATGGGCTCCTGTCAGGTATATATTATTGGAGGCAGCAGAATGTATGGCCTCCGGTCAGATATATATTATTGGAGGCAACAGAATCTATGGGCTCCTGACATATATTATTGGAGGCAGCAGAATGTATGGGCTCCTGTCAGGTATATATTATTGGAGGCAGGAGAATGTATGGGGTCCTGTCAGGTATATATTATTGGAGACAGGAGAATGTATGGGCTCCTGTCAGATATATATTATTGGAGACAGGAGAATATATGGGCTCCTGTCAGGTATATATTATTGAAGACAGCAGAATGTATGGGGTCCTGTCAGGTATATATTATTGGAGACAGGAGAATGTATGGGCTCCTGTCAGGTATATATTATTGGAGGCAACAGAATCTATGGGCTCCTGACATATATTATTGGAGGCAGCAGAATCTATGGGCTCCTGTCAGGTATATATTATTGCAGGCAGCAGAATCTATGGGCTCCTGACAGATATATATTATTGGAGGCAGCAGAATGTATGGGCTCTTGTCAGGTATATATTATTGGAGGCAGCAGAATGTATGGACTCCTGTCAGGTATATATTATTGGAGGCAGGAGAATGTATGGGCTCCTGTCAGGTATATATTATTGGAGGCAGGAGAATGTATGGGGTCCTGTCAGGTATATATTATTGGAGACAGGAGAATGTATGGGCTCCTGTCAGATATATATTATTGGAGACAGGAGAATGTATGGCCTCCTGTCAGGTATATATTATTGGAGGCAGGAGAATGTATGGGCTCCTGTCAGGTATATATTATTGGAGGCAGCAGAATGTATGGGCTCCTGTCAGGTATATATTATTGGAGGCAGCAGAATCTATGGGCTCCTGACAGATATATATTATTGGAGGTAGCAGAATCTATTGGCTCCTGTCAGGTATATATTATTGGAGGCAGCAGAATGTATGGGCTCCTGTCAGGTATATATTATTGGAGGCAGCAGAATCTATGGGCTCCTGTCAGGTATATATTATTGGAGGCAGCAGAATCTATGGGCTCCTGTCAGGTATATATTATTGGAGGCAGCAGTATCTATGGGCTCCTGACAGATATATATTATTGGAGGCAGCAGAATCTATGGGCTCCTGTCAGGTATATATTATCTAAGGCAGGAGAATGTATGGGCTCCTGTCAGGTATATATTATTGGAGGCAGCAGAATGTATGGGCTCCTGTCAGGTATATATTATTGGAGGCAGGAGAATGTATGGGGTCCTGTCAGGTATGTATTATTGGAGGCAGCAGAATCTATGGGCTCCTGTCAGGTATATATTATTGGAGGCAGCAGAATCTATGGGCTCCTGTCAGGTATATATTATTGGAGGCAGCAGAATCTATGGGCTCCTGACAGATATATATTATTGGAGGCAGCAGAATCTATGGGCTCCTGTCAGGTATATATTATTAGAGGCAGCAGAGTGTATGGGCTCCTGTCAGGTATATAGTATTGGAGGCAGCAGAATCTATGGGCTCCTGTCAGGTATATATTATTGGAGGCAGGAGAATCTATGGGCTCCTGTCAGGTATATAATATTGGAGGCAGGAGAATCTATGGGCTCCTGTCAGGTATATATTATTGGAGACAGGAGAATGTATGGGCTCCTGTCAGATATATATTATTGGAGGCAGGAGAATGTATGGGGTCCTGTCAGGTATATATTATTGGAGACAGGAGAATGTATGGGCTCCTGTCAGATATATATTATTGGAGACAGGAGAATGTATGGGCTCCTGTCAGGTATATATTATTGGAGGCAGCAGAATATATGGGCTCCTGTCAGGTATATATTATTGGAGGCAGGAGAATGTATGGGGTCCTGTCAGGTATATATTATTGGAGACAGGAGAATGTATGGCCTCCTGTCAGGTATATATTATTGGAGGCAGGAGAATGTATGGGGTCCTGTCAGGTATATATTATTGGAGACAGGAGAATGTATGGGCTCCTGTCAGATATATATTATTGGAGGCAGGAGAATCTATGGGCTCCTGTCAGATATATATTATTGGAGACAGGAGAATGTATGGCCTCCTGTCAGGTATATATTATTGGAGGCAGGAGAATGTATGGGCTCCTGTCAGGTATATATTATTGGAGACAGGAGAATGTATGGGCTCCTGTCAGATATATATATTATTGGAGACAGGAGAATGTATGGCCTCCTGTCGGGTATATATTATTGGAGGCAGGAGAATGTATGAGCTCCTGTCAGGTATATATTATTGGAGGCAGCAGAATCTATGGGCTCCTGTCAGGTATATATTATTGGAGGCAGCAGAATCTATGGGCTCCTGACAGATATATATTATTGGAGGCAGCAGAATCTATGGGATCCTGTCAGGTATATATTATTGGAGGCAGCAGAATCTATGGGCTCCTGTCAGGTATATATTATTGGAGGCAGCAGAATCTATGGACTCCTGTCAGGTATATATTATTGGAGGCAGCAGAATCTATGGGCTCCTGACCGATATATATTATTGGAGGCAGCAGAATCTATGGGCTCCTGTCAGGTATATATTATTGGAGGCAGGAGAATGTATGGGCTCCTGTCAGGTATATATTATTGGAGGCAGCAGAATCTATGGGCTCCTGTCAGGTATATATTATTGAAGGCAGCAGAATCTATGGGCTCCTGTCAGGTATATATTATTGGAGGCAGCAGAATGTATGGGATCCTGTCAGGTATATATTATTGGAGGCAGGAGAATGTATGGGCTCCTGTCAGGTATATATTATTGGAGGCAGCAGAATGTATGGCCTCCGGTCAGATATATATTATTGGAGGCAACAGAATCTATGGGCTCCTGACATATATTATTGGAGGCAGCAGAATGTATGGGCTCCTGTCAGGTATATATTATTGGAGGCAGGAGAATGTATGGGGTCCTGTCAGGTATATATTATTGGAGACAGGAGAATGTATGGGCTCCTGTCAGATATATATTATTGGAGACAGGAGAATATATGGGCTCCTGTCAGGTATATATTATTGAAGACAGCAGAATGTATGGGGTCCTGTCAGGTATATATTATTGGAGACAGGAGAATGTATGGGCTCCTGTCAGATATATATTATTGGAGACAGGAGAATGTATGGGCTCCTGTCAGGTATATATTATTGAAGGCAGCAGAATGTATGGGGTCCTGTCAGGTATATATTATTGGAGACAGGAGAATCTATGGGCTCCTGTCAGATATATATTATTGGAGACAGGAGAATGTATGGCCTCCTGTCAGGTATATATTATTGGAGACAGGAGAATGTATGGGCTCCTGTCAGATATATATTATTGGAGACAGGAGAATGTATGGGCTCCTGTCAGATATATATTATTGGAGACAGGAGAATGTATGGCCTCCTGTCAGGTATATATTATTGGAGGCAGGAGAATGTATGAGCTCCTGTCAGGTATATATTATTGGAGGCAGCAGAATGTATGGGCTCCTGTCAGGTATATATTATTGGAGGCAGCAGAATCTATGGGCTCCTGTCAGGTATATATTATTGGAGGCAGCAGAATCTATGGGCTCCTGTCAGGTATATATTATTGGAGGCAGCAGAATCTATGGGCTCCTGTCAGGTATATATTATTGGAGGCAGCAGAATCTATGGGCTCCTGTCAGGTATATATTATTGGAGGCAGCAGAATCTATGGGCTCCTGACAGATATATATTATTAGAGGCAGCAGAATCTATGGGCTCCTGTCAGGTATATATTATTGGAGGCAGCAGAATGTATGGGCTCCTGTCAGGTATATATTATTGGAGGCAGCAGAATCTATGGGCTCCTGACAGATATATATTATTGGAGGCAGCAGAATCTATGGGCTCCTGTCAGGTATATATTATTGGAGGCAGCAGAATCTATGGGCTCCTGTAAGGTATATATTATTGGAGGCAGCAGAATCTATGGGCTCCTGTCAGGTATATATTATTGGAGGCAGCAGAATCTATGGGGTCCTGACATATATATTATTAGAGGCAGCAGAATCTATGGGCTCCTGTCAGGTATATATTATTGGAGGCAGCAGAATGTATGGGCTCCTGTCAGGTATATATTATTGGAGGCAGCAGAATGTATGGTGTCCTGTCAGGTATATATTATTGGAGGCAGGAGAATCTATGGGCTCCTGTCAGGTATATATTATTGGAGGCAGGAGAATCTATGGGCTCCTGTCAGGTATATATTATTAGAGGCAGGAGAATGTATGGGCTCCTGTCAGGTATATATTATTGGAGGCAACAGAATCTATGGGCTCCTGTCAGGTATATATTATTGGAGGCAGGAGAATGTATGGGGTCCTGTCAGGTATATATTATTGGAGACAGGAGAATGTATGGGCTCCTGTCAGATATATATTTTTGGAGACAGGAGAATGTATGGGGTCCTGTCAGGTATATATTATTGGAGGCATCAGAATGTATGGGCTCCTGTCAGGTATATATTATTGGAGGCAGGAGAATGTATGGGGTCCTGTCAGGTATATATTATTGGAGACAGGAGAATGTATGGGCTCCTGTCAGGTATATATTATTGGGGGCAGCAGAATGTATGGGCTCCTGTCAGGTATATATTATTGGAGGCATCAGAATGTATGGGCTCCTGTCAGGTATATATTATTGGAGGCAGGAGAATGTATGGGGTCCTGTCAGGTATATATTATTGGAGACAGGAGAATGTATGGGCTCCTGTCAGATATATATTATTGGAGACAGGAGAATGTATGGGGTCCTGTCAGGTATATATTATTGGAGACAGGAGAATGTATGGGCTCCTGTCAGGTATATATTATTGGAGGCAGCAGAATGTATGGGCTCCTTTCAGGTATATATTATTGGAGGCAGGAGAATGTATGGGCTCCTGTCAGGTATATATTATTGGAGCCAGCAGAATGTATGGGCTCCTGTCAGGTATATATTATTGGAGGCAGTAGAATGTATGAGCTCCTGTCAGGTATATATTATTGGAGGCAGCAGAATGTATGGGCTCCTGTCAGGTATATATTATTGGAGGCAGCAGAATCTATGGGCTCCTGACAGATATATATTATTGGAGGCAGCAGAATCTATGGGCTCCTGTCAGGTATATATTATTGGAGGCAGCAGAATCTATCGGCTCCTGTCAGGTATATATTATTGGAGGCAGCAGAATCTATGGGCTCCTGACAGATATATATTATTAGAGGCAGCAGAATCTATGGGCTCCTGTCAGGTATATATTATTGGAGGCAGCAGAATGTATGGGCTCCTGTCAGGTATATATTATTGGAGGCAACAGAATCTATGGGCTCCTGACATATATTATTGGAGGCATCAGAATGTATGGGCTCCTGTCAGGTATATATTATTGGAGGCAGGAGAATATATGGGGTCCTGTCAGGTATATATTATTGGAGACAGGAGAATGTATGGGCTCCTGTCAGATATATATTATTGTAGACAGGAGAATGTATGGCCTCCTGTCAGGTATATATTATTGGAGGCAGTAGAATGTATGAGCTCCTGTCAGGTATATATTATTGGAGGCAGCAGAATGTATGGGCTCCTGTCAGGTATATATTATTGGAGGCAGGAGAATGTATGGGCTCCTGTCAGGTATATATTATTGGAGGCAACAGAATCTATGGGCTCCTGACATATATTATTGGAGGCAGCAGAATGTATTGGCTCCTGTCAGGTATATATTATTGGAGGCAGCAGAATGTATGGGCTCCTGTCAGGTATATATTATTGGAGGCAGCAGAATGTATGGGCTCCTGACAGATATGTATTATTGGAGACAGCAGAATGTATGGGCTCCTGTCAGGTATATATTATTGGAGGCAGCAGAATGTATGGGCTCCTGTCAGGTATATATAATTGGAGGCAAAAGAATGGATGGGGTCCTGTCAGGTATATATTATTGGAGACAGGAGAATGTATGGGCTCCTGTCAGATATATATTATTGGAGACAGGAGAATGTATGGCCTCCTGTCAGGTATATATTATTGGAGGCAGGAGAATGTATGGGCTCCTGTCAGGTATATATTATTGGAGGCAGCAGAATGTATGGGCTCCTGTCAGGTATATATTATTGGAGGCAGCAGAATCTATGGGCTCCTGTCAGGTATATATTATTGGAGGCAGCAGAATCTATGGGCTCCTGTCAGGTATATATTATTGGAGGCAGCAGAATCTATGGGCTCCTGTCAGGTATATATTATTGGAGGCAGCAGAATCTATGGGCTCCTGTCAGGTATATATTATCTGAGGCAGGAGAATGTATGGGCTCTTTTCAGGTATATATTATTGGAGGCAGCAGAATGTATGGGCTCCTGTCAGGTATATGTTATTGGAGGCAGGAGAATATATGGGGTCCTGTCAGGTATGTATTATTGGAGGCAGCAAAATCTATGGGCTCCTGTCAGGTATATATTATTGGAGGCAGGAGAATATATGGGCTCCTGTCGGGTATATATTATTGGAGGCAGCAGAATGTATGGGCTCCTGTCAGGTATATATTATTGGAGGCAGCAGAATCTATGGGCTCCTATCAGGTATATATTATTGGAGGCAGGAGAATGTATGGGCTCCTGTCAGGTATATATTATTGGAGGCAGCAGAATGTATGGGCTCCTGACAGATATATATTATTGGAGGTAGGAGAATGTATGGGCTCCTGACAGATATATATTATTGGAGGCAGCAGAATCTATGGGCTCCTGTCAAGTATATATTATTGGAAGCAGGAGAATCTATGGGCTCCTGTCAGGTATATATTATTGGAGGCAGGAGAATGTATGGGATCCTGACAGATATATATTATTGGAGGCAGCAGAATGTATGGGGTCCTGTCAGGTATATATTATTGGAGGCAGCAGAATCTATGGGCTCCTGTCAGGTATATATTATTGGAGGCAGCAGAATCTATGGGCTCCTGTCAGGTATTTATTATTGGAGGCAGGAGAATGTATGGGCTCCTGTCAGATATATATTATTGGAAGCAGGAGAATCTATGGGCTCCTGTCAGGTATATATTATTGGAGGCAGGAGAATCTATGGGCTCCTGTCAGGTATATATTATTGGAGGCAGGAGAATGTATGGGCTCCTGTCAGGTATATATTATTGGAGGCAGCAGAATCTATGGGCTCCTGTCAGGTATATAGTATTGGAGGCAGCAGAATCTATGGGCTACTACCAGGTATATATTATTGGAGGCTGCAGAATGTATGGGCTCCTGTCAGGTATATATTATTGGAGGCAGCAGAATCTATGGGCTCCTGTCAGGTATATATTATTGGAGGCAGGAGAATGTATGGCCTCCTGTCAGGTATATATTATTGGAGGCAGGAGAATGTATGGGCTACTGTCAGGTATATATTATTGGAGGCCGGAGAATGTATGGGGTCCTGTCAGGTATATAATATTGGAGACAGGAGAATGTATGGGCTCCTTTCAGATATATATTATTGGAGACAGGAGAATGTATGGGCTCCTGTCAGATATATATTATTGGAGGCAGCAGAATGTATGGGCTCCTGTCAGGTATATATTATTGGAAGCTGGAGAATGTATGGGGTCCTGTCAGGTATATATTATTGCAGACAGGAGAATGTATGGGCTCCTGTCAGATATATATTATTGGAGGCAGGAGAATCTATGGGCTCCTGTCAGATATATATTATTGGAGACAGGAGAATGTATGGGGTCCTGTCCGGTATATATAATTGGAGGCAGGAGAATGTATGGGCTCCTGTCAGGTATATATTATTGGAGGCAGGAGAATGTATGGGGTCCTGTCAGGTATATATTATTGGAGGCCGGAGAATGTATGGGGTCCTGTCAGATATATATTATTGGAGACAGGAGAATCTATGGGCTCCTGTCAGATATATATTATTGGAGACAGGAGAATGTATGGCCTCCTGTCAGGTATATATTATTGGAGGCAGGAGAATGTATGGGCTCCTGTCAGGTATATATTATTGGAGGCAGGAGAATGTATGGGGTCCTGTCAGGTATATATTATTGGAGACAGGAGAATGTATGGGCTCCTGTCAGATATATATTATTGGAGACAGGAGAATGTATGGCCTCCTGTTAGGTATATATTATTGGAGGCAGGAGAATGTATGGGCTCCTGTCAGGTATATATTATTGGAGGCAGCAGAATCTATGGGCTCCTGTCAGGTATATATTATTGGAGGCAGCAGAATCTATGGGCTCCTGTCAGGTATATATTATCTAAGGCAGGAGAATGTATGGGCTCCTGTCAGGTATATATTATTGGAGGCAGCAGAATGTATGGGCTCCTGTCAGGTATATATTATTGGAGGCAGGAGAATGTATGGGGTCCTGTCAGGTATGTATTATTGGAGGCAGCAGAATCTATGGGCTCCTGTCAGGTATATATTATTGGAGGCAGCAGAATCTATGGGCTCCTGTCAGGTATATATTATTGGAGGCAGCAGAATCTATGGGCTCTTGACAGATATATATTATTGGAGGCAGCAGAATCTATGGGCTCCTGTCAGGTATATATTATTAGAGGCAGCAGAGTGTATGGGCTCCTGTCAGGTATATAGTATTGGAGGCAGCAGAATCTATGGGCTCCTGTCAGGTATATATTATTGGAGGCAGGAGAATCTATGGGCTCCTGTCAGGTATATATTATTGGAGGCAGGAGAATGTATGGGCTCCTGTCAGGTATATATTATTGGAGGCAGGAGAATGTATGGGGTCCTGTCAGGTATATATTATTGGAGACAGGAGAATGTATGGGCTCCTGTCAGATATATATTATTGGAGACAGGAGAATGTATGGGCTCCTGTCAGGTATATATTATTGGAGGCAGCAGAATATATGGGCTCCTGTCAGGTATAAATTATTGGAGGCAGGAGAATGTATGGGGTCCTGTCAGGTATATATTATTGGAGACAGGAGAATGTATGGCCTCCTGTCAGGTATATATTATTGGAGGCAGGAGAATGTATGGGGTCCTGTCAGGTATATATTATTGGAGACAGGAGAATGTATGGGCTCCTGTCAGATATATATTATTGGAGGCAGGAGAACCTATGAGCTCCTGTCAGATATATATTATTGGAGACAGGAGAATGTATGGCATCCTGTCAGGTATATATTATTGGAGGCAGGAGAATGTATGGGCTCCTGTCAGGTATATATTATTGGAGGCAGGAGAATGTATGCGGTCCTGTCAGGTATATATTATTGGAGACAGGAGAATGTATGGGCTCCTGTCAGATATATATATTATTGGAGACAGGAGAATGTATGGCCTCCTGTCAGGTATAGATTATTGGAGGTAGGAGAATGTATGGCCTCCTGTCAGGTATATATTATTGGAGGCAGGAGAATGTATGGGCTCCTGTCAGGTATATATTATTGGAGGCAGCAGAATCTATGGGCTCCTGACAGATATATATTATTGGAGGCAGCACAATCTATGGGCTCCTGTCAGGTATATATTATTGGAGGCAGCAGAATGTATGGGCTCCTGTCAGGTATATATTATTGGAGTCAGCAGAATCTATGGGCTCCTGTCAGGTATATATTATTGGAGGCAGCAGAATCTATGGGCTCCTGTCAGGTATATATTATTGGAGGCAGCAGAATCTATGGGCTCCTGACAGATATATATTATTGGAGGCAGCAGAATCTATGGGCTCCTGTCAGGTATATATTATTGGAGGCAGCAGAATCTATGGGCTCCTGACAGATATATATTATTGGAGGCAGCAGAATCTATGGGTTCCTGTCAGGTATATATTATTAGAGGCAGCAGAGTGTATGGGCTCCTGTCAGGTATATATTATTGGAGGCAGCAGAATGTATGGGCTCCTGTCAGGTATATATTATTGGAGGCAGGAGAATCTATGGGCTCCTGTCAGGTATATATTATTGGAGGCAGGAGAATGTATGGGCTCCTGTCAGGTATATATTATTGGAGGCAACAGAATCTATGGGCTCCTGACATATATTATTGGAGGCATCAGAATGTATGGGCTCCTGTCAGGTATATATTATTGGAGGCAGGAGAATGTATGGGGTCCTGTCAGGTATATATTATTGGAGACAGGAGAATCTATGGGCTCCTGTCAGATATATATTATTGGAGACAGGAGAATGTATGGGCTCCTGTCAGATATATATTATTGGAGGCAGCAGAATGTATGGGCTTCTGTCAGGTATATATTATTGGAAGCTGGAGAATGTATGGGGTCCTGTCAGGTATATATTATTGGAGACAGGAGAATGTATGGGCTCCTGTCAGATATATATTATTGGAGGCAGGAGAATCTATGGGCTCCTGTCAGATATATATTATTGGAGACAGGAGAATGTATAGCCTCCTGTCAGGTATATATTATTGGAGGCAGGAGAATGTATGGGCTCCTGTCAGTTATATATTATTGGAGGCAGGAGAATGTATGGGGTCCTGTCAGGTATATATTATTGGAGACAGGAGAATGTATGGGCTCCTGTCAGATATATATTATTGGAGACAGGAGAATGTATGGCCTCCTGTCAGGTATATATTATTGGAGGCAGGAGAATGTATGGGCTCCTGTCAGGTATATATTATTGGAGGCAGCAGAATGTATGGGCTCCTGTCAGGTATATATTATTGGAGGCAGCAGAATCTATGGGCTCCTGACAGATATATATTATTGGAGGCAGCAGAATCTATGGGCTCCTGTCAGGTATATATTATTGGAGGCAGCAGAATGTATGGGCTCCTGTCAGGTATATATTATTGGAGGCAGCAGAATCTATGGGCTCCTGTCAGGTATATATTATTGGAGGCAGCAGAATCTATGGGCTCCTGTCAGGTATATATTATTGGAGGCAGCAGAATCTATGGGCTCCTGACAGATATATATTATTGGAGGCAGCAGAATGTATGGGCTCCTGTCAGGTATATATTATCTAAGGCAGGAGAATGTATGGGCTCCTGTCAGGTATATATTATTGGAGGCAGCAGAATGTATGGGCTCCTGTCAGGTATATATTATTGGAGGCAGGAGAATGTATGGGGTCCTGTCAGGTATGTATTATTGGAGGCAGCAGAATCTATGGGCTCCTGTCAGGTATATATTATTGGAGGCAGCAGAATCTATGGGCTCCTGTCAGGTATATATTATTGGAGGCAGCAGAATCTATGGGCTCCTGACAGATATATATTATTGGAGGCAGCAGAATCTATGGGCTCCTGTCAGGTATATATTATTGGAGGCAGCAGAATGTATGGGCTCCTGTCAGGTATATATTATTGGAGGCAGGAGAATGTATGGGGTCCTGTCAGGTATGTATTATTGGAGGCAGCAGAATCTATGGGCTCCTGTCAGGTATATATTATTGGAGGCAGGAGAATCTATGGGCTCCTGTCAGGTATATATTATTGGAGGCAGGAGAATGTATGGTGTCCTGTCAGGTATATATTATTGGAGGCAGGAGAATGTATGGTGTCCTGTCAGGTATATATTATTGTAGACAGGAGAATGTATGGGCTCCTGTCAGATATATATTATTGGAGACAGGAGAATGTATGGGCTCCTGTCAGGTATATATTATTGGAGGCAGCAGAATATATGGGCTCCTGTCAGGTATATATTATTGGAGGCAGGAGAATGTATGGGGTCCTGTCAGGTATATATTTTTGGAGACAGGAGAATGTATGGCCTCCTGTCAGGTATATATTATTGGAGGCAGGAGAATGTATGGGGTCCTGTCAGGTATATATTATTGGAGACAGGAGAATGTATGGGCTCCTGTCAGATATATATTATTGGAGGCAGGAGAATCTATGGGCTCCTGTCAGATATATATTATTGGAGACAGGAGAATGTATGGCCTCCTGTCAGGTATATATTATTGGAGGCAGGAGAATGTATGGGCTCCTGTCAGGTATATATTATTGGAGGCAGGAGAATGTATGGGGTCCTGTCAGGTATATATTATTGGAGACAGGAGAATGTATGGGCTCCTGTCAGATATATATATTATTGGAGACAGGAGAATGTATGGCCTCCTGTCAGGTATATATTATTGGAGGCAGGAGAATGTATGGGCTCCTGTCAGGTATATATTATTGGAGGCAGCAGAATCTATGGGCTCCTGTCAGGTATATATTATTGGAGGCAGCAGAATCTATGGGCTCCTGACAGATATATATTATTGGAGGCAGCAGAATCTATGGGCTCCTGTCAGGTATATATTATTGGAGGCAGCAGAATGTATGGGCTCCTGTCAGGTATATATTATTGGAGGCAGCAGAATGTATGGGCTCCTGTCAGGTATATATTATTGGAGGCAGCAGAATCTATGGGCTCCTGTCAGGTATATATTATTGGAGGCAGCAGAATCTATGGGCTCCTGACAGATATATATTATTGGAGGCAGCAGAATCTATGGGTTCCTGTCAGGTATATATTATTAGAGGCAGCAGAGTGTATGGGCTCCTGTCAGGTATATATTATTGGAGGCAGCAGAATGTATGGGCTCCTGTCAGGTATATATTATTGGAGGCAGGAGAATCTATGGGCTCCTGTCAGGTATATATTATTGGAGGCAGGAGAATGTATGGGCTCCTGTCAGGTATATATTATTGGAGGCAACAGAATCTATGGGCTCCTGACATATATTATTGGAGGCATCAGAATGTATGGGCTCCTGTCAGGTATATATTATTGGAGGCAGGAGAATGTATGGGGTCCTGTCAGGTATATATTATTGGAGACAGGAGAATCTATGGGCTCCTGTCAGATATATATTATTGGAGACAGGAGAATGTATGGGCTCCTGTCAGATATATATTATTGGAGGCAGCAGAATGTATGGGCTCCTGTCAGGTATATATTATTGGAAGCTGGAGAATGTATGGGGTCCTGTCAGGTATATATTATTGGAGACAGGAGAATGTATGGGCTCCTGTCAGATATATATTATTGGAGGCAGGAGAATCTATGGGCTCCTGTCAGATATATATTATTGGAGACAGGAGAATGTATAGCCTCCTGTCAGGTATATATTATTGGAGGCAGGAGAATGTATGGGCTCCTGTCAGGTATATATTATTGGAGGCAGGAGAATGTATGGGGTCCTGTCAGGTATATATTATTGGAGACAGGAGAATGTATGGGCTCCTGTCAGATATATATTATTGGAGACAGGAGAATGTATGGCCTCCTGTCAGGTATATATTATTGGAGGCAGGAGAATGTATGGGCTCCTGTCAGGTATATATTATTGGAGGCAGCAGAATGTATGGGCTCCTGTCAGGTATATATTATTGGAGGCAGCAGAATCTATGGGCTCCTGTCAGGTATATATTATTGGAGGCAGCAGAATCTATGGGCTCCTGTCAGGTATATATTATTGGAGGCAGCAGAATCTATGGGCTCCTGACAGATATATATTATTGGAGGCAGCAGAATGTATGGGCTCCTGTCAGGTATATATTATCTAAGGCAGGAGAATGTATGGGCTCCTGTCAGGTATATATTATTGGAGGCAGCAGAATGTATGGGCTCCTGTCAGGTATATATTATTGGAGGCAGGAGAATGTATGGGGTCCTGTCAGGTATGTATTATTGGAGGCAGCAGAATCTATGGGCTCCTGTCAGGTATATATTATTGGATGCAGCAGAATCTATGGGCTCCTGTCAGGTATATATTATTGGAGGCAGCAGAATCTATGGGCTCCTGACAGATATATATTATTGGAGGCAACAGAATCTATGGGCTCCTGTCAGGTATATATTATTAGAGGCAGCAGAGTGTATGGGCTCCTGTCAGTTATATAGTATTGGAGGCAGCAGAATCTATGGGCTCCTGTCAGGTATATATTATTGGAGGCAGGAGAATCTATGGGCTCCTGTCAGGTATATATTATCTAAGGCAGGAGAATGTATGGGCTCCTGTCAGGTATATATTATTGGAGGCAGCAGAATGTATGGGCTCCTGTCAGGTATATATTATTGGAGGCAGGAGAATGTATGGGGTCCTGTCAGGTATGTATTATTGGAGGCAGCAGAATCTATGGGCTCCTGTCAGGTATATATTATTGGAGGCAGCAGAATCTATGGGCTCCTGTCAGGTATATATTATTGGAGGCAGCAGAATCTATGGGCTCCTGACAGATATATATTATTGGAGGCAGCAGAATCTATGGGCTCCTGTCAGGTATATATTATTGGAGGCAGCAGAATGTATGGGCTCCTGTCAGGTATATATTATTGGAGGCAGGAGAATGTATGGGGTCCTGTCAGGTATGTATTATTGGAGGCAGCAGAATCTATGGGCTCCTGTCAGGTATATATTATTGGAGGCAGGAGAATCTATGGGCTCCTGTCAGGTATATATTATTGGAGGCAGGAGAATGTATGGTGTCCTGTCAGGTATATATTATTGGAGGCAGGAGAATGTATGGTGTCCTGTCAGGTATATATTATTGGAGACAGGAGAATGTATGGGCTCCTGTCAGATATATATATTATTGGAGACAGGATAATGTATGGGCTCCTGTCAGGTATATATTATTGGAGGCAGCAGAATATATGGGCTCCTGTCAGGTATATATTATTGGAGGCAGGAGAATGTATGGGGTCCTGTCAGGTATGTATTATTGGAGGCAGCAGAATCTATGGGCTCCTGTCAGGTATATATTATTGGAGGCAGGAGAATCTATGGGCTCCTGTCAGGTATATATTATTGGAGGCAGGAGAATGTATGGTGTCCTGTCAGGTATATATTATTGGAGGCAGGAGAATGTATGGTGTCCTGTCAGGTATATATTATTGGAGACAGGAGAATGTATGGGCTCCTGTCAGATATATATTATTGGAGACAGGAGAATGTATGGGCTCCTGTCAGGTATATATTATTGGAGGCAGCAGAATATATGGGCTCCTGTCAGGTATATATTATTGGAGGCAGGAGAATGTATGGGGTCCTGTCAGGTATATATTATTGGAGACAGGAGAATGTATGGCCTCCTGTCAGGTATATATTATTGGAGGCAGGAGAATGTATGGGGTCCTGTCAGGTATATATTATTGGAGACAGGAGAATGTATGGGCTCCTGTCAGATATATATTATTGGAGGCAGGAGAATCTATGGGCTCCTGTCAGATATATATTATTGGAGACAGGAGAATGTATGGCCTCCTGTCAGGTATATATTATTGGAGGCAGGAGAATGTATGGGCTCCTGTCAGGTATATATTATTGGAGGCAGGAGAATGTATGGGGTCCTGTCAGGTATATATTATTGGAGACAGGAGAATGTATGGGCTCCTGTCAGATATATATATTATTGGAGACAGGAGAATGTATGGCCTCCTGTCAGGTATATATTATTGGAGGCAGGAGAATGTATGGGCTCCTGTCAGGTATATATTATTGGAGGCAGCAGAATGTATGGGCTCCTGTCAGGTATATATTATTGGAGGCAGCAGAATCTATGGGCTCCTGACAGATATATATTATTGGAGGCAGCAGAATCTATGGGCTCCTGTCAGGTATATATTATTGGAATCAGCAGAATGTATGGGCTCCTGTCAGGTATATATTATTGGAGGCAGGAGAATGTATGGGCTCCTGTCAGGTATATATTATTGGAGCCAGGAGAATGTATGGGCTCCTGTCAGGTATATATTATTGGAGGCAGGAGAATGTATGGGGTCCTGTCAGGTATATATTATTGGAGACAGGAGAATGTATGGGCTCCTGTCAGATATATATTATTGGAGACAGGAGAATGTATGGGCTCCTGTCAGGTATATATTATTGGAGGCAGCAGAATATATGGGCTCCTGTCAGGTATATATTATTGGAGGCAGGAGAATGTATGGGGTCCTGTCAGGTATATATTATTGGAGACAGGAGAATGTATGGCCTCCTGTCAGGTATATATTATTGGAGGCAGGAGAATGTATGGGGTCCTGTCAGGTATATATTATTGGAGACAGGAGAATGTATGGGCTCCTGTCAGATATATATTATTGGAGGCAGGAGAATCTATGGGCTCCTGTCAGATATATATTATTGGAGACAGGAGAATGCATGGCCTCCTGTCAGGTATATATTATTGGAGGCAGGAGAATGTATGGGGTCCTGTCAGGTATATATTATTGGAGACAGGAGAATGTATGGGCTCCTGTCAGATATATATATTATTGGAGACAGGAGAATGTATGGCCTCCTGTCAGGTATATATTATTGGAGGCAGGAGAATGTATGGCCTCCTGTCAGGTATATATTATTGGAGGCAGGAGAATGTATGGGCTCCTGTCAGGTATATATTATTGGAGGCAGCAGAATGTATGGGCTCCTGTCAGGTATATATTATTGGAGGCATCAGAATCTATGGGCTCCTGACAGATATATATTATTGGAGGCAGCAGAATCTATGGGCTCCTGTCAGGTATATATTATTGGAGGCAGCAGAATGTATGGGCTCCTGTCAGGTATATATTATTGGAGGCAGCAGAATCTATGGGCTCCTGTCAGGTATATATTATTGGAGGCAGCAGAAACTATGGGCTCCTGTCAGGTATATATTATTGGAGGCAGCAGAATCTATGGGCTCCTGACAGATATATATTATTGGAGGCAGCAGAATCTATGGGCTCCTGTCAGGTATATATTTTCTGAGGCAGGAGAATGTATGGGCTCCTGTCAGGTATATATTATTGGAGGCAGCAGAATGTATGGGCTCCTGTCAGGTATATATTATTGGAGGCAGGAGAATGTATGGGGTCCTATCAGGTATGTATTATTGGAGGCAGCAGAATCTATGGGCTCCTGTCAGGTATATATTATTGGAGGCACCTGAATCTATGGGCTCCTGACAGATATATATTATTGGAGGCAGGAGAATCTATGGGCTCCTGTCAGGTATATATTATTAGAGGCAGCAGAGTGTATGGGCTCCTGTCAGGTATATAGTATTGGAGGCAGCAGAATCTATGGGCTCCTGTCAGGTATATATTATTGGAGGCAGGAGAATCTATGGGCTCCTGTCAGGTATATATTATTGGAGGCAGCAGAATCTATGGGCTCCTGTCAGGTATATATTATTGGAGACAGGAGAATGTATGGCCTCCTGTCAGGTATATATTATTGGAGGCAGGAGAATGTATGGGGTCCTGTCAGGTATATATTATTGGAGACAGGAGAATGTATGGGCTCCTGTCAGATATATATTATTGGAGGCAGGAGAATCTATGGGCTCCTGTCAGATATATATTATTGGAGACAGGAGAATGTATGGCCTCCTGTCAGGTATATATTATTGGAGGCAGGAGAATGTATGGGCTCCTGTCAGGTATATATTATTGGAGGCAGGAGAATGTATGGGGTCCTGTCAGGTATATATTATTGGAGACAGGAGAATGTATGGGCTCCTGTCAGATATATATATTATTGGAGACAGGAGAATGTATGGCCTCCTGTCAGGTATATATTATTGGAGGCAGGAGAATGTATGGGCTCCTGTCAGGTATATATTATTGGAGGCAGCAGAATGTATGGGCTCCTGTCAGGTATATATTATTGGAGGCAGCAGAATCTATGGGCTCCTGACAGATATATATTATTGGAGGCAGCAGAATCTATGGGCTCCTGTCAGGTATATATTATTGGAGGCAGCAGAATGTATGGGCTCCTGTCAGGTATATATTATTGGAGGCAGGAGAATGTATGGGCTCCTGTCAGGTATATATTATTGGAGGCAGGAGAATGTATGGGCTCCTGTCAGGTATATATTATTGGAGGCAGGAGAATGTATGGGGTCCTGTCAGGTATATATTATTGGAGACAGGAGAATGTATGGGCTCCTGTCAGATATATATTATTGGAGACAGGAGAATGTATGGGCTCCTGTCAGGTATATATTATTGGAGGCAGCAGAATATATGGGCTCCTGTCAGGTATATATTATTGGAGGCAGGAGAATGTATGGGGTCCTGTCAGGTATATATTATTGGAGACAGGAGAATGTATGGCCTCCTGTCAGGTATATATTATTGGAGGCAGGAGAATGTATGGGGTCCTGTCAGGTATATATTATTGGAGACAGGAGAATGTATGGGCTCCTGTCAGGTATATATTATTGGAGGCAGCAGAATCTATGGGCTCCTGTCAGATATATATTATTGGAGACAGGAGAATGTATGGGCTCCTGTCAGGTATATATTATTGGAGGCAGGAAAATGTATGGGCTCCTGTCAGGTATATATTATTGGAGGCAGGAGAATGTATGGGGTCCTGTCAGGTATATATTATTGGAGACAGGAGAATGTATGGGCTCCTGTCAGATATATATATTATTGGAGACAGGAGAATGTATGGCCTCCTGTCAGGTATATATTATTGGAGGCAGGAGAATGTATGAGCTCCTGTCAGATATATATTATTTGAGGCATCAGAATCTATGGGCTCCTGTCAGGTATATATTATTGGAGGCAGCAGAATCTATGGGCTCCTGACAGATATATATTATTGGAGGTAGCAGAATCTATGGGCTTCTGTCAGGTATATATTATTGAAGGCAGCAGAATCTATGGGCTCCTGTCAGGTATATATTATTGGAGGCAGCAGAATCTATGGGCTCCTGTCAGGTATATATTATTGGAGGCAGAAGAATCTATGGGCTCCTGACCGATATATATTATTAGAGGCAGCAGAATCTATGGGCTCCTGTCAGGTATATATTATTGGAGGCAGCAGAATGTATGGGCTCCTGTCAGGTATATATTATTGGAGGCAGCAGAATGTATGGGCTCCTGTCAGGTATATATTATTGGAGGCAGGAGAATGTATGGGCTCCTGTCAGGTATATATTATTGGAGGCAGCAGAATGTATGGGCTCCTGTCAGGTATATATTATTGGAGGCAGGAGAATGTATGGAGTCCTGTCAGGTATATATTATTGGAGACAGGAGAATGTATGGGCTCCTGTCAGATATATATTATTGGAGACAGGAGAATGTATGGGCTCCTGTCAGGTATATATTATTGAAGACAGCAGAATGTATGGGGTCCTGTCAGGTATATATTATTGGAGACAGGAGAATGTATGGGCTCCTGTCAGATATATATTATTGGAGACAGGAGAATGTATGGGGTCCTGTCAGGTATATATTATTGGAGACAGGAGAATGTATGGGCTCCTGTCAGGTATATATTATTGAATGCAGCAGAATGTATGGGGTCCTGTCAGGTATATATTATTGGAGACAGGAGAATCTATGGGCTCCTGTCAGATATATATTATTGGAGACAGGAGAATGTATGGCCTCCTGTCAGGTATATATTATTGGAGGCAGCAGAATCTATGGGCTCCTGACAGATATATATTATTGGAGGCAGCAGAATCTATGGGCTCCTGTCAGGTATATATTATTAGAGGCAGCAGAGTGTATCGACTCCTGTCAGTTATATAGTATTGGAGGCAGCAGAATCTATGGGCTCCTGTCAGGTATATATTATTGGAGGCAGGAGAATCTATGGGCTCCTGTCAGGTATATATTATTGGAGGCAGGAGAATGTATGGGCTCCTGTCAGGTATATATTATTGGAGGCAGGAGAATGTATGGGGTCCTGTCAGGTATATATTATTGGAGACAGGAGAATGTATGGGCTAATGTCAGATATATATTATTGGAGACAGGAGAATGTATGGGCTCCTGTCAGGTATTTATTATTGGAGGCAGCAGAATATATGGGCTCCTGTCAGGTATATATTATTGGAGGCAGGAGAATGTATGGGGTCCTGTCAGGTATATATTATTGGAGACAGGAGAATGTATGGCCTCCTGTCAGGTATATATTATTGGAGGCAGGAGAATGTATGGGGTCCTGTCAGGTATATATTATTGGAGACAGGAGAATGTATGGGCTCCTGTCAGATATATATTATTGGAGGCAGGAGAATCTATGGGCTCCTGTCAGATATATATTATTGGAGACAGGAGAATGTATGGCCTCCTGTCAGGTATATATTATTGGAGGCAGGAGAATGTATGGGGTCCTGTCAGGTATATATTATTGGAGACAGGAGAATGTATGGGCTCCTGTCAGATATATATATTATTGGAGACAGGAGAATGTATGGCCTCCTGTCAGGTATATATTATTGGAGGCAGGAGAATGTATGGCCTCCTGTCAGGTATATATTATTGGAGGCAGGAGAATGTATGGGCTCCTGTCAGGTATATATTATTGGAGGCAGCAGAATGTATGGGCTCCTGTCAGGTATATATTATTGGAGGCATCAGAATCTATGGGCTCCTGACAGATATATATTATTGGAGGCAGCAGAATCTATGGGCTCCTGTCAGGTATATATTATTGGAGGCAGCAGAATGTATGGGCTCCTGTCAGGTATATATTATTGGAGGCAGCAGAATCTATGGGCTCCTGTCAGGTATATATTATTGGAGGCAGCAGAAACTATGGGCTCCTGTCAGGTATATATTATTGGAGGCAGCAGAATCTATGGGCTCCTGACAGATATATATTATTGGAGGCAGCAGAATCTATGGGCTCCTGTCAGGTATATATTTTCTGAGGCAGGAGAATGTATGGGCTCCTGTCAGGTATATATTATTGGAGGCAGCAGAATGTATGGGCTCCTGTCAGGTATATATTATTGGAGGCAGGAGAATGTATGGGGTCCTATCAGGTATGTATTATTGGAGGCAGCAGAATCTATGGGCTCCTGTCAGGTATATATTATTGGAGGCACCTGAATCTATGGGCTCCTGACAGATATATATTATTGGAGGCAGGAGAATCTATGGGCTCCTGTCAGGTATATATTATTAGAGGCAGCAGAGTGTATGGGCTCCTGTCAGGTATATAGTATTGGAGGCAGCAGAATCTATGGGCTCCTGTCAGGTATATATTATTGGAGGCAGGAGAATCTATGGGCTCCTGTCAGGTATATATTATTGGAGGCAGCAGAATCTATGGGCTCCTGTCAGGTATATATTATTGGAGGCAGGAGAATCTATGGGCTCCTGTCAGGTATATATTATTGGAGGCAGGAGAATGTATGGGGTCCTGTCAGGTATATATTATTGGAGGCAGGAGAATGTATGGGGTCCTGTCAGGTATATATTATTGGAGACAGGAGTATGTATGGGCTCCTGTCAGATATATATTATTGGAGACAGGAGAATGTATGGGCTCCTGTCAGGTATATATTATTGGAGGCAGCAGAATATATGGGCTCCTGTCAGGTATATATTATTGGAGGCAGGAGAATGTATGGGGTCCTGTCAGGTATATATTATTGGAGACAGGAGAATGTATGGCCTCCTGTCAGGTATATATTATTGGAGGCAGGAGAATGTATGGGGTCCTGTCAGGTATATATTATTGGAGACAGGAGAATGTATGGGCTCCTGTCAGATATATATTATTGGAGGCAGGAGAATCTATGGGCTCCTGTCAGATATATATTATTGGAGACAGGAGAATGTATGGCCTCCTGTCAGGTATATATTATTGGAGGCAGGAGAATGTATGGGGTCCTGTCAGGTATATATTATTGGAGACAGGAGAATGTATGGGCTCCTGTCAGATATATATATTATTTTAGACAGGAAAATGTATGGCCTCCTGTCAGGTATATATTATTGGAGGCAGGAGAATGTATGAGCTCCTGTCAGATATATATTATTGGAGGCAGCAGAATCTATGGGCTCCTGTCAGGTATATATTATTGGAGGCAGCAGAATCTATGGGCTCCTGACAGATATATATTATTGGAGGCAGCAGAATCTATGGGCTCCTGTCAGGTATATATTATTGGAGGCAGCAGAATCTATGGGCTCCTGTCAGGTATATATTATTGGAGGCAGCAGAATCTATGGGCTCCTGTCAGGTATATATTATTGGAGGCAGCAGAATCTATGGGCTCCTGTCAGGTATATATTATTGGAGGCAGCAGAATCTATGGGCTCCTGACCGATATATATTATTAGAGGCAGCAGAATCTTTGGGCTCCTGTCAGGTATATATTATTGGAGGCAGCAGAATGTATGGGCTCCTGTCAGGTATATATTATTGGAGGCAGGAGAATGTATGGGGTCCTGTCAGGTATATATTATTGGAGGCAGGAGAATGTATGGGGTCCTGTCAGGTATATATTATTGGAGACAGGAGAATGTATGGGCTCCTGTCAGATATATATATTATTGGAGACAGGAGAATGTATGGCCTCCTGTCAGGTATATATTATTGGAGGCAGGAGAATGTATGGCCTCCTGTCAGGTATATATTATTGGAGGCAGGAGAATGTATGGGCTCCTGTCAGGTATATATTATTGGAGGCAGCAGAATGTATGGGCTCCTGTCAGGTATATATTATTGGAGGCAGCAGAATCTATGGGCTCCTGACAGATATATATTATTGGAGGCAGCAGAATCTATGGGCTCCTGTCAGGTATATATTATTGGAGGCAGCAGAATGTATGGGCTCCTGTCAGGTATATATTATTGGAGGCAGCAGAATCTATGGGCTCCTGTTAGGTATATATTATTGGAGGCAGCAGAATCTATGGGCTCCTGTCAGGTATATATTATTGGAGGCAGCAGAATCTATGGGCTCCTGACAGATATATATTATTGGAGGCAGCAGAATCTATGGGCTCCTGTCAGGTATATATTATCTAAGGCAGGAGAATGTATGGGCTCCTGTCAGGTATATATTATTGGAGGCAGCAGAATGTATGGGCTCCTGTCAGGTATATATTATTGGAGGCAGGAGAATGTATGGGGTCCTGTCAGGTATGTTTTATTGGAGGCAGCAGAATCTATGGGCTCCTGTCAGGTATATATTATTGGAGGCAGCAGAATCTATGGGCTCCTGTCAGGTATATATTATTGGAGGCAGCAGAATCTATGGGCTCCTGACAGATATATATTATTGGAGGCAGCAGAATCTATGGGCTCCTGTCAGGTATATATTATTAGAGGCAGCAGAGTGTATGGGCTCCTGTCAGGTATATAGTATTGGAGGCAGCAGAATCCTTGGGCTCCTGTCAGGTATATATTATTGGAGGCAGGAGAATCTATGGGCTCCTGTCAGGTATATATTATTGGAGGCAGCAGAATCTATGGGCTCCTGACAGGTATATATTATTGGAGGCAGGAGAATGTATGGGCTCCTGTCAGGTAGATATTATTGGAGGCAGGAGAATGTATGAGCTCCTGTCAGGTATATATTATTGGAGGCAGGAGAATGTATGGGGTCCTGTCAGGTATATATTATTGGAGACAGGAGAATGTATGGGCTCCGATCAGATATATATTATTGGAGACAGGAGAATGTATGGGCTCCTGTCAGGTATATATTATTGGAGGCAGCAGAATATATGGGCTCCTGTCAGGTATATATTATTGGAGGCAGGAGAATGTATGGGGTCCTGTCAGGTATATATTATTGGAGACAGGAGAATGTATGGCCTCCTGTCAGGTATATATTATTGGAGGCAGGAGAATGTATGGGGTCCTGTCAGGTATATATTATTGGAGACAGGAGAATGTATGGGCTCCTGTCAGATATATATTATTGGAGGCAGGAGAATCTATGGGCTCCTGTCAGATATATATTATTGGAGACAGGAGAATGTATGGCCTCCTGTCAGGTATATATTATTGGAGGCAGGAAAATGTATGGGCTCCTGTCAGGTATATAGTATTGGAGGCAGCAGAATCTATGGGCTCCTGTCAGGTATATATTATTGGAGGCAGCAGAATCTATGGGCTCCTGACAGATATATATTATTGGAGGCAGCAGAATCTATGGGCTCCTGTCAGGTATATATTATCTAAGGCAGGAGAATGTATGGGCTCCTGTCAGGTATATATTATTGGAGGCAGCAGAATGTATGGGCTCCTGTCAGGTATATATTATTGGAGGCAGGAGAATCTATGGGCTCCTGTCAGGTATATATAATTGGAGGCAGCAGAATCTATGGGCTCCTGTCAGGTATATATAATTGGAGGCAGCAGAATGTATGGGCTCCTGTCAGATATATATTATTGGAGGCAGGAGAATGTATGGGCTCCTGTCAGGTATATATTATTGGAGGCAGGAGAATCTATGGGCTCCTGTCAGGTATATATTATTGGAGGCAGCAGAATCTATGGGCTCCTGTCAGGTATATATTATTGGAGGCAGGAGAATCTATGGGCTCCTGTCAGGTATATATTATTGGAGGCAGGAGAATGTATGGGCTCCTGTCAGGTATATATTATTGGAGGCAGGAGAATGTATGGGGTCCTGTCAGGTATATATTATTGGAGACAGGAGAATGTATGAGCTCCTGTCAGATATATATTATTGGAGACAGGAGAATGTATGGGCTCCTGTCAGGTATATATTATTGGAGGCAGCAGAATATATGGGCTCCTGTCAGGTATATATTATTGGAGGCAGGAGAATGTATGGGGTCCTGTCAGGTATATATTATTGGAGACAGGAGAATGTATGGCCTCCTGTCAGGTATATATTATTGGAGGCAGGAAAATGTATGGGGTCCTGTCAGGTATATATTATTGGAGACAGGAGAATGTATGGCCTCCTGTCAGGTATATATTATTGGAGGCAGGAAAATGTATGGGCTCCTGTCAGGTATATATTATTGGAGGCAGGAGAATGTATGGGGTCCTGTCAGGTATATATTATTGGAGGCAGGAAAATGTATGGGCTCCTGTCAGGTATATATTATTGGAGGCAGGAGAATCTATGGGCTCCTGTCAGATATATATTATTGGAGACAGGAGAATGTATGGCATCCTGTCAGATATATATTATTGGAGGCAGGAAAATGTATGGGCTCCTGTCAGGTATATATTATTGGAGGCAGGAGAATGTATGGGGTCCTGTCAGGTATATATTATTGGAGACAGGAGAATGTATGGGCTCCTGTCAGATATATATATTATTGGAGACAGGAGAATGTATGGCCTCCTGTCAGGTATATATTATTGGAGGCAGGAGAATGTATGAGCTCCTGTCAGATATATATTATTGGAGGCAGCAGAATCTATGGGCTCCTGTCAGGTATATATTATTGGAGGCAGCAGAATCTATGGGCTCCTGTCAGGTATATATTATTGGAGGCAGCAGAATCTATGGGCTCCTGACAGATATATATTATTGGAGGCAGCAGAATCTATGGGCTCCTGTCAGGTATATATTATCTAAGGCAGGAGAATGTATGGGCTCCTGTCAGGTATATATTATTGGAGGCAGCAGAATGTATGGGCTCCTGTCAGGTATATATTATTGGAGGCAGGAGAATGTATGGGGTCCTGTCAGGTATGTATTATTGGAGGCAGCAGAATCTATGGGCTCCTGTCAGGTATATATTATTGGAGGCAGCAGAATCTATGGGCTCCTGTCAGGTATATATTATTGGAGGCAGCAGAATCTATGGGCTCCTGACAGATATATATTATTGGAGGCAGCAGAATCTATGGGCTCCTGTCAGGTATATATTATTAGAGGCAGCAGAATGTATGGGCTCCTGTCAGGTATATAGTATTGGAGGCAGCAGAATCTATGGGCTCCTGTCAGGTATATATTATTGGAGGCAGGAGAATCTATGGGCTCCTGTCAGGTATATATTATTGGAGGCAGCAGAATCTATGGGCTCCTGTCAGGTATATATTATTGGAGGCAGGAGAATGTATGGGCTCCTGTCAGGTATATATTATTGGAGGCAGGAGAATGTATGGGCTCCTGTCAGGTATATATTATTGGAGGCAGGAGAATGTATGGGGTCCTGTCAGGTATATATTATTGGAGACAGGAGAATGTATGGGCTCCTGTCAGATATATATTATTGGAGACAGGAGAATGTATGGGCTCCTGTCAGGTATATATTATTGGAGGCAGCAGAATAGATGGGCTCCTGTCAGGTATATATTATTGGAGGCAGGAGAATGTATGGGGTCCTGTCAGGTATGTATTATTGGAGACTGGAGAATGTATGGCCTCCTGTCAGGTATATATTATTGGAGGCAGGAGAATGTATGGGGTCCTGTCAGGTATATATTATTGGAGACAGGAGAATGTATGGGCTCCTGTCAGATATATATTATTGGAGGCAGGAGAATCTATGGGCTCCTGTCAAATATATATTATTGGAGACAGGAGAATGTATGGCCTCCTGTCAGGTATATATTATTGGAGGCAGGAAAATGTATCGGCTCCTGTCAGGTATATATTATTGGAGGCAGGAGAATGTATGGGGTCCTGTCAGGTATATATTATTGGAGACAGGAGAATGTATGGGCTCCTGTCAGATATATATATTATTGGAGACAGGAGAATGTATGGCCTCCTGTCAGGTATATATTATTGGAGGCAGGAGAATGTATGAGCTCCTGTCAGATATATATTATTTGAGGCAGCAGAATCTATGGGCTCCTGTCAGGTATATATTATTGGAGGCAGCAGAATCTATGGGCTCCTGACAGATATATATTATTGGAGGCAGCAGAATCTATGGGCTCCTGTCAGGTATATATTATTAGAGGCAGCAGAATCTATGGGCTCCTGTCAGGTATATATTATTGGAGGCAGGAGAATGTATGGCCTCCTGTCAGATATATATTATTGGAGGCAACAGAATCTATGGGCTCCTGACATATATTATTGGAGGCAGCAGAATGTATGGGCTCCTGTCAGGTATATATTATTGGAGGCAGGAGAATGTATGGGGTCCTGTCAGGTATATATTATTGGAGACAGGAGAATGTATGGGCTCCTGTCAGATATATATTATTGGAGACAGGAGAATGTATGGGCTCCTGTCAGGTATATATTATTGAAGACAGCAGAATGTATGGGGTCCTGTCAGGTATATATTATTGGAGACAGGAGAATGTATGGGCTCCTGTCAGATATATATTATTGGAGACAGGAGAATGTATGGGGTCCTGTCAGGTATATATTATTTTAGACAGGAGAATGTATGGGCTCCTGTCAGGTATATATTATTGAAGGCAGCAGAATGTATGGGGTCCTGTCAGGTATATATTATTGGAGGCAGCAGAATCTATGGGCTCCTGACAGATATATATTATTGGAGGCAGCAGAATCTATGGGCTCCTGTCAGGTATATATTATTAGAGGCAGCAGAGTGTATGGGCTCCTGTCAGTTATATAGTATTGGAGGCAGCAGAATCTATGGGCTCCTGTCAGGTATATATTATTGGAGGCAGGAGAATCTATGGGCTCCTGTCAGGTATATATTATCTAAGGCAGGAGAATGTATGGGCTTCTGTCAGGTATATATTATTGGAGGCAGCAGAATGTATGGGCTCCTGTCAGGTATATATTATTGGAGGCAGGAGAATGTATGGGGTCCTGTCAGGTATGTATTATTGGAGGCAGCAGAATCTATGGGCTCCTGTCAGGTATATATTATTGGAGGCAGCAGAATCTATGGGCTCCTGTCAGGTATATATTATTGGAGGCAGCAGAATCTATGGGCTCCTGACAGATATATATTATTGGAGGCAGCAGAATCTATGGGCTCCTGTCAGGTATATATTATTGGAGGCAGCAGAATGTATGGGCTCCTGTCAGGTATATATTATTGGAGGCAGGAGAATGTATGGGGTCCTGTCAGTTATGTATTATTGGAGGCAGCAGAATCTATGGGCTCCTGTCAGGTATATATTATTGGAGGCAGGAGAATCTATGGGCTCCTGTCAGGTATATATTATTGGAGGCAGGAGAATGTATGGGCTCCTGTCAGGTATATATTATTGGAGGCAGGAGAATGTATGGGGTCCTGTCAGGTATATATTATTGGAGACAGGAGAATGTATGGGCTCCTGTCAGATATATATTATTGGAGACAGGAGAATGTATGGGCTCCTGTCAGGTATATATTATTGGAGGCATGAGAATGTATGGGGTCCTGTCAGGTATATATTATTGGAAACAGGAGAATGTATGGGCTCCTGTCAGATATATATATTATTGGAGACAGGAGAATGTATGGCCTCCTGTCAGGTATATATTATTGGAGGCAGGAGAATGTATGGCCTCCTGTCAGCTATATATTATTGGAGGCAGGAGAATGTATGGGCTCCTGTCAGGTATATATTATTGGAGGCAGCAGAATGTATGGGCTCCTGTCAGGTATATATTATTGGAGGCAGCAGAATCTATGGGCTTCTGACAGATATATATTATTGGAGGCAGCAGAATCTATGGGCTCCTGTCAGGTATATATTATTGGAGGCAGCAGAATGTATGGGCTCCTGTCAGGTATATATTATTGGAGGCAGCAGAATCTATGGGCTCCTGTCAGGTATATATTATTGGAGGCAGCAGAATCTATGGGCTCCTGTCAGGTATAAATTATTGGAGGCAGCAGAATCTATGGGCTCCTGACAGATATATATTATTGGAGGCAGCAGAATCTATGGGCTCCTGTCAGGTATATATTATCTAAGGCAGGAGAATGTATGGGCTCCTGTCAGGTATATATTATTGGAGGCAGGAGAATGTATGGGCTCCTGTCAGGTATGCATTATTGGAGGCAGCAGAATCTATGGGCTCCTGTCAGGTATATATTATTGGAGGCAGCAGAATCTATGGGCTCCTGTCAGGTATATATTATTGGAGGCAGCAGAATCTATGGGCTCCTGACAGATATATATTATTGGAGGCAGCAGAATCTATGGGCTCCTGTCAGGTATATATTATTAGAGGCAGCAGAATGTATGGGCTCCTGTCAGGTATATAGTATTGGAGGCAGCAGAATCTATGGGCTCCTGTCAGGTATATATTATTGGAGGCAGGAGAATCTATGGGCTCCTGTCAGGTATATATTATTGGAGGCAGCAGAATCTATGGGCTCCTGTCAGGTATATATTATTGGAGGCAGGAGAATGTATGGGCTCCTGTCAGGTATATATTATTGGAGGCAGGAGAATGTATGTGCTCCTGTCAGGTATATATTATTGGAGGCAGGAGAATGTATGGGGTCCTGTCAGGTATATATTATTGGAGGCAGGAGAATGTATGGGGTCCTGTCAGGTATATATTATTGGAGACAGGAGAATGTATGGGCTCCTGTCAGATATATATTATTGGAGACAGGAGAATGTATGGCCTCCTGTCAGGTATATATTATTGGAGGCAGTAGAATGTATGAGCTCCTGTCAGGTATATATTATTGGAGGCAGCAGAATGTATGGGCTCCTGTCAAGTATATATTATTGGAGGCAGCAGAATCTATGGGCTCCTGTCAGGTATATATTATTGGAGGCAGCAGAATGTATGGGCTCCTGTCAGGTATATATTATTTTAGGCAGCAGAATGTATGGGCTCCTGTCAGGTATATATTATTGGAGGCAGGAGAATGTATGGGCTCCTGTCAGGTATATATTATTGGAGGCAGCAGAATGTATGGCCTCCTGTCAGATATATATTATTGGAGGCAACAGAATCTATGGGCTCCTGACATATATTATTGGAGGCAGCAGAATGTATGGGCTCCTGTCAGGTATATATTATTGGAGGCAGGAGAATGTATGGGGTCCTGTCAGGTATATATTATTGGAGACAGGAGAATGTATGGGCTCCTGTCAGATATATATTATTGGAGGCAGCAGAATCTATGGGCTCCTGTCAGGTATATATTATTGGAGGCAGCAGAATCTATGGGCTCCTGTCAGGTATATATTATTGGAGGCAGCAGAATCTATGGGCTCCTGACAGATATATATTATTGGAGGCAGCAGAATCTATGGGCTCCTGTCAGGTATATATTATCTAAGGCAGGAGAATGTATGGGCTCCTGTCAGGTATATATTATTGGAGGCAGCAGAATGTATGGGCTCCTGTCAGGTATATATTATTGGAGGCAGGAGAATGTATGGGGTCCTGTCAGGTATGTATTATTGGAGGCAGCAGAATCTATGGGCTCCTGTCAGGTATATATTATTGGAGGCAGCAGAATCTATGGGCTCCTGTCAGGTATATATTATTGGAGGCAGCAGAATCTATGGGCTCCTGACAGATATATATTATTGGAGGCAGCAGAATCTATGGGCTCCTGTCAGGTATATATTATTAGAGGCAGCAGAATGTATGGGCTCCTGTCAGGTATATAGTATTGGAGGCAGCAGAATCTATGGGCTCCTGTCAGGTATATATTATTGGAGGCAGGAGAATCTATGGGCTCCTGTCAGGTATATATTATTGGAGGCAGCAGAATCTATGGGCTCCTGTCAGGTATATATTATTGGAGGCAGGAGAATGTATGGGCTCCTGTCAGGTATATATTATTGGAGGCAGGAGAATGTATGGGCTCCTGTCAGGTATATATTATTGGAGGCAGGAGAATGTATGGGGTCCTGTCAGGTATATATTATTGGAGACAGGAGAATGTATGGGCTCCTGTCAGATATATATTATTGGAGACAGGAGAATGTATGGGCTCCTGTCAGGTATATATTATTGGAGGCAGCAGAATATATGGGCTCCTGTCAGGTATATATTATGGGAGGCAGGAGAATGTATGGGGTCCTGTCAGGTATGTATTATTGGAGACTGGAGAATGTATGGCCTCCTGTCAGGTATATATTATTGGAGGCAGGAGAATGTATGGGGTCCTGTCAGGTATATATTATTGGAGACAGGAGAATGTATGGGCTCCTGTCAGATATATATTATTGGAGGCAGGAGAATCTATGGGCTCCTGTCAGATATATATTATTGGAGACAGGAGAATGTATGGCCTCCTGTCAGGTATATATTATTGGAGGCAGGAAAATGTATCGGCTCCTGTCAGGTATATATTATTGGAGGCAGGAGAATGTATGGGGTCCTGTCAGGTATATATTATTGGAGACAGGAGAATGTATGGGCTCCTGTCAGATATATATATTATTGGAGACAGGAGAATGTATGGCCTCCTGTCAGGTATATATTATTGGAGGCAGGAGAATGTATGAGCTCCTGTCAGATATATATTATTTGAGGCAGCAGAATCTATGGGCTCCTGTCAGGTATATATTATTGGAGGCAGCAGAATCTATGGGCTCCTGACAGATATATATTATTGGAGGCTGCAGAATCTATGGGCTCCTGTCAGGTATATATTATTGGAGGCAGCAGAATCTATGGGCTCCTGTCAGGTATATATTATTGGAGGCAGGAGAATGTATGGGCTCCTGTCAGGTATATATTATTGGAGGCAGCAGAATGTATGGCCTCCTGTCAGATATATATTATTGGAGGCAACAGAATCTATGGGCTCCTGACATATATTATTGGAGGCAGCAGAATGTATGGGCTCCTGTCAGGTATATATTATTGGAGGCAGGAGAATGTATGGGGTCCTGTCAGGTATATATTATTGGAGACAGGAGAATGTATGGGCTCCTGTCAGATATATATTATTGGAGACAGGAGAATGTATGGGCTCCTGTCAGGTATATATTATTGAAGACAGCAGAATGTATGGGGTCCTGTCAGGTATATATTATTGGAGACAGGAGAATGTATGGGCTCCTGTCAGATATATATTATTGGAGACAGGAGAATGTATGGGGTCCTGTCAGGTATATATTATTTTAGACAGGAGAATGTATGGGCTCCTGTCAGGTATATATTATTGAAGGCAGCAGAATGTATGGGGTCCTGTCAGGTATATATTATTGGAGGCAGCAGAATCTATGGGCTCCTGACAGATATATATTATTGGAGGCAGCAGAATCTATGGGCTCCTGTCAGGTATATATTATTAGAGGCAGCAGAGTGTATGGGCTCCTGTCAGTTATATAGTATTGGAGGCAGCAGAATCTATGGGCTCCTGTCAGGTATATATTATTGGAGGCAGGAGAATCTATGGGCTCCTGTCAGGTATATATTATCTAAGGCAGGAGAATGTATGGGCTTCTGTCAGGTATATATTATTGGAGGCAGCAGAATGTATGGGCTCCTGTCAGGTATATATTATTGGAGGCAGGAGAATGTATGGGGTCCTGTCAGGTATGTATTATTGGAGGCAGCAGAATCTATGGGCTCCTGTCAGGTATATATTATTGGAGGCAGCAGAATCTATGGGCTCCTGTCAGGTATATATTATTGGAGGCAGCAGAATCTATGGGCTCCTGACAGATATATATTATTGGAGGCAGCAGAATCTATGGGCTCCTGTCAGGTATATATTATTGGAGGCAGCAGAATGTATGGGCTCCTGTCAGGTATATATTATTGGAGGCAGGAGAATGTATGGGGTCCTGTCAGTTATGTATTATTGGAGGCAGCAGAATCTATGGGCTCCTGTCAGGTATATATTATTGGAGGCAGGAGAATCTATGGGCTCCTGTCAGGTATATATTATTGGAGGCAGGAGAATGTATGGGCTCCTGTCAGGTATATATTATTGGAGGCAGGAGAATGTATGGGGTCCTGTCAGGTATATATTATTGGAGACAGGAGAATGTATGGGCTCCTGTCAGATATATATTATTGGAGACAGGAGAATGTATGGGCTCCTGTCAGGTATATATTATTGGAGGCAGCAGAATATATGGGCTCCTGTCAGGTATATATTATTGGAGGCAGGAGAATGTATGGGGTCCTGTCAGGTATATATTATTGGAGACAGGAGAATGTATGGCCTCCTGTCAGGTATATATTATTGGAGACAGGAGAATGTATGGGCTCCTGTCAGATATATATTATTGGAGGCAGGAGAATCTATGGGCTCCTGTCAGATATATATTATTGGAGACAGGAGAATGTATGGCCTCCTGTCAGGTATATATTATTGGAGGCAGGAGAATGTATGGGCTCCTGTCAGGTATATATTATTGGAGGCATGAGAATGTATGGGGTCCTGTCAGGTATATATTATTGGAAACAGGAGAATGTATGGGCTCCTGTCAGATATATATATTATTGGAGACAGGAGAATGTATGGGCTCCTGTCAGGTATATATTATTGGAGGCAGGAGAATGTATGGCCTCCTGTCAGCTATATATTATTGGAGGCAGGAGAATGTATGGGCTCCTGTCAGGTATATATTATTGGAGGCAGCAGAATGTATGGGCTCCTGTCAGGTATATATTATTGGAGGCAGCAGAATCTATGGGCTCCTGACAGATATATATTATTGGAGGCAGCAGAATCTATGGGCTCCTGTCAGGTATATATTATTGGAGGCAGCAGAATGTATGGGCTCCTGTCAGGTATATATTATTGGAGGCAGCAGAATCTATGGGCTCCTGTCAGGTATATATTATTGGAGGCAGCAGAATCTATGGGCTCCTGTCAGGTATAAATTATTGGAGGCAGCAGAATCTATGGGCTTCTGACAGATATATATTATTGGAGGCAGCAGAATCTATGGGCTCCTGTCAGGTATATATTATCTAAGGCAGGAGAATGTATGGGCTCCTGTCAGGTATATATTATTGGAGGCAGCAGAATGTATGGGCTCCTGTCAGGTATGTATTATTGGAGGCAGCAGAATCTATGGGCTCCTGTCAGGTATATATTATTGGAGGCAGCAGAATCTATGGGCTCCTGTCAGGTATATATTATTGGAGGCAGCAGAATCTATGGGCTCCTGACAGATATATATTATTGGAGGCAGCAGAATCTATGGGCTCCTGTCAGGTATATATTATTAGAGGCAGCAGAATGTATGGGCTCCTGTCAGGTATATAGTATTGGAGGCAGCAGAATCTATGGGCTCCTGTCAGGTATATATTATTGGAGGCAGGAGAATCTATGGGCTCCTGTCAGGTATATATTATTGGAGGCAGCAGAATCTATGGGCTCCTGTCAGGTATATATTATTGGAGGCAGGAGAATGTATGGGCTCCTGTCAGGTATATATTATTGGAGGCAGGAGAATGTATGTGCTCCTGTCAGGTATATATTATTGGAGGCAGGAGAATGTATGGGGTCCTGTCAGGTATATATTATTGGAGGCAGGAGAATGTATGGGGTCCTGTCAGGTATATATTATTGGAGACAGGAGAATGTATGGGCTCCTGTCAGATATATATTATTGGAGACAGGAGAATGTATGGCCTCCTGTCAGGTATATATTATTGGAGGCAGTAGAATGTATGAGCTCCTGTCAGGTATATATTATTGGAGGCAGCAGAATGTATGGGCTCCTGTCAAGTATATATTATTGGAGGCAGCAGAATCTATGGGCTCCTGACAGATATATATTATTGGAGGCAGCAGAATCTATGGGCTCCTGTCAGGTATATATTATTGGAGGCAGCAGAATCTATGGGCTCCTGTCAGGTATATATTATTGGAGGCAGCAGAATGTATGGGCTCCTGTCAGGTATATATTATTGGAGGCAGCAGAATGTATGGGCTCCTGTCAGGTATATATTATTGGAGGCAGCAGAATGTATGGGCTCCTGTCCGGTATATATTATTGGAGGCAGGAGAATGTATGGGCTCCTGTCAGGTATATATTATTGGAGGCAACAGAATCTATGGGCTCCTGACATATATTATTGGAGGCAGCAGAATGTATTGGCTCCTGTCAGGTATATATTATTGGAGGCAGCAGAATGTATGGGCTCCTGTCAGGTATATATTATTGGAGGCAGCAGAATGTATGGGCTCCTGACAGATATATATTATTGGAGACAGCAGAAGGTATGGGCTCCTGTCAGGTATATATTATTGGAGGCAGCAGAATGTATGGGCTCCTGTCAGGTATATATTATTGGAGGCAAAAGAATGTATGGGGTCCTGTCAGGTATATATTATTGGAGACAGGAGAATGTATGGGCTCCTGTCAGATATATATTATTGGAGACAGGAGAATGTATGGCCTCCTGTCAGGTATATATTATTGGAGGCAGGAGAATGTATGGGCTCCTGTGAGGTATATATTATTGGAGGCAGCAGAATGTATGGGCTCCTGTCAGGTATATATTATTGGAGGCAGCAGAATCTATGGGCTCCTGTCAGGTATATATTATTGGAGGCAGCAGAATCTATGGGCTCCTGTCAGGTATATATTATTGGAGGCAGCAGAATCTATGGGCTCCTGACAGATATATATTATTGGAGGCAGCAGAATCTATGGGCTCCTGTCAGGTATATATTATCTGAGGCAGGAGAATGTATGGGCTCCTGTCAGGTATATATTATTGGAGGCAGCAGAATGTATGGGCTCCTGTCAGGTATATGTTATTGGAGGCAGGAGAATATATGGGGTCCTGTCAGGTATGTATTATTGGAGGCAGCAGAATCTATGGGCTCCTGTCAGGTATATATTATTGGAGGCAGGAGAATGTATGGGCTCCTGTCGGGTATATATTATTGGAGGCAGCAGAATGTATGGGCTCCTGTCAGGTATATATTATTGGAGGCAGCAGAATCTATGGGCTCCTGTCAGGTATATATTATTGGAGGCAGGAGAATGTATGGGCTCCTGTCAGGTATATATTATTGGAGGCAGCATAATGTATGGGCTCCTGACAGATATATCTTATTGGAGGTAGGAGAATGTATGGGCTCCTGACAGATATATATTATTGGAGGCAGCAGAATCTATGGGCTCCTGTCAAGTATATATTATTGGAAGCAGGAGAATCTATGGGCTCCTGTCAGGTATATATTATTGGAGGTAGGAGAATGTATGGGATCCTGACAGATATATATTATTGGAGGCAGCAGAATCTATGGGCTCCTGTCAGGTATATATTATTGGAGGCAGCAGAATCTATGGGCTCCTGTCAGGTATATATTATTGGAGGCAGGAGAATGTATGGGCTCCTGTCAGATATATATTATTGGAAGCAGGAGAATCTATGGGCTCCTGTCAGGTATATATTATTGGAGGCTGCAGAATCTATGGGCTCCTGTCAGGTATATATTATTGGAGGCAGGAGAATGTATGGGCTCCTGTCAGGTATATATTATTGGAGGCAGCAGAATCTATGGGCTCCTGTCAGGTATATAGTATTGGAGGCAGCAGAATCTATGGGCTCCTACCAGGTATTTATTATTGGAGGCAGCAGAATGTATGGGCTCCTACCAGGTATTTATTATTGGAGGCAGCAGAATGTATGGGCTCCTGTCAGGTATATATTATTGGAGGCAGGAGAATCTATGGGCTCCTGTCAGGTATATATTATTGGAGGCAGCAGAATGTATGGGCTCCTGTCAGGTATATATTATTGGAGGCAGGAGAATGTATGGCCTCCTGTCAGGTATATATTATTGGAGGCAGGAGAATGTTTGGGCTACTGTCAGGTATATATTATTGGAGGCCGGAGAATGTATGGGGTCCTGTCAGGTATATAATATTGGAGACAGGAGAATGTATGGGCTCCTGTCAGATATATATTATTGGAGACAGGAGAATGTATGGGCTCCTGTCAGATATATATTATTGGAGGCAGCAGAATGTATGGGCTCCTGTCAGGTATATATTATTGGAAGCTGGAGAATGTATGGGGTCCTGTCAGGTATATAATATTGGAGACAGGAGAATGTATGGGCTCCTGTCAGATATATATTATTGGAGACAGGAGGATGTATGGGCTCCTGTCAGATATATATTATTGGAGGCAGCAGAATGTATGGGCTCCTGTCAGGTATATATTATTGGAAGCTGGAGAATGTATGGGCTCCTGTCAGATATATATTATTGGAGGCAGGAGAATCTATGGGCTCCTATCAGATATATATTATTGGAGACAGGAGAATGTATGGGCTCCTGTCAGGTATATATTATTGGAGGCAGCAGAATGTATGGGCTCCTGTCAGGTATATATTATTGGAGGCAGCAGAATGTATGGGCTCCTGACAGATATATATTATTGGAGGCTGCAGAATCTATGGGTGTCAGGTATATATTATTGGAGGCAGCAGAATCTATGGGCTCCTGTCAGGTATATATTATTGGAGGCAGCAGAATGTATGGGCTCCTGTCTGGTATATGTTATTGGAGGCAGGAGAATATATGGGGTCCTGTCAGGTATGTATTATTGGAGGCAGCAGAATCTATGGGCTCCTGTCAGGTATATATTATTGGAGGCAGGAGAATGTATGGGCTCCTGTCGGGTATATATTATTGGAGGCAGCAGAATGTATGGGCTCCTGTCAGGTATATATTATTGGAGGCAGCAGAATCTATGGGCTCCTGTCAGGTATATATTATTGGAGGCAGGAGAATGTATGGGCTCCTGTCAGGTATATATTATTGGAGGCAGCATAATGTATGGGCTCCTGACAGATATATCTTATTGGAGGTAGGAGAATGTATGGGCTCCTGACAGATATATATTATTGGAGGCAGCAGAATCTATGGGCTCCTGTCAAGTATATATTATTGGAAGCAGGAGAATCTATGGGCTCCTGTCAGGTATATATTATTGGAGGCAGGAGAATGTATGGGCTCCTGTCAGATATATATTATTGGAGGCTGCAGAATCTATGGGCTCCTGTCAGGTATATATTATTGGAGGCAGGAGAATGTATGGGCTCCTGTCAGGTATATATTATTGGAGGCAGCAGAATCTATGGGCTCCTGTCAGGTATATAGTATTGGAGGCAGCAGAATCTATGGGCTCCTACCAGGTATATATTATTGGAGGCAGCAGAATGTATGGGCTCCTGTCAGGTATATATTATTGGAGGCAGCAGAATCTATGGGCTCCTGTCAGGTATATATTATTGGAGGCAGGAGAATGTATGGCCTCCTGTCAGGTATATATTATTGGAGGCAGGAGAATGTTTGGGCTACTGTCAGGTATATATTATTGGAGGCCGGAGAATGTATGGGGTCCTGTCAGGTATATAATATTGGAGACAGGAGAATGTATGGGCTCCTGTCAGATATATATTATTGGAGACAGGAGAATGTATGGGCTCCTGTCAGATATATATTATTGGAGGCAGCAGAATGTATGGGCTCCTGTCAGGTATATATTATTGGAAGCTGGAGAATGTATGGGGTCCTGTCAGGTATATAATATTGGAGACAGGAGAATGTATGGGCTCCTGTCAGATATATATTATTGGAGACAGGAGGATGTATGGGCTCCTGTCAGATATATATTATTGGAGGCAGCAGAATGTATGGGCTCCTGTCAGGTATATATTATTGGAAGCTGGAGAATGTATGGGCTCCTGTCAGATATATATTATTGGAGGCAGGAGAATCTATGGGCTCCTATCAGATATATATTATTGGAGACAGGAGAATGTATGGGCTCCTGTCAGGTATATATTATTGGAGGCAGCAGAATGTATGGGCTCCTGTCAGGTATATATTATTGGAGGCAGCAGAATGTATGGGCTCCTGACAGATATATATTATTGGAGGCTGCAGAATCTATGGGTGTCAGGTATATATTATTGGAGGCAGCAGAATCTATGGGCTCCTGTCAGGTATATATTATTGGAGGCAGCAGAATGTATGGGCTCCTGTCTGGTATATATTATTAGAGGCAGGAGAATGTATGGGCTCCTGTCAGGTATATATTATTGGAGGCAACAGAATCTATGGGCTCCTGACATATATTATTGGAGGCAGCAGAATGTATGGGCTCCTGTCAGGTATATATTATTGGAGGCAGCAGAATCTATGGGCTCCTGTCAGGTATATATTATTGGAGGCAGCAGAATCTATGGGCTCCTGACAGATATATATTATTGGAGGCAGCAGAATGTATGGGCTCCTGTCAGGTATATATTATTGGAGGCTGGAGAATGTATGGGGTCCTGTCAGGTATATATTATTGGAGACAGGAGAATGCATGGGCTCCTGTCAGATATATATTATTGGAGACAGGAGAATGTATGGGCTCCTGTCAGGTATATATTATTGGAGGCAGGAGAATGTATGGGGTCCTGTCATGTATATATTATTGGAGGCAGGAGAATGTATGGGGTCCTGTCAGGTATATATTATCTGAGGCAGGAGAATGTATGGGCTCCTGTCAGGTATATATTATTGGAGGCAGCAGAATGTATGGGCTCCTGTCAGGTATGTATTATTGGAGGCGGCAGAATCTATGGGCTCCTGTCAGGTATATATTATTGGAGGCAGCAGAATCTATGGGCTCCTGACAGATATATATTATTGGAGGCAGCAGAATCTATGGGCTCCTGTCAGGTATATATTATTGGAGGCAGCAGAGTGTATGGGCTCCTGTCAGGTATATAGTATTGGAGGCAGCAGAATCTATGGGCTCCTGTCAGGTACATATTATTGGAGGCAGCAGAATCTATGGGCTCCTGTCAGGTATATATTATTGGAGGCAGCAGAATCTATGGGCTCCTGTCAGGTATATATTATTGGAGGCAGCAGAATCTATGGGCTCCTGACCGATATATATTATTAGAGGCAGCAGAATCTATGGGCTCCTGTCAGGTATATATTATTGGAGGCAGCAGAATGTATGGGCTCCTGTCAGGTATATATTATTGGAGGCAGCAGAATGTATGGGCTCCTGTCAGGTATATATTATTGGAGGCAGGAGAATGTATGGGCTCCTGTCAGGTATATATTATTGGAGGCAGCAGAATATATGTGCTCCTGTCAGGTATATATTATTGGAGGCAGGAGAATGTATGGGGTCCTGTCAGGTATATATTATTGGAGACAGGAGAATGTATGGCCTCCTGTCAGGTATATATTATTGGAGGCAGGAGAATGTATGGGTTCCTGTCAGGTATATATTATTGGAGACAGGAGAATGTATGGGCTCCTGTCAGATATATATTATTGGAGGCAGGAGAATCTATGGGCTCCTGTCAGATATATATTATTGGAGACAGGAGAATGTATGGCCTCCTGTCAGGTATATATTATTGGAGGCAGGAAAATGTATGGGCTCCTGTCAGGTATATATTATTGGAGGCAGAAGAATGTATGGGGTCCTGTCAGGTATATATTATTGGAGACAGGAGAATGTATGGGTTCCTGTCAGATATATATATTATTGGAGACAGGAGAATGTATGGCCTCCTGTCAGGTATATATTATTGGAGGCAGGAGAATGTATGAGCTCCTGTCAGATATATATTATTGGAGGCAGCAGAATCTATGGGCTCCTGTCAGGTATATATTATTGGAGGCAGCAGAATCTATGGGCTCCTGACAGATATATATTATTGGAGGCAGCAGAATCTATGGGCTCCTGTCAGGTATATATTATTGGAGTCAGCAGAATCTATGGGCTCCTGTCAGGTATATATTATTGGAGGCAGCAGAATCTGTGGGCTCCTGTCAGGTATATATTATTGGAGGCAGCAGAATCTATGGGCTCCTGACCGATATATATTATTAGAGGCAGCAGAATCTATGGGCTCCTGTCAGGTATATATTATTGGAGGCAGCAGAATCTATGGGCTCCTGTCAGGTATATATTATTGGAGGCAGCAGAATGTATGGGATCCTGTCAGGTATATATTATTGGAGGCAGGAGAATGTATGGGCTCCTGTCAGGTATATATTATTGGAGGCAGCAGAATGTATGGCTGTTAGAACCTTGCTGTTAGGTTTTTTTTCCTTTGCTGGTCACATGACCTTGTTGGCCTATTTAATCCTGCTCCGCCCTTCTGGCTTTGCTGGACCATTGTATATCTACTTTCTAGCTAGCCTGTGCTCTGTATCTAACTCTGTTAGTTTGCTTGGTCTACGGACCTCTATGTTCTATCTATTTTGTTTGTTCGTCTGTCTGCTACTATTTCTGTTAGGAGGTGTCCCATATTCCTCCCAGTCCTTAGTACTTGTAGGGATTCCCTCCTCACATCTATAGGTCTCCGTACAGACTAGATTAGGACTTTAGCAGGTCTGATCGCAGGATCAGGTTCCCTGTTACATCGTAGGGATTCAGCTGAGTCCTATAGTAGGGACAGATCTCCTCTCTTTCCTTAGCTTTGGTAGCAGAACATAACAATGGCCTCCTGTCAGATATATATTATTGGAGGCAGCAGAATGTATGGGCTCCTGTCAGGTATATATTATTGGAGACAGGAGAATGTATGGGCTCCTGTCAGATATATATTATTGGAGACAGGAGAATGTATGGGCTCCTGTCAGGTATATATTATTGGAGGCAGCAGAATATATGGGCTCCTGTCAGGTATATATTATTGGAGGCAGGAGAATGTATGGGGTCCTGTCAGGTATATATTATTGGAGACAGGAGAATGTATGGCCTCCTGTCAGGTATATATTATTGGAGGCAGGAGAATGTATGGGGTCCTGTCAGGTATATATTATTGGAGACAGGAGAATGTATGGGCTCCTGTCAGGTATATATTATTGGAGGCAGGAGAATCTATGGGCTCCTGTCAGATATATATTATTGGAGACAGGAGAATGTATGGCCTCCTGTCAGGTATATATTATTGGAGGCAGGAGAATGTATGGGCTCCTGTCAGGTATATATTATTGGAGGCAGGAGAATGTATGGGGTCCTGTCAGGTATATATTATTGGAGACAGGAGAATGTATGGGCTCCTGTCAGATATATATATTATTGGAGACAGGAGAATGTATGGCCTCCTGTCAGGTATATATTATTGGAGGCAGGAGAATGTATGGCCTCCTGTCAGGTATATATTATTGGAGGCAGGAGAATGTATGGGCACCTGTCAGGTATATATTATTGGAGGCAGCAGAATGTATGGGCTCCTGTCAGGTATATATTATTGGAGGCAGCAGAATCTATGGGCTCCTGACAGATATATATTTTTGGAGGCAGCAGAATCTATGGGATCCTGTCAGGTATATATTATTGGAGGCAGCAGAATGTATGGGCTCCTGTCATATATATATTATTGGAGGCAGCAGAATCAATGGGCTCCTGTCAGGTATATATTATTGGAGGCAGCAGAATCTATGGGCTCCTGTCAGGTATATATTATTGGAGGCAGCAGAATCCATGGGCTCCTGACAGATATATATTATTGGAGACAGCAGAATCTATGGGCTCCTGTCAGGTATATATTATCTAAGGCAGGAGAATGTATGGGCTCCTGTCAGGTATATATTATTGGAGGCAGCAGAATGTATGGGCTCCTGTCAGGTATATATTATTGGAGGCAGGAGAATGTATGGGGTCCTGTCAGGTATGTATTATTGGAGGCAGCAGAATCTATGGGCTCCTGTCAGGTATATATTTTTGGAGGCAGCAGAATCTATGGGCTCCTGTCAGGTATATATTATTGGAGGCAGCAGAATCTATGGGCTCCTGACAGATATTTATTATTGGAGGCAGCAGAATATATGGGCTCCTGTCAGGTATATATTATTAGAGGCAGCAGAGTGTATGGGCTCCTGTCAGGTATATAGTATTGGAGGCAGCAGAATCTATGGGCTCCTGTCAGGTATATATTATTGGAGGCAGGAGAATCTATGGGCTCCTGTCAGGTATATATTATTGGAGGCAGCAGAATCTATGGGCTCCTGTCAGGTATATATTATTGGAGGCAGGAGAATCTATGGGCTCCTGTCAGGTATATATTATTGGAGGCAGCAGAATGTATGGGCTCCTGTCAGGTATATATTATTGGAGGCAGGAGAATGTATGGGGTCCTGTCAGGTATATATCATTGGAGACAGGAGAATGTATGGGCTCCTGTCAGATATATATTATTGGAGACAGGAGAATGTATGGGCTCCTGTCAGGTATATATTATTGAAGACAGCAGAATGTATGGGGTCCTGTCAGGTATATATTATTGGAGACAGGAGAATGTATGGGCTCCTGTCAGATATATATTATTGGAGACAGGAGAATGTATGGGGTCCTGTCAGGTATATATTATTGGAGACAGGAGAATGTATGGGCTCCTGTCAGGTATATATTATTGAAGGCAGCAGAATGTATGGGGTCCTGTCAGGTATATATTATTGGAGACAGGAGAATCTATGGGCTCCTGTCAGATATATATTATTGGAGACAGGAGAATGTATGGGCTCCTGTCAGGTATATATTATTGGAGGCAGCAGAATGTATGGGCTCCTGTCAGGTATATATTATTGGAGGCAGGAGAATGTATGGGGTCCTGTCAGGTATGTATTATTGGAGGCAGCAGAATGTATGGGCTCCTGTCAGGTACATATTATTGGAGGCAGCAGAATGTATGGGCTCCTGTCAGGTATATATTATTGGAGGCAGCAGAATCTATGGGCTCCTGTCAGGTATATATTATTGGAGGCAGCAGAATGTATGGGCTCCTGACAGATATATATTATTGGAGGCAGCAGAATCTATGGGCTCCTGTCAGGTATATAGTATTGGAGGCAGCAGAATCTATGGGCTCCTGTCAGGTATATATTATTGGAGGCAGCAGAATCTATGTGCTGCTGTCAGGTATATATTATTGGAGGCAGCAGAATCTATGGACTCCTGACAGATATATATTATTAGAGGCAGCAGAATCTATGGGCTCCTGTCAGGTATATATTATTGGAGGCAGCAGAATGTATGGGCTCCTGTCAGGTATATATTATTGGAGGCAGCAGAATCTATGGGCTCCTGTCAGGTATATATTATTGGAGGCAGCAGAATCTATGGGCTCCTGACAGATATATATTATTAGAGGCAGCAGAATCTATGGGCTCCTGTCAGGTATATATTATTGGAGTCAGCAGAATGTATGGGCTCCTGTCAGGTATATATTATTGGAGGCAGCAGAATGTATGGGCTCCTGTCAGGTATATATTATTGGAGGCAGGAGAATCTATGGGCTCCTGTCAGGTATATATTATTGGAGACAGGAGAATGTATGGGCTCCTGTCAGGTATATATTATTGGAGGCAACAGAATCTATGGGCTCCTGACATATATTATTGGAGGCATCAGAATGTATGGGCTCCTGTCAGGTATATATTATTGGAGGCAGGAGAATGTATGGGGTCCTGTCAGGTATATATTATTGGAGACAGGAGAATGTATGGGCTCCTGTCAGATATATATTATTGGAGACAGGAGAATGTATGGCCTCCTGTCAGGTATATATTATTGGAGGCAGGAGAATGTATGGGCTCCTGTCAGGTATATATTATTGGAGGCAACAGAATCTATGGGCTCCTGACATATATTATTGGAGGCATCAGAATGTATGGGCTCCTGTCAGGTATATATTATTGGAGGCAGGAGAATGTATGGGGTCCTGTCAGGTATATATTATTGGAGACAGGAGAATGTATGGGCTCCTGTCAGATATATATTATTGGAGGCAGCAGAATGTATGGGCTCCTGTCAGGTATATATTATTGGAGGCAGCATAATCTATGGGCTCCTGTCAGGTATATATTATTGGAGGCAGAAGAATCTATGGGCTCCTGTCAGGTATATATTGGAGGCAGCAGAATGTATGGGCTCCTGTCAGGTATATATTATTGGAGGCAGCAGAATGTATGGGCTCCTGTCAGGTATATATTATTGGAGGCAGCAGAATGTATGGGCTCCTGTCAGGTATATATTATTGGAGGCAGGAGAATGCATGGGCTCCTGTTAGGTATATATTATTGGAGGTAACAGAATCTATGGGCTCCTGACATATATTATTGGAGGCAGCAGAATGTATTGGCTCCTGTCAGGTATATATTATTGGAGGCAGCAGAATGTATGGGCTCCTGTCAGGTATATATTATTGGAGGCAGCAGAATGTATGGACTCCTGACAGATATATATTATTGGAGACAGCAGAATGTATGGGCTCCTGTCAGGTATATATTATTGGAGGCAGCAGAATGTATGGGCTCCTGTGAGGTATATATTATTGGAGGCAAAAGAATGTATGGGGTCCTGTCACGTATATATTATTGGAGACAGGAGAATGTATGGGCTCCTGTCAGATATATATTATTGGAGACAGGAGAATGTATGGTCTCCTGTCAGGTATATATTATTGGAGGCAGGAGAATGTATGGGCTCCTGTGAGGTATATATTATTGGAGGCAGCAGAATGTATGGGCTCCTGTCAGGTATATATTATTGAAGGCAACAGAATCTATGGGCTCCTGTCAGGTATATATTATTGGAGGCAGCAGAATCTATGGGCTCCTGTCAGGTATATATTATTGGAGGCAGCAGAATCTATGGGCTCCTGACAGATATATTTTATTGGAGGCAGCAGAATCTATGGGCTCCTGTCAGGTATATATTATCTGAGGCAGGAGAATGTATGGGCTCCTGTCAGGTATATATTATTGGAGGCAGCAGAATGTTTGGGCTCCTGTCAGGTATATGTTATTGGAGGCAGGAGAATATATGGGGTCCTGTCAGGTATGTATTATTGGAGGCAGCAGAATCTATGGGCTCCTGTCAGGTATATATTATTGGAGGCAGGAGAATGTATGGGCTCCTGTCGGGTATATATTATTGGAGGCAGCAGAATGTATGGGCTCCTGTCAGGTATATATTATTGGAGGCAGCAGAATCTATGGGCTCCTGTCAGGTATATATTATTGGAGGCAGGAGAATGTATGGGCTCCTGTCAGGTATATATTATTGGAGGCAGCAGAATGTATGGGCTCCTGACAGATATATATTATTGGAGGTAGGAGAATGTATGGGCTCCTGACAGATATATATTATTGGAGGCAGCAGAATCTATGGGCTCCTGTCAAGTATATATTATTGGAAGCAGGAGAATCTATGGGCTCCTGTCAGGTATATATTATTGGAGGTAGGAAAATGTATGGGATCCTGACAGATATATATTATTGGAGGCAGCAGACTCTATGGGCTCCTGTCAGGTATATATTATTGGAGGCAGCAGAATCTATGGGCTCCTGTCAGGTATATATTATTGGAGGCAGCAGAATCTATGGGCTCCTGTCAGGTATATATTATTGGAGGCAGGAGAATCTATGGGCTCCTGTCAGATATATAGTATTGGAAGCAGGAGAATCTATGGGCTCCTGTCAGGTATATATTATTGGAGGCTGCAGAATCTATGGGCTCCTGTCAGGTATATATTATTGGAGGCAGGAGAATGTATGGGCTCCTGTCAGGTATATATTATTGGAGGCAGCAGAATCTATGGGCTCCTGTCAGGTATATAGTATTGGAGGCAGCAGAATCTATGGGCCCCTACCAGGTATATATTATTGGAGGCTGCAGAATGTATGGGCTCCTGTCAGGTATATATTATTGGAGTTAGCAGAATCTATGGGCTCCTGTCAGGTATATATTATTGGAGGCAGGAGAATGTATGGCCTCCTGTCAGGTATATATTATTGGAGGCAGGAGAATGTATGGGCTACTGTCAGGTATATATTATTGGAGGCCGGAGAAAGTATGGGGTCCTGTCAGGTATATAATATTGGAGACAGGAGAATGTATGGGCTCCTGTCAGATATATATTATTGGAGACAGGAGAATGTATGGGCTCCTGTCAGATATATATTATTGGAGGCAGCAGAATGTATGGGCTCCTGTCAGGTATATATTATTGGAAGCTGGAGAATGTATGGGGTCCTGTCAGGTATATAATATTGGAGACAGGAGAATGTATGGGCTCCTGTCAGATATATATTATTGGAGACAGGAGAATGTATGGGCTCCTGTCAGATATATATTATTGGAGGCAGCAGAATGTATGGGCTCCTGTCAGGTATATATTATTGGAAGCTGGAGAATGTATGGGCTCCTGTCAGATATATATTATTGGAGGCAGGAGAATCTATGGGCTCCTGTCAGATATATATTATTGGAGACAGGAGAATGTATGGCCTCCTGTCAGGTATATATTATTGGAGGCAGGAGAATGTATGGGCTCCTGTCAGATATATATTATTGGAGGCAGGAGAATGTATGGGGTCCTGTCAGGTATATATTATTGGAGACAGGATAATGTATGGGCTCCTGTCAGATATATATTATTGGAGACAGGAGAATGTATGACCTCCTGTCAGGTATATATTATTGGAGGCAGGAGAATGTATGGGCTCCTGTCAGGTATATATTATTGGAGGCAGCAGAATGTATGGGCTCCTGTCAGGTATATATTATTGGAGGCAACAGAATCTATGGGCTCCTGACAGATATATATTATTGGAGGCTGCAGAATCTATGGGCTCCTGTCAGGTATATATTATTGCAGACAGCAGAGTGTATGGGCTCCTGTCAGGTATATATTATTGGAGGCAGCAGAATCTATGGGCTCCTGACATATATTATTGGAGGCAGCAGAATGTATGGGCTCCTGTCAGGTATATATTATTGGAGGCAGCAGAATGTATGGGCTCCTGTCAGGTATATATTATTGGAGGCAGCAGAATGTATGGGCTCCTGTCAGGTATATATTATTGGAGGCAGCAGAATGTATGGGCTCCTGTCAGGTATATATTATTGGAGGCAGCAGAATGTATGGGCTCCTGTCAGGTATATATTATTGGAGGCAGCAGAATGTATGGGCTCCTGTCAGGTATATATTATTGGAGGCTGCAGAATGTATGGGCTCCTGTCAGGTATATATTATTGGAGGCAGCAGAATGTATGGGCTCCTGTCAGGTATATATTATTGGAGGTAGCAGAATCTATGGGCTCCTGACAGATATATATTATTGGAGGCAGCAGAATCTATGGGCTCCTGTCAGGTATATATTATTGGAGGCAGCAGAATCTATGGGCTCCTGTCAGGTATATATTATTGGAGGCAGCAGAATGTATGGGCTCCTGTCTGGTATATATTATTGGAGGCAGGAGAATGTATGGGCTCCTGTCAGGTATATATTATTGGAGGCAACAGAATCTATGGGCTCCTGACATATATTATTGGAGGCAGCAGAATGTATGGGCTCCTGTCAGGTATATATTATTGGAGGCAGCAGAATCTATGGGCTCCTGACAGATATATATTATTGGAGGCAGCAGAATGTATGGGCTCCTGTCAGGTATATATTATTGGAGGCAGCAGAATCTATTGGCTCCTGACAGATATATATTATTGGAGGCAGCAGAATGTATGGGCTCCTGTCAGGTATATATTATTGGAGGCAGCAGAAGCTATGGGCTCCTGACAGATATATATTATTGGAGGCAGCAGAATGTATGGGCTCCTGTCAGGTATATATTATTGGAGGCAGGAGAATGTATGGGGTCCTGTCAGGTATATATTATTGGAGACAGGAGAATGTATGGGCTCCTGTCAGATATATATTATTGGAGACAGGAGAATGTATGGCCTCCTGTCAGGTATATATTATTGGAGGCAGGAAAATGTATGGGCTCCTGTCAGGTATATATTATTGGAGGCAGCAGAATCTATGCGCTCCTGACAGATATATATTATTGGAGGCAGCAGAATCTATGGGCTCCTGTCAGGTATATATTATTGGAGGCAGCAGAATCTATGGGCTCCTGTCAGGTATATATTATTGGAGGCAGCAGAATGTATGGGCTCCTGTCAGGTATATATTATTGGAGGCAGGAGAATGTATGGGCTCCTGTCAGGTATATATTATTGGAGGCAGCAGAATCTATGGGCTCCTGACAGATATATATTATTGGAGGCAGCAGAATCTATGGGCTCCTGTCAGGTATATATTATTGGAGGCTGGAGAATGTATGGGCTCTTGTCAGGTATATATTATTGGAGGCAGGAGAATGTATGGGCTCCTGTCAGGTATATATTATTGGAGGCAGCAGAATCTATGGGCTCCTGTGAGGTATATATTATTGGAGACAGGAGAATGTATGGGCTCCTGTCAGGTATATATTATTGCAGGCAGGAGAATGTATGGGGTCCTGTCAGGTATATATTATCTGAGGCAGGAGAATGTATGGGCTCCTGTCAGGTATATATTATTGGAGGCAGCAGAATGTATGGGCTCCTGTCAGGTATATATTATTGGAGGCAGGAGAATGTATGGGGTCCTGTCAGGTATGTATTATTGGAGGCAGCAGAATCTATGGGCTCCTGTCAGGTATATATTATTGGAGGCAGCAGAATCTATGGGCTCCTGTCAGGTATATATTATTGGAGGCAGCAGAATCTATGGGCTCCTGACAGATATATATTATTGGAGGCAGCAGAATCTATGGGCTCCTGTCAGGTATATATTATTGGAGGCAGCAGAGTGTATGGGCTCCTGTCAGGTATATAGTATTGGAGGCAGCAGAATCTATGGGCTCCTGTCAGGTATATATTATTGGAGGCAGGAGAATCTATGGGCTCCTGTCAGGTATATATTATTGGAGGCAGGAGAATGTATGGGCTCCTGTCAGGTATATATTATTGGAGGCAGGAGAATGTATGGGGTCCTGTCAGGTATATATTATTGGAGACAGGAGAATGTATGGGCTCCTGTCAGATATATATTATTGGAGACAGGAGAATGTTTGGCCTCCTGTCAGGTATATATTATTGGAGGCAGTAGAATGTATGAGCTCCTGTCAGGTATATATTATTGGAGACAGGAGAATGTATGGCCTCCTGTCAGGTATATATTATTGGAGGCAGGAGAATGTATGGGCTCCTGTCAGGTATATATTATTGGAGGCAGCAGAATGTATGGGCTCCTGTCAGGTATATATTATTGGAGGCAGCAGAATCTATGGGCTCCTGACAGATATATATTATTGGAGGCAGCAGAATCTATGGGCTCCTGTCAGATATATATTATTGGAGGCAGCAGAATCTATGGGCTCCTGTCAGGTATATATTATTGGAGGCAGCAGAATGTATGGGCTCCTGTCAGGTATATATTATTGGAGGCAGGAGAATGTATGGGCTCCTGTCAGGTATATATTATTGGAGGCAGCAGAATCTATGGGCTCCTGACAGATATATATTATTGGAGGCAGCAGAATCTATGGGCTCCTGTCAGGTATATATTATTGGAGGCTGGAGAATGTATGGGCTCTTGTCAGGTATATATTATTGGAGGCAGGAGAATGTATGGGCTCCTGTCAGGTATATATTATTGGAGGCAGCAGAATCTATGGGCTCCTGTGAGGTATATATTATTGGAGACAGGAGAATGTATGGGCTCCTGTCAGGTATATATTATTGCAGGCAGGAGAATGTATGGGGTCCTGTCAGGTATATATTATCTGAGGCAGGAGAATGTATGGGCTCCTGTCAGGTATATATTATTGGAGGCAGCAGAATGTATGGGCTCCTGTCAGGTATATATTATTGGAGGCAGGAGAATGTATGGGGTCCTGTCAGGTATGTATTATTGGAGGCAGCAGAATCTAAGGGCTCCTGTCAGGTATATATTATTGGAGGCAGCAGAATCTATGGGCTCCTGTCAGGTATATATTATTGGAGGCAGCAGAATCTATGGGCTCCTGACAGATATATATTATTGGAGACAGCAGAATCTATGGGCTCCTGTCAGGTATATATTATTGGAGGCAGCAGAGTGTATGGGCTCCTGTCAGGTATATAGTATTGGAGGCAGCAGAATCTATGGGCTCCTGTCAGGTATATATTATTGGAGGCAGGAGAATCTATGGGCTCCTGTCAGGTATATATTATTGGAGGCAGGAGAATGTATGGGCTCCTGTCAGGTATATATTATTGGAGGCAGGAGAATGTATGGGGTCCTGTCAGGTATATATTATTGGAGACAGGAGAATGTATGGGCTCCTGTCAGATATATATTATTGGAGACAGGAGAATGTTTGGCCTCCTGTCAGGTATATATTATTGGAGGCAGTAGAATGTATGAGCTCCTGTCAGGTATATATTATTGGAGGCAGCAGAATGTATGGGCTCCTGTCAGGTATATATTATTGGAGGCAGCAGAATGTATGGGCTCCTGTCAGGTATATATTATTGGAGGCAGCAGAATCTATGGGCTCCTGACAGATATATATTATTGGAGGCAGCAGAATCTATGGGCTCCTGTCAGGTATATATTATTGGAGGCAGCAGAATCTATGGGCTCCTGTCAGGTATATATTATTGGAGGCAGCAGAATCTATGGGCTCCTGTCAGGTATATATTATTGGAGGCAGCAGAATGTATGGGCTCCTGTCAGGTATATATTATTGGAAGCAGGAGAATCTATGGGCTCCTGTCAGGTATATATTATTGGAGGCTGCAGAATCTATGGGCTCCTGTCAGGTATATATTATTGGAGGCAGGAGAATGTATGGGCTCCTGTCAGGTATATATTATTGGAGGCAGCAGAATCTATGGGCTCCTGTCAGGTATATAGTATTGGAGGCAGCAGAATCTATGGGCTCCTGTCAGGTATATAGTATTGGAGGCAGGAGAATCTATGGGCTCCTGTCAGGTATATATTATTGGAGGCAGGAGAATGTATGGGCTCCTGTCAGGTATATATTATTGGAGGCAGGAGAATGTATGGGGTCCTGTCAGGTATATATTATTGGAGACAGGAGAATGTATGGGCTCCTGTCAGATATATATTATTGGAGACAGGAGAATGTTTGGCCTCCTGTCAGGTATATATTATTGGAGGCAGTAGAATGTATGAGCTCCTGTCAGGTATATATTATTGGAGACAGGAGAATGTATGGCCTCCTGTCAGGTATATATTATTGGAGGCAGGAGAATGTATGGGCTCCTGTCAGGTATATATTATTGGAGGCAGCAGAATGTATGGGCTCCTGTCAGGTATATATTATTGGAGGCAGCAGAATCTATGGGCTCCTGACAGATATATATTATTGGAGGCAGCAGAATCTATGGGCTCCTGTCAGGTATATATTATTGGAGGCAGCAGAATCTATGGGCTCCTGTCAGGTATATATTATTGGAGGCAGCAGAATGTATGGGCTCCTGTCAGGTATATATTATTGGAGGCAGCAGAATGTATGGGCTCCTGTCAGGTATATATTATTGGAGGCAACAGAATCTATGGGCTCCTGACAGATATATATTATTGGAGGCTGCAGAATCTATGGGCTCCTGTCAGGTATATATTATTGCAGACAGCAGAGTGTATGGGCTCCTGTCAGGTATATATTATTGGAGGCAGCAGAATCTATGGGCTCCTGACATATATTATTGGAGGCAGCAGAATGTATGGGCTCCTGTCAGGTATATATTATTGGAGGCAGCAGAATGTATGGGCTCCTGTCAGGTATATATTATTGGAGGCAGCAGAATGTATGGGCTCCTGTCAGGTATATATTATTGGAGGCAGCAGAATGTATGGGCTCCTGTCAGGTATATATTATTGGAGGCAGCAGAATGTATGGGCTCCTGTCAGGTATATATTATTGGAGGCAGCAGAATGTATGGGCTCCTGTCAGGTATATATTATTGGAGGCTGCAGAATGTATGGGCTCCTGTCAGGTATATATTATTGGAGGCAGCAGAATGTATGGGCTCCTGTCAGGTATATATTATTGGAGGTAGCAGAATCTATGGGCTCCTGACAGATATATATTATTGGAGGCAGCAGAATCTATGGGCTCCTGTCAGGTATATATTATTGGAGGCAGCAGAATCTATGGGCTCCTGTCAGGTATATATTATTGGAGGCAGCAGAATGTATGGGCTCCTGTCTGGTATATATTATTGGAGGCAGGAGAATGTATGGGCTCCTGTCAGGTATATATTATTGGAGGCAACAGAATCTATGGGCTCCTGACATATATTATTGGAGGCAGCAGAATGTATGGGCTCCTGTCAGGTATATATTATTGGAGGCAGCAGAATCTATGGGCTCCTGACAGATATACATTATTGGAGGCAGCAGAATGTATGGGCTCCTGTCAGGTATATATTATTGGAGGCAGCAGAATCTATTGGCTCCTGACAGATATATATTATTGGAGGCAGCAGAATGTATGGGCTCCTGTCAGGTATATATTATTGGAGGCAGCAGAAGCTATGGGCTCCTGACAGATATATATTATTGGAGGCAGCAGAATGTATGGGCTCCTGTCAGGTATATATTATTGGAGGCAGGAGAATGTATGGGGTCCTGTCAGGTATATATTATTGGAGACAGGAGAATGTATGGGCTCCTGTCAGATATATATTATTGGAGACAGGAGAATGTATGGCCTCCTGTCAGGTATATATTATTGGAGGCAGGAAAATGTATGGGCTCCTGTCAGGTATATATTATTGGAGGCAGCAGAATGTATGGGCTCCTGTCAGGTATATATTATTGGAGGCAGCAAAATCTATGCGCTCCTGACAGATATATATTATTGGAGGCAGCAGAATCTATGGGCTCCTGTCAGGTATATATTATTGGAGGCAGCAGAATCTATGGGCTCCTGTCAGGTATATATTATTGGAGGCAGCAGAATGTATGGGCTCCTGTCAGGTATATATTATTGGAGGCAGGAGAATGTATGGGCTCCTGTCAGGTATATATTATTGGAGGCAGCAGAATCTATGGTCTCCTGACAGATATATATTATTGGAGGCAGCATAATCTATGGGCTCCTGTCAGGTATATATTATTGGAGGCTGGAGAATGTATGGGCTCTTGTCAGGTATATATTATTGGAGGCAGGAGAATGTATGGGCTCCTGTCAGGTATATATTATTGGAGGCAGCAGAATCTATGGGCTCCTGTGAGGTATATATTATTGGAGACAGGAGAATGTATGGGCTCCTGTCAGGTATATATTATTGCAGGCAGGAGAATGTATGGGGTCCTGTCAGGTATATATTATCTGAGGCAGGAGAATGTATGGGCTCCTGTCAGGTATATATTATTGGAGGCAGCAGAATGTATGGGCTCCTGTCAGGTATATATTATTGGAGGCAGGAGAATGTATGGGGTCCTGTCAGGTATGTATTATTGGAGGCAGCAGAATCTATGGGCTCCTGTCAGGTATATATTATTGGAGGCAGCAGAATCTATGGGCTCCTGTCAGGTATATATTATTGGAGGCAGCAGAATCTATGGGCTCCTGACAGATATATATTATTGGAGGCAGCAGAATCTATGGGCTCCTGTCAGGTATATATTATTGGAGGCAGCAGAGTGTATGGGCTCCTGTCAGGTATATAGTATTGGAGGCAGCAGAATCTATGGGCTCCTGTCAGGTATATATTATTGGAGGCAGGAGAATCTATGGGCTCCTGTCAGGTATATATTATTGGAGGCAGGAGAATGTATGGGCTCCTGTCAGGTATATATTATTGGAGGCAGGAGAATGTATGGGGTCCTGTCAGGTATATATTATTGGAGACAGGAGAATGTATGGGCTCCTGTCAGATATATATTATTGGAGACAGGAGAATGTTTGGCCTCCTGTCAGGTATATATTATTGGAGGCAGTAGAATGTATGAGCTCCTGTCAGGTATATATTATTGGAGGCAGCAGAATGTATGGGCTCCTGTCAGGTATATATTATTGAAGGCAGCAGAATCTATGGGCTCCTGACAGATATATATTATTGGAGGCAGCAGAATCTATGGGCTCCTGTCAGGTATATATTATTGGAGGCAGCAGAATCTATGGGCTCCTGTCAGGTATATATTATTGGAGGCAGCAGAATGTATGGGCTCCTGTCAGGTATATATTATTGGAGGCAGGAGAATGTATGGGCTCCTGTCAGGTATATATTATTGGAGGCAGCAGAATCTATGGGCTCCTGACAGATATATATTATTGGAGGCAGCAGAATCTATGGGCTCCTGTCAGGTATATATTATTGGAGGCTGGAGAATGTATGGGCTCTTGTCAGGTATATATTATTGGAGGCAGGAGAATGTATGGGCTCCTGTCAGGTATATATTATTGGAGGCAGCAGAATCTATGGGCTCCTGTGAGGTATATATTATTGGAGACAGGAGAATGTATGGGCTCCTGTCAGGTATATATTATTGCAGGCAGGAGAATGTATGGGGTCCTGTCAGGTATATATTATCTGAGGCAGGAGAATGTATGGGCTCCTGTCAGGTATATATTATTGGAGGCAGCAGAATGTATGGGCTCCTGTCAGGTATATATTATTGGAGGCAGGAGAATGTATGGGGTCCTGTCAGGTATGTATTATTGGAGGCAGCAGAATCTATGGGCTCCTGTCAGGTATATATTATTGGAGGCAGCAGAATCTATGGGCTCCTGTCAGGTATATATTATTGGAGGCAGCAGAATCTATGGGCTCCTGACAGATATATATTATTGGAGGCAGCAGAATCTATGGGCTCCTGTCAGGTATATATTATTGGAGGCAGCAGAGTGTATGGGCTCCTGTCAGGTATATAGTATTGGAGGCAGCAGAATCTATGGGCTCCTGTCAGGTATATATTATTGGAGGCAGGAGAATCTATGGGCTCCTGTCAGGTATATATTATTGGAGGCAGGAGAATGTATGGGCTCCTGTCAGGTATATATTATTGGAGGCAGGAGAATGTATGGGGTCCTGTCAGGTATATATTATTGGAGACAGGAGAATGTATGGGCTCCTGTCAGATATATATTATTGGAGACAGGAGAATGTTTGGCCTCCTGTCAGGTATATATTATTGGAGGCAGTAGAATGTATGAGCTCCTGTCAGGTATATATTATTGGAGGCAGCAGAATGTATGGGCTCCTGTCAGGTATATATTATTGGAGGCAGCAGAATGTATGGGCTCCTGTCAGGTATATATTATTGGAGGCAGCAGAATCTATGGGCTCCTGACAGATATATATTATTGGAGGCAGCAGAATCTATGGGCTCCTGTCAGGTATATATTATTGGAGGCAGCAGAATCTATGGGCTCCTGTCAGGTATATATTATTGGAGGCAGCAGAATCTATGGGCTCCTGTCAGGTATATATTATTGGAGGCAGCAGAATGTATGGGCTCCTGTCAGGTATATATTATTGGAAGCAGGAGAATCTATGGGCTCCTGTCAGGTATATATTATTGGAGGCTGCAGAATCTATGGGCTCCTGTCAGGTATATATTATTGGAGGCAGAAGAATGTATGGGCTCCTGTCAGGTATATATTATTGGAGGCAGCAGAATCTATGGGCTCCTGTCAGGTATATAGTATTGGAGGCAGCAGAATCTATGGGCTCCTGTCAGGTATATAGTATTGGAGTCACCAGAATCTATGGGCTCCTACCAGGTATATATTATTGGAGGCAGCAGAATGTATGGGCTCCTGTCAGGTATATATTATTGGAGGCAGCAGAATCTATGGGCTCCTGTCAGGTATATATTATTGGAGGCAGGAAAATGTATGGCCTCCTGTCAGGTATATATTATTGGAGGCAGGAGAATGTATGGGCTACTGTCAGGTATATAATATTGGAGACAGGAGAATGTATGGGCTCCTGTCAGATATATATTATTGGAGACAGGAGAATGTATGGGCTCCTGTCAGATATATATTATTGGAGGCAGCAGAATGTATGGGCACCTGTCAGGTATATATTATTGGAGGCAGCAGAATCTTTGGGCTCCTGTCAGGTATATATTATTGGAGGCAGGAAAATGTATGGCCTCCTGTCAGGTATATATTATTGGAGGCAGGAGAATGTATGGGGTCCTGTCAGGTATATAATATTGGAGACAGGAGAATGTATGGGCTCCTGTCAGATATATATTATTGGAGACAGGAGAATGTATGGGCTCCTGTCAGATATATATTATTGGAGGCAGCAGAATGAATGGGCACCTGTCAGGTATATATTATTGGAAGCTGGAGAATGTATGGGGTCCTGTCAGGTATATAATATTGGAGACAGGAGAATGTATGGGCTCCTGTCAGATATATATTATTGGAGACAGGAGAATGTATGGGCTCCTGTCAGATATATATTATTGGAGGCAGCAGAATGTATGGGCTCCTGTCAGGTATATATTATTGGAAGCTGGAGAATGTATGGGCTCCTGTCAGATATATATTATTGGAGGCAGGAGAATCCATGGGCTCCTGTCAGATATATATTATTGGAGACAGGAGAATGTATGGCCTCCTGTCAGGTATATATTATTGGAGGCAGGAGAATGTATGGGCTCCTGTCAGGTATATATTATTGGAGGCAGGAGAATGTATGGGGTCCTGTCAGGTATATATTATTGGAGACAGGAGAATGTATGGGCTCCTGTCAGATATATATTATTGGAGACAGGAGAATGTATGGCCTCCTGTCAGGTATATATTATTGGAGGCAGGAGAATGTATGGGCTCCTGTCAGGTATATATTATTGGAGGCAGCAGAATGTATGGGCTCCTGTCAGGTATATATTATTGGAGGCAGCAGAATCTATGGGCTCCTGACAGATATATATTATTGGAGGCTGCAGAATCTATGGGCTCCTGTCAGGTATATATTATTGGAGACCGCAGAGTGTATGGGCTCCTGTCAGGTATATATTATTGGAGGCAGCAGAATCTATGGGCTCCTGACATATATTATTGGAGGCAGCAGAATGTATGGGCTCCTGTCAGGTATATATTATTGGAGTCAGCAGAATGTATGGGCTCCTGTCAGGTATATATTATTGGAGGCAGCAGAATGTATGGGCTCCTGTCAGGTATATATTATTGGAGGCAGCAGAATGGATGGGCTCCTGTCAGGTATATATTATTGGAGGCAGCAGAATGTATGGGCTCCTGTCAGGTATATATTATTGGAGGCAGCAGAATGTATGGGCTCCTGTCAGGTATATATTATTGGAGGCAGCAGAATGTATGGGCTCCTGTCAGGTATATATTATTGGAGGCAGCAGGATGTATGGGCTCCTGTCAGGTATATATTATTGGAGGCAGCAGAATCTATGGGCTCCTGACAGATATATATTATTGGAGGCAGCAGAATCTATGGGCTCCTGTCAGGTATATATTATTGGAGGCAGCAGAATCTATGGGCTCCTGTCAGGTATATATTATTGGAGGCAGCAGAATGTATGGGCTCCTGTCTGGTATATATTATTGGAGGCAGGAGAATGTATGGGCTCCTGTCAGGTATATATTATTGGAGGCAACAGAATCTATGGGCTCCTGACATATATTATTGGAGGCAGCAGAATGTATGGGCTCCTGTCAGGTATATATGATTGGAGGCAGCAGAATCTATGGGCTCCTGTCAGGTATATATTATTGGAGGCAGCAGAATCTATGGGCTCCTGACAGATATATATTATTGGAGGCAGCAGAATGTATGGGCTCCTGTCAGGTATATATTATTGGAGGCAGGAGAATGTATGGGGTCCTGTCAGGTATATATTATTGGAGACAGGAGAATGTATGGGCTCCTGTCAGATATATATTATTGAAGACAGGAGAATATATGGCCTCCTGTCAGGTATATATTATTGGAGGCAGGAGAATGTATGGGCTCCTGTCAGGTATATATTATTGGAGGCAACAGAATGTATGGGCTCCTGTCAGGTATATATTATTGGAGGCAGCAGAATCTATGTGCTCCTGACAGATATATATTATTGGAGGCAGCAGAATCTATGGGCTCCTGTCAGGTATATATTATTGGAGGCAGGAGAATCTATGGGCTCCTGTCAGGTATATATTATTGGAGGCAGCAGAATGTATGGGCTCCTGTCAGGTATATATTATTGGAGGCAGGAGAATGTATGGGCTCCTGTCAGGTATATATTATTGGAGGGAGCAGAATCTATGGGCTCCTGACAGATATATATTATTGGAGGCAGCAGAATCTATGGGCTCCTGTCAGGTATATATTATTGGAGGCTGGAGAATGTATGGGCTCTTGTCAGGTATATATTATTGGAGGCAGGAGAATGTATGGGCTCCTGTCAGGTATATATTATTGGAGGCAGCAGAATCTATGGGCTCCTGTGAGGTATATATTATTGGAGACAGGAGAATGTATGGGCTCCTGTCAGGTATATATTATTGGAGGCAGGAGAATGTATGGGGTCCTGTCAGGTATATATTATCTGAGGCAGGAGAATGTATGGGCTCCTGTCAGGTATATATTATTGGAGGCAGCAGAATGTATGGGCTCCTGTCAGGTATATATTATTGGAGGCAGGAGAATCTATGGGCTCCTGTCAGGTATATATTATTGGAGGCAGGAGAATGTATGGGGTCCTGTCAGGTATGTATTATTGGAGGCAGCAGAATCTATGGGCGACTGTCAGGTATATATTATTGGAGGCAGCAGAATCTATGGGCTCCTGACAGATATATATTATTGGAGGCAGCAGAATCTATGGGCTCCTGTCAGGTATATATTATTGGAGGCAGCAGAGTGTATGGGCTCCTGTCAGGTATATAGTATTGGAGGCAGCAGAATCTATGGGCTCCTGTCAGGTATATATTATTGGAGGCAGGAGAATCTATGGGCTCCTGTCAGGTATATATTATTGGAGGCAGGAGAATGTATGGGCTCCTGTCAGGTATATATTATTGGAGGCAGGAGAATGTATGGGGTCCTGTCAGGTATATATTATTGGAGACAGGAGAATGTATGGGCTCCTGTCAGATATATATTATTGGAGACAGGAGAATGTATGGGCTCCTGTCAGGTATATATTATTGGAGGCAGCAGAATGTATGGGCTCCTGTCAGGTATATATTATTGGAAGCAGGAGAATCTATGGGCTCCTGTCAGGTATATATTATTGGAGGCTGCAGAATCTATGGGCTCCTGTCAGGTATATATTATTGGAGGCAGAAGAATGTATGGGCTCCTGTCAGGTATATATTATTGGAGGCAGCAGAATCTATGGGCTCCTGTCAGGTATATAGTATTGGAGGCAGCAGAATCTATGGGCTCCTGTCAGGTATATAGTATTGGAGTCACCAGAATCTATGGGCTCCTACCAGGTATATATTATTGGAGGCAGCAGAATGTATGGGCTCCTGTCAGGTATATATTATTGGAGGCAGCAGAATCTATGGGCTCCTGTCAGGTATATATTATTGGAGGCAGGAAAATGTATGGCCTCCTGTCAGGTATATATTATTGGAGGCAGGAGAATGTATGGGCTACTGTCAGGTATATAATATTGGAGACAGGAGAATGTATGGGCTCCTGTCAGATATATATTATTGGAGACAGGAGAATGTATGGGCTCCTGTCAGATATATATTATTGGAGGCAGCAGAATGTATGGGCACCTGTCAGGTATATATTATTGGAGGCAGCAGAATCTTTGGGCTCCTGTCAGGTATATATTATTGGAGGCAGGAAAATGTATGGCCTCCTGTCAGGTATATATTATTGGAGGCAGGAGAATGTATGGGGTCCTGTCAGGTATATAATATTGGAGACAGGAGAATGTATGGGCTCCTGTCAGATATATATTATTGGAGACAGGAGAATGTATGGGCTCCTGTCAGATATATATTATTGGAGGCAGCAGAATGAATGGGCACCTGTCAGGTATATATTATTGGAAGCTGGAGAATGTATGGGGTCCTGTCAGGTATATAATATTGGAGACAGGAGAATGTATGGGCTCCTGTCAGATATATATTATTGGAGACAGGAGAATGTATGGGCTCCTGTCAGATATATATTATTGGAGGCAGCAGAATGTATGGGCTCCTGTCAGGTATATATTATTGGAAGCTGGAGAATGTATGGGCTCCTGTCAGATATATATTATTGGAGGCAGGAGAATCCATGGGCTCCTGTCAGATATATATTATTGGAGACAGGAGAATGTATGGCCTCCTGTCAGGTATATATTATTGGAGGCAGGAGAATGTATGGGCTCCTGTCAGGTATATATTATTGGAGGCAGGAGAATGTATGGGGTCCTGTCAGGTATATATTATTGGAGACAGGAGAATGTATGGGCTCCTGTCAGATATATATTATTGGAGACAGGAGAATGTATGGCCTCCTGTCAGGTATATATTATTGGAGGCAGGAGAATGTATGGGCTCCTGTCAGGTATATATTATTGGAGGCAGCAGAATGTATGGGCTCCTGTCAGGTATATATTATTGGAGGCAGCAGAATCTATGGGCTCCTGACAGATATATATTATTGGAGGCTGCAGAATCTATGGGCTCCTGTCAGGTATATATTATTGGAGACCGCAGAGTGTATGGGCTCCTGTCAGGTATATATTATTGGAGGCAGCAGAATCTATGGGCTCCTGACATATATTATTGGAGGCAGCAGAATGTATGGGCTCCTGTCAGGTATATATTATTGGAGTCAGCAGAATGTATGGGCTCCTGTCAGGTATATATTATTGGAGGCAGCAGAATGTATGGGCTCCTGTCAGGTATATATTATTGGAGGCAGCAGAATGGATGGGCTCCTGTCAGGTATATATTATTGGAGGCAGCAGAATGTATGGGCTCCTGTCAGGTATATATTATTGGAGGCAGCAGAATGTATGGGCTCCTGTCAGGTATATATTATTGGAGGCAGCAGAATGTATGGGCTCCTGTCAGGTATATATTATTGGAGGCAGCAGGATGTATGGGCTCCTGTCAGGTATATATTATTGGAGGCAGCAGAATCTATGGGCTCCTGACAGATATATATTATTGGAGGCAGCAGAATCTATGGGCTCCTGTCAGGTATATATTATTGGAGGCAGCAGAATCTATGGGCTCCTGTCAGGTATATATTATTGGAGGCAGCAGAATGTATGGGCTCCTGTCTGGTATATATTATTGGAGGCAGGAGAATGTATGGGCTCCTGTCAGGTATATATTATTGGAGGCAACAGAATCTATGGGCTCCTGACATATATTATTGGAGGCAGCAGAATGTATGGGCTCCTGTCAGGTATATATGATTGGAGGCAGCAGAATCTATGGGCTCCTGTCAGGTATATATTATTGGAGGCAGCAGAATCTATGGGCTCCTGACAGATATATATTATTGGAGGCAGCAGAATGTATGGGCTCCTGTCAGGTATATATTATTGGAGGCAGGAGAATGTATGGGGTCCTGTCAGGTATATATTATTGGAGACAGGAGAATGTATGGGCTCCTGTCAGATATATATTATTGAAGACAGGAGAATATATGGCCTCCTGTCAGGTATATATTATTGGAGGCAGGAGAATGTATGGGCTCCTGTCAGGTATATATTATTGGAGGCAACAGAATGTATGGGCTCCTGTCAGGTATATATTATTGGAGGCAGCAGAATCTATGTGCTCCTGACAGATATATATTATTGGAGGCAGCAGAATCTATGGGCTCCTGTCAGGTATATATTATTGGAGGCAGGAGAATCTATGGGCTCCTGTCAGGTATATATTATTGGAGGCAGCAGAATGTATGGGCTCCTGTCAGGTATATATTATTGGAGGCAGGAGAATGTATGGGCTCCTGTCAGGTATATATTATTGGAGGGAGCAGAATCTATGGGCTCCTGACAGATATATATTATTGGAGGCAGCAGAATCTATGGGCTCCTGTCAGGTATATATTATTGGAGGCTGGAGAATGTATGGGCTCTTGTCAGGTATATATTATTGGAGGCAGGAGAATGTATGGGCTCCTGTCAGGTATATATTATTGGAGGCAGCAGAATCTATGGGCTCCTGTGAGGTATATATTATTGGAGACAGGAGAATGTATGGGCTCCTGTCAGGTATATATTATTGGAGGCAGGAGAATGTATGGGGTCCTGTCAGGTATATATTATCTGAGGCAGGAGAATGTATGGGCTCCTGTCAGGTATATATTATTGGAGGCAGCAGAATGTATGGGCTCCTGTCAGGTATATATTATTGGAGGCAGGAGAATCTATGGGCTCCTGTCAGGTATATATTATTGGAGGCAGGAGAATGTATGGGGTCCTGTCAGGTATGTATTATTGGAGGCAGCAGAATCTATGGGCGACTGTCAGGTATATATTATTGGAGGCAGCAGAATCTATGGGCTCCTGACAGATATATATTATTGGAGGCAGCAGAATCTATGGGCTCCTGTCAGGTATATATTATTGGAGGCAGCAGAGTGTATGGGCTCCTGTCAGGTATATAGTATTGGAGGCAGCAGAATCTATGGGCTCCTGTCAGGTATATATTATTGGAGGCAGGAGAATCTATGGGCTCCTGTCAGGTATATATTATTGGAGGCAGGAGAATGTATGGGCTCCTGTCAGGTATATATTATTGGAGGCAGGAGAATGTATGGGGTCCTGTCAGGTATATATTATTGGAGACAGGAGAATGTATGGGCTCCTGTCAGATATATATTATTGGAGACAGGAGAATGTATGGGCTCCTGTCAGGTATATATTATTGGAGGCAGCAGAATGTATGGGCTCCTGTCAGGTATATATTATTGGAGGCAGGAGAATGTATGGGGTCCTGTCAGGTATATATTATTGGAGACAGGAGAATGTATGGCCTCCTGTCAGGTATATATTATTGGAGGCTGGAGAATGTATGTGGTCCTGTCAGGTATATATTATTGGAGACAGGAGAATGTATGGGCTCCTGTCAGATATATATTATTGGAGGCAGCAGAATGTATGGGCTCCTGTCAGGTATATATTATTGGAGGCAGGAGAATGTATGGGGTCCTGTCAGGTATATATTATTGGAGACTGGAGAATGTATGGGCTCCTGTAAGATATATATTATTGGAGGCAGGAGAATCTATGGGCTCCTGTCAGATATATATTATTGGAGACAGGAGTATGTATGGCCTCCTGTCAGATATATATTATTGGAGGCAGCAGAATGTATGGGCTCCTGTCAGGTATATATTATTGGAGGCAGCAGAATGTATGGGCTCCTGTCAGATATATATTATTGGAGACAGGAGAATGTATGGCCTCCTGTCAGGTATATATTATTGGAGGCAGGAGAATGTATGAGCTCCTGTCAGGTATATATTATTGGAGGCAGCAGAATCTATGGGCTCCTGACAGATATATATTATTGGAGGCAGCAGAATCTATGGGCTCCTGTCAGGTATATATTATTGGAGGCAGCAGAGTGTATGAGCTCCTGTCAGGTATATATTATTGGAGGCAGCAGAATCTATGGGCTCCTGTCAGGTATATATTATTGGAGGCAGCAGAATGTATGGGCTCCTGTTAGGTATATATTATTGGAGGCAGCAGAATGTATGGGCTCCTGTCAGGTATATATTATTGGAGGCAGCAGAATCTATGGGGTCCTGACAGATATATATTATTGGAGGCAGCAGAATCTATGGGCTCCTGTCAGGTATATATTATTGGAGGCAGCAGAATCTATGGGCTCCTGTTAGGTATATATTATTGGAGGCAGCAGAATCTATGGGCTCCTGTCAGGTATATATTATTGGAGGCAACAGAATCTATGGGCTCCTGACAGATATATATTATTAGAGGCAGCAGAATCTATGGGCTCCTGTCAGGTATATATTATTGGAGGCAGCAGAATCTATGGGCTCCTGTCAGGTATATATTATTGGAGGCAGCAGAATCTATGGGCTCCTGTCAGGTATATATTATTGGAGGCAGCAGAATGTATGGGCTCCTGTCTGGTATATATTATTGGAGGCAGGAGAATGTATGGGCTCCTGTCAGGTATATATTATTGGAGGCAACAGAATCTATGGGCTCCTGACATATATTATTGGAGGCAGCAGAATGTATGGGCTCCTGTCAGGTATATATGATTGGAGGCAGCAGAATCTATGGGCTCCTGTCAGGTATATATTATTGGAGGCAGCAGAATCTATGGGCTCCTGACAGATATATATTATTGGAGGCAGCAGAATGTATGGGCTCCTGTCAGGTATATATTATTGGAGGCAGGAGAATGTATGGGGTCCTGTCAGGTATATATTATTGGAGACAGGAGAATGTATGGGCTCCTGTCAGATATATATTATTGAAGACAGGAGAATATATGGCCTCCTGTCAGGTATATATTATTGGAGGCAGGAGAATGTATGGGCTCCTGTCAGGTATATATTATTGGAGGCAACAGAATGTATGGGCTCCTGTCAGGTATATATTATTGGAGGCAGCAGAATCTATGTGCTCCTGACAGATATATATTATTGGAGGCAGCAGAATCTATGGGCTCCTGTCAGGTATATATTATTGGAGGCAGGAGAATCTATGGGCTCCTGTCAGGTATATATTATTGGAGGCAGCAGAATGTATGGGCTCCTGTCAGGTATATATTATTGGAGGCAGGAGAATGTATGGGCTCCTGTCAGGTATATATTATTGGAGGGAGCAGAATCTATGGGCTCCTGACAGATATATATTATTGGAGGCAGCAGAATCTATGGGCTCCTGTCAGGTATATATTATTGGAGGCTGGAGAATGTATGGGCTCTTGTCAGGTATATATTATTGGAGGCAGGAGAATGTATGGGCTCCTGTCAGGTATATATTATTGGAGGCAGCAGAATCTATGGGCTCCTGTGAGGTATATATTATTGGAGACAGGAGAATGTATGGGCTCCTGTCAGGTATATATTATTGGAGGCAGGAGAATGTATGGGGTCCTGTCAGGTATATATTATCTGAGGCAGGAGAATGTATGGGCTCCTGTCAGGTATATATTATTGGAGGCAGCAGAATGTATGGGCTCCTGTCAGGTATATATTATTGGAGGCAGGAGAATCTATGGGCTCCTGTCAGGTATATATTATTGGAGGCAGGAGAATGTATGGGGTCCTGTCAGGTATGTATTATTGGAGGCAGCAGAATCTATGGGCGACTGTCAGGTATATATTATTGGAGGCAGCAGAATCTATGGGCTCCTGACAGATATATATTATTGGAGGCAGCAGAATCTATGGGCTCCTGTCAGGTATATATTATTGGAGGCAGCAGAGTGTATGGGCTCCTGTCAGGTATATAGTATTGGAGGCAGCAGAATCTATGGGCTCCTGTCAGGTATATATTATTGGAGGCAGGAGAATCTATGGGCTCCTGTCAGGTATATATTATTGGAGGCAGGAGAATGTATGGGCTCCTGTCAGGTATATATTATTGGAGGCAGGAGAATGTATGGGGTCCTGTCAGGTATATATTATTGGAGACAGGAGAATGTATGGGCTCCTGTCAGATATATATTATTGGAGACAGGAGAATGTATGGGCTCCTGTCAGGTATATATTATTGGAGGCAGCAGAATGTATGGGCTCCTGTCAGGTATATATTATTGGAGGCAGGAGAATGTATGGGGTCCTGTCAGGTATATATTATTGGAGACAGGAGAATGTATGGCCTCCTGTCAGGTATATATTATTGGAGGCTGGAGAATGTATGTGGTCCTGTCAGGTATATATTATTGGAGACAGGAGAATGTATGGGCTCCTGTCAGATATATATTATTGGAGGCAGCAGAATGTATGGGCTCCTGTCAGGTATATATTATTGGAGGCAGGAGAATGTATGGGGTCCTGTCAGGTATATATTATTGGAGACTGGAGAATGTATGGGCTCCTGTAAGATATATATTATTGGAGGCAGGAGAATCTATGGGCTCCTGTCAGATATATATTATTGGAGACAGGAGTATGTATGGCCTCCTGTCAGATATATATTATTGGAGGCAGCAGAATGTATGGGCTCCTGTCAGGTATATATTATTGGAGGCAGCAGAATGTATGGGCTCCTGTCAGATATATATTATTGGAGACAGGAGAATGTATGGCCTCCTGTCAGGTATATATTATTGGAGGCAGGAGAATGTATGAGCTCCTGTCAGGTATATATTATTGGAGGCAGCAGAATCTATGGGCTCCTGACAGATATATATTATTGGAGGCAGCAGAATCTATGGGCTCCTGTCAGGTATATATTATTGGAGGCAGCAGAGTGTATGAGCTCCTGTCAGGTATATATTATTGGAGGCAGCAGAATCTATGGGCTCCTGTCAGGTATATATTATTGGAGGCAGCAGAATGTATGGGCTCCTGTTAGGTATATATTATTGGAGGCAGCAGAATGTATGGGCTCCTGTCAGGTATATATTATTGGAGGCAGCAGAATCTATGGGGTCCTGACAGATATATATTATTGGAGGCAGCAGAATCTATGGGCTCCTGTCAGGTATATATTATTGGAGGCAGCAGAATCTATGGGCTCCTGTTAGGTATATATTATTGGAGGCAGCAGAATCTATGGGCTCCTGTCAGGTATATATTATTGGAGGCAACAGAATCTATGGGCTCCTGACAGATATATATTATTAGAGGCAGCAGAATCTATGGGCTCCTGTCAGGTATATATTATTGGAGGCAGCAGAATGTATGGGCTCCTGTCAGGTATATATTATTGGAGGCAGCAGAATGTATGGGCTCCTGTCAGGTATATATTATTGGAGGCAGGAGAATCTATGGGCTCTTGTCAGGTATATATTATTGGAGGCAGGAGAATGTATGGGCTCCAGTCAGGTATATATTATTGGAGGCAACAGAATCTATGGGCTCCTGACATATATTATTGGAGGCATCAGAATGTATGGGCTCCTGTCAGGTATATATTATTGGAGGCAGGAGAATGTATGGGGTCCTGTCAGGTATATATTATTGGAGACAGGAGAATGTATGGGCTCCTGTCAGATATATATTATTGGAGACAGGAGAATGTATGGCCTCCTGTCAGGTATATATTATTGGAGGCAGTAAAATGTATGAGCTCCTGTCAGGTATATATTATTGGAGGCAGCAGAATGTATGGGCTCCTGTCAGGTATATATTATTGGAGGCAGCAGAATGTATGGGCTCCTGACAGATATATATTATTGGAGGCAGCAGAATCTATGGGCTCCTGTCAGGTATATATTATTGGAGGCAGCAGAATCTATGGGCTCCTGTCAGGTATATATTATTGGAGGCAGCAGAATCTATGGGCTCCTGTCAGGTATATATTATTGGAGGCAGCAGAATGTATGGGCTCCTGTCAGGTATATATTATTGGAGGCAGGAGAATGTATGGGGTCCTGTCAGGTATATATTATTGGAGACAGGAGAATGTATGGGCTCCTGTCAGATATATATTATTGGAGACAGGAGAATGTATGGCCTCCTGTCAGGTATACATTATTGGAGGCAGTAGAATGTATGCGCTCCTGTCAGGTATATATTATTGGAGGCAGCAGAATGTATGGGCTCCTGTCAGGTATATATTATTGGAGGCAGCAGAATGTATGGGCTCCTGACAGATATATATTATTGGAGGCAGCAGAATCTATGGGCTACTGTCAGGTATATATTATTGGAGGCAGCAGAATCTATGGGCTCCTGTCAGGTATATATTATTGGAGGCAGCAGAATCTATGGGCTCCTGTCAGGTATATATTATTGGAGGCAGCAGAATGTATGGGCTCCTGTCAGGTATATATTATTGGAGGCAGCAGAATGTATGGGCTCCTGTCAGGTATATATTATTGGAGGCAGCAGAATGTATGGGCTCCTGTCAGGTATATATTATTGGAGGCAGGAGAATGTATGGGCTCCTGTCAGGTATATATTATTGGAGGCAACAGAATCTATGGGTTCCTGACATATATTATTGGAGGCAGCAGAATGTATTGGCTCCTGTCAGGTATATATTATTGGAGGCAGCAGAATGTATGGGCTCCTGTCAGGTATATATTATTGGAGGCAGCAGAATGTATGGGCTCCTGACAGATATATATTATTGGAGACAGCAGAATGTATGGGCTCCTGTCAGGTATATATTATTGGAGGCAGCAGAATGTATGGGCTCCTGTCAGGTATATATTATTGGAGGCAAAAGAATGTATGGGCTCCTGTCAGATATATATTATTGGAGACAGGAGAATGTATGGCCTCCTGTCAGGTATATATTATTGGAGGCAGGAGAATGTATGGGCTCCTGTGAGGTATATATTATTGGAGGCAGCAGAATGTATGGGGTCCTGTCAGGTATATATTATTGGAGGCAGCAGAATCTATGGGCTCCTGTCAGGTATATATTATTGGAGGCAGCAGAATCTATGGGCTCCTGTCAGGTATATATTATTGGAGGCAGCAGAATCTATGGGCTCCTGACAGATATATATTATTAGAGGCAGCAGAATCTATGGGCTCCTGTCAGGTATATATTATCTGAGGCAGGAGAATGTATGGGCTCCTGTCAGGTATATATTATTGGAGGCAGCAGAATGTATGGGCTCCTGTCAGGTATATGTTATTGGAGGCAGGAGAATATATGGGGTCCTGTCAGGTATGTATTATTGGAGGCAGCAGAATCTATGGGCTCCTGTCAGGTATATATTATTGGAGGCAGGAGAATGTATGGGCTCCTGTCGGGTATATATTATTGGAGGCAGCAGAATGTATGGGCTCCTGTCAGGTATATATTATTGGAGTCAGCAGAATCTATGGGCTCCTGTCAGGTATATATTATTGGAGGCAGGAGAATGTATGGGCTCCTGTCAGGTATATATTATTGGAGGCAGCAGAATGTATGGGCTCCTGACAGATATATATTATTGGAGGTAGGAGAATGTATGGGCTCCTGACAGATATATATTATTGGAGGCAGCAGAATCTATGGGCTCCTGTCAAGTATATATTATTAGAAGCATGAGAATCTATGGGCTCCTGTCAGGTATATATTATTGGAGGTAGGAGAATGTATGGGATCCTGACAGATATATATTATTGGAGGCAGCAGAATCTATGGGCTCCTGTCAGGTATATATTATTGGAGGCAGCAGAATCTATGGGCTCCTGTCAGGTATATATTATTGGAGGCAGCAGAATCTATGGGCTCCTGTCAGGTATATAGTATTGGAGGCAGCAGAATCTATGGGCTCCTACCAGGTATATATTATTGGAGGCAGCAGAATCTATGGGCTCCTACCAGGTATATATTATTGGAGGCAGCAGAATGTATGGGCTCCTGTCAGGTATATATTATTGGAGGCAGCAGAATCTATGGGCTCCTGTCAGGTATATATTATTGGAGGCAGCAGAATCTATGCGCTCCTGACAGATATATATTATTGGAGGCAGCAGAATCTATGGGCTCCTGTCAGGTATATATTATTGGAGGCAGCAGAATCTATGGGCTCCTGTTAGGTATATATTATTGGAGGCAGCAGAATGTATGGGCTCCTGTCAGGTATATATTATTGGAGGCAGGAGAATGTATGGGCTCCTGTCAGGTATATATTATTGGAGGCAGCAGAATCTATGGGCTCCTGACAGATATATATTATTGGAGGCAGCAGAATCTATGGGCTCCTGTCAGGTATATATTATTGGAGGCTGGAGAATGTATGGGCTCTTGTCAGGTATATATTATTGGAGGCAGGAGAATGTATGGGCTCCTGTCAGGTATATATTATTGGAGGCAGCAGAATCTATGGGCTCCTGTGAGGTATATATTATTGGAGACAGGAGAATGTATGGGCTCCTGTCAGGTATATATTATTGCATGCAGGAGAATGTATGGGGTCCTGTCAGGTATATATTATCTGAGGCAGGAGAATGTATGGGCTCCTGTCAGGTATATATTATTGGAGGCAGCAGAATGTATGGGCTCCTGTCAGGTATATATTATTGGAGGCAGGAGAATGTATGGGGTCCTGTCAGGTATGTATTATTGGAGGCAGCAGAATCTATGGGCTCCTGTCAGGTATATATTATTGGAGGCAGCAGAATCTATGGGCTCCTGTCAGGTATATATTATTGGAGGCAGCAGAATCTATGGGCTCCTGACAGATATATATTATTGGAGGCAGCAGAATCTATGGGCTCCTGTCAGGTATATATTATTGGAGGCAGCAGAGTGTATGGGCTCCTGTCAGGTATATAGTATTGGAGGCAGCAGAATCTATGGGCTCCTGTCAGGTATATATTATTGGAGGCAGGAGAATCTATGGGCTCCTGTCAGGTGTATATTATTGGAGGCAGGAGAATGTATGGGCTCCTGTCAGGTATATATTATTGGAGGCAGGAGAATGTATGGGGTCCTGTCAGGTATATATTATTGGAGACAGGAGAATGTATGGGCTCCTGTCAGATATATATTATTGGAGACAGGAGAATGTTTGGCCTCCTGTCAGGTATATATTATTGGAGGCAGTAGAATGTATGAGCTCCTGTCAGGTATATATTATTGGAGACAGGAGAATGTATGGCCTCCTGTCAGGTATATATTATTGGAGGCAGGAGAATGTATGGGCTCCTGTCAGGTATATATTATTGGAGGCAGCAGAATGTATGGGCTCCTGTCAGGTATATATTATTGGAGGCAGCAGAATCTATGGGCTCCTGTCAGGTATATATTATTGGAGGCAGCAGAATGTATGGGCTCCTGTCAGGTATATATTATTGGAGGCAGGAGAATGTATGGGCTCCTGTCAGGTATATATTATTGGAGGCAGCAGAATCTATGGGCTCCTGACAGATATATATTATTGGAGGCAGCAGAATCTATGGGCTCCTGTCAGGTATATATTATTGGAGGCTGGAGAATGTATGGGCTCTTGTCAGGTATATATTATTGGAGGCAGGAGAATGTATGGGCTCCTGTCAGGTATATATTATTGGAGGCAGCAGAATCTATGGGCTCCTGTGAGGTATATATTATTGGAGACAGGAGAATGTATGGGCTCCTGTCAGGTATATATTATTGCAGGCAGGAGAATGTATGGGGTCCTGTCAGGTATATATTATCTGAGGCAGGAGAATGTATGGGCTCCTGTCAGGTATATATTATTGGAGGCAGCAGAATGTATGGGCTCCTGTCAGGTATATATTATTGGAGGCAGGAGAATGTATGGGGTCCTGTCAGGTATGTATTATTGGAGGCAGTAGAATCTATGGGCTCCTGTCAGGTATATATTATTGGAGGCAGCAGAATCTATGGGCTCCTGTCAGGTATATATTATTGGAGGCAGCAGAATCTATGGGCTCCTGACAGATATATATTATTGGAGGCAGCAGAATCTATGGGCTCCTGTCAGGTATATATTATTGGAGGCAGCAGAGTGTATGGGCTCCTGTCAGGTATATAGTATTGGAGGCAGCAGAATCTATGGGCTCCTGTCAGGTATATATTATTGGAGGCAGGAGAATCTATGGGCTCCTGTCAGGTATATATTATTGGAGGCAGGAGAATGTATGGGCTCCTGTCAGGTATATATTATTGGAGGCAGGAGAATGTATGGGGTCCTGTCAGGTATATATTATTGGAGACAGGAGAATGTATGGGCTCCTGTCAGATATATATTATTGGAGACAGGAGAATGTTTGGCCTCCTGTCAGGTATATATTATTGGAGGCAGTAGAATGTATGAGCTCCTGTCAGGTATATATTATTGGAGGCAGCAGAATGTATGGGCTCCTGTCAGGTATATATTATTGGAGGCAGCAGAATGTATGGGCTCCTGTCAGGTATATATTATTGGAGGCAGCAGAATCTATGGGCTCCTGACAGATATATATTATTGGAGGCAGCAGAATCTATGGGCTCCTGTCAGGTATATATTATTGGAGGCAGCAGAATCTATGGGCTCCTGTCAGGTAAATATTATTGGAGGCAGCAGAATCTATGGGCTCCTGTCAGGTATATATTATTGGAGGCAGCAGAATGTATGGGCTCCTGTCAGGTATATATTATTGGAAGCAGGAGAATCTATGGGCTCCTGTCAGGTATATATTATTGGAGGCTGCAGAATCTATGGGCTCCTGTCAGGTATATATTATTGGAGGCAGGAGAATGTATGGGCTCCTGTCAGGTATATATTATTGGAGGCAGCAGAATCTATGGGCTCCTGTCAGGTATATAGTATTGGAGGCAGCAGAATCTATGGGCTCCTGTCAGGTATATAGTATTGGAGTCAGCAGAATCTATGGGCTGCTACCAGGTATATATTATTGGAGGCAGCAGAATGTATGGGCTCCTGTCAGGTATATATTATTGGAGGCAGCAGAATCTATGGGCTCCTGTCAGGTATATATTATTGGAGGCAGGAAAATGTATGGCCTCCTGTCAGGTATATATTATTGGAGGCAGGAGAATGTATGGGCTACTGTCAGGTATATATTATTGGAGGCCGGAGAATGTATGGGGTCCTGTCAGGTATATAATATTGGAGACAGGAGAATGTATGGGCTCCTGTCAGATATATATTATTGGAGACAGGAGAATGTATGGGCTCCTGTCAGATATATATTATTGGAGGCAGCAGAATGTATGGGCTCCTGTCAGGTATATATTATTGGAAGCTGGAGAATGTATGGGGTCCTGTCAGGTATATAATATTGGAGACAGGAGAATGTATGGGCTCCTGTCAGATATATATTATTGGAGACAGGAGAATGTATGGGCTCCTGTCAGATATATATTATTGGAGGCAGCAGAATGTATGGGCTCCTGTCAGGTATATATTATTGGAAGCTGGAGAATGTATGGGCTCCTGTCAGATATATATTATTGGAGGCAGGAGAATCCATGGGCTCCTGTCAGATATATATTATTGGAGACAGGAGAATGTATGGCCTCCTGTCAGGTATATATTATTGGAGGCAGGAGAATGTATGGGCTCCTGTCAGGTATATATTATTGGAGGCAGGAGAATGTATGGGGTCCTGTCAGGTATATATTATTGGAGACAGGAGAATGTATGGGCTCCTGTCAGATATATATTATTGGAGACAGGAGAATGTATGGCCTCCTGTCAGGTATATATTATTGGAGGCAGGAGAATGTATGGGCTCCTGTCAGGTATATATTATTGGAGGCAGCAGAATGTATGGGCTCCTGTCAGGTATATATTATTGGAGGCAGCAGAATCTATGGGCTCCTGACAGATATATATTATTGGAGGCTGCAGAATCTATGGGCTCCTGTCAGGTATATATTATTGGAGACCGCAGAGTGTATGGGCTCCTGTCAGGTATATATTATTGGAGGCAGCAGAATCTATGGGCTCCTGACATATATTATTGGAGGCAGCAGAATGTATGGGCTCCTGTCAGGTATATATTATTGGAGTCAGCAGAATGTATGGGCTCCTGTCAGGTATATATTATTGGAGGCAGCAGAATGTATGGGCTCCTGTCAGGTATATATTATTGGAGGCAGCAGAATCTATGGGCTCCTGTCAGGTATATATTATTGGAGGCAGCAGAATCTATGGGCTCCTGTCAGGTATATATTATTGGAGGCAGCAGAATGTATGGGCTCCTGTCAGGTATATATTATTGGAGGCAGCAGAATGTATGGGCTCCTGTCAGGTATATATTATTGGAGGCAGCAGGATGTATGGGCTCCTGTCAGGTATATATTATTGGAGGCAGCAGAATCTATGGGCTCCTGACAGATATATATTATTGGAGGCAGCAGAATCTATGGGCTCCTGTCAGGTATATATTATTGGAGGCAGCAGAATCTATGGGCTCCTGTCAGGTATATATTATTGGAGTCAGCAGAATGTATGGGCTCCTGTCTGGTATATATTATTGGAGGCAGGAGAATGTATGGGCTCCTGTCAGGTATATATTATTGGACGCAACAGAATCTATGGGCTCCTGACATATATTATTGGAGGCAGCAGAATGTATGGGCTCCTGTCAGGTATATATGATTGGAGGCAGCAGAATCTATGGGCTCCTGTCAGGTATATATTATTGGAGGCAGCAGAATCTATGGGCTCCTGACAGATATATATTATTGGAGGCATCAGAATGTATGGGCTCCTGTCAGGTATATATTATTGGAGGCAGGAGAATGTATGGGGTCCTGTCAGGTATATATTATTGGAGACAGGAGAATGTATGGGCTCCTGTCAGATATATATTATTGGAGACAGGAGAATGTATGGCCTCCTGTCAGGTATATATTATTGGAGGCAGGAGAATGTATGGGCTCCTGTCAGGTATATATTATTGGAGGCAACAGAATGTATGGGCTCCTGTCAGGTATATATTATTGGAGGCAGCAGAATCTATGGGCTCCTGACAGATATATATTATTGGAGGCAGCAGAATCTATGGGCTCCTGTCAGGTATATATTATTGGAGGCTGGAGAATGTATGGGCTCTTGTCAGGTATATATTATTGGAGGCAGGAGAATGTATGGGCTCCTGTCAGGTATATATTATTGGAGGCAGCAGAATCTATGGGCTCCTGTGAGGTATATATTATTGGAGACAGGAGAATGTATGGGCTCCTGTCAGGTATATATTATTGGAGGCAGGAGAATGTATGGGGTCCTGTCAGGTATATATTATCTGAGGCAAGAGAATGTATGGGCTCCTGTCAGGTATATATTATTGGAGGCAGCAGAATGTATGGGCTCCTGTCAGGTATATATTATTGGAGGCAGGAGAATGTATGGGGTCCTGTCAGGTATGTATTATTGGAGGCAGCAGAATCTATGGGCGACTGTCAGGTATATATTATTGGAGGCAGCAGAATCTATGGGCTCCTGACAGATATATATTATTGGAGGCAGCAGAATCTATGGGCTCCTGTCAGGTATATATTATTGGAGGCAGCAGAGTGTATGGGCTCCTGTCAGGTATATAGTATTGGAGGCAGCAGAATCTATGGGCTCCTGTCAGGTATATATTATTGGAGGCAGGAGAATCTATGGGCTCCTGTCAGGTATATATTATTGGAGGCAGGAGAATGTATGGGCTCCTGTCAGGTATATATTATTGGAGGCAGGAGAATGTATGGGGTCCTGTCAGGTATATATTATTGGAGACAGGAGAATGTATGGGCTCCTGTCAGATATATATTATTGGAGACAGGAGAATGTATGGGCTCCTGTCAGGTATATATTATTGGAGGCAGCAGAATGTATGGGCTCCTGTCAGGTATATATTATTGGAGGCAGGAGAATGTATGGGGTCCTGTCAGGTATATATTATTGGAGACAGGAGAATGTATGGCCTCCTGTCAGGTATATATTATTGGAGGCTGGAGAATGTATGTGGTCCTGTCAGGTATATATTATTGGAGACAGGAGAATGTATGGGCTCCTGTCAAATATATATTATTGGAGGCAGCAGAATGTATGGGCTCCTGTCAGGTATATATTATTGGAGGCAGGAGAATGTATGGGGTCCTGTCAGGTATATATTATTGGAGACTGGAGAATGTATGGGCTCCTGTAAGATATATATTATTGGAGGCAGGAGAATCTATGGGCTCCTGTCAGATATATATTATTGGAGACAATAGTATGTATGGCCTCCTGTCAGATATATATTATTGGAGGCAGCAGAATGTATGGGCTCCTGTCAGGTATATATTATTGGAGGCAGCAGAATGTATGGGCTCCTGTCAGGTATATATTATTGGAGTCAGCAGAATCTATGGGCTCCTGTCAGATATATATTATTGGAGACAGGAGAATGTATGGCCTCCTGTCAGGTATATATTATTGGAGGCAGGAGAATGTATGAGCTCCTGTCAGGTATATATTATTGGAGGCAGCAGAATCTATGGGCTCCTGTCAGGTATATATTATTGGAGGCAGCAGAATGTATGGGCTCCTGTTAGGTATATATTATTGGAAGCAGCAGAATGTATGGGCTCCTGTCAGGTATATATTATTGGAGGCAGCAGAATCTATGGGGTCCTGACAGATATATATTATTGGAGGCAGCAGAATCTATGGGCTCCTGTCAGGTATATATTATTGGAGGCAGCAGAATCTATGGGCTCCTGTTAGGTATATATTATTGGAGGCAGCAGAATCTATGGGCTCCTGTCAGGTATATATTATTGGAGGCAGCAGAATCTATGGGCTCCTGACAGATATATATTATTAGAGGCAGCAGAATCTATGGGCTCCTGTCAGGTATATATTATTGGAGGCAGCAGAATGTATGGGCTCCTGTCAGGTATATATTATTGGAGGCAGCAGAATGTATGGGCTCCTGTCAGGTATATATTATTGGAGGCAGGAGAATCTATGGGCTCTTGTCAGGTATATATTATTGGAGGCAGGAGAATGTATGGGCTCCAGTCAGGTATATATTATTGGAGGCAACAGAATCTATGGGCTCCTGACATATATTATTGGAGGCATCAGAATGTATGGGCTCCTGTCAGGTATATATTATTGGAGGCAGGAGAATGTATGGGGTCCTGTCAGGTATATATTATTGGAGACAGGAGAATGTATGGGCTCCTGTCAGATATATATTATTGGAGACAGGAGAATGTATGGCCTCCTGTCAGGTATATATTATTGGAGGCAGTAGAATGTATGAGCTCCTGTCAGGTATATATTATTGGAGGCAGCAGAATGTATGGGCTCCTGTCAGGTATATATTATTGGAGGCAGCAGAATGTATGGGCTCCTGACAGATATATATTATTGGAGGCAGCAGAATCTATGGGCTCCTGTCAGGTATATATTATTGGAGGCAGCAGAATCTATGGGCTCCTGTCAGGTATATATTATTGGAGGCAGCAGAATCTATGGGCTCCTGTCAGGTATATAATATTGGAGGCAGCAGAATGTATGGGCTCCTGTCAGGTATATATTATTGGAGGCAGGAGAATGTATGGGGTCCTGTCAGGTATATATTGGAGACAGGAGAATGTATGGGCTCCTGTCAGATATATATTATTGGAGACAGGAGAATGTATGGCCTCCTGTCAGGTATATATTATTGGAGGCAGTAGAATGTATGAGCTCCTGTCAGGTATATATTATTGGAGGCAGCAGAATGTATTGGCTCCTGTCAGGTATATATTATTGGAGGCAGCAGAATGTATGGGCTCATGACAGATATATATTATTGGAGGCAGCAGAATCTATGGGCTCCTGTCAGGTATATATTATTGGAGGCAGCAGAATCTATGGGCTCCTGTCAGGTATATATTATTGGAGGCAGCAGAATCGATGGGCTCCTGTCAGGTATATATTATTGGAGGCAGCAGAATGTATGGGCTCCTGTCAGGTATATATTATTGGAGGCAGCAGAATGTATGGGCTCCTGTCAGGTATATATTATTGGAGGCAGCAGAATGTATGGGCTCCTGTCAGGTATATATTATTGGAGGCAGGAGAATGTATGGGCTCCTGTCAGGTATATATTATTGGAGGCAACAGAATCTATGGGTTCCTGACATATATTATTGGAGGCAGCAGAATGTATTGGCTCCTGTCAGGTATATATTATTGGAGGCAGCAGAATGTATGGGCTCCTGTCAGGTATATATTATTGGAGGCAGCAGAATGTATGGGCTCCTGACAGATATATATTATTGGAGACAGCAGAATGTATGGGCTCCTGTCAGGTATATATTATTGGAGGCAGCAGAATGTATGGGCTCCTGTCAGGTATATATTATTGGAGGCAAAAGAATGTATGGGCTCCTGTCAGATATATATTATTGGAGACAGGAGAATGTATGGCCTCCTGTCAGGTATATATTATTGGAGGCAGGAGAATGTATGGGCTCCTGTGAGGTATATATTATTGGAGGCAGCAGAATGTATGGGCTCCTGTCAGGTATATATTATTGGAGGCAGCAGAATCTATGGGCTCCTGTCAGGTATATATTATTGGAGGCAGCAGAATCTATGGGCTCCTGACAGATATATATTATTGGAGGCAGCAGAATCTATGGGCTCCTGTCAGGTATATATTATCTGAGGCAGGAGAATGTATGGGCTCCTGTCAGGTATATATTATTGGAGGCAGCAGAATGTATGGGCTCCTGTCAGGTATATGTTATTGGAGGCAGGAGAATATATGGGGTCCTGTCAGGTATGTATTATTGGAGGCAGCAGAATCTATGGGCTCCTGTCAGGTATATATTATTGGAGGCAGGAGAATGTATGGGCTCCTGTCGGGTATATATTATTGGAGGCAGCAGAATGTATGGGCTCCTGTCAGGTATATATTATTGGAGGCAGCAGAATCTATGGGCTCCTGTCAGGTATATATTATTGGAGGCAGGAGAATGTATGGGCTCCTGTCAGGTATATATTATTGGAGGCAGCAGAATGTATGGGCTCCTGACAGATATATATTATTGGAGGTAGGAGAATGTGTGGGCTCCTGACAGATATATATTATTGGAGGCAGCAGAATCTATGGGCTCCTGTCAAGTATATATTATTGGAAGCAGGAGAATCTATGGGCTCCTGTCAGGTATATATTATTGGAGGTAGGAGAATGTATGGGATCCTGACAGATATATATTATTGGAGGCAGCAGAATCTATGGGCTCCTGTCAGGTATATATTATTGGAGGCAGCAGAATCTATGGGCTCCTGTCAGGTATATATTATTGGAGGCAGCAGAATCTATGGGCTCCTGTCAGGTATATAGTATTGGAGGCAGCAGAATCTATGGGCTCCTACCAGGTATATATTATTGGAGGCAGCAGAATCTATGGGCTCCTACCAGGTATATATTATTGGAGGCAGCAGAATGTATGGGCTCCTGTCAGGTATATATTATTGGAGGCAGCAGAATCTATGGGCTCCTGTCAGGTATATATTATTGGAGGCAGGAGAATGTATGGCCTCCTGTCAGGTATATATTATTGGAGGCAGGAGAATGTATGGGCTACTGTCAGGTATATATTATTGGAGGCCGGAGAATGTATGGGGTCCTGTCAGGTATATAATATTGGAGACAGGAGAATGTATGGGCTCCTGTCAGATATATATTATTGGAGACAGGAGAATGTATGGGCTCCTGTCAGATATATATTATTGGAGGCAGCAGAATGTATGGGCTCCTGTCAGGTATATATTATTGGAAGCTGGAGAATGTATGGGGTCCTGTCAGGTATATATTATTGGAGACAGGAGAATGTATGGGCTCCTGTCAGATATATATTATTGGAGGCAGGAGAATCTATGGGCTCCTGTCAGATATATATTATTGGAGACAGGAGAATGTGTGGCCTCCTGTCAGGTATATATTATTGGAGGCAGGAGAATGTATGGGCTCCTGTCAGGTATATATTATTGGAGACAGGAGAATGTATGGGGTCCTGTCAGGTATATAATATTGGAGACAGGAGAATGTATGGGGTCCTGTCAGGTATATATTATTGGAGACAGGAGAATGTATGGCCTCCTGTCAGGTATATATTATTGGAGGCAGGAGAATGTATGGGCTCCTGTCAGGTATATATTATTGGAGGCAGCAGAATGTATGGGCTCCTGTCAGGTATATATTATTGGAGGCAGCAGAATCTATGGGCTCCTGACAGATATATATTATTGGAGGCTGCAGAATCTATTGGCTCCTGTCAGGTATATATTATTGGAGACAGCAGAGTGTATGGGCTCCTGTCAGGTATATATTATTGGAGGCAGCAGAATCTATGGGCTCCTGACATATATTATTGGAGGCAGCAGAATGTATGGGCTCCTGTCAGGTATATATTATTGGAGGCAGCAGAATGTATGGGCTCCTGTCAGGTATATATTATTGGAGGCAGCAGAAAGTATGGGCTCCTGTCAGGTATATATTATTGGAGGCAGCAGAATGTATGGGCTCCTGTCAGGTATATATTATTGGAGGCAGCAGAATGTATGGGCTCCTGTCATATATATATTATTGGAGGCAGCAGAATGTATGGGCTCCTGTCAGGTATATATTATTGGAGGCAGCAGAATGTATGGGCTCCTGTCAGGTATATATTATTGGAGGCAGCAGAATGTATGGGCTCCTGTCAGGTATATATTATTGGAGGCAGCAGAATGTATGGGCTCCTGTCAGGTATATATTATTGGAGGCAGCAGAATCTATGGGCTCCTGACAGATATATATTATTGGAGGCAGCAGAATCTATGGGCTCCTGTCAGGTATATATTATTGGAGGCAGCAGAATCTATGGGCTCCTGTCTGGTATATATTATTGGAGGCAGCAGAATGTATGGGCTCCTGTCGGGTATATATTATTGGAGACAGGAGAATGTATGGCCTCCTGTCAGATATATATTATTGGAGGCAGCAGAATGTATGGGCTCCTGTCATGTATATATTATTGGAGGCAGCAGAATGTATGGACTCCTGTCATGTATATATTATTGGAGGCAGGAGAATGTATGGGCTTCTGTCGGGTATATATTATTGGAGGCAGCAGAATGTATGGGCTCCTGTCAGGTATATATTATTGGAGGCAGCAGAATGTATGGGCTCCTGTGAGGTATATATTATTGGAGACAGGAGAATGTATGGCCTCCTGTCAGGTATTTATTATTGGAGGCAGCAGAATGTATGGGCTCCTGTAAGATATATATTATTGGAGGCAGGAGAATCTATGGGCTCCTGTCAGATATATATTATTGGAGACAGGAGAATGTATGGCCTCCTGTCAGATATATATTATTGGAGGCAGCAGAATCTATGGGCTCCTGACAGATATATATTATTGGAGGCTGCAGAATCTATGGGCTCCTGTCAGGTATATATTATTGGAGGCAGCAGAATGTATGGGCTCCTGTCAGGTATATATTATTGGAGGCAGTAGAATGTATGGGCACCTGTCAGGTATATATTATTGGAGGCAACAGAATCTATGGGCTCCTGACATATATTATTGGAGGCAGCAGAATGTATGGGCTCCTGTCAGGTATATATTATTGGAGGCAGCAGAATCTATGGGCTCCTGTCAGGTATATATTATTGGAGGCAGCAGAATCTATGGGCTCCTGACAGATATATATTATTGGAGGCAGCAGAATGTATGGGCTCCTGTCAGGTATATATTATTGGAGGCAGGAGAATGTATGGGGTCCTGTCAGGTATATATTATTGGAGACAGGAGAATGTATGGGCTCCTGTCAGATATATATTATTGGAGACAGGAGAATGTATGGCCTTCTGTCAGGTATATATTATTGGAGGCAGGAGAATGTATGGGCTCCTGTCAGGTATATATTATTGGAGGCAGCAGAATGTATGGGCTCCTGTCAGGTATATATTATTGGAGGCAGCAGAATCTATGGGCTCCTGACAGATATATATTATTGGAGGCATCGGAATCTATGGGCTACTGTCAGGTATATATTATTGGAGGCTGCAGAATCTATGGGCTCCTGTCAGGTATATATTATTGGATGCAGTAGAATGTATGGGCTCCTGTCAGGTATATATTATTGGAGGCAGGAGAATGTATGGGCTCCTGTCAGGTATATATTATTGGAGGCAACAGAATCTATGGGCTCCTGACATATATTATTGGAGGCAGCAGAATGTATGGGCTCCTGTCAGGTATATATTATTGGAGGCAGCAGAATCTATGGGCTCCTGTCAGGTATATATTATTGGAGGCAGCAGAATCTATGGGCTCCTGACAGATATATATTATTGGAGGCAGCAGAATGTATGGGCTCCTGTCAGGTATATATTATTGGAGGCAGGAGAATGTATGGGGTCCTGTCAGGTATATATTATTGGAGACAGGAGAATGTATGGGCTCCTGTCAGATATATATTATTGGAGACAGGAGAATGTATGGCCTCCTGTCAGGTATATATTATTGGAGGCAGGAGAATGTATGGGCTCCTGTCAGGTATATATTATTGGAGGCAGCAGAATGTATGGGCTCCTGTCAGGTATATATTATTGGAGGCAGCAGAATCTATGGGCTCCTGACAGATATATATTATTGGAGGCATCGGAATCTATGGGCTACTGTCAGGTATATATTATTGGAGGCTGCAGAATCTATGGGCTCCTGTCAGGTATATATTATTGGATGCAGCAGAATGTATGGGCTCCTGTCAGGTATATATTATTGGAGGCAGGAGAATGTATGGGTTCCTGTCAGGTATATATTATTGAAGGCAGCAGAATCTGTGGTCACCTGACAGATATATATTATTGGAGGCAGCAGAATCTATGGGCTCCTGTCAGGTATATATTATTGGAGGCTGGAGAATGTATGGGCTCTTGTCAGGTATATATTATTGGAGGCAGCAGAATCTATGGGCTCCTGACAGATATATATTATTGGAGGCTGCAGAATCTATGGGCTCCTGTCAGGTATATATTATTGGAGGCAGCAGAATGTATGGGCTCCTGTCAGGTATATATTATTGGAGGCAGTAGAATGTATGGGCTCCTGTCAGGTATATATTATTGGAGGCAACAGAATCTATGGGCTCCTGACATATATTATTGGAGGCAGCAGAATGTATGGGCTCCTGTCAGGTATATATTATTGGAGGTAGCAGAATCTATGGGCTCCTGTCAGGTATATATTATTGGAGGCAGCAGAATCTATGGGCTCCTGACAGATATATATTATTGCAGGCATCAGAATGTATGGGCTCCTGTCAGGTATATATTATTGGAGACAGGAGAATGTATGGCCTCCTGTCAGGTATATATTTAGGAGGCAGCAGAATGTATGGGCTCCTGTCAGGTATATATTATTGGAGGCAGCAGAATGTATGGGCTCCTGACAGATATATATTATTGGAGGCAGCGGAATCTATGGGCTACTGTCAGGTATATATTATTGGAGGCAGCAGAATCTATGGGCTCCTGTCAGGTATATATTATTGGATGCAGCAGAATGTATGGGCTCCTGTCAGGTATATATTATTGGAGGCAGGAGAATGTATGGGTTCCTGTCAGGTATATATTATTGAAGGCAGCAGAATCTGTGGGCTCCTGACAGATATATATTATTGGAGGCTGCAGAATCTATGGGCTCCTGTCAGGTATATATTATTGGAGGCTGGAGAATGTATGGGCTCTTGTCAGGTATATATTATTGGAGGCAGGAGAATGTATGGGCTCCTGTCAGGTATATATTACTGGAGGCAGCAGAATCTATGGGCTCCTGTGAGGTATATATTATTGGAGACAGGAGAATGTATGGGCTCCTGTCAGGTATATATTATTGGAGGCAGGAGAATGTATGGGGTCCTCTCAGGTATATATTATCTGAGGCAGGAGAATGTATGGGGTCCTGTCAGGTATATATTATTGGAGGCAGCAGAATGTATGGGCTCCTGTCAGGTATATATTATTGGAGGCAGGAGAATGTATGGGGTCCTGTCAGGTATGTATTATTGGAGGCAGCAGAATCTATGGGCTCCTGTCAGGTGTATATTATTGGAGGCAGCAGAATCTATGGGCTCCTGTCAGGTATATATTATTGGAGGCAGCAGAATCTATGGGCTCCTGACAGATATATATTATTGGAGGCAGCAGAATCTATGGGCTCCTGTCAGGTATATATTATTGGAGGCAGCAGAGTGTATGGGCTCCTGTCAGGTATATAGTATTGGAGGCAGCAGAATCTATGGGCTCCTGTCAGGTATATATTATTGGAGGCAGGAGAATCTCTGGGCTCCTGTCAGGTATATATTATTGGAGGCAGGAGAATGTATGGGCTCCTGTCAGGTATATATTATTGGAGGCAGGAGAATGTATGGGGTCCTGTCAGGTATATATTATTGGAGACAGGAGAATGTATGGGCTCCTGTCAGATATATATTATTGGAGACAGGAGAATGTATGGGCTCCTGTCAGGTATATATTATTGAAGGCAGCAGAATGTATGGGCTCCTGTCAGGTATATATTATTGGAGGCAGGAGAATGTATGGGGTCCTGTCAGGTATATATTATTGGAGACAGGAGAATGTATGTCCTCCTGTCAGGTATATATTATTGGAGGCTGGAGAATGTATGTGGTCCTGTCAGGTATATATTATTGGAGACAGGAGAATGTATGGGCTCCTGTCAGATATATATTATTGGAGGCAGCAGAATGTATGGGCTCCTGTCAGGTATATATTATTGGAGGCAGGAGAATGCATGGGGTCCTGTCAGGTATATATTATTGGAGACTGGATAATGTATGGGCTCCTGTAAGATATATATTATTGGAGGCAGGAGAATCTATGGGCTCCTGTCAGATATATATTATTGGAGACAGGAGAATGTATGGCCTCCTGTCAGATATATATTATTGGAGGCAGCAGAATGTATGGGCTCCTGTCAGGTATATATTATTGGAGGCAGCAGAATGTATGGGCTCCTGTCGGGTATATATTATTGGAGGCAGCAGAATCTATGGGCTCCTGTCAGATATATATTATTGGAGGCAGCAGAATGTATGGCCTCCTGTCAGATATATATTATTGGAGGCAGCAGAATGTATGGACTCCTGTCATGTATATATTATTGGAGGCAGGAGAATGTATGGGCTCCTGTCGGGTATATATTATTGGAGGCAGCAGAATGTATGGGCTCCTGTCAGATATATATTATTGGAGGCAGCAGAATGTATGGACTCCTGTCATGTATATATTATTGGAGGCAGCAGAATGTATGGGCTCCTGTCAGGTATATATTATTTGAGGCAGCAGAATGTATGGGCTCCTGACAGATATATATTATTGGAGACAGCAGAATGTATGGGCTCCTGTCAGGTATATATTATTGGAGGCAGCAGAATGTATGGGCTCCTGTCAGGTATATATTATTGGAGGCAAAAGAATGTATGGGCTCCTGTCAGATATATATTATTGGAGACAGGAGAATGTATGGCCTCCTGTCAGGTATATATTATTGGAGGCAGGAGAATGTATGGGCTCCTGTGAGGTATATATTATTGGAGGCAGCAGAATGTATGGGCTCCTGTCAGGTATATATTATTGGAGGCAGCAGAATCTATGGGCTCCTGTCAGGTATATATTATTGGAGGCAGCAGAATCTATGGGCTCCTGTCAGGTATATATTATTGGAGGCAGCAGAATCTATGGGCTCCTGACAGATATATATTATTGGAGGCAGCAGAATCTATGGGCTCCTGTCAGGTATATATTATCTGAGGCAGGAGAATGTATGGGCTCCTGTCAGGTATATATTATTGGAGGCAGCAGAATGTATGGGCTCCTGTCAGGTATATGTTATTGGAGGCAGGAGAATATATGGGGTCCTGTCAGGTATGTATTATTGGAGGCAGCAGAATCTATGGGCTCCTGTCAGGTATATATTATTGGAGGCAGGAGAATGTATGGGCTCCTGTCGGGTATATATTATTGGAGGCAGCAGAATGTATGGGCTCCTGTCAGGTATATATTATTGGAGGCAGCAGAATCTATGGGCTCCTGTCAGGTATATATTATTGGAGGCAGGAGAATGTATGGGCTCCTGTCAGGTATATATTATTGGAGGCAGCAGAATGTATGGGCTCCTGACAGATATATATTATTGGAGGTAGGAGAATGTATGGGCTCCTGACAGATATATATTATTGGAGGCAGCAGAATCTATGGGCTCCTGTCAAGTATATATTATTGGAAGCAGGAGAATCTATGGGCTCCTGTCAGGTATATATTATTGGAGGCAGGAGAATCTATGGGCTCCTGTCAGATATATATTATTGGAGACAGGAGAATGTATGGCCTCCTGTCAGATATATATTATTGGAGGCAGCAGAATGTATGGGCTCCTGTCAGGTATATATTATTGGAGGCAGCAGAATGTATGGGCTCCTGTCGGGTATATATTATTGGAGGCAGCAGAATCTATGGGCTCCTGTCAGATATATATTATTGGAGGCAGCAGAATGTATGGCCTCCTGTCAGATATATATTATTGGAGGCAGCAGAATGTATGGACTCCTGTCATGTATATATTATTGGAGGCAGGAGAATGTATGGGCTCCTGTCGGGTATATATTATTGGAGGCAGCAGAATCTATGGGCTCCTGTCAGGTATATATTATTGGAGGCAGCAGAATCTATGGGCTCCTGTCAGGTATATAGTATTGGAGGCAGCAGAATCTATGGGCTCCTACCAGGTATATATTATTGGAGGCAGCAGAATCTATGGGCTCCTACCAGGTATATATTATTGGAGGCAGCAGAATGTATGGGCTCCTGTCAGGTATATATTATTGGAGGCAGCAGAATCTATGGGCTCCTGTCAGGTATATATTATTGGAGGCAGGAGAATGTATGGCCTCCTGTCAGGTATATATTATTGGAGGCAGGAGAATGTATGGGCTACTGTCAGGTATATATTATTGGAGGCCGGAGAATGTATGGGGTCCTGTCAGGTATATAATATTGGAGACAGGAGAATGTATGGGCTCCTGTCAGATATATATTATTGGAGGCAGCAGAATGTATGGGCTCCTGTCAGGTATATATTATTGGAAGCTGGAGAATGTATGGGGTCCTGTCAGGTATATATTATTGGAGACAGGAGAATGTATGGGCTCCTGTCAGATATATATTATTGGAGGCAGGAGAATCTATGGGCTCCTGTCAGATATATATTATTGGAGACAGGAGAATGTGTGGCCTCCTGTCAGGTATATATTATTGGAGGCAGGAGAATGTATGGGCTCCTGTCAGGTATATATTATTGGAGACAGGAGAATGTATGGGGTCCTGTCAGGTATATATTATTGGAGACAGGAGAATGTATGGGGTCCTGTCAGGTATATATTATTGGAGACAGGAGAATGTATGGCCTTCTGTCAGGTATATATTATTGGAGGCAGGAGAATGTATGGGCTCCTGTCAGGTATATATTATTGGAGGCAGCAGAATGTATGGGCTCCTGTCAGGTATATATTATTGGAGGCAGCAGAATCTATGGGCTCCTGACAGATATATATTATTGGAGGCTGCAGAATCTATTGGCTCCTGTCAGGTATATATTATTGGAGACAGCAGAGTGTATGGGCTCCTGTCAGGTATATATTATTGGAGGCAGCAGAATCTATGGGCTCCTGACATATATTATTGGAGGCAGCAGAATGTATGGGCTCCTGTCAGGTATATATTATTGGAGGCAGCAGAATGTATGGGCTCCTGTCAGGTATATATTATTGGAGGCAGCAGAAAGTATGGGCTCCTGTCAGGTATATATTATTGGAGGCAGCAGAATGTATGGGCTCCTGTCAGGTATATATTATTGGAGGCAGCAGAATGTATGGGCTCCTGTCATATATATATTATTGGAGGCAGCAGAATGTATGGGCTCCTGTCAGGTATATATTATTGGAGGCAGCAGAATGTATGGGCTCCTGTCAGGTATATATTATTGGAGGCAGCAGAATGTATGGGCTCCTGTCAGGTATATATTATTGGAGGCAGCAGAATCTATGGGCTCCTGACAGATATATATTATTGGAGGCAGCAGAATCTATGGGCTCCTGTCAGGTATATATTATTGGAGGCAGCAGAATCTATGGGCTCCTGTCTGGTATATATTATTGGAGGCAGCAGAATGTATGGGCTCCTGTCGGGTATATATTATTGGAGACAGGAGAATGTATGGCCTCCTGTCAGATATATATTATTGGAGGCAGCAGAATGTATGGGCTCCTGTCATGTATATATTATTGGAGGCAGCAGAATGTATGGACTCCTGTCATGTATATATTATTGGAGGCAGGAGAATGTATGGGCTTCTGTCGGGTATATATTATTGGAGGCAGCAGAATGTATGGGCTCCTGACAGATATATATTATTGGAGGCAGCAGAATGTATGGGCTCCTACCAGGTATATATTATTGGAGGCAGCAGAATCTATGGGCTCCTGTGAGGTATATATTATTGGAGACAGGAGAATGTATGGCCTCCTGTCAGGTATTTATTATTGGAGGCAGCAGAATGTATGGGCTCCTGTAAGATATATATTATTGGAGGCAGGAGAATCTATGGGCTCCTGTCAGATATATATTATTGGAGACAGGAGAATGTATGGCCTCCTGTCAGATATATATTATTGGAGGCAGCAGAATCTATGGGCTCCTGACAGATATATATTATTGGAGGCTGCAGAATCTATGGGCTCCTGTCAGGTATATATTATTGGAGGCAGCAGAATGTATGGGCTCCTGTCAGGTATATATTATTGGAGGCAGTAGAATGTATGGGCTCCTGTCAGGTATATATTATTGGAGGCAACAGAATCTATGGGCTCCTGACATATATTATTGGAGGCAGCAGAATGTATGGGCTCCTGTCAGGTATATATTATTGGAGGCAGCAGAATGTATGGGCTCCTGTCAGGTATATATTATTGGAGGCAGCAGAATGTATGGGCTCCTACCAGGTATATATTATTGGAGGCAGCAGAATCTATGGGCTCCTGTGAGGTATATATTATTGGAGACAGGAGAATGTATGGCCTCCTGTCAGGTATTTATTATTGGAGGCAGCAGAATGTATGGGCTCCTGTAAGATATATATTATTGGAGGCAGGAGAATCTATGGGCTCCTGTCAGATATATATTATTGGAGACAGGAGAATGTATGGCCTCCTGTCAGATATATATTATTGGAGGCAGCAGAATCTATGGGCTCCTGACAGATATATATTATTGGAGGCTGCAGAATCTATGGGCTCCTGTCAGGTATATATTATTGGAGGCAGCAGAATGTATGGGCTCCTGTCAGGTATATATTATTGGAGGCAGTAGAATGTATGGGCTCCTGTCAGGTATATATTATTGGAGGCAACAGAATCTATGGGCTCCTGACATATATTATTGGAGGCAGCAGAATGTATGGGCTCCTGTCAGGTATATATTATTGGAGGCAGCAGAATCTATGGGCTCCTGTCAGGTATATATTATTGGAGGCAGCAGAATCTATGGGCTCCTGACAGATATATATTATTGGAGGCAGCAGAATGTATGGGCTCCTGTCAGGTATATATTATTGGAGGCAGGACAATGTATGGGGTCCTGTCAGGTATATATTATTGGAGACAGGAGAATGTATGGGCTCCTGTCAGATATATATTATTGGAGACAGGAGAATGTATGGCCTCCTGTCAGGTATATATTATTGGAGGCAGGAGAATGTATGGGCTCCTGTCAGGTATATATTATTGGAGGCAGCAGAATGTATGGGCTCCTGTCAGGTATATATTATTGGAGGCAGCAGAATCTATGGGCTCCTGACAGATATATATTATTGGAGGCATCGGAATCTATGGGCTACTGTCAGGTATATATTATTGGAGGCTGCAGAATCTATGGGCTCCTGTCAGGTATATATTATTGGATGCAGCAGAATGTATGGGCTCCTGTCAGGTATATATTATTGGAGGCAGGAGAATGTATGGGCTCCTGTCAGGTATATATTATTGGAGGCAACAGAATCTATGGGCTCCTGACATATATTATTGGAGGCAGCAGAATGTATGGGCTCCTGTCAGGTATATATTATTGGAGGCAGCAGAATCTATGGGCTCCTGTCAGGTATATATTATTGGAGGCAGCAGAATCTATGGGCTCCTGACAGATATATATTATTGGAGGCAGCAGAATGTATGGGCTCCTGTCAGGTATATATTATTGGAGGCAGGAGAATGTATGGGGTCCTGTCAGGTATATATTATTGGAGACAGGAGAATGTATGGGCTCCTGTCAGATATATATTATTGGAGACAGGAGAATGTATGGCCTCCTGTCAGGTATATATTATTGGAGGCAGGAGAATGTATGGGCTCCTGTCAGGTATATATTATTGGAGGCAACAGAATCTATGGGCTCCTGACATATATTATTGGAGGCAGCAGAATGTATGGGCTCCTGTCAGGTATATATTATTGGAGGCAGCAGAATCTATGGGCTCCTGTCAGGTATATATTATTGGAGGCAGCAGAATCTATGGGCTCCTGACAGATATATATTATTGGAGGCAGCAGAATGTATGGGCTCCTGTCAGGTATATATTATTGGAGGCAGGACAATGTATGGGGTCCTGTCAGGTATATATTATTGGAGACAGGAGAATGTATGGGCTCCTGTCAGATATATATTATTGGAGACAGGAGAATGTATGGCCTCCTGTCAGGTATATATTATTGGAGGCAGGAGAATGTATGGGCTCCTGTCAGGTATATATTATTGGAGGCAGCAGAATGTATGGGCTCCTGTCAGGTATATATTATTGGAGGCAGCAGAATCTATGGGCTCCTGACAGATATATATTATTGGAGGCATCGGAATCTATGGGCTACTGTCAGGTATATATTATTGGAGGCTGCAGAATCTATGGGCTCCTGTCAGGTATATATTATTGGATGCAGCAGAATGTATGGGCTCCTGTCAGGTATATATTATTGGAGGCAGGAGAATGTATGGGCTCCTGTCAGGTATATATTATTGGAGGCAACAGAATCTATGGGCTCCTGACATATATTATTGGAGGCAGCAGAATGTATGGGCTCCTGTCAGGTATATATTATTGGAGGCAGCAGAATCTATGGGCTCCTGTCAGGTATATATTATTGGAGGCAGCAGAATCTATGGGCTCCTGACAGATATATATTATTGGAGGCAGCAGAATGTATGGGCTCCTGTCAGGTATATATTATTGGAGGCAGGAGAATGTATGGGGTCCTGTCAGGTATATATTATTGGAGACAGGAGAATGTATGGGCTCCTGTCAGATATATATTATTGGAGACAGGAGAATGTATGGCCTCCTGTCAGGTATATATTATTGGAGGCAGGAGAATGTATGGGCTCCTGTCAGGTATATATTATTGGAGGCAGCAGAATGTATGGGCTCCTGTCAGGTATATATTATTGGAGGCAGCAGAATCTATGGGCTCCTGACAGATATATATTATTGGAGGCATCGGAATCTATGGGCTACTGTCAGGTATATATTATTGGAGGCTGCAGAATCTATGGGCTCCTGTCAGGTATATATTATTGGATGCAGCAGAATGTATGGGCTCCTGTCAGGTATATATTATTGGAGGCAGGAGAATGTATGGGTTCCTGTCAGGTATATATTATTGAAGGCAGCAGAATCTATGGTCACCTGACAGATATATATTATTGGAGGCAGCAGAATCTATGGGCTCCTGTCAGGTATATATTATTGGAGGCTGGAGAATGTATGGGCTCTTGTCAGGTATATATTATTGGAGGCAGCAGAATCTATGGGCTCCTGACAGATATATATTATTGGAGGCTGCAGAATCTATGGGCTCCTGTCAGGTATATATTATTGGAGGTAGCAGAATGTATGGGCTCCTGTCAGGTATATATTATTGGAGGCAGTAGAATGTATGGGCTCCTGTCAGGTATATATTATTGGAGGCAACAGAATCTATGGGCTCCTGACATATATTATTGGAGGCAGCAGAATGTATGGGCTCCTGTCAGGTATATATTATTGGAGGTAGCAGAATCTATGGGCTCCTGTCAGGTATATATTATTGGAGGCAGCAGAATCTATGGGCTCCTGACAGATATATATTATTGCAGGCATCAGAATGTATGGGCTCCTGTCAGGTATATATTATTGGAGACAGGAGAATGTATGGCCTCCTGTCAGGTATATATTATTGGAGGCAGGAGAATGTATGGGCTCCTGTCAGGTATATATTTAGGAGGCAGCAGAATGTATGGGCTCCTGTCAGGTATATATTATTGGAGGCAGCAGAATCTATGGGCTCCTGACAGATATATATTATTGGAGGCAGCGGAATCTATGGGCTACTGTCAGGTATATATTATTGGAGGCAGCAGAATCTATGGGCTCCTGTCAGGTATATATTATTGGATGCAGCAGAATGTATGGGCTCCTGTCAGGTATATATTATTGGAGGCAGGAGAATGTATGGGTTCCTGTCAGGTATATATTATTGAAGGCAGCAGAATCTGTGGGCTCCTGACAGATATATATTATTGGAGGCTGCAGAATCTATGGGCTCCTGTCAGGTATATATTATTGGAGGCTGGAGAATGTATGGGCTCTTGTCAGGTATATATTATTGGAGGCAGGAGAATGTATGGGCTCCTGTCAGGTATATATTACTGGAGGCAGCAGAATCTATGGGCTCCTGTGAGGTATATATTATTGGAGACAGGAGAATGTATGGGCTCCTGTCAGGTATATATTATTGGAGGCAGGAGAATGTATGGGGTCCTCTCAGGTATATATTATCTGAGGCAGGAGAATGTATGGGCTCCTGTCAGGTATATATTATTGGAGGCAGCAGAATGTATGGGCTCCTGTCAGGTATATATTATTGGAGGCAGGAGAATGTATGGGGTCCTGTCAGGTATGTATTATTGGAGGCAGCAGAATCTATGGGCTCCTGTCAGGTGTATATTATTGGAGGCAGCAGAATCTATGGGCTCCTGTCAGGTATATATTATTGGAGGCAGCAGAATCTATGGGCTCCTGACAGATATATATTATTGGAGGCAGCAGAATCTATGGGCTCCTGTCAGGTATATATTATTGGAGGCAGCAGAGTGTATGGGCTCCTGTCAGGTATATAGTATTGGAGGCAGCAGAATCTATGGGCTCCTGTCAGGTATATATTATTGGAGGCAGGAGAATCTCTGGGCTCCTGTCAGGTATATATTATTGGAGGCAGGAGAATGTATGGGCTCCTGTCAGGTATATATTATTGGAGGCAGGAGAATGTATGGGGTCCTGTCAGGTATATATTATTGGAGACAGGAGAATGTATGGGCTCCTGTCAGATATATATTATTGGAGACAGGAGAATGTATGGGCTCCTGTCAGGTATATATTATTGAAGGCAGCAGAATGTATGGGCTCCTGTCAGGTATATATTATTGGAGGCAGGAGAATGTATGGGGTCCTGTCAGGTATATATTATTGGAGACAGGAGAATGTATGTCCTCCTGTCAGGTATATATTATTGGAGGCTGGAGAATGTATGTGGTCCTGTCAGGTATATATTATTGGAGACAGGAGAATGTATGGGCTCCTGTCAGATATATATTATTGGAGGCAGCAGAATGTATGGGCTCCTGTCAGGTATATATTATTGGAGGCAGGAGAATGTATGGGGTCCTGTCAGGTATATATTATTGGAGACTGGATAATGTATGGGCTCCTGTAAGATATATATTATTGGAGGCAGGAGAATCTATGGGCTCCTGTCAGATATATATTATTGGAGACAGGAGAATGTATGGCCTCCTGTCAGATATATATTATTGGAGGCAGCAGAATGTATGGGCTCCTGTCAGGTATATATTATTGGAGGCAGCAGAATGTATGGGCTCCTGTCGGGTATATATTATTGGAGGCAGCAGAATCTATGGGCTCCTGTCAGATATATATTATTGGAGGCAGCAGAATGTATGGCCTCCTGTCAGATATATATTATTGGAGGCAGCAGAATGTATGGACTCCTGTCATGTATATATTATTGGAGGCAGGAGAATGTATGGGCTCCTGTCGGGTATATATTATTGGAGGCAGCAGAATGTATGGGCTCCTGTCAGATATATATTATTGGAGGCAGCAGAATGTATGGACTCCTGTCATGTATATATTATTGGAGGCAGCAGAATGTATGGGCTCCTGTCAGGTATATATTATTGGAGGCAGCAGAATGTATGGGCTCCTACCAGGTATATATTATTGGAGGCAGCAGAATCTATGGGCTCCTGTGAGTTATATATTATTGGAGACAGGAGAATGTATGGCCTCCTGTCAGGTATTTATTATTGGAGGCAGCAGAATGTATGGGCTCCTGTAAGATATATATTATTGGAGGCAGGAGAATCTATGGGCTCCTGTCAGATATATATTATTTGAGACAGGAGAATGTATGGCCTCCTTTCAGATATATATTATTGGAGGCAGCAGAATCTATGGGCTCCTGACAGATATATATTATTGGAGGCTGCAGAATCTATGGGCTCCTGTCAGGTATATATTATTGGAGGCAGCAGAATGTATGGGCTCCTGTCAGGTATATATTATTGGAGGCAGTAGAATGTATGGGCTCCTGTCAGGTATATATTATTGGAGGCAGGAGAATCTATGGGCTCCTGTCAGGTATATATTATTGGAGGCAGCAGAATGTATGGGCTCCTGTCAGGTATATATTATTGGAGGCAGCAGAATGTATGGGCTCCTGTCAGGTATATATTATTGAAGGCAGCTGAGTGTATGGTCTCCTGTCAGGTATATATTATTAGAGGCAGGAGAATGTATGGGCTCCTTTCAGGTATATATTATTGGAGGCAGGAGAATGTATGGGCTCCTGTCAGGTATATAGTATTGGAGGCAGCAGAATCTATGGGCTCCTTTCAGGCATATATTATTGGAGGCAGGAGAATCTATGGGCTCCTGTCAGGTATATATTATTGGAGGCAGCAGAGTGTATGGGTTCCTGTCAGGTATATATTATTGGAGGCAGGAAAATGTATGGGGTCCTGTCAGGTATATATTATTGGAGACAGGAGAATGTATGGGCTCCTGTAAGATATATATTATTGGAGACAGGAGAATGTATGGGCTCCTGTCAGGTATATATTATTGGAGACAGGAGAATGTATGGGCTCCTGTCAGGTATATATTATTGGAGGCAGCAGAATATATGGGCTCCTGTCAGGTATATATTATTGGAGGCAGGAGAATGTATGGGGTCCTGTCAGGTATATAGTATTGGAGGCAGGAGAATCTATGGGCTCCTGTCAGGTATATATTATTGGAGGCAGGAGAATGTATGGGCTCCTGTCAGGTATATATTATTGGAGGCAGGAGAATGTATGGGGTCCTGTCAGGTATATATTATTGGAGACAGGAGAATGTATGGGCTCCTGTCAGATATATATTATTGGAGACAGGAGAATGTTTGGCCTCCTGTCAGGTATATATTATTGGAGGCAGTAGAATGTATGAGCTCCTGTCAGGTATATATTATTGGAGACAGGAGAATGTATGGCCTCCTGTCAGGTATATATTATTGGAGGCAGGAGAATGTATGGGCTCCTGTCAGGTATATATTATTGGAGGCAGCAGAATGTATGGGCTCCTGTCAGGTATATATTATTGGAGGCAGCAGAATCTATGGGCTCCTGACAGATATATATTATTGGAGGCAGCAGAATCTATGGGCTCCTGTCAGGTATATATTATTGGAGGCAGCAGAATCTATGGGCTCCTGTCAGGTATATATTATTGGAGGCAGCAGAATGTATGGGCTCCTGTCAGGTATATATTATTGGAGGCAGCAGAATGTATGGGCTCCTGTCAGGTATATATTATTGGAGGCAACAGAATCTATGGGCTCCTGACAGATATATATTATTGGAGGCTGCAGAATCTATGGGCTCCTGTCAGGTATATATTATTGCAGACAGCAGAGTGTATGGGCTCCTGTCAGGTATATATTATTGGAGGCAGCAGAATCTATGGGCTCCTGACATATATTATTGGAGGCAGCAGAATGTATGGGCTCCTGTCAGGTATATATTATTGGAGGCAGCAGAATGTATGGGCTCCTGTCAGGTATATATTATTGGAGGCAGCAGAATGTATGGGCTCCTGTCAGGTATATATTATTGGAGGCAGCAGAATGTATGGGCTCCTGTCAGGTATATATTATTGGAGGCAGCAGAATGTATGGGCTCCTGTCAGGTATATATTATTGGAGGCAGCAGAATGTATGGGCTCCTGTCAGGTATATATTATTGGAGGCTGCAGAATGTATGGGCTCCTGTCAGGTATATATTATTGGAGGCAGCAGAATGTATGGGCTCCTGTCAGGTATATATTATTGGAGGTAGCAGAATCTATGGGCTCCTGACAGATATATATTATTGGAGGCAGCAGAATCTATGGGCTCCTGTCAGGTATATATTATTGGAGGCAGCAGAATCTATGGGCTCCTGTCAGGTATATATTATTGGAGGCAGCAGAATGTATGGGCTCCTGTCTGGTATATATTATTGGAGGCAGGAGAATGTATGGGCTCCTGTCAGGTATATATTATTGGAGGCAACAGAATCTATGGGCTCCTGACATATATTATTGGAGGCAGCAGAATGTATGGGCTCCTGTCAGGTATATATTATTGGAGGCAGCAGAATCTATGGGCTCCTGACAGATATACATTATTGGAGGCAGCAGAATGTATGGGCTCCTGTCAGGTATATATTATTGGAGGCAGCAGAATCTATTGGCTCCTGACAGATATATATTATTGGAGGCAGCAGAATGTATGGGCTCCTGTCAGGTATATATTATTGGAGGCAGCAGAAGCTATGGGCTCCTGACAGATATATATTATTGGAGGCAGCAGAATGTATGGGCTCCTGTCAGGTATATATTATTGGAGGCAGGAGAATGTATGGGGTCCTGTCAGGTATATATTATTGGAGACAGGAGAATGTATGGGCTCCTGTCAGATATATATTATTGGAGACAGGAGAATGTATGGCCTCCTGTCAGGTATATATTATTGGAGGCAGGAAAATGTATGGGCTCCTGTCAGGTATATATTATTGGAGGCAGCAGAATGTATGGGCTCCTGTCAGGTATATATTATTGGAGGCAGCAAAATCTATGCGCTCCTGACAGATATATATTATTGGAGGCAGCAGAATCTATGGGCTCCTGTCAGGTATATATTATTGGAGGCAGCAGAATCTATGGGCTCCTGTCAGGTATATATTATTGGAGGCAGCAGAATGTATGGGCTCCTGTCAGGTATATATTATTGGAGGCAGGAGAATGTATGGGCTCCTGTCAGGTATATATTATTGGAGGCAGCAGAATCTATGGTCTCCTGACAGATATATATTATTGGAGGCAGCAGAATCTATGGGCTCCTGTCAGGTATATATTATTGGAGGCTGGAGAATGTATGGGCTCTTGTCAGGTATATATTATTGGAGGCAGGAGAATGTATGGGCTCCTGTCAGGTATATATTATTGGAGGCAGCAGAATCTATGGGCTCCTGTGAGGTATATATTATTGGAGACAGGAGAATGTATGGGCTCCTGTCAGGTATATATTATTGCAGGCAGGAGAATGTATGGGGTCCTGTCAGGTATATATTATCTGAGGCAGGAGAATGTATGGGCTCCTGTCAGGTATATATTATTGGAGGCAGCAGAATGTATGGGCTCCTGTCAGGTATATATTATTGGAGGCAGGAGAATGTATGGGGTCCTGTCAGGTATGTATTATTGGAGGCAGCAGAATCTATGGGCTCCTGTCAGGTATATATTATTGGAGGCAGCAGAATCTATGGGCTCCTGTCAGGTATATATTATTGGAGGCAGCAGAATCTATGGGCTCCTGACAGATATATATTATTGGAGGCAGCAGAATCTATGGGCTCCTGTCAGGTATATATTATTGGAGGCAGCAGAGTGTATGGGCTCCTGTCAGGTATATAGTATTGGAGGCAGCAGAATCTATGGGCTCCTGTCAGGTATATATTATTGGAGGCAGGAGAATCTATGGGCTCCTGTCAGGTATATATTATTGGAGGCAGGAGAATGTATGGGCTCCTGTCAGGTATATATTATTGGAGGCAGGAGAATGTATGGGGTCCTGTCAGGTATATATTATTGGAGACAGGAGAATGTATGGGCTCCTGTCAGATATATATTATTGGAGACAGGAGAATGTTTGGCCTCCTGTCAGGTATATATTATTGGAGGCAGTAGAATGTATGAGCTCCTGTCAGGTATATATTATTGGAGGCAGCAGAATGTATGGGCTCCTGTCAGGTATATATTATTGAAGGCAGCAGAATCTATGGGCTCCTGACAGATATATATTATTGGAGGCAGCAGAATCTATGGGCTCCTGTCAGGTATATATTATTGGAGGCAGCAGAATCTATGGGCTCCTGTCAGGTATATATTATTGGAGGCAGCAGAATGTATGGGCTCCTGTCAGGTATATATTATTGGAGGCAGGAGAATGTATGGGCTCCTGTCAGGTATATATTATTGGAGGCAGCAGAATCTATGGGCTCCTGACAGATATATATTATTGGAGGCAGCAGAATCTATGGGCTCCTGTCAGGTATATATTATTGGAGGCTGGAGAATGTATGGGCTCTTGTCAGGTATATATTATTGGAGGCAGGAGAATGTATGGGCTCCTGTCAGGTATATATTATTGGAGGCAGCAGAATCTATGGGCTCCTGTGAGGTATATATTATTGGAGACAGGAGAATGTATGGGCTCCTGTCAGGTATATATTATTGCAGGCAGGAGAATGTATGGGGTCCTGTCAGGTATATATTATCTGAGGCAGGAGAATGTATGGGCTCCTGTCAGGTATATATTATTGGAGGCAGCAGAATGTATGGGCTCCTGTCAGGTATATATTATTGGAGGCAGGAGAATGTATGGGGTCCTGTCAGGTATGTATTATTGGAGGCAGCAGAATCTATGGGCTCCTGTCAGGTATATATTATTGGAGGCAGCAGAATCTATGGGCTCCTGTCAGGTATATATTATTGGAGGCAGCAGAATCTATGGGCTCCTGACAGATATATATTATTGGAGGCAGCAGAATCTATGGGCTCCTGTCAGGTATATATTATTGGAGGCAGCAGAGTGTATGGGCTCCTGTCAGGTATATAGTATTGGAGGCAGCAGAATCTATGGGCTCCTGTCAGGTATATATTATTGGAGGCAGGAGAATCTATGGGCTCCTGTCAGGTATATATTATTGGAGGCAGGAGAATGTATGGGCTCCTGTCAGGTATATATTATTGGAGGCAGGAGAATGTATGGGGTCCTGTCAGGTATATATTATTGGAGACAGGAGAATGTATGGGCTCCTGTCAGATATATATTATTGGAGACAGGAGAATGTTTGGCCTCCTGTCAGGTATATATTATTGGAGGCAGTAGAATGTATGAGCTCCTGTCAGGTATATATTATTGGAGGCAGCAGAATGTATGGGCTCCTGTCAGGTATATATTATTGGAGGCAGCAGAATGTATGGGCTCCTGTCAGGTATATATTATTGGAGGCAGCAGAATCTATGGGCTCCTGACAGATATATATTATTGGAGGCAGCAGAATCTATGGGCTCCTGTCAGGTATATATTATTGGAGGCAGCAGAATCTATGGGCTCCTGTCAGGTATATATTATTGGAGGCAGCAGAATCTATGGGCTCCTGTCAGGTATATATTATTGGAGGCAGCAGAATGTATGGGCTCCTGTCAGGTATATATTATTGGAAGCAGGAGAATCTATGGGCTCCTGTCAGGTATATATTATTGGAGGCTGCAGAATCTATGGGCTCCTGTCAGGTATATATTATTGGAGGCAGGAGAATGTATGGGCTCCTGTCAGGTATATATTATTGGAGGCAGCAGAATCTATGGGCTCCTGTCAGGTATATAGTATTGGAGGCAGCAGAATCTATGGGCTCCTGTCAGGTATATAGTATTGGAGTCACCAGAATCTATGGGCTCCTACCAGGTATATATTATTGGAGGCAGCAGAATGTATGGGCTCCTGTCAGGTATATATTATTGGAGGCAGCAGAATCTATGGGCTCCTGTCAGGTATATATTATTGGAGGCAGGAAAATGTATGGCCTCCTGTCAGGTATATATTATTGGAGGCAGGAGAATGTATGGGCTACTGTCAGGTATATAATATTGGAGACAGGAGAATGTATGGGCTCCTGTCAGATATATATTATTGGAGACAGGAGAATGTATGGGCTCCTGTCAGATATATATTATTGGAGGCAGCAGAATGTATGGGCACCTGTCAGGTATATATTATTGGAGGCAGCAGAATCTTTGGGCTCCTGTCAGGTATATATTATTGGAGGCAGGAAAATGTATGGCCTCCTGTCAGGTATATATTATTGGAGGCAGGAGAATGTATGGGGTCCTGTCAGGTATATAATATTGGAGACAGGAGAATGTATGGGCTCCTGTCAGATATATATTATTGGAGACAGGAGAATGTATGGGCTCCTGTCAGATATATATTATTGGAGGCAGCAGAATGAATGGGCACCTGTCAGGTATATATTATTGGAAGCTGGAGAATGTATGGGGTCCTGTCAGGTATATAATATTGGAGACAGGAGAATGTATGGGCTCCTGTCAGATATATATTATTGGAGACAGGAGAATGTATGGGCTCCTGTCAGATATATATTATTGGAGGCAGCAGAATGTATGGGCTCCTGTCAGGTATATATTATTGGAAGCTGGAGAATGTATGGGCTCCTGTCAGATATATATTATTGGAGGCAGGAGAATCCATGGGCTCCTGTCAGATATATATTATTGGAGACAGGAGAATGTATGGCCTCCTGTCAGGTATATATTATTGGAGGCAGGAGAATGTATGGGCTCCTGTCAGGTATATATTATTGGAGGCAGGAGAATGTATGGGGTCCTGTCAGGTATATATTATTGGAGACAGGAGAATGTATGGGCTCCTGTCAGATATATATTATTGGAGACAGGAGAATGTATGGCCTCCTGTCAGGTATATATTATTGGAGGCAGGAGAATGTATGGGCTCCTGTCAGGTATATATTATTGGAGGCAGCAGAATGTATGGGCTCCTGTCAGGTATATATTATTGGAGGCAGCAGAATCTATGGGCTCCTGACAGATATATATTATTGGAGGCTGCAGAATCTATGGGCTCCTGTCAGGTATATATTATTGGAGACCGCAGAGTGTATGGGCTCCTGTCAGGTATATATTATTGGAGGCAGCAGAATCTATGGGCTCCTGACATATATTATTGGAGGCAGCAGAATGTATGGGCTCCTGTCAGGTATATATTATTGGAGTCAGCAGAATGTATGGGCTCCTGTCAGGTATATATTATTGGAGGCAGCAGAATGTATGGGCTCCTGTCAGGTATATATTATTGGAGGCAGCAGAATGGATGGGCTCCTGTCAGGTATATATTATTGGAGGCAGCAGAATGTATGGGCTCCTGTCAGGTATATATTATTGGAGGCAGCAGAATGTATGGGCTCCTGTCAGGTATATATTATTGGAGGCAGCAGAATGTATGGGCTCCTGTCAGGTATATATTATTGGAGGCAGCAGGATGTATGGGCTCCTGTCAGGTATATATTATTGGAGGCAGCAGAATCTATGGGCTCCTGACAGATATATATTATTGGAGGCAGCAGAATCTATGGGCTCCTGTCAGGTATATATTATTGGAGGCAGCAGAATCTATGGGCTCCTGTCAGGTATATATTATTGGAGGCAGCAGAATGTATGGGCTCCTGTCTGGTATATATTATTGGAGGCAGGAGAATGTATGGGCTCCTGTCAGGTATATATTATTGGAGGCAACAGAATCTATGGGCTCCTGACATATATTATTGGAGGCAGCAGAATGTATGGGCTCCTGTCAGGTATATATGATTGGAGGCAGCAGAATCTATGGGCTCCTGTCAGGTATATATTATTGGAGGCAGCAGAATCTATGGGCTCCTGACAGATATATATTATTGGAGGCAGCAGAATGTATGGGCTCCTGTCAGGTATATATTATTGGAGGCAGGAGAATGTATGGGGTCCTGTCAGGTATATATTATTGGAGACAGGAGAATGTATGGGCTCCTGTCAGATATATATTATTGAAGACAGGAGAATATATGGCCTCCTGTCAGGTATATATTATTGGAGGCAGGAGAATGTATGGGCTCCTGTCAGGTATATATTATTGGAGGCAACAGAATGTATGGGCTCCTGTCAGGTATATATTATTGGAGGCAGCAGAATCTATGTGCTCCTGACAGATATATATTATTGGAGGCAGCAGAATCTATGGGCTCCTGTCAGGTATATATTATTGGAGGCAGGAGAATCTATGGGCTCCTGTCAGGTATATATTATTGGAGGCAGCAGAATGTATGGGCTCCTGTCAGGTATATATTATTGGAGGCAGGAGAATGTATGGGCTCCTGTCAGGTATATATTATTGGAGGGAGCAGAATCTATGGGCTCCTGACAGATATATATTATTGGAGGCAGCAGAATCTATGGGCTCCTGTCAGGTATATATTATTGGAGGCTGGAGAATGTATGGGCTCTTGTCAGGTATATATTATTGGAGGCAGGAGAATGTATGGGCTCCTGTCAGGTATATATTATTGGAGGCAGCAGAATCTATGGGCTCCTGTGAGGTATATATTATTGGAGACAGGAGAATGTATGGGCTCCTGTCAGGTATATATTATTGGAGGCAGGAGAATGTATGGGGTCCTGTCAGGTATATATTATCTGAGGCAGGAGAATGTATGGGCTCCTGTCAGGTATATATTATTGGAGGCAGCAGAATGTATGGGCTCCTGTCAGGTATATATTATTGGAGGCAGGAGAATCTATGGGCTCCTGTCAGGTATATATTATTGGAGGCAGGAGAATGTATGGGGTCCTGTCAGGTATGTATTATTGGAGGCAGCAGAATCTATGGGCGACTGTCAGGTATATATTATTGGAGGCAGCAGAATCTATGGGCTCCTGACAGATATATATTATTGGAGGCAGCAGAATCTATGGGCTCCTGTCAGGTATATATTATTGGAGGCAGCAGAGTGTATGGGCTCCTGTCAGGTATATAGTATTGGAGGCAGCAGAATCTATGGGCTCCTGTCAGGTATATATTATTGGAGGCAGGAGAATCTATGGGCTCCTGTCAGGTATATATTATTGGAGGCAGGAGAATGTATGGGCTCCTGTCAGGTATATATTATTGGAGGCAGGAGAATGTATGGGGTCCTGTCAGGTATATATTATTGGAGACAGGAGAATGTATGGGCTCCTGTCAGATATATATTATTGGAGACAGGAGAATGTATGGGCTCCTGTCAGGTATATATTATTGGAGGCAGCAGAATGTATGGGCTCCTGTCAGGTATATATTATTGGAGGCAGGAGAATGTATGGGGTCCTGTCAGGTATATATTATTGGAGACAGGAGAATGTATGGCCTCCTGTCAGGTATATATTATTGGAGGCTGGAGAATGTATGTGGTCCTGTCAGGTATATATTATTGGAGACAGGAGAATGTATGGGCTCCTGTCAGATATATATTATTGGAGGCAGCAGAATGTATGGGCTCCTGTCAGGTATATATTATTGGAGGCAGGAGAATGTATGGGGTCCTGTCAGGTATATATTATTGGAGACTGGAGAATGTATGGGCTCCTGTAAGATATATATTATTGGAGGCAGGAGAATCTATGGGCTCCTGTCAGATATATATTATTGGAGACAGGAGTATGTATGGCCTCCTGTCAGATATATATTATTGGAGGCAGCAGAATGTATGGGCTCCTGTCAGGTATATATTATTGGAGGCAGCAGAATGTATGGGCTCCTGTCAGATATATATTATTGGAGACAGGAGAATGTATGGCCTCCTGTCAGGTATATATTATTGGAGGCAGGAGAATGTATGAGCTCCTGTCAGGTATATATTATTGGAGGCAGCAGAATCTATGGGCTCCTGACAGATATATATTATTGGAGGCAGCAGAATCTATGGGCTCCTGTCAGGTATATATTATTGGAGGCAGCAGAGTGTATGAGCTCCTGTCAGGTATATATTATTGGAGGCAGCAGAATCTATGGGCTCCTGTCAGGTATATATTATTGGAGGCAGCAGAATGTATGGGCTCCTGTTAGGTATATATTATTGGAGGCAGCAGAATGTATGGGCTCCTGTCAGGTATATATTATTGGAGGCAGCAGAATCTATGGGGTCCTGACAGATATATATTATTGGAGGCAGCAGAATCTATGGGCTCCTGTCAGGTATATATTATTGGAGGCAGCAGAATCTATGGGCTCCTGTTAGGTATATATTATTGGAGGCAGCAGAATCTATGGGCTCCTGTCAGGTATATATTATTGGAGGCAACAGAATCTATGGGCTCCTGACAGATATATATTATTAGAGGCAGCAGAATCTATGGGCTCCTGTCAGGTATATATTATTGGACGCAGCAGAATCTATGGGCTCCTGTCAGGTATATATTATTGGAGGCAGCAGAATCTATGGGCTCCTGTCAGGTATATATTATTGGAGGCAGCAGAATGTATGGGCTCCTGTCTGGTATATATTATTGGAGGCAGGAGAATGTATGGGCTCCTGTCAGGTATATATTATTGGAGGCAACAGAATCTATGGGCTCCTGACATATATTATTGGAGGCAGCAGAATGTATGGGCTCCTGTCAGGTATATATGATTGGAGGCAGCAGAATCTATGGGCTCCTGTCAGGTATATATTATTGGAGGCAGCAGAATCTATGGGCTCCTGACAGATATATATTATTGGAGGCAGCAGAATGTATGGGCTCCTGTCAGGTATATATTATTGGAGGCAGGAGAATGTATGGGGTCCTGTCAGGTATATATTATTGGAGACAGGAGAATGTATGGGCTCCTGTCAGATATATATTATTGAAGACAGGAGAATATATGGCCTCCTGTCAGGTATATATTATTGGAGGCAGGAGAATGTATGGGCTCCTGTCAGGTATATATTATTGGAGGCAACAGAATGTATGGGCTCCTGTCAGGTATATATTATTGGAGGCAGCAGAATCTATGTGCTCCTGACAGATATATATTATTGGAGGCAGCAGAATCTATGGGCTCCTGTCAGGTATATATTATTGGAGGCAGGAGAATCTATGGGCTCCTGTCAGGTATATATTATTGGAGGCAGGAGAATGTATGGGGTCCTGTCAGGTATATATTATTGGAGACAGGAGAATGTATGGGCTCCTGTCAGATATATATTATTGGAGGCAGCAGAATGTATGGGCTCCTGTCAGGTATATATTATTGGAGGCAGGAGAATGTATGGGGTCCTGTCAGGTATATATTATTGGAGACTGGAGAATGTATGGGCTCCTGTAAGATATATATTATTGGAGGCAGGAGAATCTATGGGCTCCTGTCAGATATATATTATTGGAGACAGGAGTATGTATGGCCTCCTGTCAGATATATATTATTGGAGGCAGCAGAATGTATGGGCTCCTGTCAGGTATATATTATTGGAGGCAGCAGAATGTATGGGCTCCTGTCAGATATATATTATTGGAGACAGGAGAATGTATGGCCTCCTGTCAGGTATATATTATTGGAGGCAGGAGAATGTATGAGCTCCTGTCAGGTATATATTATTGGAGGCAGCAGAATCTATGGGCTCCTGACAGATATATATTATTGGAGGCAGCAGAATCTATGGGCTCCTGTCAGGTATATATTATTGGAGGCAGCAGAGTGTATGAGCTCCTGTCAGGTATATATTATTGGAGGCAGCAGAATCTATGGGCTCCTGTCAGGTATATATTATTGGAGGCAGCAGAATGTATGGGCTCCTGTTAGGTATATATTATTGGAGGCAGCAGAATGTATGGGCTCCTGTCAGGTATATATTATTGGAGGCAGCAGAATCTATGGGGTCCTGACAGATATATATTATTGGAGGCAGCAGAATCTATGGGCTCCTGTCAGGTATATATTATTGGAGGCAGCAGAATCTATGGGCTCCTGTTAGGTATATATTATTGGAGGCAGCAGAATCTATGGGCTCCTGTCAGGTATATATTATTGGAGGCAACAGAATCTATGGGCTCCTGACAGATATATATTATTAGAGGCAGCAGAATCTATGGGCTCCTGTCAGGTATATATTATTGGAGGCAGCAGAATCTATGGGCTCCTGTCAGGTATATATTATTGGAGGCAGCAGAATCTATGGGCTCCTGTCAGGTATATATTATTGGAGGCAGCAGAATGTATGGGCTCCTGTCTGGTATATATTATTGGAGGCAGGAGAATGTATGGGCTCCTGTCAGGTATATATTATTGGAGGCAACAGAATCTATGGGCTCCTGACATATATTATTGGAGGCAGCAGAATGTATGGGCTCCTGTCAGGTATATATGATTGGAGGCAGCAGAATCTATGGGCTCCTGTCAGGTATATATTATTGGAGGCAGCAGAATCTATGGGCTCCTGACAGATATATATTATTGGAGGCAGCAGAATGTATGGGCTCCTGTCAGGTATATATTATTGGAGGCAGGAGAATGTATGGGGTCCTGTCAGGTATATATTATTGGAGACAGGAGAATGTATGGGCTCCTGTCAGATATATATTATTGAAGACAGGAGAATATATGGCCTCCTGTCAGGTATATATTATTGGAGGCAGGAGAATGTATGGGCTCCTGTCAGGTATATATTATTGGAGGCAACAGAATGTATGGGCTCCTGTCAGGTATATATTATTGGAGGCAGCAGAATCTATGTGCTCCTGACAGATATATATTATTGGAGGCAGCAGAATCTATGGGCTCCTGTCAGGTATATATTATTGGAGGCAGGAGAATCTATGGGCTCCTGTCAGGTATATATTATTGGAGGCAGCAGAATGTATGGGCTCCTGTCAGGTATATATTATTGGAGGCAGGAGAATGTATGGGCTCCTGTCAGGTATATATTATTGGAGGGAGCAGAATCTATGGGCTCCTGACAGATATATATTATTGGAGGCAGCAGAATCTATGGGCTCCTGTCAGGTATATATTATTGGAGGCTGGAGAATGTATGGGCTCTTGTCAGGTATATATTATTGGAGGCAGGAGAATGTATGGGCTCCTGTCAGGTATATATTATTGGAGGCAGCAGAATCTATGGGCTCCTGTGAGGTATATATTATTGGAGACAGGAGAATGTATGGGCTCCTGTCAGGTATATATTATTGGAGGCAGGAGAATGTATGGGGTCCTGTCAGGTATATATTATCTGAGGCAGGAGAATGTATGGGCTCCTGTCAGGTATATATTATTGGAGGCAGCAGAATGTATGGGCTCCTGTCAGGTATATATTATTGGAGGCAGGAGAATCTATGGGCTCCTGTCAGGTATATATTATTGGAGGCAGGAGAATGTATGGGGTCCTGTCAGGTATGTATTATTGGAGGCAGCAGAATCTATGGGCGACTGTCAGGTATATATTATTGGAGGCAGCAGAATCTATGGGCTCCTGACAGATATATATTATTGGAGGCAGCAGAATCTATGGGCTCCTGTCAGGTATATATTATTGGAGGCAGCAGAGTGTATGGGCTCCTGTCAGGTATATAGTATTGGAGGCAGCAGAATCTATGGGCTCCTGTCAGGTATATATTATTGGAGGCAGGAGAATCTATGGGCTCCTGTCAGGTATATATTATTGGAGGCAGGAGAATGTATGGGCTCCTGTCAGGTATATATTATTGGAGGCAGGAGAATGTATGGGGTCCTGTCAGGTATATATTATTGGAGACAGGAAAATGTATGGGCTCCTGTCAGATATATATTATTGGAGACAGGAGAATGTATGGGCTCCTGTCAGGTATATATTATTGGAGGCAGCAGAATGTATGGGCTCCTGTCAGGTATATATTATTGGAGGCAGGAGAATGTATGGGGTCCTGTCAGGTATATATTATTGGAGACAGGAGAATGTATGGCCTCCTGTCAGGTATATATTATTGGAGGCTGGAGAATGTATGTGGTCCTGTCAGGTATATATTATTGGAGACAGGAGAATGTATGGGCTCCTGTCAGATATATATTATTGGAGGCAGCAGAATGTATGGGCTCCTGTCAGGTATATATTATTGGAGGCAGGAGAATGTATGGGGTCCTGTCAGGTATATATTATTGGAGACTGGAGAATGTATGGGCTCCTGTAAGATATATATTATTGGAGGCAGGAGAATCTATGGGCTCCTGTCAGATATATATTATTGGAGACAGGAGTATGTATGGCCTCCTGTCAGATATATATTATTGGAGGCAGCAGAATGTATGGGCTCCTGTCAGGTATATATTATTGGAGGCAGCAGAATGTATGGGCTCCTGTCAGATATATATTATTGGAGACAGGAGAATGTATGGCCTCCTGTCAGGTATATATTATTGGAGGCAGGAGAATGTATGAGCTCCTGTCAGGTATATATTATTGGAGGCAGCAGAATCTATGGGCTCCTGACAGATATATATTATTGGAGGCAGCAGAATCTATGGGCTCCTGTCAGGTATATATTATTGGAGGCAGCAGAGTGTATGAGCTCCTGTCAGGTATATATTATTGGAGGCAGCAGAATCTATGGGCTCCTGTCAGGTATATATTATTGGAGGCAGCAGAATGTATGGGCTCCTGTCAGGTATATATTATTGGAGGCAGCAGAATCTATGGGGTCCTGACAGATATATATTATTGGAGGCAGCAGAATCTATGGGCTCCTGTCAGGTATATATTATTGGAGGCAGCAGAATCTATGGGCTCCTGTTAGGTATATATTATTGGAGGCAGCAGAATCTATGGGCTCCTGTCAGGTATATATTATTGGAGGCAACAGAATCTATGGGCTCCTGACAGATATATATTATTAGAGGCAGCAGAATCTATGGGCTCCTGTCAGGTATATATTATTGGAGGCAGCAGAATGTATGGGCTCCTGTCAGGTATATATTATTGGAGGCAGCAGAATGTATGGGCTCCTGTCAGGTATATATTATTGGAGGCAGGAGAATCTATGGGCTCTTGTCAGGTATATATTATTGGAGGCAGGAGAATGTATGGGCTCCAGTCAGGTATATATTATTGGAGGCAACAGAATCTATGGGCTCCTGACATATATTATTGGAGGCATCAGAATGTATGGGCTCCTGTCAGGTATATATTATTGGAGGCAGGAGAATGTATGGGGTCCTGTCAGGTATATATTATTGGAGACAGGAGAATGTATGGGCTCCTGTCAGATATATATTATTGGAGACAGGAGAATGTATGGCCTCCTGTCAGGTATATATTATTGGAGGCAGTAAAATGTATGAGCTCCTGTCAGGTATATATTATTGGAGGCAGCAGAATGTATGGGCTCCTGTCAGGTATATATTATTGGAGGCAGCAGAATGTATGGGCTCCTGACAGATATATATTATTGGAGGCAGCAGAATCTATGGGCTCCTGTCAGGTATATATTATTTTAGGCAGCAGAATCTATGGGCTCCTGTCAGGTATATATTATTGGAGGCAGCAGAATCTATGGGCTCCTGTCAGGTATATATTATTGGAGGCAGCAGAATGTATGGGCTCCTGTCAGGTATATATTATTGGAGGCAGGAGAATGTATGGGGTCCTGTCAGGTATATATTATTGGAGACAGGAGAATGTATGGGCTCCTGTCAGATATATATTATTGGAGACAGGAGAATGTATGGCCTCCTGTCAGGTATACATTATTGGAGGCAGTAGAATGTATGCGCTCCTGTCAGGTATATATTATTGGAGGCAGCAGAATGTATGGGCTCCTGTCAGGTATATATTATTGGAGGCAGCAGAATGTATGGGCTCCTGACAGATATATATTATTGGAGGCAGCAGAATCTATGGGCTACTGTCAGGTATATATTATTGGAGGCAGCAGAATCTATGGGCTCCTGTCAGGTATATATTATTGGAGGCAGCAGAATCTATGGGCTCCTGTCAGGTATATATTATTGGAGGCAGCAGAATGTATGGGCTCCTGTCAGGTATATATTATTGGAGGCAGCAGAATGTATGGGCTCCTGTCAGGTATATATTATTGGAGGCAGCAGAATGTATGGGCTCCTGTCAGGTATATATTATTGGAGGCAGGAGAATGTATGGGCTCCTGTCAGGTATATATTATTGGAGGCAACAGAATCTATGGGTTCCTGACATATATTATTGGAGGCAGCAGAATGTATTGGCTCCTGTCAGGTATATATTATTGGAGGCAGCAGAATGTATGGGCTCCTGTCAGGTATATATTATTGGAGGCAGCAGAATGTATGGGCTCCTGACAGATATATATTATTGGAGACAGCAGAATGTATGGGCTCCTGTCAGGTATATATTATTGGAGGCAGCAGAATGTATGGGCTCCTGTCAGGTATATATTATTGGAGGCAAAAGAATGTATGGGCTCCTGTCAGATATATATTATTGGAGACAGGAGAATGTATGGCCTCCTGTCAGGTATATATTATTGGAGGCAGGAGAATGTATGGGCTCCTGTGAGGTATATATTATTGGAGGCAGCAGAATGTATGGGCTCCTGTCAGGTATATATTATTGGAGGCAGCAGAATCTATGGGCTCCTGTCAGGTATATATTATTGGAGGCAGCAGAATCTATGGGCTCCTGTCAGGTATATATTATTGGAGGCAGCAGAATCTATGGGCTCCTGACAGATATATATTATTAGAGGCAGCAGAATCTATGGGCTCCTGTCAGGTATATATTATCTGAGGCAGGAGAATGTATGGGCTCCTGTCAGGTATATATTATTGGAGGCAGCAGAATGTATGGGCTCCTGTCAGGTATATGTTATTGGAGGCAGGAGAATATATGGGGTCCTGTCAGGTATGTATTATTGGAGGCAGCAGAATCTATGGGCTCCTGTCAGGTATATATTATTGGAGGCAGGAGAATGTATGGGCTCCTGTCGGGTATATATTATTGGAGGCAGCAGAATGTATGGGCTCCTGTCAGGTATATATTATTGGAGTCAGCAGAATCTATGGGCTCCTGTCAGGTATATATTATTGGAGGCAGGAGAATGTATGGGCTCCTGTCAGGTATATATTATTGGAGGCAGCAGAATGTATGGGCTCCTGACAGATATATATTATTGGAGGTAGGAGAATGTATGGGCTCCTGACAGATATATATTATTGGAGGCAGCAGAATCTATGGGCTCCTGTCAAGTATATATTATTAGAAGCAGGAGAATCTATGGGCTCCTGTCAGGTATATATTATTGGAGGTAGGAGAATGTATGGGATCCTGACAGATATATATTATTGGAGGCAGCAGAATCTATGGGCTCCTGTCAGGTATATATTATTGGAGGCAGCAGAATCTATGGGCTACTGTCAGGTATATATTATTGGAGGCAGCAGAATCTATGGGCTCCTGTCAGGTATATAGTATTGGAGGCAGCAGAATCTATGGGCTCCTACCAGGTATATATTATTGGAGGCAGCAGAATCTATGGGCTCCTACCAGGTATATATTATTGGAGGCAGCAGAATGTATGGGCTCCTGTCAGGTATATATTATTGGAGGCAGCAGAATCTATGGGCTCCTGTCAGGTATATATTATTGGAGGCAGCAGAATCTATGCGCTCCTGACAGATATATATTATTGGAGGCAGCAGAATCTATGGGCTCCTGTCAGGTATATATTATTGGAGGCAGCAGAATCTATGGGCTCCTGTTAGGTATATATTATTGGAGGCAGCAGAATGTATGGGCTCCTGTCAGGTATATATTATTGGAGGCAGGAGAATGTATGGGCTCCTGTCAGGTATATATTATTGGAGGCAGCAGAATCTATGGGCTCCTGACAGATATATATTATTGGAGGCAGCAGAATCTATGGGCTCCTGTCAGGTATATATTATTGGAGGCTGGAGAATGTATGGGCTCTTGTCAGGTATATATTATTGGAGGCAGGAGAATCTATGGGCTCCTGTCAGGTATATATTATTGGAGGCAGCAGAATCTATGGGCTCCTGTGAGGTATATATTATTGGAGACAGGAGAATGTATGGGCTCCTGTCAGGTATATATTATTGCAGGCAGGAGAATGTATGGGGTCCTGTCAGGTATATATTATCTGAGGCAGGAGAATGTATGGGCTCCTGTCAGGTATATATTATTGGAGGCAGCAGAATGTATGGGCTCCTGTCAGGTATATATTATTGGAGGCAGGAGAATGTATGGGGTCCTGTCAGGTATGTATTATTGGAGGCAGCAGAATCTATGGGCTCCTGTCAGGTATATATTATTGGAGGCAGCAGAATCTATGGGCTCCTGTCAGGTATATATTATTGGAGGCAGCAGAATCTATGGGCTCCTGACAGATATATATTATTGGAGGCAGCAGAATCTATGGGCTCCTGTCAGGTATATATTATTGGAGGCAGCAGAGTGTATGGGCTCCTGTCAGGTATATAGTATTGGAGGCAGCAGAATCTATGGGCTCCTGTCAGGTATATATTATTGGAGGCAGGAGAATCTATGGGCTCCTGTCAGGTGTATATTATTGGAGGCAGGAGAATGTATGGGCTCCTGTCAGGTATATATTATTGGAGGCAGGAGAATGTATGGGGTCCTGTCAGGTATATATTATTGGAGACAGGAGAATGTATGGGCTCCTGTCAGATATATATTATTGGAGACAGGAGAATGTTTGGCCTCCTGTCAGGTATATATTATTGGAGGCAGTAGAATGTATGAGCTCCTGTCAGGTATATATTATTGGAGACAGGAGAATGTATGGCCTCCTGTCAGGTATATATTATTGGAGGCAGGAGAATGTATGGGCTCCTGTCAGGTATATATTATTGGAGGCAGCAGAATGTATGGGCTCCTGTCAGGTATATATTATTGGAGGCAGCAGAATCTATGGGCTCCTGTCAGGTATATATTATTGGAGGCAGCAGAATGTATGGGCTCCTGTCAGGTATATATTATTGGAGGCAGGAGAATGTATGGGCTCCTGTCAGGTATATATTATTGGAGGCAGCAGAATCTATGGGCTCCTGACAGATATATATTATTGGAGGCAGCAGAATCTATGGGCTCCTGTCAGGTATATATTATTGGAGGCTGGAGAATGTATGGGCTCTTGTCAGGTATATATTATTGGAGGCAGGAGAATGTATGGGCTCCTGTCAGGTATATATTATTGGAGGCAGCAGAATCTATGGGCTCCTGTGAGGTATATATTATTGGAGACAGGAGAATGTATGGGCTCCTGTCAGGTATATATTATTGCAGGCAGGAGAATGTATGGGGTCCTGTCAGGTATATATTATCTGAGGCCGGAGAATGTATGGGCTCCTGTCAGGTATATATTATTGGAGGCAGCAGAATGTATGGGCTCCTGTCAGGTATATATTATTGGAGGCAGGAGAATGTATGGGGTCCTGTCAGGTATGTATTATTGGAGGCAGTAGAATCTATGGGCTCCTGTCAGGTATATATTATTGGAGGCAGCAGAATCTATGGGCTCCTGTCAGGTATATATTATTGGAGGCAGCAGAATCTATGGGCTCCTGACAGATATATATTATTGGAGGCAGCAGAATCTATGGGCTCCTGTCAGGTATATATTATTGGAGGCAGCAGAGTGTATGGGCTCCTGTCAGGTATATAGTATTGGAGGCAGCAGAATCTATGGGCTCCTGTCAGGTATATATTATTGGAGGCAGGAGAATCTATGGGCTCCTGTCAGGTATATATTATTGGAGGCAGGAGAATGTATGGGCTCCTGTCAGGTATATATTATTGGAGGCAGGAGAATGTATGGGGTCCTGTCAGGTATATATTATTGGAGACAGGAGAATGTATGGGCTCCTGTCAGATATATATTATTGGAGACAGGAGAATGTTTGGCCTCCTGTCAGGTATATATTATTGGAGGCAGTAGAATGTATGAGCTCCTGTCAGGTATATATTATTGGAGGCAGCAGAATGTATGGGCTCCTGTCAGGTATATATTATTGGAGGCAGCAGAATGTATGGGCTCCTGTCAGGTATATATTATTGGAGGCAGCAGAATCTATGGGCTCCTGACAGATATATATTATTGGAGGCAGCAGAATCTATGGGCTCCTGTCAGGTATATATTATTGGAGGCAGCAGAATCTATGGGCTCCTGTCAGGTAAATATTATTGGAGGCAGCAGAATCTATGGGCTCCTGTCAGGTATATATTATTGGAGGCAGCAGAATGTATGGGCTCCTGTCAGGTATATATTATTGGAAGCAGGAGAATCTATGGGCTCCTGTCAGGTATATATTATTGGAGGCTGCAGAATCTATGGGCTCCTGTCAGGTATATATTATTGGAGGCAGGAGAATGTATGGGCTCCTGTCAGGTATATATTATTGGAGGCAGCAGAATCTATGGGCTCCTGTCAGGTATATAGTATTGGAGGCAGCAGAATCTATGGGCTCCTGTCAGGTATATAGTATTGGAGTCAGCAGAATCTATGGGCTGCTACCAGGTATATATTATTGGAGGCAGCAGAATGTATGGGCTCCTGTCAGGTATATATTATTGGAGGCAGCAGAATCTATGGGCTCCTGTCAGGTATATATTATTGGAGGCAGGAAAATGTATGGCCTCCTGTCAGGTATATATTATTGGAGGCAGGAGAATGTATGGGCTACTGTCAGGTATATATTATTGGAGGCCGGAGAATGTATGGGGTCCTGTCAGGTATATAATATTGGAGACAGGAGAATGTATGGGCTCCTGTCAGATATATATTATTGGAGACAGGAGAATGTATGGGCTCCTGTCAGATATATATTATTGGAGGCAGCAGAATGTATGGGCTCCTGTCAGGTATATATTATTGGAAGCTGGAGAATGTATGGGGTCCTGTCAGGTATATAATATTGGAGACAGGAGAATGTATGGGCTCCTGTCAGATATATATTATTGGAGACAGGAGAATGTATGGGCTCCTGTCAGATATATATTATTGGAGGCAGCAGAATGTATGGGCTCCTGTCAGGTATATATTATTGGAAGCTGGAGAATGTATGGGCTCCTGTCAGATATATATTATTGGAGGCAGGAGAATCCATGGGCTCCTGTCAGATATATATTATTGGAGACAGGAGAATGTATGGCCTCCTGTCAGGTATATATTATTGGAGGCAGGAGAATGTATGGGCTCCTGTCAGGTATATATTATTGGAGGCAGGAGAATGTATGGGGTCCTGTCAGGTATATATTATTGGAGACAGGAGAATGTATGGGCTCCTGTCAGATATATATTATTGGAGACAGGAGAATGTATGGCCTCCTGTCAGGTATATATTATTGGAGGCAGGAGAATGTATGGGCTCCTGTCAGGTATATATTATTGGAGGCAGCAGAATGTATGGGCTCCTGTCAGGTATATATTATTGGAGGCAGCAGAATCTATGGGCTCCTGACAGATATATATTATTGGAGGCTGCAGAATCTATGGGCTCCTGTCAGGTATATATTATTGGAGACCGCAGAGTGTATGGGCTCCTGTCAGGTATATATTATTGGAGGCAGCAGAATCTATGGGCTCCTGACATATATTATTGGAGGCAGCAGAATGTATGGGCTCCTGTCAGGTATATATTATTGGAGTCAGCAGAATGTATGGGCTCCTGTCAGGTATATATTATTGGAGGCAGCAGAATGTATGGGCTCCTGTCAGGTATATATTATTGGAGGCAGCAGAATCTATGGGCTCCTGTCAGGTATATATTATTGGAGGCAGCAGAATCTATGGGCTCCTGTCAGGTATATATTATTGGAGGCAGCAGAATGTATGGGCTCCTGTCAGGTATATATTATTGGAGGCAGCAGAATGTATGGGCTCCTGTCAGGTATATATTATTGGAGGCAGCAGGATGTATGGGCTCCTGTCAGGTATATATTATTGGAGGCAGCAGAATCTATGGGCTCCTGACAGATATATATTATTGGAGGCAGCAGAATCTATGGGCTCCTGTCAGGTATATATTATTGGAGGCAGCAGAATCTATGGGCTCCTGTCAGGTATATATTATTGGAGTCAGCAGAATGTATGGGCTCCTGTCTGGTATATATTATTGGAGGCAGGAGAATGTATGGGCTCCTGTCAGGTATATATTATTGGACGCAACAGAATCTATGGGCTCCTGACATATATTATTGGAGGCAGCAGAATGTATGGGCTCCTGTCAGGTATATATGATTGGAGGCAGCAGAATCTATGGGCTCCTGTCAGGTATATATTATTGGAGGCAGCAGAATCTATGGGCTCCTGACAGATATATATTATTGGAGGCATCAGAATGTATGGGCTCCTGTCAGGTATATATTATTGGAGGCAGGAGAATGTATGGAGTCCTGTCAGGTATATATTATTGGAGACAGGAGAATGTATGGGCTCCTGTCAGATATATATTATTGGAGACAGGAGAATGTATGGCCTCCTGTCAGGTATATATTATTGGAGGCAGGAGAATGTATGGGCTCCTGTCAGGTATATATTATTGGAGGCAACAGAATGTATGGGCTCCTGTCAGGTATATATTATTGGAGGCAGCAGAATCTATGGGCTCCTGACAGATATATATTATTGGAGGCAGCAGAATCTATGGGCTCCTGTCAGGTATATATTATTGGAGGCTGGAGAATGTATGGGCTCTTGTCAGGTATATATTATTGGAGGCAGGAGAATGTATGGGCTCCTGTCAGGTATATATTATTGGAGGCAGCAGAATCTATGGGCTCCTGTGAGGTATATATTATTGGAGACAGGAGAATGTATGGGCTCCTGTCAGGTATATATTATTGGAGGCAGGAGAATGTATGGGGTCCTGTCAGGTATATATTATCTGAGGCAAGAGAATGTATGGGCTCCTGTCAGGTATATATTATTGGAGGCAGCAGAATGTATGGGCTCCTGTCAGGTATATATTATTGGAGGCAGGAGAATGTATGGGGTCCTGTCAGGTATGTATTATTGGAGGCAGCAGAATCTATGGGCGACTGTCAGGTATATATTATTGGAGGCAGCAGAATCTATGGGCTCCTGACAGATATATATTATTGGAGGCAGCAGAATCTATGGGCTCCTGTCAGGTATATATTATTGGAGGCAGCAGAGTGTATGGGCTCCTGTCAGGTATATAGTATTGGAGGCAGCAGAATCTATGGGCTCCTGTCAGGTATATATTATTGGAGGCAGGAGAATCTATGGGCTCCTGTCAGGTATATATTATTGGAGGCAGGAGAATGTATGGGCTCCTGTCAGGTATATATTATTGGAGGCAGGAGAATGTATGGGGTCCTGTCAGGTATATATTATTGGAGACAGGAGAATGTATGGGCTCCTGTCAGATATATATTATTGGAGACAGGAGAATGTATGGGCTCCTGTCAGGTATATATTATTGGAGGCAGCAGAATGTATGGGCTCCTGTCAGGTATATATTATTGGAGGCAGGAGAATGTATGGGGTCCTGTCAGGTATATATTATTGGAGACAGGAGAATGTATGGCCTCCTGTCAGGTATATATTATTGGAGGCTGGAGAATGTATGTGGTCCTGTCAGGTATATATTATTGGAGACAGGAGAATGTATGGGCTCCTGTCAAATATATATTATTGGAGGCAGCAGAATGTATGGGCTCCTGTCAGGTATATATTATTGGAGGCAGGAGAATGTATGGGGTCCTGTCAGGTATATATTATTGGAGACTGGAGAATGTATGGGCTCCTGTAAGATATATATTATTGGAGGCAGGAGAATCTATGGGCTCCTGTCAGATATATATTATTGGAGACAGGAGTATGTATGGCCTCCTGTCAGATATATATTATTGGAGGCAGCAGAATGTATGGGCTCCTGTCAGGTATATATTATTGGAGGCAGCAGAATGTATGGGCTCCTGTCGGGTATATATTATTGGAGTCAGCAGAATCTATGGGCTCCTGTCAGATATATATTATTGGAGACAGGAGAATGTATGGCCTCCTGTCAGGTATATATTATTGGAGGCAGGAGAATGTATGAGCTCCTGTCAGGTATATATTATTGGAGGCAGCAGAATCTATGGGCTCCTGTCAGGTATATATTATTGGAGGCAGCAGAATGTATGGGCTCCTGTTAGGTATATATTATTGGAGGCAGCAGAATGTATGGGCTCCTGTCAGGTATATATTATTGGAGGCAGCAGAATCTATGGGGTCCTGACAGATATATATTATTGGAGGCAGCAGAATCTATGGGCTCCTGTCAGGTATATATTATTGGAGGCAGCAGAATCTATGGGCTCCTGTTAGGTATATATTATTGGAGGCAGCAGAATCTATGGGCTCCTGTCAGGTATATATTATTGGAGGCAGCAGAATCTATGGGCTCCTGACAGATATATATTATTAGAGGCAGCAGAATCTATGGGCTCCTGTCAGGTATATATTATTGGAGGCAGCAGAATGTATGGGCTCCTGTCAGGTATATATTATTGGAGGCAGCAGAATGTATGGGCTCCTGTCAGGTATATATTATTGGAGGCAGGAGAATCTATGGGCTCTTGTCAGGTATATATTATTGGAGGCAGGAGAATGTATGGGCTCCAGTCAGGTATATATTATTGGAGGCAACAGAATCTATGGGCTCCTGACATATATTATTGGAGGCATCAGAATGTATGGGCTCCTGTCAGGTATATATTATTGGAGGCAGGAGAATGTATGGGGTCCTGTCAGGTATATATTATTGGAGACAGGAGAATGTATGGGCTCCTGTCAGATATATATTATTGGAGACAGGAGAATGTATGGCCTCCTGTCAGGTATATATTATTGGAGGCAGTAGAATGTATGAGCTCCTGTCAGGTATATATTATTGGAGGCAGCAGAATGTATGGGCTCCTGTCAGGTATATATTATTGGAGGCAGCAGAATGTATGGGCTCCTGACAGATATATATTATTGGAGGCAGCAGAATCTATGGGCTCCTGTCAGGTATATATTATTGGAGGCAGCAGAATCTATGGGCTCCTGTCAGGTATATATTATTGGAGGCAGCAGAATCTATGGGCTCCTGTCAGGTATATATTATTGGAGGCAGGAGAATGTATGGGGTCCTGTCAGGTATATATTGGAGACAGGAGAATGTATGGGCTCCTGTCAGATATATATTATTGGAGACAGGAGAATGTATGGCCTCCTGTCAGGTATATATTATTGGAGGCAGTAGAATGTATGAGCTCCTGTCAGGTATATATTATTGGAGGCAGCAGAATGTATGGGCTCCTGTCAGGTATATATTATTGGAGGCAGCAGAATGTATGGGCTCATGACAGATATATATTATTGGAGGCAGCAGAATCTATGGGCTCCTGTCAGGTATATATTATTGGAGGCAGCAGAATCTATGGGCTCCTGTCAGGTATATATTATTGGAGGCAGCAGAATCGATGGGCTCCTGTCAGGTATATATTATTGGAGGCAGCAGAATGTATGGGCTCCTGTCAGGTATATATTATTGGAGGCAGCAGAATGTATGGGCTCCTGTCAGGTATATATTATTGGAGGCAGCAGAATGTATGGGCTCCTGTCAGGTATATATTATTGGAGGCAGGAGAATGTATGGGCTCCTGTCAGGTATATATTATTGGAGGCAACAGAATCTATGGGTTCCTGACATATATTATTGGAGGCAGCAGAATGTATTGGCTCCTGTCAGGTATATATTATTGGAGGCAGCAGAATGTATGGGCTCCTGTCAGGTATATATTATTGGAGGCAGCAGAATGTATGGGCTCCTGACAGATATATATTTTTGGAGACAGCAGAATGTATGGGCTCCTGTCAGGTATATATTATTGGAGGCAGCAGAATGTATGGGCTCCTGTCAGGTATATATTATTGGAGGCAAAAGAATGTATGGGCTCCTGTCAGATATATATTATTGGAGACAGGAGAATGTATGGCCTCCTGTCAGGTATATATTATTGGAGGCAGGAGAATGTATGGGCTCCTGTGAGGTATATATTATTGGAGGCAGCAGAATGTATGGGCTCCTGTCAGGTATATATTATTGGAGGCAGCAGAATCTATGGGCTCCTGTCAGGTATATATTATTGGAGGCAGCAGAATCTATGGGCTCCTGTCAGGTATATATTATTGGAGGCAGCAGAATCTATGGGCTCCTGACAGATATATATTATTGGAGGCAGCAGAATCTATGGGCTCCTGTCAGGTATATATTATCTGAGGCAGGAGAATGTATGGGCTCCTGTCAGGTATATATTATTGGAGGCAGCAGAATGTATGGGCTCCTGTCAGGTATATGTTATTGGAGGCAGGAGAATATATGGGGTCCTGTCAGGTATGTATTATTGGAGGCAGCAGAATCTATGGGCTCCTGTCAGGTATATATTATTGGAGGCAGGAGAATGTATGGGCTCCTGTCGGGTATATATTATTGGAGGCAGCAGAATGTATGGGCTCCTGTCAGGTATATATTATTGGAGGCAGCAGAATCTATGGGCTCCTGTCAGGTATATATTATTGGAGGCAGGAGAATGTATGGGCTCCTGTCAGGTATATATTATTGGAGGCAGCAGAATGTATGGGCTCCTGACAGATATATATTATTGGAGGTAGGAGAATGTGTGGGCTCCTGACAGATATATATTATTGGAGGCAGCAGAATCTATGGGCTCCTGTCAAGTATATATTATTGGAAGCAGGAGAATCTATGGGCTCCTGTCAGGTATATATTATTGGAGGTAGGAGAATGTATGGGATCCTGACAGATATATATTATTGGAGGCAGCAGAATCTATGGGCTCCTGTCAGGTATATATTATTGGAGGCAGCAGAATCTATGGGCTCCTGTCAGGTATATATTATTGGAGGCAGCAGAATCTATGGGCTCCTGTCAGGTATATAGTATTGGAGGCAGCAGAATCTATGGGCTCCTACCAGGTATATATTATTGGAGGCAGCAGAATCTATGGGCTCCTACCAGGTATATATTATTGGAGGCAGCAGAATGTATGGGCTCCTGTCAGGTATATATTATTGGAGGCAGCAGAATCTATGGGCTCCTGTCAGGTATATATTATTGGAGGCAGGAGAATGTATGGCCTCCTGTCAGGTATATATTATTGGAGGCAGGAGAATGTATGGGCTACTGTCAGGTATATATTATTGGAGGCCGGAGAATGTATGGGGTCCTGTCAGGTATATAATATTGGAGACAGGAGAATGTATGGGCTCCTGTCAGATATATATTATTGGAGACAGGAGAATGTATGGGCTCCTGTCAGATATATATTATTGGAGGCAGCAGAATGTATGGGCTCCTGTCAGGTATATATTATTGGAAGCTGGAGAATGTATGGGGTCCTGTCAGGTATATATTATTGGAGACAGGAGAATGTATGGGCTCCTGTCAGATATATATTATTGGAGGCAGGAGAATCTATGGGCTCCTGTCAGATATATATTATTGGAGACAGGAGAATGTGTGGCCTCCTGTCAGGTATATATTATTGGAGGCAGGAGAATGTATGGGCTCCTGTCAGGTATATATTATTGGAGACAGGAGAATGTATGGGGTCCTGTCAGGTATATATTATTGGAGACAGGAGAATGTATGGGGTCCTGTCAGGTATATATTATTGGAGACAGGAGAATGTATGGCCTCCTGTCAGGTATATATTATTGGAGGCAGGAGAATGTATGGGCTCCTGTCAGGTATATATTATTGGAGGCAGCAGAATGTATGGGCTCCTGTCAGGTATATATTATTGGAGGCAGCAGAATCTATGGGCTCCTGACAGATATATATTATTGGAGGCTGCAGAATCTATTGGCTCCTGTCAGGTATATATTATTGGAGACAGCAGAGTGTATGGGCTCCTGTCAGGTATATATTATTGGAGGCAGCAGAATCTATGGGCTCCTGACATATATTATTGGAGGCAGCAGAATGTATGGGCTCCTGTCAGGTATATATTATTGGAGGCAGCAGAATGTATGGGCTCCTGTCAGGTATATATTATTGGAGGCAGCAGAAAGTATGGGCTCCTGTCAGGTATATATTATTGGAGGCAGCAGAATGTATGGGCTCCTGTCAGGTATATATTATTGGAGGCAGCAGAATGTATGGGCTCCTGTCATATATATATTATTGGAGGCAGCAGAATGTATGGGCTCCTGTCAGGTATATATTATTGGAGGCAGCAGAATGTATGGGCTCCTGTCAGGTATATATTATTGGAGGCAGCAGAATGTATGGGCTCCTGTCAGGTATATATTATTGGAGGCAGCAGAATGTATGGGCTCCTGTCAGGTATATATTATTGGAGGCAGCAGAATCTATGGGCTCCTGACAGATATATATTATTGGAGGCAGCAGAATCTATGGGCTCCTGTCAGGTATATATTATTGGAGGCAGCAGAATCTATGGGCTCCTGTCTGGTATATATTATTGGAGGCAGCAGAATGTATGGGCTCCTGTCGGGTATATATTATTGGAGACAGGAGAATGTATGGCCTCCTGTCAGATATATATTATTGGAGGCAGCAGAATGTATGGGCTCCTGTCATGTATATATTATTGGAGGCAGCAGAATGTATGGACTCCTGTCATGTATATATTATTGGAGGCAGGAGAATGTATGGGCTTCTGTCGGGTATATATTATTGGAGGCAGCAGAATGTATGGGCTCCTGTCAGGTATATATTATTGGAGGCAGCAGAATCTATGGGCTCCTACCAGGTATATATTATTGGAGGCAGCAGAATCTATGGGCTCCTGTGAGGTATATATTATTGGAGACAGGAGAATGTATGGCCTCCTGTCAGGTATTTATTATTGGAGGCAGCAGAATGTATGGGCTCCTGTAAGATATATATTATTGGAGGCAGGAGAATCTATGGGCTCCTGTCAGATATATATTATTGGAGACAGGAGAATGTATGGCCTCCTGTCAGATATATATTATTGGAGGCAGCAGAATCTATGGGCTCCTGACAGATATATATTATTGGAGGCTGCAGAATCTATGGGCTCCTGTCAGGTATATATTATTGGAGGCAGCAGAATGTATGGGCTCCTGTCAGGTATATATTATTGGAGGCAGTAGAATGTATGGGCACCTGTCAGGTATATATTATTGGAGGCAACAGAATCTATGGGCTCCTGACATATATTATTGGAGGCAGCAGAATGTATGGGCTCCTGTCAGGTATATATTATTGGAGGCAGCAGAATCTATGGGCTCCTGTCAGGTATATATTATTGGAGGCAGCAGAATCTATGGGCTCCTGACAGATATATATTATTGGAGGCAGCAGAATGTATGGGCTCCTGTCAGGTATATATTATTGGAGGCAGGAGAATGTATGGGGTCCTGTCAGGTATATATTATTGGAGACAGGAGAATGTATGGGCTCCTGTCAGATATATATTATTGGAGACAGGAGAATGTATGGCCTTCTGTCAGGTATATATTATTGGAGGCAGGAGAATGTATGGGCTCCTGTCAGGTATATATTATTGGAGGCAGCAGAATGTATGGGCTCCTGTCAGGTATATATTATTGGAGGCAGCAGAATCTATGGGCTCCTGACAGATATATATTATTGGAGGCATCGGAATCTATGGGCTACTGTCAGGTATATATTATTGGAGGCTGCAGAATCTATGGGCTCCTGTCAGGTATATATTATTGGATGCAGTAGAATGTATGGGCTCCTGTCAGGTATATATTATTGGAGGCAGGAGAATGTATGGGCTCCTGTCAGGTATATATTATTGGAGGCAACAGAATCTATGGGCTCCTGACATATATTATTGGAGGCAGCAGAATGTATGGGCTCCTGTCAGGTATATATTATTGGAGGCAGCAGAATCTATGGGCTCCTGTCAGGTATATATTATTGGAGGCAGCAGAATCTATGGGCTCCTGACAGATATATATTATTGGAGGCAGCAGAATGTATGGGCTCCTGTCAGGTATATATTATTGGAGGCAGGAGAATGTATGGGGTCCTGTCAGGTATATATTATTGGAGACAGGAGAATGTATGGGCTCCTGTCAGATATATATTATTGTAGACAGGAGAATGTATGGCCTCCTGTCAGGTATATATTATTGGAGGCAGGAGAATGTATGGGCTCCTGTCAGGTATATATTATTGGAGGCAGCAGAATGTATGGGCTCCTGTCAGGTATATATTATTGGAGGCAGCAGAATCTATGGGCTCCTGACAGATATATATTATTGGAGGCATCGGAATCTATGGGCTACTGTCAGGTATATATTATTGGAGGCTGCAGAATCTATGGGCTCCTGTCAGGTATATATTATTGGATGCAGCAGAATGTATGGGCTCCTGTCAGGTATATATTATTGGAGGCAGGAGAATGTATGGGTTCCTGTCAGGTATATATTATTGAAGGCAGCAGAATCTGTGGTCACCTGACAGATATATATTATTGGAGGCAGCAGAATCTATGGGCTCCTGTCAGGTATATATTATTGGAGGCTGGAGAATGTATGGGCTCTTGTCAGGTATATATTATTGGAGGCAGCAGAATCTATGGGCTCCTGACAGATATATATTATTGGAGGCTGCAGAATCTATGGGCTCCTGTCAGGTATATATTATTGGAGGCAGCAGAATGTATGGGCTCCTGTCAGGTATATATTATTGGAGGCAGTAGAATGTATGGGCTCCTGTCAGGTATATATTATTGGAGGCAACAGAATCTATGGGCTCCTGACATATATTATTGGAGGCAGCAGAATGTATGGGCTCCTGTCAGGTATATATTATTGGAGGTAGCAGAATCTATGGGCTCCTGTCAGGTATATATTATTGGAGGCAGCAGAATCTATGGGCTCCTGACAGATATATATTATTGCAGGCATCAGAATGTATGGGCTCCTGTCAGGTATATATTATTGGAGACAGGAGAATGTATGGCCTCCTGTCAGGTATATATTATTGGAGGCAGGAGAATGTATGGGCTCCTGTCAGGTATATATTTAGGAGGCAGCAGAATGTATGGGCTCCTGTCAGGTATATATTATTGGAGGCAGCAGAATGTATGGGCTCCTGACAGATATATATTATTGGAGGCAGCGGAATCTATGGGCTACTGTCAGGTATATATTATTGGAGGCAGCAGAATCTATGGGCTCCTGTCAGGTATATATTATTGGATGCAGCAGAATGTATGGGCTCCTGTCAGGTATATATTATTGGAGGCAGGAGAATGTATGGGTTCCTGTCAGGTATATATTATTGAAGGCAGCAGAATCTGTGGGCTCCTGACAGATATATATTATTGGAGGCTGCAGAATCTATGGGCTCCTGTCAGGTATATATTATTGGAGGCTGGAGAATGTATGGGCTCTTGTCAGGTATATATTATTGGAGGCAGGAGAATGTATGGGCTCCTGTCAGGTATATATTACTGGAGGCAGCAGAATCTATGGGCTCCTGTGAGGTATATATTATTGGAGACAGGAGAATGTATGGGCTCCTGTCAGGTATATATTATTGGAGGCAGGAGAATGTATGGGGTCCTCTCAGGTATATATTATCTGAGGCAGGAGAATGTATGGGGTCCTGTCAGGTATATATTATTGGAGGCAGCAGAATGTATGGGCTCCTGTCAGGTATATATTATTGGAGGCAGGAGAATGTATGGGGTCCTGTCAGGTATGTATTATTGGAGGCAGCAGAATCTATGGGCTCCTGTCAGGTGTATATTATTGGAGGCAGCAGAATCTATGGGCTCCTGTCAGGTATATATTATTGGAGGCAGCAGAATCTATGGGCTCCTGACAGATATATATTATTGGAGGCAGCAGAATCTATGGGCTCCTGTCAGGTATATATTATTGGAGGCAGCAGAGTGTATGGGCTCCTGTCAGGTATATAGTATTGGAGGCAGCAGAATCTATGGGCTCCTGTCAGGTATATATTATTGGAGGCAGGAGAATCTCTGGGCTCCTGTCAGGTATATATTATTGGAGGCAGGAGAATGTATGGGCTCCTGTCAGGTATATATTATTGGAGGCAGGAGAATGTATGGGGTCCTGTCAGGTATATATTATTGGAGACAGGAGAATGTATGGGCTCCTGTCAGATATATATTATTGGAGACAGGAGAATGTATGGGCTCCTGTCAGGTATATATTATTGAAGGCAGCAGAATGTATGGGCTCCTGTCAGGTATATATTATTGGAGGCAGGAGAATGTATGGGGTCCTGTCAGGTATATATTATTGGAGACAGGAGAATGTATGTCCTCCTGTCAGGTATATATTATTGGAGGCTGGAGAATGTATGTGGTCCTGTCAGGTATATATTATTGGAGACAGGAGAATGTATGGGCTCCTGTCAGATATATATTATTGGAGGCAGCAGAATGTATGGGCTCCTGTCAGGTATATATTATTGGAGGCAGGAGAATGCATGGGGTCCTGTCAGGTATATATTATTGGAGACTGGATAATGTATGGGCTCCTGTAAGATATATATTATTGGAGGCAGGAGAATCTATGGGCTCCTGTCAGATATATATTATTGGAGACAGGAGAATGTATGGCCTCCTGTCAGATATATATTATTGGAGGCAGCAGAATGTATGGGCTCCTGTCAGGTATATATTATTGGAGGCAGCAGAATGTATGGGCTCCTGTCGGGTATATATTATTGGAGGCAGCAGAATCTATGGGCTCCTGTCAGATATATATTATTGGAGGCAGCAGAATGTATGGCCTCCTGTCAGATATATATTATTGGAGGCAGCAGAATGTATGGACTCCTGTCATGTATATATTATTGGAGGCAGGAGAATGTATGGGCTCCTGTCGGGTATATATTATTGGAGGCAGCAGAATGTATGGGCTCCTGTCAGATATATATTATTGGAGGCAGCAGAATGTATGGACTCCTGTCATGTATATATTATTGGAGGCAGCAGAATGTATGGGCTCCTGTCAGGTATATATTATTGGAGGCAGCAGAATGTATGGGCTCCTGTCAGATATATATTATTGGAGACAGCAGAATGTATGGGCTCCTGTCATGTATATATTATTGGAGGCAGCAGAATGTATGGGCTCCTGTCAGGTATATATTATTGGAGGCAGCAGAATGTATGGGCTCCTGACAGATATATATTATTGGAGACAGCAGAATGTATGGGCTCCTGTCAGGTATATATTATTGGAGGCAGCAGAATGTATGGGCTCCTGTCAGGTATATATTATTGGAGGCAAAAGAATGTATGGGCTCCTGTCAGATATATATTATTGGAGACAGGAGAATGTATGGCCTCCTGTCAGGTATATATTATTGGAGGCAGGAGAATGTATGGGCTCCTGTGAGGTATATATTATTGGAGGCAGCAGAATGTATGGGCTCCTGTCAGGTATATATTATTGGAGGCAGCAGAATCTATGGGCTCCTGTCAGGTATATATTATTGGAGGCAGCAGAATCTATGGGCTCCTGTCAGGTATATATTATTGGAGGCAGCAGAATCTATGGGCTCCTGACAGATATATATTATTGGAGGCAGCAGAATCTATGGGCTCCTGTCAGGTATATATTTTCTGAGGCAGGAGAATGTATGGGCTCCTGTCAGGTATATATTATTGGAGGCAGCAGAATGTATGGGCTCCTGTCAGGTATATGTTATTGGAGGCAGGAGAATATATGGGGTCCTGTCAGGTATGTATTATTGGAGGCAGCAGAATCTATGGGCTCCTGTCAGGTATATATTATTGGAGGCAGGAGAATGTATGGGCTCCTGTCGGGTATATATTATTGGAGGCAGCAGAATGTATGGGCTCCTGTCAGGTATATATTATTGGAGGCAGCAGAATCTATGGGCTCCTGTCAGGTATATATTATTGGAGGCAGGAGAATGTATGGGCTCCTGTCAGGTATATATTATTGGAGGCAGCAGAATGTATGGGCTCCTGACAGATATATATTATTGGAGGTAGGAGAATGTATGGGCTCCTGACAGATATATATTATTGGAGGCAGCAGAATCTATGGGCTCCTGTCAAGTATATATTATTGGAAGCAGGAGAATCTATGGGCTCCTGTCAGGTATATATTATTGGAGGTAGGAGAATGTATGGGATCCTGACAGATATATATTATTGGAGGCAGCAGAATCTATGGGCTCCTGTCAGGTATATATTATTGGAGGCAGCAGAATCTATGGGCTCCTGTCAGGTATATATTATTGGAGGCAGCAGAATCTATGGGCTCCTGTCAGGTATATAGTATTGGAGGCAGCAGAATCTATGGGCTCCTACCAGGTATATATTATTGGAGGCAGCAGAATCTATGGGCTCCTACCAGGTATATATTATTGGAGGCAGCAGAATGTATGGGCTCCTGTCAGGTATATATTATTGGAGGCAGCAGAATCTATGGGCTCCTGTCAGGTATATATTATTGGAGGCAGGAGAATGTATGGCCTCCTGTCAGGTATATATTATTGGAGGCAGGAGAATGTATGGGCTACTGTCAGGTATATATTATTGGAGGCCGGAGAATGTATGGGGTCCTGTCAGGTATATAATATTGGAGACAGGAGAATGTATGGGCTCCTGTCAGATATATATTATTGGAGGCAGCAGAATGTATGGGCTCCTGTCAGGTATATATTATTGGAAGCTGGAGAATGTATGGGGTCCTGTCAGGTATATATTATTGGAGACAGGAGAATGTATGGGCTCCTGTCAGATATATATTATTGGAGGCAGGAGAATCTATGGGCTCCTGTCAGATATATATTATTGGAGACAGGAGAATGTGTGGCCTCCTGTCAGGTATATATTATTGGAGGCAGGAGAATGTATGGGCTCCTGTCAGGTATATATTATTGGAGACAGGAGAATGTATGGGGTCCTGTCAGGTATATATTATTGGAGACAGGAGAATGTATGGGGTCCTGTCAGGTATATATTATTGGAGACAGGAGAATGTATGGCCTCCTGTCAGGTATATATTATTGGAGGCAGGAGAATGTATGGGCTCCTGTCAGGTATATATTATTGGAGGCAGCAGAATGTATGGGCTCCTGTCAGGTATATATTATTGGAGGCAGCAGAATCTATGGGCTCCTGACAGATATATATTATTGGAGGCTGCAGAATCTATTGGCTCCTGTCAGGTATATATTATTGGAGACAGCAGAGTGTATGGGCTCCTGTCAGGTATATATTATTGGAGGCAGCAGAATCTATGGGCTCCTGACATATATTATTGGAGGCAGCAGAATGTATGGGCTCCTGTCAGGTATATATTATTGGAGGCAGCAGAATGTATGGGCTCCTGTCAGGTATATATTATTGGAGGCAGCAGAAAGTATGGGCTCCTGTCAGGTATATATTATTGGAGGCAGCAGAATGTATGGGCTCCTGTCAGGTATATATTATTGGAGGCAGCAGAATGTATGGGCTCCTGTCATATATATATTATTGGAGGCAGCAGAATGTATGGGCTCCTGTCAGGTATATATTATTGGAGGCAGCAGAATGTATGGGCTCCTGTCAGGTATATATTATTGGAGGCAGCAGAATGTATGGGCTCCTGTCAGGTATATATTATTGGAGGCAGCAGAATGTATGGGCTCCTGTCAGGTATATATTATTGGAGGCAGCAGAATCTATGGGCTCCTGACAGATATATATTATTGGAGGCAGCAGAATCTATGGGCTCCTGTCAGGTATATATTATTGGAGGCAGCAGAATCTATGGGCTCCTGTCTGGTATATATTATTGGAGGCAGCAGAATGTATGGGCTCCTGTCGGGTATATATTATTGGAGACAGGAGAATGTATGGCCTCCTGTCAGATATATATTATTGGAGGCAGCAGAATGTATGGGCTCCTGTCATGTATATATTATTGGAGGCAGCAGAATGTATGGACTCCTGTCATGTATATATTATTGGAGGCAGGAGAATGTATGGGCTTCTGTCGGGTATATATTATTGGAGGCAGCAGAATGTATGGGCTCCTGTCAGGTATATATTATTGGAGGCAGCAGAATGTATGGGCTCCTACCAGGTATATATTATTGGAGGCAGCAGAATCTATGGGCTCCTGTGAGGTATATATTATTGGAGACAGGAGAATGTATGGCCTCCTGTCAGGTATTTATTATTGGAGGCAGCAGAATGTATGGGCTCCTGTAAGATATATATTATTGGAGGCAGGAGAATCTATGGGCTCCTGTCAGATATATATTATTGGAGACAGGAGAATGTATGGCCTCCTGTCAGATATATATTATTGGAGGCAGCAGAATCTATGGGCTCCTGACAGATATATATTATTGGAGACTGCAGAATCTATGGGCTCCTGTCAGGTATATATTATTGGAGGCAGCAGAATGTATGGGCTCCTGTCAGGTATATATTATTGGAGGCAGTAGAATGTATGGGCTCCTGTCAGGTATATATTATTGGAGGCAACAGAATCTATGGGCTCCTGACATATATTATTGGAGGCAGCAGAATGTATGGGCTCCTGTCAGGTATATATTATTGGAGGCAGCAGAATCTATGGGCTCCTGTCAGGTATATATTATTGGAGGCAGCAGAATCTATGGGCTCCTGACAGATATATATTATTGGAGGCAGCAGAATGTATGGGCTCCTGTCAGGTATATATTATTGGAGGCAGGACAATGTATGGGGTCCTGTCAGGTATATATTATTGGAGACAGGAGAATGTATGGGCTCCTGTCAGATATATATTATTGGAGACAGGAGAATGTATGGCCTCCTGTCAGGTATATATTATTGGAGGCAGGAGAATGTATGGGCTCCTGTCAGGTATATATTATTGGAGGCAGCAGAATGTATGGGCTCCTGTCAGGTATATATTATTGGAGGCAGCAGAATCTATGGGCTCCTGACAGATATATATTATTGGAGGCATCGGAATCTATGGGCTACTGTCAGGTATATATTATTGGAGGCTGCAGAATCTATGGGCTCCTGTCAGGTATATATTATTGGATGCAGCAGAATGTATGGGCTCCTGTCAGGTATATATTATTGGAGGCAGGAGAATGTATGGGCTCCTGTCAGGTATATATTATTGGAGGCAACAGAATCTATGGGCTCCTGACATATATTATTGGAGGCAGCAGAATGTATGGGCTCCTGTCAGGTATATATTATTGGAGGCAGCAGAATCTATGGGCTCCTGTCAGGTATATATTATTGGAGGCAGCAGAATCTATGGGCTCCTGACAGATATATATTATTGGAGGCAGCAGAATGTATGGGCTCCTGTCAGGTATATATTATTGGAGGCAGGAGAATGTATGGGGTCCTGTCAGGTATATATTATTGGAGACAGGAGAATGTATGGGCTCCTGTCAGATATATATTATTGGAGACAGGAGAATGTATGGCCTCCTGTCAGGTATATATTATTGGAGGCAGGAGAATGTATGGGCTCCTGTCAGGTATATATTATTGGAGGCAGCAGAATGTATGGGCTCCTGTCAGGTATATATTATTGGAGGCAGCAGAATCTATGGGCTCCTGACAGATATATATTATTGGAGGCATCGGAATCTATGGGCTACTGTCAGGTATATATTATTGGAGGCTGCAGAATCTATGGGCTCCTGTCAGGTATATATTATTGGATGCAGCAGAATGTATGGGCTCCTGTCAGGTATATATTATTGGAGGCAGGAGAATGTATGGGTTCCTGTCAGGTATATATTATTGAAGGCAGCAGAATCTATGGTCACCTGACAGATATATATTATTGGAGGCAGCAGAATCTATGGGCTCCTGTCAGGTATATATTATTGGAGGCTGGAGAATGTATGGGCTCTTGTCAGGTATATATTATTGGAGGCAGCAGAATCTATGGGCTCCTGACAGATATATATTATTGGAGGCTGCAGAATCTATGGGCTCCTGTCAGGTATATATTATTGGAGGTAGCAGAATGTATGGGCTCCTGTCAGGTATATATTATTGGAGGCAGTAGAATGTATGGGCTCCTGTCAGGTATATATTATTGGAGGCAACAGAATCTATGGGCTCCTGACATATATTATTGGAGGCAGCAGAATGTATGGGCTCCTGTCAGGTATATATTATTGGAGGTAGCAGAATCTATGGGCTCCTGTCAGGTATATATTATTGGAGGCAGCAGAATCTATGGGCTCCTGACAGATATATATTATTGCAGGCATCAGAATGTATGGGCTCCTGTCAGGTATATATTATTGGAGACAGGAGAATGTATGGCCTCCTGTCAGATATATATTATTGGAGGCAGCAGAATGTATGCGCTCCTGTCAGGTATATATTATTGGAGGCAGCAGAATGTATGGGCTCCTGTCGGGTATATATTATTGGAGGCAGCAGAATCTATGGGCTCCTGTCAGATATATATTATTGGAGGCAGCAGAATGTATGGCCTCCTGTCAGATATATATTATTGGAGGCAGCAGAATGTATGGACTCCTGTCATGTATATATTATTGGAGGCAGGAGAATGTATGGGCTCCTGTCGGGTATATATTATTGGAGGCAGCAGAATGTATGGGCTCCTGTCAGATATATATTATTGGAGGCAGCAGAATGTATGGACTCCTGTCATGTATATATTATTGGAGGCAGCAGAATGTATGGGCTCCTGTCAGGTATATATTATTGGAGGCAGCAGAATGTATGGGCTCCTACCAGGTATATATTATTGGAGGCAGCAGAATCTATGGGCTCCTGTGAGTTATATATTATTGGAGACAGGAGAATGTATGGCCTCCTGTCAGGTATTTATTATTGGAGGCAGCAGAATGTATGGGCTCCTGTAAGATATATATTATTGGAGGCAGGAGAATCTATGGGCTCCTGTCAGATATATATTATTTGAGACAGGAGAATGTATGGCCTCCTTTCAGATATATATTATTGGAGGCAGCAGAATCTATGGGCTCCTGACAGATATATATTATTGGAGGCTGCAGAATCTATGGGCTCCTGTCAGGTATATATTATTGGAGGCAGCAGAATGTATGGGCTCCTGTCAGGTATATATTATTGGAGGCAGTAGAATGTATGGGCTCCTGTCAGGTATATATTATTGGAGGCAGGAGAATCTATGGGCTCCTGTCAGGTATATATTATTGGAGGCAGCAGAATGTATGGGCTCCTGTCAGGTATATATTATTGGAGGCAGCAGAATGTATGGGCTCCTGTCAGGTATATATTATTGAAGGCAGCTGAGTGTATGGTCTCCTGTCAGGTATATATTATTAGAGGCAGGAGAATGTATGGGCTCCTTTCAGGTATATATTATTGGAGGCAGGAGAATGTATGGGCTCCTGTCAGGTATATAGTATTGGAGGCAGCAGAATCTATGGGCTCCTTTCAGGCATATATTATTGGAGGCAGGAGAATCTATGGGCTCCTGTCAGGTATATATTATTGGAGGCAGCAGAGTGTATGGGTTCCTGTCAGGTATATATTATTGGAGGCAGGAAAATGTATGGGGTCCTGTCAGGTATATATTATTGGAGACAGCAGAATGTATGGGCTCCTGTAAGATATATATTATTGGAGACAGGAGAATGTATGGGCTCCTGTCAGGTATATATTATTGGAGGCAGCAGAATATATGGGCTCCTGTCAGGTATATATTATTGGAGGCAGGAGAATGTATGGGGTCCTGTCAGGTATATATTATTGGAGACAGGATAATGTATGGCCTCCTCTCAGGTATATATTATTGGAGGCAGGAGAATGTATGGGGTCCTGTCAGGTATATATTATTGGAGACAGGAGAATGTATGGGCTCCTGTCAGATATATATTATTGGAGGCAGCAGAATCTATGGGCTCCTGTCAGATATATATTATTGGAGACAGGAGAATGTATGGTCTCCTGTCAGGTATATATTATTGGAGGCAGGAGAATGTATGGGCTCCTGTCAGGTATATATTATTGGAGGCAGCAGAATGTATGGGCTCCTGTCAGGTATATATTATTGGAGGCAGCAGAATCTATGGGCTCCTGACAGATATATATTATTGGAGGCAGCAGAATCTATGGGCTCCTGTCAGGTATATATTATTGGAGGCAGCAGAATCTATGGGCTCCTGTCAGGTATATATTATTGGAGGCAGCAGAATGTATGGGCTCCTGTCAGGTATATATTATTGGAGGCAGGAGAATGTATGGGCTCCTGTCAGGTATATATTATTGGAGGCAGCAGAATCTATGGGCTCCTGACAGATATATATTATTGGAGGCAGCAGAATCTATGGGCTCCTGTCAGGTATATATTATTGGAGGCTGGAGAATATATGGGCTCTTGTCAGGTTTATATTATTGGAGGCAGGAGAATGTATGGGCTCCTGTCAGGTATATATTATTGGAGGCAGCAGAATCTATGGGCTCCTGTGAGGTATATATTATTGGAGACAGGAGAATGTATGGGCTCCTGTCAGGTATATATTATTGGAGGCAGGAGAATGTATGGGGTCCTGTCAGGTATATATTATCTGAGGCAGGAGAATGTATGGGCTCCTGTCAGGTATATATTATTGGAGGCAGCAGAATGTATGGGCTCCTGTCAGGTATATATTATTGGAGGCAGGAGAATGTATGGGGTCCTGTCAGGTATGTATTATTGGAGGCAGCAGAATCTATGGGCTCCTGTCAGATATATATTATTGGAGGCAGCAGAATCTATGGGCTCCTGTCAGGTATATATTATTGGAGGCAGCAGAATCTATGGGCTCCTGACAGATATGTATTATTGGAGGCAGCAGAATCTATGGGCTCCTGTCAGGTATATATTATTGGAGGCAGCAGAGTGTATGGGCTCCTATCAGGTATATAGTATTGGAGGCAGCAGAATCTATGGGCTCCTGTCAGGTATATATTATTGGAGGCAGGAGAATCTATGGGCTCCTGTCAGGTATATATTATTGGAGGCAGCAGAATGTATGGGCTCCTGTCAGGTATATATTATTGGAGGCAGGAGAATGTATGGGGTCCTGTCAGGTATATATTATTGGAGACAGGAGAATGTATGGGCTCCTGTCAGATATATATTATTGGAGACAGGAGAATGTATGGCCTCCTGTCAGGTATATATTATTGGAGGCAGTAGAATGTATGAGCTCCTGTCAGGTATATATTATTGGAGGCAGCAGAATGTATGTGCTCCTGTCAGGTATATATTATTGGAGGCAGCAGAATCTATGGGCTCCTGACAGATATATATTATTGGAGGCAGCAGAATCTATGGGCTCCTGTCAGGTATATATTATTTGAGGCAGCAGAATCTATGGGCTCCTGTCAGGTATATATTATTGGAGGCAGCAGAATCTATGGGCTCCTGTCAGGTATATATTATTGGAGGCAGCAGAATGTATGGGCTCCTGTCAGGTATATATTATTGGAAGCAGGAGAATCTATGGGCTCCTGTCAGGTATATATTATTGGAGGCTGCAGAATCTATGGGCTCCTGTCAGGTATATATTATTGGAGGCAGGAGAATGTATGGGCTCCTGTCAGGTATATATTATTGGAGGCAGCAGAATCTATGGGCTCCTGTCAGGTATATAGTATTGGAGGCAGCAGAATCTATGGGCTCCTACCAGTTATATATTATTGGAGGCAGCAGAATCTATGGGCTCCTGTCAGGTATATATTATTGGAGGCAGCAGAATCTATGGGCTACTGTCAGTTATATATTATTGGAGGCAGGAGAATGTATGGCCTCCTGTCAGGTATATATTATTGGAGGCAGGAGAATGTATGGGCTACTGTCAGGTATATATTATTGGAGGCCGGAGAATGTATGGGGTCCTGTCAGGTATATAATTTTGGAGACAGGAGAATGTATGGGCTCCTGTCAGATATATATTATTGGAGACAGGAGAATGTATGGGCTCCTGTCAGATATATATTATTGGAGGCAGCAGAATGTATGGGCTCCTGTCAGGTATATATTATTGGAAGCTGGAGAATGTATGGGGTCCTGTCAGGTATATAATATTGGAGACAGGAGAATGTATGGGGTCCTGTCAGGTATATATTATTGGAGACAGGAGAATGTATGGGCTCCTGTCAGATATATATTATTGGAGACAGGAGAATGTATGGCCTCCTGTCAGGTATATATTATTGGAGGCAGTAGAATGTGGGCTCCTGTCAGATATATATTATTGGAGGCAGCAGAATGTATGGGCTCCTGTCAGGTATATATTATTGGAGGCAGCAGAATCTATGGGCTCCTGACAGATATATATTATTGGAGGCAGCAGAATCTATGGGCTCCTGTCAGGTATATATTATTGGAGGCAGCAGAATCTATGGGCTCCTGTCAGGTATATATTATTGGAGGCAGCAGAATCTATGGGCTCCTGTCAGATATATATTATTGGAGACAGGAGAATGTATGGCCTCCTGTCAGGTATATATTATTGGAGGCAGGAGAATGTATGGGCTCCTGTCAGGTATATATTATTGGAGGCAGCAGAATGTATGGGCTCCTGTCAGGTATATATTATTGGAGGCAGGAGAATGTATGGGCTCCTGTCAGGTATATATTATTGGAGGCAACATAATCTATGGGTTCCTGACATATATTATTGGAGGCAGCAGAATGTATTGGCTCCTGTCAGGTATATATTATTGGAGGCAGCAGAATGTATGGGCTCCTGTCAGGTATATATTATTGGAGGCAGCAGAATGTATGGGCTCCTGACAGATATATATTATTGGAGACAGCAGAATGTATGGGCTCCTGTCAGGTATATATTATTGGAGGCAGCAGAATGTATGGGCTCCTGTCAGGTATATATTATTGGAGGCAAAAGAATGTATGGGGTCCTGTCAGGTATATATTATTGGAGACAGGAGAATGTATGGGCTCCTGTCAGATATATATTATTGGAGACAGGAGAATGTATGGCCTCCTGTCAGGTATATATTATTGGAGGCAGGAGAATGTATGGGCTCCTGTGAGGTATATATTATTGGAGGCAGCAGAATGTATGGGCTCCTGTCAGGTATATATTATTGGAGGCAGCAGAATGTATGGGCTCCTGTCAGGTATATATTATTGGAGGCAGCAGAATCTATGGGCTCCTGTCAGGTATATATTATTGGAGGCAGCAGAATCTATGGGCTCCTGACAGATATATATTATTGGAGGCAGCAGAATCTATGGGCTCCTGTCAGGTATATATTATCTGAGGCAGGAGAATGTATGGGCTCCTGTCAGGTATATATTATTGGAGGCAGCAGAATGTATGGTCTCCTGTCAGGTATATGTTATTGGAGGCAGGAGAATATATGGGGTCCTGTCAGGTATGTATTATTGGAGGCAGCAGAATCTATGGGCTCCTGTCAGGTATATATTATTGGAGGCAGGAGAATGTATGGGCTCCTGTCGGGTATATATTATTGGAGGCAGCAGAATGTATGGGCTCCTGTCAGGTATATATTATTGTAGGCAGCAGAATCTATGGGCTCCTGTCAGGTATATATTATTGGAGGCAGGAGAATGTATGGGCTCCTGTCAGGTATATATTATTGGAGGCAGCAGAATGTATGGGCTCCTGACAGATATATATTATTGGAGGTAGGAGAATGTATGGGCTCCTGACAGATATATATTATTGGAGGCAGCAGAATCTATAGGCTCCTGTCAAGTATATATTATTGGAAGCAGGAGAATCTATGGGCTCCTGTCAGGTATATATTATTGGAGATAGGAGAATGTATGGGATCCTGACAGATATATATTATTGGAGGCAGCAGAATCTATGGGCTCCTGTCAGGTATATATTATTGGAGGCAGCAGAATCTATGGGCTCCTGTCAGGTATATATTATTGGAGGCAGCAGAATCTATGGGCTCCTGTCAGGTATATAGTATTGGAGGCAGCAGAATCTATGGGCTCCTACCAGGTATATATTATTGGAGGCAGCAGAATCTATGGGCTCCTACCAGGTATATATTATTGGAGGCAGCAGAATGTATGGGCTCCTGTCAGGTATATATTATTGGAGGCAGCAGAATCTATGGGCTCCTGTCAGGTATATATTATTGGAGGCAGGAGAATGTATGGCCTCCTGTCAGGTATATATTATTGGAGGCAGGAGAATGTATGGGCTACTGTCAGGTATATATTATTGGAGGCCGGAGAATGTATGGGGTCCTGTCAGGTATATAATATTGGAGACAGGAGAATGTATGGGCTCCTGTCAGATATATATTATTGGAGACAGGAGAATGTATGGGCTCCTGTCAGATATATATTATTGGAGGCAGCAGAATGTATGGGCTCCTGTCAGGTATATATTATTGGAAGCTGGAGAATGTATGGGGTCCTGTCAGGTATATATTATTGGAGACAGGAGAATGTATGGGCTCCTGTCAGATATATATTATTGGAGGCAGGAGAATCTATGGGCTCCTGTCAGATATATATTATTGGAGACAGGAGAATGTATGGCCTCCTGTCAGGTATATATTATTGGAGGCAGGAGAATGTATGGGCTCCTGTCAGGTATATATTATTGGAGACAGGAGAATGTATGGGGTCCTGTCAGGTATATATGTGATACCGCAATTTCCTCCGGGATAAAATAAAGTATATCTTATCTTATCTTATCTTATCTTATCTTATTGGAGGCAGGAGAATGTATGGGGTCCTGTCAGGTATATATTATTGGAGACAGGAGAATGTATGGCCTCCTGTCAGGTATATATTATTGGAGGCAGGAGAATGTATGGGCTCCTGTCAGGTATATATTATTGGAGGCAGCAGAATGTATGGGCTCCTGTCAGGTATATATTATTGGAGGCAGCAGAATCTATGGGCTCCTGACAGATATATATTATTGGAGGCTGCAGAATCTATGGGCTCCTGTCAGGTATATATTATTGGAGACAGCAGAGTGTATGGGCTCCTGTCAGGTATATATTATTGGAGGCAGCAGAATCTATGGGCTCCTGACATATATTATTGGAGGCAGCAGAATGTATGGGCTCCTGTCAGGTATATATTATTGGAGGCAGCAGAATGTATGGGCTCCTGTCAGGTATATATTATTGGAGGCAGCAGAATGTATGGGCTCCTGTCAGGTATATATTATTGGAGGCAGCAGAATGTATGGGCTCCTGTCAGTTATATATTATTGGAGGCAGGAGAATGTATGGGCTCCTGTCAGTTATATATTATTGGAGGCAGGAGAATGTATGGGCTCCTGTCAGGTATATATTATTGGAGGCAGCAGAATGTATGGGCTCCTGTCAGGTATATATTATTGGAGGCAGCAGAATGTATGGGCTCCTGTCAGGTATATATTATTGGAGGCAGCAGAATGTATGGGCTCCTGTCAGGTATATATTATTGGAGGCAGCAGAATGTATGGGCTCCTGACAGATATATATTATTGGAGGCAGCAGAATCTATGGGCTCCTGTCAGGTATATATTATTGGAGGCAGCAGAATCTATGGGCTCCTGTCAGGTATATATTATTGGAGGCAGCAGAATGTATGGGCTCCTGTCTGGTATATATTATTGGAGGCAGGAGAATGTATGGGCTCCTGTCAGGTATATACTATTGGATGCAGCAGAATGTATGGGCTCCTGTCAGGTATATATTATTGGAGGCAACAGAATCTATGGGCTCCTGACATATATTATTGGAGGCAGCAGAATGTATGGGCTGCTGTCAGGTATATATTATTGGAGGCAGCAGAATCTATGGGCTCCTGTCAGGTATATATTATTGGAGGCAGCAGAATCTATGGGCTCCTGACAGATATATATTATTGGAGGCAGCAGAATGTATGGGCTCCTGTCAGGTATATATTATTGGAGGCAGGAGAATGTATGGGGTCCTGTCAGGTATATATTATTGGAGACAGGAGAATGTATGGGCTCCTGTCAGATATATATTATTGGAGACAGGAGAATGTATGGCCTCCTGTCAGGTATATATTATTGGAGGCAGGAGAATGTATGGGCTCCTGTCAGGTATATATTATTGGAGGCAGCAGAATGTATGGGCTCCTGTCAGGTATATATTATTGGAGGCAGCAGAATCTATGGGCTCCTGTCAGGTATATATTATTGGAGGCAGCAGAATCTATGGGCTCATGTCAGGTATATATTATTGGATGCAGCAGAATGTATGGGCTCCTGTCAGGTATATATTATTGGAGGCAGGAGAATGTATGGGCTCCTGTCAGGTATATATTATTGGAGGCAGCAGAATCTATGGGCTCCTGACAGATATATGTTATTGGAGGCAGCAGAATCTATGGGCTCCTGTCAGGTATATATTATTGGAGGCTGGAGAATGTATGGGCTCTTGTCAGGTATATATTATTGGAGGCAGGAGAATGTATGGGCTCCTGTCAGGTATATATTATTGGAGGCAGCAGAATCTATGGGCTCCTGTGAGGTATATATTATTGGAGACAGGAGAATGTATGGGGTCCTGTCAGGTATATATTATCTGAGGCAGGAGAATGTATGGGCTCCTGTCAGGTATATATTATTGGAGGCAGCAGAATGTATGGGCTCCTGTCAGGTATATATTATTGGAGGCAGGAGAATGTATGGGGTCCTGTCAGGTATGTATTTTTGGAGGCAGCAGAATCTATGGGCTCCTGTCAGGTATATATTATTGGAGGCAGCAGAATCTATGGGCTCCTGTCAGGTATATATTATTGGAGGCAGCAGAATCTATGGGCTCCTGACAGATATATATTATTGGAGGCAGCAGAATCTATGGGCTCCTGTCAGGTATATATTATTGGATGCAGCAGAATCTATGGGTCCTGTCAGGTATATATTATTGGAGGCAGCAGAGTTTATGGGCTCCTGTCAGGTATATAGTATTGGAGGCAGCAGAATCTATGGGCTCCTGTCAGGTATATATTATTGGAGGCAGGAGAATCTATGGGCTCCTGTCAGGTATATATTATTGGAGGCAGGAGAATGTATGGGCTCCTGTCAGGTATATATTATTGGAGGCAGGAGAATGTATGGGGTCCTGTCAGGTATATATTATTGGAGACAGGAGAATGTATGGGCTCCTGTCAGATATATATTATTGGAGACAGGAGAATGTATGGGCTCCTGTCAGGTATATATTATTGGAGGCAGCAGAATGTATGGGCTCCTGTCAGGTATATATTATTGGAGGCAGGAGAATGTATGGGGTCCTGTCAGGTATATATTATTGGAGACAGGAGAATGTATGGCCTCCTGTCAGGTATATATTATTGGAGGCAGCAGAATCTATGGGCTCATGTCAGGTATATATTATTGGATGCAGCAGAATGTATGGGCTCCTGTCAGGTATATATTATTGGAGGCAGGAGAATGTATGGGCTCCTGTCAGGTATATATTATTGGAGGCAGCAGAATCTATGGTCTCCTGACAGATATATATTATTGGAGGCAGCAGAATCTATGGGCTCCTGTCAGGTATATATTATTGGAGGCTGGAGAATGTATGGGCTCTTGTCAGGTATATATTATTGAAGGCAGGAGAATGTATGGGCTCCTGTCAGGTATATATTATTGGAGGCAGCAGAATCTATGGGCTGCTGTGAGGTATATATTATTGGAGACAGGAGAATGTATGGGCTCCTGTCAGGTATATATTATTGGAGGCAGGAGAATGTATGGGGTCCTGTCAGGTATATATTATCTGAGGCAGGAGAATGTATGGGCTCCTGTCAGGTATATATTATTGGAGGCAGCAGAATGTATGGGCTCCTGTCAGGTATATATTATTGGAGGCAGGAGAATGTATGGGGTCCTGTCAGGTATATATTATTGGAGACAGGAGAATGTATGGCCTCCTGTCAGGTATATATTATTGGAGGCTGGAGAATGTATGTGGTCCCGTCAGGTATATATTATTGGAGACAGGAGAATGTATGGGCTCCTGCCAGATATATATTATTGGAGGCAGCAGAATGTATGGGCTCCTGTCAGGTATATATTATTGGAGGCAGGAGAATGTATGGGGTCCTGTCAGGTATATATTATTGGAGACTGGAGAATGTATGGGCTCCTGTAAGATATATGTGGCACCCCAGGGGTCTGGTTTCCACAGTAATAGCAATATTATGTCTGAGAGCAGGTGGGAGGTCTCTTGGTCAGGAATCCTATGCATGCCACACCTCCTGCCCAGTCCTGGGAGGGGAAGAACTTCCCCTATATAAAACTGGGGCTGAGGCAGGGTTAGTGAGTTAAGAAGGAGAGTTAAGAAGAGGAGAAGCAGCTATAGGAAAGAGAGATCAGGAGCTCTGGGGAAGTCGTGCTAAAAGGAATCAGGGGCTGGCAGCTGAAGAGCTCGCCCTGATTGAAGAGTTACCACCGGACCCGGAGTCCGAGGCTGTGGGGACTAATCCTTACCCAGCAGCAGAAACCGACCGGCAGGGGATTTCAGGTCCTCTGGCTAAGAAACCCGAAGGCACGGTCACACGCGTGGGACCAGCACCGCCGTCGTGGAGCGGAAGCCACTTGAAGGCCCCGAGTCACCGGCCATACGGGTGAGCACCACACGGTACACTCAGGGACGTGGGCTACTTTTACCCGCCTCTAGCAAGGTAGCCAGAAGAGTACAATTAGTTGGGGAGGCCTACAACTCCGCCTGGCCAGGGGAAATCCCATCTGCTCAAAGACTGACCAGGCCCCGATCGCTAGCCAGTACTCCGGGAGGGTCTATCTTTATCACCAGTAAAGACCCTGAACTACACCGCATCGTCTCTGAGTGGTTCCTGCTACCCCCATCATCCACGTCGGCTGCCCTGAGGCCATACCCCTCCCGTTGGGGGTTATCCCATCCACTCTGCACAATCCTTCCACCGGCCTCAGCGGTCTGCCCTGCAGCGGCAGCTCCATAGCTGCATTCAACGGGTGGCGTAGTCGTCCAACATCTACTGCTAATACTCAGCCACACAGTTTGACTCCCTGGGCACGGACCGGGTCACCGCCACGAGACTACTACCCCCAACAGGCCCGGCTCCGGGTAGTTCCCGCGTGCGCAACGCTACACCAAGTAGGCCCAGGGGCGCGTCAACTTTTGGCGTAGTCGGCAGGATTTCGTGCCCGCAACCACCGGGTACTGCGTGCCTGAAAGAGACTGTTCAAACTTACCAGTGGTGAAGATTCCCGCCATCCGTGGAGGTTTCCCGCCATCCGGCGCCATCTTCTACCTTCTTCCCGCCATCCGCGAAGTTTTCCCGCCATCCGGCGCCATCTTCTGCCTTCTTCCCGCCATCCGTGGAGTTTTCCCGCCGTTGGACGCCATCTTGAAGACGCCGCGCGGGAAGAAGAGGGGCGTGGACTCTGAAAGCGCGCGAGAACTGAAGCCCCGCCTGACGTCCGGACGTTGCGTAAGGTCCTGGAAGGAGCCCAGCAGACGCCGACGTCACAGGAGCGCGACGGAAGGTCCTCGACCCTGACGATCCACTGCGGAGCCGCGGCCTACGGAAGAGGATCATCGCAAGGTAGGCCACGGTCCACTAGGGGGGGAGAAAGATGTCGGATACGGAGGAGAGCTTCACTGCCTCAACCCCCGCCAGCGCCACCGCTGCTGCAGTCATGCCTTTCACCATGCCCTATATCCCGGGAGCAGCCTGGCTACCCCAGTACTCAGGGGAGTCACATACCCTGAATGACTTTAAAGAAAAGCTGGATAGCCTCTTCCAGGTGTACCCCCTCACAGAAGAGCAGAAAGTGAGCATCCTGGTGGCCCAACTAACCGGGGCAGCCCAAAGGGAGGTAAAGTCCTGGCCACCTGGGAGGAGGACTGTCGCAGGGATACTAACCCGGCTGAGGGACACCTTTGATACCCGCACCTCAGCCGAGATTAAGCTTAGATTCTATGGGTGCAAGCAGCGAGCACATGAGAGTATAAGGGACTATGCACTAAACCTACAAGAGGCCCTGAGAGCCATTAAGCAGACTGACCCTGACGGCGTGGGAAACGAGGACAGGCTGTTGACTGAACAATTTATAGAGGGACTATATTGCAATGCCCACCGAACCCAGTTGCGGGCAATGGCCTTACAGGATCCTCATCTGGACTTTGCACAGTTCAAGGACAGAGCCATCCGGGTGCTCCGAGAACTGGCACCGGGTGGCGTTGTGACCCACAGGCGCCCTACTACCACTTACCACCAGGAGGCGGCGCCCTTGTCGGCAGGGCCTGTGGGGGCTGATGCGCAGGCTTTGAACAATGACCCGGCTCTGGACCTGCACCATCAGGTCCAAGAGCTAGCTAAAAGCGTTGCTGCGCTAACCCGAACTGTGCAGTCTTTACAGGTTTCCACTCCAGGGAAGATCCAGCTGGCATCCGGACCGGAGGACATCCCGTGGCGTCGACCAAGGAGGACCCCACCGGCCAGAGGAAGACCCAGCGACCGGTACAACGAGGACGGACAACCCATCTGCCGCCGCTGCAATCAACCCGGACATATGGCAAGGTACTGTCCTTTAAACTGGCACAACCTGGGGTAGAGGGCCAACCCCCAGGAAAAAGATCACCAGGCCCATCGAACTGGCGCGACAAATATGTGGGAGGACGTCCAGTCTTGCCTGTGGTACTGGATGGCATCCCTATGAGTGCCCTACTGGACACCGGGTCACAGGTCACCACCATCCCGTACGTGCTCTTCAAGCAGTACTGGAATGACTCGGATATAAACCGCTATCCAGACGACGACTTGAGTATCATCGCCAGTAATGGTCAGCCCGTGCCACAGATCGGATTTAAAGAAATGACCATTAAAATCGGTAGAGTCGAACTGGCAGCACAGGGACTGATCATTGTAGACATTGACAAGCGCGAGAGTCACCCAAAGATAACTCTAGGAACTAATGTGATTGAAAATTGTCTTGCAGAGGTGATTTTCATTTTACAGCAGGTTGCCAAGAACGCCAGCTCCGGCCAGCAGCGAGTGCTCCAGAAAGAGATCCGGGCACTGATGCGACGGCAACAGGTGGAACTCTCCGGTGGTGAGATTGGTAGCGTAAGAATGTGTGACCCTTTCCCTATTGCCATGCCCCCGAAAAGTGAAATGATGATTTGGTGCCGGGCAGCTATTGGTCTGAGAGGTAGAGATTACCAGGCCATGGTAGAACCAGTCTACTCAGACAGTAGGCCCACCATTTTGACAGCAAGGGGGGTAGTTGATGTACGCCATGGGAGGGTGCCCGTTCGTATAATAAATATCGGGAAAAGGGAAGTATACCTGCCCCGGTATGCTACGCTAGCCAAATTATATACTATCAACCAAAATTCTATATAGTCTGTGGAACCCTTGCCTCCATCTCACCCGGAGGAAGGTAACGGCTCTACGAAAATAATGGAGGATTGGTGTCAGCAACTACATTTGGGTACTGACTCCACTCCCTCCCACCAGAAACAGGGAGTCTACCGGGTGGTTCGAGAGTACGAGAGAGTGTTTAGTAAACACCCGTTAGACTTCGGGCGAGTCAAGGGGGTAGAACACCACATCCCCACGGGAGACCATCCTCCCATAAAAGAGAGGTATCGACCCGTACCCCCTGCACACTACCAACACGCCAAGGGGATGCTTAGAGACATGAAGGAGGCTGGGGTAATCAGGGATAGCTGTAGCCCCTGGGCAGCTCCACTAGTCTTGGTCAAAAAGAAAGACAACACGATGAGAATGTGTGTAGATTACCGGAAAATTAACCGTATCACACACAAAGATGCGTACCCCTTACCAAGAATAGAGGAGTCTTTGGCTGCTTTAAAATCTGCTAACTTCTTCTCCACCTTGGATCTCACTAGCGGGTACTGGCAGGTTCCTGTAGCAGAGGCGGACCGGGAGAAGACCGCATTCACCACCCCGATGGGACTTAGCGAGTTTACCTGCATGCCGTTCGGACTCTGCAACGCACCAGGAACCTTCCAGCGATTGATGGAATGCTGTCTGGGACACCGAAACTTTGAGACGGTCCTGTTATACCTGGACGATGTCATCGTCTATTCCAAGACCTACGAGGACCACCTGAAACACCTGGCGGAAGTGTTCGAAGCTCTGGCAAGTTACGGCCTAAAGGTGAAACCCTCCAAGTGTCACCTCCTGAAGCCAAAGGTGCAGTACCTGGGACACGTGGTGAGTGCTGACGGAGTGGCTCCCGACCCTGATAAGATCACCGCAATTAAGGAATGGCCAAGCCCCTCCAGCGTAAAGGAAGTGAGGCAGTTCCTCGGGTTGGTAGGCTACTACCGAAGGTTCATTCCCGGTTTCACCAAAAAGGCAGCTCCTATGCAGGACCTCCTGATAGGCCAGTCCAGGAAGGCCAAGAACCAGAAGCCACCCTTCAGATGGGAGAAGCTGGAAGAAGAGTCCTTCCGCCAGCTGAAGATGGCCCTCGCAGGGGATGAAATCCTGGCGTACCCTGATTATAGCCAGCCCTTTATCCTCTACACCGACGCCAGTAACATCGGGCTAGGAGCCGTACTGTCCCAGATCCAGCAGGGGAAGGAACGGGTAATTGCTTACGCCAGCCGAAAACTGCGACCCACCGAAAGAAACCCTGAGAATTACAGCTCATTTAAGCTAGAGTTCCTGGCAGTGGTGCTTCCCGGTTCACCGTGTACACGGATAACAACCCGTTGACACACCTGGACACTGCAAGACTCGGTGCCCTAGAGCAGAGATGGATGGCCCGCTTGTCCAACTATGAGTTTACAATCAAATACCGGGCAGGACGCTCCAATACCAACGCGGACGCCCTGTCCAGGATGCCGAACCTACCGGACGTAGGGGAAGATTCAGAGGAACTGGAAGAAGTTGAACTCCCCGCGTTCCACCGTCATGGGACTATCCAGTATTCCCACCGTGTAAGGAGTAAGCAATCCGCTACGTTCAACCCATTACCTCATTACAACTGGGCGGAGACGCAAGACAGTGACCCTGCTGTCCGACTGGTAAAGGAGATGCTGACTCGGCCAGATGCACGCCTTGACCCAGACGCTCCGGAGGAAGCCAAGCAACTGTGGGCTGAGAAGAGTCGACTGTTCCTTTACAAGGGGAAGTTGTGCCGCAGAATGGTTAACTCCCGGACGCATGAACTAATCTGGCAAGTAGTGGTGCCAAGAAGAGACGCAGCTATGGTGATGGAGGCATACCACGACGGAGCTGGGCACTTCGGATGGAAGAAGCTGGAGTTCCTGCTGCGCGGGCGGTTCCATTGGGTAGGCATGAGAGGAACCATCGAGAGGTGGTGCAGAGACTGTGGCCCATGCAACCTAAGAAGGAGGGACCGTGCCAGCCAGAAGACTCCCCTGCAGTCCATCATTACCAGACAGCCGTTGGAACTGGTAGCCTTGGATCATGTAAAACTGACCCCAAGCAGAAGTGGCTACGTCTACGCGTTAACCATCGTGGATCACTACTCCCGGTTCTTGGTTGTCGTCCCCGTCAAGGACTTAACGGCTCAAACAGCAGCTAGAGCCTTCCAGCAGCACTTCTGCCGTCCGCACGGATACCCGGAGCAGGTGCTGATGGACCAGGGGCCTGCCTTTGAAGCGGAAGTCTTCCAGGAGTTCTGCACCCTGTATGGCTGCCGGAAGATAAGAACAACACCCTATCACCCGCAAACTAATGGACTTTGTGAGAAAATGAACCAGGTGGTGATAGATCTTCTGAAAACATTGCCCCTGGAAGAACGTAGTCTGTGGCCTGAAAAGCTGCCCGACCTGGTGGACCTATACAACCACATCCCTGTAGGTTCCACCAACTGTACCCCGGCTTACCTAATGAGGGCAAGACCTGGTAAGCTTCCTGTTGATCTGGAGATGGGAGTCCTGACACCCGAGGACACTTCACCAGAAGCAGACTGGGACACAGAGAGGCAGCAGCAGTACCGGAAAGTACAGGAGAGCGTGGAGCGAAGTCTCTGTCAAGCTAGGGAAAGACAAGAGAAAACTTACAACCAGTATGCTCCCGCTGTTCCCCTGGTGCCCGGAGAGCAGGTCTTGAAGAGGAAAAGACGGCTCCACAAGTTGGACGACCAGTGGGAGAAGGACCCGTACACCGTACTGCCCTCAAGCCACGACAACCCAAAGATCTGTACAATCAGTAAAGACGGAGGGGAAACCACAGCCATTGTATCCCGGGATCACCTGAAGAAGTGTCCCGAACAGCTACGGAACCCTGAAGAGGAACAAGAAGACCCTCGACCCGTAGAGGAAAGGGAAGATATGATTAGTACTGTGCTTGGAGACTTCCCTCGGTCTTGGACTCAAGTCAATGGTGCTGTTGTGGTACCCGTCCTCACGTTCCTCCAACCAGCATCCCAAGTGCCTACGGAGACACAGGTAGAGCTGGAAGAACAGCCGGTCCAGGAGGCAGAAGACCCCACACAAGCAGACCAGGAGAATCAACCCTCTGCTTATAGTGAGCCTGCCATACCCCTAGTGAGCCAAAGAGTCCGTAGACGGCTGCCCAGTTTACCCTTGACAGCTCCTATACCCTGTAGCTCAGGACCAGTCAGCCAGCTCCGTAGGTCCACTAGGGTCACTAGAGGCCAGTTGCCCATACGGTGGAGGATCTAAATGTTCAAGCTATTTTATTAATGTTTACCTGTTTATTGTTGCTTGTGTATAATTATGTGTTTCTAGTTATTTGTAGGAGTCTTTGGTGGATTTACCGGGAATCCTTTTTGCATATAGTTGGAGCGTAACCCAGGATGGACTAAAAGACTGATAAGGACTCGGGGCAGGACAGACCCCTACCTGGTTACGTCTCCTTGTTTTGGTGAAATGGACACCTTTGTTTTCTTCAAAGACTGCACCCGGTTGCGGACATGCCGTGACCATCCTAATGTGTTTTTTTTTTTCTTTATTGTACTGTTTCTGTTTTTACTTGTTATGTTTACAAAAGTATGTTTAGTCCCGGAGTACTAAATTTCACTAGGGGGGAATGTGGCACCCCAGGGGTCTGGTTTCCACAGTAATAGCAATATTATGTCTGAGAGCAGGTGGGAGGTCTCTTGGTCAGGAATCCTATGCATGCCACACCTCCTGCCCAGTCCTGGGAGGGGAAGAACTTCCCCTATATAAAACTGGGGCTGAGGCAGGGTTAGTGAGTTAAGAAGGAGAGTTAAGAAGAGGAGAAGCAGCTATAGGAAAGAGAGATCAGGAGCTCTGGGGAAGTCGTGCTAAAAGGAATCAGGGGCTGGCAGCTGAAGAGCTCGCCCTGATTGAAGAGTTACCACCGGACCCGGAGTCCGAGGCTGTGGGGACTAATCCTTACCCAGCAGCAGAAACCGATCGGCAGGGGATTTCAGGTCCTCTGGCCAAGAAACCCGAAGGCACGGTCACACGCGTGGGACCAGCACCGCCGTCGTGGAGCGGAAGCCACTTGAAGGCCCCGAGTCACCGGCCATACGGGTGAGCACCACACGGTACACTCAGGGACGTGGGCTACTTTTACCCGCCTCTAGCAAGGTAGCCAGAAGAGTACAATTAGTTGGGGAGGCCTACAAGTCCGCCTGGCCAGGGGAAATCCCATCTGCTCAAAGACTGACCAGGCCCCGATCGCTAGCCAGTACTCCGGGAGGGTCTATCTTTATCACCAGTAAAAACCCTGAACTACACCGCATCGTCTCTGAGTGGTTCCTGCTACCCCCATCATCCACGTCGGCTGCCCTGAGGCCATACCCCTCCCGTTGGGGGTTATCCCATCCACTCTGCACAATCCTTCCACCGGCCTCAGCGGTCTGCCCTGCAGCGGCAGCTCCATAGCTGCATTCAACGGGTGGCGTAGTCGTCCAACATCTACTGCTAATACTCAGCCACACAGTTTGACTCCCTGGGCACGGACCGGGTCACCGCCACGAGACTACTACCCCCAACAGGCCCGGCTCCGGGTAGTCCCCGCGTGCGCAACGCTACACCAAGTAGGCCCAGGGGCGCGTCATATATATTATTGGAGGCAGGAGAATTTATGGGCTCCTGTCAGATATATATTATTGGAGACAGGAGAATGTATGGCCTCCTGTCAGATATATATTATTGGAGGCAGCAGAATGTATGGGCTCCTGTCAGGTATATATTATTGGAGGCAGCAGAATGTATGGGCTCCTGTCGGGTATATATTATTGGAGGCAGCAGAATCTATGGGCTCCTGTCAGATATATATTATTGGAGACAGGAGAATGTATGGCCTCCTGTCAGATATATATTATTGGAGGCAGCAAAATGTATGGGCTCCTGTCAGGTATATATTATTTGAGGCAGCAGAATGTATGGACTCCTGTCATGTATATATTATTGGAGGCAGGAGAATGTATGGGCTCCTGTCGGGTATATATTATTGGAGGCAGCAGAATGTATGGGCTCCTGTCAGGTATATATTATTGGAGGCAGCAGAATGTATGGGCTCCTACCAGGTATATATTATTGGAGGCAGCAGAATCTATGGGCTCCTGTGAGGTATATATTATTGGAGACAGGAGAATGTATGGCCTCCTGTCAGGTATTTATTATTGGAGGCAGCAGAATGTATGGGCTCCTGTCAGGTATATATTATTGGAGGCAGGAGAATCTATGGACTCCTGTCAGATATATATTATTGGAGACAGGAGAATGTATGGCCTCCTGTCAGATATATATTATTGGAGGCAGCAGAATCTATGGGCTCCTGACAGATATATATTATTGGAGGCTGCAGAATCTATGGGCTCCTGTCAGGTATATATTATTGGAGGCAGCAGAATGTATGGGCTCCTGTCAGGTATATATTATTGGAGGCAGTAGAATGTATGGGCTCCTGTCAGGTATATATTATTGGAGGCAACAGAATCTATGGACTCCTGACATATAATATTGGAGGCAGCAGAATGTATGGGCTCCTGTCAGGTATATATTATTGGAGGCAGCAGAATCTATGGGCTCCTGTCAGGTATATATTATTGGAGGCAGCAGAATATATGGGCTCCTGTCAGGTATATATTATTGGAGGCAGCAGAATGTATGGGCTCCTGTCAGGTATATATTATTGGAGGCAGCAGAATCTATGGGCTCCTGACAGATATATATTATTGGAGGCAGCAGAATCTATGGGCTCCTGTCAGGTATATATTATTGGAGGCAGCAGAATCTATGGGCTCCTGTCAGGTATATATTATTGGAGGCAGCAGAATCTATGGGCTCCTGTCAGGTATATATTATTGGAGACAGGAGAATGTATGGGCTCCTGTCAGATATATATTATTGGAGACAGGAGAATGTATGGCCTCCTGTCAGGTATATATTATTGGAGGCAGGAGAATGTATGGGCTCCTGTCAGGTATATATTATTGGAGGCAACAGAATCTATGGGCTCCTGACATATTATTGGAGGCAGCAGAATGTATGGGCTCCTGTCAGGTATATATTATTGGAGGCAGCAGAATCTATGGGCTCCTGTCAGGTATATATTATTGGAGGCAGCAGAATCTATGGGCTCCTGACAGATATATATTATTGGAGGCAGCAGAATGTATGGGCTCCTGTCAGGTATATATTATTGAAGGCAGGAGAATGTATGGGGTCCTGTCAGGTATATATTATTGGAGACAGGAGAATGTATGGGCTCCTGTCAGATATATATTATTGGAGACAGGAGAATGTATGGCCTCCTGTCAGGTATATATTATTGGAGGCAGGAGAATGTATGTGCTCCTGTCAGGTATATATTATTGGAGGCAGCAGAATGTATGGGCTCCTGTCAGGTATATATTATTGGAGGCAGCAGAATCTATGGGCTCCTGACAGATATATATTATTGGAGGCAGCGGAATCTATGGGCTACTGTCAGGTATATATTATTGGAGGCAGCAGAATCTATGGGCTCCTGTCAGGTATATATTATTGGATGCAGCAGAATGTATGGGCTCCTGTCAGGTATATATTATTGGAGGCAGGAGAATGTATGGGTTCCTGTCAGGTATATATTATTGAAGGCAGCAGAATCTATGGGCTCCTGACAGATATATATTATTGGAGGCAGCAGAATCTATGGGCTCCTGTCAGGTATATATTATTGGAGAATGGAGAATGTATGGGCTCTTGTCAGGTATATATTATTGGAGGCAGGAGAATGTATGGGCTCCTGTCAGGTATATATTATTGGAGGCAGCAGAATCTATGGGCTCCTGTGAGGTATATAGTATTGGAGACATTAGAATGTATGGGCTCCTGTCAGGTATATATTATTGGAGGCAGGAGAATGTATGGGGTCCTCTCAGGTATATATTATCTGAGGCAGGAGAATGTATGGGCTCCTGTCAGGTATATATTATTGGAGGCAGCAGAATGTATGGGCTCCTGTCAGGTATATATTATTGGAGGCAGGAGAATGTATGGGGTCCTGTCAGGTATGTATTATTGGAGGCAGCAGAATCTATGGGCTCCTGTCAGGTGTATATTATTGGAGGCAGCAGAATCTATGGGCTCCTGTCAGGTATATATTATTGGAGGCAGCAGAATCTATGGGCTCCTGACAGATATATATTATTGGAGGCAGCAGAATCTATGGGCTCCTGTCAGGTATATATTATTGGAGGCAGCAGAGTGTATGGGCTCCTGTCAGGTATATAGTATTGGAGGCAGCAGAATCTATGGGCTCCTGTCAGGTATATATTATTGGAGGCAGGAGAATCTATGGGCTCCTGTCAGGTATATATTATTGGAGGCAGGAGAATGTATGGGCTCCTGTCAGGTATATATTATTGGAGGCAGGAGAATGTATGGGGTCCTGTCAGGTATATATTATTGGAGACAGGAGAATGTATGGGCTCCTGTCAGATATATATTATTGGAGACAGGAGAATGTATGGGCTCCTGTCAGGTATATATTATTGGAGGCAGCAGAATGTATGGGCTCCTGTCAGGTATATATTATTGGAGGCAGGAGAATATATGGGGTCCTGTCAGGTATATATTATTGGAGACAGGAGAATGTATGGCCTCCTGTCAGGTATATATTATTGGAGGCTGGAGAATGTATGTGGTCCTGTCAGGTATATATTATTGGAGACAGGAGAATGTATGGGGTCCTGTCAGGTATATATTATTGGAGACTGGATAATGTATGGGCTCCTGTAAGATATATATTATTGGAGGCAGGAGAATCTATGGGCTCCTGTCAGATATATATTATTGGAGACAGGAGAATGTATGGCCTCCTGTCAGATATATATTATTGGAGGCAGCAGAATGTATGGGCTCCTGTCAGGTATATATTATTGGAGGCAGCAGAATGTATGGGCTCCTGTCGGGTATATATTATTGGAGGCAGCAGAATCTATGGGCTCCTGTCAGATATATATTATTGGAGACAGGAGAATGTATGGCCTCCTGTCAGATATATATTATTGGAGGCAGCAGAATGTATGGACTCCTGTCATGTATATATTATTGGAGGCAGGAGAATGTTTGGGCTCCTGTCGGGTATATATTATTGGAGGCAGCAGAATGTATGGGCTCCTGTCAGGTATATATTATTGGAGGCAGCAGAATGTATGGGCTCCTACCAGGTATATATTATTGGAGGCAGCAGAATCTATGGGCTCCTGTGAGGTATATATTATTGGAGACAGGAGAATGTATGGCCTCCTGTCAGGTATTTATTATTGGAGGCAGCAGAATGTATGGGCTCCTGTAAGATATATATCATTGGAGACAGGAGAATGTATGGCCTCCTTTCAGATATATATTATTGGAGGCAGCAGAATCTATGGGCTCCTGACAGATATATATTATTGGAGGCTGCAGAATCTATGGGCTCCTGTCAGGTATATATTATTGGAGGCAGCAGAATGTATGGGCTCCTGTCAGGTATATATTATTGGAGCTAGTAGAATGTATGGGCTCCTGTCGGGTATATATTATTGGAGGCAACAGAATCTATGGGCTCCTGACATATATTATTGGAGACAGCAGAATGTATGGGCTCCTGTCAGGTATATATTATTGGAGGCAGCAGAATCTATGGGCTCCTGTCAGGTATATATTATTGGAGGCAGCAGAATCTATGGGCTCCTGACAGATATATATTATTGGAGGCAGCAGAATGTATGGGCTCCTGTCAGGTATGTATTATTGGAGGCAGCAGAATGTATGGGCTCCTGTCAGGTATATATTATTGGAGGCAGCAGAATCTATGGGCTCCTGACAGATATATATTATTGGAGGCAGCAGAATCTATGGGCTCCTGTCAGGTATATATTATTGGAGGCCGCAGAATCTATGGGCTCCTGTCAGGTATATATTATTGGAGGCAGCAGAATCTATGGGCTCCTGTCAGGTATATATTATTGGAGGCAGCAGAATCTATGGGCTCCTGACAGATATATATTATTGGAGGCAGCAGAATCTATGGGCTCCTGTCAGGTATATATTATCTGAGGCAGGAGAATGTATGGGCTCCTGTCAGGTATATATTATTGGAGGCAGCAGAATGTATGGGCTCCTGTCAGGTATATATTATTGGAGGCAGGAGAATGTATGGGGTCCTGTCAGGTATGTATTATTGGAGGCAGCAGAATCTATGGGCTCCTGTCAGGTATATATTATTGGAGGCAGCAGAATCTATGGGCTCCTGTCAGGTATATATTATTGGAGGCAGCAGAATCTATGGGCTCCTGGCAGGTATATATTATTGGAGGCAGCAGAGTGTATGGGCTCCTGTCAGGTATATAGTATTGGAGGCAGCAGAATCTATGGGCTCCTGTCAGGTATATATTATTGGAGGCAGCAGAATCTATGGGCTCCTGACAGATATATATTATTGGAGGCAGCAGAATCTATGGGCTCCTGTCAGGTATATATTATTGGAGGCAGGAGAATGTATGGACTCCTGTCAGGTATATATTATTGGAGGCAGGAGAATGTATGGGGTCCTGTCAGGTATATATTATTGGAGACAGGAGAATGTATGGGCTCCTGTCAGATATATATTATTGGAGACAGGAGAATGTATGGGCTCCTGTCGGGTATATATTATTGGAGGCAGCAGAATGTATGGGCTCCTGTCAGGTATATATTATTGGAGGCAAGAGAATGTATGGGCTCCTGTCAGGTATATATTATTGGAGGCAGGAGAATGTATGGGCTCCTGTCAGGTATATATTATTGGAGGCAGCAGAATGTATGGGCTCCTGTCAGGTATATATTATTGGAGGCAGCAGAATCTATGGGCTCCTGACAGATATATATTATTGGAGGCAGCAGAATCTATGGGCTCCTGTCAGGTATATATTATTGGAGGCAGCAGAATCTATGGGCTCCTGTCAGGTATATATTATTGGAGGCAGCAGAATCTATGGGCTCCTGTCAGGTATATATTATTGGAGGCAGCAGAATCTATGGGCTCCTGACAGATATATATTATTGGAGGCAGCAGAATCTATGGGCTCCTGTCAGGTATATATTATTGGAGGCAGCAGAATCTATGGGCTCCTGTCAGGTATATATTATTGGAGGCAGCAGAATGTATGGGCTCCTGTCAGGTATATATTATTGGAGGCAGGAGAATGTATGGGCTCCTGTCAGGTATATATTATTGGAGGCAACAGAATCTATGGGCTCCTGACATATATAATTGGAGGCAGCAGAATGTATGGGCTCCTGTCAGGTAAATATTATTGGAGGCAGCAGAATCTATGGGCTCCTGTCAGGTATATATTATTGGAGGCAGCAGAATGTATGGGCTCCTGACAGATATATATTATTGGAGGCAGCAGAATGTATGGGCTCCTGTCAGGTATATATTATTGGAGGCAGCAGAATGTATGGGCTCCTGTCAGGTATATATTATTGGAGGCAGGAGAATGTATGGGGTCCTGTCAGGTATATATTATTGTTGATAGGAGAATGTATGGGCTCCTGTCAGAGATATATTATTAGAGACAGGAGAATGTATGACCTCCTGTCAGGTATATATTATTGGAGGCAGCAGAATCTATGGGCTCCTGACAGATATATATTATTGGAGGCAGCAGAATCTATGGGCTCCTGTCAGGTATATATTATTGGAGGCAGCAGAATCTATGTGCTCCTGTCAGGTATATATTATTGGAGGCAGCAGAATGTATGGGCTCCTGTCAGGTATATATTATTGGAGGCAGGAGAATGTATGGGCTCCTGTCAGGTATATATTATTGGAGGCAACAGAATCTATGGGCTCCTGACATATATTATTGGAGGCAGCAGAATGTATGGGCTCCTGTCAGGTATATATTATTGGAGGCAGCAGAATGTATGGGCTCCTGTCAGGTATATATTATTGGAGGCAGGAGAATGTATGGGGTCCTGTCAGGTATATATTATTGGAGACAGGAGAATGTATGGGCTCCTGTCAGATATATATTATTGGAGACAGGAGAATGTATGGCCTCCTGTCAGGTATATATTTTTGGAGGCAGGAGAATGTACAGGCTCCTGTCAGTTATATATTATTGGAGGCAGCAGAATGTATGGGCTCCTGTCAGGTATATATTATTGGAGGCAGCAGAATGTATGGGCTCCTGTCAGGTATATATTATTGAAGGCAGCAGAATCTATGGGCTCCTGACAGATATATATTATTGGAGGCAGCAGAATCTATGGGCTCCTGTCAGGTATATATTATTGGAGGCAGCAGAATGTATGGGCTCCTGTCAGGTATATATTATTGAAGGCAGCAGAATCTATGGGCTCCTGACAGATATATATTATTGGAGGCAGCAGAATCTATGGGCTCCTGTCAGGTATATATTATTGGAGGCAGCAGAATGTATGGGCTCCTGTCAGGTATATATTATTGAAGGCAGCAGAATCTATGGGCTCCTGACAGATATATATTATTGGAGGCAGCAGAATCTATGGGCTCCTGTCAGGTATATATTATTGGAGGCAGCAGAATGTATGGGCTCCTGTCAGGTATATATTATTGAAGGCAGCAGAATCTATGGGCTCCTGACAGATATATATTATTGGAGGCAGCAGAATCTATGGGCTCCTGTCAGGTACAGTGGTGGCCAAAAGTATTGGCACCCCTGCAATTCTGTCAGATAATACTCAGTTTCTTCCTGAAAATGATTGCAATCACAAATTCTTTGGTATTATTATCTTCATTTAATTTGTCTTCAATGAAAAAACACGAAAAGAATTGTCCTAAAGCCAAATTGGATACAATTCCACACCAAACCCAAAAAAGGGGGTGGACAAAAGTATTGGCTCTGTTTGAAAAATCATGTGATGCTTCTCCACTTCGTGTAATTAACAGCACCTGTAACTTACCTGTGGCACCTAACAGGTGTTGGCAATAACTAAATCACACTTGCAGCCAGTTAACATGGATTAAAGTTGACTCAACCTCTGTCCTGTGTCCTTGTGTGTACCACATTGAGCATGGAGAAAAGAAAGAAGACCAAAGAACTGTCTGAGGACTTGAGAAACCAAATTGTGTGGAAGCATGAGCAATCTCAAGGCTACAAGTCCATCTCCAAAGACCTGAATGTTCCTGTGTCTTCCGTGCGCAGTGTCATCAAGAAGTTTAAAGCCCATGGCACTGTGGCTAACCTCCCTAGATGTGGACGGAAAAGAAAAATTGACGAGAGATTTCCACACAAGATTGTGCGGATGGTGTATAAAGAACCTCGACTAACATCCAAACAAGTTCAAGCTGCCCTGCAGTCCGAGGGTACAACAGTGTCAACCCGTACTATCCGTCGGCGTCTGAATGAAAAGGGACTGTATGGTAGGATACCCAGGAAGACCCCACTTCTTACCCCGAGACATAAAAAAAGCCAGGCTGGAGTTTGCCAAAATTTACCTGAGGAAGCCTAAAACGTTTTGGAAGAATGTTCTCTGGTCAGATGAGACAAAAGTAGAGCTTTTTGGCAAAAAGCATCAACATAGAGTGTACAGGAAAAAAAAAAGGCATTCAAAGAAAAGAACACGGTCCCTACAGTCAAACATGGCAGAGGTTCCCTGATGTTTTGGGGTTGCTTTGCTGCCTCTGGCACTGGACTGCTTGACCGTGTGCATGGCATTATGAAGTCTGAAGACTACCAACAAATTTTGCAGCATAATGTAGGGCCCAGTGTGAGAAAGCTGGGTCTCCCTCAGAGGTCATGAGTCTTCCAGCAGGACAATGACCCAAAACACACTTCCAAAAGCACTATAAAATGGTTTGAGAGAAAGCACTGGAGACTTCTAAGGTGGCCAGCAATGAGTCCAGACCTGAATCCCATAGAACACCTGTGGAGAGATCTCAAAATGGCAGTTTGGAGAAGGCACCCTTCAAATATCAGGGACCTGGAGCAGTTTGCCAAAGAAGAATGGTCTACAATTCCAGCAGAGCATTGTAAAAAACTCATTGATGGTTACCGGAAGTGGTTGTTCGCAGTTATTTTGGCCAAAGGTTGTGCACCCAAGTATTAGGCTGAGGGTGCCAATACTTTTGTCTGGCGCATTTTTGGAGTTCTGTGTGAAATGATCAATGATTTGATTTTTGCTTCATTCTCTTTTGTGTTTTTTCATTGCAAGCAAATTAAATGAAGATAATAATACCAAAGAATTTGTGATTGCAATCATTTTCAGGAAGAAACTGAGTATTATCTGACAGAATTGCAGGGGTGCCAATACTTTTGGCCACCACTGTATATATTATTGGAGGCAGCAGAATCTATGGGCTCCTGTCAGGTATATATTATTGGAGGCAGCTGAATCTTTGGGCTCCTGTCAGGTATATATTATTGGAGGCAGGAGAATGTATGGGGTCCTACCAGGTATATATTATTGGAGTCACAAGAATGTATGGGCTCCTGTCAGGTATATATTATTGGAGGCAGCTGAATCTATGGGCTCCTGTCAGGTATATATTATTGGAGGCAGGAAAATGTATGGGCTCCTATCAGGTATATATTATTGGAGTCACCAGAATGTATGGGCTCCTGTCAGGTATATATTATTGGAGGCAGCAGAATCTATGGGCTCCTAACAGATATATATTATTGGAGGCAGCAGAATCTATGGGCTCCTGTCAGGTATATATTATTGGAGGCAGCAGAATGTATGGGGTCCTGTCAGGTATATATTATTGGAGGCAGCAGAATGTATGGGCTCCTGTCAGGTATATATTATTGGAGGCAGGAGAATGTATGGGCTCCTGTCAGGTATATATTATTGGAGGCAGCAGAATGTATGGGCTCCTGTCAGGTATATATTATTGGAGGCAGGAGAATGTATGGGCTCCTGTCAGGTATATATTATTGGAGGTAGGAGAATGTATGGGCTCCTGACAGATAGATTCTCCTGCCTCCAATAATATATATCTGTCAGGAGCCCATACATTCTCCTACCTCCAATAATATATACCTGACAGGAGCCCATACATTCTCCTGCCTCCAATAATATATATGTGCTCCTGTCAGGTATATATTATTGGAAGCAGGAGAATCTATGTGCTCCTGTCAGGTATATATTATTGGAGGTAGGAGAATGTATGGGATCCTGACAGATATATATTATTGGAGGCAGCAGAATCTATGGGCTCCTGTCAGGTATGTATTATTGGAGGCAGCAGAATCTATGGGCTCCTGTCAGGTATATATTATTGGAGGCAGCAGAATGTATGGGCTCCTGTCAGGTATATATTATTGCAGGTAGGAGAATGTATGGGCTCCTGACAGATATATATTATTGGAGGCAGCAGAATCTATGGGCTCCTGTCAGGTATATATTATTGGAGGCAGCAGAATCTATGGGCTCCTGTCAGGTATATATTATTGGGAGCAGGAGAATCTATGGGCTCCTGTCAGGTATATATTATTGGAGGCTGCAGAATCTATGGGCTCCTGTCAGGTATATATTATTGGAGGCAGGAGAATGTATGGGCTCCTGTCAGGTATATATTATTGGAGGCAGCAGAATCTATGGGCTCCTGTCAGATATATAGTATTGGAGGCAGCAGAATCTATGGGCTCCTACCAGGTACATATTATTGGAGGCAGCAGAATGTATGGGCTCCTGACAGGTATATATTATTGGAGGCAGGAGAATCTATGGGCTACTGTCAGGTATATATTATTGGAGGCAGGAGAATGTATGGGCTGCTGTCAGGTATATTTTATTGGAGGCAGCAGAATCTATGACCTCCTGTCAGGTATATATTATTGTAGGCAGCAGAATCTATGTGTTCCTTCCTGTCAGGTATATATTATTGGAGGCAGCAGAATCTATGGGCTCCTGTCAGGTATATATTATTGAAGGCAGCAGAATCTATGGGCTCCTGTCAGGTATATATTATTGGAGGCAGGAGAATGTATGGGGTCCTGTCAGGTATATATTATTGGAGACAGGAGAATGTATGGGCTCCTGTCAGGTATATATTATTGGAGGCTGCAGAATCTATGGGCTCCTGTCAGGTATATATTATTGGAGGCAGTAGAATGTATGGGCTCCTGTCAGGTATATATTATTGGAGACAGGAGAATGTATGGGCTCCTGTCAGTTATATATTATTGGAGGCAGCAGAATCTATGGGCTCCTGTCAGGTATATATTATTGGAGGCAGCAGAATGTATGGGCTCCTGTCAGGTATATATTATTGGAGGCAGCAGAATGTATGGGCTCCTGTCAGGTATATATTATTGGAGGCTGCAGAATCTATGGGCTCCTGTCAGGTATATATTATTGGAGGCAGGAGAATGTATGGGCTCCTGTCAGGTATATATTATTGGAGACAGCAGAATCTATGGGCTCCTGTCAGGTATATATTATTGGAGGCAGCAGAATGTATGGGCTCCTGTCAGGTATATATTATTGGAGGCAGGAGAATGTATGGGCTCTTGTCAGGTATATATTATTGGAGGCAGGAGAATGTATGGGCTCCTGTCAGGTATATATTATTGGAGGCAGCAGAATCTATGGGCTCCTGTCAGGTATATATTATTGGAGGCAGCAGAATCTATGGGCTCCTGACAGATATATATTATTGGAGGCAGGAGAATGTATGGGGTCCTGTCAGGTATATATTATTGGAGACAGGAGAATGTATGGGCTCCTGTCAGGTATATATTATTGGAGACAGGAGAATGTATGGCCTCCTGTCAGGTATATATTATTGGAGGCAGGAGAATGTATGGGCTCCTGTCAGGTATATATTATTGGAGGCAGCAGAATCTATGGGCTCCTGACAGATATATATTATTGGAGGCAGCAGAATCTATGGGCTCCTGTCAGGTATATATTATTGGAGGCAGCAGAATCTATGGGCTCCTGTCAGGTATATATTATTGGAGGCAGCAGAATCTATGGGCTCCTGTCAGGTATATATTATTGGAGGCAGCAGAATCTATGGGCTCCTGACAGATATATATTATTGGAGGCAGCAGAATCTATGGGCTCCTGTCAGGTATATATTATCTGAGGCAGGAGAATGTATGGGCTCCTGTCAGGTATATATTATTGGAGGCAGCAGAATGTATGGGCTCCTGTCAGGTATATATTATTGGAGGCAGGAGAATGTATGGGGTCCTGTCAGGTATGTATTATTGGAGGCAGCAGAATCTATGGGCTTCTGTCAGGTATATATTATTGGAGGCAGCAGAATGTATGGGCTCCTGTCAGGTATATATTATTGGAGGCAGCAGAATCTATGGGCTCCTGACAGATATATATTATTGGAGGCAGCAGAATCTATGGGCTCCTGTCAGGTATATATTATTGGAGGCAGCAGAGTGTATGGGCTCCTGTCATGTATATAGTATTGGAGGCAGCAGAATCTATGGGCTCCTGACAGATATATATTATTGGAGGCAGCAGAATCTATGGGCTCCTGTCAGGTATATATTATTGGAGGCAGCAGAATCAATGGGCTCCTGACAGGTATATATTATTGGAGGCAGCAGAATCTATGGGCTCCTGTCAGGTATATATTATTGGAGGCAGCAGAATCTATGGGCTCCTGACAGATATATATTATTGGAGGCAGCAGAATCTATGGGCTCCTGTCAGGTATATATTATCTGAGGCAGGAGAATGTATGGGCTCCTGTCAGGTATATATTATTGGAGGCAGCAGAATCTATGGGCTCCTGTCAGGTATATATTATTGGAGGCAGGAGAATGTATGGGCTCCTGTCAGGTATATATTATTGGACGCAGGAGAATGTATGGGGTCCTGTCAGGTATATATTATTGGAGACAGGAGAATGTATGGGCTCCTGTCAGATATATATTATTGGAGACAGGAGAATGTATGGGCTGCTGTCAGGTATATATTATTGGAGGCAGCAGAATGTATGGTCTCCTGTCAGGTATATATTATTGGAGGCAGGAGAATGTATGGGGTCCTGTCAGGTATATATTATTGGAGACAGGAGAATGTATGGCCTCCTGTCAGGTATACATTATTGGAGGCTGGAGAATGTATGGGGTCCTGTCAGGTATATATTATTGGAGACAGAAGAATGTATGGGCTCCTGTCAGATATATATTATTGGAGGCAGCAGAATGTATGGGCTCCTGTCAGGTATATATTGTAGCGTCGGCGTCCCTGCCCTCTGCTAGGCAGGGACGCTGTTCCCCTCACCTCTCCGCTCCGAGCCCGGCGTCCTCCTCCCGCTCTGCTGGCAGCGCGCGCTCCTTCCCGGCCAAGGTGCTTAGGGCGTGCTCCCCCCCTCTTAAAGGGGCCGCGCGCGCCGTCCTAAGGAGTCCCCGGCCAATGGCCTGAGGACTTCACCATATATAAGGCACCTCCTCCAAAATGGAGGTGCCCGAGCAATGTTGTTGCACTGTTCACTACTCTGCTTCAGCCCTCAGGTCCCGTTTCCAGTTACCTGCCTGTTACCTGCCAGATTGCTGTCTGATTCTTGCCTGCTTGCTAGCCTGAGGTCCAACGGTCTGCCTTCCGACACCTGTCAGTCTGTCTATGGACCAGCTTGCCCGCTCACCTGGGAGCGCCCACCTGCTACCCGCCTGCTAGCCTACCTGGAGGTTCCGCCGTCACCTGCTGTGACCACCTGCCAGTCCAGAGACTCTTGCCCGCTCACCTGGGAGCGCTCATCTGCTACCTGTCTGCTAGCCTACCTGGAGGCTCCGCCGTCACGTGCTGTGACCACCTGCCAGTCCAGAGACTCTTGCCCGCTCACCTGGGAGCGCTCATCTGCTACCTGTCTGCTAGCCTACCTGGAGGCTCCGCCGTCACGTGCTGTGATCACCTGCCAGTCCAGAGACTCTTGCCCGCTCTCCTGGGAGCGCTCATCTGCTACCTGCCTGTTAGCCTACCTGGAGGCTCCGCCGTCACATGCTGTGACCAGCTGCTTATCCAGAGACTCTCGCCTGCTCACCTGGGAGCACACATCTGCCATCTGCCTGCTAGCCTACCTGGAGGCTCAGCCGTCACAGGTCGTACCTACCCTTTACCCAGAGACTGTCCCGGTCACTTGCTGTGACCTCCTGCCCGTTCACCCAGAGACTGTCCCGGTCACCTGCTGTGACTACCTGCCTGTCTTCCCTGGTCGCCACCCACTTCCTTACAAGGACCGCCCCCTTGTATAAGTTGCTCAGAGGTTCCGCCTCCCAGACCCGTTACATATATTATTAGAGGCAGGAGAATGTATGGGGTCCTGTCAGGTATATATTATTGGAGACAGGAGATTGTATGGCCTCCTGTCAGGTATATATTATTGGAGGCAGCAGAATGTATGGGCTCCTGTCAGGTATATATTATTGGAGGCAGCAGAATGTATGGGCTCCTGTCGGGTATATATTATTGGAGGCAGGAGAATGTATGGGCTCCTGTCAGGTATATATTATTGGAGGCAGCAGAATGTATGGGCTCCTGTCAGGTATATATTATTGGAGGCAAGAGAATGTATGGGCTCCTGTCAAATATATATTATTGGAGGCAGCAGAATCTATGGGCTCCTGTCAGGTATATATTATTGGAGACAGCAGAGTGTATGGGCTCCTGTCGGGTATATATTATTGGAGGCAGCAGAATGTATGGGCTCCTGTCAGGTATGTATTATTGGAGGCAGGAGAATGTATGGGCTACTACCAGGTATATATTATTGGAGGCAGCAGAATCTATGGGCTCCTGTGAGGTATATATTATTGGAGACAGGAGAATGTATGGCCTCCTGTCAGGTATATATTATTGGAGGCAACAGAATGTATGGGCTCCTGTCAGGTATATATTATTGGAGGCAGCAGAATCTATGGGCTCCTGTCAGGTATATATTATTGGAGGCAGCAGAATCTATGGGCTCCTGTCAGGTATATATTATTGGAGACAGCAGAATCTATGGGCTCCTGTCAGGTATATATTATTGGAGGCAGCAGAATGTATGGGCTCCTGTCAGGTATATATTATTGGAGGCAGCAGAATCTATGGGCTCCTGTCAGGTATATATTATTGGAGGCAGCAGAATCTATGGGCTCATGACAGATATATATTATTGGAGGCAGCAGAATGTATGGGCTCCTGTCAGGTATATATTATTGGAGGCAGCAGAATCTATGGGCTCATGACAGATATATATTATTGGAGGCAGCAGAATGTATGGGGTCCTGTCAGGTATATATTATTGGAGACAGGAGAATGTATGGGCTCCTGTCAGATATATATTATTGGAGACAGGAGAATGTATGGCCTCCTGTCAGGTATATATTATTGGAGACAGGAGAATGTATGGCCTCCTGTCAGGTATATATTATTGGAGGCAGGAGAATGTATGGGCTCCTGTCAGGTATATATTATTGGAGGCAGCAGAATCTATGGGCTCCTGTCAGGTATATATTATTGGAGGCAGCAGAATCTATGGGCTCCTGTCAGGTATATATTATTGGAGGCAGCAGAATCTATGGGCTCCTGACAGATATATATTATTGGAGGCAGCAGAATCTATGGGCTCCTGTCAGGTATATATTATCTGAGGCAGGAGAATGTATGGGCTCCTGTCAGGTATATATTATCTGAGGCAGGAGAATGTATGGGCTCCTGTCAGGTATATATTATTGGAGGCAGGAGAATGTATGGGCTCCTGTCAGGTATATATTATTGGAGGCAGGAGAATGTATGGGGTCCTGTCAGGTATGTATTATTGGAGGCAGCAGAATCTATGGGCTCCTGTCAGGTATATATTATTGGAGGCAGCAGAATCTATGGGCTCCTGTGAGGTATATATTATTGGAGACAGGAGAATGTATGGCCTCCTGTCAGGTATATATTATTGGAGGCAGCAGAATGTATGGGCTCCTGTCAGGTATATATTATTGGAGGCAGCAGAATCTATGGGCTCCTGTCAGGTATATATTATTGGAGGCAGCAGAATGTATGGGCTCCTGTCAGGTATATATTATTGGAGGCAGCAGAATATATGGGCTCCTGTCAGGTATATATTATTGGAGGCAGCAGAATCTATGGGCTCCTGACAGATATATATTATTGGAGGCAGCAGAATGTATGGGCTCCTGTCAGGTATATATTATTGGAGGCCGCAGAATCTATGGGCTCCTGTCAGGTATATATTATTGGAGGCAGGAAAATGTATGGGGTCCTGTCAGGTATATATTATTGGAGACAGGAGAATGTATGGGCTCCTCTCAGATATATATTATTGGAGACAGGAGAATGTATGGCCTCCTGTCAGGTATATATTATTGGAGGCAGGAGAATGTATGGGCTCCTGTCAGGTATATATTATTGCAGGCAGCAGAATCTATGGGCTCCTGTCAGGTATATATTATTGGAGACAGGAGAATGTATGGGCTCCTCTCAGATATATATTATTGGAGACAGGAGAATGTATGGCCTCCTGTCAGGTATATATTATTGGAGGCAGGAGAATGTATGGGCTCCTGTCAGGTATATATTATTGGAGGCAGCAGAATGTATGGGCTCCTGTCAGGTATATATTATTGGAGGCAGCAGAATCTATGGGCTCCTGACAGATATATATTATTGGAGGCAGCAGAATCTATGGGCTCCTGTCAGGTATATATTATTGGAGGCAGCAGAATCTATGGGCTCCTGTCAGGTATATATTATTGGAGGCAGCAGAATCTATGGGCTCCTGACAGATATATATTATTGGAGGCAGCAGAATCTATGGGCTCCTGTCAGGTATATATTATTGGAGGCAGCAGAATCTATGGGCTCCTGTCAGGTATATATTATTGGAGGCAGCAGAATCTATGGGCTCCTGTCAGGTATATATTATTGGAGGCAGCAGAATGTATGGGCTCCTGTCAGGTATATATTATTGGAGGCAGCAGAATCTATGGGCTCATGACAGATATATATTATTGGAGGCAGCAGAATGTATGCGGTCCTGTCAGGTATATATTATTGGAGGCAGCAGAATGTATGGGCTCCTGACAGATATATATTATTGGAGGCAGCAGAATGTATGGGCTCCTGTCAAGTATATATTATTGGAGGCAGCAGAATGTATGGGCTCCTGTCAGGTATGTATTGTTAGAGGCAGGAGAATGTATGGGGTCCTGTCAGGTATATATTATTGGAGACAGGAGAATGTATGGGCTCCTGTCAGATATATATTATTGGAGACAGGAGAATGTATGGCCTCCTGTCAGGTATATATTATTGGAGACAGGAGAATGTATGGCCTCCTGTCAGGTATATATTATTGAAGGCAGGAGAATGTATGGGCTTCTGTCAGGTATATATTATTGGATGCAGCAGAATCTATGGGCTCCTGTCAGGTATATATTATTGGAGGCAGCAGAATCTATGGGCTCCTGTCAGGTATATATTATTGGAGGCAGCAGAATCTATGGGCTCCTGACAGATATATATTATTGGAGGCAGCAGAATCTATGGGCTCCTGTCAGGTATATATTATCTGAGGCAGGAGAATGTATGGGCTCCTGTCAGGTATATATTATCTGAGGCAGGAGAATGTATGGACTCCTGTCAGGTATATATTATTGGAGGCAGCAGAATGTATGGGCTCCTGTCAGGTATATATTATTGGAGGCAGGAGAATGTATGGGGTCCTGTCAGGTATGTATTATTGGAGGCAGCAGAATCTATGGGCTCCTGTCAGGTATATATTATTGGAGGCAGCAGAATCTATGGGCTCCTGTCAGGTATATATTATTGGAGGCAGCAGAATCTATGGGCTCCTGTCAGGTATATATTATTGGAGACAGCAGAATCTATGGGCTCCTGTCAGGTATATATTATTGGAGGCAGCAGAGTGTATGGGCTCCTGTCAGGTATATAGTATTGGAGGCAGCAGAATCTATGGGCTCCTGTCAGGTATATATTATTGGAGGCAGGAGAATGTATGGGCTCCTGTCAGGTATATATTATTGGAGGCAGGAGAATGTATGGGATCCTGTCAGGTATATATTATTGGAGACAGGAGAATGTATAGGCTCCTGTCAGATATATATTATTGGAGACAGGAGAATGTATGGGCTCCTGTCAGGTATATATTATTGGAGGCAGCAGAATGTATGGGCTCCTGTCAGGTATATATTATTGGAGACAGGAGAATGTATGGGGTCCTGTCAGGTATATATTATTGGAGACAGGAGAATGTATGGGCTCCTGTCAGATATATATTATTGGAGGCAGCAGAATGTATGGGCTCCTGTCAGGTATATATTATTGGAGACAGGAGAATGTATGGGGTCCTGTCAGGTATATATTATTGGAGACAGGAGAATGTATGGGCTCCTGTCAGATATATATTATTGGAGGCAGGAGAATCTATGGGCTCCTGTCAGATATATATTTTTGGAGACAGGAGAATGTATGGCCTCCTCTCAGGTATATATTATTGGAGGCAGCAGAATGTATGGGGTCCTGTCAGGTATATATTATTGGAGACAGGAGAATGTATGGGGTCCTGTCAGGTATATATTATTGGAGACAGGAGAATGTATGGGCTCCTGTCAGATATATATTATTGGAGGCAGCAGAATGTATGGGCTCCTGTCAGGTATATATTATTGGAGACAGGAGAATGTATGGGGTCCTGTCAGGTATATATTATTGGAGACAGGAGAATGTATGGGCTCCTGTCAGATATATATTATTGGAGGCAGGAGAATCTATGGGCTCCTGTCAGATATATATTATTGGAGACAGGAGAATGTATGGCCTCATGTCAGGTATATATTATTGGAGGCAGCAGAATGTATGGGCTCCTGTCAGGTATATATTATTGGAGGCAGCAGAATGTATGGGCTCCTGTCGGGTATATATTATTGGAGGCAGGAGAATGTATGGGCTCCTGTCGGGTATATATTATTGGAGGCAGCAGAATGTATGGGCTCCTGTCGGGTATATATTATTGGAGGCAGGAGAATGTATGGGCTCCTGTCGGGTATATATTATTGGAGGCAGCAGAATGTATGGGCTCCTGTCGGGTATATATTATTGGAGGCAGGAGAATGTATGGGCTCCTGTCGGGTATATATTATTGGAGGCAGCAGAATGTATGGGCTCCTGTGAGGTATATATTATTGGAGACAGGAGAATGTATGGGCTCCTGTCAGGTATGTATTATTGGAGGCAGGAGAATGTATGGGCTCCTACCAGGTATATATTATTGGAGGCAGCAGAATCTATGGGCTCCTGTGAGGTATATATTATTGGAGACAGGAGAATGTATGGCCTCCTGTCAGGTATATATTATTGGAGGCAGCAGAATGTATGGGCTCCTGTCAGGTATATATTATTGGAGGCAGCAGAATCTATGGGCTCCTGTCAGGTATATATTATTGGAGGCAGCAGAATCTATGGGCTCCTGTCAGGTATATATTATTGGAGGCAGCAGAATCTATGGGCTCCTGACAGATATATATTATTGGAGGCAGCAGAATCTATGGGCTCCTGTCAGGTATATATTATCTGAGGCAGGAGAATGTATGGGCTCCTGTCAGGTATATATTATCTGAGGCAGGAGAATGTATGGGCTCCTGTCAGGTATATATTATTGGAGGCAGCAGAATGTATGGGCTCCTGTCAGGTATATATTATTGGAGGCAGGAGAATGTATGGGGTCCTGTCAGGTATGTATTATTGGAGGCAGCAGAATCTATGGGCTCCTGTCAGGTATATATTATTGGAGGCAGCAGAATCTATGGGCTCCTGTCAGGTATATAGTATTGGAGGCAGCAGAGTGTATGGGCTCCTGTCAGGTATATAGTATTGGAGGCAGCAGAATCTATGGGCTCCTGTCAGGCATATATTATTGGAGGCAGGAGAATGTATGGGCTCCTGTCAGGTATATATTATTGGAGGCAGGAGAATGTATGGGCTCCTGTCAGGTATATATTATTGGAGACAGGAGAATGTATGGGCTCCTGTCAGATATATATTATTGGAGACAGGAGAATGTATGGGCTCCTGTCAGGTATATATTATTGGAGGCAGCAGAATGTATGGGCTCCTGTCAGGTATATATTATTGGAGACAGGAGAATGTATGGGGTCCTGTCAGGTATATATTATTGGAGACAGGAGAATGTATGGGCTCCTGTCAGATATATATTATTGGAGGCAGCAGAATGTATGGGCTCCTGTCAGGTATATATTATTGGAGACAGGAGAATGTATGGGGTCCTGTCAGGTATATATTATTGGAGACAGGAGAATGTATGGGCTCCTGTCAGATATATATTATTGGAGGCAGGAGAATCTATGGGCTCCTGTCAGATATATATTATTGGAGACAGGAGAATGTATGGCCTCCTGTCAGGTATATATTATTGGAGGCAGCAGAATGTATGGGGTCCTGTCAGGTATATATTATTGGAGACAGGAGAATGTATGGGGTCCTGTCAGGTATATATTATTGGAGACAGGAGAATATATGGGCTCCTGTCAGATATATATTATTGGAGGCAGCAGAATGTATGGGCTCCTGTCAGGTATATATTATTGGAGACAGGAGAATGTATGGGGTCCTGTCAGGTATATATTATTGGAGACAGGAGAATGTATGGGCTCCTGTCAGATATATATTATTGGAGGCAGGAGAATCTATGGGCTCCTGTCAGATATATATTATTGGAGACAGGAGAATGTATGGCCTCCTGTCAGGTATATATTATTGGAGGCAGCAGAATGTATGGGCTCCTGTCAGGTATATATTATTGGAGGCAGCAGAATGTATGGGCTCCTGTCGGGTATATATTATTGGAGGCAGGAGAATGTACAGTCATGGCCAAAAGTTTTGAGAATGACACCAAAATTATATTTTCACATGATCAGCTGGCCTCTGGTTTTTATTAGTGTTTGTCTGATGTTTATATCACATACAGAAATATAATTGAAATCATATTATGAGTACCAATATGTTATATTGACAGTTAGAATGAGTTAATGCAGCAAGTCAATATTTGCAGTGTTGCCCCTTCTTCTTCAAGACCTCTGTAATTCTCCCTGGCATGCTCTCAATCAACTTTTGGATCAAATCCTGACTGATAGCAGTCCATTCTTGCATAATCAATGCTTGCATTTTGCCAGAATTTGTTGGTTTTTGTTTGTCCACCCGTCTCTTGATGATTGACCACAAGTTCTCAATGGGATTAAGATCTGGGGAGTTTCCAGGACATGGACCCAAAATCTCTATGTTTTGTTCCATGAGCCATTTAGTTATCACCTTTGCTTTATGGCAAGGTGCTCCATCATGCTGGAAAAGGCATTGTTTGGCGCCAAACTTCTCTTGGACGGTTGGGAGAAGTTGCTCTTGGAGGACATTCTGGTACCATTCTTTATTCATGGCTGTGTTTTTAGGCAAGACTGTGAGTGAGCCGATTCCCTTGGCTGAGAATCAACCCCACACATGAATGGTTTCAGGATGCTTTACAGTTGGCATGAGACAAGACTGGTGGTAGCGCTCACCTCTTCTTCTCTGAATAAGCTGTGTTCCAGATGTCCCAAACAATCGAAAAGGGGACTCATCAGAGAAAATGACTTTGCCCCAGTCCTCAGCAGTCCACTCCCTGTACCTTTTGCAGAATATCAGTCGGTCCCTGATGTTTTTTCTGGAGAGAAGTGGCTTCTTTGCAGCCCTCCTTGAAACCAGCCCTTGCTCAAAGAGTCTCCGCCTCACAGTGCGTGCAGAAGCACTCACACCTGCCTGCTGACATTCCTGAGCATGCTCGGCACTGCTGGTAGTCCGATCCCGCAGTAGAAACAGTTTTAAGATATGGTCCTGGCGCTTGCTGGTCTTTCTTGGGCACCCTGGAGCCTTTTTGACAAAAATGGAAGCTCTCTCCTTGAAATTCTTGATGATGCGATAGATTGTGGACTGAGGTGCAATCTTTGTAGCTGCGATACTCTTCACTGTTAGGCCATTTTTGTGCAGTGCAATGATGGCTGCACGTGTTTCTTTAGAGATAACCATGGTTAACTGAAGAGAAACAATGATACCAAGAACCAGCCTCCTTTTAAAGTGTCCAGTGATGTCATTCTTACTTAATCATGACTGATTGATCGCCTGCCCTGTCCTCATCAACACCCACACCTGTGTTAATGGATCAATCACTAAAATGATGTTAGTTGCTCCTTTTAAGGCAGGACTGCAATGATGTTGAAATGTGTTTTGGGGGTTAAAGTTCATTTTCTGGGCAAATATTGACTTTGCAAGTACAGTAATTGCTGTTAAGCTGATCACTCTTTGACATTCAGGAGTATATGCAAATTGCCATTACAAAAAATGAAGCAGTAAACTTTTGAAAAATTACTATTTGTCTCATTCTCAATACTTTTGGCCATGACTGTATGGGCTCCTGTCTGGTATATATTATTGGAGGCAGCAGAATGTATGGGCTCCTGTCAGGTATGTATTATTGGAGGCAGGAGAATGTATGGGCTCCTACCAGGTATATATTATTGGAGGCAGCAGAATCTATGGGCTCCTGTGAGGTATATATTATTGGAGACAGGAGAATGTATGGCCTCCTGTCAGGTATATATTATTGGAGGCAGCAGAATGTATGGGCTCCTGTCAGGTATATATTATTGGAGGCAGCAGAATCTATGGGCTCCTATAAGGTATATATTATTGGAGGCAGCAGAATGTATGGGCTCCTGTCAGGTATATATTATTGTAGGCAGCAGAATGTATGGGCTCCTGTCAGGTATATATTATTGGAGGCAGCAGAATGTATGGGCTCCTGTCAGGTATATATTATTGGAGGCAGGAGAATGTATGGGGTCCTGTCAGGTATATATTATTGGAGACAGGAGAATGTATGGGCTCCTCTCAGATATATATTATTGGAGACAGGAGAATGTATGGCCTCCTGTCAGGTATATATTATTGGAGGCAGGAGAATGTATGGGCTCCTGTCAGGTATATATTATTGGAGGCAGCAGAATGTATGGGCTCCTGTCAGGTATATATTATTGGAGGCAGCAGAATCTATGGGCTCCTCTCAGGTATATATTATTGGAGGCAGCAGAATGTATGGGCTCCTGACATATATTATTGGAGGCAGCAGAATGTATGGGCTCCTGTCAGGTATATATTATTGGAGGCAGCAGAATCTATGGGCTCCTGACAGATATATATTATTGGAGGCAGCAGAATGTATGGGCTCCTGTCAGGTATATATTATTGGAGGCAGCAGAATGTATGGACTCCTGTCAGGTATATATTATTGGAGGCAGGAGAATGTATGGGGTCCTGTCAGGTATATATTATTGGAGACAGGAGAATGTATGGGCTCCTCTCAGATATATACTATTGGAGACAGGAGAATGTATGGCCTCCTGTCAGGTATATATTATTGGAGGCAGGAGAATGTATGGGCTCCTGTCAGGTATATATTATTGGAGGCAGCAGAATGTATGGGCTCCTGTCAGGTATATATTATTGGAGGCAGGAGAATGTATGGGGTCCTGTCAGGTATGTATTATTGGAGGCAGCAGAATCTATGGGCTCCTGTCAGGTATATATTATTGGAGGCAGCAGAATGTATGGGCTCCTGTCAGGTATATATTATTGGAGGCAGCAGAATCTATGGGCTCCTGTCAGGTATATATTATTGGAGGCAGCAGAATCTATGGGCTCCTGTCAGGTATATATTATTGGAGGCAGCAGAGTGTATGGGCTCCTGTCAGGTATATAGTATTGGAGGCAGCAGAATCTATGGGCTCCTGTCAGGTATATATTATTGGAGGCAGCAGAATGTATGGGCTCCTGTCAGGTATATATTATTGGAGACAGGAGAATGTATGGCCTCCTGTCAGGTATATATTATTGGAGGCTGGAGAATGTATGGGGTCCTGTCAGGTATATATTATTGGAGACAGGAGAATGTATGGGCTCCTGTCAGATATATATTATTGGAGGCAGCAGAATGTATGGGCTCCTGTCAGGTATATATTATTGGAGACAGGAGAATGTATGGGGTCCTGTCAGGTATATATTATTGGAGACAGGAGAATGTATGGGCTCCTGTCAGATATATATTATTGGAGGCAGGAGAATCTATGGGCTCCTGTCAGATATATATTATTGGAGACAGGAGAATGTATGGCCTCCTGTCAGGTATATATTATTGGAGGCAGGAGAATGTATGGGCTCCTGTCAGGTATATATTATTGGAGGCATCAGAATGTATGGGCTCCTGTCAGGTATATATTATTGGAGGCAGGAGAATGTATGGGCTCCTGTCAGGTATATATTATTGGAGGCAGCAGAATCTATGGGCTCCTGACAGATATATATTATTGGAGGCAGCAGAATCTATGGGCTCCTGTCAGGTATATATTATCTGAGGCAGGAGAATGTATGGGCTCCTGTCAGGTATATATTATCTGAGGCAGGAGAATGTATGGGCTCCTGTCAGGTATATATTATTGGAGGCAGCAGAATGTATGGGCTCCTGTCAGGTATATATTATTGGAGGCAGGAGAATGTATGGGGTCCTGTCAGGTATGTATTATTGGAGGCAGCAGAATCTATGGGCTCCTGTCAGGTATATATTATTGGAGGCAGCAGAATCTATGGGCTCCTGTCAGGTATATATTATTGGAGGCAGCAGAATCTATGGGCTCCTGTCAGGTATATATTATTGGAGGCAGCAGAATCTATGGGCTCCTGTCAGGTATATAGTATTGGTGGCAGCAGAGTGTATGGGCTCCTGTCAGGTATATAGTATTGGAGGCAGCAGAATCTATGGGCTCCTGTCAGGCATATATTATTGGAGGCAGGAGAATGTATGGGCTCCTGTCAGGTATATATTATTGGAGGCAGGAGAATGTATGGGCTCCTGTCAGGTATATATTATTGGAGACAGGAGAATGTATGGGCTCCTGTCAGATATATATTATTGGAGACAGGAGAATGTATGGGCTCCTGTCAGGTATATATTATTGGAGGCAGCAGAATGTATGGGCTCCTGTCAGGTATATATTATTGGAGACAGGAGAATGTATGGGCTCCTGTCAGGTATATATTATTGGAGACAGGAGAATGTATGGGGTCCTGTCAGGTATATATTATTGGAGACAGGAGAATGTATGGGCTCCTGTCAGATATATATTATTGGAGGCAGCAGAATGTATGGGCTCCTGTCAGGTATATATTATTGGAGACAGGAGAATGTATGGGGTCCTGTCAGGTATATATTATTGGAGACAGGAGAATGTATGGGCTCCTGTCAGATATATATTATTGGAGGCAGGAGAATCTATGGGCTCCTGTCAGATATATATTATTGGAGACAGGAGAATGTATGGCCTCCTGTCAGGTATATATTATTGGAGGCAGCAGAATGTATGGGGTCCTGTCAGGTATATATTATTGGAGACAGGAGAATGTATGGGGTCCTGTCAGGTATATATTATTGGAGACAGGAGAATGTATGGGCTCCTGTCAGATATATATTATTGGAGGCAGCAGAATGTATGGGCTCCTGTCAGGTATATATTATTGGAGACAGGAGAATGTATGGGGTCCTGTCAGGTATATATTATTGGAGACAGGAGAATGTATGGGCTCCTGTCAGATATATATTATTGGAGGCAGGAGAATCTATGGGCTCCTGTCAGATATATATTATTGGAGACAGGAGAATGTATGGCCTCCTGTCAGGTATATATTATTGGAGGCAGCAGAATGTATGGGGTCCTGTCAGGTATATATTATTGGAGACAGGAGAATGTATGGGGTCCTGTCAGGTATATATTATTGGAGGCAACAGAATGTATGGGCTCCTGTCAGGTATATATTATTGGAGGCAGCAGAATCTATGGGCTCCTGTCAGGTATATATTATTGGAGGCAGCAGAATCTATGGGCTCCTGTCAGGTATATATTATTGGAGACAGCAGAATCTATGGGCTCCTGTCAGGTATATATTATTGGAGGCAGCAGAATGTATGGGCTCCTGTCAGGTATATATTATTGGAGGCAGCAGAATCTATGGGCTCCTGTCAGGTATATATTATTGGAGGCAGCAGAATCTATGGGCTCATGACAGATATATATTATTGGAGGCAGCAGAATGTATGGGCTCCTGTCAGGTATATATTATTGGAGGCAGCAGAATCTATGGGCTCATGACAGATATATATTATTGGAGGCAGCAGAATGTATGGGGTCCTGTCAGGTATATATTATTGGAGACAGGAGAATGTATGGGCTCCTGTCAGATATATATTATTGGAGACAGGAGAATGTATGGCCTCCTGTCAGGTATATATTATTGGAGACAGGAGAATGTATGGCCTCCTGTCAGGTATATATTATTGGAGGCAGGAGAATGTATGGGCTCCTGTCAGGTATATATTATTGGAGGCAGCAGAATCTATGGGCTCCTGTCAGGTATATATTATTGGAGGCAGCAGAATCTATGGGCTCCTGTCAGGTATATATTATTGGAGGCAGCAGAATCTATGGGCTCCTGACAGATATATATTATTGGAGGCAGCAGAATCTATGGGCTCCTGTCAGGTATATATTATCTGAGGCAGGAGAATGTATGGGCTCCTGTCAGGTATATATTATCTGAGGCAGGAGAATGTATGGGCTCCTGTCAGGTATATATTATTGGAGGCAGGAGAATGTATGGGCTCCTGTCAGGTATATATTATTGGAGGCAGGAGAATGTATGGGGTCCTGTCAGGTATGTATTATTGGAGGCAGCAGAATCTATGGGCTCCTGTCAGGTATATATTATTGGAGGCAGCAGAATCTATGGGCTCCTGTGAGGTATATATTATTGGAGACAGGAGAATGTATGGCCTCCTGTCAGGTATATATTATTGGAGGCAGCAGAATGTATGGGCTCCTGTCAGGTATATATTATTGGAGGCAGCAGAATCTATGGGCTCCTGTCAGGTATATATTATTGGAGGCAGCAGAATGTATGGGCTCCTGTCAGGTATATATTATTGGAGGCAGCAGAATATATGGGCTCCTGTCAGGTATATATTATTGGAGGCAGCAGAATCTATGGGCTCCTGACAGATATATATTATTGGAGGCAGCAGAATGTATGGGCTCCTGTCAGGTATATATTATTGGAGGCCGCAGAATCTATGGGCTCCTGTCAGGTATATATTATTGGAGGCAGGAAAATGTATGGGGTCCTGTCAGGTATATATTATTGGAGACAGGAGAATGTATGGGCTCCTCTCAGATATATATTATTGGAGACAGGAGAATGTATGGCCTCCTGTCAGGTATATATTATTGGAGGCAGGAGAATGTATGGGCTCCTGTCAGGTATATATTATTGCAGGCAGCAGAATCTATGGGCTCCTGTCAGGTATATATTATTGGAGACAGGAGAATGTATGGGCTCCTCTCAGATATATATTATTGGAGACAGGAGAATGTATGGCCTCCTGTCAGGTATATATTATTGGAGGCAGGAGAATGTATGGGCTCCTGTCAGGTATATATTATTGGAGGCAGCAGAATGTATGGGCTCCTGTCAGGTATATATTATTGGAGGCAGCAGAATCTATGGGCTCCTGACAGATATATATTATTGGAGGCAGCAGAATCTATGGGCTCCTGTCAGGTATATATTATTGGAGGCAGCAGAATCTATGGGCTCCTGTCAGGTATATATTATTGGAGGCAGCAGAATCTATGGGCTCCTGACAGATATATATTATTGGAGGCAGCAGAATCTATGGGCTCCTGTCAGGTATATATTATTGGAGGCAGCAGAATCTATGGGCTCCTGTCAGGTATATATTATTGGAGGCAGCAGAATCTATGGGCTCCTGTCAGGTATATATTATTGGAGGCAGCAGAATGTATGGGCTCCTGTCAGGTATATATTATTGGAGGCAGCAGAATCTATGGGCTCATGACAGATATATATTATTGGAGGCAGCAGAATGTATGCGGTCCTGTCAGGTATATATTATTGGAGGCAGCAGAATGTATGGGCTCCTGACAGATATATATTATTGGAGGCAGCAGAATGTATGGGCTCCTGTCAAGTATATATTATTGGAGGCAGCAGAATGTATGGGCTCCTGTCAGGTATGTATTGTTAGAGGCAGGAGAATGTATGGGGTCCTGTCAGGTATATATTATTGGAGACAGGAGAATGTATGGGCTCCTGTCAGATATATATTATTGGAGACAGGAGAATGTATGGCCTCCTGTCAGGTATATATTATTGGAGACAGGAGAATGTATGGCCTCCTGTCAGGTATATATTATTGAAGGCAGGAGAATGTATGGGCTTCTGTCAGGTATATATTATTGGATGCAGCAGAATCTATGGGCTCCTGTCAGGTATATATTATTGGAGGCAGCAGAATCTATGGGCTCCTGTCAGGTATATATTATTGGAGGCAGCAGAATCTATGGGCTCCTGACAGATATATATTATTGGAGGCAGCAGAATCTATGGGCTCCTGTCAGGTATATATTATCTGAGGCAGGAGAATGTATGGGCTCCTGTCAGGTATATATTATCTGAGGCAGGAGAATGTATGGACTCCTGTCAGGTATATATTATTGGAGGCAGCAGAATGTATGGGCTCCTGTCAGGTATATATTATTGGAGGCAGGAGAATGTATGGGGTCCTGTCAGGTATGTATTATTGGAGGCAGCAGAATCTATGGGCTCCTGTCAGGTATATATTATTGGAGGCAGCAGAATCTATGGGCTCCTGTCAGGTATATATTATTGGAGGCAGCAGAATCTATGGGCTCCTGTCAGGTATATATTATTGGAGACAGCAGAATCTATGGGCTCCTGTCAGGTATATATTATTGGAGGCAGCAGAGTGTATGGGCTCCTGTCAGGTATATAGTATTGGAGGCAGCAGAATCTATGGGCTCCTGTCAGGTATATATTATTGGAGGCAGGAGAATGTATGGGCTCCTGTCAGGTATATATTATTGGAGGCAGGAGAATGTATGGGATCCTGTCAGGTATATATTATTGGAGACAGGAGAATGTATAGGCTCCTGTCAGATATATATTATTGGAGACAGGAGAATGTATGGGCTCCTGTCAGGTATATATTATTGGAGGCAGCAGAATGTATGGGCTCCTGTCAGGTATATATTATTGGAGACAGGAGAATGTATGGGGTCCTGTCAGGTATATATTATTGGAGACAGGAGAATGTATGGGCTCCTGTCAGATATATATTATTGGAGGCAGCAGAATGTATGGGCTCCTGTCAGGTATATATTATTGGAGACAGGAGAATGTATGGGGTCCTGTCAGGTATATATTATTGGAGACAGGAGAATGTATGGGCTCCTGTCAGATATATATTATTGGAGGCAGGAGAATCTATGGGCTCCTGTCAGATATATATTTTTGGAGACAGGAGAATGTATGGCCTCCTCTCAGGTATATATTATTGGAGGCAGCAGAATGTATGGGGTCCTGTCAGGTATATATTATTGGAGACAGGAGAATGTATGGGGTCCTGTCAGGTATATATTATTGGAGACAGGAGAATGTATGGGCTCCTGTCAGATATATATTATTGGAGGCAGCAGAATGTATGGGCTCCTGTCAGGTATATATTATTGGAGACAGGAGAATGTATGGGGTCCTGTCAGGTATATATTATTGGAGACAGGAGAATGTATGGGCTCCTGTCAGATATATATTATTGGAGGCAGGAGAATCTATGGGCTCCTGTCAGATATATATTATTGGAGACAGGAGAATGTATGGCCTCATGTCAGGTATATATTATTGGAGGCAGCAGAATGTATGGGCTCCTGTCAGGTATATATTATTGGAGGCAGCAGAATGTATGGGCTCCTGTCGGGTATATATTATTGGAGGCAGGAGAATGTATGGGCTCCTGTCGGGTATATATTATTGGAGGCAGCAGAATGTATGGGCTCCTGTCGGGTATATATTATTGGAGGCAGGAGAATGTATGGGCTCCTGTCGGGTATATATTATTGGAGGCAGCAGAATGTATGGGCTCCTGTCGGGTATATATTATTGGAGGCAGGAGAATGTATGGGCTCCTGTCGGGTATATATTATTGGAGGCAGCAGAATGTATGGGCTCCTGTGAGGTATATATTATTGGAGACAGGAGAATGTATGGGCTCCTGTCAGGTATGTATTATTGGAGGCAGGAGAATGTATGGGCTCCTACCAGGTATATATTATTGGAGGCAGCAGAATCTATGGGCTCCTGTGAGGTATATATTATTGGAGACAGGAGAATGTATGGCCTCCTGTCAGGTATATATTATTGGAGGCAGCAGAATGTATGGGCTCCTGTCAGGTATATATTATTGGAGGCAGCAGAATCTATGGGCTCCTGTCAGGTATATATTATTGGAGGCAGCAGAATCTATGGGCTCCTGTCAGGTATATATTATTGGAGGCAGCAGAATCTATGGGCTCCTGACAGATATATATTATTGGAGGCAGCAGAATCTATGGGCTCCTGTCAGGTATATATTATCTGAGGCAGGAGAATGTATGGGCTCCTGTCAGGTATATATTATCTGAGGCAGGAGAATGTATGGGCTCCTGTCAGGTATATATTATTGGAGGCAGCAGAATGTATGGGCTCCTGTCAGGTATATATTATTGGAGGCAGGAGAATGTATGGGGTCCTGTCAGGTATGTATTATTGGAGGCAGCAGAATCTATGGGCTCCTGTCAGGTATATATTATTGGAGGCAGCAGAATCTATGGGCTCCTGTCAGGTATATAGTATTGGAGGCAGCAGAGTGTATGGGCTCCTGTCAGGTATATAGTATTGGAGGCAGCAGAATCTATGGGCTCCTGTCAGGCATATATTATTGGAGGCAGGAGAATGTATGGGCTCCTGTCAGGTATATATTATTGGAGGCAGGAGAATGTATGGGCTCCTGTCAGGTATATATTATTGGAGACAGGAGAATGTATGGGCTCCTGTCAGATATATATTATTGGAGACAGGAGAATGTATGGGCTCCTGTCAGGTATATATTATTGGAGGCAGCAGAATGTATGGGCTCCTGTCAGGTATATATTATTGGAGACAGGAGAATGTATGGGGTCCTGTCAGGTATATATTATTGGAGACAGGAGAATGTATGGGCTCCTGTCAGATATATATTATTGGAGGCAGCAGAATGTATGGGCTCCTGTCAGGTATATATTATTGGAGACAGGAGAATGTATGGGGTCCTGTCAGGTATATATTATTGGAGACAGGAGAATGTATGGGCTCCTGTCAGATATATATTATTGGAGGCAGGAGAATCTATGGGCTCCTGTCAGATATATATTATTGGAGACAGGAGAATGTATGGCCTCCTGTCAGGTATATATTATTGGAGGCAGCAGAATGTATGGGGTCCTGTCAGGTATATATTATTGGAGACAGGAGAATGTATGGGGTCCTGTCAGGTATATATTATTGGAGACAGGAGAATATATGGGCTCCTGTCAGATATATATTATTGGAGGCAGCAGAATGTATGGGCTCCTGTCAGGTATATATTATTGGAGACAGGAGAATGTATGGGGTCCTGTCAGGTATATATTATTGGAGACAGGAGAATGTATGGGCTCCTGTCAGATATATATTATTGGAGGCAGGAGAATCTATGGGCTCCTGTCAGATATATATTATTGGAGACAGGAGAATGTATGGCCTCCTGTCAGGTATATATTATTGGAGGCAGCAGAATGTATGGGCTCCTGTCAGGTATATATTATTGGAGGCAGCAGAATGTATGGGCTCCTGTCGGGTATATATTATTGGAGGCAGGAGAATGTACAGTCATGGCCAAAAGTTTTGAGAATGACACCAAAATTATATTTTCACATGATCAGCTGGCCTCTGGTTTTTATTAGTGTTTGTCTGATGTTTATATCACATACAGAAATATAATTGAAATCATATTATGAGTACCAATATGTTATATTGACAGTTAGAATGAGTTAATGCAGCAAGTCAATATTTGCAGTGTTGCCCCTTCTTCTTCAAGACCTCTGTAATTCTCCCTGGCATGCTCTCAATCAACTTTTGGATCAAATCCTGACTGATAGCAGTCCATTCTTGCATAATCAATGCTTGCATTTTGCCAGAATTTGTTGGTTTTTGTTTGTCCACCCGTCTCTTGATGATTGACCACAAGTTCTCAATGGGATTAAGATCTGGGGAGTTTCCAGGACATGGACCCAAAATCTCTATGTTTTGTTCCATGAGCCATTTAGTTATCACCTTTGCTTTATGGCAAGGTGCTCCATCATGCTGGAAAAGGCATTGTTTGGCGCCAAACTTCTCTTGGACGGTTGGGAGAAGTTGCTCTTGGAGGACATTCTGGTACCATTCTTTATTCATGGCTGTGTTTTTAGGCAAGACTGTGAGTGAGCCGATTCCCTTGGCTGAGAATCAACCCCACACATGAATGGTTTCAGGATGCTTTACAGTTGGCATGAGACAAGACTGGTGGTAGCGCTCACCTCTTCTTCTCTGAATAAGCTGTGTTCCAGATGTCCCAAACAATCGAAAAGGGGACTCATCAGAGAAAATGACTTTGCCCCAGTCCTCAGCAGTCCACTCCCTGTACCTTTTGCAGAATATCAGTCGGTCCCTGATGTTTTTTCTGGAGAGAAGTGGCTTCTTTGCAGCCCTCCTTGAAACCAGCCCTTGCTCAAAGAGTCTCCGCCTCACAGTGCGTGCAGAAGCACTCACACCTGCCTGCTGACATTCCTGAGCATGCTCGGCACTGCTGGTAGTCCGATCCCGCAGTAGAAACAGTTTTAAGATATGGTCCTGGCGCTTGCTGGTCTTTCTTGGGCACCCTGGAGCCTTTTTGACAAAAATGGAAGCTCTCTCCTTGAAATTCTTGATGATGCGATAGATTGTGGACTGAGGTGCAATCTTTGTAGCTGCGATACTCTTCACTGTTAGGCCATTTTTGTGCAGTGCAATGATGGCTGCACGTGTTTCTTTAGAGATAACCATGGTTAACTGAAGAGAAACAATGATACCAAGAACCAGCCTCCTTTTAAAGTGTCCAGTGATGTCATTCTTACTTAATCATGACTGATTGATCGCCTGCCCTGTCCTCATCAACACCCACACCTGTGTTAATGGATCAATCACTAAAATGATGTTAGTTGCTCCTTTTAAGGCAGGACTGCAATGATGTTGAAATGTGTTTTGGGGGTTAAAGTTCATTTTCTGGGCAAATATTGACTTTGCAAGTACAGTAATTGCTGTTAAGCTGATCACTCTTTGACATTCAGGAGTATATGCAAATTGCCATTACAAAAAATGAAGCAGTAAACTTTTGAAAAATTACTATTTGTCTCATTCTCAATACTTTTGGCCATGACTGTATGGGCTCCTGTCTGGTATATATTATTGGAGGCAGCAGAATGTATGGGCTCCTGTCAGGTATGTATTATTGGAGGCAGGAGAATGTATGGGCTCCTACCAGGTATATATTATTGGAGGCAGCAGAATCTATGGGCTCCTGTGAGGTATATATTATTGGAGACAGGAGAATGTATGGCCTCCTGTCAGGTATATATTATTGGAGGCAGCAGAATGTATGGGCTCCTGTCAGGTATATATTATTGGAGGCAGCAGAATCTATGGGCTCCTATAAGGTATATATTATTGGAGGCAGCAGAATGTATGGGCTCCTGTCAGGTATATATTATTGTAGGCAGCAGAATGTATGGGCTCCTGTCAGGTATATATTATTGGAGGCAGCAGAATGTATGGGCTCCTGTCAGGTATATATTATTGGAGGCAGGAGAATGTATGGGGTCCTGTCAGGTATATATTATTGGAGACAGGAGAATGTATGGGCTCCTCTCAGATATATATTATTGGAGACAGGAGAATGTATGGCCTCCTGTCAGGTATATATTATTGGAGGCAGGAGAATGTATGGGCTCCTGTCAGGTATATATTATTGGAGGCAGCAGAATGTATGGGCTCCTGTCAGGTATATATTATTGGAGGCAGCAGAATCTATGGGCTCCTCTCAGGTATATATTATTGGAGGCAGCAGAATGTATGGGCTCCTGACATATATTATTGGAGGCAGCAGAATGTATGGGCTCCTGTCAGGTATATATTATTGGAGGCAGCAGAATCTATGGGCTCCTGACAGATATATATTATTGGAGGCAGCAGAATGTATGGGCTCCTGTCAGGTATATATTATTGGAGGCAGCAGAATGTATGGACTCCTGTCAGGTATATATTATTGGAGGCAGGAGAATGTATGGGGTCCTGTCAGGTATATATTATTGGAGACAGGAGAATGTATGGGCTCCTCTCAGATATATACTATTGGAGACAGGAGAATGTATGGCCTCCTGTCAGGTATATATTATTGGAGGCAGGAGAATGTATGGGCTCCTGTCAGGTATATATTATTGGAGGCAGCAGAATGTATGGGCTCCTGTCAGGTATATATTATTGGAGGCAGGAGAATGTATGGGGTCCTGTCAGGTATGTATTATTGGAGGCAGCAGAATCTATGGGCTCCTGTCAGGTATATATTATTGGAGGCAGCAGAATGTATGGGCTCCTGTCAGGTATATATTATTGGAGGCAGCAGAATCTATGGGCTCCTGTCAGGTATATATTATTGGAGGCAGCAGAATCTATGGGCTCCTGTCAGGTATATATTATTGGAGGCAGCAGAGTGTATGGGCTCCTGTCAGGTATATAGTATTGGAGGCAGCAGAATCTATGGGCTCCTGTCAGGTATATATTATTGGAGGCAGCAGAATGTATGGGCTCCTGTCAGGTATATATTATTGGAGACAGGAGAATGTATGGCCTCCTGTCAGGTATATATTATTGGAGGCTGGAGAATGTATGGGGTCCTGTCAGGTATATATTATTGGAGACAGGAGAATGTATGGGCTCCTGTCAGATATATATTATTGGAGGCAGCAGAATGTATGGGCTCCTGTCAGGTATATATTATTGGAGACAGGAGAATGTATGGGGTCCTGTCAGGTATATATTATTGGAGACAGGAGAATGTATGGGCTCCTGTCAGATATATATTATTGGAGGCAGGAGAATCTATGGGCTCCTGTCAGATATATATTATTGGAGACAGGAGAATGTATGGCCTCCTGTCAGGTATATATTATTGGAGGCAGGAGAATGTATGGGCTCCTGTCAGGTATATATTATTGGAGGCATCAGAATGTATGGGCTCCTGTCAGGTATATATTATTGGAGGCAGGAGAATGTATGGGCTCCTGTCAGGTATATATTATTGGAGGCAGCAGAATCTATGGGCTCCTGACAGATATATATTATTGGAGGCAGCAGAATCTATGGGCTCCTGTCAGGTATATATTATCTGAGGCAGGAGAATGTATGGGCTCCTGTCAGGTATATATTATCTGAGGCAGGAGAATGTATGGGCTCCTGTCAGGTATATATTATTGGAGGCAGCAGAATGTATGGGCTCCTGTCAGGTATATATTATTGGAGGCAGGAGAATGTATGGGGTCCTGTCAGGTATGTATTATTGGAGGCAGCAGAATCTATGGGCTCCTGTCAGGTATATATTATTGGAGGCAGCAGAATCTATGGGCTCCTGTCAGGTATATATTATTGGAGGCAGCAGAATCTATGGGCTCCTGTCAGGTATATATTATTGGAGGCAGCAGAATCTATGGGCTCCTGTCAGGTATATAGTATTGGTGGCAGCAGAGTGTATGGGCTCCTGTCAGGTATATAGTATTGGAGGCAGCAGAATCTATGGGCTCCTGTCAGGCATATATTATTGGAGGCAGGAGAATGTATGGGCTCCTGTCAGGTATATATTATTGGAGGCAGGAGAATGTATGGGCTCCTGTCAGGTATATATTATTGGAGACAGGAGAATGTATGGGCTCCTGTCAGATATATATTATTGGAGACAGGAGAATGTATGGGCTCCTGTCAGGTATATATTATTGGAGGCAGCAGAATGTATGGGCTCCTGTCAGGTATATATTATTGGAGACAGGAGAATGTATGGGCTCCTGTCAGGTATATATTATTGGAGACAGGAGAATGTATGGGGTCCTGTCAGGTATATATTATTGGAGACAGGAGAATGTATGGGCTCCTGTCAGATATATATTATTGGAGGCAGCAGAATGTATGGGCTCCTGTCAGGTATATATTATTGGAGACAGGAGAATGTATGGGGTCCTGTCAGGTATATATTATTGGAGACAGGAGAATGTATGGGCTCCTGTCAGATATATATTATTGGAGGCAGGAGAATCTATGGGCTCCTGTCAGATATATATTATTGGAGACAGGAGAATGTATGGCCTCCTGTCAGGTATATATTATTGGAGGCAGCAGAATGTATGGGGTCCTGTCAGGTATATATTATTGGAGACAGGAGAATGTATGGGGTCCTGTCAGGTATATATTATTGGAGACAGGAGAATGTATGGGCTCCTGTCAGATATATATTATTGGAGGCAGCAGAATGTATGGGCTCCTGTCAGGTATATATTATTGGAGACAGGAGAATGTATGGGGTCCTGTCAGGTATATATTATTGGAGACAGGAGAATGTATGGGCTCCTGTCAGATATATATTATTGGAGGCAGGAGAATCTATGGGCTCCTGTCAGATATATATTATTGGAGACAGGAGAATGTATGGCCTCCTGTCAGGTATATATTATTGGAGGCAGCAGAATGTATGGGGTCCTGTCAGGTATATATTATTGGAGACAGGAGAATGTATGGGGTCCTGTCAGGTATATATTATTGGAGACAGGAGAATGTATGGGCTCCTGTCAGATATATATTATTGGAGGCAGCAGAATGTATGGGCTCCTGTCAGGTATATATTATTGGAGACAGGAGAATGTATGGGGTCCTGTCAGGTATATATTATTGGAGACAGGAGAATGTATGGGCTCCTGTCAGATATATATTATTGGAGGCAGGAGAATCTATGGGCTCCTGTCAGATATATATTATTGGAGACAGGAGAATGTATGGCCTCCTGTCAGGTATATATTATTGGAGGCAGCAGAATGTATGGGCTCCTGTCAGGTATATATTATTGGAGGCAGCAGAATGTATGGGCTCCTGTCGGGTATATATTATTGGAGGCAGGAGAATGTATGGGCTCCTGTCTGGTATATATTATTGGAGGCAGCAGAATGTATGGGCTCCTGTCAGGTATGTATTATTGGAGGCAGGAGAATGTATGGGCTCCTACCAGGTATATATTATTGGAGGCAGCAGAATCTATGGGCTCCTGTGAGGTATATATTATTGGAGACAGGAGAATTTATGGCCTCCTGTCAGGTATATATTATTGGAGGCAGCAGAATGTATGGGCTCCTGTCAGGTATATATTATTGGAGGCAGCAGAATCTATGGGCTCCTATAAGGTATATATTATTGGAGGCAGCAGAATGTATGGGCTCCTGTCAGGTATATATTATTGTAGGCAGCAGAATGTATGGGCTCCTGTCAGGTATATATTATTGGAGGCAGCAGAATGTATGGGCTCCTGTCAGGTATATATTATTGGAGGCAGGAGAATGTATGGGGTCCTGTCAGGTATATATTATTGGAGACAGGAGAATGTATGGGCTCCTCTCAGATATATATTATTGGAGACAGGAGAATGTATGGCCTCCTGTCAGGTATATATTATTGGAGGCAGGAGAATGTATGGGCTCCTGTCAGGTATATATTATTGGAGGCAGCAGAATGTATGGGCTCCTGTCAGGTATATATTATTGGAGGCAGCAGAATCTATGGGCTCCTCTCAGGTATATATTATTGGAGGCAGCAGAATGTATGGGCTCCTGACATATATTATTGGAGGCAGCAGAATGTATGGGCTCCTGTCAGGTATATATTATTGGAGGCAGCAGAATCTATGGGCTCCTGACAGATATATATTATTGGAGGCAGCAGAATGTATGGGCTCCTGTCAGGTATATATTATTGGAGGCAGCAGAATGTATGGACTCCTGTCAGGTATATATTATTGGAGGCAGGAGAATGTATGGGGTCCTGTCAGGTACATATTATTGGAGACAGGAGAATGTATGGGCTCCTCTCAGATATATACTATTGGAGACAGGAGAATGTATGGCCTCCTGTCAGGTATATATTATTGGAGGCAGGAGAATGTATGGGCTCCTGTCAGGTATATATTATTGGAGGCAGCAGAATGTATGGGCTCCTGTCAGGTATATATTATTGGAGGCAGGAGAATGTATGGGGTCCTGTCAGGTATGTATTATTGGAGGCAGCAGAATCTATGGGCTCCTGTCAGGTATATATTATTGGAGGCAGCAGAATGTATGGGCTCCTGTCAGGTATATATTATTGGAGGCAGCAGAATCTATGGGCTCCTGTCAGGTATATATTATTGGAGGCAGCAGAATCTATGGGCTCCTGTCAGGTATATATTATTGGAGGCAGCAGAGTGTATGGGCTCCTGTCAGGTATATAGTATTGGAGGCAGCAGAATCTATGGGCTCCTGTCAGGTATATATTATTGGAGGCAGGAGAATGTATGGGCTCCTGTCAGGTATATATTATTGGAGGCAGGAGAATGTATAGGGTCCTGTCAGGTATATATTATTGGAGACAGGAGAATGTATGGGCTCCTGTCAGATATATATTATTGGAGACAGGAGAATGTATGGGCTCCTGTCAGGTATATATTATTGGAGGCAGCAGAATGTATGGGCTCCTGTCAGGTATATATTATTGGAGACAGGAGAATGTATGGCCTCCTGTCAGGTATATATTATTGGAGGCTGGAGAATGTATGGGGTCCTGTCAGGTATATATTATTGGAGACAGGAGAATGTATGGGCTCCTGTCAGATATATATTATTGGAGGCAGCAGAATGTATGGGCTCCTGTCAGGTATATATTATTGGAGACAGGAGAATGTATGGGGTCCTGTCAGGTATATATTATTGGAGACAGGAGAATGTATGGGCTCCTGTCAGATATATATTATTGGAGGCAGGAGAATCTATGGGCTCCTGTCAGATATATATTATTGGAGACAGGAGAATGTATGGCCTCCTGTCAGGTATATATTATTGGAGGCAGCAGAATGTATGGGCTCCTGTCAGGTATATATTATTGGAGGCAGCAGAATGTATGGGCTTCTGTCGGGTATATATTATTGGAGGCAGGAGAATGTATGGGCTCCTGTCGGGTATATATTATTGGAGGCAGCAGAAAGTATGGGCTCCTGTCAGGTATGTATTATTGGAGGCAGGAGAATGTATGGGCTCCTACCAGGTATATATTATTGGAGGCAGCAGAATCTATGGGCTCCTGTGAGGTATATATTATTGGAGACAGGAGAATGTATGGCCTCCTGTCAGGTATATATTATTGGAGGCAGCAGAATGTATGGGCTCCTGTCAGGTATATATTATTGGAGGCAGCAGAATGTATGGGCTCCTGTCAGGTATATATTATTGGAGGCAGCAGAATGTATGGGCTCCTGTCAGGTATATATTATTGGAGGCAGCAGAATGTATGGGCTCCTGTCAGGTATATATTATTGGAGGCAGCAGAATGTATGGGCTCCTGTCAGGTATATATTATTGGAGGCAGGAGAATGTATGGGGTCCTGTCAGGTATATATTATTGGAGACAGGAGAATGTATGGGCTCCTGTCAGGTATATATTATTGGAGGCAGGAGAATGTATGGGCTCCTGTCAGGTATATATTATTGGAGGCAGCAGAATGTATGGGCTCCTGTCAGGTATATATTATTGGAGGCAGCAGAATCTATGGGCTCCTGTCAGGTATATATTATTGGAGGCAGCAGAATCTATGGGCTCCTGACATATATTATTGGAGGCAGCAGAATGTATGGGCTCCTGTCAGGTATATATTAGTGGAGGCAGCAGAATCTATGGGTTCCTGTCAGGTATATATTATTGGAGGCAGCAGAATCTATGGGCTCCTGACAGATATATATTATTGGAGGCAGCAGAATGTATGGGCTCCTGTCAGGTATATATTATTGGAGGCAGCAGAATGTATGGGCTCCTGTCAGGTATATATTATTGGAGGCAGAAGAATGTATGGGGTCCTGTCAGGTATATATTATTGGAGACAGGAGAATGTATGGGCTCCTCTCAGATATATATTATTGGAGACAGGAGAATGTATGGCCTCCTGTCAGGTATATATTATTGGAGGCAGGAGAATGTATGGGCTCCTGTCAGGTATATATTATTGGAGGCATCAGAATGTATGGGCTCCTGTCAGGTATATATTATTGGAGGCAGGAGAATGTATGGGCTCCTGTCAGGTATATATTATTGGAGGCAGCAGAATCTATGGGCTCCTGACAGATATATATTATTTGAGGCAGCAGAATCTATGGGCTCCTGTCAGGTATATATTATTGGAGGCAGCAGAATCTATGGGCTCCTACCAGGTATATATAATTGGAGGCAGGATAATGTATGGGCTCCTGTCAGGTATATATTATTGGAGGCAGAATGAATGGGCTCCTGTCAGGTATATATTATTGGAGGCAGCAGAATCTATGGGCTCCTGTCAGGTATATATTATTGGAGGCATGAGAATGTATGGGCTCCAGTCAGGTATATATTATTGGAGGCAGCAGAATCTATGGGCTCCTGTCAGGTATATATTATTGGAGGCAGGAGAATGTATGGGCTCCAGTCAGGTATATATTATTGGAGGCAGCAGAATCTATGGGCTCCTGTCAGGTATATATTATTGGAGGCTGCAGAATTTATGGGCTCCTACCAGGTATATATTATTGGAGGCAGGAGAATGTATGGGCTCCTGTCAGGTATATATTATTGGGGGCAGCAGAATCTATGGGCTCCTGTCAGGTATATATTATTGGAGGCAAGAGAATGTATGGGCTCCTGTCAGGTATATACTATTGGAGACAGCAGAGTGTATGGACTCCTACCAGCTATATATTATTGGAGGCAGCAGAATCTATGGGCTCCTGTCAGGTATATATTATTGGAGGCAGGAGAATGTATGGGCTCCTGTCAGGTATATATTATTGGAGACAGCAGAGTGTATGGGCTCCTGTCAGGTATATATTATTGGAGGCAAGAGAATGTATGGGCTCCTGTCAGGTATATATTATTGGAGGCAGCAGAATGTATTGGCTCCTTTCAGGTATATATTATTGGAGGCAGCAGAATATATGGGCTCCTGTCAGGTATATATTATTGGAGGCAGGAGAATGTATGGGCTCCTGTCAGGTATATATTATTGGAGGGAGCAGAATCCATGGGCTCCTACCAAGTATATATTATTTGAGGCAGCAGAATGTATTGGCTCCTGTCAGGTATATATTATTGGAGACAGGAGAATGTATGGGCTCCTGTCAGGTATATAGTATTGGAGGAAGGAGAATGTATGGGCTCCTGTCAGATATATATTATTGGAGACAGCAGAGTGTATGGGCTTCTGTCAGGTATATATTATTGGAGGTAGCAGAATCTATGGGCTCCTGTCAGGTATATAGTATTGGAGGCAGCAGAATGTATGGGCTCCTGTCAGGTATATATTATTGGAGGCAGCAGAATGTATGGGCTCCTGTCAGGTATATATTAGTGGAGGCAGCAGAATCTATGGGCTCCTACCAGGTATATATAATTGGAGGCAGGATAATGTATGGGCTCCTGTCAGGTATATGTTATTGGAGGCAGAATGAATGGGCTCCTGTCAGGTATATATTATTCGAGGCAGCAGAATCTATGGGCTCCTGTCAGGTATATATTATTGGAGGCATGAGAATGTATGGGCTCCAGTCAGGTATATATTATTGGAGGCAGCAGAATCTATGGGCTCCTGTCAGGTATATATTATTGGAGGCAGGAGAATGTATGGGCTCCAGTGAGGTATATATTATTGGAGGCAGCAGAATCTATGGGCTCCTGTCAGGTATATATTATTGGAGGCCGCAGAATTTATGGGCTCCTACCAGGTATATATTATTGGAGGCAGGAGAATGTATGGGCTCCTGTCAGGTATATATTATTGGAGGCAGCAGAATCTATGGGCTCCTGTCAGGTATATATTATTGGAGGCAAGAGAATGTATGGGCTCCTGTCAGGTATATACTATTGGAGACAGCAGAGTGTATGGGCTCCTACCAGGTATATATTATTGGAGGCAGCAGAATCTATGGGCTCCTGTCAGGTATATATTATTGGAGGCAGGAGAATGTATGGGCTCCTGTCAGGTATATATTATTGGAGACAGCAGAGTGTATGGGCTCCTGTCAGGTATATATTATTGGAGGCAAGAGAATGTATGGGCTCCTGTCAGGTATATATTATTGGAGGCAGCAGAATGTATGGGCTCCTTTCAGGTATATATTATTGGAGGCAGCAGAATATATGGGCTCCTGTCAGGTATATATTATTGGAGGCAGGAGAATGTATGGGCTCCTGTCAGGTATATATTATTGGAGGGAGCAGAATCCATGGGCTCCTACCAAGTATATATTATTTGAGGCAGCAGAATGTATTGGCTCCTGTCAGGTATATATTATTGGAGACAGGAGAATGTATGGGCTCCTGTCAGGTATATAGTATTGGAGGAAGGAGAATGTATGGGCTCCTGTCACATATATATTATTGGAGACAGCAGAGTGTATGGGCTTCTGTCAGGTATATAGTATTGGAGGCAGCAGAATGTATGGGCTCCTGTCAGGTATATATTAGTGGAGGCAGCAGAATCTATGGGCTCCTACCAGGTATATATAATTGGAGGCAGGATAATGTATGGGCTCCTGTCAGGTATATATTATTGGAGGCAGAATGAATGGGCTCCTGTCAGGTATATATTATTGGAGGCAGCAGAATCCATGGGCTCCTGTCAGGTATATATTATTGGAGGCATGAGAATGTATGGGCTCCAGTCAGGTATATATTATTGGAGGCAGCAGAATCTATGGGCTCCTGTCAGGTATATATTATTGGAGGCAGGAGAATGTATGGGCTCCTGTCAGGTATATATTTTTGGAGGCATGAGAATGTATGGGCTCCTGTCAGGTATATATTATTGGAGGCAGCAGAATCCATGGGCTCCTACCAGGTATATATTATTGGAGGCAGCAGAATGTATGGGCTCCTGCCAGGTATATATAATTGGAGGCAGGATAATGTATGGGCTCCTGTCAGGTATATATTATTGGAGGCAGAATGAATGGGCTCCTGTCAGGTATATATTATTGGAGGCAGCAGAATCTATGGGCTCCTGTCAGGTATATATTATTGGAGGCATGAGAATGTATGGGCTCCAGTCAGGTATATATTATTGGAGGCAGCAGAATCTATGGGCTCCTGTCAGATATATATTATTGGAGGCAGGAGAATGTATGGGCTCCTGTCAGGTATATATTATTGGAGGCAGGAGAATGTATGGGCTCCTGTCAGGTATATATTATTGGAGGCAGCAGAATCCATGGGCTCCTACCAGGTATATATTATTGGAGGCAGGAGAATGTATGGGCTCCTGTCAGGTATATATTATTGGAGACAGCAGAATGTATGGGCTCCTGTCAGGTATATATTATTGGAGACAGGAGAATGTATGGGCTCCTGTCAGGTATATAGTATTGGAGGCAGCAGAATCTATGGGCTCCTGTCAGGTATATATTATTGGAGACAGCAGAGTGTATGGGCTCCTGTCAGGTATATATTATTGGAGGCAGCAGAATCCATGGGCTCCTACCAGGTATATATTATTGGAGGCAGCAGAATGTATGGGCTCCTGTCAGGTATATATTATTGGAGGCAGGAGAATGTATGGGCTCCTGTCAGGTATATATTATCTGAGGCAGGAGAATGTATGGGCTCCTGTCAGGTATATATTATTGGAGACAGCAGAATGTATGGGCTCCTGTCAGGTATATATTATTGGAGACAGGAGAATGTATGGGCTCCTGTCAGGTATATAGTATTGGGGGCAGCAGAATCTATGGGCTCCTGTCCGGTATATATTATTGGAGACAACAGAGTGTATGGGCTCCTGTCAGGTATATATTATTGGAGGCAGGAGAATGTATGGGCTCCTGTCCGGTATATATTATTGGAGACAACAGAGTGTATGGGCTCCTGTCAGGTATATATTATTGGAGGCAGGAGAATGTATGGGCTCCTGTCAGGTATATATTATTGGAGACCGCAGAGTGTATGGGCTCCTACCAGGTATATATAATTGGAGGCAGCAGAATCTATGGGCTCCTGTCAGGTATATATTATTGGAAGCAGGAGAATGTATGGGCTCCTGTCAGGTATATATTATTGGAGACAGCAGAGTGTATGGGCTCCTGTCAGGTATATATTATTGGAGACAGCAGAGTGTTTGGGCTCCTGTCAGGTATACATTATTGGAGGCAGGAGAATGTATGAGCTCCAGTCAGGTATATATTATTGGAGGCAGCAGAATGTATTGGCTCCTGTCAGGTATATATTTTTGGAGGCAGGAGAATGTATGGGCTCCTATCAGGTATATATTATTGGAGGCAACAGAATGTATGGGCTCCTGTCCGGTATATATTATTGGAGACAACAGAGTGTATGGGCTCCTGTCAGGTATATATTATTGGAGGCAGGAGAATGTATGGGCTCCTGTCAGGTATATATTATTGGAGACAGCAGAGTGTATGGGCTCTTGTCAGGTGTATATTATTGGAAACAGGAGAATGTATGGGCTCCTGTCAGGTATATATTATTGGAGACAGCAGAATGTATGGTCTCCTGTCAGGTATATATTATTGGAGACAGGAGAATGTATGGGCTCCGGTCAGGTATATATTATTGGAGACAGGAGAATGTATGGGCTCCTGTCAGGTATATATTATTGGAGACAGCAGAGTGTATGGGCTCCTGTCAGGTATATATTATTGGAGACAGCAGAGTGTATGGGCTCCTGTCAGGTATATATTATTGGAGGCAGGAGAATGTATGGGCTCCTGTCAGGTATATATTATTGGAGGCAGCAGAATCTATGGGCTCCTCTCAGGTATATATTATTGGATGCCGGATAATGTATGGGCTCCTGTCAGGTATATATTATTGGACACAGCAGAGTGTATGAGCTCCTGTCAGGTATATATTATTGAAGGCAGGAGAATGTATGGGCTCCTGTCAGGTATATATTATTGGAGGCAGCAGAATACATGGGCTCCTACCAGGTATATATTATTGGAGGCAGCAGAATGTATGGGCTCCTGTCAGGTATATATTATTGGAGGCAGGAGAATGTATGGGCTCCTGTCAGGTATATATTATTGGAGACAGCAGAATGTATGGGCTCCTGTCAGGTATATATTATTGGAGACAGGAGAATGTATGGGCTCCTGTCAGGTATATAGTATTGGAGGAAGGAGAATCTATGGGCTCCTGTCAGGTATATATTATTGGAGGCAGTAGAATGTATGGGCTCCTGTCAGGTATATATTATTGGAGACAGCAGAGTGTATGGGCTCCTGTCAGGTATATATTATTGGAGGCAGCAGAATCTATGGGCTCCTGTCAGGTATATAGTATTGGAGGCAGCAGAATGTATGGGCTTCTGTCAGGTATATATTATTGGAGGCAGGAGAATGTATGGGCTCCTGTCAGGTATATATTATTGGAGGCAGCAGAATCCATGGGCTCCTACCAGGTATATATTATTGGAGGCAGCAGAATGTATGGGCTCCTGTCAGGTATATATTATTGGAGGCCGCAGAATGTATGGGCTCCTACCAGGTATATATTATTGGAGGTAGGAGAATGTATGGTCTCCTGTCAGGTATATATTATTGGAGGCAGAATGTATGGGCTCCTGTCAGGTATATATTATTGGAGGCAGCAGAATCTATGGGCTCCTGTCAGGTATATATTATTGGAGACAGCAGAATTTATGGGCTCCTGTCAGGTATATATTATTGGAGACAGCAGAGTGTATGGTATCCTGTCAGGTATATATTATTGGAGGCAGGAGAATGTATGGGCTCCTGTCAGGTATATATTATTGGAGACAGCTGAATGTATGGGCTCCTTTCAGGTATATATTATTGGAGACAGGAGAATGTATGGGCTCCTGTCAGGTATATATTATTGGAGGCAGCAGAATCTATGGGCTCCTGCCAGGTATATATTATTGGAGACCGCAGAATGTATGGGCTCCTGTCAGGTATATATTATTGGAGACCGCAGAGTGTATGGGCTCCTACCAGGTATATATTATTGGAGGCTGCAGAATCTATGGGCTCCTGTCAGGTATATATTATTGAAAGCAGGAGAATGTATGGGCTCCTGTCAGGTATATAATATTGGAGACAGCAGAGTGTATGGGCTCCTGTCAGGTATATATTATTGGAGGCAGGAGAATGTATGGGCTCCTGTCAGGTATATATTATTGGAGACTGCAGAGTATGGGCTCCTGTCAGGTATATATTATTGGAGGCAGGAGAATGTATGGGCTCCTGTCAGGTATATATTATTGGAGACAGCAGAGTGTATGGGCTCCTGTCAGGTATATATTATTGGAGGCTGGAGAATGTATGGGCTCTTGTCAGGTATATATTATTGGAGGCAGGAGAATGTATGGGCTCCTGTCAGGTATATATTATTGGAGGCAGCAGAATCTATGGGCTTCTACCAGGTATATATTATTGGAGGCAGCAGAATGTATTTGCTCCTGTCAGGTATATATTATTGGAGACAGCAGAATCCATGTGCTCCTACCAAGTATATATTATTTGAGGCAGCAGAATGTATGGGCTCCTGTCAGGTATATATTATTGGAGACAGGAGAATGTATGGGCTCCTGTCAGGTATATAGTATTGGAGGAAGGAGAATCTATGGGCTCCTGTCAGGTATATATTATTGGAGGCTGCAGAGTCTATGGGCTCCTGTCAGGTATATATTATTGGAGGCAGCAGAATGTGTGGGCTCCTGTCAGGTATATATTATTGGAGGTAGGAGAATGTATGGGCTCCTGTCTGGTATATATTATTGGTGGCAGCAGAATGTATGGGCTCCTGTCAGGTATATATTATTGGAGGCAGCAGAATCTATGGGCTCCTGTCAGGTATATAGTATTGGAGGCTGCAGAATCCACGGGCTCCTGTCAGGTATATAGTATTGGAGGCAGCAGAGTCTATGGGCTCCTGTCAGGTATATAGTATTGGAGGCAGGAGAATGTATGGGCTCCTGTCAGGTATATTATATTGGAGGCACGAGAATGTATGAGCTCCTGTCAGGTATATATTATTGGAGGCAGCAGAATTTATGGGCTCCTGTCAGGTATATAGTATTGGAGGCTGCAGAATCTATGGGCTCCTGTCAGGTATATATTATTGGAGGCAGCAGAATGTATGGGCTCCTGTCAGGTATATATTATTGGAGGCAGGAGAATGTATGGGCTCCTGCTAGGTATATATTATTGGAGCCAGCAGAATCTATGATCATTTCCCAGGTATATGTTAGTGAAGCTAGCAGAATGTAGCCTACAATGTATGGTCTCCTTCCAGTTCTTGACTGCAGCCCATACATTCTAGCCTTTTCACTGTTAAAGACACTGTAATGTGAGGGCTCCTGGTGGTATATAATAGTGAAGTCATCACAATATATTGGCTCCTGCCAGGTATACAATAGAACATCAGAATCAGGGGCGTAACGTACGTGGCGGATAAGGGGCTCGCCGGCGCCAGCCCCTATTTCAGCTGAATGTGCATCCTCGGACACACATTCAGCTGAAGTGTATTGCAGCGCAAAAACTTGCCAGATCCGTGCTCCGCAATACATGCTGCTGGCCAATCAGAAGCGGCCTGGGGCGCATGGCAGTGACGTTATGCGCTCCTGTCAAAATCAACCAAAATCAGCTGCCTGCTTCAGATGTGGATTCCGCACAGCATGGTGAGTGCTAGGAAGGTGAGTAGGAGCGTTTGTTTTTTTCTGTGTATTGACCAACAGCGGGGCCATATATCAGGATGGGGGCCCAGGATGGGGCCATATACCAGGATCGGGGACATATACCAAGATGAGGCCCAGGATGAGGGCCATATACCAGGATGAGGGCCATATACCAGGATGAGGGCCATACACCAGGATGGGGAATATATACCAGGATGAGGGCCATATACCAGGATGGGGCACATATTTCAGAATGGGCTGTGCATTATTCTATATAGAGGACTATAAGCTGTGCATTATACTACATGCATGACTATAGGGTGTGCATTATACTATATGGTGGATTATTGAGGGTGCATTATACTATATGAAGGAGTATGGGGAGTACATTATACAATAGGGAGGACTATGGGCTGTGCATTATACTGTATGGAGCACTGTGGGGTTATAGTGTATGGAGGAGTATGGGGAGTGCATTATACTATAAGTAGGAGCATAATACTGTAGGGGGGACTATGGGGCACTATGACTTCTGTGTTCACCCCTGGGGAGTGTAATACTTAACTTTTTTTTCTATACAGTAAAGAACAGCACCAGAATGGGGGATATATACTGTATATACCAGTATGGGGCTCTAAGATAAGGGACCATATTGAGGGACATATATACCAGGATGGAAGTTATATATATATATATATATATATATATATATATATATATATATATATATTTATATAATCTTGCACCAGGCCCATCAGACTTTACTTACACCTCTGATCAGAATGTATGAGTTCCTGTTCGTGATATGTTAGTGAGCAGAGATGAGCGAATGTTTCAATGTTCGGGTGAGATTACAATTGTCGAATTTGCAAAATTCACCGAACATTGACGAACGTCATAGGATTCAATGGGGGACAACAACAAACACATACACAACACCTTCAAACTGGTCCAAAAGCTGCCAAAACACATCAAATTAGGGGTAGACACCAGGAAAGTGTCATCAATTGACCCAAAGTACAAGTACTATAATTATTATTATTATTACAGCGACATTTATTCCGTGGCGCTTTACATGTGAAAAGGAGTCACTGACTGGTACAAGAGGAGAGAGGACCCTGCCCGCGAGGGCGCACAAACAATCTACAAGGGATGGGGGAGGATATAGTATGTCAGGGTACAGCTAGTCATGTAGCGGTATGCTGGAGCGAGGGTTACTGTAGATTGTACGCTTGTCAGAAGAAGTGGGTCTTCAGCTTCCTTTTCAAGGTTTCCAGGATAGGCGAGAGTCTGATGTGTTGGGGTACAGAGTTACACAGTAGGGGAGATGCACGGGACAAATCTTGTATGGGATTGTGGCAAGAAGAGATAAGAGGGAAGTAGAGAAGATCTTGGAAGGATGGGAGGTTGCATGCAGGGAGACTAGGTCACACATGTATGGAGGAGACAGGTTTTCGATGGCTTGGTATGCCAAACTTAGGCTTTTCAAGTGGAGTCTCTGGGCAACGGGGAGCCAGCGCAGGGATTGACAGAGAAAGGGGAGAAGCCGGGGAATAGCGGGATAACATGTGGATTAGCCAGCCAGCACAGTTTAGGATAGATTGGAGGGGTGCGAGAGTGGTAGAAGGGAGGCCACAGAGTAGGAGCTTGCAGTAATCGAGGCGGGAGAGGATGAGGACATGCACTGATGTTTTTGTAGATTCATGGTTGAGGAATGTGTGGATACCGGAGATATTTTGGAGTTGTAGTCGGCAGCAAGTGGAAAGGGCTTGGATCTGACTTTTCAAGGACAGATCAGAGTGGGCAGCCATTGACTTTCATGGATAGGTCAGTTGGGGGGGTGAATGAGATGGTGGAAAGATGATGAATTTGGTTTTATCCATGTAAAGTTTTATCAATCTAGAAGAGAAGAAAGCTGAAATAGCGGACTCACATTGTGGGATTCTGGTTAGTAAGGAGGTGATATCAGGTCCAGAGAGGTAGATCTGTGTGTCATCAACATAGAGGTGATAGTGAAAGCTTTGAGACTGTAGGAGCTGTCCCAGGCGGAAGGCGTAGATGGAGAAGAGCAGGGGTCCTAGAACTGAATCACTGACACATAGGGGGCGAGATGAGAGGTGGTGTGTGAGCGGAAGACACTGAATGTCGGGTCGGTTAGGTATGAAGAGATCCAAGCTACGGCCAATCGGTGATGCAGAGAAAGCGGTACGCTTTGTAGATGAGGACCAGAAAGAATATGTGCTCCAGTGGATGACAAGCGTGGCATCAAGTGGCCTCTGCTCCTCTTCCTCCACCTTAACATCACACACAGTACAGTCCTCAGAGGTGGCACCCCAATTACCCTTGTTTTCCCCCGCGTCACAACTCTCCAACTGCCCAACTGACTGTGGGGAACTACAAATGGGCGAGTCTGCAGAGCTGTGCACACATTCTATTCCGAGGAATCAGAGGTGTGATACAAAGCTTCACAGACTCAAGAGATGGGGAAACATGTGTAGCTATGCCCCAAATTTTTTTCAGTTGATCCGGGCCCGGACGAAGTAGGGTCCGAACAGAATCCAAACCCTCGTCATCAGACGTTATCCCCTGGGGGTGGGCATGGATGGGTTGGAGAACAAAACAAATACACACCAAAACATGGAGAACTAAACTAATATACAACAGGGGTTGGAAAACTAAACTACTAAACAGCTAGGTTTGGAGAACTAAACTACTACACACCAGGGGATGGAGAACTAGACCACTAGACATCAAGGTGTCACTAGACAGCAAGTGTTGGAATCCTCAAGGCTTGTGGGACAAACCTCTATATCTAATGCTTTGTCCGATGCCTCTGCCTCCTCTAGAGCCTCCACCTTCGCTCTCAACTTCTGCCTTAATAAGACACATGTTCCAACAGTGCAGAAAGAATCCCCCCACCTCCGTACTGCGCAGCTATGGCTCACCGGTTAAAATTAATATGCCTTGGAGATTGCAGCCATACAGCTGAAGAGTTGTGGACAGCTCTCCAGGCCGAGTTTGAGCAATGGCTATCTCCACTGAACCTGGAGCAAGAGAAGGACGTGTGAAAAAACAGTGCAAACCTGGTGGCGGCCCTATGCTGGGGCAACCTCACACACCGGGGCAACCTCACACACATGCCTTGCATCCTCTACCTGTTGGTACAGCAATTTCTCTGCCACTATCCCGGCCTGGGTGCGCTGCTGCAGAAATCACGGTTTGTGTGTGCTCATTTAAAACTGTAAAAACAGTAGGATCTTTAGTATAAAAAGCAGACTCGCCAATGTAACCTCTTAATCCTCGCAAGCTTCAACACAAAGTTCACAAGGTAGACAGCAGCAGTGATCGGTCCCCTAGACCAGGTTTCCCCAACTCCAGTCCTCAAGGCCCACCAACAGGTCATGTTTTCAGGATTTCCTTAGTATTACACAGGTGATAATTCCATCACCTGCACAGGCAATAATTCCATCACCAGTGCAATACTAAGGAAATCCTGAAAACATGACCTGTTGGTGGGCCTTGAGGACTGGAGTTGGGGAACCCTGCCCTAGACAACGAGCAAACTCCTTCATGATGACAGAGGCTACTATCTACTTAGCTTGATGCTGGTACTTTTCTGTGGGAATGAGCTTGTCTCCAATCAATCAGTAATATCCAGTGAATGGCACGCCACGGTTTGGTATTAGCACCCAGTACCAGAAACGAAGCCATCCACAATTTCCATATGTCAGGAATTTTATTTGGTAGAATGGCTGCCCAAACATTAGTTTCTCACAAAGGAGCTGAAGACACTGAGTGGCAGTAGGTGCAAGTTTCTCCAGCATGTTAGACCGAAGATTACGAAAGGGAATATAGCGGGAGATTAATTCAGAGATGTACAGAGGAAAAAGGTTATGGATGGCTTTGTAGGTCAGTGTCAGTAGTTTGAACTGGATAATCTGGGCAATTGGGAGCCAGTGAATGGATCTTATAGATTTCAATCTTATAGATTGCTGGAGCCAGTCCACAGTAAAAAAGTAGCCATAGAATGTCCGGGAACCTTGGCCAGGGATGCTTCTCGGCAGGGTTGCACGGGCCCACCAGAGAACCGGAGACTCCCCTGGTGGGCCCTGGCTTCTCCTTCAGGAGAGTTCATAATGCAAACCTTACAACTGCTATGGGGCTCTTGAGCAGGGGAGAAAGGTGGGCCCTCAGAATCAAATGCTCTGGTGGGCCCAATGTTCTTCAGTCTGACATTGCTTCTTGCTGACAGTTGTATTTCACCACAGCCATATTCTTTAGCTCGGTGAAAGGACTGGCATAGAGAGAAACTGAATCTATGCCGGCTTTCATTTCTCCCAAGAAAGTCCTTTAATGCAGCTTCTTCCATAAGCAATGACAGCCCACCCAACATCAGCTCACACTTCTTGGTGGTCCTTCAACATACAAAGATGTTTCTTTGCGCCTTGAATTTCATGACTACAGAGTTGGGCAATGCGTTTTCACAAATAACGTGCATAAGGAAAGCCACTGAAGGTCATCATTAAGCGAAACTCGTACAGCTTTCCCACAGACTGAAAGAGGGGTATTAAGACTTCCAAGAAAGCCAAGACTTTCCTGTCCTCACTAAGAGGATGACTGTTCATGTTCTCCTCCTCCTCCTTGAGATAAGATGAGGCTGGGCTGTGTAGCATCACCCTGTATAGTACCCTTCTCTGCCTGCAAGGCCTTGTCTTTGTGAGCTGCGAGCATTTCAGTAAACAGAGAAGCGGGATGGTGACGCTAATTATGGCGTCATCGCCACTCACCATCTTGGTGGAGTCCTCAAAGTTTTGGAAACAACACAGATGTCAAACATCTATCCCCACTCATCAGCTGTTATGTGCGGAGGCTGACCTGAATTCCAACGAGCATGTTGAAGCTGGTACTCAACAACTGCCCTCTGCTGCTCACAAATCCTTCCCAACATCTGCAACGTTGATTTCCAACGTATGGTCACATCGCACACCAGTGGGTGAGCTGGAAGCTGCAAACACTGCTGAAGCACTGCCAGGGTGGGGAAAGCTGTAGCTGACTTTCTAAAATGGACACACCCGTGGCGTTTTCATGAGCAGCTCTGGGAGATCTGGGTAATTTTTGAGAAACCGCTGAATCACTAAGTTGAGCACATTTAGTGCTCGCTCATCACTAATGGGTACCCCTGTCTGGAGAACAATATCATCACCAAAGAACTACAGTACTAAGAAAACCAATTTCAATTATATCATGTGTACTCCTGTGACAATATCTGTACCAAAGAATTAATTTCACTAGATATAGAACTAGTATAATGGGGACCGACAACTCTTCCACTACAGCCAATCCAGCAAATGAAGACCCAACCAGGAGTGTTCACATTTCAAACAATTAGGGCCTGACACCACCATTTCCGTGGCCAACAGTTTGGAAATGGTGGCGTTCAATCTCTTAGCTTTGTCATGTGTAGGAGGAAACAATCTTTTGCTGGCTGCACTGCTGAGAGAGGGCGGAGTATGGTGGACCGGACAAACAGCTGGACCGTGAGTGAGATGCAGATGGAGATGTTACGATGGATAAGGTTGTGGTGTGCTCGTTCTCTGAGATCGGTCAAAAACAGCAGGCATTCATTACAGGAGATGGGCTCTCACTCAGCCTGACTAGAGCGGGTAAAGAATCGGAGATTCTGCGGTCGGAGACCTGCTTGACAATACTTGGCACGGTAACAAAAGAGGAGCAAACAGCAGATGCGTTTTATGGGGTGGCTGATGGTTGTTTATTGAAAATCTATTTTGAGTTTAACATGTTTGTGTACCCCTGTGTGGAGATCAATATCTGCACCAAAAATGAATTTCACTAAAGTATAACTATTATAATAGAGACCAAAACCTCTTCCACTACCGGCAACCCAGCAGATGGAGACCCAACCAGGAGTGTTCACATTAAAAAATTAGGGCCTAACACCACCGAAGTGGCATCTATTTCAGTAGATTAGAAGTAGTAAAATGGGGACAGACACCTCTTCCACTACAACCAACCCAGCAGATGGAGACTCAATCAGGAGTGCACCATCCTCTCCAGTCGTTCATGTGTCAGACTTGTACTCTGTTATGCTGGTGCACGAGCTGGTCTAAAAAATGTGTGAAAGGACTCACAGAAGTTGCTTCTGCCACTTACACTACTGCTGCTACTAATATTTTTGCGTTGATAAATTGACGTGCCAGAGGTTGGAAGTGTAGAGCTGCAATGCACTCTGTGTGCCTCATTGCTGTCTTGGGAAAAACCTCTCTTAAGATTGTGTAAAAACGTGTTTCGATACTCCAGCATTCGCGGGCCCCTTTCCAGGACTGGAAGCATGTGGCAAAATTTACTCTTATAACATGGATCTAACAGATTTGCAAGCCAGTAGTCAGCACTATTTAGAATCATAACTATATGGGGATCATGTTGCAGATAGTGCAGCAAGAAGGCATTCATATGTTGGGCTCTTCCATGAGGTTCAAGCTCATGCTGTGTTGGTGGCTGGGTAATTCTGAAGCTTGTTTCCTCTGTCCCCTCCCACCAAACACGAACAGAGAGGGGATGATTATCCTCTTCATGTTCAGACTGTTGCTCGCCCCCATCACCTCTTCCTCTTCCATTTGTTCCTCACCTCTTGCACCTTCACTAACAATTTGTCTGGTATCACCAACCCCCCTCAATCGCAGTGAACCACCCTCCCTTGTCACCCTGAGATGTCCCCCAGTGTATGACGTTTGTAACAGAAGAAAGTATTTTAGTGTGGATGAGGCCTCTATAACATAGCAGATATGCTCTAAACTATTTAAAACTGAGATGTCTTCTGCTGTATAACGTTAGGAACAGAAGAAAGTATTTTTTTACTGTGGATGAGGCCTGCATAACATGGAATATATGCTCCAAGATATTTCAAACTCAGATCTAGCCTGCTGTATCACGTTAGTCACAGCAAAAAAAAATTCTTTTTTTTTACTCTGCATACAGCTGAATTTTACCACCACAAAAGGACTAGGTGGACTCTGGCTAGCAACTGAAAAAAAATATATTTTTTTTACTGTGCATACAACTGAATTTCACCCCCAAAAACTGATAAGGTGGGCTACTATAGCTTGCGCTATCACATTAGCAAATTAAAAAATATATTTTTGTGCTCTGCACTCAGCTTTGTATAACAGCTGAATTTCAACCCCACAAAATGAAAAGGTGTGCTAGTCTCTACTAAAGCCATAAAAATTAAATAAAATGTAACACTAAAGCCATCTTCACACAACATAAAGACTGCGTTTTTTTATGCAGGTGTCCGCACCATACAACAAAATAACAATCTTATTATTGTGTGTTTGCGTTTTGTTTGAGTTTCTTTTGAGTTTTCCCCCTTAAAATGTGTTTTGGTGAAGCTGTGAATCTGCACTTTTAATACCACAGAAAAACTTTGATTTTTGAGCTTAAAAATGTGTTTTTTTTTATTTATTTTTTTTACAGGCTCCACATAGGCTTATATATATATAAAAAAATGTATGAAATCCGCATAGTTCAGCAGCGTCTTTAGCTGCACTGCAGGCGTAGATTTCATTAAATGACATCCACTGTGCTTGGACATTTAGGCCGTGTTCAGATGTAGCAAAAATGCTGTGTTTTTTTTTCAGCTGCTTTTTTTGGAACAGTCATTTTGCAGCATTTAAATGGCCAAGAAAAGTGGATGCGATTTCATGAAAACCACTCTGTGGTCTAAAGACGCTGCTGATCTGTACGGTTATGTTTTTTTCCGTCTAGAGGTTTCTATGTGGAAAAAACGCATGTAAAAAGACTGCAGTTACTTTAAGTGCAGAATCAAAGCTATTCTGTATTATAAAAAAAAATGAACAATGTGGCTTCACATCTGCACCAAAAAACATCAAATAAGGGGGAAAAGGCATAAAAAAAATGCAGCAAGTATGCAATAATCAGAGATGATTGTTATTGTGTAGTTTGGTGTGGACATCTACAGAAAACCAAAAAATACAGTATTTATTCAACATGTGAACACGGCCTTGCAGACACAAAAAAGCCAGATGTCAGATAGTGAAGCTACATAAAGATGAGAAAGTTGAACGGACAGAAAATAAATCCATAGATCCCAACTGAAATAAGCACGATGCACAGGGCCGTATTTGGAGTTTCTGCTGCCCTAGGCACTGTCAGTGGTCGCTCCCCCCCCGGTCACGCCCACCCTCACCCCCCGTTACGTCCCCCCACGGCGTGCCCCCCTCGCATCCAATATCTCCCCCCCCCCCCCCGTCGCGGCCGTTTCCCCAAGTTTCATGTAGCTTCTCCCCCCCATTCCATGTAGCACATATAAAAGGTTGGGGTGGGGATGGGAGCGGCCCACACAGACCACAGGGCTGCAGCATTGCATATGGGGGTGGGGGGGATGGGAGCGGCCCACACAGACCACAGGGCTGCAGCATTATATATGGGGGTGGGGGTGGGGGGGGGATGAGAGTGGCCCACACAGTCCACAGGGCTGCAGCATTGTATATAGGGGAGGGGGGGGGGGAGGGAGCGGCCCACACAGAACTGGGCTGCAGCAGGCACTGCAGCATTGCATATGGCTCATATGCAATGCTGCAGTGCCTGATGCAGCCCATGTCTGGGATTCAGACCCCACTGTGTCCCTCCCTGCTGCTGTCTGCCATCATGTCTGACCAGTGACAACAGTCACAGACTAGTCAGACTCCTCAGAGTCTGAGACTAGTCAGAGACTCAGGCAGTCTGGGTTCTGTCAGGCTGGCACTGCTGCCCGCTGGCTGTACTGTCTGTGCACAGCACAGAACACAGTACCGGCGGCAGCAGCTGACTGCGCGTCTGCGCCTAAACTATGATTCCGCCTGCCGCCCGCCATCATCAATTATGCTGCAGAGCAGACTGTCTGCAGAAGCGGCAGCTCCTCAGCCAGCATCATGCACCGGCACCACGGCCCGGGTGGCAGTGTCGGCGCAATGGCACATCACAACAGGACACAATTACCGGCGCTGCCTGCTGAGATGAGCCGCCGCCAGCGATGTGCTGCCCGGGCCTCCGCGGGAACTTCAAGTGCCTGGGCTTCTCCTCTTCTTTCCAGATCGCAGCAGCAGAGCAGACTAGAGAGGTGAGATGGGTGGGCGTGACAGGAGGGCAAGAGGGCTCTATCAGGGGTGGATTAAGAGTAGCAAGGGCCCCGGGCTGTTTAGAAGGTGCGCCCCCCCCACACACACACCTGATGTATCACATGTCACATGATCCCCTGTGATAGATCATGTGATAGTTCACTTGAAATTAATTTGGCACAATATTAATTATAATAATTTTTTAGGCTGTGTGCCCACTATGCGTTTTTTAAGCAATTCCGCTGCAGAAACGCTTAAAAAACGCTTGGTAGAAGGTCTGCCATGTTCCCCAATGATAATCTGCATGTGCTGTGCACATGCTGCGGAAATTTCCGCTGCGGATTATCATTGTGGAAAAATCCACAGCACTACCAATTATTTTGCGGAAGCTCGGCATTTTCGCCGCCATTGACTTGCATTGGAACGCATGTAATCCGCATCACTTCAACTGTACATGCAGAATCCATGCGTTTCAATGTGCGGATGGTACCCGAGTTTGGAGAAGAGGAGACTCTCCTCCGGACCCGGGTACCATAGTACCTGTAAAAAAAAAAAAATAAAAAATAAATATCATACTTACCTTCTGATGGCCACTGGTGTCTTTATCCGATACGTCCTGGCTTGCCGGCAGCTCACAATGGTCTGAAAAGGATCTGCCGTGACGTCATTTAGTCATGTGACGGGTCACGCGACCACTGATGTTGGCAGGCCATCAGAAGGTAATTATATATTTATTTTTTATTTTTTACCATTCTTTTACGGTCACACTATATAAATCCATGCCGGTTGCATGGATTTATATAGTGTGACCAAGTTGTCAAGCACTTTCCAAGTGATGCTAAAATCGCTTGTCATCCCCCATGCGGAATTGCAAGTGAAGAACGCTTGACATCTGCATGTCCCTGGCAGGAAAAACGCATGTAAACTCCGCATGCGTTTTTTCTGCCAGGGAGATGCAGAAACGCTCAAAAAAAATCCAAAGCATTTCTGCATCGTGGGCACATGGCCTTACATTAATTGTATGACTCAATATTGAGCACACGTAGCCATCTATACACGGCGGGAGGCCGCACGGCGCCATCTATACACGGCGGGAGGCCGCACGGCGCCATCTATACACGGCGGGAGGCCGCACGGCGCCATCTATACACGGCGGGAGGCCACACAGCGCCATCTGTACACAGCAGGAGGTTGCACAGCGCCATCTATACACAGCAGGAGGCCGCACATTGCCATCTATACACAGCAGGAGGCTGCACAGTGCCATCTATACACAGGAGGAGGCTGCACAGCGCCATCTGTACCCAGCAGGAGGCCACACGTAGCCATCTATACACAGCGGGAGGCCGCACGTAGCCATCTATACACAGCGGGAGGCCGCACGGCGCCATCTATAAACAGCGGGAGGCCGCACGTAGCCATCTACTCACAGCGGGAGGCCGCACGTAGCTATCTATACACAGCAGGAGGCCGCACGTAGCCATCTATACACAGCAGGAGACCGCACGTAGCCATCTATACACAGCAGGAGGCCGCACGTAGCCATCTATACACAGCGGGAGACCGCACGGCGCCATCTATACACAGCGGGAGGTCGCACGTAGCCATCTATACACAGCGGGAGGCCGCACAGCGCCATCTATACACAGCGGGAGGCCCCACAGCGCCATCTATACACAGCAGGATTCCGCACAGCGCCATCTATACACAGCAGTAGGTCGCACAGCGCCATCTATACACAGCAGGAGGCCGCACAGCACCATCTATACACAGGAGGCCGCACAGCGCTATCTATACACAGCAGGAGGCTGCACAGCGCCATCTATACACAGCAGGCGCCCCCCCAGAGACAGCGGGAGGCCGCACGCAGTCACGCACACACAAACATATACAGACATATACACACGCATAAACACATTTGAAACACAAAAATACATATAAACAGACATCACACAATGATATCTGCCTGCACACACACACACACACACACACACACACTCAATCACACATACACACACTCACTCTCACACATACACACACTCTCTCATACACACACTCTCTCATACACACACACACTCTCACACACACAGACACACACAGACTCACCATCCCCCAGCTCGGCTCCAGTCCTCTCCGGTGCAGCACTGCAGGCCGGGCGCGCATTGCGTGACGTCACAGCTAGGAGACATGGCCGCGCACAGGGCCGTGTCTCCTAGCAGTGACGCGACCGGGCCAGCACACAGGGAAGTTAACTGCTGCAGTGCTGGCCCGGCCGGAGAAGAAGCAGCGGCCGTGCGCCACTGCTGGGGGAGCGGTCCGGGGGCCCCCCCGCCACTGTCTGCCAGTATGTGCCACAGCGCCGCACATATAATGAGGGCAATCCGGACATAGACACCCCGGAGCCCCGGGCCCCCTGGTAGCCCGGATTGCCCTCATTATATTCCGCCTATGGGCGCGATGAACGGGGGGGGGGGGGGGTGATTTCGGGGAGCCGAATGAGGTAAGGTTAGTAGTGTTGCATGAGCGTGCTCGGTTAACCCTTTCACAGAGCACGCTCGGGTGCTCTTCGAGTATTTTCGGCATCTATGCTCGAGCCGCCGCGGCTGCATTTGTTGCGGCTGTTAGACAGCTGTGACACATGCAGGGATTGTATGTTTGTTAGGCAATCCCTGCAGGTGTCACAGCTGTCTAACAACCCCAGTGGATCGAGCATAGATCCCGAGCACGCCGTAAATACTCAGGCAGCACACGAGCATGCTCGGTGAAAGGGTAAACCGAGCACGCTCATGCAACACTATAGGTAAGAGATTCGTGGCCTCCTGTCCAGCATCTCATGAATTGATCCGCTCAGCTCTAGTTCAAACTAGCTATGGAATCTGTTCTACGCCTGGGTGGCGAGCATCTTTATTAGTATATGGTCTCCCATGCTGGTATGTGCTGCCCCACCATCCTATCCTGGTATGCGTGGGGTCCCTCACCCCCCAATCCTGGTATGCGTGGGGTCCCTCACCCCCCAATCCTGGTATGCGTGGGGTCCCTCACCCCCCAATCCTGGTATGCGTAGGGTCCCTCACCCCCCAATCCTGGTATGCATGGCGCCCCTCACCCCGCAATCCTGATATGCGTGGTGCCCCTCACCCCGCAATCCTGGTATGCGTGGCACTCCTCATGCCTATCACACTGCACACATACCAAAAAATAAACACTTATGCTCACCTTTCTTCCCTGTGCTCCAGCGCTGCTGTGTTCTGTTCTGCCGGAGTATGCGTGTGCCCATACCGTGCTGTCCGGCGCCATTTTGCTGAAGACGCACTGCAAATGTGTCTTCAGTAAAATGGCGTCGGATAGCGCTCTGCGCATGCACCAATTCCGACGCCTCACTCCTGCCCCGGTCTCCGGCAAAGAGAGGCGCCGCGGCAGTGCTCCTCCCGGTCAGGTAAGTATGGCACCGGAGATAGCGGTATACGTTCAGTGTCTACGCATACCGTGATCTCCGGCGCCATACACTCCTCTTACCTGTAACGGCTCCATGCGTTCTTCTCTCTGTCGCGCTTGCGCAGTTTATAAAGGCTTCAGAGACACGCATCTCCCGTTATATTATAGATAACTGCCTTCCTGCAGCATGTGGCCTGGGGCACGGCCGGCACTATCTAGTACCGTCCTCCCGTGTAACCTGGCCGGCACTATCTAGTACCGTCCTCCCGTGTGGCCTGGATCTCGGCTGGCACTATCTAGCACCGTCCTCACGGTGGTCTGAGGCACGGTAGGCACAATCTAGTAACGTCCAGTCCTATGGATGTCACTGGTCTTCATCCAACACTGTCCTCCTTCTCTGCTTCATGTGGATTATACGTCCAACGTCAGCCACACAGCATCTGCCATCACGCTCCTGCGCAGGCATACTTCTCTGCTCTGTGCGGGGAAAGGGCAGAGAGAAGTGCGCCAGCGCAGGAGCGTGATGTAAGACACTGTCTGGGTGATGTAGGACACGTCATCCACTTGAAGAAAGGAGGACGGCAATCTCAGGAGGCGCCGGATTAACACTAGAGAAACCCATTGGACGGGACTGACCTGTAGGTGAGTCTAATATAAGGGTTTTTTTACGTTATGCAGATCGGCTTGGGGACTTACATACAGCTTTCTAGAATAGTGTATATGAAGGCCATACAGGTGGTGGTCATACTTTATATGGGGAAAACCAGGTGACAGGTTCCCTTTAAGCAGGTTTTCATCTATGCAGCTTGTACAAGTGAACTTCATTGTTTCAAAAGTGGGTTACCTGTCTAAGCCATGTTATTATAGTACCTTTTACATGGTTTACACAGATGCATCATGGGCTTTTCCTGCCCTATGAGTAAAATGAAAGGCTAAAATACAATGTGGAAGCTTAATCAAAAAAATGTTTTATTTACATTCAGAACAAGTTTAAAAGAAACAAATAACCATTACCACAGAAATCTCAAACTTTTAATTGTAGAAATATTGTATAAATAACATTAACATTATGTATAGAAATTATTCTAATTTTATAAAAGTGCATTTATGGGAGGATTGTGGGTAAGGTCTTTGGCTTTGCCCCGACCCCTCGGCCTGCCTCCGGTGTCTGATGTCTCAGCGTACTGGAAATGAGATCATGATGCCTGCTTTGGATAGCAAATCAATTGCCTTGAAAAACCTGGGAATAAGGGAAGGGGGTCTTTGGGGAAATTGGTCTCGAAAACTAGGCAGCGTGGAAAATTCTATTTTGTGTCTTTAGTCGACAACGTCTCAGACCCAAGTGTTGTTAACTACTGAGAGCCACTCATCCCGGAACCAAAGGAGACGGCCGCCCACCCCAAGAAACATCCCAGGTGGGATCACCGCGTCATACCGACGAGAATCGGCTATATCTGGGCCTGGCAGACCGGTGCTAGTGGGTTCGTTGATGCCAGTAGGGGGCTAGCCTAATGGAAGCTCTCTTCTTTTCCTGGCGGGTCAGATAGTTGTCCTTTTGGTTGCTGTTCTACACTGAAAATTTCCGAAAGGACCAAAACTGGACTGGGTGTCTCTTGGGAGGAGGGCATTTGGCCCTCTGTTGCGGAAGCAAAATATTCTTACCCCCCATGGCATTAGCGATCATCTTGTCTAGCTCTTCAAAAAGGCGGGAGCCCTGGAAGGTGAGGCTGGTGGACTTTTTGGAAACTGAATCCACTTTCCATGATTTCAGCTATGAGGCCATGTGGATGGTGATGTTGCCGGCTGCCAGGGCTGAATAGGCGGCTGCAGGAGAAAGGTAGCGTCAGGAAAAACACGTGCAGGGTTCTTGCGCACCAGAATGCAAAGTGTGCCCTGATAGGTGGAGGGCAGAAAGCACTGGAGAGCCGGCGTGCGTGATTGTTTAGGCTGCTAGAGGTGTGGCCCGGGCACCGGGGAAAGTCTAGACTGAAGTCTGGATTTTTTAAGAGAGGGGGCCACTGGAGCCTCTGGAAAACGTGGAGGTGGCGATTCGAGCACCCTCACTGCCTGGTAGGATATATCTGTACTGAAGAACCTGAATCCTTCTTTGCAGATGATGAAGCTGAGCATGAGATAACCTGGACAAAGACCTTCGGGCAGCTGGCAGGTAACGGATCAGTCTTCCCTCCCTGCACCTTCTGGATCTGGGGGGCGAGCGGGCAGGGGATTAGTGCCAAGGACCATCTGCTGGGGAATCCCAAACACTCTTGTTGTGTTAGGGTCCTGCCTCATAGACCACAGAAAATACAGTAGTGAAACAATTCCACTGTCGCCCTCACAAACCGTATCTGAAAGAAAAAAGAGAATCATTAATAAAAAAAACCCAAAACCACAAATCTAAGGCTACATACACATTGCGTTCTTTGTCCCGTAGGAGTATATGTCCGAAATCCCCAGGAAACGGGGTCTGACGTATGCGCCGACGGGGGCCATAGACTGCAATGGTGACAGCAGAGCAAACGTGCACTTTTTTTGACAGCGTACGCCTACAGGAGGCGGACTCTCAGACACAGTAGCCTATGTCTGAGTGTTCGCCTCCTGTGGGCATACACTCCGGAAAGCACACGTTCGCTTTGCTGTCACCATTGCAGTCTATGGTCACCGTCAGCGCATACGTCCCAACGCCGTTTTGCCGGGGATTGCAGAAGTATGCCCCGACAGGGAGACAGAACTCAATGTGAAAGCACCCTAAGGTAGAGATGGGCCTGGGTCCAGACCCTGCTACTGACACCAAGCTAAAACGGATTAGCTTCATGCCAGTTGATGATGCACCCTTCTGGGGAAGAGAGAAATTTTTTTGCATAGTGTCAGCAGCATACACCCATGTTTTTTTGTGTCCCCCAATGAAGCATTAACCCCCCACCCCAAATCACCCCCAGCATTAACCCCCCACAGATGGTCCCCAGGATTAATCCCCCCACATCAACCTGAGGGCCCCAAAGCATAAACCCCCCCAAATCCCACCAGACCCCCCCCAAGCATAAACCCACACCAGCCGCCTCCCCAAGCATAAACCCCTACCTCAAAGCCCAGCAGACGGCCCCCTACAAACATTATTCCCATCGTGCACCATCATCCCCCCCCAGAGACCCCACAGGCGTGCACCATCACTCCCCCCAAAGAGCCCCCACCAGCATGCCCGCACCAGCGCCCCCTCAGCATGCCCGCACCAGCATCCCACCAGCATCCCCCCAGAGCCACCACCAGCTGCCCCCAGCATCCCCCCAGAGCCACCACCAGCCCACAGCATACCCTCACAGAGCCCGCAGCATGCCCCCACAGAGCCCGCACAAACCCGCAGCATCCCCCCAGAGCCCCCACAGACCACCCAGAGCACGCAGCATGCCCCCAGCATCCCCACAAGCCTGCAGAATCCCCCCAGAGCCACCACCAGCCTGCAGCATCCCACCAGAGCCGCCACCAGCATCCCCCCAGAGCCGCAACCAGCCACCAGCAGCCCCCCAGAGCCACATCAGCCCCCCAGAGCCAACAGTAGCCCCCAGCATCCCCCAGAGCCACCAGCATCCCCCCAGAGCCACCACCAGCGCGCAGCATCCCCCCAGAGCCACCACCAGCCAGCAGCATACTCCCACAGAGCCCACAGCATCCCCCCAGAGCCCCCACAGACCACCCAGAGCACACAGCATGCCCCCAGCGTCCCCACAAGCCTGCAGAATCCCCCCAGAGCCACCACCATCCCCCCAGAGCCCGCAGCATGCCCCCACAGAGCCACCAACATCCGCCCCCAGAGCCACCAGCATCCCCCCACAGAGCCACCAGCATCCCCCCACAGAGCCACCACCAGGCCACCAGCTGCATCCCCTCAGAGCCGCCACCAGCATCCCCCCAGAGCTGTCACCAGCATCCCCCCAGAGCCGCCACCAGCATCCCCCCAGAGCCCCCAGCATCCCCCCAGAGCCACCACCAGCCCGCAGCATCCCCCCAGAGCTCCCAGCATCCCCCCAGAGCCATCACCAGCCCGCAGCATCCCCCCAGAGCCCCCAGCATCCCCCCAGAGCCACCACCAGCCCGCAGCATCCCCCCAGAGCCAACACCAGCCTGCAGAATCCCCCCAGAGCCCCCAGCATCCCCCCAGAGCCACCACCAGCCCGCAGCATCCCCCCAGAGCCCCAAGCATCCCCCCAGAGCCACCACCAGCCCACAGCATCCCCCAAGAGCCCCCAGCATCCCCCCAGAGCCACCACCAGCCCGCAGCATCCCCCCACAGCCACCACCAGCCAGCAGCATACTCCCACAGAGCCCGCAGCATTCCCCCAGAGCCCCCACAGACCACCCAGAGCACACAGCATGCCCCCAGCATCCCCACAAGCCTGCAGAACCCCCCCAGAGTCACCACCAGAGCCCGCAGCATGCCCCCACAGAGCCACCAGCATCCGCCCCCAGAGCCACCAGCATCCCCCCACAGAGCCACCAGCATCCCCCCACAGAGCCACCACCAGGCCACCACCAGCATCCCCCCAGAGCCGCCACCAGCATCCCCCCAGAGCTGCCACCAGCATCCCCCCAGAGCCGCCACCAGCATCCTCCCAGAGCCCCCACCAGCCCGCAGCATCCCCCCAGAGCTCCCAGCATCCCCCCAGAGCCATCACCAGCCCGCAACATCCCCCCAGAGCCCCCAGCATCCCCCCAGAGCCACCACCAGCCTGCAGCATCCCCCCAGAGCCCCCAGCATCCCCCCAGAGCCACCACCAGCCTGCAGCATCCCCCGAGAGCCACCACCAGCCAGCAGCATACTCCCACAGAGCCTGCAGCATCCCCCCAGAGCCCCCACAGACCACCCAGAGCACACAGCATGCCCCCAGCGTCCCCACAAGCCTGCAGAATCCCCCCAGAGCCACCACCATCCCCCCAGAGCCCGCAGCATGCCCCCACAGAGCCACCAGCATCCGCCCCCAGAGCCACCAGCATCCCCCACAGAGCCACCAGCATCCCCCCACAGAGCCACCACCAGGCCACCACCAGCATCCCCCCAGAGCCGCCACCAGCATCCCCCCAGAGCCCCCAGCATCCCCCCAGAGCCACCACCAGCCCGCAGCATCCCCCCAGAGCTCCCAGCATCCCCCCAGAGCCATCACCAGCCCGCAGCATCCCCCCAGAGCCCCCAGCATCCCCCCAGAGCCACCACCAGCCCGCAGCATCCCCCCAGAGCCCCCAGCATCTCCCCAGAGCCAACACCAGCCTGCAGCATCCCCCCAGAGCCCCCAGCATCCCCACAGAGCCACCACCAGCCCGCAGCATCCCCCCAGAGCCCCAAGCATCCCCCCAGAGCCACCACCAGCCCCCAGCATCCCCCAAGAGCCCCTAGCATCCCCCCAGAGCCACCACCAGCCCGCAGCATCCACCCAGAGCCCCGAGCATCCCCCCAGAGCCAACACCAGCCCCCAGCATCCCCCCAGCATCCCCCCAGAGCCACCACCAGCCCGCAGCATCCCCCCAGAGCCCCCAGCATCCCCCAGAGCCACCACCAGTCTGCAGCATCCCCCCAGAGCCCCCAGCATCCCCCCAGAGCCACCACCAGCCCGCAGCATCCCCCTGAGCCCCCACCATCCCCCCAGAGCCACCACCAGCCCGCAGCATCCCCCCAGAGCCCCCAGCACCCCCACAGAGCCACCATCAGCCCAAAGCATCCCCCAGCATCCCCCCAGAGCCACCACCAGCCCACAGCATGCCCCCACAGAGGCCGCAGAAACCCGCAGCATCCCCACAGAGCCCCCACAGACCACCCAGAGCATGCAGCATGTTCCCAGCTTCCCCACAAGCCTGCAGAATCCCCAGAGCCACCACCATCCCCCCCAGAGCCACCACCAGCCTGCAGCATCCCCTCAGAGCCCCCAGCATCCCCCCAGAGCCACCACCAGCCCGCAGCATCCCCCTGAGCCCCCAGCATCCCCCCAGAGCCACCACCAGCCTGCAGCATCCCCCCAGAGCCCCCAACACCCCCACAGAGCCACCATCAGCCCAAAGCATCCCCCAGCATCCCCCAAGAGCCACCACCAGCCCGCAGCATCCCCCCAGAGCCACCACCAGCCCACAGCATGCCCCCACAGAGGCCACAGAAACCCGCAGCATCCCCCCAGAGCCCCCACAGACCACCCAGAGCATGCAGCATGCTCCCAGCTTCCCCACAAGCCTGCAGAATCCCCCCAGAGCCACCACCATCCCCCCAGAGCCACCACCAGCCTGCAGCATCCCCCCAGAGCCACAACCAGCTCGCAGCATCCCCCCAGAGCCACCAACAGCTCGCAGCATGCCCCCACAGACCACCCAGAGCACACAGCATGCCCCCAACGTTCCCACAAGCCCGCAGAATCTCCACAGAGCCACGACCAGCCCGCAGCATCCCCCCAGAGCCCCCAGCATCCCCCCAGAGCCATCACCAGCCAGCAGCAAACTCCCACAGAGCCTGCAGCATCCCCCCAGAGCCTCCACAGACCACCCAGAGCACGCAGCAAGCCCCCAGCATCCCCACAAGCCCGCAGAATCCCCCCAGAGCCACCACCAGCATCCCCCCAGAGCCACCACCAGCCCCCAGCATCCCCCCAGAGCCACCACCAGCCCCCTGCATCCCCCCAGAGCCCCCAGCATCCCCCCAGAGTCACCACCAGCCCATAGCATACTCCCACAGAGCCCGCAGCATCCCCCAGAGCCTCCACAGACCACCCAGAGCATGCAGCAAGCCCCCAGCATCCCCACAAGCCCGCAGAATCCCCCCAGAGCCACCACCAGCATCCCCCAGAGCCACCACCAGCATCCCCCCAGCATCCCCCCAGAGCCACCACCAGCCCCCAGCATCCCCCCAGAGCCACCACCAGCCCCCAGCATCCCCCCAGAGCCACCAGCTGCCTCCAGAGCCACCACCAGCCCCCCAAAGCCACCACCAGCCCCCAGCATCCCCCCAGAGCCACCACCAGCCTCCTGCATCCCCCCAGAGCCACCAGCTGCCCCCAGAGCCACCACCAGCCCCCCAAAGCCACCAGCTGCCCCAGCATGCCCCCAGAGCCACCAGCATCCCCCCAGAGCCACCAGCTGCCCCCAGCGCCACCACCAGCACCCAGCATCCCCCCAGAGCCACCACCAGCCCCCAGAATCCCCCCAGAGCCCCCAGCATACCCCAAGAGCCACCACCAGCCCCCAGAATCCCCCCAGAGCCCCCAGCATACCCCAAGAGCCACCACCAGCCCGCAGCATGCCCCCACAGAGGCCGCAGCATGCCCCCAAAGAGCCACCACCAGCCCGCAGCATGCCCCCACAGAGCCTGCACAAACCCGCAGCATCCCCCCAGAGCCACTACCATTCCCCCAGAGCCACCACCATCCCCCCAGAGCCACCACCAGCCCGCAGCATCCCCCCAGAGCCACCACCATCCCCCCAGAGCCACCACCAGCCCGCAGCATCCCCCCAGAGCCACCACCATCCCCCCAGAGCCACCACCAGCCTGCAGCATCCTCCCAGAGCCACCACCATCTCCCCAGAGCCACCACCATCCCCCCAGAGCCACCACCAGCCCGCAGCATCCCCCCAGAGCCAACACCATCCCGCAGCATCCCCCTGAGCCCCCAGCATCCCCCCAGAACCACCACCAGCCTGCAGCATCCCCCCAGAGCCCCCAGCATCCCCCCAGAGCCACCATCAGCCCGAAGCATCCCCCAGCATCCCCCCAGAGCCACCACCAGCCCGCAGCATCCCCCCAGAGCCAACACCATCCCGCAGCATCCCCCTGAGCCCCCAGTATCCCCCCAGAGCCACCAACAGCCCGCAGCATCCCCCCAGAGCCCGCAGCATCCCCCCAGAGCCACTACCAGCCCGCAGCATCCCCCCAGAGCCACCACCAGCCTGCAGCATGCCCCCACAGACCACCCAGAGCACACAGCATGCCCCCAGCGTCCCCACAAGCCCACAGAATCACCCCAAAGCCACCACCATCCCCCCAGAGCCACCACCAGCCCGCAGCATCCCCCCAGAGCCCCCAGCATCCCCCCCAGAGCCACCACAAGCCCTCAGCATCCCCCAGAGCCCGCAGCATGCCCCCAGAGCCACCAGCATCCCCCCTAGAGCCCCCAGCATCCCCCCCAGAGCCACCACCAGCCTGCAGCATCCCCCCAGAGCCCACAGCATCCCCCTAGAGCCACCACCAGCCCACAGCATCCCCCCAGAGCCACCACCAGCCCGCAGCATCCCCCCTGAGCCACCACCAGCCTGCAGCATCCCCCTGAGCCCTCAGTATCCCCCCAGAGCCACCACCAGCCCGCAGCATCCCCCCAGAGCCCCCAGCATCCCCCCAGAGCCACCACCAGCCCGCAGCATCCCCCCAGAGCCACCAACAGCCCGCAGCATGCCCCCACAGACCACCCAGAGCACACAGCATGCCCCCAGCGTCCCCACAAGCCCACAGAATCCCTCCAGAGCCACCACCATCCCCCCAGAGCCACCACCCCGCAGCATCCCCCCAGAGCCACCACCAGCCCTCAGAATCCCCCAGAGCCCACAGCATGCCCCCACAGAGCCCCCAGCATCCCCCCAAGAGCCACCACCAGCCCGCAGCATCCCCCCAGAGCCACCACCAGCCCGCAGCATCCCCCCAGAGCCACCACCAGCCCGCAGCATGCCCCCACAGACCACCCAGAGCACACAGCATGCCCCCAGCGTCCCCACAAGCCCCCAGAATCCCCCCAGAGCCACAACCATCCCCCCAGAGCCAACACCAGCCCACAGCATGCCCCCACAGACCACCCAGAGCACGCTGCATGCCCCCAACGTCCCCACAAGCCGGCAGAATCTCCACAGAGCCCACAGCACCGACCTCCTCCTGCAGGTTCACCGGCTGCTGTGTCATTCTCTGCAAGAGAGTATGGCGTCTTGTGCTAAACTAGAACACGCCCATAATGCACCGTCAGGACACGCCCCCTGAAATGACGTCATACCTGGAAGGAGCCCATACATTCTAGCGTTTACCGTACTGTAGACAGGTCTCCAGTGTACAGTGTCCATTTTAGGACATGATCAGATATCAAAATCAAACATTAGAATGATGTCAGTTTGAGGCTAAATACCCTGAGAACTGATTCTGACAAGTGATTCTGACAAGTGATTCTGACGAGCGATTCTGACGAGCGAATCTGACGAGCGATTCTGACGAGCGATTCTGACGAGTGAATTTGACGAGTGACTTTTACAACTGTAATAATAATAATAATAAAAAAAAAGTAACTGTTCGCTGAGGGCACTTGAACCCAAAATTCTGTGTCCCAAAACCAGGGAACTAACCACTAAGCTATAACCTCAGTTGTAAAAACCTAGGAGTTCTATTTGGTTATATGATTCTCAGTGCAAACTTGTCTAAAACTCATTGGGACTTATGCATAGACTGCAAGCAAGCCAAATTCAAATGATGTTTGATTTTAATATGTGAGTCTGATGTGTGACTTTCTTCAAACATCAGAATCAGAATCACAATGACTTTTAGTCACCCTGAGTATTTTCATGGTTGATCTCATAAGACAAGAAAAGCCATCAGTTAGTGTCACTTGACTGGATAGCGCAATGGTAAGGCATCAGCCTCTGAAACTACAGTGTTAAGAGTTCAAATCCTGATAGGAATAAGATTTTTTTTTTTTTAATTATGACTATTTAGCACACAAACTACAGGGGTGTTTTACTTTTAATATCTGACACTGATTGTCATCCTGATGTGTTAAGAGTTTCAGACACGCTGTCTATTTGCATGGTAAATTACATAGCCAAAGTAAATTGGGGGGCAATAATTTACTGCATATCTATTTCCAAGTGACTTTATATTTGCATAATTTCTTAAAGGGATCTAATGATAAAATGTCTTTATTGTAAATTTTTATTTCCATCCACCCATGTACTGGCTGCAAACTCCCAATTTACTTTTGCTATGTAATTTACCATGCAAATAGACAGCATGTCTGAAACTCTTAACACATCAGGATGACAATCAGAGTGTCAGATATTAAAAGTAAAACACCCCTGTAGTTTTTGTCCTAAATAGGCATAATTAAAAAAAAAATCTTATCCCTATCAGGATTTGAACTCTGCAGTTTCAGAGACTGATGCCTTACAATGGCACTAGCCAGTCAAGTGATACTAACTGATGGCTTTTCTTGTCTTATAAAATCAACCATGAAAATACTCAGGGTGACTAAAAGGCATTGTGATTCTGATTCTGATGTTTGAAGAAAGTCACACATCAGACTCACACATCAAATTCAAACATCATTTGAATTTGGCTTGCTTGCAGTTGTCTGTGCATAAATCCCAATGAGTTTTAGACAAGTTTGCACTGAAAATCATATAACCAAATAGAACTCCAAAGTGTTTACAACTGAGTTTATAGCTCAGTGTTTAGTGCACTGGCTTTGGGACACTGAATTTTGGGTTGAAGTCCCATCAGCAAACAGTTATTTTATTTTTTTTTTTATTACAGTTGTAAAAGTCACTTGTCAAAGTCACTTGTCAGAATCACTCATCAAAATCACTTGTCAGACAGGGTATTTAGCCTCAAACTGACATCATTCTGATGTTTGATTTTGATATCTGATCATGTCCTAAAATGGACACTGTACTAGTGAGGAACAGCTGAGCTCCACTCCCGTCACCGCAGAGCAGCCTGGGGAGCCTGTGCCGTAGGAAGGCCAGGAAGGAATGGCATTAGTCCTCTCATCATTACCTGGGACGAAGTAATAATGTGGAGATACACACATACATGTATAGTTATTTTACTCATTAAGGGCTCTTTCACACATGGGTGTAGGGTATGCATGGTGACAGTTTCCACACATACCGGCATACCTTCCAACTTTTGAAGAACAGAAAGAGGGACAAATCATGCGGTGCGCCTAGCATGCTGCGGTAAATTTTGACCATGCCCCTGGTCACACCCCAATCCACGCCCATTTACCATTATCTTTCTCCCCCGGCAGGAGGAGTTGTCAGAGGGCCGCTAGCAGTGATTTTTGGGATTCTCCCTTGCACAAGTGTAGTAGAAGAAAAAAAGCCTTCAGGAGAATTCTTGCAGGATGTGTCAAAGATGAAGAGAGATTGCCATCTGCTGGTCAGACACAATCAAGTGGAACCAAGATGTGTTAGGAAAGTTGAACCGGGAGCAGATTTAGATGCTGGACCCGGTCAGGTGACTTCCAGGAAGGATTTCCTGGATATAAAAGTCCAGAGCGCCAAGCTTGAGGCAGGATTGGCATCAAGCTGCAGAGAGGAGCAGACACGCTCCCGATGTGCTGAGAAGCCCAGCGTGGCAGGCCTGAGTCAGAGGCCTGCGACAAATAACAGCCGGACATCGGTGGATGAACTCCGGATTCCCCACAGAGGTGCCTCGAGTGCTGCGCCTGCTGAGGAGAGTCGGGACCTGCTTGCGGTACTGAGTGAGTTCGCAGGACCCGACGTCGCCCGCCAACAGACGAGGTCTGGATCCCCCTACCCAAGGCTTGAGAGACTGCCTCCAACGGACAAGCAGAGAGGAGCTGCGCCAGGAGAGTCACGCCAGCGGAAGCAGAGGAGCTGCACAAGTGAACAGGGCTGTCACTTCCACTGTTCACGTAAGGTACCAAGGGCAGCTGGGTTTAGGATCTCAGGTTGGGAGGGGACCGGTTGGGGCGGCAGAAGCTAAACTTGATTTGATTGACTTTGTCCGGAAAAGAGTTGCGGCCTAGCGGGAATAACCGGTGACCCCCGCTAGGGCCATATACAGAGTTAAAGAACTAACGTGGTGACTCCCACAATTGGGTGCATCACACTACCTTGAGAGACTTTGCATTATTACTTCAAATTACCCTTTGTTATCCCTGTTACTATTCCCTTGTTTGGAACACCTCTTTCATATACTGTACTGTATATATATATATAACTGTTTATATCCATCCCTGTCTGTCCTCGCCTTGTGTCTCTGTGCGTTGCATTCCGGCACCTGCATTACACAAGTATGTGATTTGTATACTTCTGGCCACATTCCAACTACACTTGTCCGGCCTCACTCAATTCATTTTCATTGAGTGAGGCCAAGCATGTCTAGTCAGTATGTGACCACATGTATGCAAATTGCCAGAACGAGAGAATCCTGACAGTGTGCAGTGCACACTGTGAGAATTCGGAAGTCTGCAGTCACATAGAATGATAGAATAGAAAAAAGAGAGGGGTCGCTCACTGGTCTATTTGGGTGCTCTGAAGAAAAGAGAAATCTCAATTGCAAAAAGAACTTCGGCACTCCATACATGAAAATATAAGAAATATTGTATCTAGACTAATGTCACTTTGAAAAATGAAGGTTTTTTGCGCATAATTTGGCCAATTTATGTGTGCCCATCAACCACAACAAGGTCACCTTCGTATGATGGGAAACTACGCTACGCTACGCTACCACTGGATATGCCACTCTTGGGCTGTAAGCCTGTATGGACAATATGTCTATGCTTGGGCTTTTAACCTACAATGTATGGGCTGGTAGAGCTAGTTAAAACCACCTGTGACTGAATGGGAGGGACACTTGGTCAGAAAAAAGGCTGTCAAACTTCTAATAGTGTGAACACGTACCTGCTGCAATGCTCCAGGAGCGGGATCCCAAAAATGATTAATAGAAAAAAGAGAGGGGTCGCTCACTGGTCTATTCGGGTGCTCTGAAGAAAAGAGAAATCTCAATTGCAAAAAGAACTTCGGCACTCCATACATGAAAATATAAGAAATATTGATGGGCACACATAAATTGGCCAAATTATGCGCAAAAAACCTTCATTTTTCAAAGTGACATTAGTCTAGATACAATATTTCTTATATATTCATGTATGGAGTGCCGAAGTTCTTTTTGCAATTGAGATTTCTCTTTTCTTCAGAGCACCCGAATAGACCAGTGAGCGACCCCTCTCTTTTTTCTATTAATCATTTTTGGGATCCCGCTCCTGGAGCATTGCAGCAGGTACGTGTTCACACTATTAGAAGTTTGACAGCCTTTTTTCTGACCAAGTGTCCCTCCCATTCAGTCACAGGTGGTTTTAACTAGCTCTACCAGCCCATACATTGTAGGTTAAAAGCCCAAGCAGAGACATATTGTCCATACAGGCTTACAGCCCAAGAGTGGCATATCCAGTGGTAGCGTAGCGTAGCGTAGTTTCCCATCATACGAAGGTGACCTTGTCGTGGTTGATGGGCACACATAAATTGGCCAAATTATGCGCAAAAAACCTTCATTTTTCAAAGTGACATTAGTCTAGATACAATATTTCTTATATTTTCATGTATGGAGTGCCGAAGTTCTTTTTGCAATTGAGATTTCTCTTTTCTTCAGAGCACCCGAATAGACCAGTGAGCGACCCCTCTCTTTTTTCTATTAATCATTTTTGGGATCCCGCTCCTGGAGCATTGCAGCAGGTACGTGTTCACACTATTAGAAGTTTGACAGCCTTTTTTCTGACCAAGTGTCCCTCCCATTCAGTCACAGGTGGTTTTAACTAGCTCTACCAGCCCATACATTGTAGGTTAAAAGCCCAAGCAGAGACATATTGTCCATACAGGCTTACAGCCCAAGAGTGGCATATCCAGTGGTAGCGTAGTTTCCCATCATACGAAGGTGACCTTGTCGTGGTTGATGGGCACACATAAATTGGCCAAATTATGCGCAAAAAACCTTCATTTTTCAAAGTGACATTAGTCTACATACAATATTTCTTATATTTTCATGTATAGAATGATAGAATGACTGCAGACTCATCACAAACTTGGACAACATCTTTAATGCTCCTAACATAAATAAAAATATGAGAATTAGTATCACAAAAAATATTTACATCCAGGTACCTTATAGATGATGCTGTCTCTGGAGTCGTTCTCTTTCTTTTCTTCTTCATCTTGTCCAGACGCCATGATGACTTTTCTCATCCACAGCTCGTCTCTGCAGACTTACATCTTCTCCGGTCTTCTGCAGCACATCCCCACATGATGCCCATAATTCTCCTGAATAAAAATATCTTCCCTACGCTGAGCCCCTGAATAAATAATTGCCCCTCACTATATTCCCTGCACAAAATATGACCCCCACACTGTCCCTCTTATGGTTCATGTGCTCCACACTGCCCTCTCCTTTTCATACTGGGCCCCCTCTTCACACTGTCCTCTCACACGGTGACCCCCCTATACTGCCCAGTCTCTATACTGTGCCCCCTCATCACACTCCCCCTCCTTAGTTTACTGTCTCCTCCTGGCTGTGACCTTACACTGTCCCCCTCATGCTTCCCCACCTCCATCACACACACACACACACACACACACACACACACACTACCCAGACTTTCTTCTGTGCCCACTCACGCTTTTCTTCCCCCATACTGTCTCCTTGCACTATTTCCCTCAATAGTCTCCTCACACATTTACCCTCTCACTTTCCATACTGCCTCCTCACACATCTCCCCGAATCCCCATACTGTGTTAGCACACATCCCATCACCCTCACTCCCAATACTGTTTCCGCATACATTTTCCCATCGCTCCTCATACTGTGTCTGCACACATCCTCCCATACTGTTTCCTCATACATGCCCAACAACTCAACCGTTGCTCCCCATATTGTGTTGGCACCTGTCCCTTCCATGCTCCCTAAACTTGTGTTCTCAAATCATCCCCCCGTTCAATTAAATCTCCCCCACACAGCAAATCTCCCCCACACAGAATAAATACCCCAACACACAGTAAATCACCCTCAGCCCCATTACATTAAATCTCCCCCCCACACAAATAGTAAATACCCCCGCACAAATAGTAAATACCCCCACACACACAATAAATTCCCCCCACACGCATAGTAAATTCCCCCCACATGCATAATAAATCCCCCACACACTAAATACCCCCACACTGTAAACCTCCCCCAGCCCTGTTACACTAAATAACCCTCCCCCCAACATTTAATCCTTGGGGTCTTCAGCTCTACTAATGTGGACCACTTACCACCAATGTGCTCCTTTGTCTGCTGCGCCGGCAAGTGATGTCAGCAGCGTGATCACATGACATGATCACATGACCTGATCACTCTCCTGAAGTTGCTCTGACCTAGTGGTCAGAGCTTCCTTTGTACTCACGTCTACAATTGAACACTGGGTGCCGGTGCGCTGCAGGTTCTGTGAGTCGGATGTCAGCTTGACACCTGGCTCAGAGAACTGCCGACTCCCAGTCCGGGGGGCGGCAGAATGCAGCCGTCGGGGGAGACACTTCGGACCTCCGGTTTGGGCGGCCCAACTGTGCCCCCCCCCCCCTGCATGCTGCGCCCGGGGCACATGCCCCAGCTGTCCCCCCAGATACGCCTCTGAAGAGGAGGCAGAGGGGGCGTGGCCTGATATAAGAGGGGCGTGTCGGCTGCTTTTCATTGCTGTGCGGGAGCCTTAAGCTCCCGGCCGGGACTGCGGGAGCCTTAAGCTCCCGGCCGGGACTGCGGGGCCGAGGCTCAAAACCAGGACTGTCTCGCAATATGCGGGACGGCTGGGAGCTATGGTATCACACAGGATAGGATTAGATACACGGCTCAGAATACAGTATCACACAGGAGGAGATTAGGTGCACGGCTCAGCAGACAGTATCACACAAGAGGGGATTAGGTGCACGGCTCAGCAGACAGTATCACACAAGAGGGGATTAGGTGCATGGCTCAGCAGACAGTATCACACAGGAGGGGATTAGGTACACAGCTCAGCAGACAGTATCACACAAGAGGGGATTAGGTACACAGCTCAGCAGACAGAATGACACAAGAGGGGATTAGGTACAAACACCATAGTATTAAGGTAAGGATAACAAACAAGAACTATTTCCAGTGTAGCTGCCTGCAAAAGAGGAGACAATCCATGGTGTCTTCTCAGGGTCCCCCCAGCAGCAGCAGCTCCTCCTCCTCCTCCTCCTGTTGTGGCTGCTGCAGGCACACCTCAGAAAGCAGCCACACAACAGAGCACACTGGAGGCAGAGCTGAAATTACCTCAGTCCAAGAGCCAGAAGAGGAGACAGAGGGGGCATAGCCAAGCCTGATACAAGGGGGGGGGGGGGGCGTGTTGTCTGCGTCTCACTGCCCTGCGGGAGAAGTAGGATCCCGGCCGGGACTGCGGGACGAAGTCTGAAAATCGGGACTGTCCCGCAGTATGCGGGACTGTTGGGAGCTATGCGTAACAGAGACTCTGACGCACGTGGACCCATTCAAATAAATGGATCGGGTTTTTTACCCGCTGCATGGGCCGCAAAACATCCCACACTGATGACCCATGGATGACATGACATCCATGTGTCATCCGTGTGACACATACCGGTGCCTGGGTATCAGTGTACAGTTAACGCTGTTCCCAAGCGCTGGGTGCAGCACGTCATTCTCCCCGGCTCCTTGGCGTGAGCGGTCTCATGGATTACAGTGGGGGAAACTTAGGACAGGTGAGTATAAGGATTTTTTATTTTATTCTTATTTTTTCAGTTGGAGACAGCAGGAGCAGACTACTACTCTCATCATGGTCCTCTGCTGGTGCTGATCACAACCCCGGAAAGGGACAATGATAAGGGCAGCATTTGGGAACAGCACTAACTGTACCGCTGATTCTCAAGCGCCGGTACGTGTGATCCTGGTTGTCACACATGTGCACACGGACATCTCTGGTACTGGTTTTTCCAGTACCGGAAATATCCGGAAGTGTGAAACCGACCTTATATAACGCCATTGTCATCGCCACATAATGTGGAACCTTCTGAGACATTGTGCCTGTTCCAAATTAAAATGTAAAATCCAAATACGTGCACGGTAGAGCTACGCTGATATTTTGAGCATCAGGGCTGGTCTCCCTTTATTACATCATCGGTCACTTACACTGTGTGCAGAATTATTAGGCAAGTTGTATTTTAGAGGATTATTTTTATTATTGATCAACAACTATGTTCTCAATCAACCCAAAAGACTCATAAATATCCAAGCTTAATATTTTTGGAAGTTGGAGTGTTTTTTTTTTAGATTTGGCTATCTTAGGAGGATATCTGTTTGTGCAGGTAACTATTACTGTGCAGAATTATTAGGCAACGTAATAAAAACCAAATATAATCCCATCTCACTTGTTTATTTTCACCAGGTAAACCAATATCAGTGCACAAAATTTAGAAATAAACATTTCTGACATGCAAAAACAAAAACCAAAAAAATTAGTGATCAATATAGCCACCTTTCTTTATGATGACACTCAACAGCCTTCCATCCATAGATTCTGTCAGTGTCACGGGTGTGTTGCCACGAAGATCGTCACGAGTACACAGCCTGACTTCTCGCAGCTGACTTGTTGGTGCTTTGTGTTTCTCGGCAGTGAGGGAGTTAATTCTCTCTCTCTCTCTGGGCTAGATGAGGTCCAGCCTCGCCCAGCTGCAATCAATACTTCTGTAGTTAGACTCCTTCATATACCTGCTGGTCTGTTTGGGAGGTGTCGGTGAAAGCATTTCATTCAGACTGACAGAGCGGATCGTGGTGTTTGGAGTTGCTGAGATAAGTGTATTTGGAAGTGTTTTTTCCCTTTCCTCGCTTTATCATTTATCTCCTTTCCTGTTGGTTTTCCCTCTGTTGTAGTTGAGAAGTTGTTTGTATGCAAGGTGGTTTTGGTTTTTCCCTTGTACTGTCTCGTTCGTCTAAATACTGTGTTTGGGCATATTATTTCTTGTTCCCTTTGGTTGTGATCGGGGTCCTTCTCAGGACTAGATTACTGAGGTGCAGGGATCTTCAGGAGGTAGGGGTTACGCTGGCGGCCTGGACCTCTGTACCTTTAACAGTACCTCCAGGTTGAGGGATTAGTCAGGGCCCCAGCTTAGGGTCAGCTTAGGCCTCCTACCTCCAGTATACAGAGACAGCGTGACAGTCAGTTGCTTGATCTGTTTTCGATCGACATTGCGTGCAGCAGTCACCACAGCCTCCCAGACACTGTTCCGAGAGGTGTACTGTTTTCCCTCCCTGTAGATCTCACATTTTATGATGGACCACAGCTTCTCTATGGGGTTCAGATCTGATGAACAAGGGAGCCATGTCATTATTTTTTCTTCTTTTAGACCTTTACTGGCCAGGCACACTGTGGAGTAGTTGGATGCATGTGATGGAGCATTGTCCTGCATGAAAATCATGTTTTTCTTGAACGATACCGACTTCTTCCTGTACCACTGCTTGAAGAAGTTGTCTTCCAGAAACTGGCAGTAGGTCTGAGAGTTGAGCTTCACTCCATCCTCAACCCGAAAAGGTCCCACAAGTTCATCTTTGATGATACCAGCCCATACCAGTACCCCACCTCCACCTTGCTGGCGTCTGAGTCGGAGTGGTGCTCTCTGCCCTTTATTGATCCAGCCTCTAGCCCATCCATCTGGCCCATCAAGAGTCACGCTCATTTCATCAGTCCATAAAACCTTTGAAAAATCAGTCTTAAGATATTTCTTGACCCATTCTTGACGTTTTATCTTATGTTTCTTGTTCAAAGGTGGTCATTTTTCAGCCTTCCTTACCTTGCCCATGTCCCTGGGTATCGCACACCTTGTGCTTTTTGATACTCCAGTAACGTTGCAGCTCTGAAATATGGCAAAACTGGTGGCGAATGGCATCTTGGCAGTTTCACGCTTGATTTTCTTCAATTCATGGGCAGTTATTTTGCGCCTTTTTTGGCCAACACGCTTCTTGCGACCCTGTTGGCTATTTGCCATGAAACACTTGATTGTTCGGTGATCACGCTTCAAATGTTTGGAAATTTCAAGAGTGCTGCATCCCTCTGCAAGACATCTCCCAATTTTGGACTTTTCAGAGCCCGTCAAATCTCTCTTCTGACCCATTTTGCCAAAGGAAAGGAAGTTGCCTAATAATTAAGCACACCTTATATAGAGTGTTGATGTCATTAGTCAACACCCCTCCTCATTACAGAGATACACATCACCAGATTTACTTAATTGATAGTTGGCTCTCAAGCCTATGCAGCTTGGAGTAGGACAATATGTATAAAAAGTATCAAAGTGATCAAAATATGCATTTGCCTAATAATTCTGAACGCGGTGTATATATATGGACATTCGTTGTAGCAATATAATTGTCACAGCTTATCTCTACATGTGTGCTGGCATTAGCATACATACATCTAATTGGCTAAATTAACACTATTGACACCCAGCTTACGAAACTAGGTGGTGTACTATTCTCTTCCCCTCCCCTCAACCCCCCCCCCCCATCCCGTTTCTTGTTAGGAATGTCTTTGTTTATCTGATCATCTGATTACAGGCTTCTCTTTGTGAGCAAAGTACATGGACAAAACACACATACTGGCTCAAACACCATCTTGGAAAGCAGGAGAGAATTTCCAAAATAAAGAAGGATATAATATAAATCCTGCTGTCACAGCCATCATATTCCATAGCGCTTTACAGACATTATATTGTATGTATACAGTTAGGTCCTTATATATTTGGACAGAGACAACATTTTTCTAATTTTGGGTCTAGACATTACCACAATGAATTTAAACAAAACAATTCAGATGCAGTTGAAGTTCAGACTTTCAGCTTTCATTTGAGGGTATCCACATTGAAATTGGATGAAGGGTTTAGGAGTTTCAGCTCCTTAACATGTGCCACCCTGTTTTTAAAGGGACCAAAAGTAATTGGACAGATTAAATAATTGTAAATAAAATGTTCATTTCTAGTACTTGGTTGAAAACCCTTTGTTGGCAATGACTGCCTGAAGTCTTGAACTCATGGACATCACCAGACGCTGTGTTTCCTCCTTTTTGATGCTCTGCCAGGCCTTCACTGCGGTGGTTTTCAGTTGCTGTTTGTTTGTGGGCCTTTCTGTCTGAAGTTTAGTCTTTAACAAGTGAAATGCATGCTCAATTGGGTTGAGATCAGGTGACTGACTTGGCCATTCAAGAATATTCCAATTCTTTGCTTTAATAAACTCCTGGGTTGCTTTGGCTTTATGTTTTGGGTCATTGTCCATCTGTAGTATGAAACAACGACCAATCAGTTTGGCTGCATTTGGCTGGATCTGAGCACACAGTATGGCTCTGAATACATCAGAATTCATTCTGCTGCTTCTGTCCTGTGTCACATCATCAATAAACACTAGTGACCCAGTGCCACTGGCAGCCATGGATGCCCAAGCCATCACACTGCCTCCACCGTGTTTTACAGATGATGTGGTATGCTTTGGATCATGAGCTGTACCACGCCTTCGCCATACTTTTCTCTTTCCATCATTCTGGTAGAGGTTGATCTTAGTTTCATCTGTCCAAAGAATGTTCTTCCAGAACTGTGCTGGCTTTTTTAGATGTTTTTTAGCAAAGTCCAGTCTAGTCTTTTTATTCTTGATGCTTATGAGTGGCTTGCACCGTGCAGTGAACCCTCTGTATTTACTTTCACGCAGTCTTCTCTTTATGGTAGATTTGGATATTGATACGCCTACCTCCTGGAGAGTGCTGTTCACTTGGTTGGCTGTTGTGAAGGGGTTTCTCTTCACCATGGAGATTATTCTGCGATCATCCACCACTGTTGTCTTCCGTGGGCGCCCAGGTCATTTTGCATTGATGAGTTCACCAGTGCTTTCTTTCTTTCTCAGGATGTACCAAACTGTAGATTTTGCCACTCCTAATATTGTAGCAATTTCTCGGATGGGTTTTTTCTGTTTTTGCAGCTTAAGGATGGCTTGTTTCACCTGCATGGAGAGCTCCTTTGACCGCATGTTTACTTCACACCAAAACCTTCCAAATGCAAGCACCACACCTCAAATCAACTCCAGGCCTTTTATCTGCTTAATTGAGAATGACGTAACGAAGGGATCGCCCACACCTGTCCATGAAATAGCCTTGGAGTCAATTGTCCAATTACTTTTGGTGCCTTTAAAAACAGGGTGGCACATGTTAAGGAGCTGAAGCTCCTAAACCCTTCATCCAATTTTAATGTGGATACCATCAAATGAAAGCTGAAAGTCTGAACTTCAACTGCATCTGAATTGTTTTGTTTAAAATTCATTGTGGTAATGTCTAGAACCAAAATTAGAAAAATGTTGTCTGTCCAAATATATATGGACCTAACTGTATATACACATATATATATATATATATATATATATATATATACAGTGCTGGCCAAAAGTATTGGAACCCCTGCAATTCTGTCAGATAATACTCAGTTTCTTCCTGAAAATGATTGCAATCACAAATTCTTTGGTATTATTATCTTCATTTAATTTGCTTGCAAGGAAAAAACACAAAAGAGAATGAAGCAAAAATCAAATCATTGATCATTTCACACAAAACTCCAAAAATGGGCCAGACAAAAGTATTGGCACCCTCAGCCTAATACTTGGTTGCGCAACCTTTAGCCAAAATAACTGCGAACAACCACTTCCGGTAACCATCAATGAGTTTCTTACAATGCTCTGCTGGAATTGTAGACCATTCTTCTTTGGCAATCTGCTCCAGGTCCCTGATATTTGAAGGGTGCCTTCTCCAAACTGCCATTTTGAGATCTCTCCACTGGTGTTCTATGGGATTCAGGTCTGGACTCATTGCTGGCCACCTTAGAAGTCTCCAGTGCTTTCTCTAAAACCATTTTATAGTGCTTTTGGAAGTGTGTTTTGGGTCATTGTCCTGCTGGAAGACCCATGACCTCTGAGGGAGACCCAACTTTCTCACACTGGGCCCTACATTATGCTGCAAAATTTGTTGGTAGTCTTCAGACTTCATAATGCCATGCACACTGTCAAGCAGTCCAGTGCCAGAGGCAGCAAAGCAACCCCAAAACATCAGGGAACCTCCGCCATGTTTGACTGTAGGGACTGTGCTCTTTTCTTTGAATGCCTCTTTTTTTTTCCTGTACACTCTATGTTGATTCTTTTTCCCAAAAAACTCTACTTTTGTCTCATCTGACCAGAGAACATTCTTCCAAAATGTTTTAGGCTTTCTCAGGTAAGTTTTGGCAAACTCCAGCCTGGCTTTTTTATGTCTCGGGGTAAGAAGTGGGGTCTTCCTGGGTATCCTACCATACATTCCCTTTTCATTCAGACGCCGACGGATAGTACGGGTTGACACTGTTGTACCCTCGGACTGCAGGGCAGCTTGAACTTGTTTGGATGTTAGTCGAGGTTCTTTATCCACCATCCGCACAATCTTGCGTTGAAATCTCTCGTCAATTTTTATTTTCCGTCCACATCTAGGGAGGTTAGCCACAGTGCCATGGGCTTTAAACTTCTTTATGACACTGCGCACGGAAGACACAGGAACATTCAGGTCTTTGGAGATGGACTTGTAGCCTTGAGATTGCTCATGCTTCCTCACAATTTGGTTTCTCAAGTTCTCAGACAGTTCTTTGGTCTTCTTTCTTTTCTCCATGCTCAATGTGGTACACACAAGGACACAGGACAGAGGTTGAGTCAACTTTAATCCATGTTAACTGGCTGCAAGTGTGATTTAGTTATTGCCAACACATGTTAGGTGCCACAGGTAAGTTACAGGTGCTGTTAATTACACGAATTAGAGAAGCATCACATGATTTTTCAAAGTGTGCCAATACTTTTGTCCACCCCCTTTTTTAGGTTTGGTGTGGAATTATATTCAATTTGGCTTTAGGACAATTCTTTTTGTGTTTTTTTCATTGAAGACAAATTAAATGAAGAGAATAATACCAAAGAATTTGTGATTGCAATCATTTTCAGGAAGAAACTGAGTATTATCTAACAGAATTGCAGGGGTGCCAATACTTTTGGCCAGCACTGTATGTATGTATGTATGTGTATATATATACAGTCATATGAAAAAGTTTGGGCACCCCTATTAATCTTAAGCTTAATGTTTTATAAAAATTGGTGTTTTTGCAACAGCTAATTCAGTTTGATATATGTAATAACTGTTGGACACAGTAATGTTTCTGCCTTGAAATGAGGTTTATTGTACTAACAGAAAATGTGCAATCTGCATTCAAACAAAATTTGACAGGTGCATAAGTATGGGCACCTCACCAGAAAAGTGACATTAATATTTAGTAGATTATCCTTTTGCAAAAATTACAGCCTCTAGTCGCTTCCTGTAGCTTTTAATGAGTTCCTGGATCCTGGATGAAGGTATTTTTGACCATTCCTCTTTACAAAACAATTCCAGTTCAGTTAAGTTTGATGGTCGCCGAGCATGGACAGCCCTCTTCAAATGATCCCACAGATGTTCAATGATATTCAGGTCTGGGGACTGGGATGGCCATTCCAGAACATTGCAATTGTTCCTCTGCATGAATGCCTGAGTAGATTTGGAGCGTTGTTTTGGATCATTGTCTTGCTGAAAGATCCATCCCCTGCGTAACTTCAACTTTATCACTGATTCTTGAACATTATTGTCAAGAATCTGCTGATACTGAGTGGAATCCATGCGTCCCTCAACTTTAACAAGATTCCCAGTGTCGGCATTGGCCACACAGCCCCAAAGCATGATGGAACCTCCACCAAATTTTACTGTGGGTAGCCAGTGTTTTTCTTGGAATGCTATGTTTTTTGCCGCCATGCATAACGCCTTTTTGTATGACAAAACAACTCAATATTGGTTTCATCAGTCCACAGGACCTTCTTCCAAAAAGAAATTGGTTTCTCCAAATGTGCTTTTGTATACCTCAGCCGATTCTGTTTGTGGCGTGCTTGCAGAAACGGCTTCTTTCGCATCACTCTCCCATACAGCTTCTCCTTGTGCAAAGTGCGTTGTATAGTTGACCGATGCACAGTGACACCATCTGCAGCAAGTTGATGCTGCAGCTCTCTGGAGGTGGTCTGAGGATTGTCCTTGTCTGATCTCACCATTCTTCTTCTCTGCCTTTCCGATGTTTTTCTTGGCCTGCCACTTCTGGCCTTAACAAGAACTGTCCCTGTGTTCTTCCATTTTCTTACTATGTTCCTCACAGTGGAAACTGACAGGTTAAATCTCTGAAACAGCTTTTTGTATCCTTCCCCTGAACAACTATGTTGAATAATCTTTGTTTTCAGATCATTTGACAGTTGTTTTGAGGAGCCCATGATGCCACTCTTCAGAGGAGATTCAAACAGGAGAACAACTTGCAAGTGGCCACTTTAAGTAGCTTTTCTCATGATTGCATACACCTGGCTATGAAGTTCAAAGCTCAATGAGGTTACAAAACCAAAAAAGTGCTTTAGTAAGTCAGTAAAAATTAGGTAGGAGTATTTAAAACAAGAAAATGATAAGGGTGCCCATACTTATGCACCTGTCAAATTTTGTTTGAATGCAGATTGCACATTTTCTGTTAGTACAATAAACCTCATTTCAAGGCAGAAACATTACTGTGTCCAACAGTTATTACATATATCAAACTGAAATAGCTGTTGCAAAAACACCAATTTTTATAAAACATTAAGCTTAAGATTAATAGGGGTGCCCAAACTTCTTCATATGACTGTATATATATATATATATATATATATATATATATATATATATACACAGACCAAAAGTTTGGACACACCTTCGCATTTAAAGATTTTTCTGTATTTTCATGACTATGAAAATTGTACATTCACACTGAAGGCATCAAAACTACGAATTAACACATGTGGAATTATATACTTAACAAAAAAGTGTGAAACAACTGAAAATATGTCTTATATTCTAGGTTCTTCAAAGTAGCCACCTTTTGCTTTGATGACTGCTTTGCACACTCTTGGCATTCTCTTGATGAGCTTCAAGTGGTAGTCACCCGAAATGGTTTTCACTTCACAGGTGTGCCCTGTCAGGTTTAATAAGTGGGATTTCTTGCCTTATAAATGGGGTTGGGATCATCAGTTGTGTTGTGCAGAAGTCTGGTGGATACACAGCTGATAGTACTACTGAATAGACTGTTAGAATTTGTATTATGGTAAGAAAAAAGCAGCTAAGTAAAGAAAAACGAGTGGCCATCATTACTTTAAGAAATGAAGGTCAGTCAGTGCGAAAAATTGGGAAAACTTTGAAAGTGTCCCCAAGTGCAGTTGCAAAAACCATCAAGCGCTACAAAGAAACTGGCTCACATGAGGACCACCCCAGGAAAGGAAGACCAAGAGTCACCTCTGCTTCTGAAGATAAGTTAATCCGAGTCATCAGCCTCAGAATTCGCAGGTTAACAGCAGCTCAGATTAGAGACCAGGTCAATGCCACAGAGTTCTAGCAGCAGACACATCTCTTCAACAACTGTTAAGAGGAGACTTTGTGCAGCAGGCTGTAGTGCCGGCGTCCCTGCCCTCTGCTAGGCAGGGACGCTGTTCCCCTCACCTCCCTGCTCCGTGCCCGGCGTCCTCCTCCTGCTCTGCTGGCAGCGCGCGCTCCTTCCCGGCCACTGAGCTTAGGGCGCGCGCGCTCTCCCTCCCTCTTAAAGGGGCCGCGCGCGCCGTCCTAAGGAGTCCCCGGCCAATGGCCGGAGGACTTCACCATATATAAGGCACCTCCTCCAAAATGGAGGTGCCCGAGCAATGTTGTTGCACTGTTCACTACTCTGCTTCAGCCCTCAGGTCCCGTTGCCAGTTACCTGCCAGCTTGCTGTCTTATTCCTGCCTGATATTCCGCTACCTGCCTGCTAGCCTGAGGTCCGACGGTCTGCCTTACAACTCCTGTCAGTCTGTCTAAGGACCAGCTTGCCCGCTCACCTGGGAGCGCACTTCAGCTACCTGCCTGCTTGCCTGAGGTCCGACGGTCTGCCTTCCAACTCCTGTCAGTCTGTCTATGGACCAGCTTGCCCGCTCACCTGGGAGCGCACATCTGCTACCTGTCTGCTAGCCTACCTGGAGGCTCCGCCGTCACGTGCTGTGACCACCTGCCTGTCCAGTGACTCCTGTCCGCTCACCTGGGAGCGCTCATCTGCTGCCTGTCCGTTAGCCTACCTGGAGGCTCTGCCGTCACGTGCTGTGACCACCCGCTTATCCAGAGACTCTCGCCCGCTCATCTGGGAGCGCTCATCTGCCGCCTGTCTGTTGGTCTTCCTGGAGGCTCCGCCGTCACATGCTGTGACCACCCGTTTATCCAGAGACTCTCGCCTGCTCACCTGGGAGCTCAAGTCTACCATCAGCCGCCACAGGTCGTACCAACCCTTTACCCAGAGACTGCCCCAGTCACTTGCCGTGACCATCTGCCCATTCACCCAGAGACTGCCCCAGTCACTTGTCGTGATCTCCTGCCCGTTCTTCCAGAGACTGTCCCGGTCACCTGCTGTGACTGCCTGCCTGGTCGCCACCCGCTCCCTTACAAGGACCGCCCCCTTGTATAGTAGCTCAGAGGTTCCGCCTCCCAGACCCGTTACAGTTTGCTCGGGCCATGGAACCCGGTGGCACCCAAGCTCCTTCGCTCTCGGACCTCTGTCATGAACTGTCCCGTCAGAGGTCCCAACAGGAGTCCATCCTGGGTCACCTGCGGAATGTCAATTCTCGCCTGGACACTCTGACTGCTCCACCAGCAACCACCGCCAGTGCCATGACTCGCAACCTGGCAGCTCCGCTGCCCACCAATACCATGGTATCCTACCCCGGACTCCGGCTTTCTGCACCTCCTCGCTTCGGAGGCGACTCCGCCCAGGCTCGGGGCTTCATTAATCAGTGCACCCTGCACTTTGAACTATTGTCCCACCAGTTTAACTCCGACCGGGCCAAAATTGCCTTCATCATGTCCCATCTCACCGGGGAGGCCCTGGCCTGGCTAAATCCTCTATGGGAGAGAGGAGACCCCCTGGTGTCCGACTTGCCTGCCTTCCTCACGGCTTTCCGGAAAGTCTTCGACGAACCCGGACGGAAGACCTCATCCGCATCATCTCTGCTACGCCTCTGTCAGGGAAGTCTCACCGTGGGCCAATATGCCATACGGTTCCGTACCCTTGCCTCGGAGCTGGCCTGGGATAATGACGCTCTGGTATCCGTCTTCTGGGAGGGTCTGTCCGGCCATATTAAAGATGAACTTGACGGTCGGGACGTTCCTACCACTATCGATGACCTAATAACTCTTGCCACCCGGATTGACCTACGGTTCCAGGAGCGTGCCAAAGAGGTCACCCGTGAGAGGAGGTTTCCTCGTCTAGCTCCTACTTTTCAGAAACCTGTCACTCCCTCCGTCTCTCCCCAGGTACACTCTCCTGAGCCTATGCAGGTCGACCAGACCAAGATGGTCAAAACCCGTCAGGACTTACGCCGTGCCGAGGGGAGCTGCTTCTACTGTGGCAGTAAGGAGCACCGGATCCGTGCCTGCCCAGAGAGGTCGGGAAACGCCTGTGTCTAGGTTCGCTCAGAGAGGTCGACCTAGACAAGAATAAATCCTCTCCATCTCTGCTGCTGTCAGTTTCAATCGTCTGCGGGGAGAACCGTTATTTCGAACTAGCCCAACTGGACTCTGGAGCAGCCGGGAATCTTATTTCACAGTCCCTGGTAGAGAAATACCGCATCCCCACCAAACCTCTGGCTGTACCCTTGTCTGTTGCTGCCGTGGATGGGGGTCTCTTACCACGCCCCATCCAACTCATCACCGAATCCATTACTCTGCAGGTGGGAATGCTGCATTCTGAGAGTATCTCCTTTCATGTTCTGCCTGGACTCTCTCACGCCCTCCTGCTAGGTCTACCTTGGCTCCAGAGACATGCACCCGTGCTTGACTGGCAGACCGGAGAAGTCCTTCGCTGGGGACAGGACTGCCATAAGACCTGTCTGGTTCCCGTCCATCCCGTCCGTCCTTCTCCTACCCCAGCTAATCTACCTGGACTTCCGATTCCTTATTGGTCTTATGCTGATGTCTTTAATAAAAAGGAAGCAGAGACACTACCCCCTCATAGACCATACGACTGCCCTATCGACTTGTTACCCGGTACTACTCCTCCCCGTGGGCGTATTTATCCATTATCCGCTGCTGAGACCCGGTCGATGTCCGAATATATTGAGGAGAATCTGGCCAGGGGATTCATCCGGAAATCTACCTCCCCGGCGGGAGCAGGCTTCTTCTTCGTAAAAAAGAAGGACGGCTCTCTCCGTCCCTGTATAGACTATAGAGGCCTTAACCAGATCACGGTGAAGAATAAGTACCCCCTTCCGCTCATTCCGGAGTTATTTGATCGTCTGAGAGGGGCTAGAATCTTCACCAAACTGGACCTCCGTGGGGCGTACAACCTGGTTCGTATCCGTCAGGGGGATGAATGGAAGACGGCATTCAACACCCGGGACGGCCACTATGAATATCTGGTAATGCCCTTTGGTCTCTGTAACGCTCCTGCTGTCTTTCAAGAGTTGGTCAATGACATCTTCCGGGACCTTCTCTACTCCTGCGTAGTGGTGTACCTGGACGACATCTTGGTCTTCTCTCCGGATCTCCAGACTCACCGGAGGGACGTTCGTCAGGTCCCGCTCAGGCTCAGGCAGAATCACCTCTTCGCTAAATACGAGAAGTGCCTCTTTGAGCAGACCTCGCTTCCGTTTTTGGGCTACATTATTTCTCAGACCGGCCTACGAATGGATCCAGAGAAACTGTCTGCCATCGAGAAATGGCCTCGACCGGAGGGGTTGAAGGCCATTCAGCGGTTCCTGGGCTTCGCCAACTACTACCGCCTCTTCATACCACACTTCTCTTCCCGGACTGCCCCAATTTCCGCGCTCACCCGTAAGGGTACTAATCCCAAAGAGTGGCCGCCCGAAGCAGAGGAGGCCTTTCTTTCCCTAAAACAGGCCTTCTCTTCCGCCCCGGTGCTGCATCGCCCGGACGGCAACAAGCAGTTCTTCCTGGAAGTTGACGCCTCCTCCTCTGGAGCCGGAGCGGTACTTACTCAAAAATCATCTTCCGGGAGGATGGTAACTTGCGGCTTCTTCTCTAAACTCTTCTCCTCCTCAGAGCGCAATTATTCCATAGGAGACCGAGAGTTATTGGCCATCAAACTGGCATTGGAGGAGTGGCGTTACCTGCTCGAGGGGGCTCTTCACCCGGTAATAATTTACACTGACCACAAGAACTTGGCTTACCTCCAGCATGCCCAGAGACTTAACCCGCGCCAAGCCCGGTGGTCCTTGTTTTTTGCTCGCTTTGATTTTGTTCTTCATTTTCGCCCGGCTGACAAAAACGTCAAGGCGGACGCCTTGTCTCGATCCTTTCTGGTGTTTGATCTCGAGGAAGATCCGAAACACATCATCGATCCCGCCAGAGTAATGCAGGTGGCTCCCGTGAGTCTAAATCGTCTCCCTCCCGGAAAGACGTTCGTATCAGTACCTGATCGGGAGAAGATCCTTCACTGGGGTCACTCGTCTAAACTAGCTGGCCATGCCGGTCAGAAAAAGACCCTCCAGCTTATTACCTGGCACTACTGGTGGCCTACCCTGCACAAGGACGTAATAGACTTTGTTTCTGCCTGTGTGTCCTGCGCCCGCAACAAGGTTCCGAGACATCTGCCAGCCGGTCGCCTCCTTCCGCTCCCAGTACCTGCTGCCCCCTGGCAGCATAAAGCAATGGACTTTATAACAGACCTACCAGTCTCTGCCGGTTGTACGGTCATTTGGGTGGTCGCTGACCGCTTCTCCAAGATGGCTCATTTCGTTCCCCTGCCATCACATCTTTCGTCTTCATGGCCTGCCCCTCCACATCGTGTCGGATCGTGGGGTACAGTTCACCTCACGCTTCTGGAGAGCCACTTGTAAACTGCTAGATGTCACCCTGGACTTCTCTTCCGCTTACCACCCACAGTCCAATGGTCAAGTGGAGCGGATCAATCAGAACCTGACCAGTTACCTCCGGCACTTCGTTAATGCCCATCATTCTGACTGGGTGGATCTCCTACCATGGGCCGAGTTCTCTTATAACAATCACGAGAGCGAATCCTCCTCCAAATCCCCGTTTTTTGTAGTCTTCGGTCAGCATCCTCGGATTCCTTTTCCTGTCTCCACCTCTGTGGACAACCCGGCTGCGGAATCTCTCGTTAGCAAATTTTCCTCCATTTGGGAGAGTACCCGATCCGCACTCCTTCAGTCGTCCGAACGGATGAAAAGACACGCTGACAAAAAACGCCTGGATCCTCCACAATTTCGTCCCGGAGATAAAGTCTGGCTCTCATCTAAATATGTCCGACTCAAGATACCTTCTTACAAGTTAGGGCCTCGGTTCATCGGCCCCCTGGAGGTCATCAGTCAGATCAACCCGGTGGCCTATAAATTGAAACTCCCGGCCAACTTACGGATCCCTAACTCCTTCCATGTATCTCTCCTCAAACCTGTGGTACTTAACTCTTTTTCCAAGTCTACAGGTACGCCTCCTGCTCCGGTTTCTGCTGAGGACGAGTTTGAGGTAGAGAACATTCTTGCCACCAAAAGGGTAAGAGGAAAGACCTTTTTTCTAGTAGATTGGAAGGGGTTTGGTCCTGAGGAGAGAACGTGGGAGCCCCGGGAGAACATCCATGCCCCTCTTATCCTTGCTAAATTTCTGTCTGGCCTAAAAAAGGGGGGGCCTAAAGGGGGGGGTACTGTAGCGCCGGCGTCCCTGCCCTCTGCTAGGCAGGGACGCTGTTCCCCTCACCTCCCTGCTCCGTGCCCGGCGTCCTCCTCCCGCTCTGCTGGCAGCGCGCGCTCCTTCCCGGCCACTGTGCTTAGGGCGCGCGCGCGCGCGCTCTCCCTCCCTCTTAAAGGGGCCGCGCGCGCCGTCCTAAGGAGTCCCCGGCCAATGGCCGGAGGACTTCACCATATATAAGGCACCTCCTCCAAAATGGAGGTGCCCGAGCAATGTTGTTGCACTGTTCACTACTCTGCTTCAGCCCTCAGGTCCCGTTGCCAGTTACCTGCCAGATTCCTGCCAGCTTGCTGTCTTATTCCTGCCTGATATTCCGCTACCTGCCTGCTAGCCTGAGGTCCGACGGTCTGCCTTACAACTCCTGTCAGTCTGTCTAAGGACCAGCTTGCCCGCTCACCTGGGAGCGCACTTCAGCTACCTGCCTGCTTGCCTGAGGTCCGACGGTCTGCCTTCCAACTCCTGTCAGTCTGTCTATGGACCAGCTTGCCCGCTCACCTGGGAGCGCACATCTGCTACCTGTCTGCTAGCCTACCTGGAGGCTCCGCCGTCACGTGCTGTGACCACCTGCCTGTCCAGTGACTCCTGTCCGCTCACCTGGGAGCGCTCATCTGCTGCCTGTCCATTAGCCTACCTGGAGGCTCTGCCGTCACGTGCTGTGACCACCCGCTTATCCAGAGACTCTCGCCCGCTCATCTGGGAGCGCTCATCTGCCGCCTGTCTGTTGGTCTTCCTGGAGGCTCCGCCGTCACATGCTGTGACCACCCGTTTATCCAGAGACTCTCGCCTGCTCACCTGGGAGCTCAAGTCTACCATCAGCCGCCACAGGTCGTACCAACCCTTTACCCAGAGACTGCCCCGGTCACTTGCCGTGACCATCTGCCCGTTCTTCCAGAGACTGCCCCAGTCACTTGTCGTGATCTCCTGCCCGTTCTTCCAGAGACTGTCCCGGTCACCTGCTGTGACTGCCTGCCTGGTCGCCACCCGCTCCCTTACAAGGACCGCCCCCTTGTATAGTAGCTCAGAGGTTCCGCCTCCCAGACCCGTTACACAGGCCTTCATGGTAAAATAGCTTCTAGGAAACCACTGCTAAGGACAGGCAACAAGCAGAAGAGACTTGTTTGGGCTAAAGAACACAAGGAATGGACATTAGACCAGTGGAAATCTGTGCTTTGGTCTGATGAGTCCAAATTTGAGATCTTTCGTTCCAACCACCGTGTCTTCGTGCGACGCAGAAAAGGTGAACGGATGGACTCTACATGCCTGGTTCCCACCGTGAAGCATGGAGGAGGAGGTGTGATGGTGTGGGGGTGCTTTGCTGGTGATACTGTTGGGGATTTATTCAAAATTGAAGGTATACTGAACCAGCATGGCTACCACAGCATCTTGCAGCGGCATGCTATTCCATCCGGTTTGCGTTTAGTTGGACCATCATTTATTTTTCAACAGGACAATTACCCCAAAAACACCTCCAGGCTGTGTAAGGGCTATTTGACCAAGAGGGAGAGTGATGGGGTGCTACGCCAGATGACCTGGCCTCCACAGTCACCAGACCTGAACCCAATCGAGATGGTTTGGGGTAACCTGGACCTCAGAGTGAAGACAAAAGGGCCAACAAGTGCTAAGCATCTCTGGGAACTCCTTCAAGATTGTTGGAAGACCATTTCCGATGACTACCACTTGAAGCTCATCAAAAGAATGCCAAGAGTGTGCAAAGCAGTCATCAAAGCAAAAGGTGGCTACTTTGAAGAACCTAGAATATAACACATATTTTCAGTTGTTTCACACTTTTTTGTTAAGTATATAATTCCACATGTGTTAATTCATAGTTTTGATGCATTCAGTGTGAATGTACAATTTTAATAGTCATGAAAATACAGAAAAATCTTTAAATGAGAAGGTGTATCCAAACTTTTGGTCTGTACTGTATATATGTCTGGGTCGGCCTCCACTGAGTCGGGGCGTAATGGCGGCCAATTATCACGGCCGTCAGACCGTCCTCAGCAGAATAAAAAAAGGGAAAGTTGTGGAAGGGATGCAGGATCTCTCTGTCTCAATAAGCAATGTCCAGGCCTCAGGTGTAGCAGGAAGAAAAGCTCACTTTTACTGGAGCAGTTGATGATGATGATTACAGCTCTCCACAGTTTTTCAGTACACTGAGCCAACAGCCCCTCGTGGTGGGATGAACTCATAGAATCATAGAATGGTAGAGTTCGAGGGGACCTCCTGGGTCATCTGGTCCAACCCCCTGCTCAAAGCAGGATTCACTAAATCATCTGACAGATGTCTGTCCAGCCTCTGTTTGAAGACGTCCATTGAAGGGGAACTCACCACCTCTCGTGGCAGCCTGTTCCACTCATTGATCACCCTAACTGTCAAAGTTTTTTCTAATATCTAATCTGTGTCTCCTCCCATTCAGTTTCATCCCATTGCTTCTAGTCTTTCCTTGTGCAAATGAGAATAAAGATGATCCTTCTTCAATGTGACAGCCCTTGAGATATTTGTAGACAGCTATTAAGTCTCCTCTCAGTCTTCTTTTTTGCAAGCTAAACATTCCCAAATCCTGTAACCGTTCCTCATAGGACATGGTTTGCAGACCGGTCACCATTCTGGTCGCTCTTCTCTGAACTTGCTCCAGTTTGTCGATGTCTTTTTTAAAATGTGGTGCCCAAAACTGGACGCAGTATTCCAGATGAGGTCTGACCAAAGAGGAGTGAAGTCCGATAATGACTTCACGTGATCTAGACTGTATGCTTCTGTTAATACATCCCAGAATTGTATCTGCCTTTTTTGCTGCTGCATCACACTGTTGACTCATGTTCAGTCTATGATCTATTAGTATACCTAAGTCTTTTTCACATGTACTGTTGCTTAGCTCTATTCCTCCCATTTTGTATATGCTTTTTTCATTTTTATTGCCCAGATGTAGTACTTTGCATTTTTCCCTGTTAAAAACCATTCTGTTAGTTACTGCCCACTGCTCCAGTTTATTTAGGTCTTTTTGAAGCCGCTCTCTCTCTTCTCTAGTGTTAGCTATCCCTCCTAGCTTTGTGTCATCAGCAAATTTAATCAGTTTACCCTCAATTCCTTCATCTAAATCATTGATAAAGATGTTGAACAATACAGGTCCCAGGGTAGAGCCCTGTGGTACCCCACTTGAGACATTCATCCAACTGGATGTGAAGCCATTTACGACCACTCTTTGAGTCTGATCACTAAGCCAGTTATGAATCCACCTAACAGTTGCCTTGTCCATTCCATACTTGGTCATTTTTTCAATAAGGATCGTGTGAGATACTTTGTCAAATGCTTTTCCAAAGTCAAAATATATCTACAGCATTTCCCTGATCCACCCAGTCAGTGATTCTGTCATAGAAGGAAATTAAGTTAGTCTGACATGACTTATTAGTTACAAACCCATGCTGACTGTGGTTAATCACTTCATTCTTATCCAGGTACTTACATACATGTTGTTTAATAATTTGTTCAAAGATCTTTCCTGGTATAGAAGTCAGACTCACCGGCCTATAGTTCCCTGGGTCCACCTTCTTCCCCTTTTTGAAGATAGGAACAACATTTGCTCTTCTCCAGTCTTCTGGGACTTCTGTTCTCCAAGAATTTTCAAAGATTATGGAGAGTGGTTCTAAAATTTCTTCTACGATATCCTTCAGTACTCTGGGGTGTAATTCATCTGGACCCGGAAACTTGAACTCATTTATGTTAGCTAAATATTCCCTCACAATCTCTCTGTTTACAGATAACTTGGATTCTTCTATTCCTTTAATAGGACAGTGAAGATCAGTTGATGTTAAATTTTCTTTCTGAGAGAAAACTGATCCAAAATAGGAATCAAAAAGTTTGGCCTTCTCAACATCCTTTCTTACCATTTCACCATTTTCATCCTGTAAAAATCCTATAGCATCTTTGACTTTTCTTTTACTTTTGACATATCCCCAAAATCCTTTTTTATTGCTTTTGACATCTCTTGCAAGCCTTAATTTATTGTCAGCTTTAGCTAATCTGATACGTGCCCTGCAGGATCTGCAGACTGCATTATAATCTTCTTTAGATATGCCTCCCTCTTTCCATTTGATAAACATTTCTTTCTTTCTTTTTAGCATGTGTTTAAGTTCTGTGTTCATCCATCCTGGTTTCCTTAAATGCTTCCCATTCTTCCTACTTTTCAGGATTGTTGACGATTGCGCTTTGAGAATCTCATTTTTAAAAATTTCCCATCCTTCCTGGACATTTTTGTCCTTAAGGACATCCAGCCATTGGATCCCTCCTATTCTCTTTCTGAGTCGCTTAAAATCAGCCTTTCTGAAATCTAACCTTGAAGTTTGAGTCTTCACATGTCTTCCTCCTCTAGTTATCCAAAATTCTATAATAGCATGATCGCTGCCTCCTAGGGTCCCAGCCACTTTTACCTCCTCAACCATTTCATCCCCATTGCTAAGGATTAGATCCAAAGTAGCAGATCCCTTTGTTTTCTCCCCTACCTTTTGGAAGATGAAGTTGTCAGCAAAAGAGGATAGGAATTTGCTTGACCTGTTAGTTTTACTTGAGAGAGAGTCCCAACAAATGTCTGGATAGTTGAAATCTCCCATGACCACTACGTCATATTTTTTGGAGAATTTGGTCATTTGATACATAGAGTTCATCCATATCTTCAGCTTGCCCAGGTGGCCTGTAGTAAATGCCTACAATGGTGTCCTTTCCGTTGTTCTCTCCTTGTATTCTTACCCAAACAGTTTCCACAGAACTCCCAGTCTCTGCTTCAATCTCTGTGCAGATATACGCTTTTTTAACATACAATGCGACACCTCCTCCTCGTTTATCAAGTCTGTTTCTTGCAAATAAGTTGCATCCTTTTAGCTTTGTATTCCAATCATGAGTATCGTCCCACCAAGTTTCAGTGATTCCAATGACATCATATTCCTTTTCCTGCGTTAGTAGTTCCAATTCTCCTTGTTTGTTGCCCATGCTTTGTGCATTTGTATAAAAACATTTTAGTTTGTGATTGGTTTCTCTTCCTCCCATATTTTTATGATTTAAATTTTTTTGCCTTTGTTCTTGCTTTCCACTTCCAGTAGCAGAGATCTCAATAGTATTTGTCAGCTGTATATCTTTTTCTGGCCTCTTGCTTCCCTTCCCGCATTGTTTTAGTTTAAAGCTCTCCTGATGAATGTAGCAAGGCGACTTCCAAATACATGTTTTCCAGTCTTCGTAAGGTGCACCCCATCTCTAGTAAGTAGTCCATCATATAGGTGGCTCTTTTCTGGCAATGTGTAGTAGCTCTCCTCACTCCCGCTGGACATAGCACTATACGTGCACTAACACTTCTCCTCTCAGCCTGGACCTTGGCATCCACAACACCTCAGGCTTAACCGGAAAGTACCTCAGCTCTCTTCCCATCGCTGACAACTAAGGATACTCCATGGACATCCCTCGTCTGATCCCTAACTGACGTCGTCTGGCAGTTGGACACTTTTTGCACTGCGCAGGACACTATGTCCCACGTGGCTGCACAGATTTCGCTGGAGTCCTGACAACGATCACAGCAAAGGCACTAGCTGGCCTTCCCGATCTCCAGCACCACTCAATCCAAGGGGCACAGGGTTGCTTCTCCTGGGTTTAGTAGTTCTCCTGCAGGGGCTGCTACCCACCAGACTTCACAATGGCCCTTACACTAATTACATCTGTATGTGTAAAAATGGCTGAAGATCTGGCTTCTCACACGAGTGGCAAGATGGAAGTGGTGTTATCGCTGCTGCTGAAACTAATGGCTCCAGCTCCTTAATCCGCTCTTTCCTCCCCTGCTGGTACATTATTAGCATGTGATATGGCTATCACCTCCGTTTACATCTAACCCGGGGTTAATACTACTCACTGTCCTGTTGTTGCAGTCTCTCACTAGCCTCTATGTCACAATTCTGAGGCAGGTCTTCAGGTAGATGGTACAGCAGACTGCAATCCTGCTCTTGACGCCAGTTTTCTATCTGGATCGGCCACCACCGAGCTGGGGCTGACACGGCCATCTCGCCGGCCGGCAGGCCATCCTCAGGAGAATAAAAAGGGGAAAGTTGTGGAAGGGATGCAGGATCAGCCCATCTCATTAACCAATGTCCAGACCTCAGGTGCAACAGGAAGAATACTCGTTTTTACTGGAGCAGTTGATGATGATGATGATGATTACAGATCTCCACAATTATTCAGTACACTGAACCAACAGCCCCTCATGGTGTGATGAACCCAGCTTTTTTTCTGGAAATGTGTAGTAGCTCTCCTCACTCCTGCTGCATATAGCACTATACGTACACTAACACTTCTCCTCTCAGCCTGGACCTTGGCATCCATGAAACTTCAGGCTTAAATGAAAGTACCTCAGCTCTCTTCCCACAGCTGATAACTAAGGGTTGTATCTAGACATCTCTCCTCTGATTCCTAACTGACGTCATCTGGCAGTTGGGCATTTTTTGAACCGTGGACGACACTATGTCCAATGCGGCTGCACAGATTTCGCTGTAGACCCGACAGCGACCACAGCAAAGGCACTTGCTGGCCTCCTTGATCTCCAGCACCACTTATGACAAGTTAAGGAGGGATAAGGTCGGTCCTAATTTGACCTCAAATACTTCCCCTTCCCATAGTATCTTAAATAACGACATGACTGCTTGCGACTTGATGTAAAAACGGCCACAGCAGCCTTTTATTAATTTGTACCCCTTGGGGCGTCCACAAACCTGGCTTTCCATAACATCCAAACAATGTAAACATTATAAACATTAAATAGCATGAATAACAGAAGAATCACATTAACCCACTGATAAGTCGAGTCCTGAGGCACAGGGGCGGACACTGACTGCTTGGGGTCCCTAAATAAGAAATGTGTCTAGCCCCCCACCTTTTATGGCGACAAAGCTACAGATGTGTATATATAGCAACACACACATATATACCACTTACATAGCCTCCTTTATTATGTATATTGCCATCCCTTATTACACAGTGCCCTCCCTTGTTATGTACAGCACCGTCCCTTACATATCGGATTATCTATAGCGCCCTGTTCTTTATTACATACCGTCCTCTCTTGTTAGATATATAATGCAATGACGGCTGATGGAGTATGGGAAAGATGAAACTATATAACTGAGGACGGTGCTATACATAATAAGTGAGTACGCTATATACTAAGGGACTGTGCTATACATAATAAGGCTACATTCCTGTATCTGTGTGCAGTGTCGGTGTGCTGCCCGCTTTTACAGACGCATTGAGCATGTCCAATTCTAATCCTCAAAATCAGATCAGAACAGGACATTCTCTGATCCTTACGGATAACATTCTCAGATCCGTGATTTTCATGGACGTGTGAATGGATCTATAAAACTCTAAGAGTCCGCAGACCATCCGATAAAAAAATCTGGCAGCAAAAGGATATTTCACACAAATGTGAGAATGCAGCCTAAGGGATTTTACAGATAACATTATCACTCCAAGTCACACAGTACAGATACAGAATAATATTTACATCCAGGAACTTACCACTGACGTCTCATCTGATCAGAGTCGGTTTCTGCTGCTTCTTCTCCATCTGGTCAGACCTTCATGTCGACATCTCCCAGTCACGACTCGTCTTGTCACAATGATCTCCAGCCTAGAAAATAACACGGTCACATATATTGTATATATACATGTGTCTTCCCCGCACCGCACCCCTGAATACAGATATGTACCTCCCCTTCATTAATATACTATTAGCCACTTAGTAATCAAAATATAAAGTGATAAGCAGCACTGTTCCCCCGCCCCCATTAACTATAATCTCCACCGGCCAATAATATAAATTATTCAGTCTCTGTTACTCTCCCCAATTAACTGTAAGGCTCTGTGCACACGGAAAATATACAAGGCTTTACAGTACAAGCCAAGTGAAACCCCCATCATTGCTCTCTCCCAGCACCCCCGTCGTTGCTCTCTCCCAGCACCCCCGTCGTTGCTCTCTCCCAGCACCCCCATCGTTGCTCTCTCCCAGCAACCCCGTCGTTGCTCTCCCCATCCCCACCATCCTCATCATTGCTCTCCCCATCCCCACCATCCTCATCATTGTTCTCCCAATCCCCACCATTTCCATAATTGCTCTCCCCATCCCCACCATCTCAATCACTGCTCTCCCCATCATCATCATTGCTCTCCCCATCCCCACCATCCCAATCACTGCTCTCCCCATCCTCATCAATGCTCTCCCCATCCCCACCACCCTCATCATTCCTCTCCTCATCCCCATCACTGCTCTCCTCATCCCCACCATCCCCATCATTGCACTCCCCAGCCCCATAATTGCTCTACCCAGCCTTGCTCTTCCTAGCCCCATCATTGCTCTCCCCATCGCCACCATCCCCATCATTGATCTCCCCATCATCATCATTGCTGTCCCCATCCCCTCCATCCCCATCATTGCTCTCCCCATCCCCATCATTGCTATCCCCATCATTGCTCTCCCCATCGCCTCCATCCCCATCATTGCTCTCCCCATCGCCTCCATCACCATCATTGCTCTCCTCATCGCCTCCATCCCCATCATTGCTCTCCCCATCGCCTCCATCCCCATCATTGCTCTCCCCATCGCCTCCATCCCCATCATTGCTCTCCCCATCACCACCATCCCCATCATTGCTCTCCCCATCTCCACCATCCCCATTATTGCTCTCCCCCACCTCCCCTCATTCTCCTGTTCCTCTCCCCAGCATTTCAGTATAAAAAACACCACTTAACTCTCAGCATGCTCCCCCCGCAGCATCCTCCTTGTTGCCAGTAACTTTATCCCTGACCCAGGCACGCGCTGTATGATGACGTCATCAAGCTGCACACGCCTGTGTCAAGGAGGAAGCGCCGGGCAGGAAACAGAGGATGAATCCCTCTAACTCTGCTGCCATTTTCCTCCTGTCAGCAGTGGAGCTGGAGGAATCGCTTCCTTCCTGCCGCATATGATGAGGGCAATCTGGCCATGGGCCCCCCGGAGCCTGGGGCTCCGAGAAGCAGACCAGATTGCCCTCAATATTAGCCGCCCGGCAAGGGCCCCCCTGCACTGGCGGTATGTCCGCCCCTTTAGAGGCATATCCCCACCTTCCTGATTATTTCCCTGGCTGCACCGCACCAGCCAAGGGAATAGGGTACTAATCACACCTAATTAATACCCCTAACTTTGCAGGACCTGCGTCCGCAATTAACCCTGGCCTATCACTGAAGCCACCATACCTTGATAGTGTCTTCCACGAAATGCCATTACAACTTGACCCCGCCTCTGTCCCAGACCTATTACCCCACCATAGACTGGCACCGTGACACCTTACGAGGCCGGGTCCCGCCACCACCGCATTGCTTGCTCAATGCCATCCCTTAAACCTAACATCCACAAATCCGTACCAATGGCGTTTAGGTGGATCCCATCCAGCCTCATATGTTCCCCAGATGGCGTTTCCAACTCCCTGTGCCTTACAACAATACCACCGTTCCTGGATACAAATCGCGCCACCACCTTATACACTTTTATTCACGTCTTGTTAACTCGATCTACGGACCTTGCGTACCTCCATGTGGACCGAGCCACTATGTCAGACCATACTATAATAATTCCGGGATATTCTGACCACAACCTTAAAATGTCAAATTTAATGTCCTGGATTAAGTCCTGAGATGAACGTACGCCAACGTCGTTTCCTCCGACATGCAACGCCAGGATATCTGGTGGACGGTCGATTCTGCTCTAGTACGACACCTCCGGTAGGACCCTCCCCCATGTCATGCCACGAATACGGATCCACTTGACCAACGCCTTGGATCTATTCTGCCCGAGCTGTCGATCATCCGGATGAGCGTCTGCCCGTAATGCGCCCCAGAGCACATAAGGGTGCCCCAGGATCCACACTAAACATGCACCTACAGCAATAAGATAATCAAGAGAAATTTAGCCACACCGATCATTGCCATGTGAAACACCAAATTACGACCACCCTTCCTTATATCATCAAATGAGGACGCATGTATAGACTAAACCGCGATGACTCCCATTGCCCAATTTGACGAATCAACTCGTCACCTAAACTCCAAAGAGAAGTCTTCATTGCCGCCCCGATCCTAAATGAGTGAGACCCATATTCACCCGGCTTCTCTCCCAACTGCCGCAAGCATTCTCTAAATACTGCTGTAAATTGATATTTGACAAGGAGGAACCATCCTTGTGTTTCATGAATACCCCTGGATAACCGCCTCTATGATCTAAAAACTACCTTACTCCAACAACCGGGCATACCTCCTGCTCCGGAATTGCAAATAACACTACTAAATTACCATGCCCCACTTGATCTGTTTTTGACCGTCGTAAAAAACATTCGACCCTGTCCTCTAGCAGACCAACATCATTTATCAACAGCCCTCCTTCCACTAACTTGGACGAGCTAACCAGCTCGCTGATTCGAAATGCTCCAAAAAAGGCTAGTACAAAAGCAACAGTGAATAACCGTACTTCATATTCCGAAGAACAAATTGCATGTAGGCGACCTAACAATATGCCCAACAGGTCAAACGACACCGGCCCCTTGCAACTTAAACCAGAAGGCTAACGCCGCCAATCTGCGTCCCACTGTCGATACTGACCTCCCGGCCACAAAGTCCTTACTTACCAACGTCAGTACGTGAAACAACCTGTCCTCGTCACTTGACCCAACATCTGCCTCAACCTCACCTTCCTCCCATTTCTTCTAAAATTTATTGTATCTGTTCCACGTGGTTACGGTTACTGACTGTCTAATTAAATTGGGGATCACACAGTTACCAGGCTTCACAACCATTTGGGACATTCTGCACCCCTCTCGTCTGCCCCGGAACCAGCGTCCAGAACCTGTCAAACTCGAAACGAGAAAAAGCATCAGCCACCTCATTTGAAACACCCGGCACATGTTTTGCAACTACGAACACATTCCACTCCAAACACCGCAAAACCAAATGGTGCAAATATGACACTACAGGAAGTGATTTTGCAGAGAGCGTATTTATCGCATAAACAACTGACAGATTGTTACAATGAAAACGCACCTCTTTTTCCGCCAGCTCCGACCCCCACAACTCCATTGCCACAATGATTGGGAACAGCTCCAGCAGCGCTAAATTCCTTACCAAACCTGCTCCATGCCATTCTTCCGGCCACGACCCTGCACACCAATGCCCCTCAAAGATTGCTCCAAAACCAACTTTGCCCACCGTGTCCGTGTGCACCCCTTTTTCCAACCAGACCGTGCGCCCGTTGTGCTTCTCTAAAAAGGAATCCCACACTCCCAGATCAGCTTTAATTTCCTGTGTTGTCACCACACCATTTCGTTCGTATTTCTTTCCCGCCATCGCCGCCGTCAAGCGCCTAGAGAAGACTCGGCCCCTTGGCATAATCCGGCAGGCAAAGTTCAATTTGCCCAACAGCAACTGCACTACCTTCAAGTGCACTTTTTTAGCCTGTTTCAATGCGCCCAATGACAAACGCAGGTCAGTCAACTTGTCAATCGGAAGCCTGCATTCTATTGCCACCAAATCAATCTCTATGCCAAGAAAATGCATGACCGTCGCTGGGCCTTCCGTTTTTTCTGACGCCAATGGGACCCCAAACGCCGCCACTTCTTTTAATGCAAACAATAACTTTGAACAAACTGCTAGACCCGCTGGGCCCATGCAGAAGAAGTCATCCAAATAATGGATCAACGATGGGATACCTGAGACATCTCGTACTACCCACTCCACAAATGAGCTAAAAGCCTCAAAATACGCGCACGATATTGAGCACCTCATGGGCAAACACCGATCAACATAAAACTCACCGTCCCACATGCAACCCAACAAGTGGAAGCTTCCAGGGTGCACAGGAAGCAACCAAAATGCTGCCTTGATGTCCGATTTTGCCATCAAGGCCCCCATCCATTCCTTTCTCACTAACTGCACTGCTCTGTCAAATGACATGTATGACACGGACGATAACTCTGGAAGAATCCCATCATTAACCAAACCCCCTACCGGGTATGACAAATGATGAATTAGCCTGAACTTGTTTGGTTCCCGTTTTGGAACCACACCCAAAGGTGAAACCCTGACCCTTTAAATGGGCCCGCCATCCTACCCAGTTCCACCTCTTTCCTCAACTTATTTAAAACTACCTCCGGATATTGTTTTGCCGATTTTAAATTACCTGGTCGAAATAACTGTGCTCCAGGATCCTGACCTTCCAAAAGCCCAAAACGAATTAATTGCGCCCTCTCCCTATCAGGGTACCTATTTAAAAACGGCTCCATTAATGCGACCTTCATCGATGTTCTCTCTTTTTCCAAAACTCTCTCCCGCCTTTCCTTTGATTCTCTTGAAAGACTTTGACAGCCCGTGACTCCCACCACATCCTGAGCATTCATGCCTAAACTTGCATGCGGCACCAAACTGACACTGGCCCTCATTGAATTGCCAGCAAAACCCTTTATTGTTAGCCGCCGAGGACCTACTTCCTGAACCGTAGCCCTTGGCCCCACTCCTAAAGGGCTGTGCAGCTGGTGTCGTGATTAATCGCATCTACAAGGATATGTCCTTGTGATCCCACCTCATCCCTGGTCTCATTGCCTTCCGCTGCCTAAATTGTTCATCATACCGTAGCCAGGCCACCATACACCCTGTGAGCTTCCCCTATAGCATCCATATACCCAAAGAGAGCAGCGCAATGTTCCAACTTTTTCCACAATTACACTTGCGTAAATGGCGAATGCCTGCAACCAGTTTGCAAAAGTTCTAGGAATTAATCTATATCTGTGCTTTTCTTCCTCGTCTTTTTCCTTTTTTGAGTCACCCGGTTTTACTTTGTCTAAATTAAACTTCTCCAAAGGGAGTAACGAAAATATCACCACATACTCCCCTTTGCAAATTTTTTCCCTCACCTCATTCTTTAAATGTGCCCCCAACGGGCCCTCAAAGCAAGCGTAGACCTCACTTTTAGCCCTGTCATCTAACCCAGAGGTCCCCAACCGCCGGTCCGCGGATCAGGACCGGGCCGTTGAGGGTTTTGCAGCCGGTCCGCGGCACCGCCACAGACAATCACTAAACATTGACAGTGTGCTCTGGTCTGCGGTGGCTCAGAGCACACTGTGTGGGGTGGATGCTGCCCGCTGTTCTAGACTCCCGCAGGGTAGACCTGTAGAGGTCCTGTGATGACATCAAGGTACATAACTGTGATGTCACCACAGGTCCTGAAGCAGGATGAAGCAGGGGCGGAACTACCGCCCGTGCAGCCGGTTCATTGAATGGGGGCCCCAAGGGAGAGGGGGCCCCTCCAGCCTCCAGCAGGGCCGCCATCAGGGCATGACGGCCCTGACTCCAGTATGGGGCCCGGCCGGTAGGAGCCCCCTCGGAGCCCCTCTCTTGTGCGTCTCTCTCCTCATGGGGCCCCCGGCCCCATGCAAAGCGCCGGGTCCAGGACATCTCATAATTCCTCCGACTTCCGGTCATGTGACGGCGCCGTCACATGACCGGAAGGCAGGAGAACCTGGTGTCAGCGATTTGGACGAGCGCCAGGATTCTGCAGGGATCGCATGGGGGTAAGTATAACAAGTTTTATTTTTTTTTAAATACAATTAACTAGGAGTGGGGGGAATGGGAGATGCACATGGGGGGAGGGGAGAGATGGGAGATGCACATGGGGGGAGGGGAGAGATGAGAGATGCACATGGGGGGGAGAGGAGAGATGAGAGATGCACATGGGGGGGGAGATGAGAGATGCACATGGGGGAGGGGAGAGATGAGAGATGCACATGGGGAGGGGAGAGATGAGAGATGCACATGGGGGGGAGGGGAGAGATGAGAGATGCACATGGGGGGGAGGGGAGAGATGAGAGATGCACATGGGGGGCAGGGGAGAGATGAGAGATGCACATGGGGGAGGGGAGAGATGAGAGATGCACATGGGGGGGAGGGGAGAGATGAGAGATGCACATGGGGGGGAGGGGAGAGATGAGAGATGCACATGGGGGGAGGGGAGAGATGAGAGATGCACATGGGGGGCAGGGGAGAGATGCACATGGGGGAGGGGAGATATGAGAGATGCACATGGGGGGAGGGGAGATATGAGAGATGCACATGGGGGGGAGGGGAGAGATGAGAGATGCACATGGGGGGAGGGGAGAGATGAGAGATGCACATGGGGGAGGGGAGAGATGAGAGATGCACGGGGGGATGAGAGATGCACGGGGGGTGGATGAGAGATGCACGGAGGGGGATGAGAGATGCACATGGGGGGAGGGGAGAGATGAGAGATGCACATGGGGGGAGGGGAGAGATGAGAGATGCACATGGGGGGAGGGGAGAGATGAGAGATGCACGGGGGGGATGAGAGATGCACGGGGGGTGGATGAGAGATGCACGGGGGGTGGATGAGAGATGCACGGAGGGGGATGAGAGATGCACGGAGGGGGATGAGAGATGCACGGGGGGTGAGATGCACATGGGGGGGTTATGTTTACATAACTTTGTTGCCTTATGAAGGGCGGGGGGGGGCCCCAAAAAATTTCTTGCACAGGGGCCCACTACAGTCTGTGTCCGCCCCTGGGATGAAGTAAATGCAGCTGAACAGCAGCTGTCAGGACAGCTGCCCTGTCCTGCTGCAGGGCGTGATGGGGCCTCAGTGATGCGGCTCCTGGCACAGCACATTATTTGGGGCTCCTGGCATAGCTCCTGGCGGGGACCTGGTCTACACTATATGATAAGTATGCACTAATCTCCAAATCCCTCCATTACCCCGCCCCCATATGACCAAAGCCCCGCCCACCCCACCCCCTCCTTGCTGGGCCATGGAAAAATGATCTTGCTTCAAGCCGGTCCCTGGTGCAAAAAAGGTTGGGGACCACTGCTCCAAGTGATCATGAGCAAACTGTAGACGAGCCTTGACATGACGCTTTGAAAGTAAAGGTACCATACAGGCTCGTCTGGAACGGAGACCATTGCGGTGGAGTACGTTACTTATGGTATTGACTGAAACCAATGTCCCCACTGCCATGAGATCTTCCCGGAGCTCCTTCCTTGTTGTCCTTGGGTTAGCCTTGACTCTTCGGACAAGCCTGGCCTCGGCACGGGAGGACACTTTCAAAGGCTGTCCAGGCCGTGGAAGGCTAACAGTAGTTCCATAAGCCTTCCACTTACGGATGATGCTCCCAACAGTGGAGACAGGTAGGCCCAACTCCTTGGAAAGGGTTTTGTACCCCTTGCCAGCCTTGTGACCCTCCACGATCTTGTCTCTGATGGCCTTGGAATGCTCCTTTGTCTTTCCCATGTTGACCATGTCTGAGTGCTGTTCACAAGTTTGGGGAGGGTCTTAAATAGTCAGAAAAGGCTGGCAAAAGAGATCTTTAATCCACACATGTGAAGCTCATTATTCTTGGTGCCTGAACTACTTCTTAATACTTTAGGGGGACCAAACAGAATTCTTGTGGTTTGAGGGGTTGAATAATAAATGACACTCTGAATTAACTTTTAACGTTTTTAAAAAAAAAAAAAAAAAAAAAAATTGCTGCAGTGCATTTCCCACTTCCAGGCTGATCTACAGTACAAATGTCACAATGCCAAGTTAATTCCGCATGTGTCAACCAGCTAAATCTGCAGGGGGTTGAATACTACTTGTAGGCACTGTATACATGCACATATATCTATAATATAACTCTGGATGCATCCTTCTGTCCGAAGCCGGTATAAGCTGCGCCTGCACAGAGTGGCCGGAGCGAGAAGGTCACATCCAGCGTTAATACACCGGTGGTCCAGTGCCTCGAGGTAACAGGGAGGAGGACGAGGCTGGAGGAGGAGTGATGCACCGTAGTCAGCGCCTGTGCAATCGCGATCTCAGGAGAAATTTTATTGAAGACAATTTCGCACACAGTGTCTTCAAGAAAATGGCGCCGGACAGCACGGTATGTGCACGCGCTGACTCAGGCACAATTTTATTTAAATATTTAACGCAGACGACGCGCTGCAGGGGAGCGGGGGAAAGGTGAGTAGGAGTGGTTTTTTTTGTATATATGTGTGTATTGAACAACAGCGCAGGCAGGATGGGGGGAAAATATCAGGATGGGGGAGCATATAATAGGATGGAGGACCAGGATGGAGGACCAGGATGGGGAAGCATATAACAGGATGGGGGGAAAATATAATAGGATTGGTGACCAGGCTGAAAGAGCATATAATAGGATAGGGGACCAGGCTGGGGGAGCATATAATAGGATGGGGGACCAGGCTGGGGGAGCATATAATAGGATGGGGGACCAGGCTGGGGGAGCATATACCAGGGTGGGGTAGCATATACCAGGCTGGGAGAGCATATAATAGGATGGGGGACCAGCCTGGGGGAGCATATACCAGGCTGGGGGAGCATATACCAGGCTGGGGGAGCATATACAAAACTGGGGGACCATATACAAGGATGGGGGAGCATATACAACGATGGGGGGGCTAGCTATTGAAACCATTCTATGCCCGGTTGGCGAGCATTTTTATTGTTACATTTTTGTGCTATGTTAAAGGGAACCTGTCACCAGAAATAGCACTATTAACCAGGAGATATGGGGTTATTCTGCAGATTAACAGCATTATTATGCGGCCCGGTGTCTGCACGCAGCCGAATGCAGTGGGAAGAAAATTAACTTTATTCTTCCCGCCAGCATTCGGCTTTATTCACGGGGGCGGGAGCGCCGCGGGTTCAGTCATTGATCTGAGAATACAGAGCGGCTGCTGTAAGCTCGCCCCCAGCGCTGACTAACCCTGCCTCTATATTGGGCAGGCTGTCAGTCAGGGCCAGGGGCGTGGTTACAGCGGCCGCTCTGTTTTCTCAGAGCATTGACTGAACCCACGTCTCCCCCGCCCCTATGACTGAAGCCGAATGCTGGCAGGAAGAATAAAGTTCATTTTCTCCCAGTTGCATTCAGCTGCATGTGGGCGCCGGGCTTAATAATAACGCTATTAACCTACATACTAAGCCAAAATCTGCAGGTTAATAGCGTTATTTCTGGTGACAAGTTCCCTTTAATTTTGTAGTACAATACACTGTATTTATACACTGCTCAAAAAATAAAGGAAACACTCAAATAACACATCCTAGATCTGAATGAATTAAATATTCTCATTGAATACTTTGTTCTGTACAAAGTTGAATGTGCTGACAACAAAATCACACAAAAATCATCAATGGAAATCAAATTTATTAACCAATGGAGGCCTGAATTTGGAGTCACCCTCAAAATTCAAGTGGAAAACACACTACAAGCTGATCCAACTTTGATTAATGTCCTTAAAACAAGTCAAAATGAGGCTCAGTATTGTGTGTGCCCTCCACATGCCTGTATGACCTCCCTACAACGCCTGGGCATGCTCCTGATGAGGTTGTGGATGGTCTCCTGTGGGATCTCCTCCCAGACCTGAACTAAAGCATCCACCAACTCCTGGACAGTCTGTGGTGCAACGTGACGTTGGTGGATGGAGCGAGATATGATGTCCCAGATGTGCTCAATCGGATTCAGGTCTGGGGAACGGGCGGGCCAGTCCATAGCTTCAATGCCTTCATCTTGCAAGAACTGCTGACACACTCCAGCCACATGAGGTCTGGCATTGTCCTGCATTAGGAGGAACCCAGGGCCAACCGCACCAGCATATGGTCTCACAAGGGGTCTGAGGATCTCATCTCGGTACCTAATGGCAGTCATGGCGAGCACATGGAGGGCTGTGCGGCCCTCCAAAGAAATGCCACCCCACACCATTACTGACCCACTGCCAAACCGGTCATGCTGAAGGATATTGCAGGCAGCAGATCGCTCTCAACGGCGTCTCCAGACTCTGTCATGTCTGTCACATGTGCTCAATGTGAACCTGCTTTCATCTGTGAAGAGCACAGGGCACCAGTGGCGACTTTGCCAAACCTGGTGTTATGTGGCAAATGCCAAGAGTCCTGCACGGTGTTGGGCTGTGAGCAGAACTCCCATCTGTGGATGTCGGGCCCTCATACCACCCTCATGGATTTGGTTTCTAACTGTTTGTGCAGACACATGCACATTTGTGGCCTGCTGGAGGTCATTTTGCAGGGCTCAGGCAGTGCTTCTCCTGTTCCTCCTTGCACAAAGGAGGAGGTAACGGTTCTGCTGCTGGGTTGTTGCCCTCCTATGGCTCCCTCCACATCTCCTGGTATCTGCTCCATGCTCTGGACACTGAGCTGACAGACACAACTACCCTTCTGATGTGCCATCCTGGAAGGACTGCACTACCTGAGCAACTTCTGTGGGTTGTACTGTAGACACCGCCTCATGCTACTGTCCCTCTAGGTGTGAGAGCAATGGCAAAATGAAAAAGTGACCAAAACAACAGCCAAAAAGGATAAGAACAGAGAAATGGTCTGTGGTCACCACCTGCAGAACCACTCCTTTATAGGGGGTATCTTGCTAATTGTCTACCATTTCTACCAGTTGTCTGTTCCATTTACACAACAGCAGGAGAAATTGATTCACAATCAGTGTTGCTTCATAACTGGACAGGTAGATTTCACAGATGTGTTATTGACTTGGAGTTACATTGTGTTGTTTAAGTGTTCCCTTTATTTTTTTGAGCAGTGTATATACATGAGCACATACTCACATCGTTGTGTAATGATTTCATGGCTGTGTATTAATTTTTTGGGGAATTGCTCATTTATATAATGCAGTAAACATAAAAAATTGTGCATAATTGTTTTAAAAGATTTAATATTTTTGTATTTTCATAGGGTCAACAAATTGCTTTGTTTTTTTGCAAATGATAAATTCACTTGAATTCAGTTTGTTTTCATTTTTTATAACATAAAAATGTAGCCTCAATTCATCAAACAGTTTTGCCAGAATTTGACTCTTATCGTATTTACAGTCCCTCCTAGATCCACCAAATGGACGAAGCATTTCAATGTGAAATGCGCGTCCGGTGTGGTGGCTCCCTGGATATCATATATTCTAAGGTAATTACTTCATGGACATGGGAATAATTCGGTCTTCTATGTAGACATGCATACTTGTACCAGAATGGTGCGGTGTTTAACAAGGTTCTATTTTAAAACCTCCTATTAGGTATTAATGTGATTGGCATATCCTTGCCTTACATATCATTTCCTTTATATTATAATCAATTGTGGATATTGTTCCTTGTTTCACAGCACCATATGATACGTCTATACATATTGATGAAGACACACATACATGTGTGCCTATATTGCAGTTTTCTTTTGTAACTTCAAATAATACAGCTGATAATTATTGGTGATATTACGTATAGACTGGTTTTCCCAGTTGGACATGCATATGTGTATGGTGACTAGTGATGAGCGAGCGTGCTCAGTACTGCTCGGTACTCGCCCGAGCATCTCACTGCTCGAGATGCTCAGCGAGTAATTCCGGGATGCTCGGGCGGGAGCTCAGGTCCCCACCCCGCATGTTTGGTGCGCTTTAGACAGCCAATTAACATGCAGGGATTGCCTGATACTCACTGTAATGCCGTAGCCATGTTGGTTGTGGCATTAGTGATTGGCTGGCCGCATATCGTCATTGGGTCTATATAAAACCTGGTGACCCTATGCTCATCACAGTATACCAAGGAAACAGGCAGAGTAGGGAGAGGTGCTGCTAAGTGATGGACAGAATTGGCGATTTAATAGTTAGGTATAGGTATTCCACAGCAAGATATATATTCATCTGAACTAACAGTCCTTCTGAGGACTAATCCAGCTGCATATATTACTGGTGATAGCAGGAGTTAGGCAGGCAGAGTTTGCGGACACTGTATACAGCACAATAGGGTCCATTGCACGTTCTGTCTGCTGCTGCTGTTACAGATATCCATAGCCCTAGATATCAGGACTAATTTTTTTTGCTCTTAATCCTGATTATGTTAGAACCCTCCTGTTTGTTTTTTCTATCTTGTGTTTTGCGGTCATGTGACCACCTGCCTTTATATTCCAGCTCCGCCCTTCTGGCTATGCTGGACTTCAGTGTTTGACTGTTTTTCTAGTCAGGTGCTTCGGTGCCTATCTCTGTCAGTTCGCTTGGTCCTTCTGGGACCTCTAGTACCTTTTTGTCTGTTAGTCTTTTTGTGTTCCGCAACTACTTCTCTGTTTAGGAGGTGTCCCATTTTTGTTCCAGCCCTTAGTTCTTTTAGGGACCCCTCCCCTTATGCTATAGGTCTTCGTTCAGACTAGCTGAGGACTAAGGCGGGTCTGTTCTCTAGGAACAGGCAGCCTGCTACATCGTAGGGATTCAGCTTAGTCTTACTGTAGGGACAGCTTTTCCAATATCTTTCCTTAGTACATGTTGCAGATCATAACAGATTATTTGCTTAAAAAGCAATACAGTACACCATTTTACTGCTCCATTTGCTTTTTAGCAGAATACAGCCAGATTTTTTTTATTTTATTCGCATTGCTGTATTATGGAAGCAGAGAAACTTTTCCATCATCAGACGTGATCCCATATTACTGCGGTAATAATACAGACAATTTATGGAGTGTGCCAAATATTACACTCCATTTAAAGTCAGCCAGCTGTGTTTTGTTGACCCTATTCACACTTGGTTGCTGACCAATACTATACTACAAGGCCACTGACTAAAACGTGGTCGTCACATGTGATCCAATATTACTGCAGTAATAATTCAGACATTTTGTGAAGCGTGCCAAATATTACCCTCCATTTAAAGTCTGCCACTTGTGTGTTGTTCAACCTATTCACACTTGGTCACTGACCAATGCCACATCTATAAGGCCACTTCCTAAAACCGTGGTCATCAGACGTGATCCCATATTACTGCGGTAATAATCGTGACTAGTGTTGAGCATTCCGATACTGTAATATCGGGTATCGGCCGATATTCGCGGTATCGGAATTCCGATACTTAATTCCGATACTTTTACAATATCGGATACCGGAATCGGAAGTTCCCATAATGCCTGCGCTCTGCAGTGTCTGTGAAGGATGACAAGTTGGATGGCAGCGCGATCCAGCCTGTCATCAGAATGCCATCCCAGCGGGGGAGAATTCTCCTGATTGTTTAAAAGCCGGCGGGCGGTATAAAGCCGCCGGCTTTTAAACAATCACACAGCCCCATACTGCTTCCCCGCAGCCTCCCACCCCGATCCTCCGCTCCCCTCGCCACCTCCCATCCCGATCGTAAGTTAGGACCGGGCGGGGAGCGCAGCTCCAAGGAGCGGGGAGTGAAGGACCCGGGCGGGGAAGCCGGCAGTGAAAAGACTTCACCGCCGGCTTTCCCGTTCTGTGCTGCGCTTTCCCGCCGGTTATTTCAAATGAACAGCTGAGGTATCAGGTGATGCCGATCAGCTGTTCATTTGAAGTCGCCGCGTTGCCCTCAGAGGGTTCATGTGTGTTCATGCTTGACTGCATGAACTCACATGAACTTTCCCACGGCCGCACAGGTCAGCCTCACCTCCCAGACCCGTCATGATTAGTGTGTGTGCTGGGTGTGTGCGCGATGTTTGTGCGGGTGTGCGCGGTGTCTGTGCGATGTGTGCGGTGTGTGTGCGTGCAGGCAGACATAGGCCGATGTGACACTACTACTCCCATCGGCCTATGTCTGTCCCCCGTCCACTCCTGCCAGCAGGATCAGCTCGATGGGAGCAGTAGTTCCCATCAGACTGATCCTGCTATTTAAATTGCCCTACTGTGTCCCCAATAAATGTTAAATACATGTCATTGGTGGCCAGTGGTTACCTAAAAGAAATTAGTTCATACATTACCTGTCCCCGCCGATCGCCACCTAAAATAAAGTAAAAAATAAAAAACTACACCTATACTCACCAAGACACCTAATTCCCCGAAGCCATCGATCTCCTGTAATAAAATATAAAATAATAAACCACAACCTTATCCTTACCCCTCCGTAGCAGTCCACGAGTGTCCCACGAAGATCTCCAGTTCAGAGCAGCCACATAGAATGTGACCGCTCTGAACCGCTGCTGCCGCTAGAATGACGGGGCCGTAAGGGTTCACCGGAGTTCAGGCAGCGCTGCTCCGGTTAGCTCCTTTACGGCCCTGCTGTATCGTGAGAAATTCCCACGGTACAGCAGTGCCGTAAAGGAGGTCTCCGGAGCTGCGCTGCCTGAATGCACTCCGGTGACCTCAGTCAGTGGCTCCCGCTGCCGGGAGCGGACGTGTTCCCGGCAGCGTGAGCTTACAGCAGCCATGCACAGCTGTCACCATCTCCAGATGTGACAGCTGTGCATGGGAGATCAGCGCAGGAACGTGGACAGGTAACTATTATTTTTAGTAAACTAAGAATTAAATAAAATTGTGTGTTTTATTTCAAATAAATTATTTTTTTCTGGGTGTAGTGTGTTTTTTCTTTTTAACACTTTGTAGGTTAGTAATGGGGGTGTCTTATAGACGCCCATCATTACTAACCTGGGCTTCCTGGCAGCTGGCGCTGACATGAACCCCACCACTATTACCCCCTGCCACCGCACCAGGGCAGCGTGGAAGAGCGAGGCTAAGTGCCAGAGTTGGCGCATCCTATGGATGCGCCATTTCTGGGGCGGCTGACGACTGGTGTTTCTAGCCTGGGAGGGGGCCAATATTCATGGCACCCTTCCTGGGCTATTAATATCAGCCCCCAGCTGTCTGCCTAGCCTTTGCTAGCTATTAAAATAGGGGGGACCCCACGTCATTTTTTTTGGGGGGGTCCCCCATTTTAATAGCTAGTAAAGGCTAGGTATTCAGCTGGGGGCTGATATTAGTAGCCTGGGAAGCTCCGTGGGTTTTACCCCCTTCCCAGGCTTCAAACATCTGCCCCAGCCGTCTGCTTAACCTCCGCTAGAGCCTAAAATTATGGGGGATCCCACGCCATTTTTTTTTTAAATAAATCCATTATTTTATGCCGCATGCCTGCGCTTCTCAGTGTCTGCGGGATGACAGGCTGGATGGCAGCGTTCTGCTGCGGTCCAGCCTGTCATCTCGATGTAGCAGAGCTGAAGCTGTCCTGGGAACCATGGAAAGGTAAGGATGAGGTTGCTTTATTATTTTACTTTTATTGCAGGAGATCGTTGGCTTCAGCTGGAATGGGCGTGACTGTAAGTATGGTTTAATTTAGAACAATAAAGAATTGTGTCTTTATTTCAATTAAAGGACTTTTTTCTGGGTGTTTGTGTTTTTTTTAAATACTTTACTAGAAATTCATGGTGGTCATGTCTAATATTGGCGTGACCCCATGAATTTCGGGCTTAGGGCCAGCTGATAATGCCAAGCTGGCCTTAACCCCTTTATTACCCAGTGAGCCACCGCACCAGGGCCCTGGATGAGTTGGGTACAGCGCCAGAAGATGGCGCTTCTATGAACGCGCCATTTTCCGGGGCGGCTGCGGACTGCAATTTGCAGCGGGTGGGGCCCAGAAAGCTTGGGCCTCCCTGCGCTGCGGATTCCAGCCCCCAGCTGCCTTGTTGTACCTGGCTGGACACAAAAATAGGGCGAAGCCCCACGTATTTTTTTTTTTAATTATTTCATGAAATTCATGGAATAATTAAGAAAAAAAGGGCTTCCCTATATTGTTGTGTCCGGCTAGGTACAAATAGGCAGCTGGTGGTTGGGGGCAGCCCGTTCCTGCCTGCTGTACCTGACTGGACACAAATATAGGGCGAAGCCCCACATAATTTTTTTTTAATTATTTCATGAATTTCCTGAAATAATTAAAAAAAAATTGACGTGGGGCTTTGCACTATATTTGGGTCCAGCCAGGTACAGCAGGCAGGAACGGGCTGCCCCCAACCACCAGCTGCCTATTTGTACCTGGTTGGACACAACAATATAGGGAAGCCCTTTTTTTCTTAATTATTCCATGAATTTCATGAAATAATTAAAAAAAAAAAAACGTGGAGCTTCTCCCTATTTTTGTGTCCAGCCAGGTACAACTAGGCAGCTGGGGGATGGAATCTGCAGCGCAGGGAGGCCCAAGCTTTCTGCCCCCCGCTGAAAATTGCAGTCCGCAGCCGCCCCGGAAAATGGCGCGTTCATAGAAGCTGGATGCTGTACCTGGCTGGCATACAAAAATATGGCGAAGCCCACGTCAAAAGTTTTGGGAAAAATTAATTAAAAAATAAATAATAATTTAGGGACTGCATCTTTATTAACTCCTCAAATGTCATTTAGTGTTAAAATAAAGGATTTATTTAAAAAAAAATTGACGTGGGGCTTCGCCCTATATTTGTGTCCAGCCAGGTACAGCAGGCAGGAACAGGCTGCCCCCAACCACCAGCTGCCTATTTGTACCTGGCCGGACACAACAATATAGGGAAGCCCTTTTTTTAAAAAAATTATTTCATGAAATAATTAAAAAAAAATTGACGTGGGGCTTCGCACTATATTTGTGTCCAGCCAGGTACAGCAGGCAGGAATGGGCTGCCCCCAACCACCAGCTGCCTATTTGTACCTGGTTGGACACAACAATATAGGGAAGCCCTTTTTTTCTTAATTATTCCATGAATTTCATGAAATAATTTAAAAAAAAAATGCGTGGGGCTTCGCCCTATTTTTGTGCCCAGCCAGATACAACTAGGCAGCTGGGGGCTGGAATCCGCAGCGCAGGGAGACCCAAGCTTTCTGGGCCACCCCCGCTGCAAATTGCAGTCCGCAGCCGCCCCAGAAAATGGCGCGTTCATAGAAGCGCCATCTTCTGGCGCTGTACCCAACTCATCCAGGGCCCTGGTGCGGTGGCTCACTGGGTAATAAAGGGGTTAAGGCCAGCTTGGCATTATCAGCTGGCCCTAAGCCCGAAATTCATGGGGTCACGCCAATATTAGACATGACCACCATGAATTTCTAGTAAAGTATTTAAAAAAACACAACACCCAGAAAAAAGTCCTTTAATTGAAATAAACACACAATTCTTTATTGTTCTAAATTAAACCATACTTACCATCACGCCCATTCCAGCTGAAGCCAACGATCTCCTGCAATAAAAGTAAAATAATAAAGCAACATCATCCTTACCTTTCCATGGCTCCCACGACAGCTTCAGCTCTGCTACATCGAGATGACAGGCTGGACCGCAGCAGAACGCTGCCATCCATCCTGTCATCCCGCAGACACTGAGAAGCGCAGGCATACTTCCACTCCTCAGTGTCTGGCTGTGACGGCATCCAGATGAGCCGTGGTCATGTCCAATGAACTCAGCTCACCTCATGTACGTCACTGACAGCGTGGGAAAATTCTCCTGCACTCAGCACTTCAGCGTGAGAATTTTCCCACGCTGTCAGTGACGTGCATGAGGTGAGCCGAGTTCATTGGACATGAACTCGGCTCATCTTTATGCCGTCACAGCGAGGCACTGAGGAGCGCAAGCATGCCTGCGCTTCTCAGTGTCTGCGGGATGACAGGCTGGATGGCAGCGTTCTGCTGCGGTCCAGCCTGTCATCTCGATGTAGCAGAGCTGAAGCTGTCGTGGGAACCATGGAAAGGTAAGGATGAGGTTGCTTTATTATTTTACTTTTATTGCAGGAGATCGTTGGCTTCAGCTGGAATGGGCGTGATGGTAAGTATGGTTTAATTTAGAACAATAAAGAATTGTGTCTTTATTTCAATTAAAGGACTTTATTCTGGGTGTTTGTGTTTTCTTTTAACTTTGACTATGGGGTTAGTAATGGGGGTGTCTTATAGACGCCTCTCCATTACTAACCTGGGCTTGATGTCAGCTGGCATTATAAGCTGACATCAACCCCAACCCTATTACCCCCTGCCACCGCACCAGGGCAGCGTGGAAGAGCGAGGCTAAGTGCCAGAATTGGCGCATCCTATGGATGCGCCATTTCTGGGGCGGCTGACGGCTGGTGTTTCTAGCCTGGGAGGGGGCCAATATTCATGGCACCCTTCCTGGGCTATTAATATCAGCCCCCAGCTGTCTGCCTAGCCTGTGCTAGCTATTAAATTAGGGGGGACCCCACGTTATTTTTTTTGGGGGGTTCCCCCATTTTAATAGCTAGTAAAGGCTAGGTATTCAGCTGGGGGCTGATATTAGTAGCCTGGGAAGCTCCGTGGGTATTACCCCCTTCCCAGGCTTCAAATATTTGCCCCAGCTGTCTGCTTAACCTCCGCTAGAGCCTAAAATTAAGGGGAACCCCACGCCAATTTTTTTTTAAATAAATCCTTTATTTTAACACTAAATGACAAGTACAGTAATCAACACTATCACTGTACTTCATATATATGTGACTGACATGTTTCTATCTATCTAATCTATGTGTGATTCTCTATTCTTTCTATTCTAAATTGTCGGGTACAGATGCTGAATTGCCGGCCGGCTTTCTTAAAGAGACGGTGCATGAAAACACTATTATTTTTTTAAATAAATCCTTTACACTAAATGACAAGTACAGTAAGCAACACTGTCACTGTACTTCTTATATATGTGGCTGACATGTTTCTATCTATCTAATCTATGTGTGAAGCTCTATTCTGTCTGTTATAAATTGTCGGGTACCGCTGCTGAATTGCCGGCCGGCTTTTTTAAAGAGACGGTGCACGAAAACACTAATATTTTTTTTAATAAATCCTTTACACTAAATGACAAGTACAGTAAGCAACACTGTCACTGTACTTCATATATATGTGACTGACATGTTTCTATCTATCTAATCTATGTGTGATGCTCTATTCTTTCTGTTGTAAATTGTCGGGTACCGGTGAATGCCGCTGATGAATTGCCGGCTTTTCATGTCATTCTACATTATTCTTAGTTGTTTTACTTCATGTAGAATTAACCTACAAGGAAAGAAAGGGTTTATTTTCATTCCGATATTTGTGTCCCATTGACTTGCATTGGTTTCCGGTATCGGAATCGGCGATATCCGATACTTTTTGGGTATCGGCCCGATCCAATCCGATACGATATTTCCTGATATCGGAAGGTATCGCTCAACACTAATCGTGACATTTTTTAGAGCAGGCCAAATATTTCACTCTATTTAAAATGGGCAAGGCGCTTGGCAAGGGACGGTGAAGTGGACGTGATGATGATGGTTCACACAGAGGCCGAGGCCGTGGGCAAGATGAAACTGTGCCTGCTGAGGGAGGCAACAACAAACACTCACATCAAGTCGAACTACCTTCCTGTCCCAATTACTAGGAGGCCGCGGGACACCACTCTTGAAGCCAGAGCAGTGTGAAAAGGTTGTTGGTTGGATAGCAGATAATGCTTCCAGTCAGTTTGGCACCACCAACACCACCCTGTTTTCCACACGGTCAAGTCTCAGTAGCCATGAGTCTGGACCACATATTCCTCACCCTGATCATCCTTCCTCCCACCATGCCAAGTGCCCGGAGACAACTGATCCCACACTTGGACACTCCGAAGAGCTGTTCACTTTTCCATTTATAGCTTCGGGCCTCTCGCCCGGCCCGCTTCAAGTGGGGCAAGCGGAAATCGCATGTAGCGATGCCCAAATATTTGAGCAGCCACGGTCACATGAAGGCAATGGTGGGAAACTCTCACAAGAGGTGGATGATGATGATGATAAGACACAATTGCTACCAAGTCATGAGGAGGCCCAGGGTGCGTACGTGGAAAACAAGGTGGTGGACGATGAATTCAATGACCAAACCTGGCAAGGTGACATGCATATCGAGGACAGCAGCACAGAGGGGGAGGGAGGCATAGCAACACAACAGGCAGAAACAAGCATTGGGGTGGGCACAGACACAAGGCGGACAACTGTTTCCCAGAAAACCAACACGAGGGAAGTTGCCAGTCCAACTGTTAGGTTTTCCAGAGTCTGGCTCTTTTTTTAAAGACTGTCTAGATAACCCCAAAAAGGCCATTTGCATGCTCTGCCATGCCAGCATCAGCAGGGGCAGCAAGATTACCAGCCTGACCACCACCAGCATGCTCAGGCACATGACAGCAAAGTACCCGACTAGTTGGGCTGAACGCCAGGGTCCAGAAACAGTGTCTGCGGGTGACACCACTGCCTGTTCCACTGTTGGGCGTGCACGCCAATCCCCTGTCCATGGTGCAGGTGAAGATACCCCCCACCCTGCACCTGCCATTGCACACTCGCAAGTACTACCATCAGCATCCACTCCCTTGTCCGAGCACAGCGTTCAGTTGTCCCTACCCCAGTCCTTTGAATGCAAGCGCAAATATGCAGCCAACGCCCCTGAGGCCACACTATTAAACTCCCACATTTCTCGAATGCTTGCACTTGAAATGTTGCCTTTTAGGCTCATGGAGACGGTATCTTTCTGCAACCTGATGGCGGCAGCCGTCCCTTGGTATTCGGTCCCCAGCCGCAACTATTTCTCCCGCCGTGCTGTCCCCGCCTTACACAAGGACGTGTCCCAGAACATTACTCATGCCCTAACCAATGCAGTTACTGGGAAAGTCCACCTAACCACGGACACATGAACAACTGCTTGTGGCCAGTGATGGTACATCTCGTTGGCGGCACACTGTGTTAATATAGTGGAAGCCGGGACCCAGTCGGACCTTGGGACGGAACACGTCCTCCCGAAGCCGAGGATTGCGGGCCCTGGGTCAATCAGGGTTGCCCTCACATTCTACAGCTCCTGCATCTCCTCCTCAGCCTCAATCTCTGAAATGACCACATCAGTCGGAAGCTGGAAGCACTGCAGCACTGCCTCGGCCAAGCGGCAACAGGTACTGCTAAAGCTAATATGCTTAGGTGAAAAACCGCACACTGCTGCGGAGTTGTTGACAGCTGTAAAAGAGCAGGCAGATCTGTGGCTGTCACGCTGAACCTACAGCCAGGCATGGTCGTATGTGACAATGGCCGGAACCTTGTGGCAGCTCTGAAGTTAGGCGAGCACATGTACCATGCCTGGCCTATGTGCTCAAACTAGTGGTTCAGCGGTTTCTCTAACTTATCCGGATCTGCCTGAGCTGCTTGTCAAAGTATGCCGCCTGTGTGCCCATTTTCGAAAGTCACCTACAGCTTCCGCCTCCCTCACCGTGCTTCAGCAGTGTTTGCAGCTTCCAGCTCACTGACTGTTGTGCGATGTCACCACGCGTTGGAACTCAACGTTGCAGATGTTGGGAAGGATTTGCAAGCAGCAGAGGGCAGTTGTTGAGAACCAGCTTCAACACGCCCCTTCTTATTCAGGTCAGCCTTCCCAAATAAGAGCTGATGAGTGGGCATGGATGTCAGACATCTGTGCTGTCCTCCAAAACTTTGAGGACTCCACCAAGATGGTGAGCGGCGATGACACCATAATTAGCATCACCATCCCGCTTCTCTGTCTACTGAAACTCTCGCTGCTCACAATTAAAGAGGGTGCATTGCAGGTGCAGCATGAGGAGATGGAGCAAGGAACCATACACGGCGATGCTACACAGCCCAGCCTCATCTCATCCCAACGTGGATTGGATGATAATGGGGAGGAGGAGGAGGAACAGGAGCTGTTTTCCCGTGCTATAGAAGGTACTACCCACACAACTGTCATACTGTCTGTTCAGCTTGGATGGCCTGAGGAAAGGGAGAATGAGGAGGAGAGCAAGGACAATTGTCTTCTTGGTCAGGACAGGGAAGACTTGGCTGTTACTAGTCTGGCACACATGGCTGACTTTATGTTCCTCTGTTTTTCCCGTGACCCTCGTGTTGTACACATTTTGGCTGACTGTAATTACTGATTGGTCACACTTTTAGACCCACGCTACAAGGAGAACTTTCTATCTCTCCTTCCTGCGGCGGAGAGGTCTAGTAAAATGTTTCAGTACCAGAAGGCCCTTGTTGAGGAATTATTAAAAAAATTCCTATCTGAAAATGCTGGCAGCAGAGGTCACAGTTCCTTGGACAACCAAGAAGTACAGGCAAAGGAGACACAAATACGATGCAACAGAGGCAGGGGAACAGTGTCAAAGGTGTGGGACAGTTTTCTCAGACCCTGGGCATTACCAGTATAGGAGACCCACTCCTTAACAATGGTAACAATTTTTTTAATGAGGACTTCCTCTACGTCTCTTCAAAGGGATATTGGAGTGCATCAATTTTTTTGGCAGCCCTTGCAGTCACTGCATGGGCATTACCACTGTAAGAGACCCAGTCCTTTATAATGGGAATATATTTTTTTACTGAGGCCCTCCTCTATGTCTCTTCAAAGGGGTATTGGGGTTTTTCCAAATTTTGGGCAGCCTTTGCAGTCACAGCATACGCAATAACAGTATAGGAGACCTGCTCCTTTTATAATGGGAACATTGTTTTTACTGAGGCCCTCCTCTACGTCTCTTCAAAGGGGTATTGGGGTTTTTCCAAATTTTGGGCAGCCCTTCAAGTCACTGCATACGCAATAGCAGTAGAGGAGACCCACTCCTTTATAATGGGAACACTTTTTTTTACTGAGACCCTCCTCCCTCCCCTATAACTGGATAGCAGAACCACTGCTTTCTAGGATCCTGTCGTTACTGAGGCCCACAACTATGTGTCTTTAAATTGGTATTGGGGTTTTTCCCAAATTTTGGCAGCCCTTGCAGTCATTGCATGGGCATTACCACTATATTAGACCCACTCCTTTATAATGGGAACATTTTTTTTTACTGAGACCCTCCTCTATGTCTCTTCAAAGGGGTATTGGGGTTTTTCCAAATTTTGGGCAGCCCTTGCAGTCACTGCATACGCAATAACAGTATAGGAGACCCGCTCCTTTTATAATGGGAATATTTTTTTACTAAGGCCTTCCTCTATGTCTCTTCCAAGGGGTATTGGAGTTTTTCCAAATTTTGGGCAGTCCTTCCAGTCACTGCATGCGCAATAACAGTATAGGAGACCCGGTCCATTATAATGGGAACAACAAAGCATAGCTGGCTGATTGCCCTCTAACAATAGTGAGGGGCAACTGCTGGCCATTTAACAATAGTAAGAGCCGCCTGATGGCCCTGTAAAAATAGGCTTTGTAACTTTCAGAGTCCCTCCTTCATAAATGAATCAGGATGTGTCTGATCATGTCTCAGACACCACATGGCCAGATAAGGTAGTAAAATGTTAAAATGACATTTACTGGTCAATGTATTTGTCACTGTTGAAAGCAATGCAAAAGTGCAAAACCGCATCAAAAACGCTATGTGTGAACATAGCCCAAGGTGTGGAGGAGAATTTTTTTGGGAGGGTTATTTATTTTGCCTTATATGCAAGTCATTACCCTTGAAAGAATGTTCCTTAACATTTTTTCCAGGAAAATCCAATTTTGTTTTGTTTTTGTATGTGAGTCCGTAAAAGTGGCATAATACTCTGACAACATTGTTCACAGCAGTGACCTGAGAGTCAGAGATGCTTCCAGGGGTCTTCCCCATGCTGTTCCCATATAATTTGAGCACTGTTTCCATCGATTTGGCCAATTTATAGTCCCCCCTCCAGACTTCCGGGAGCAGGGGAACGCCGGAAAAATGCTCGAGTTTCCATTTGACTTTCATTGGGCTCGTTACTCGGGTCGAGCACCCAAGCATTACGATTTGCAACAAGCACTAATGTTGACTAATAGGGTTATGCTTATATTATAATATTGTTAGGGCTATACCTTTGACTGACTACTTAATTTTTACCTATTTCTAAATAAGCATTTATTCATCTTGGTATTGTGTTCCCTGTTGCACCATCTCATGTGTGATTGAGTTATATACAGGTGCATCTCACTGAATTAGAATATCATCAAAAAGTTAATTCATTTCAGTTCTTCAATACAAAAAGTGAAACTCATATATTATATAGAGTCATTACAAACAGAGTGATCTATTTCAAGTGTTTATTTCTGTTAATGTTGATGATTATGGCTTACAGCCAATGAAAACACAAAAGTCATTATCTCAGTAAATTAGAATACTTTATTATAACAGCTTGAAAAATGTTTTTAAAATCCGAAATGTTGGCCTACTGAAATGTATGTTCAGTAAATGCACTCAATACTTGGTCGGGGCTCCTTTTGCTTCAATTACTGTATCAATGCGGCGTGGCATGGCAGCGATCAGCCTGTGGCACTGTTGAGGTGTTATGGAAGCCCATGTTGCTTTGATAGCAGTCTTCATCTCATCTGCATTGTTGGGTCTGGTGTCTTTCACCTTCCTCTTAACAATACCCCATAGATTCTCTATTGGGTTAAGGTGAGGTGAGTTTGCTGGCCAATTAAGCACAGTGATACTGTTGTTTTTAAACCAGGTATTGGTACTTTTGGCAGTGTGGACAGGTGCCAAGTCCTGCTGGAGAATGAAATTTCCATCTCCGAAAAACTTGTTGGCAGAGGGAAGCATGAAGTGCTCTAAAATTTCCTGGTAGACTGCTGCGCTTACTTTGGTCTTGATAAAACACAGTGGACCTACACCAGCAGATGAAATGGCTCCCCAAACCATCACTGATTGTGGAAACTTCACACTAGACCTCAAGCCGCTTGGATTGTGTGCCTCTCCACTCTTCCTCCAGACTCAGCGACCTTGATTTCCAATTGAAAATTTGAACTCTGGGACTTTGTGGAGTGTGTCAATGACTGCCTTCTGGACATCTGTCAAGTCAGCAGTCTTCCCCATGATTGTGGAGCCTACTGAAACAGACTAAGGGACCTTTTTAAAAGATTAGGGAGCCTTTGCATGTGTTTTTTGTTAATTATTTCAATTTACTGAGATAATGACTTTTGTGTTTTCATTGGCTGTAAGCCATAATCATCAACATTAACAGAAATAAACACTTGAAATAGATCACTCTGTTTGTAATGACTCTATATAATATTTTTGAAAAACTGAAATAAATTAACTTTTTGATGATATTCTAATTTAGAGAGATGCACCTGTACATCTATATGGATATGCATACACATAATATAACATAGACATATTAAAATATTAGTTTATTTTTTCCTCAGATGATATTGCAGATATTTTATGTTTATGTCATATTTTATCCATTTTTGGTCTAGATGTACTCACCAATTGCCTCATCTTTGGTTTTTCCTTTTTATACATACTGTATATGTTTATATTCTGGTTTTATTTGTTTGTTTAAATAAAGTTTTTGGTAATTTTACTTGGCCTTCATAGTCATTCTTTTTAGGTATTTGTATTCCATGTATAAGTCTATGGCCTAACTAATAGGATATATAATTTAGGTGTATCAGTAAAGAGATGATTAGAATGCTATTGCTGTATGGAGGTCCATGATTACTGTGTTCGCAGTAGTATCTATAAAGATGTTCTCAACAGGGTTGACTAGAATTGAGAGGCAACACAGAGATAAATTATGATCAATTAAAGTCTATTGTTCGGAAAAAACCCTCTGTGTGGGCATGTTTTTTTCCCTACATAACAGTAGTTTTTAAGTATTGTATTCTTTTGCAATTTTTGTATGCATTTATCTCAATGTTTCTTTTTTTCAATTGTGTGGTAGGATTTATACTCTTGTAGTTACAAAAGATGGTCCACTTTCAGTAAGATGGACCTCAAATGCTCTTACATAACTATGTCCAGCACCAGATCTCTGTCGGTGCTCTGGTTTTGGCTTCAGCTGTGATGTCACGTAAACATAACACATCACTGCCGCCAGGGCTGCCACCAGGAATTTCGGGGCCCCATACTGGCAAAATTTTCGGGCCCCCTTGAGACTTCGCCCATGCTCTACCCCAGCTCCGCCTCCATCCCTCGAACCTCTCACTGTCCCACCGCCCACTCTTGGAAAAACTCTACTTTCTGCACCACGCCTTCACCAATCAAACATTAACAGATCCCATCGAACACCATATCACATACATAGCCAGCAGCTTTTGTTTTGGCCAAAAGATTTTTTTTCAAGCCACCACAACAAGGAGAGTCTTCTGGCTGTAATCTATTAAACATTTTTTATAATACGCAATACTCCTTTAAGTATATTTTTATTTATGGCAATGTGTCACATACATTTTTTAAAATGACCAATAATACGACATACAAGGGACAAATACCACCACACTCTGACCATATCACAAATTAACACCACATAGTGACCGAATAATACCACATACAAGGGACAAATGCCGCTACACCATGACCAGACCACATATTACCACTAGTGATGAGCGAGCACTAAAATGCTCGGGTACTCATTGCTCGGTGTAGCATCGGCGTCTCTGCCCCCTGCCAGGCAGAGACGCCGTCCCTCTCACCGCCGGGATCCCTGCCCGGCGTCCTCCAGCGCTCCTCTTCCTGCTTCTGCCGGCGCGCGCAGCTTCTCGGGCACTGCGCGCGGCCCCTTAAAGAGGGAGGGAGCGTGTGCGCCGCCCTAAGGAGTCCCCGGCCAATTTCCGGAGGTCCTCCCATATATAAAGCACCTCCTTCAATATGGAGGTGCCCGAGCAATAGTTGATGCACAGTATACTTACCTCTGCTTCAGCCCTCAGGTCCCACTGCTAGCCTGACTACTAGTCCTGCCCACCAGCCTGACTATCAGTCCAGTCCGCCAGCCTGACTACTCTCCAGCCCGACAGTCTGTCTTCCATTCAGTCCGCCAGTCTGTCTATGGGCTTTGCCTGCCTGCTTACCTGGAAGCACCTGCCTGTTACCTGTCTGCCTACCTGGAGGCTCCTGCCCGTCACTTGCCGTGACCACCTGACAGCCTACCTAGAGGCTCCCGCCTGTCACTTGCCGTGACCACCTGTCTGCCTACCTGGAGGCTCCTGCCTGTCACTTGCTGTGACCACCTGACAGCCTACCTAGAGGCTCCCACCTGTCACTTGCTGTGACTACCTGTCTGCCTACCTGGAGGCTCCTGCCTGTCACTTGCCGTGACCACCTGACAGCCTACCTAGAGGCTCCTGCCTGTCACTTGCTGTGACCACCTGTCAGCCTACCTGGAGGCTCCTTCCCATCACTTGCCATGACCACCTGACAGCCTACCTAGAGGCTCCCGCCTGTCGCCTGCTGTCTCTGCCAGTTCATCTACCCAGATCTCTCGTCAGCCTGCCCGCTGTGCCCATCTGCAGTATCGGTCAGTCTCAGCCATCTGACCCATGGGAGTCACCTGCTCTCTTACAAGGTTGTCCCCAGAGTAGCACCTGGTCCTTCTGCTCGGTCCCTCCCTGGTCACGGAGTTGTTAGCCGCCGTATGACCTAGGTCGATCTGAGTTGATACTTAGTTACGCCCCTATGGGTCCCTCCTTGCACCACAGCACAGAGGTTCCACCATCCGGATCCGTAACACTCGGGTTGAGCAAATTGGAATACTCGGGTGCTTTGTCCGAGTAGCAAGCCCAATGTAAGTGTATGGGAAACTTGAGCATTTTTGCGGCGGCTCCCCCCGGCGGTCTGCAGAGGGCTTAAAAATTGCCTAAAACGATGGGAACAGTGCTCAAATGACATGGGAACAGCATGGGGAAGAGCCTCCTAAAAACAATGTTCCCATTATTAGCAAGTGGGTCTCCCATAGTGTTTGCCTATGCAGTGAAGCAACGTCTCCAATGCCCCTTGCAAGAGACGTAGATATGTTGATCTGGTACATATGGTGGTGATATGGTGGTGGAGGATGAGGATGCGGAGAAGGAGGAGGACAGAAGCAAATAGACAAAATCAAGAAGCGTATACCAATGTCTGGGTGTGAAGACAGAGGTGCATGGTGTTGTGGTAGCCCTACCAAGAAGAGCTAATTTGGATGGAGATAACAAATTATCTCTAAATCTGTCTGCCATTTTTGGTTCTAATTAGATAAATAGAATGAATACGATGCATCGGAGAAAAGGAAATAACACACAGCCAGTGTCTGAGTGTACAATTCTTGTCTGCCCTCAGAACTCAAGCAACAAGTATTGTATTACACCCCCAGAAGAAAGGGGATGGCTAAGGCTGTGTGCCCACTATGCGTTTTTGAAGCGTTTTTTTCCGCAGCGAAAACGCTTAAAAAACGCTTGGTAATATGTGCCCCATGGTCCCCAATGATAATCCGCATATGCTGTGCACATGCTGCGGAAATTTCCGCTGCGGATTATCATTGCGGAAAAATGCGCAGCATGTCCATTAATTTTGCGGACGCGCAGCGTAATTGCCACCATTGACTTGCATTGAAACGCATAATATCCGTGTCATTTGCACACATGGATATTATGCGTTTCTATGTGCGGATGGTACCCGGGTTTGGAGAAGATGAGACTCTCCTCAAGACCCAGGTACCATATTACCCATTAAAAAAAGAATTTCAAATAAAAAATAAAGATTATACTTACCTTCTGATGTCCTCCCGGTGTTTTCTCCGCTCCATCTGTTCTGCTGTATTGGTCGCGGTGTTGTGAAGGACCTGCCATGACGTCATTGAGTCATGTGACCTGACACATGACTCAATGACATCACCGCAGGTCCTTCACACCACCGCGAGCCGCCCAAGACACCGGACGGAGCGGGGAAAACACCGGGAGGACATCGGAAGGTAAGTATAAAATGTATTTTTTATTTTTTACCATTCTTATTCTTTTTTTTAAACTAACTTGGTCACACTACTATAAATCCATGCCAGTTGCATGGATTTATATAGTGTGAACAAGTTGTCAAGCACTTTTCCAAGTGATGCTAAAATCGCAGGGAAAAGCGCTTGATAACCCACATGCAGAAATGCATGCAAAAACGCTTGACAAACGCTTCTACCTGGCAGGAAAAATGCATGTAAAATCCGCATGCAGTTTTCCTGCCAGGGAGAAGCGGAAAAAATATGCAGCATTTCTGCATCGTGGGCACATAGCCTAACATTACCTAACAGAGAAAGTATTTTAATTGGAAATAACAGTCGTCCTTGAAAGCTAGGACTGTCCAATTAACTATACTTTAGAAATACAGATGAAAGTGTAGATTTAATTGTCTAAAATACTAATCAAAGCAAAGTGTAAATATTTACCACAAAAATGGGAATAGAGTTAGACCTCCCCAAAAAAAGACACTGTATTTGAGTTTATGTTACTCTGCTATCATTCGGTGGTGTTGAGAAGTCTGGCCCAATCCAGCCCTTGTTCATTTTTATAAGAGTCAGCCTGTCAGCATTTTCAGTTGACAGGTGAATGCGCCTATCGGTTATAATTCCACCGGCGACACTAAAAACCCGCTCTGACAAAATGCTAACGGTAGGGCAGGCCAGGACCTCCAAGGCGTAGAGAGCCAGTTCACGTGTCCAGCTTGGATACCCAATAATTACAAGGCACAAAGGAATCACGAAGGATGTTGGTACGGTCGGCAAGGTACTTCCGAAACTTTGCACTTCTTGTGAGAGTGCCCCCCGCCTCAGGGCCTCCGCGATGGGAGGGTCTGAGAAAACTCTCCCAGAACTTTGACAGTGTTCCCCTGCCTCTGCTGGATTGCATTTGTGTCTCTCTTGCCTGTACTCCTTGGTTGTCCAACGAACTGTAACCTCTGCCACCAGCGTTTTCAGATGGGAATTTTTTCATTAATTCAGCAACAAGGCCCTTCTCTTACTGCCCCATTTTATTAGTTCTGTCCTGCAAAGGAATAAGAGACATAAAGTTCTCCCTGTAGCGTGGGTCTAGAAGCGTCACAAACCAGTAATGACTGTCACCCAAAATTTGGACAAAGTGAGGGTCACAGGAAAGGCAGCGTAACATAAACTCAGCCATGTGTGCCAGACTTCAAAGAGGCAAGAGTTCCATGTCCTCACCAAGAAGACGACTGACCATTCTCTCCTCCTCCTTCTCCTCCTCCCTGTCCTCAGGCCATCCACGCTGAACAGACGGTATGGCAGTTGTGCAGGTAGTACCGTCTATAGCGCAGGAAACTAGCTCCTGTTCTTCCTCCTCCTCTTCCTTATTGTCACCCAATCCACGTTGAGATGACATGAGGCTGGGCTGTGTAACCACCCTGTATGGTTCCTTGCTCCATCTCATCGTGCTCTGCCTGCAATGCATCCTCTTTAATTGAAAGCACAGAGTGTTTCAGAAGACAGAGAAGCGGGATGGTAACGCTAATCATGGTGTCATCGCCGCTCACCATCTTGGTGGAGTTTTGAAGGGTGTTACAGATGTCTGACATCCATGTCCTCTCCTGAGGTTTTATGTGTGGAGTCTGACCTGAATACAGACGGCCTTGTTGACACAAATACTTCCCAACATCTGGAATGTAGAGTTCCAACATGTGGAGACATCACACACCAGTCGGTGAGCTGGAAGCTGCAAACGCTGCTGAAACACGGCAAGAGCGGCGGAAGCTGTAGCTGACTTTCTAAAATGGGCACACAGGTGGCGTACTTTGACATGCAACTCCGACAGATCCTGGTAGTTTTTGAGAAACCGCTGAACCACGAGGTTAAGCACATGGGCCAGGCATGGTATGTGTGTGAGCTCGCCTCGCCTCAGAGCCACCACCAGGTTTCGGCCATTGTCACACACGACCTTGCCTGGCTGTAGGTTCAGCGGTGTGAGCCACAGATCTGCCTGCTCTTTCTGAGCTGTCCACAACTCTTCACCGTTGTGTGGTTTGTCACCAAAGCATATTAGCTTCAGTACAGCGCGTTGCCGCTTGGCCAAGGCAGTGCTGCAGTGCTTCCAGCTTGCGACTGATATGGTCATTTCGGAGATGGATGCTGAAGAGGAGGAGGAGGTGCAGGAGCTGTAGAATGTGGGGGCAACCCTGATTGACCCAGGGCCCGCAATCCTCGGCGTTGGGAGGACATGTTCCGTCCCAATGTCCAACTGGGTCCCGGCTTCCACTATGTTAACCCAGTGTGCCGTCAGCGAGATGTACTGTCCCTGCCCACAAGCACTTGTCCATATGTCCGTGGTTAGGTGACTTTCCCAGTAACTGCATTGTTGAGGGCACGGCTAATGTTGCGGGACACGTGCTTGTGTAATTCGGGGACGGCACATCGGGAGAAATAGTAGCGGCTGGGCACCGAGTACCAAGGGATGGCGTCGCCATCAGGTTGCGGAAAGCTTCCGTCTCCACGAGCCTAAAAGGCAACTTTTCGAGCGCAAGCATTCGCGAAATGTGTGAATTTAGTAGTGTGGCCTGTGGGGCGTTAGCTGCCTATTTGCGCTTGCGTTCCAAGGACTGGGGTAAGGACAATTGACCGCTGCGCTGGGATAAGGACGTGGATGTGCTTGCTGATGATGCTAGTTGAGAGTGTTCAACGACAGGTGCAGGACGGGAGACCTCTTGGCATGCGCCATGGACAGGGGATTGGCGTACACGCAAAACAGTCTGCGGCCATCACACTGCTTGTTCTTGCCTGTTGTGGTGCTACGCCTCCCTTCCCCTGTGTGCTGCTGTCCTCGCTCTGCATGTCCCCTTGCCAGGTTGGGTCAGTGACTTCATCGTCCACCATCTCATCTTCCACTTCCGCACCCTGGTCCTCCTCCTGACTTTCTGGCAATTGTGTCTCATCATCATCCACCTCTTGTCACAGTTTCCCACCGTCACCTTCGTGTGACCGTGGCTGCTCAAATATTTGGGCATCGCTACATGCGATCTCCTCTTGTCCCGCTTCAAGTGGACCGGGTGAGTGGCCCGAATCTATAAATGGAAAAGTGAACCGCTCTTTGGAGTGTCCAAGTGTGGGATCAGTTGTCTCCGGGCACTCGGCATGGTGGGAGGAAGGAGGATCAGGGTGAGGAATATGCGGTCCAGACTCACGGCTACTGAGACTTGACTATGTGGAAGACAGGGTGGTGGTGGCTCAGTGACTTGAAGCATTATCTGCTATCCAACCCACAACCTTTTGACACTTCTCTGTGTTCAATAGTGGTGTTCTGCCGTCCCCTATTATTGAGACAGAAAAGTCGAGCGAAAAGATGTGGGTGTTTGTTGTGGCACAATTTCAGCTTGCCCACGGCCTCGGCCTCGTCCTCTGCATGCACCATCATCACCATCACGTCCACTTACCCATCCCTTGCCACGCGCCTTGCCCATTTTAAATGGAGGACAATAGTTTTCACGCTCACTGCAAATGGCTGGATTTGAACCGCAGTGATATGTGATACGTGTGACGGAAAACCACAGTTTTAAATAGCTGGCCTGTAGGTTACTATTTTTCACAGCAACCTGGTGTCAATAACTTCACTAGCACACTGCAACAAAATTTACATGGAGGCCAGAAATGGCTGAATATGGAGCGAACTTATATGTGATACGTGTGACGGAAAACCACAGTTTTAAATAGCTGTCCTGTAAGTTACTATTTTTCACAGCGACCTGGTGTCAATAACTTCACTGACACACTGCAACAAAATTTACATGGAGGCCAATATTTTCCACGTTCACTATAAATTTCTGGATTTTTATCGCTGTAATATGGAAAGAATCTGGCTGTATTCTGTTGTGGCAACAAGCAAATGGAGCAGAAAAACGGTATTCTCTGGATTGCTTTTTAACCAAATAATCAGAATTAAGATAAAAAAAATAATTATCCCTGGCCCCTGATACCTGGGGCTATTTGTAGAAATATTTGTAACAGCAGCAGCAGACAGAACTGGAATGGAGCCTCTTGTGCTGTATTATACACAGCAGTCTGCCACATACACTGCCAGCCTAGCTCTGTGATATATATATACAGTGCTGTGCAAATTAATTGGGACAAAGCATTTTTTAAGTAAAATCGTAAGTTGGTTACGAGTCAGTGATTCAAACCAGGTTTAACTGCTTTGAACAGGTGTGAGTGTACAACCATGAGTAACAAAATGTGGTTTGACTTGTTTTAGTCCGAAAATAACAGCTAGCTGCCCCCTCAGCTTCAGTTGAGAGCTTGTTTCTGTGAGGAGTGGTTTAGTGTACTTTTTCTCCATGCCACAATTCCAAGTGTGTGAAGAAATTCCTGGAAGAAAATAAAGTAAAAGTGCTGGACTGGCCTGGCAATTCACCAGACTTAAATCCTATAGAAAATTTGTGGAGCATTGTGAAGAGACGTCTTGGCAAAATGGACTGTACAACCAAAGAACGCATGATAAACAGTGCCATACAAGTGTGGTTCCATGATGAAGAATTGAAGAATCTATGCAAAAACTTGGTAGAATCAATGCCAAAACGCATTGAAAATCTCATATCTGCTAAAGGAGGACATATTTCTTACTAAAATTAGTATGTAACAGTGCATTATAACATTTTATTATTAAATATTCAAAAATATGTTTTCTTTGGCTTTGTCCCAATTAATTTGCACAGCACTGTATATATATATGTTGTGGAATACCTAGACTAACAGGACGTTCAATGGATCCTCTTTCTATATGCACTGCAGTCTGCCACATACACTGCCTGCCTGCCTAACTCCTGCTATCACCACTGAATATATGCAGCTGGATTAGTCCTCAGAAGGACTGTTAGTTCAGATGGATATTATAGATATTTGTTGTGGAATACCTATACAAACTCTAAACAAGCAAATCTCTCCCTGATGCAGCAGCACCTCTCCCTACTCTGCCTGATTCTGGGGTAGACTTTGACGAACATGGCGGCGCCTGATCTTATATACACCTGATGATGCTGTGCAGCCAGCCAATCACTGTAATGCCACAACCAACATGGCTATGGCATTACAGTGTGTGGCAGGCAATCCCTGCATGTTCATTGGCTCTCTAAAGAGAGCCAGACATGCAGTGAGGGGACCCGAGCTCCCACCCGAGCAACCAGAAAATACTCGCAGAGCACTGAGCATCTCAAGCAGTGAGATGCTCGGGCGAGTACCGAGCAGTGGTGAGCACGTTCGCTCATCACTAATTACCACCACATAGTGACCAAATAATACCACATACAAGGGACAAATACCACCACACCATGACCGGACCACATATCTGTGAAAACCTGAATAGGAAATCTACCGCCTTCCAAAAAATGACGCCAATGTTCAAACGCGAGTTTAATAGCCAGCAACTCCCGATTTCCAACATCATAACTCAGTTCGGTTTCCGAATTTTTTTTCGAAAAGAAGGCACAAGGATGTACTCCATCCCTGTTCTCCTGAGACAAAACTGCTCCGACCCTCACCGATAAAGCATCGAGCTCGACCAAAAAAGGCTTGGTCTCATCACGCTACATAAGGATAGGGGCAGAACTGAACCTCTCTTTGAGATACTTAAACGCTTCAATGGCCTCAGTAGTCCACTGGACCGTATTCGCACCTTTCCTGGTGAGATCGGTTAGAGGTTTAACAATTACAGAAAAATTCTTAATGAATTTCCTGTAATAATTGGCAAAACCCAAAAATCTCTTCCTGCACTGCCTGAACCTTCACAGGGTCCATCTCAAAGCCCTCGCTGGAGACAATGTAGCCCAAAAAACTAATTTTCTGCACAGCGAACTCACATTTCTCCAGCTTAGCAAAGAGTGAATTATCACTCAATAACTGCAAAACTTCACGTACACTCTGCCAATGGGACTCTAAATCTGGTGAATAAATCAAAATGTCATCCAAATACACAACCACATTCTTACCAATCAAAGGTCTCAGGATGTCATTAATAAGGTTCTGAAAAAATGCAGGTGCATTGGTAAGACCAAAAAGCATCACCAGATTCTCAAAATGACCTACCGGAGTGTTAAAAGCAGTTTTCCATTCATCACCCTCTTTCACTCGTAACAAATTGTATGCCCCCAGAGATCAATTTTAGAGAACCACTTGACCCCCACTAACTGGTTAAACAAGTCAGGAATTAACGGCAATGGGTAGGAATTACGTATGGTAATCTTATTAATTTCATGAAAATCCAGACATGGACGTAAACCCCCGTACTTTTTTTAACAAAGAAAAATCCAACTGCCACAGGCGACTTAGAAGGTCTAATGTGACCAGCAGCCAGGCTAGTCTGTATGTATCCCTCCAAGGCCTTTCTTTCAGGGATAGTCAGATTAAACAAGCGACTCTTGGGAAGAGTAGCTCCCGGAACAAACTCAATGGCGCAATCATAATCCCTATGAGGAGGTAAAACTTGCGACTCCTCCTCCGAAAAAAACCCTCCAAAAATCTTGAATAGGTACCGGTAATTCCCCTTTTTCCACAGCCGCAATGTGACCATTACAACATTTATCATAGCACTTCGGACTCCAAGACTTAATCAAATTAGTAGACCAGGATTGTGCAGTTTTAACCAAGGCAAACCTAGAACGACTGGAGAGGGTAAATTATCCAATACAACCAAGTCCAAAATTTCTTCGTGAACTCTATTGATAATGAGGGGAAATGCAGCAACCTTGTGAGTAATACATTTCAAGGGAGTGTTATCAATTGCAATCACAGAAATAGGTGATGACAAAGGTTTGGATTTCAAGTTAAGTTTTTCCAAAAATCCTTTATCAATCACATTAAGTGTTGAACCACAATCCAAAAATACCTGAAATTCAATCAAATCTCCCTGCAAAGTAGTACTCCCAGAAAGAAATACTCCTGCAGAGCGTAAACAAGCAATACGGGTGTACCTGACCTTTTTTTTTTTCTTTACTTAAACAAAGCTCACAATACTTATTCAAATGGCCAGTTTTACCACGATAAAGACACAATTTCTCAGCGAACCTCCGGTCTGTTTCCTGAGAGCGGAGTGACATCGCCCCAACCTCCATCGGTTCTCTGCCACCTGAGCAGATTTTCTGGGGACTTGGACCTGACATTACAGGAGTCTTTACCTAATTCAGCCTGAACCTCAGCCATCTGTCCACAAGAACAGCTAATTGCATGGCATCCTGCAGAGTCTCAGGTGCAGGGAATGCAATTAGCAGATCTTTAACCCTTTCACTCAGACCAGCAAGAAATAAACATTTCCGCGCAGGATCATTCCATTTGACTTCTGAAGCCCATCTTCTGAAGTGTGTGCAATAATTTTCAACATCACCTGACCCCTGATTCAAACGCCTGAGTTCTGCATCAGCAGATGAGATTCTATCAGGATTGTCATATAATAGACCCATAGCAGAAAAAAATTCTTCTACAGACCTTAAGCATGGATCATTAGGTTGGAGAAAAAAGGCCCACCCCTGTGGTTCATTGCGCAAAAGTGACATAATAAAACCAATGCACTGTGATTCATTCCCAGAGGACCTTGGCTTCAAACGAAAATATAACAAACAAGCATTTTTAAAGGAAAAAAAATCTTGCTGTTTACCATAAAAACATCAGGCAGTCCTACCTTGGGTTCCACAAAATGCGCTCCAGAACAGCTACTCACGTGTTGCTGTAGCTCGGCCTCCTCCAGAGACAATCCCTGCAAGTGTTGAGACAAAACCTGGACGGAAACCATACTGATCCCCGAATTTCTTTCCTTTTAGTTTTTAGGCTGGACTTACTGTTATAATCTGCAACATGTACTAAGGAAAGATAGGGGAAAGCTGTCCCTACAGTAAGACTAAGCTGAATCCTTACGATGTAGCAGGCTGCCTGTTCCTAGCGAACAGACCCGCCTTAGTCCTCGGCTAGTCTGAACGAAGACCTATAGCATAAGGGGAGGGGTCCCTAAAAGAACTAAGGACTGGGACAAAAATGGGACACCTCCTAAACAGAGAAGTTGTTGCAGAACACAAAAAGACAAACTGACAAAAAGGTACTAGAGGTCCCAGAAGGACCAAGCTAACTGACAGAGAAAGGCACCGAAGCACCTGGATAGAGAGACAGTCAACACTGAAGTCCAGCACAGCCAAAAGGGCGGAGCTGGAATGTAAAGGCAGATGGTCACGTGACTGCAAAACTCAAGATGGAAAAAAACAAACAGGAGGGTTCTAACACTGCCTACATGTCTCCATTCTGCCCCCCCTGTCTCCCAATCCTGCCCCTCATGTTTTCATTCCGCCCCATGTCTCCATTCTGCCTCCATGTCTCCATATCTGCCCCCCATGTCTCCATATCTGCCCCATGTTTCCATTCTGCCCCCAATGTCCCCCATACTGCCCCTATGTCTCTCCATACTGCCCCATGTCTCCATTCTTCCCCCAATGTCTACCATTCTGCCCCATGTTTTCATCCTGCCCCCATGTTTTCTGTCCCTAATGTCCCCCATGTTTTCATCCTGCCCCCAATGTCCCCCATGTTTTCATCCTGCCCCCATGTTTTCTGCCCCCAATGTCCCCCATGTTTTCATCCTGCCCCCATGTTTTCATCCTGCCCCCAATGTCCCCCATGCTTTCATCCTGCCCCCAATGTCCCCCATGTTTTCATCCTGCCCCATGTTTTCTGCCCCCAATGTCCCTCATGTATTCACTCTGCCCCCAATGTCCCCCATGTTTTCATTCTGCCCCCAATGTCCCTCATGTTTTCATCCTGCCCCATGTTTTCTGCCCCCAATGTCCCCCATGTTTTTATCCTGCCTCATGATTTCTGCCCCCATGTTTCCATCCTGTCCTGGTGCGGCTTTAAAAAAAAAAAAAGTTTCTTCTTACCTTGCGGCGCTCCCGCAAGCACAATTGCTGGCGCATGAGAGTGACGTCATACGCCAGCGACGTGCGTGCTGACGTCAGCCGCTGGCCTGTAAGTGGCCGGCGGCTGTTAACTATTGCAATAGATTTAAAGTGAACCTGCATCCGAGGACGCACGTTCACTGAATCGGCAGAATGCTGCTGCTGGGGCCCGGTGAACAGAGGAACGGGGGCCCGATCGGGCCCCCTCTGCTCACCGGGCCCCATATGCCAATAAGGGCAGTAATGCCCTGATAGCAGCCCTGACTGCCGATCACTGAGTTCAACCAAGGAAGATAGCACAAGCCACTTACCTCAGTGATTGGTTGCAGTGGTGATGTGTACTGTTGGCGTTTCATCACAGTTGCAAGAAAACACATAGAACCGAGCTGCAGAGATGAGCTGATTCTGGACCCAGAGAGGATGAGGAGGTAATTATATGTTTGTTATTTTAGGTATATAAGTGCATCTGGGTCTACTTTCCATATCACCTTCACAACCGAGCCTGTTTTCACCTTCATGACTGGGCCAAATTTTACAATTCTGACCACTGTTACTTTATGAGTTAATAACTCTGGAATTCTTCAACGAATTCCACTGATTATGACTTTGTTTTTTCGTGACATATTGTACTTCATGATAGTGGTAAAATTTCTTCTATATGACTTGCGTTTATTTGTGGAAAAAAATGGAATTTTGTTGAAACTTTTGCAATTTTCAAACTTTTAATATTTATGCCCTTAAAACAGAGAGATATGTCACACAAAACAGTTAATAAATAACATTTCCCACATGTCTACTTTACATCAGCACAATTTTGGAAACATACATTTTTTGTAAGGAAGTTATAAGGGTTAAAAGTTGACCAGCGATTTCTCATTTTTCAAACAAAATTCACAAAAACATTTTTTAGGGACCACATCATATTTGAAATGACTTTAAGGGCACTATATGACAGAAAATTTTGCGAGACAAGATGACGTTTTCAGCTATACCATTTTTGTTTACATTCGTCTTTTTGATCGCATTTTATTCCACTTTTTGTTCGGCGGTTTCATGATAAAGCATCATTTTTTGCCTCGTTTTTTATTCAATTTTTTTACGGTGTTCACTGAAGAAATTAACTAATGGGACAGTTTTATAGGTCAGGTCATTCTGGACATGGCAATACCAAATATGTGTACTTTTTTTTTTTTTTTCATAAAAATATTTATTTATGGGTACAATATATATTTTTTTTGTATTATTATTTGTGATTTTAAAAAATATTTACAATTTTTTTTTTCTTTTTTTTCTCTTTTTTTTTTTTTTTTTTTTTACTTTTACACTTTGACCCACTATGGGACTTTCACTTTTTTTTTTACATATTTAAACAACGCGTTTTCTGCTAATGGGTACATATGAGCTAAGTATGTTTGGTTATTCCTATTGACTTTATATCTAGGGCTTGGTAGATTGTACCACTGATTTGCACTTGTAGCACTACTCTTGTGGCACATCTCCTATGTTTTTGCATGGTCTTTCCACATTTTTGGATTGCAGCCTGTTACATGTTGTATTATATGGATGGAAATTGTGTCTTGTGACATTTACTACACTCCTGCTCATGTATTAATATTTTTGTCTAACCCATCAGTTGATTTGTTATTTAAAGGTACCTAGTTTTTCTGACATACATGCATTCATGTTTTATTAATTTGAGAATAAAGTTTGTATGTTATTGGAAATGTTTTGCTCCATTTATTAAAGCTGGGGTGGCATTCAGTTTTATCCTTGTTCAGTGATTAATTTGGGAGTATGTTTCCGGTTACTAAAATGGATTTAATATAGGCTCTCTTTTTGCTATATTCAGAAAATCCCATTGTATGATTTTTAAATAATTAAATTGCATTTTATTGCATGACATAAGTATTTAATCACCTATCAACCAGCAAGAATTCTGTCTCTCACAGACCCAGTTTTTCTTTAAGAAGCCCTCCTACTCTGCACTCATTACCTGTATTAATTGCACCTGTTTGAACTCGTTACCTGTATAAAAGACACCTGCCCACACACTCAATCAATCAATCACACTCCAACCTCTCCACTGTGGCCAAGACCAAAGAGCTGTCTAAGGATACCCGTGACAAAATTGTAGACCTGCACAAGGCTGGGATGGGCTACAGGACAATAGGCATGCAGCTTAGTGAGAAGCCAACTGTTGGCACAATTATTAGAAAATGGAAGAAACATAAGATGACTGTCAATCTTCCTCGGTCTGGTGCTCCATGCAAGATCTTGCCTCGTGGGCTAAGGACGATTCTGAGAATCAACCCAGAACTACATGGGAGGACCTGGTCAATGACCTGAAGAGAGTTGGGACCAGTCTCAAACATCACCGTTATTAAAACACTACGCCATCATGGATTAAAATCCTGCAGGGCACGCAAGGCCCCCCTGCTCACGCCAGCACATTTCCAGGCCAATTGAAGTTTGCCAATGGCCATCTGGATGATCCAGAGGAGGCATGGGAGAAGATCATGTGGTCAGATGAGACCAAAATAGAACTTTTTGTTATCAACTCCACTTGCTGTGTTTGGAGGAAGAAGAAGGATGAGTATAACCCCAGGAACACTGTCCCAACCGTGAAGCATGGTGGGGGAAACATCATACTTTGGGGGTGCTTTTCTGCAAAGGAGACAGGATGACTGCACCGTATTGAAGGGAGGATTGATGGGGTCATGTATGGCGTATGTATGAACCCAATAGAAAATCTTTGAAGGTAGCTGAAACTCAATGTTGCCCAGCGACAGCCCCAAATCCTGAAAGCTCTGGAGAAGATCTGTATGAAGGAGTGGGCCAAAATCCCTGCTGCAGTGTGTGCAAACTTGATCAAGAACCACAGGAAACGTCTGACTTCTCTAATTGCAAACAAAGGTTTCTGTACCAAATATTAAGTTCTGTTTGCAAATTGTATCAAATACTTAAATTATGCAATAAAATGAAAATTAATTATGTAAAAATCATACAATGTCATTTTCTGGTTTTTACTTTTAGATTCTGGCTCTCACAGTTGAAGTGTACCTTCAGTAAAAATTACAGACCTCTCCATTCTTTGTAGGTGGGAAAACTTGCAAAATCGGATGTGTATCAAATACTAATTTTCCCCACTGTAGGCTATATAATTATCCTAAGGCCACGTTCACACATTCAGTATTTGGTCAGTATTTTACATCAGTATTTTTAAACCAAAACCAGGAGTTTCATGGAAACTCATGCCCAAAACACTCATATAAAAAATACATAGAAAAAGGCATGTAATAAAATGCAGTTGAGTTTTTAAGTGCACAATCAAAGCTTTTATGTGCTATAAAAAAAACATATTAAAAATGCTGCTTCAAATCCATACCAAAAATGCAGAAAGATTGATATTGGGTAGTTTGGGACGGTCAACTGCAGTAAGCGTGCAGTTAAAAAGCAGCCGAAAAACTACAGCATTTATACTACATGTGAACACAACCTAAGTCACTGCCTCCATTTTGCAGAAACTGAACTTTAGTCAAATAAGCTATTTAAATTCATTGCAGCACCCTAGATGTTGCTAAGAGGTTCAGTTGTGACGCCTCTTACTCGAAAAGCCCTTTTGTTTACCCTGGGAGATGGGGGACTCGGAGTCGGGTCCTGTGATGGAGAGATGGGGTGCAGCCGTGGCCCGGACCCGACCCGTGCTCAGGGCTGTCACATTAAAAAGGATGGTGTGGGCTTATCCGGGTTGAGTGGCTGATCTACGACTACGCCACCTGTGGCACCTGGTGAAGGCCACCAACGCTGCTGCAGTCCGCTGAGGCATGGTGTTATGGCGGCCAAAGTTATTACTACTCCCCACAGGCGGAGCAAGGCCTCAGGGCAGAGGGACAGGATGGATGGAGGGGGTAGTAGTAGAGGAGAACGGGCGCCACGTCGTGCGGTGTAGCGCAGAATAAACAGTCTGGAGGCCATAGGGGTGAACTTCCAAGGCTTTACTCACTTTAGAGATGGCAGAAGGAAGGCGACTCCCTGCTCCCCGCGGAGTCCTGCGGTCACCAGGGACGGGGGTCCGACAACCTCCGAGTAAGTCCAGCATTCAGTCGGGACCCTACACCAGAGTGTTCCTGAACTACAGACCGAATCCTTTCCTGTCCGTGTGTGTGCGAATAGGCCGGGTCTCCCTCTGAGCTCCTCTCAGAACTAGGGCACGGGTGGCAGCTCCGCTCCGTCCGATACCCGGTGGGATCCTCAGGGCCTACCGGGGTTTCCCAACCAGGACATGAAGTAGCAAGGTCGGGTGTCGGGGGCCGGTACCCCTCTTGCAGCCGGACTCCCTCTGAATATATCAGCATGGCGAGGACAGGTGGCGTACACCGCTCCATCTGCATCCTGCCTGGGATCCATTTGCTATGGAGCCACACTCTTAAGCTCCAGGCCTTCTTGGTCCTGGTCATTGGCCGGGTTGAGACATTCCCCGTCTGCAATCTGCCTCTCGTCCCAAGGCCAGGGTACGAGGGCCATGTCTCCCTCCCCTGCAGGTCCACACAGGATCCACGCTCAGGGTGGGAGATCACAGTAACACACAGTATTTGACAGCACAAAAGACCAAAACCAAAGATGTTTTTTTATTAAATATGAAATTTAAAGTGTAACTAACTTGTAAGTCCTCCACCCTCACCCACTAACTGGTTCCCCTAACTCTTGGTTCCCCAGTCTCCCAGTAACCAGGGGAGCAGCACCTAGTGCATACTATCCCCCTCTGGTGGAGAAATGTGGTGTTGGATGCAAAGGTTGGGTCACGACTATCACACTGTTCTTACCTCAGAGGAGGAACACTACACTCCATTAGAGAAGTGCAGCATCCCTGTGGCGGTCGAACCCTCAGGGGTGCCACATTGTGAACCATTCCAACCACTGTTTTTTCATTTTCTGCCTCCCTCAATGGTGATTGACAGCACTGACTTGCCTGGCAATATTGCTTATGCTTAAGGGGAACCCTTCATCTGCATGCATCATGAATCCAAGCCAAGCTCATTTGCAGCTAAGTATATTTTTTTCTGAAATGCTTTGTTTTGGAGAAAGAAATACTTTAAAGATCCGACCAGGGGCTGTAACTGGAGAGGAGACTAGTCAGCTTCCACCCTGGCCAGCTCATCCCAGGTGATTGACAGGTCTCTCTCATGTATGTATATAGGGAGAGACCTGTCAATTACCTGCAAGCAGTACTAGGGGAAACCAGCTGAGGCCAGAGCTGGACTATTCTGGTCTTCAGCTAATATCTGTAAAGTATATATTCTCTGAAATGCCAGAGCATCTCAGAGAAAACTATACATGGCTGCAATTGAGCAGCCAGGCTCTGATTCATAGTAGAGAAACAAAGCCAGCTCACCTGCTGCTCATAGTAGGAGCACAGAGATCGTCCTGACCAGACGTGGAGGAAGAAGTGGTGTTTACTTGGAGCTGGGCACCACTTCTTCCTCAGATTCATACTGCCCATGGTTTGGCACCATGAATCAGATGACAGGTTCCCTTTAAAGGAGTTATCTGGTACTTATGGGCCTAAGAACTAACTGGCAGGTACTAGCTAACTACCAGCCTGTTCTGCCTGGCGCCGGCTCAGAGCAGTCATGGACCTCTCCTCCTGGGGATTCTGCTAATTCACATCAACAGAGCAGCCCTTCCAGGCTGCTCTGTCGATGTGGCATGACTGCCAATGTCATGCTGATTAACACCTGTTTCCCGCAGTTAGGCAGCGGGGAGCCAGCTATCAATCAGTATGACATTGGCAGTCACGCCCTGCCAACAGAGCAACAGAGCAGAGCGGAAAATAAGCGGCTGCTCTATGTGGCGTTACCGGAAACCACAAAATCGCCGGCAGAGATAGACGATGGGTAGAGCAGGCAGGTACTGACCAACTACCTGCTTGTTAGTTCTTAGGCCGTAAGAAATAAAATAGTCCCTGATAACCCCTTTAACACATAGACAAAGGATGACATTTTAGTAGTGAATAGTGCTGTGCAGCAGATGTCACTATTTTCCACATTTTCGCAGACGTTTTCTGTAAATGTTTCTTCAGATACTGTATAGCAGCCACATAGCATAGCATTCATCATATTGTCAGTCTTTCATTAATGCCTGTCAGTGACTGCTGTAATGAATGCCTTAACAACATCCTCTATTTACTGAGGAGCCGCAAGATTGACATGTCTGCATACCAGTCATCCACAACCGAAACATATGTTGCAACCAAACTTGACTCATATTTAACTTTTTTTTTCTCCTCTTTACAGAAGAAAAATAGTGAACTAAAAAATTCATGTGTATCTGTATTTGGTAAAATCATGACAAAAATTACATTTCTAATCGACAAACTCCAACATGTCCCTGATTTTGGAAAATAATCATATACCCTGAAAACTCTTCCTTTTCTTATAATGAACCCTTTGTAGATGTATCAGTTAAATGTACCACTTCCCAACAAGCAAAATTAATGACCAAAACTGCACAAAGATCCAACACACAAAAGGATAATTACATAGGCGATAATGTCCTAAAAAGACCCTCAATACCAGGTCAAAAGTGGCGAGTGCTTGCTTTTATGTATTTTTCCCACGGCTTACCTGGGTGTTTTGTTTTTTTTTTAATTTTAAATCCCGCTATATGGTTCCAGCGGTGACGTCACTTAGCTGTAGCCAATCACTGAGCTCAGCGGCTCTAGCCATCTACCACTACACAGGATTTAAACACTATTTACTTGCATGTAAATAGCTTTTCTGAACATGTCAGATTCCCTTTAATCTGCCACCATTGTACTAAAAAGGGATTATGCAGAGTGGACAATGCCTTTAAGGTTTTGTGTTATTTATGATATTTTATTATCCTTTTTTGATCTGTTCTGAATTGCAGACTTTTGTGACATTTTGTGAAAGATAATTACAGTGTTTATTTCTAAGCTGTGAAGTATGATTTTCTGTTTGAAATGTCAATGTAAAGAAATATATATTTTAGAATTTGCTTATGGGAGTTATGGAAGTTATATTACACCAGCATATTTAGTATTGTAGAGATGTTGCATTTTCATTTTCATTAGTCCCTATCCCCATAAAATTTACACTCCAAACCTTGTACTTTTCTACTAGGACCACAGTTACTTTGATAATGAGACCTCCTGTCCCGCCTCCAGAAATGGAGAGGTGGCTCTCCATGCATAGATCTCTCTATTTTAGAGCCGGGCAAACTGCGGCCCGTGGGCCACAACCAGCCCTCTTGCTGTTCCAGTACAGACCGAGACAGCCGAAGGGCTGAAACAGTCACCCACATTCCCCACCATTCCCTCTCCCTCCGCCTGGTGTCACCGCTATCCACATCCTCTGGATGCAGACAGCAGTGAATACATTGGTGGAGGTCAGAGCCCTCGGCTCTTTCTTCCACCAATCAGCATGTTTGACTGAGCCAGCAGAAGCGTTGACGTCACTTCATCGCGTCTGCTGTGCAGAGGGTAGGTGCACAGGAGACAAGAGCAGAACACAGGGGGAATGGAAGTGAGGTGAGTATGTGTTGTTTTTTTTCATATGTGTTTGGGATGTTTGCATGTTTATAAGGGGCTATGTGGGGGCTCAAACTGTGTATTGGAGGTTTTGTGAGGACTCATATTATATATAGAAGGCTATATGGGGATTCATACTGTATACATGGGGCTATGTGAGGTCTCATATTGTATATAGAGAGGTTGTGTGGGTGCTCACACTGTATACAGGGGGCTATATGGGGGCTCATACAGTATATAGAGGGGTTATGTGGGGGCTCACACTGCATACAGGGGGTTATGTGGAGACTCATACTGTATATAGAGGGGTTATGTGGGGGCTCACACTGTATAGAGGGGGTTATGTGGGGACTCATACTGTATATAGAGGTTATGTGGGGGCTCATACTGTGTAGGAGGCTGTGTCTTGGCTTTTACGTTATATAGGGGGCTGGGTGTGTGCTCATACAGCATATAGGGGAATTTCAGCATACATAATACTGCTCAATATTAAGTGATACAATTAATTGTAATTAATATTCTAATATTAATATTGAGCATTATTTAGCTTTATATACTTCTGAAAATTGCAGAGCAAATGAGGGCCCCATTTTTAAGATAGATGCAGGTTCCACAAAAAAGACCCACATCTATCAGAGGTTCAGGCATATCCTATAGATATGTCATAAATGTTTGAGAAGGAAAACCCCTTTACTTGGCAGACTGCATACATTTGTGTTCATCATTATCCCTCTGAATCATTGACAAGGCTTCTGCTGTCATATTTTTTCATGTTGGAGGGCTAAGGCTAAGTGCAGACTCTATCTTAGCTAAACATAAACTGTGTGCACAATTATGGGGTAAGTTGTAGTTTTGATGATTAATTGTATTATTGAAGTACTATAGTCCTGTCTGTCAGTCCAAAAGGTTAATAAACTTGAATATTTTTTAGATTTATATAAGTAAAAGCTTGGCTTTGTCTTTCTTTTTCTTTCTTTATTAGTATTCAGAATTATTAAGCAACTAATTGAACATTTTCCCATCTCTTATTTGTTTTCATCTGTTATAAAATGATAGAATAATAACCAAAGAACTCAAAATGTACAATATACATTTCTTACATTTCCATAAGAATATCAGTGACCAATTTAACTACCTTTCTTATCAATATCAGCAATAAGCCTCCCACCCATGTGTGGCGCCCCTGCAGGGTTCAGTCGCCACAGAGGTACTGCATCTCAACCAGAGGTGTGGTGCCCCACTCTCAGGTAAGGAGGGAGTACTGCCCGGGACCCACTCACCTGCATCCAACACTACACCATTCCAGACCAGCAGGCGGGGTAAGATGCACTGGCTTATGCTGAGCCCTGTCCCTGGTTGGAAGTGGGGGGGAACCGAGAGAGGGGGAACCATGTAGTGGGTGTGAGTGGAGGAAGCAGACAGGGAAGCACTTTGAGTACAAAAGGGGGAACCATCTTGAAAGAGACAGATCAGTCTGAGGGGAGAAGGAGTGGGAGCAGGAGCTCTGCTCAGAGAAGAGGGCCTAGATTGAGAGGCCCAGGAGGACAGGCTGGAAGAGGACAGGAGCAGAGGGAAGGCTCCAGAAGCGAGGGGATTCCAGGGGCACGGCGAGTGCGGAAGCCACCTGTGCGCCCGAATCTACCAAAACGTGGAGGCATCAGGCCGCAAAGGGGACCGGCCCCTAACTAGTAGAGAACTACAAGGCTCGGCTAGAAACCGGAGGCTACTGTACTTTCAGGGTGCAGCTGCTCACAACCGCAACTAAATCGCTAGAAAGGCAGCTGCATAGGATTCAGGGGACTGCACGTTGCCCGCCAAAATCCGAGGTTACCTGCTTGGGACACTGGTTGCGAGGTGCAGGGCAGGAGGGTGAGAGCCAGCGCAGGAAGACGACCGAGGAAGGCACACAGCATGGGGTCCCATTATGTACTTCTGAAACACCTGGGAGATAGCTGAACCCTTGCCTTGGTAAATATGGGACGGCGTGGGAGGTTACCTTGGTACTGGGAACATGGAGTCTGACAACTGTGAGTAAATCTGAAGACTGCACCCCACTGTGTCCTAGAATTATTATCTGCGCCATCCCCTGCACCACACAGCACAGCAACATCTATCTCATTAAATCAACACTACACTGCCCTGGAGCTAAGCTCTGCCTGTGGAGAGCTGAACCAACTCTGCTGCGTCACCATCAGCCCCAGAGGATCTGCACCGCAGCGGTGGCTCCATATAGCCATATACCACAGGTGGCGTCACGAATAATATGTATAAAAACTTTATTCCCCTTTTCTTTATTTCCCTTTTATTGACCGCCCTGGGTCACGGACCGGGTCACTGCCACCGTGACATCCCCCAGCATCGACTGGCCCGGCTACCGAGTACCCCACGGCCCAGGGGGAGTGTCACATGCAGTCTGTCAGTTTCTTAATCTGTTATCAACTTTTTGGGCAGCACAATTCACAGCTTCCCAGACACTGTTCATAGAAGTCTACTGCTTTTCTTCTCCGTAAATATCTCATTTAATGAAGCACTCCTCCCATCAAAGTTTTTATCCTCTTAATATATTGCAATCACCATATTATATAGCACTGAGTACTTACAATTGCTCATTTTGACTTTCTACCCAGTTTATTCAGTTTTTTCTGCTCTATGAAGAAACAGGAAATATCTTGTCCTTGCATTTATCATCACCCTCTTCAACTTCTGACCCAGCAGCTCCCTCCTTCCCCTGCCAGGGATCACGTGATGTCATGGACCTAATGGAAAACAGAAGAATTAACTGGGTAGAAAGGCAAAAAGAACAATTGTAAGTACACAGTGCTATATAATATGATGATTACAATATATTAAGAGGATAAAAATGTTGATAGGAGTGCTTCTTTAAGAAGTTCTCAATAAGGTTTAGGTCAAGTGAGAGAGGGTCCATGTTGTCGTTCTTTCAATTTTAAGTTCTTTACTGTCTAGCCAAGGAGTGGAGTACTTTGATGCATGCAATGGAGCATTGTCCTTCAGAAAATTCATGGTTTTCTTTTTCTTTTTCCTGTACCATTGCTTGAAGAAAGTGACTTCTAAAACTGGCAGTAGGTTTGGGAGTTGATTTTGAGTCCATCTTCAACCCAAAAAGGTCTAGATAGCAGCTCATCTTTAGTAATACCAGTCAATAGCAGTACCCTACCTCCAGGTTGCTGCCATCTGAATCGAAGTAGTTGTGGTGTCCTGCTATGCATTGGTGCCACAGAACCCAGAAGGGTGCATGGATGGACTTCTCCACAAGAGGCCCTCACACATTCACACACCTCCACCCTACCACCTCAGACCACCAGAGGGAGGCCGTTAGGGACATATATAGGGAGGGTGGAGCCAGGCAGCTCAGTTGGTTGGAGTTTAGTGTTCAGAGACAGAGAGGAACACAGCTCAGAGTTGAGCAGAGAGCGTGCTGACGCTCAGCAGTGAAGAGGCAGCGAGCTGGCTGCAGTGCTTAGGCGAGCCAAGGCCTACAGCACGTGTGAAGGCCTAGTGAGGACCTTGAGTGGGCCGAAGGCGAGAGGAGAAGGAAGAAGTAGTGAGGGGGCAGAAGAGCATACCAGGCTCACCCCGATATATATATACCGGACACCGGGTCCGCGCCTACAGGGACATTTATACTCAGTAGGAACCACCGAAACCCCGGGAGGACTACAGGTCCCAGGTTCACCAAACGCTGGCTACAGTACCAGGGCTAGGAGTCACGGAGGTCCCAGCGTCCAGGGAGAGTGATCTCCAAAGAGAAGGCTCTACCACCAGGTCAGCAGCTGCCAAGAGAGACAGTAACCAAGCTAGGCCTAGCTCCAGGCAGGTCAGAAGCTTAGAGAAGAAAGCAACGGATCAGGAGGCCCTATACCCGCTCACTGGGGAGAGTCTAAAAGTGCACCCTTCACCTGGAGTACCCTGGACCGTGCCTGCAGCATCACCAGTAAAGGTACTGAAGCTTACCCCTGTGTGAGTGTCCGTCTTTCCTCCGGGACCCTCCTGCCGTCTCTCCCCTGCACCACTATCCATTACACCCCACGCTGCCCTGAGGCCCGCTCCACCTGTGGGGAGCCATTCCATCACAAGCTGCCCTACCATCTGCCCCAGAGGACTGCTCCGCAGCGGCGGCACCCCTTAGCCGCATTCCACAGGTGGCGTCACAAACTTTCCAAATCCCCTATAGATCTCCCCCCTTTTTACTGACCGCCCTGGGTCACGGACCGGGCCAGCCACCGTGATATCCCCCGGCGACCAGGGGCCCGGCTGCCGAGTACCCCACGGCCCAGGTGGTGCGTCATAGTGGTCTGTGCCCGCTCCTAATTCAGCCACAGGCCCTTCCATCTGGTCCATCAAGAGTTATTCTCATCTCATCAGTCCATATAACCTTGGAAAAATCAGTTTTGCAATATTTCTTGGCCCAGTCTTGACATTTCAACTTATGTATCTTGTTTATTGGTGGCTGGGTTTCAGTCTTCCATGCCTTGGCAGTGCATCTGAACACCTTTGTATTTCTGGCTACTTCAAGGTTACAGTTCTGGAATATGACAGCACTGGAGGATAATGGCTTCCTGGTCGCTTCAGGTTTGATTCTTCTCAAATCATTGGTAGTTAATGTGCGGCTTTTTCTCTCGACACATTTTTGCGACCATCTTGAATACTTGCAACAAAACCTTTGATGGTTTTGTGATCACGCCCCAGTATCTTAGCAATTTCAGGAGTGCTGCATCACCTCTGTAAGACTTTTAACAATTTTTGAATCAGAGTCAGTGAAATCTTTTTTTTGGCCCATTTTGTCTGAGGAAAACAAGCTGCCTAATAATTCTGCACATGTTGATTATGGAAGTTGTATCCTTAGGCCTCACCTCCTCATTACACAAATACAAACACCTGATCTGCTTCATCCAATAAGCATTTGTGGCGCCCCTGAGGGTTCGGCCGCCACAGGAATGCTGCACTTCTTTAATGGAGTGTGGTGTTCCTCCTCTGAGGTAAGTCCGGTGCGATGGTAGTGACCTAACCTTTTGCATCCAACACCACATTCCACCAGAGGGAGCTAGTATGCACTAGGTGCTGCTCCCCTGGTTACAGGGAGACTGGGGAACACAAAGTGGTAGGAACCAGTTAGTGGGTGTGGGTGGAGGAACAGTTAGTTTGTGACACTTCTAATTTCATATTTAATAGAATGCCATCTTGGATCTTGGTTCTTCGTTGGTCTTTTTCGGTCTCTTGCTGGTTCTTTTGGTTCTGTGTGGACCTGTCTGTCAAGTGGTCGTGCTGTGCTGTCATGAACTGTGTGCTAATGTGACTTCCCTCCGGGAGCGCAGATCCCGTGTGGGCCTGCACCGGTAAGGGACACAGCCCTCGTACCCCGATCTATGGGACGAGAGGGAGGTTGCAGACAAGGAATGTCTCAACCCGGCCAAGGACCAGGATCAAGAAGGCTCGGGAGCTTTAGAGTGTGGCTCCCTAGCAAATGGGTCCCGGGGAGGATGCAGACGGAGCGGAGTATGCCACCTGTCCTCGCCTACCTGATCTATTCAGAGGGATTCCGGCTGCAAGAGGGGTACCGGCCCCCGACACCCGACCTCATACTCTATGTCCAGGACGGGAAAGCCCGGTTAGGCCCTGAGGATCCCGCCGGGCTTGGGATGGAGAGGAATTGCAACCCGAGCCATTCACCTGAGAGGAGCTCAGAGGGAGACCCGGCCTATCTACACACGCACAGACGGTAAAGGGTAAAGTCTGTAGTGCAGGAACACTCTGGTGTAGGGATGTTACCTCACACTGGACTTCCTCGGAGGTAGTCGGACCCCCGTCCCTGGTGGCCGCAGGACCCCGCGAGGAGCAGGGAGAAGCCGTGCACTGCTTGAGAGATAACTGTGAGTAAAGCCTTGGAAATTCATCCCTATGGCCTCCGGACTGTTCATTACGCGCCATACCGTGCGACGCCGCGTCCCTACTCCCGCACTACTACCCCCCCTTCATCCTGCCTTGCCTGGCCTTTCCCGTCTGTGCGTGTGTAGATAGGTCGGGTCTCCCTCTGAGCTCCTCTCAGGTGAATGGCTCGGGTGGCAATTCCTCTCCATCCCAAGCCCGGCGGGATCCTCAGGGCCTAACCGGGCTTTCCCGTCCTGGACATAGAGTATGAGGTCGGGTGTCGGGGGCCGGTACCCCTCTTGCAGCCGGAATCCCTCTGAATAGATCAAGTAGGCGAGGACAGGTGGCGTACTCCGCTCCGTCTGCATTCTCCCCGGGACCCATTTGCTAGGGAGCCACACTCTAAAGCTCCCGAGCCTTCTTGATCCTGGTCCTTGGCCGGGTTGAGACATTCCTTGTCTGCAACCTCCCTCTCGTCCCATAGAACGGGGTACGTGGGCTGTGTCCCTTACCGGTGCAGGCCCACACAGGATCTGCGCTCCCGGAGGGAACTCACATTAACACACAGCTCATGACAGCACAGCACGACCACTTGACAGACAGGTCCACACAGAACCAAAAGAACCAGCAAGAAACCGAAAAAGACCAACGAAGAACCAAGATCCAAGATGGCATTCTATTAAATATGAAATTAGAAGTGTCATTAACTAACTGTTCCTCCACCCACACCCACTTACTGGTTCCTACCTCTTTGTGTTCCCCAGTCTCCCTGTAACCAGGGGAGCAGCACCTACTGCATACTAGCTCCCTCTGGTGGAATGTGGTGTTGGATGCAAAAGGTTAGGTCACTACCATCGCACCGGACTTACCTCAGAGGAGGAACACCACACTCCATTAAAGAAGTGCAGCATTCCTGTGGCGGCTGAACCCTCAGGGGCGCCACATTCCCCCCTGGTAAAACACAGCACGTCCGCGGGCTGCAAAGGAATAGCATCCAGGAAAATTTATTTTTATATAACAAGTAAAACTATCATCCCTTTATGGGAGGCACATTTCTTGTAACGTTGCATAACAGTTATGAGAGTACAAAAGTGCAAGGGTATAAAATTATAAAAATACAGAGATATAAAAGTGCAAAATTCTAAATTAAGACAAGAGACTTTTTGATCAAGACAAGCGGACTGCTTAAAGGTGACGACGGTCAGTTCAGTAGCAAGAGGGACCTGCCCTAAACCATCTACGTGGGCCCTGGGGTGGCTGCAGGGCATGAAGATCCGGAGCTGGACCCCCACACAAGCCACTCCAGACAGGTTTTGCTTCTGAGGTCTGAGGTAGAAAGTAGGCACGGTTTTGTATAAAACCAATAGGGAGCACCTAAATAGATGCATAAATATTTACAATGCAGTCCGCCGCCTGCCATAGTCCGCAGGGACCAAAGTCTCTATATAAAGGAAAAACACAAAAAATAGCAGCAATTATTTGAACCTGAAACAACAACAACAGCAGCCGGGGGCTGCTTTAGACTTGAGGCTCACGTGGAGGGAAAGGCTCATTCCTCCCGACAGAGGCTAGCCGGTCACTTGAGGCTGAGGGCGGGGTGGCGGCACTCCCAGACACTTTGCGGACGTCCAGGGCGTACCACCCACGCTCCCCCTGGTGGCGAGTGAAAGTCACAGTATCGCCCGGGAAGAGGTTCCGGCCGGGGTGTCCCTTTTTAAGGCGTGTCTCAACGTCCCGCTGGCTGAAGAACACATCGTCCTGGAACATGGGACACCGGATAAACCCCCACCCCGCCTCATGGTGAAATCGCACAACCTGGCCTTCATACCGGGGACTAGGACGGGTGGCCTCCTCCAGTCGCGCCCGAGTCTTTGTAGCCTTGGTCCTGACTTCGAGGCGCTCGCAGCTTTGCTCCCGCCGACGTTGTTCCCGTGCCAGTTGGAAGATCTGGTCGCTGCACCATTGGCTCCTCCTGGGCGCTTCAGATCTGGTCTCCCGCGGGAAGCCCATAAGGTCGCCCCCCTGGTTTTCCCAGGCCCACTCCTCGGCCTCGGGCCAGGTTACCGCCGGTGCAGGTAGCGGGGTTAGGACGGGTTGCTGCAAGTCCTCTACCTCCTCCGCAGCTCCAGGCACCTCCGTTACTGAGCTCTTGTGACAGCGTAAGTCCCCACCAATAGCTGCCGGTTGCAGCTCAGGAGCTAGTGCTTGCTCCCAGGTGACGGCGTAGGGGACTATGTACTCCGCCATGAGGTCCAGGATCGTCTCTGATGGCTTCGCAGCCGGGGCAGGGGTTGCACTCTCACCTGCCGCGAGGTCACCCTCGACTTCGACCTCCGGGTCGACTGGTCCTGGAACCTCCTCTCCTCGCCGGCGGTCTCAGATCCGCTGCAGCATCTCTGCTTGCCACGCAGCCGCCGCCTCCTGGGCCTCCTTCTGCCTCCTTGCAAGCCCCGGAGGTTCCGAGTGGAGAAACTCTATATCTCCCGGTGTTAATATGCCGCCTCTTTGCTCTCTGCTGGGTGAAGGGCCTGGACCGGGTTCAGTGGTCACGTGGTCTCGCTCCCCAGAGGCATCCATGACTGCCTCCGGTGACTGCCAAGCTCCGACTGACATGGCCGCACCTTGTTGCTTTCCTTCTCTTCCTCCTCTTTCGGGGCGGTTCCTGGGCGGAATGCTGACAGGCCCGCCTTCGTTCAGCCCATCCACTTTGATGGGCATTACCCCGCGGACAGTCTCTGATGGAAGGGGCAGTCCACATTTTTGGTGCCAAGTGGGAGCCCAGCCCACGATGGGAGGTGTACAAAGACAGTCTTTTCACAGCATTATGGCGCCTGTTCTTCTTGGGTGGGCGCCATTTTTAAGTGCAAAACAACAGTCCAAGGTGTAAGGCACACAGTACCCGATAGCAATGGGCACTTTTCTCCGTTGCTGCGGGCACGATATCCTGCTGACTACGCCAGTGATGTGACGCTCGCAAGCCCTGCCCTGGGAAGATGGGGTACTCGGAGCCGGGTCCGACGTTGAGAACGGGGATGCAGTCGTGGCCTGGACCCGTTCCGTGCCCAGGGCCGTCACATTGAAAATGGTGTTAGGGCTTTCCGGGTTGAGTGGTAATTGTCGACTACGCCACCTGTGGTGTCTGGTGATGCGCCACCAGCGCCGCTACAGTCCGCTGAGGCCCGATGTCATGGCTGCTAAAGTTCTCGCTGCTCCCCACAGGCAGAGTGTGGCCTCAGGGCAGGCAAGGCAGGATGAAGGGGGGTAGTAGTGCGGGAGTAGGGACACGGCGTCGCACGGTATGGCGCGTAATGAACAGTCCGGAGGCCATAGGGATGAATTTCCAAGGCTTTACTCACAGTTATCTCTCAAGCAGCGCACGGCTTCTCCCTGCTCCTCGCGGGGTCCTGCGGCCACCAGGGACGGGGGTCCGACTACCTCCGAGGAAGTCCAGTGTGAGGTAGGATCCCTACACCAGAGTGTTCCTGCACTACAGACTTTACCCTTTACCGTCTGTGCGTGTGTAGATAGGCCGGGTCTCCCTCTGAGCTCCTCTCAGGTGAATGTAAAGAGAGGAGAGAACAAGGCGCACCTGATGAAGGTGGCTGTGTCCACCGAAACGCATTGTGCTTATTAATAAATCAGTCCTTTTAATATTTTTGCCCTGTTATTGGCGCTCTGGTACCGCTATTCACATTCACTGATCCTCTCAGGTGAATGGCTCGGGTGGCAATTCCTCTCCATCCCAAGCCCGGTGGGATCTTCAGGGCCTAACCGGGCTTTCCCGTTCTGGACATAGAGTACGAGGTCGGGTGTCGGGGGCCGGTACCCCTCTTGCAGCACGACCACTTGACAGACAGGTCCACACAGAACCAAAAGAACCAGCAAGAGACCGAAAAAGACCAACGAAGAACCAAGATCCAAGATGGCATTCTATTAAATATGAAATTAGAAGTGTCACTAACTAACTGTTCCTCCACCCACACCCACTAACTGGTTCCTACCACTTTGTGTTCCCCTGTCTCCCTGTAACCAGGGGAGCAGCACCTAGTGCATACTAGCTCCCTCTGGTGGAATGTGGTGTTGGATGCAAAAGGTTAGGTCACTACCATCGCACCGGGCTTACCTCAGAGGAGGAACACCACACTCCATTAAAGAAGTGCAGCATTCCTGTGGCGGCCGAACCCTCAGGGGCGCCACACATTCACGTTTGTACAGCGTGGAGTTGGAAAATCTGCCTAAAAATGATGATATTTTCCAATAATAATTTGCCTGATTATTCTGTACATAGTGTATCTGTATGGAAAAGCACATGTTAAGCACATTAATATTTACAAATGCTTACTCATCATACAGAGTCTAAAAGCGTGTCTTTCTGGATACCTTCTTGCTGGTATGCATTGGCATACTATTCATTTAATTTCATATAAAACTGCAGTTTGCTTAAATAGACTCTGTCACTCGGTTTTTGCTGACCCATCAGAATCTGAGAGTAGGTTGAAGTATTAGAAGAGTAGAGGCGACAATACAAGCAGAATAGAGTCTTATTCCATAAACTGCTGAAGGATTACGGTGACTGTAGGATTGGGTGACTCCCAACAGAAGTTTACTAACTTTGAAACGTGTTGAGATTAACGCCGCATGCACATCTTTACACCGCCTTTGGATCTTTATTGTGAATACATTACCAGCAGCGCAGATTTAATAACTTTGTTTGATTAGCATGATGTATTGGAAGAGACCCTGATTTCAGCAATCAGTGGTTTATTTGCTGCAGATCTACCAGCTTTCTGAAAGTTGAGCTCTGTATAACACGTCCACACCACTGATTGGCAGATTTTGGGTACACAGTGCATAGGCAGAAAAATGCCAATCAATGCTTGGATAACGCTTATACATAGCTCATAAATATAGAGGATTACAAGGCAGCATGTTTACTGGTACGCTAGGGATAATCTCCTTATGATAAAACAGTGATTTCATTAAAACTACAGCAAGCAGCTCAGAACGTGACACATCGCTGGAATCATGGTCTCTGTCTCTACATTACACTGCTCTGAGATTAGGTGGCAAAAACATGTCAACAGATTCCCTTCAAAGAAGATGTCCACTACATAGATGTTGATTTAGCCGAACTACAACATTTTTACACATAATAGACATATTGTTGAAATTAGCCTGCCTGTCATTGCTGCATGCCGCTGCCACAAAGGACAGCATGAAGATGGTGACAGATTTGTTTTAGGCCCTCAATGACATCATGCTAAATTCCTTGTGATGTCAAAGAGTTCTCTTGCCACTAAGCTACACCTCCAAGCGATGGCATTGTTAGAGGATTACCATATTTTAATGATATTGACACAAAAATTCAGGGATTAGATAGGTGGTTTATGGTCAGAATAATGGATTATGTTTAAAAGCCAGATTGACTAGCTCATCATGTACTCGTTACTGCCGTAGCCAGTTTTAGCCTTCTTGACACAGCGCCATGTTTTTAATCTGACATGTGTCTTTTTACTTTTTTAATACTTATACTTCTCCAAGTTATTTTGAGACTGTTAATTTCATGACGTACTCTATTATAGTGGTACATTTTGATCAAAAAAGTCTGTGTTTACTTGAATAAAACTGAAAATTTAGAAATACTACGTTTACAACATTTCATTTTTCTTCTTTTAAGGCTTCTTATAATCTTGATGGTCTTGATGATTTGTGTGCCCAAGTGTATTCAGCGTGGTAGAACATTCATCAGACAGCCATTAATAACCCCATTGATAACATGCCAAGATGTGTAAGTGCAGGTATTTCTGCACATGGGCTCATACTTGATACTATATGAATCGAGATGTCTTGAAAATGTTGTTTCCATTTTTTTATCATTTGCATATTATTAACTTGTCTGTCAATCTTGTTACTTCCATAATTTCACAACTTTTTCTCTTGGTGTTACAATTTAAAGCACCACTCTGGCGTTTTTTTAATTGCAGAGCTGGAGTGGTGTTACTACTCTAAGTTCCTTGCCCCTTGTATTATACTTACCAGCTTCTGTTTTCTATTCTCAGCACTGCTCTTGTTGGTCTTTTGCAGGTTGTGCAGGTTGTGACCTGCCAGATTGCTCCAGTGTTTACTGGAGCGATACGGAAGTTGCAGCTTAGTGTAAGTCTATGAGGACCAGAACGAAGCTCTTATAGACTTACATTGAGAGGTTGTTACTGCTACCTCTGACTTCGGGTCAGTCCGAAGTTGTGGTCACTAGATGGCGAAGCGGGACTGGAGCTGCGCAGCGAAGACCTGAAAACGGCGGCTGGTAAGTATATTACTAGGGTCAGGGAACTTAGACTAGTGACAGCACTCCAGCACTGAAATATAAAAAAACCCGTTGTAGTGGTGTTTTAATCCATTAATGACTGAGCCAATTTTAAAGGGAATCTGTCACCCCCTGGCATTTATCTGATCTCTCATATGGGCATACAGGTGATACAGAAATGTAAATCTATACCTACCTGTATGCCTCATATTAGAGGTCTTGTTGCTGTGAAATGTCTTTTTATTCCTACAAATTTCTGATGCGTTCCCATCCCGGGGCCCGCAAGAAATCCCGCCTCCTGGGTGAATTATAATGTTTCCCCCCTCCCCTGCATGTCACAGTGCCGTTGCCGTGGCCAAATCCCGCGCACTTCACCTTTTACGCACGGCGCACTTCTTCCTGTCATCTATGTTCATTATACTGCAGGGATCTTGTGCACAGGTGCCGGCAAGTCAGAGTGACTCGCCAGAGCCTGCACACAAGATCCCCCTGAGAAAATGGACCCAAAAAGTTGCTGTTCAATTTCTCCTGAGTATGCCGATACCCTATATGTGGGGGAAAACTACTGTTTGCGCACACGATAGTGCTCTGAAGATAAAGAGCACCGTTTGACTTTCTGAATGCAAAAATGGCTGGAATCGAGAGCGGATGCCATGTTGCATTTGGAAAGCCCCTGATGTGCCTAAGCAGTGGAAACCCCCCACAAGTGACCCCATTTTGGAAACTAGACCCTTCAAGGAATGTATATAGGTGTGTGGTGAGCACCTTGAACCCCCAGGTGTTTCACAGAAGTTTATAACGTAGAACCGTGAAAATAAAAAATCAGATTTTTTCCACAAAAAGATGTACTTTTAGCCCCAATTTTTTATTTTCACAAGGGTAACAGGAGACAATGGATCGCAAAATTTGTTGTGCAATTTCTTCTCAGTACACCGATACCCATATGTGGGGGAAAACTACTGTTTGGGTGCACGGCAGGGCTTGGAATGGAAGAAGTGACATTTTGGAATGCAGATTTTGATGGAATGGTCTGTGGGCATCATGTTGCATTCGGAGAGCCCCTGATGTGCCTAAACAGTGGAAACCCCCCACAAGTGACCCCATTTTGGAAACTACAGCCCTCATGGATTTTATACAGGGGTATAGTGAGCATTTTGAACTCACAGGTGCTACACAGAATTTGACAACATTAGGTCATCATATTGAAATTTTTTTTTTCACGAAAATGTTGTATTGGCCCCAAATTTGTAATTTTTACAATGGATAATAGGTAAAAACGGACCCCATAATTTGTTACTCAATTTTTCATGATGATACCCCATATGTGGTCAAAAACTTCCGTTTGGGCACATGGCAGGGCTAGGAAAGGAAAGAGCGCTATTTATCTAGAATATATTGTGAATGCCATGATGCATTTGGAGAGCCCCTGACATGCGAAAACAGCAGAAACCCCCTACTAGTGTTGAGCGAGCACTAAAATGCTCGGGTGCTCGAAGCTCGGGCCGAGCTCACCGTGATACTCGGGTGCTCGACCCGAGCAATGAGCCCAATGTTAGTCTATGGGAGACCCGAGCATTTTTACGGCGGCACCCCCAGCAGTCTGTAGAAAGGCTAAAAAGTGCCCAAAACGATAGTGACAGTGCTCAAAAGACATGGGGACAGCATGGGCATCGCCCCAGGAAGCATTTCTGACCCCCAGGTCACTGCTATCAACAACGTGGTCAGAGGTATTAAGCCACTTTTACGGGCTCACAATAAAACGTTCAAAAACGAAACTGAAACTTTTTTCCTGTGAAATATGTTAAGGAACTTCCTTTCCAGGGTAAAGACTTGTGTATAAGGTAAAATAAATAACCCCAAAAAAAATTCTCCTCCACACCTTGGGCTATGTTTACAAGTAGCATTTTTTATGCGTTTTTGCACTTTTGTATTGCTTTCAACCGTGACAAATGCATTCACCGGGAAATGTCATTTTAACATTTTACAATCTTATCTGGCCATGTGCTGTGTGACACATGCATACAGTGCTGAAAAGACATAGGAACAGCATGGGGAAGAACCCTTGAAGCATCTCTGACACCCAGGTCACTGCCTAAAAGTGTGCCCATCAGAAGTGATCCTTGCCGCATCAGAAGATGCAGACTTGCAACTATCCCCGTGCAAGTCCTTGTCCCAGGGCAGTGTTCAATTGTACCTCCCCCATTCCTTGCAAGGCAAGCGCAAGTATGCAGCCTGCCACCCACCCACCCCCAGGCTGAAATACCATACTGCTAGCTAGCTAGCTAGCTTGCACTTGAAATTGGGCCTTTTAAGCATGTGGAGACAGACGCCGGCCATCATGTCATGGCTGCGTCGGCGGCCTGGTATCCATACTCAGTCCCCAGCCGCCCGGCGGCCGGGTGTCCACGCTCGGTCCCCAGCCGCCAGGGGGCGGCCGGGTGTCCATACTCAGTCCCCAGCCGCCCTGCGGCCAGGTGCCCACACACGGTCCCCAGCCGCCTGGGGGCGGCCGGGTGTCCATAAACGGTCCCCAGCCACCCCTATTTGAAGGACAGCCTAACCACAAACACGTGGACAAGTGAATGTGGCCAGGGATGGTCCATCTGACTGACACCGTCACACTGGGTTAATATTGTGGAAGCCGGGACACAGTTGGACACTGGGATGCAACATGTCCTCCAGACATAGAGGATTGCAGGTCCTGGGTCAATCAGGCTTCAACACAAAGTTCAGAAGGTAGACAACAGCAGTGGTCGGCCTCCTACACAATGAGTAAATTATTCATGATCATGAGGCCATCCATCTCCTTAGCCTTCTTTTCCTTGGAATGCAAGCACATGTATGTAGTAGCGGCTAGGCCTGAGGTGGTCAGCGTTTTGGCGCATATCCTACCTCCTCCGAGGATTGCTTGATGTTTTCCTGCTACTATCCCAGTTCTATGACTCTCGTTAAAACAAAGCTTCAGGTGATGAATGATAGATGAGGTGGTGAAGGAGAAAGGAGAAAGAGCAGGAGGAACAGGGACCATTCACATCAATATCAGGCCAGTCAACCACACATGTCTTGTAGGATATGTTTCTGTACCAAAAGAAGCGGTTTGGCTACACAGTTATAGGGCATGCAGTGAGTGCAATGCTTACCAAAAATTTCGAGGCACTCCAATGCCCCTTGGAAGTGACGTGGAGGTCAGAGGGCCTTAACTAAACCGTTTTTTCCATTTATAGCAACTGGGTCTCCTGTACACTGTTGGCCTAAGCAGTGAATGGAAGGCTTTCCAAAAATTATGAGGAACTGCAATGCCCCTTGAAACAGACGTGGATTACAGCGTACAAAAAACCTTCTACCCATTATTGGGGAGTGGGTCTCTCTTAGTGTTTTCCTATGCATTGAAAAGCAAAAGCTAACTTAAATTAGGAGGAAATGCAATGCCCGTTGGAAGAGTCGTGGAGGTTAGAGTTAATTAAAAACAACATTTCAATGCCCCTTGGAAGAGCTGTGGAGTTCAGAGTGGTTTAACAAGACGCTTTTAATGCCCCTTGGAAGAGTGGTGGAGGTCGCAGTGGAATAAAAAGACAATATCAATGCCCCTTGGAAGAGTGGTGGAGGTCGCAGTAGCTTAACAAGACGGTTTTAATGCCCCTTGGAAGAGTGGTGGATGTCGCAGTAGCTTAACAAGACGGTTTTAATGCCCCTTGGAAGAGACGTGGAGGTCACAGTAGCTTAACAAGATGGTTTTAATGCCCCTTGGAAGAGACTTGAAGTTCAGAGTGGTTTAACAAGATGCTTTTAATGCCCCTTGGAAGAGTGGTGGAGGTCACAGTAGCTTAAAAAGACGGTTTTAATGCCCCTTGGAAAAGTGGTGGAGGTCGCAGTGGAATAAAAAGACGGTTTTAATGCCCCTTGGAAAAGTGGTGGAGGTCGCAGTGGAATAAAAAGACAATATCAATGCCCCTTGGAAGAGTGGTGGAGGTTGCAGTAGCTTAACAAGACAGTTTTAATGCCCCTTGGAAAAGTGGTGGAGGTCGCAGTAGCTTAACAAGATGGTTTTAATGCCCCTTGGAAAAGTGGTGGAGGTCGCAGTAGCTTAACAAGACGGTTTTAATGCCCCTTGGAAGAGACGTGGAGGTCAGAGTGGTTTAACAATACGGTTTTAATGCCCCTTGGAAAAGTGGTGGAGGTCGCAGTGGAATAAAAAGACAATATCAATGCCCCTTGGAAGAGTGGTGGAGGTTGCAGTAGCTTAACAAGACGGTTTTAATGCCCCTTGGAAAAGTGGTGGAGGTCGCAGTAGCTTAACAAAACGGTTTTAATGCCCCTTGGAAGAGACGTGGAGGTCAGAGTGGTTTAACAAGACTGTTTTAATGCGCCTTGGAAAAGTGGTGGAGGTCGCAGTGGAATAAAAAGACAATATCAATGCCCCTTGGAAGAGTGGTGGACGTTGCAGTAGCTTAACAAGACGGTTTTAATGCCCCTTGGAAAAGTGGTGGAGGTTGCAGTAGCTTAACAAGACGGTTTTAATACCCCTTACAAGAGCAATGCAGTACAGCATATTAAAAACATTATTCTCATTATTGGGGAGTGGGTCTCCCATAGTCTTTACCTATGCCTTCCAAGCAAAAGCTGCCAAAAATTAGGACGGAGCAACTTGCAATGCCCCTTACAAAAGCCATGCAGTACAGCATATTAAAAACATTATTCCCATTATTGGGGAGTGGGTCTCCCATAGTCTTTGCCTAAGCCTTCCAAGCAAAAGCTGCCAAAAATTAGGACGGAGCAACTTGCAATGCCCCTTACAAGATCCATGGAGTACAGCATATTAAAAACATTATTTCCATTATTGGGGAGTGGGTCTCCCATAGTCTTTGCCTATGCCTTCCAAACAAAAGCTACCAAAAATTAGGACGGTGCAACTTGCAATGCCCCTTACAACAGCCATGCAGTACAGCATATTACAAACATTATTCCCATTATTGGAGAGTGGGTCTCCCATAGTCTTTGCCTATGCCTTCCAAGCAAAAGCTGCCAAAAATTCGGACGGAGAAACTTGCAATGCCCCTTAGAAGAGTCATGCAGTACAGCATATTCAAAATATTATTCCCATTATTGGGGAGTGGGTCTCCCGTAGTCTTTGCCTATGCCTTCCAAGCAAAAGCTGCCAAAAATTAGGACGGAGGAACTTGCAATGCTGACAACACGGACCACGGTCACTCTGGTGGTATAGTGGTGGTGGAGGCTGAGGATAAGGAGAAGAGCAAAATACAGCCGAAATGAGGAAGCGTATACCCATGTGTGGGTGTGAAGTGGTGCATGGGAATACACCTCCCGAAATAACACAGTGGATTTGACTTTATGTTACTCTGCTGTCACTTGGTGGTGATGAGAAGTCTGGCCCAATCCAGCCCTTGTTCATTTTGATAAGGGTCAGCTTGTCAGCATTGTCAGTTGACAGGCGAGTGCGCTTATCAGTTATAATTCCCCCAGCGGCACTAAAAACACGCTCCGATAACACGCTAGCAGCAGGGCAGGCCAGGACCTCCAAGGCGTACAGAGCGAGTTCATTCCAAGTGTCCAGCTTGGATACTCAATAATTAAAAGGCACAGAGGAATCACGGAGGATGCTGGTACGGTCAGCAAAGTACTCCCTCACCATCTTTTGAAACTTTCCACTCCTTGTGAGAGTACCCCGCGCCTCAGGGCCTGTAAGCTGGGCCGGTCTCAGAAAACTGTCCCAGAATGTTGACAGTGTTCGCCTGCCTCTGCTGGATTGCAGTTGCGTCTCTCTCGCCTGTACGCCTTGGTTGGTCAACGAACTGTGACCTCTGCTGCTAGCGTGTTCAGATGGGAATTTTTTTAACAGTTCTGCAGCAAGGGCCTTCTGGTACTGCCACATTTTTGTAGACCTCTCCACCTCAGGAATAAGAGAGTGAAAGTTCTCCTTGTAGCGGGGGTCTAAAAGTGTCACCAACCAGTAATGACTGTCACCCAATATTTTGATAATGCGAGGGTCACGGTTAAGGCAGCGTAACATAAAGTCAGCCATGCGTGCCAGACTGGTAACGGGCTAGAATTCCGTGTCCTCACCAAGATGATGACTGACCATGCTCTCCTCCTCCCCCCCCCCCTGTCCTCAGGCCACCCACACTGAACCGACGGTATGACAGTTGTACATGTACTACCGTCTACAGCGCATGATACAAGCTCCTGTTCTTCCTCCTTCTCCTCCTCCTCTCCCTCATTGTCCCCCAATGCACGTTGGGATGAGATGAGTCTGGGCTGTGGTAATCGCCCGTTACGGCTTCTTGATCCATCTCATCATACTCTGGCTGCAATGCCTCCTCTTTAATTCTCTGCAGAGAGCGTTGCAAAAGACAGACAAGTGGTATGCTGACGCTAATGATGGCGTCATCGCCACTCACCATCTTGGTGGACTCCTCAAAGTTTGTCAGGATGGTACATATGTCAGACATCCAGGTCCACTCCTGAGGTCTTATGTGTGGAATCTGACCTGAATATCGACGGCCTTGTTGCAGCTGGTACTCCACAACTGCTCTCTTCTGCTCACAAATCCTTTGCAACATGTGGAGAGTAGAGTTCCAACGTGTGGGGACATCACACACCAGTCGGTGTGCCGGAAGCTGCAAACGCTGCTGCAACACAGCAAGGGCGGCGGAAGCTGTAGTCGACTTCCGAAAATGAGCTGACAGGCGGCGTACTTTGACGAGCAGATCTGGCAACTCGGGGTACGATTTAAGAAACCGCTGAACCACGAGGTTAAGCACATGAGCCATGCATGGTACGTGTGTGATCTCGCCTCGCCTCAGAGCCGCCACCAGGTTACGGCCATTGTCACACATGACCATGCCTGGATGTAGGTTCAGCGGTCTCAGCCACAGTTCTGCCTGCTCTTTCACAGCTGTCCACAACTCACAAGCAGTGTGAGGTTTCTCACCTAAGCTTATGAGTTTCAGCACAGCCTGTTGCCGCTTGGCTGAGGCAGTACTGCAGTGCTTCCAGCTTGTAACTGATGTGCTTATATCTGAGATGGAGGCTGAACATGAGGAGGAGGAGGAGGATGATGCGCAGGAGCTGTACACTGTGGGGGCAACTCTGACTGACATAGGGCCCGCAATCCTCGGTGTGGGGAGGATGTGTTCCATCCCAAGGTCCGACTGGGTCCCGGCTTCCACTATGTTTACCCAGTGTGCCGTCAGGGAGATGTACTGTCCCTGGCCACAAGCACTTGTCCACGTGTCCGTTGTCAGGTGGACTCTCCCAGTAACTGCGTTGTTGAGGGCACGGCAGATGTTTTGGGACACGTGCTTGTGTAGTGCGGGGATGGCACACCGGGCAAAATAGTGTCGGCTGGGGACCGAGTACCGAGGGACGGCCACCGCCATAAGGTTGCGGAAGGATTCCGTCTCCACCAGCCTAAAAGGCAGCATTTCCAACACAGGCAGTTGTGAAATGTGCGAATTTAGGACTGTGGCCTGTGGGGCGTTGGCTGTGAATTTGCGCTTTCGTTCAAATGTCTGGGATATGGACAATTGAACGCTGCGGTGGGACGTGGACGTGGACGTTGATGCTGTTTCTTGAGAAACTGCCATAACAAGTGAAGACTGAGAGGACGGGGCATCTTTGCATGCAGTATGGACAGGGGATTGCCTTGCACGCACAACAGGGGGTTCTCTTACACGCACAGCAGCGGAAGAAGCAGTGGTGACACCCGCTTACACTGGGGTGCTTTGCTGACATGTGCCTGATCATGCTGGTGGTGGTCAGGCTGGTAGTTTTGTCACCCCTGCTGATGCTGGCATGGCAGGTGGTACAAATGGCCTTTTTGGGGTTATCAGCAGAGTCTTTAAAAATATTCCAGACTCTGGAAGACCTACAGGTTGTACTGGCAACGTCCCTCGTGTTGGTGTTACGGGGAACTGTTGCCCGCTTTCTGTGTGCGGCCACCACACTGCTTCTTCCTGCCTGTTGGGGTACTCTGCCTCCCTCCCTCTGTGTGCTGCTGGCTTTACTCTGTGTGTCCTCCTGCCACGTTGGGTCTGTTACTGTTATGTTCTGCTACCAGAGCTAAGGAAAGAGAGGAGATCTGTCCCTACGATAGAACTCAGCTTAATCCCTACGATGTAACAGGGAACCTGATCCTGCGATCAGACCTGCTAAAGTCCTAAGCTAGTCTGTACGGAGACCTATAGATGTGAGGAAGGAATCCCTACAAGTACTAAGGACTGGGAGGAATATGGGACACCTCCTAACAGAAATAGTAGCAGACAGACGAACAAACAAAATATATAGAACATAGAGGTCAGTAGACCAAGCAAACTAACAGAGCAAGACACAGAGCACAGGCTAGCTAGAAAGTAGATATACAATGAAGTCCAGCAAAGCCAGAAGGGCGGAGCAAGATTAAATAGGCCAACAAGGTCATGTGACCAGCAAAGGAAAAAAAACTAAGAGCAAGGTTCTAACAGTACCCCCCCTTCTAAGAGGATCCTCCGGATCCCCTAGGACCAGGCTTATCAGGAAATCTCCTGTGAAACGCTCTGATAAGTCTGGACGCGGAAACATCATCCGACCTCACCCAAGAGTTATCCTCGGGACCGAAACCTTTCCAGGCCACAAGATACTGCAAACTACCTCTATACCGTCTAGAGTTAAGGATGCGAGAAATTTCATATTCCCCGTCCTCCACCACCGGAGGAACAGAGGCAGAGGCGTCACAATCCGATACAACAGCTTTTTTCAACAGAGAGACATGAAATACCGGATTAATTCTCCAGGAGGTAGGAACCTCCAACCTAACAGCAGATTGGTTGACAACCTGAAGCACCTTAAAGGGCCCTACAAACTTAGGACCCAATTTCTTTGAAGGAATCCTCAACCGCAGATTCCTAGAGGACAACCAAACCATGTCACCAACAGCGAACAAAACCTCTTGTCGTTTCCTATCAAAGTAGTCTTTAGATTTTCTGTTGGCCTCCTGAAGATTACCACGCACATCCGTCCAAACTCTCTCCAAATCACCGGAAAAATTCTCCTCCTCAGGCACGGCAGATCCCAACTTGGAGAACGACCCAAACGACGGATGTCTCCCAGAACAACAAAAAAAAGGCGAACAACCAGCAGAAGAAGATGTATGATTGTTCAGAGCAAATTCAGCAAGTGGCAGAAACTCAGACCACCCCTCTTGATTGTCTGCCACAAAACAACGCAAGAACTGCTCAACATCCTGGTTTTTCCTTTCTGTCTGGCCATTAGATTCAGGATGATATCCGGATGAGAACGACAAATGAACTCCCAACCTATCACAAAAGGCACGCCAAAAACGAGCCACGAACTGAGGACCCCTATCAGAAACAATGTCAGTAGGAACGCCATGAAGTCTGACAATTTCCTTGACAAAGGCCTTAGCGAGAGTTTTAGCGCAGGGCAGTTTGACGAAAGGAACCAAGTGACACATCTTGCTAAAACGGTCCACGACCACCGAGATGACAGTAAAACCCTCAGAGGGGGGAAGGTCAGTTATAAAGTCCATAGCCAAATGTGTCCAAGGAGCACTGGGAACCTCCAAAGGACAAAGCAACCCCGCAGCAGGAGTATGTGAGGACTTAGATCTAGCACATATAGTACATTGACGCACCCACTTAATGACTTCCTTCTGCCATCCAGGCCACCAAAAACTGCGACCCACCAGTCTCTTGGTCTCAGAGATTCTGGGATGACCTGCCAACCGAGATTCGTGACACTCAACAAACAAATCTCTCCTAAAGGTCCCAGGCACAAACAACCTCCCATGAGGAGTGTTAGAAGGGGCATTCTCCTGTGCTTTAAGAATCTCATTTTCCAAAACGGAGTCCAAAGCAGCTATCACAACACCTTCTTGTAAAATGTTCTCCTCTTTCTCAGCACCGACTATGGGAGAAAAACTGCGAGACAAGGCATCCGCCTTAACATTCTTAGTACCAGGGATGTAAGTAACGGAGAAATTAAACCGCGAGAAAAACAGTGCCCACCTAGCCTGACGGGCATTCAGGCGCTTGGCAGCATCAAGATATATCAGATTTTTATGATCCGTAAGAACCTGAACGGGAAATTCCGCACCTTCCAAGAAGTGGCGCCAGTGTTCAAATGCGAGTTTAATAGCCAATAATTCCCGATTACCAATATCGTAATTCAGTTCAGTCTCCGAAAATTTTTTTGAAAAAAAGGCACAGGGATGTAATCCATCCCCGTTATCCTGAGACAATACTGCGCCAACCCCCACAGAGGAAGCATCAACCTCAACCAAAAACGGCCTAGTAACATCAGGCTGCATAAGGATGGGAGCAGAGGTGAACCTCTCCTTGAGATACACAAAAGCTTCAATGGCCTCAGAAGACCACTGAACCGCATCAGCACCTTTCCTGGTGAGATCAGTCAGAGGTTTGACAATACTAGAAACATTTTTTATGAATTTTCTATAGTAATTGGCGAAACCCAAAAACCTCTGTTTCGATTTCAAACCAATAGGCCTAGGCCATTCCTGCACAGCCTGAACCTTAACCGGATCCATCTCAAAACCTTTGCTGGAGATAATGTAGCCCAAAAAACTAATTCTCTGTACAGCGAACTCACATTTCTCCAGCTTAGCAAAAAGCGAATTGTCCATTAATAACTGTAATACCTCACGCACGCTCCGCCAATGAGACTCCAGATCCGGCGAATAAATCAAAATGTCATCCAAATACACAACCACATTTTTACCGATCAAAGGTCTAAGGATGTCATTAATCAGATTCTGAAAAAATGCAGGAGCATTAGTAAGACCAAAAGGCATAACCAGATTCTCAAAATGACCCACAGGAGTGTTAAAAGCAGTCTTCCATTCGTCACCCTCCTTCATGCGCAACAGATTGTATGCCCCCTTAAGGTCAATTTTAGAGAACCACTTGGCCCCCATTAACTGGTTAAACAGATCAGGAATCAATGGCAGTGGGTAAGGATTGCGTACAGTAATTTTGTTAATCTCACGAAAATCCAGACAAGGACGTAAACCGCCGTCCTTTTTTTTTACAAAAAAAAATCCAACCGCCACAGGAGACTTAGAGGGCCTAATGTGACCGGCGGCCAAACTTGTCTGTATGTATTCCTCCAAAGCCTTCCTCTCAGGAATAGTAAGGTTAAATAAACGACTTTTAGGAAGAGTCGCTCCAGGGACAAATTCAATAGAACAATCATAGTCTCTATGGGGAGGCAAAACCTGCGATTCCTTCTCAGAAAAAACTCTCCAAAAATCCTGAATAGGAACAGGCAATTCTCCCCTATCCAAAGCTGCAATACGCCCATTACAACACTTGTCATAACATTTATGGCTCCAGGATTTAATTTCACTGGTAGACCAATCCAGTACAGGATTGTGAAATTTTAACCAGGGCAATCCCAATATTACTGGAGAAGGCAAGTTATTCAACACTACCAAATCCAATTTCTCAAGGTGAACACCATTAATAGTGAGAGGAAATTCATAGACCTTGAGAGTAATATTCTTCAAAGGGGAACCATCCACAGAAACCACAGCAATGGGGGATGATAAAGGTTCAGGTTTTAAATTGAGTCTTTCCACAAATCCCCCATCAATAACATTCAGAGTAGACCCACAATCGACAAACACCCGAAATTCCATTAATTTTTCCTGAGCAATCGTGGAAGCAGCTAAAAATACACCCTTGGAATTTAAACAGGCAATACGGGCATGACTGAACATTTTTTTTTCTTTCTTCATACGAAGCTCACAGCCTTTAATCAAATGACCAGATTTTCCGCAATAGAAACACAAGCCTTCAAAAAATCGACGGTCTTTTTCTTGAGAGCGAGGTGCCACCGATCCAATCTCCATCGGTTCACCACTGTTAGTACACACATTCTCATAACCAGAAACTGACATAGCAGAGGATTTGCTCTCATTAACCCTTGCACGCAGTCTTCTATCCACCCGTATAGCTAATTGCATAGCCTGTTGCAAATCTTCAGGTGTAGGATAAGCAATTAGCAGGTCTTTAACCCTTTCACTGAGCCCAGCAAGAAATAGACTTTTCAGAGCAGAATCGTTCCACCCTGTTTGAGTAGACCAACGACGGAAATGAGTACAATATTTTTCCACATTACCTGATCCTTGTTTTAAACGTCTCAACTCAGTCTCAGCTGATGCGACACGGTCAGGATCATCATATAATAGTCCCAAAGCAGAAAAAAAACTATCCACTGATCTGAAGCATGTATCACTAGGTTGCAAAGAAAAGGCCCACTCCTGAGGCTCTTTGCGCAAAAGTGACATTATGAACCCTACGCGCTGGGATTCATCCCCAGAGGACTTAGGTCTCAAACGAAAATACAATAAACAAGCATTTTTGAATGAAAAAAATTCTCGGTGTTCACCAAATAATAAATCCGGCAAACATACCTTAGGCTCCAAGAAATGTGCTCCAGGACAGTTACTCACGTGCTGACGGAGCTCGGCCACCTCCAGAAAGAGTCCCTGCAGGCGATGAACCAAATCCTGAACCGACACCATGATGGAACAGAAAAATCTTTCCTTAGAGAATTTGCTGGCTGGACTTACTGTTATGTTCTGCTACCAGAGCTAAGGAAAGAGAGGAGATCTGTCCCTACGATAGAACTCAGCTTAATCCCTACGATGTAACAGGGAACCTGATCCTGCGATCAGACCTGCTAAAGTCCTAAGCTAGTCTGTACGGAGACCTATAGATGTGAGGAAGGAATCCCTACAAGTACTAAGGACTGGGAGGAATATGGGACACCTCCTAACAGAAATAGTAGCAGACAGACGAACAAACAAAATATATAGAACATAGAGGTCAGTAGACCAAGCAAACAGAGCAAGACACAGAGCACAGGCTAGCTAGAAAGTAGATATACAATGAAGTCCAGCAAAGCCAGAAGGGCGGAGCAGGATTAAATAGGCCAACAAGGTCATGTGACCAGCAAAGGAAAAAAAACTAAGAGCAAGGTTCTAACAGTTACTAGATCATCCACCACCTCCTCCTCTTCCACTTGCGCACCACGATCCTCCTCCTCACTTCGTGGCAATTATGTCTCGTCATCGTCCACCTCTTGTGACAAATTGCCAGCGTCGACTTCCTCTGGCCGTGGCTGTTCAAATATTTGGGCATCACTACATGGGATCTCCTCTTCCACCACTTCAAGCAGAGCAGGCGAGGGGCACAAATATGGAAATGGACCAGTGAACAGCTCTTCAGAGTGTCCAAGTGTGGGATCAGTTGCTGTCTGACGACACTTGGCATGGTGGGAGGAAGGAGCATCAGGGTGAGGAGGAGTATGTGACTCGCCCCCTGGGCCGTGGGGTACCCAAGACCAGGTCTCTAGGTTGCGCGGTGCTGATGGGGGTAGTAGTGGCAACCCGGTCCCGTGCTCATGGTGTCAAGCTAAAATGGTGGCAGTCTCTTTATATATATATACATGTGAAAGTCCGACTACGCCACCCGTGGATTGCGGTCAGGGATAACCGCCGCTGCAGGACAGACTGCTGAGGCTGGTGTTGGTGAGCAGCACAGGAATGGTATAACTCCCCACGGGAGGAGTGTAGCCCCAGGGCAGTGTAGGTGAATGTTGGGGATGATAGTTCCGGCCGCGATAGTCAGAATGCAGAGTCCGCTTAAACAGTTCAGGGTCTTTATCGTAACAGATGGTAATGACCCAACAACAGTACCGGCTAGAAGGGGGCCTGGATGTCTGAGAACACTCGGGAAGCCCCTCTGGTCAGGGTGAGGGTGTAGGCCTACCGTGCTCTCTATGCTCTTTCTGACTATTCCCCTCTTTGTGGTAAAATAGCCCACGTCCCTAAGCGTGCCGTGTATTCTCACCCGTATGGCTTGCAACTTGGGCTCCTTTTACCTCTGGACTCTCTTGGCTTTGCTGGTCCCTTCTGTTGTGGCGGAGCCTCCGGGCTTTTTAGTCCAAAGGACATGAAATCCCTCGCGGATTGGTTCTCTGCTGCTGGACTTAGAGTCTTTACAGCCTCGGACCCCAATGTCCGGTAGGTAGTTCTCCCTTTCTGCCAGGACAGGCTCTCAGCGCCATACGTCCCTGGCTAGCAGTTCCTCCACTGCCTCACGACTTCCTCAGCTTGCTGCTGACCCTTACTCTCTGGGCCTAGACTCCGTCACGGTCTCATGTCTCCCAGGTCTCTCTGATCTCTCTGGTCTTTCTAACCCTGCCCCCAGTTCCAGCTTTTATAGGGAAGCCTGCTCCCCCTACTGGCCTGGGACAGGAGGTGCTGCATGATAACCTCCCTCCTGCTTTCAGACACAGCCTTTATTATTTGTGGTATCCAGGCCTGGGGTGACACATATGCGGTCGAGACTCACGGCTACTAAAACTTGACCGTGTGGAAGACAGACCGGAGGTGGTGGTGCCCAGGTAACTGGAAGTATTATCTGCTATCCAATTAATAACCTCTTCACACTGATCAGTTCGCAATACTGGTGTTGTAGTGTGCTTCCCTAGTAATTCGGTCAAGAAGTGGGAGCGAGATGTGGCTGTTGGTTGTGGCACATTTTCACCTTGGCCACGGCCCTGTCCTCTACACGCACCATCACCAGAACGTCCAGTTCCACGTCCCTTGCCACGTGCCTTGCCCATTGTAAATGAAGTAAAATAGCTTACACTCGCACTATCAATGGAAAAAGGGTAATAAAAAGTAGATTAGAACCGTGGAAGAGGAAAACCACAGTTCTATTTCTGTGGCCTATGCCAGACTCTTTTAAACATATATATTTGTGTCTGAACAGTCAGGGAGACTCTATTACTGTTTTTTTTACAGAAAAAATGCCAAAAGCAGCATAATACAGAGATTTGAACCGTGGAAGAGGAAAGCCACAGTTCTATTTCTCTGGCCTACACCAGACTCTTTTAAACAGATATATTTGTGTCTGAACAGTCAGGGAGACACTATTACTGTTTTTTTTTATGGAAAAAATGCCAAAAGCAGGATAATACAGAGATTTGAACAGTGGAAAAGGAAAACCACAGTTTTATTTCTTTGGCCTACACCAGACTCTTTTAAACAGATATATTTGTGTCTGAACAGTCAGGGAGACACTATTACTGTTTTTTTTTACGGAAAAAATGCCAAAAGCAGGATAATACAGAGATTTGAACCGTGGAAGAGGAAAACCACAGTTCTATTTCTCTGGCCTACACCAGACTCTTTTAAACAGACATATTTGTGTCTGAACTGTCAGGGAGACACTATTACTGTTTTTGTTTTATGGAAAAAATGCCAAAAGCAGGATAATACAGAGATTTGAACCGTGGAAGAGGAAAACCACAGTTCTATTTCTCTGGCCTATACCAGACTCTTTTAAACAGATATATTTGTGTCTGAACAGTCAGGGAGGCACTATTACTGTTTTTTTTTTACGGAAAAAATGCCAAAAGCAGGATAATACAGAGATTTGAACCGTGGAAGAGGAAAACCACAGTTCTATTTTTCTGGCCTACACCAGACTCTTTTAAACAGATACATTTGTGTCTGAACAGTCAGGGAGACACTATTACTGTTTTTTTTTACGGAAAAAATGCCAAAAGCAGGATAATACAGAGATTTGAACCGTGGAAGAGGAAAACCACAGTTCTATTTCTCTGGCCTACACCAGACTCTTTTAAACAGATATATTTGTGTCTGAACAGTCAGGGAGACACTATTACTGTTTTTGTTTTACGGAAAAAATGCCAAAAGCAGGATAATACAGAGATTTGAACCGTGGAAGAGGAAAACCACAGTTCTATTTCTCTGGCCTACACCAGACTCTTTTAAACAGATATATTGGTGTCTGAACAGTCACAGACACACTCAATTTTTTTTTTGGGGGGGGGAATACCAAAAGGTTAATAAGACGCGTATTTGTACAGGCTGACTGAGGAAAAAAAAAATACAGGATTTAGATGAAAAAAAAAGGATTTTTCCTGGCCCCTGAGACCGGGAATAAGTCTAGCAATTTGACCAGCAGGAGCACACAGTACTGTAATGCAGCGTTTGTTGGTATAACCACTGCGTCTCCTATACAGCCTGCCTGCCTGCCTGATATCTGGGATGGATATTAGTCCTGAGAAGGACTGTTTGTTTGATTTGGCAGCCTTTAGAGACCCTACACTAACTATTTTGCACTATATACAGTACAGACCAAAAGTTTGGACACATCTTCTCATTTAAAGATTTTTCTGTATTTTTATGACTATGAAAATTATACATTCACCCTGAAGGCATCAAAACTATGAATTAACACATGTGGAATTATATACTTAACAAAAAAATGTGAAACAACTGAAAATGTGTCTTATATTCTAGGTTCTTCAAAGTAGCCACCTTTTGCTTTGATGACTGCTTTGCACACTCTTGGCATTCTCTTGATGAGCTTCAAGAGGTAGTCACCGGAAATAGTTTTCATTTCACAGGTGTGCCCTGTCAGGTTTAATAAGTGGGATTTCTTGCCTTATAAATGGGATTGGGACCATCAGTTGTGTTGTGCAGAAGTCCGGTGGATACACTGCTGATAGTCCTACTGAATAGACTGTTAGAATTTGCATTATGGCAAGACAAAAAGCAGCTAAGTAAAGAAAAACGAGTGGCCATCATTACTTTAAGAAATGAAGGTCAGTCAGTGCGAAAAATTGGGCAAACTTTGAAAGTGTCTCCAAGTGCAGTTGCAAACACCATCAAGCGCTACAAAGAAACTGGCTCACATGAGGACAGCCCCAGGAAAGAAAGACCAAGAGTCACCTCTGCTTCTGAGGATAAGTTTATCCGAGTCACCAGCCTCAGAAATCGCAGGTTAACAGCAGCTCAGATTAGAGACCAGGTCAATGCCACACAGAGTTCTAGCAGCAGACACATCTCTTCAACAACTATTAAGAGGAGACTTTGTGCAGCATGCCTTCATGGTAAAATAACTGCTAGGAAACCACTGCTAAGGACAGGCAACAAGCAGAAGAAACTTGTTTGGGCTAAAGAACACAAGGAATGGACATTAGACCAGTGGAAATCTGTGCTTTGGTCTGATGAGTCCAAATTTAAGATCTTTGGTTCCAACCACTGTGTCTTTGTGCGACCCAGAAAAGGACTCTACATGCCTGGCTCCCACCGTGAAATATGGAGGAGGAGGTGTGATGGTGTGGGGGTGCTTTGCTGGTGACACTGTTGGGGATTTATTCAAAATTGAAGGCATACTGAACTAGCATGGCTACCACAGCATCTTGCAGCGGCATGCTATTCCATCCGGTTTACGTTTAGTTGGACCACCATTTATTTTTCAACAGGACAATGACCCCAAACACACCTCTAGGCTGTGTAAGGGCTATTTGACCAAGAAGGAGAGTGATGGGGTGCTATGCCAGATGAACTGGCCTCCACAATCACCAGATCTGAACCCAATCGAGATGGTTTGGGGTGAGCTGGACCGCAGAGTGAAGGAAAAGGGCCAACAAGTGCTAGGCATCTCTGGTAACTCCTTCAAGATTGTTGGAAGACCATTTCTGGTGACTACCTCTTGAAGCTCATCAAGAGAATGCCAAGAGTGTGCAAAGCAGTCATCAAAGCAAATGGTGGCTACTTTGAAGAACCTAGAATATAAGACATATTTTCAGTTGTTTCACACTTTTTTGTTAAGTATATAATTCCCCATGTGTTAATTCATAGTTTTGATGCCTTCAGTGTGAATGTACAATTTTCATAGTCATGAAAATACAGAAAAATCTTTAAATGAGAAGGTGTGTCCAAACTTTTGGTCTGTACTGTATCTCTCCCTAACTCAGCAGCACTCTTCCTACACTGTCTGATCCCGGGCGACTGTGTCTAAGATGGCGGTACTCGAGGTGATGCTGTGCGGCCAGCCAATCACTGTAATGTCCACAAACAACATGGCTGCGGAATTACAGTGACTGGCTGGCAATCCCTGCATGTTCATTGGCTCTGTAAAGAGCGCCAAACGTGCAGGGCGGAGACCCGAGCTCCCGCCCGAGTAACCCGGAAATGATCGGTGCTCGCCGAACATCCCGAGTAGTGAGATGCTCGGGCTCAACACTACCCCCTACAAGTGATCCCATTTTGGAAACTAGACCCCTCAAGGAATTCACCTAGGGGTGTACTGAGCATTTTTAAGCTACATATGATTCACGAAACTTTGTAACATTTAGATGTGAGAACAAAAAAATAAATTTTTTTCCACTAAAATTCTTTTTTAGCACCAAATTTATAATTTACATTAGGGTTAATGAAAGAAATTGGATCCCACAATTTTTTATGCAATTTCTCCCAAATGTGGCAGTACCCCATATGTGGTTGTACACTGCTGTTTGAGCACATGGCAGGGTTCGGATGGGAAGGAATCCTGCTTGACTTTTAGAATGCAGATTTCATTTGAATAGATTGTGGCTGCCATTAGCCGAGCCCCTGGGGTGCCAGAACAGCAGAACTTCCCCAGGTGACCCCATATTGGAAACTTATATGTGCCTCACAGAATTTTATAACATTGAGACGTGGAAATATGACATTTTAGTGGTAAAAATGTAATTTTTGTATTCGCTGCAAATTTGTCAGGTATACAAGGTTTAATAGGTGAACTGGACACCATAATTTATTGCACAATTTCTTCTGAACATGGTGATGCCCCATATGTCATCAGAAATTACTGTTAGGCTATATGTCAGGGCTAAGAAGGAAGGAGCGCTATTTGGCTTTTGGAGCACAGATTTTGGTAGAATAGTTTACGGGCAACATTTGCAGAGGTGCCAGAACAGCAGAAAAACACCAAAAGTGATCCTATTGTAAAAATTGCACCTCTCAATGAATTAATCTACGGCTGCAGTGACTATTTTGTTAAATCCTCGCCAGGCTTCTTTTCTGTATAATTGCAAAGATGCCCATTTAGTGCCCATACATTGTGCCCCCATATATTGTAGTGCCCCCGTACATTGTGCCCAGCTTGTGCTTCTGGCAACACACACCCCATAAATTGTTAAGCGCTCTCTCCCCACTACAATAATGCCAAACATGTGACCACTTACTGCGGTTTAGGCACCGTGGGGCTCACAAGGAGGGGGGCATTTTGATTTGGGAGCACAGATTTCACTGGATTTTATTTGATGGGGAGGGAGCCACGTCTCTTTTCTAGAGTCTTTGATCTATTGATAATGTGGGAACCCCCTATAGTTCCAGTGACAGATGACGGACATGAGTGGGGCTGGTTTTGTGTGAAATAATTTAGGGGGGTTTTTGGTAACATTTTGGGGTACATAATATTTTTGATGCTTCCATAATAAGGCTTGATCACAATCTTGTGTTCTGCACTAAGCACTTACGTCGGGGTTTCTGTGCAAATCACACAAAAATGTGATTCAGGTGAAACCCTCGACGGAACCACCCACCACAATGAGGCAGATAGAGACAATTCGTACTTCGTTTGGCGTGTGCTCCGATGGTATCAATTTTTTTAGGCGTGCACAGATCTGTGGTCATCCACACATGCAGTAAAAAGACGCCTAAAGTTATGGGACACCGCTGGAACACAGACCAGACGGAGTCCAAAGTGCCTCCATCTGCTCACAAGTGAGTGGTTTTGTCTGAATTGTGGAGAATTTACATGGTAACCCCGTCGTAAGCGCTCATCGGAGAGTGCAGTATAAATGTTAGCCGAGCCTTGTTTCGATTTTTGGGAGGTAGAATCAACAGTACACCAGTACAAGAATAGTTCTTATTTTTATTTTTGCACAGTTCACCGTGCGGTATATGTGATAAGCCGCATTTATTCTTCGGGTCGGTGCATTTACAGCGATACCAGATTTATATTGTTTTTTTTTAGGTTTTCCTGCTATCACACAGTAAAAATGCTTTTCTATAAAAAGTAGTTTTTTTTGTTGCGATATTCTGAGAGCTGTAACTTTTTATTCTTTTGTCGAACAGAGCCTGTAAATGACATAATAGGTAGACCTCAGCTATAAGAGACAAAATTAGAAAATAAATCCTGAAAATCACATTGTCTGATTTGAAAATAATTTTTTTCAAATTTTGGTGGAAAATAAGTATTTGGTCAATTACAAAAGTTCATCTCAATACTTTGTTATATATCCTTTGTTGGCAATGACAAAGGTCAAACGTTTTCTGTAAGTCTTCAAGGTTGGCACACACTGTTGCTGGTATGTTGGCCCATTCCCTATGCAGATCTCCTCTAGAGCAGTGATGTTTTGGGGCTGTCGCTGGGCAACATGGACTTTCAACTCCCTCCAAAGGTTTTCTCTAGGGTTTAAATCTGGAGACTGGCTAGGCCACTCCCGGACTTTGAAATGCTTCTTTTTAAGCCACTCCTTCATTGTCCTGGCAGTGTGCTTGGGATCATTGTCATGCTGAAAGATCCAGCCATGTTTCATCTTCAATGCTCTTGCTCATGGAAGGAGGTTTACACTCAAAATCTCACGATTCATGGCCCCATTCATTCTTTCATGTACACGGATCAGTCGTCCTGGTCCCTTGGCAGAGAAACAGCCCCAAAGCATGATGTTGCCACCCCCATGCTTCACAGTAGGTATGGTGTTCTTTGGATGCAACTCAGCATTCTTTCTCCTCCAAACACGCCAAGTTGTGTTTCTACCAAACAGTTCTACTTTCATGTGACCATATGACATTCTCCCAATACTCTTCTGGATCATCCAAATGCTCTCTAGCAAACTTCAGATGGGCTCGGACATGTAATGGCTTATTTTCTAATTATTGCTCCTCAGTTGATTTCTTCACACCAAGCTGCTTGCCTATTGCAGATTCAGTCTTCCCAGCCTGGTGCAGGGCTACAATTTTGTTTCTGGTGTCCTTCGATAGCTCTCTGGTCTTCACCATAGTGGAGTTTGGAGTGTGACTGTTTGAGGTTGCGGACAGGTGTCTTTTATACTGATAACAAGTTCAAACTGGTGCCAGTACTACATGTAATGAGTGGAGGACAGAGGAGCCTCTTAAAGAAGAAATTACAGGTCTGTGAGAGCCATAAATCTTGCTTGTTTGTAATTGACCAAATACTTATTTTCCACCAAAATTTTAATTTTTTTTTTTCCAAATGAGATAATGTGATTTTCAGGATTTGTTTTCTTATTTTGTCTCTTATAGTTGAGGTTTACCTATGATGTCAATTACAGGCCTCTCTCATCTTTTTAAGTGTGAGAACTTGTACAATTGGTGGCTGACTAAATACTTTTTCCCCCACTGTATATGAGGGCTTATTTTTTTGCGGGATGAGTTTCAGATTTTTTGTGGTACCATTTTGGGGTAGATAATATTTTTTGATCGGTTTTTATTCAGATTTTGCATACACAGAATGAACAAAAATCAGCAATTCAGTTATTGGTTTTATTTTTTATTTTTTTCACCATTCTCCGCGCAGTAAGAATGATAAGACCGAATTGTCCATCACATCGGTACGATTACAGCGATACCAGATTTATATATTTTTTTAAGTTTTGCTATTTTTACACACTAAACAATATTTTATAAAAATGTACTTGTTTTTGCATCGTTATATTCTGAGAGCTGTAACTTTTTTATTTTTCAACCGAATGAGAAATATTAGGGCTTGTTTTTGCAGAACGGTTTGGCATTTTCATTTATACCATTTTTTTTACATTTGACTTTTTCTAAATTCAATTTTTATTGAAAGGTTATATAATTTTCAATTACAAAAATACAAAAAAAAACGAAAAATAAACAGGACAATATCAGCATCAAAATATCATAGAACATAAGTATAACGTCCAATAAAACATCAAATTATAGGAAGAGAAAGGAGGGAAGGGAACATTTTAAGCCATCAGTATTCCAATTATGAAGTTACTAAAATCCAATAGAAACCATACATATTGCAGCCAGGCGCGGACCAACGCAGAGCATAATCAGTACAGAGAAGAAACGCATCGGAGAAAAGGGTTGGTCACATCAGTCTGATGAAAGACGGTACGCATCGGATTCTTAAAAATTCAATCCAGTCTTTCCAAGTCTCACAGTATCTATCACAGTCAGTGGGGGATTGGGAAATCAAATGTTCCATCCTATTTAGAAGAGCTATTTCAGAGAACCACTCCTCCAGAGTAGGTGGAGAAGTACTTTTCCAGTGATGAGGAATGATATTCTTAGCAGCTTGTATAAGGTAGCTTATTAAAGATCTTTTGCATCTGGTGAAACTAGTTGGGATTAGAGATGAGCGGTGTTCGACTCGAACTGTTCGCCAATCTCAAATTCGAGCTGTTTTGGGCGGTGTTCAAGCCGTTCGACGAACCTGAACGATTTGCAAAAAATTCAGCTGTTCGAGGTTATGTTCGATAACTGTCCGTGCACCAAAAGTGTAACTGGATTTTTTCACAGTAACCCTGTTAATCAATGTTAATAGACAGTTTCAGTGTAGAGTGGGTGGGGGGAGGGGCAGGGGATGGATCTCTGGAGAATTAATGCCGATCTCCATTTTTCTTTTTCTTTCCCGCATTTACAGTGGGGTGGTGCAGTCTGTCAGCCTATCAGCAGCGCACACACACAGCGAAGTGCTTTTTTTTTCACACAAGCAAGGGCATGTGTCATTGGCTGTGTATGTCACATGTCCTTGCTCTATAAGAACCAGCCATTTTCCCCTTCGCCACCATTTTCTCACTGCTACAGCTGAGTGTTAGACGGCACCGCTGCTGCTGTGGGCGCTATACAGTATAACTGTGTGAATTGTGAGCGAATTTGCAGTTAAATAGAGAGATAGGTTTAGGGAGTAGGGACTAGCTGTAATTGCAGCCCTTTTGAAGGCTAGGTTACAGCAGTTCCTAGCACTTTTTGCCAGGCAGGTCTGTGCCCGTGCTGTGCAAGTGTTTTTCACAGCATTTGGCTAAATGTAGCTAAGCCAATCCTTTTGGGCCTGTAGCAGCGTCTGTTAGTCATTGGAGTAGCCCATCTGAACCAAGCTACACCACCTGTGTATCTAATAACAATTTTTTACTGCATCTAGCCCAGTAAATCCTTTAGGGCCTGTAGCAGTGTCTGGTAGTCAGTGGAGTAGCCCATCTGAACCAAGCTACACCACCTGTGTATCTAATAAACATTTTTTACTGCATCTAGCCCAGTAAATCCTTTTTCGCCTGTAGCAGTGTCTGGTAGTCAGTGGAGGATCCCATCTGAACCAAGCTACACCACCTGTGTATCTAATAACATTTTTTTACTGTATCTAGCCCAGTAAATCCTTTTGGGCCTGTAGCAGTGTCTGGTAGTCAGTGGAGTAGCCCATCTGAACCAAGCTACAGCACCTGTGCATCTAATAATTTTTTACTGCATCTAGTCCAGTAAATCCTTTTGGGCCTGTAGCAGTGTCTGGTAGTCAGTGGAGTAGCCCATCTGAACCAAGCTACACCACCTGTGTATCTAATAACAATTTTTTTTTTCTGCATCTAGCCCAGTAAATCCTTTTGGACATAGTAGCAGTGTCTGGTAGTCAGTGGAGTAGCCCATCTGAACCAAGCTATACCACCTGTGTATCTAATAACAATTTTTGACTGCATCTAGCCCAGTAAATCCTTTTGGGCCTGTAGCAGTGTCTGGTAGTCAGTGGAGTAGCCCATCTGAACCAAGCTACACCACCTGTGTATCTAATAACAATTTTTTACTGCATCTAGCCCAGTAAATCCTTTTGGGCCTGTAGCAGTGTCTGGTAGTCAGTGGAGTATCCCATCTGAACCAAGCTACACCACCTGTGTATCTAATAACAATTTTTTACTGCATCTAGCCCAGTAAATCTTTTAGGGCCTGTAGCAGTGTCTGGTAGTCAGTGGACTAGCCCATCTGAACCAAGCTACACCATCTGTGTATCTAATAACAATTTTTTACTGCATCTAGCCCAGTAAATCCTTTTGGGCCTGTAGCAGTGTCTGGTAGTCAGTGGAGTAGCCCATCTGAACCAAGCTACACCACCTGTGTATCTAATAACAATTTTTTACTGCATCTAGCCCAGTAAATCCTTTTGGGCATAGTAGCAGTGTCTCGAGGTCAGAGTAGTAGCCTACCTGTGATGCAAGCTACACCACCTGTGTATCTAATAAAATTGTTTTACTGCATCTAACCCAGCCAATCCTTTTGGGCTAGTACCACAGTTTGGCCACTCAGCTCTGCTCGGTTTCCATCTATCATTTTTTGTGCAAACAACTACAGAGTTGCCAATTAGTTAACCACCAAAATGAGTGGCAAAAGGCCTGCTGCTGGTGGAAAGGGGAATAGGCGTGTTGGAAAGGGAAAAAAAGGATGTGTCCGTGGGGTAGGTGGTAAAGCAACAGCAACATCTGCAGAAGAAAGACCATCTTCCAGCCAAACTAAGATGTCTACTTCTTTTCGTGGACAATGTGATACGATCCCTTTCTTACGGACACGCCCATCGCTACAAATTCCAGATGAGGCATAAAAACAGCAGGTGCTTCAATGGATATCAAGTGCTCCTTCAAGTTGGCTCTCCTCCACCTCAACTTCAACATCACAAATACTCCAGTCCTCAGAGGTGTCACCCCAATCGCACTTGCTTCCTCACAGCTCCCAAGTCTCCAGCTGCCCGTCTGAGTATGGGGTAACACAGATGGTTGAGTCTGCAGAGCTGTTTACTCATACTATAGCCTGGGAATCAGAGGTCTGCTCCAGAGCTTCTGTGAATCCAGGCGTGAAAATGATCTGCACTGATGCCCAGAATGTTTATGAGTCAGATCCAGGCCCAGATGAAGAAGCTTCTGAGCATAATGTAGACCCTCGTTCCCAAACTATAACTCCTTTTGGTGGAGACAATGAGGAAGTCGATGATGAGACTCAGATACCTGATTGGAGCGACAACTTGACTTTTCGGTCAGGGCAGGAAGAGGTTGGCTCTGAGGACGACGGTGTGAGAACACACAGGGTGATGATGACGAGGTTGGAGATCCCACTTACTGTCAACCCACAGTCAGCCAGTCGATGAGGTCAGCAGAGGAGGTGGAGGAGGATGCTATTGACGACGAGGTTAGGTTGCGCCTTCCTGGACAGAGACGGAGTACTGGAAGCACGTCAACAACTGCATCCTCAACCACAACTCTGCCTCTGACCGCAAGTCGTGGTGGCTCTTCAGGTCGCATGGGCTCTAAGCCTTGCATAGCCTGGGCATTTTTTGAGATCGATAAGGATGACCCAACTCATGTTATCTGTAACATTTGTCACCAAAACCTAAGTAGAACCCAAAAAATCCATAGTTTGAGTACTTCATGCATGAACTGTCACATGGATATGAAGCATAAGCTGCAGTGGGAAGCTCACTGTGCTACAATGCGGCCTAGCGGGCCGGGCCAACCACCGTCTGCCCCATCTTGTGCATCCGCGGCCTCTTCATCCTCTGTGACTGGGGGGACAGTGGTCACACATGTTTTTGGACGCAGACCTGCCACCTCTTTACCCGCAACAGCCAGTGTGATTGGCAGGTCGTCAGTTCATTTGGAAGTGGAAACACCTGCTGGTGTTGAGCGCTCCCCAACATCGAGAGCACCACCTTTGGATCAAGGCAACATACCATGTCCGCCTGTATCTTCCTCACAGACCGGCAGTTTGCCGGGGACAACCTACTCAACCCCGTCTAACCACAACAGCCAGCCCTCGGTCCCTCAGATGTGGACAAGTAAAAGACCATTTCCTCTTAGCCATGACAAAGCTAAGAGGTTGAATTTCACCATCTGCAAGCTGTTGGCTACAGAAATGCTGTCTTTCCGCCTGGTGGACACAGAGGATTTTCGAGACCTTATGTCCGTCGCAGTGCCCCAGTACCAGATGCCCAGTCGCCACTACTTCTCAAAGAAAGGTGTGCCTGCGCTACACCAGCATGTCGCACACAACATCACCGCTTCCTTGAGAAACTCTGTGTGTGACAGGGTGCATTTCACCACAGATACTTGGACGAGTAGGCATGGACCGTTGCGTTACATGTCGCTGACTGGGCACTGGGTAACTATGGTGACAGCAGGACAAGGGGCTGCTGTCCAAGTCTTGCCGTCCCCACGAGTTGTGCATCAATCCTCTTTATCTAGAAGTTCCTCCACTGCTTCTGCCTCCTCAACCTCCTCTCGGTCCTCCACCTGCACCCAAAGCCTGTCTGGTAATGCCACCCGCGTTCTAACTGAGCAGAAGGAATCCTGCACACCTCCTTACTATACTGGCAGCAGGGCTCAACGGCATCAGGCGGTGTTTACTTTGAAATGTCTGGGAAATGTGAGTCACACAGCCGAGGAGTTGTGGTTAGCTCTGGAGACCGAGTTTCATGAATGGTTGTCTCCACTGAACCTGCAGCTAGGGAAGGCCGTGTGCGACAATGCTGCAAACCTGGGTGCGGCCCTTCGCCGGGGCAATGTCACAAACGTGCCTTGTATGGCTCACATGTTGAACCTCGTTGTCCAGCAATTTTTAGCCCACTCTCCTGGACTAGATGGCCTTCTGCAGAGGGCACGGTCGCTTTGTGCTCACTTCCGCCATTCACATACCACATCTCTACAGAAGTCGTTGGGCCTGCCAGTTCACTGGCTGAAATGCAATGTGCCGACACGGTGGAATTCAACTCTGCACATGTTGCAGCGACTGTGGCAGCACCGATGAGCCCTGTTGCAATACGTTCTGACGTATAGCCTGGGCCAACGAGATCCAGAGGTAGGGCAAATCACGCTGCAGGAGTGGTCTCAGATCAGGGACCTATGCACCCTTCTGCACAGTTTTGAAATGGCGACGAAGATGTTTAGTTCTGACGATGCCATTATCAGCATGACTATTCCGGTGATTTACATGCTGGAGCACACTTTAAACAGAATTCGGAGTCAGGTGGTGGGACAAGAGGAGGGGGAGGAAGTAGAGGAGGAGTTGTATGCGGAAGGGATAACATCTCAAGGTCCAGACGGTCGGCAGCACCAAGGCGGCAGGCATGGGAGGGTGGAGGAGAGGGATTAACGAGGGCACATGGTAGCAGCCAAACTGTTGAGGAAGGTGCAGGAGCCGAAGAAGAAGTGGAGGACGAACTGGCGATGGGCATGGAAGACTCATCAGATGAGGGAGACCTTGATCACATTTCTGTTGTGCGAGGTTGGGGGGAGAGGGCAGAGGAAGGAAGCATGATTCTTACCTCGCCACCAACACAACAAGGACTTGGTCCTCCTGGATGCGCAAGACACATGAGTGCCTTCTTGCTGCACTACCTGCAACATGACCCTTGGATTGTCAGAATTCGAAGTAATCTCGACTACTGGGTTGCCACACTCTTAGATCCCCGATACAAAAGTAAATTTGCCAAAATAATTCCTGCCATAGAATGGGATTCACGCATGCAGGAATATCAGCAGAGGCTGTTACAAAATCTTACATGTGCTTTTCCACAAAACACCAGTGGTGCATGTAGTGAATCTCACAGTTCTAACTTGCCAACCGTGGGACTCTCGAGTCTTCATCACTCAAACCGTAACAGTAACACCGTATCTGCTGGTAACAGCAATTTTGTGGAATCGTTTCAACAGTTTTTTAGACCATCCTTTGCAAGGCTACAGGAGACAAGAAGTCTGACACATAGTCAACGCCTAGAGAGGATGGTACAGGAGTATCTCCAAGTGAACATCGAACCCATGACTGTGTCACTGGACCCTTGCTCATTTTGGGCTTCCAATCTGGAAAAATGGCCTGAGCCCGCCACTCACGCCTTGGAGATCTTGTCGTGCCCCGCAGCCAGCGTTCTCTCTGAACGTGTGTTCAGCGCTGCTGGTGGTGTGCTGACAGATAAGCGCACGCGGCTGTCCACTGACAATGTAGACAGACTCACGTTCATAAAGATGAACAAATCATGGATCCGCAAGGATTTTTCTACCCCCTGTGTCATCCTGGGGAGACTAAAAGCTTGAGGATTTTGGAAAATCACCTCACCAACCATTTTAAGCAACTCTGGGGCAATTGATGCCACTTAAGTGGTGTCTGTGCCACAATTTTTGGGAAAAATGGAGACTCTTTTTGGAGTCCCCTCGCTGTGTTTTACATGACGTTGGCATCGTCAATTCCAGGTGGGTTGGGTCGCTCCCCCCCCCCTTTTAACTGTAAGAAACTACATACACTATGGCTTGGGGTAACACAGATGGTTGAGTCTGAAGAGCTGTTTACTCATACTGTAGCCTGGGAATCAGAGGTCTTCTCCAAAGCTTCAGTGTCCGCTAGTCAGCGGAGTAGCCCAGCTGTGAAGCAAGCTACACTGCCTGTGTATCTAATAACAATTTTTTACTGCATCTAACCAAGCCAATCATTTTGGGCTAGTAGCAGTGTCTCGTAGTCAGCGGAGTAGCCCATCTGAAGCAAGCTACACCGCCTTTGTATCTAATAACAATTTTTTACTGCATGTAGCCCAGGAAATACTTTGGGCCTAGTAGCAGTGTCTGCTAGTCAGCGGAGTAGCCCAGCTGTTTTGCAAGCTACACCGCCTGTAGATCTAATTAAAATTTTTTAACTGCATCCAGCCCAGCCAATACTTTGGGCATAGTAGCAGTGTCTGCTAGTCAGTGGAGTAGCCCAGCTGTTAAGCAAGCTACACCACCTGTGATTTGGACACTTAATTTTTTCAAAGGAAACGCTTCAGGCCCCCGGGACACTCAGTGAAGAGCATCGGGGAGGCACCCCAAGGCAAGTCGGCTGGGACTGGCGGTAGCACGCCTTGCGGCGGACCGCCAAGCTCGATCCTTATAAAAGCTTTTTAACTGCAGCAGCTTTAGTGGACGCTACTGGAATTACCGCGGCTGCTGGCACCAGACTTGCCCTCCAATAGATCCTTGTAAAAGGATTTAAAGTGTACTCATTCAAATTACAGAGCTTAGACCTGCCTCCACCGCGGGGGGTCTCGACCCACCAGCGGACAGGCACCAGTATTGGGAGAGGGGGGCTGGCCGTCAGGGTCCACCGCGGCTCTGGCACAAACCCGGCGACACGGTGGCCGTGTTGGCTTCGCATTCCAGCGTAGTCCCTCTGCCCACTCGCGCCCGTAACCTCAAAGGGATGCGCAAGCGGCTTTTCTTCCCAGGGCTGCCATTGGTTTTAACGGTGTTCGAACCGTTCGGCGAACATGCCGGTGTTCGACGAACCCAACCGAACCCGAACACTACGGGGGTGGCTCAACACTAGTTGGGATCTTAAAGAGCAAAAGAGATTCAGGAGAGTCGGGTACATTGAGACAAGTCATTTTTTGAATAGTCTGAATTACCTGAGTCCAGAAACCTCTTATTATGGGACAACTCCACCAAATGTGTGTCATCGTCCCCTCTTCCACTTCACATCTCCAGCATCTATCTGATACTGTGGGAAACCACTTATGAAGTAATACGGGAACCTGGTACCATCTGGAGATGATCTTAAAGGACGTCTCTTGAGCTTTGGTTGCAATTGAAGTTTTGTGAGCAAATTGAAAACATTTAGCACATTGTGAGTCCTCAAAAGATTTGCCCAGTTCTCTTTCACATGCGGCGCAATAGGGTGGTCTGACAGTTGTAGTATGGGCTATTAGGTGTTTATAGAGCAATGAGATGGAGTGCGAGGGTGGAGACGATGAGAGGCACAGTTTTTCAAAATTTGTAAGCTCCCTATTAAGCCGTCTATCTTTTCTAACATGGGAACAGAAATGTTGCAATTGTCTATAGTCATAGTCGGCTCATTGAGGGATAGAGCAGTCCTTAAATATCTCGCTGAGGGGTATTAAAGATGCAATAGATAGTACATGAGTAAAGTGAAGAGGGTGATATTTACTTCTACCCAGAAATTGATTGGAAGATAGTCCCGGTAAAAAGGTGGTATTGTTTGAGATTGGGTATAATGTGCCCTGTGGGTCAATTAGAGAGATCTTCTTATTGTCTCAACGTAGGGATAGGATTGTACAGTATGTGCTGTAGGATTGTTGAGAGGGTTTAAGGACTGAGGGATGTGGGTCCCAGGGGAGTGTAGTTAATGCCCTTGGACATATAGTTTGTGCTATATGAACCAGGGCTGTGGAGTTGGAGTCTATATCCATTTTGGTGGAATAGGAGTCGGTATAAAATGGAGCGACTCCAACACCTAAAATATATAATAAATTGGGTACAGTAGTTCAATGCGGTTTGTGGGGAATATTTTTTTCATAAGAATTTGGGAAAGTTATGAAATGTCCTATAAATGTCTGTCCAATTCCTGATCTAAGGGTCTAGACTTTTAGCTGAGATGAATCTGTGGCACCCCAGGGTCTGGTTGCCACAGTAATAGAAATATTATGTCTGAGAGCAAGTGGGAGGTTTCCCTGGTCAGGAGCCCTAAGCATGCAACACCGCCCGCCCAGACCTGGGAGGGGAGGAATCTGCCCTTATAAACTGGGTCTGGGGCGGGATTAGGAGAGAGTGTCCCAGGCAGAGACGCAGTCTGGTCTGGAGGACAGCAGACACAGGGAAAGGAAGAACCAAGAGCTCTGTAGGAGCAGGAGTGAGAGCCAGGGGCTGGAAGCCAGATAGCTCGCCCTGGCTGGAGACACTAATTCCGGACACGGAGTCCGAGGCTGTGGGGACATCCAGGTCCAGCAGCAGAATCCAACCGGCAGGGGATTCCAGGTCCTCTGGCCATAGAAGCCCGGAGGCACGGTCACAAGCAAGGGACCAGCACCGCACAGAAGGCCCCAAGTCACCGGCCATACGGGTGAGCACCACACGGTATACTCAGGGACATGGGCTACTTCTACCCGCATACAGCAAGGTAGCCAGGAAAGAGTGCAGATAGACGGGGAGGCCTACAACTCCACCTGGCCAGGGGAGATCCTGCTTGCTCACAGACTGACCAGACCCCTACTGCTAACCAGTACTCCCGGGAGGGTCTGCCTTATAACACCAGTAAAGACCCTGAACTGCACTGCACGGACTCTGAGTTATTCCTGCTGCGCTCGTGCACCATCACTCCCATCATCCACACTAACTGCCCTGAGGCTATACTCCTCCCATGGGGAGTCATCCCATTCTAAGCTGCACACATAATACCAGCCTCAGCGGTCTGCCCTGCAGCGGCGGTCCCCACTGACCGCAATCCACGGGTGGCGTAGTCGGACAATTATCACAATACTAAAACTGCCACTGGTTTGACCACCCTGGGCACGGACCGGGTCAGCGCCACGGAGACTACCACCCCCAGTGATCCGGCTCCGGGTATCCCCTGCACAACACAGGCCCAGGGGGCGCGTCAACTTTGGCGTAGTCGGCAGGATTTAGACCAACCCGCCCCAACGGGTATTGCGTGCCTGAAAAAGACTTTTTGCACTTACCTGAGAGAAGTTTCCTGCTGTCCGGAGCCGTTTCCCGCCATCGGACGCCATCTTGGGTCGTTTCCCGCCGTCTTCTGCCGTCTTCCCGCCATCCGCAGCTGCTTCCCGCCATCGGACGCCATCTTCGGGACGCCGCGCGGGAAGAAGAGGGGCGTGGACGCCGAAAGCGCGCGAGATCCGAAGCTCACTCCGACGCTGCGTAAGGTCCTGGATGGGCGGAAGCGCGACGCTGATTTCACAGGAGTGCGACGCAAGGTCCTCAACCCCGACGATCGACTGCGGAGCCGCGGCCTACGGAGGAAGAGCATCGCAAGGTAGGCCACGGTCCACTAGGGGGGAAGGAGGATGTCGGACACACAGGGGAGCTCCACCTCCACACCGGCCGCCAGCGCAACCGCTGCTGCGGTCATGCCATTCACCATGCCCTATATCCCGGGGGCAACCTGGCTACCCCAGTACTCAGGGGAGTCACATACCCTAAGTGACTTTAGGGAAAGACTGGATAGTCTCTTCCAGGTATACCCCCTCACGGAAGAGCAAAAAGTGAGCATCCTGGTGGCCCAGTTAATAGGGGCAGCCCAAAGGGAGGTAAAGTCCTGGCCACCTAGGAAGAAGAGGACTGTCAGAGAAATACTAGCCTGGCTGAAAGACACATTTGACACCCGGACCTCAGCTGAAATAAAACTCAGATTTTACGGGTGCAAACAACGGGCACATGAAAGTATAAGAGACTATGCTCTAAACCTACAAGAGGCCCTGAGAGCCATTAAGCAGGCAGACCCTGACAGCGTGGGAAATGAAGACAAGCTGTTGACCGAACAATTTATTGAGGGTCTACTGTGCAATGCCCACCGAACCCAGTTGCGGGCAATGGCCTTACAGGACCCTGACCTGGACTTTGCACAGTTCAAGGACAGAGCCATCCGGGTGCTCCGAGAACCGGCACCAGGTGGCGCTGTGACCCACAGGCGCCCTGCTATCACTTATCACCAGGACGCGGCGCCCTTGTCTGCAGGGCCTGTGGGAGCTGATGTGCAGGTCCAAGAGCTGACTTAGAGCGTTGCCGCGCTAACCAGAACTGTGCAGTCTTTACAGGTCTCTTCTCCAGGAAAGATCCAGCTGGCATCCGGACCGGAGGACGTCCCTTGGCGTCGACTGAGGAGGACCCCACCGGCCAGAGGGAGACCCAGCGACAGATACAACGAGGACGGACGACCCATCTGCCGCCGCTGCAATCAACCCGGACACATGGCAAGGTACTGTCATTTAAACGGGCACAACCTGGGGTAGAGGGCCAACCCCCAGGCATAAGATCATCAGGCCCATCAAACTGGCGTGACAAATACGTAGGGGGATGTCCGGTCTTGCCTGTGGTACTGGATGGCATTCCTATGAGTGCCCTACTAGACACTGGGTCACAGGTGACTACCATCCCGTACGTGCTCTTCAAGCGGTACTGGAATGACTCGGACTTAACCCGCTACCCAGATGACGACCTGAGCATTATCGCCAGCAATGGTCAGCCCGTGCCACAGATAGGATTTAAAGAGGTGACCATCAAGGTCGGTAAAGTTGAACTGCCGGCACAAGGACTGATCATTGTGGACATTGACCGTCGCGAGAGTCACCCAAAAATAACCCTAGGTACTAACGTAATCGAAAACTGTCTTGCAGAGGTGATTCTTATTTTTCAACAGGTTGCCAAGAACGCCAGTTCCAGCCAGCAGCGTGTCCTCCAAAAAGAGATCAGGGCACTGATGAAACGGCAACAGGTGGAACTATCTGGTGGTGAGATAGGTAGCGTGAGAATGTGTGACCCGTTCCCTATTGCCATGCCCCCGAAAAGTGAGATGATGATTTGGTGCCGGGCAGCTATTGGTCTAAGAAGTAGAGACTACCAAGCAATGGTAGAACCCGTCTACTCAGACAATAGGCCCACCATTTTGACAGCACGGGTGGTGGTCGATGTACACCATGGGAGGGTGCCCGTCCGCATCATAAATATCGGGGAGAGAGAAGTATACCTGCCCCGGTATGCCACGCTAGCCAAATTGTTCACCATCAACCAGAACTCTGTACAGGCCGTGGAACCCTTGCCTCCATCTCAACCAGAGGAAGGTAACGGCTCTAAGAAACCAATGGAGGACTGGTGTCAGCAACTGCATTTGAGTACTGACTCCACTCCCTCACACCAAAAACAGGGAGTCTATCGGGTGGTTCAAGAGTACGAGAGAGTGTTTAGTAAACACCCGCTGGACTTCGGGCAAGTAAAGGGGGTAGAACATCACATCCCCAAGGGAGTCCATCCTCCCATAAAGGAGAGATACCGACCCGTACCCCATGCACACTATCAACACGCCAAGGGGATGCTAAAAGACATGAAGGAGGCTGGGGTAATTAGGGACAGCTGTAGCTCCTGGGCAGCTCCACTAGTCCTAGTGAAAAAGAAAGACAACACCATGAGAATGTGTGTAGACTACAGGAAGGTCAACCGTATCACACACAAAGATGCGTACCCGTTACCAAAGATAGAAGAGTCTTTAGCTGCATTAAAATCTGCTAACTTCTTCTCTACTTTGGATCTCACTAGCGGGTACTGGCAGGTTCCTGTAGCAGAGGCGGACCGGGAGAAGACCGCATTCACCACCCCGATGGGACTCAGCGAATTTAACTGTATACCGTTAGGGCTCTGCAACGCACCAGGAACCTTCCAACGGTTGATGGAATGCTGTCTGGGACACCGGAACTTCGAGACGGTCCTATTATACCTGGATGATGTCATCGTCTATTCCAAGACCTATGAGGACCATCTGGAACACCTGGCAGAAGTGTTTGAAGCCCTGGCAAACTATGGCTTAAAGGTAAAACCCTCAAAGTGTCATCTACTGAAGCCAAAGGTACAGTACCTGGGACACGTGGTGAGTGCTGTCGGAGTAGCCCCCGACCCTGACAAGATCACCGTGATTAAGGACTGGCCAAGACCATCCAGCATAAAGGAAGTGCGGCAGTTCCTCGGGTTGGTAGGCTACTACCAAAGATTCATTCCCGGTTTTACCAAGAAGGCAGCTCCTATGCAGGACCTCCTGATAGGCCAGTCCAGGAAGGCCAAAAACCAGAAGCCACCATTCAGATGGGAAAAGCTGGAAGAGGAGTCATTCCGCCAGCTGAAGATGGCCCTCACGGGGGATGAAATCCTGGCGTACCCTGATTACAGCCAGCCATTTATCCTCCACACGGACGCAAGCAACATCGGGCTAGGAGCCGTACTGTCCCAGATGCAGCAGGGGAGAGAACGGGTAATTGCTTACGCCAGCCGAAAACTGCGACCCACGGAAAGAAACCCTGAGAATTACAGCTCGTTCAAGCTAGAGTTCCTGGCAGTGGTGTGGGCAGTAACCGAACGTTTTAAGCATTACCTTGCCTCTTCCAGGTTCACCGTGTACACGGACAACAACCCGTTGACACACCTGGACACTGCAAGACTGGGTGCCCTGGAGCAGAGATGGTTGGCTCGTCTGTCCAATTATGAGTTCACGATCAAATACGGGGCAGGACGCTCCAATACCAACGCGGACGCCCTGTCCAGAATGCCAAACCTACCGGACGGAGGGGAAGATCCAGAAGAACTGGAAGAGGTCGAACTCCCTGCGTTCCACCGTCATGGGATTACCCAGTATTCCCACTGTGTGAGGGGCCAGCGATCCGCTACGTTCAACCCCTTACCCACTACAACTGGCGGAGATGCAGGACAGTGACCCCGCAGTCCGTCTGGTGAAGGAGATGCTGACCCAGCCTGATGCCCGCCTGGACCCAGACGCTCCGGAAGAGACCAAGCAACTGTGGACGGAGAAAAGTAGACTGTTTCTCTACAAGGAGAAGTTGTGCCGCAGAATGGTCAATTCCCTGATCTGGCAGGTTGTGGTACCAAGACGGGACACAGCTATGGTGCTGGAGGCCTACCACAATGGGGCAGGGCACTTCGGATGGAAGAAGCTGGAGTTCCTGCTGCGTGAACGGTTCTACTGGATAGGCATGAGAGGAGTCATTGAGAGATGGTGTAGAGACTGTGGCCCGTGCAATCTAAGAAGGGACCGTGCCAGCCAGAGGACTCCCCTGCAGCCCATTATCAACAGGCAGCCACTGGAACTGGTCGCTCTGGACCATGTTAAACTGGCTCCAAGCAGAAGCGGGTATGTCTACGCCCTAACCATCGTGGATCACTACTCCCGGTTCCTGGTGGTGGTCCCTGTCAAAGACTTGACGGCTCAGACAGCAGCCAGAGCCTTCCAGCTGCACTTCTGCCGCCCACACGGGTACCCGGACCAAGTGCTGATGGACCAAGGACCAGCCTTCGAAGCGGAGGTCTTCCAGGAGTTCTGCAACCTGTATGGCTGCAAGAAGATAAGAACAACGCCCTATCACCCCCAAACCAATGGGCTCTGCGAGAAGATGAACCAGGTGGTGATAGATCTGCTAAAAACATTGCCCCTGGAAGAACGCAGTCTGTGGCCTGAGAAACTGCCCGATCTGGTGGACCTGTATAACCACATCCCGGTAGGTTCCACCAACTGCACCCCGGCTTACCTAATGCGAGCAAGACCTGGCAAGCTGCCTGCTGACCTGGATATGGGAGTCCTGATACCCGAGGACACCTTGCCAGAGACAGACTGTGATACAGAACGGCAGCAGCAGTACCGGAAAGTACAGGAGAGCATCGAGCGAAGTCTCTGTCAATCAAGAAAAAGGCAGGAGAGGACTTATAACCAACATGCTCCCGCTGTTCCCCTGGTACCTGGAGAGCAGGTCTTGAAGAGAAAAAGGCGGCTCCATAAGTTGGACGACCAGTGGGAAAAGGACCCGTACACCATACTGCCCTCAAGCCACAATAATCCAAAGGTGTACGTCATCAGCAAGGATGGAGGAGAGACCACAGCCACTGTCTCCAGAGACCACCTGAAAAAGTGCCCCGAGAAGTTGCAAAGCACGGATGAAGATCAGGAAAACCCTCAACCCGTAGAGAAAAAGGAGGAAATGATCAGCACCGTACTCGGAGACTTTCCCCGGTCCTGGACACAAGTAAACAACACTATCGTGGTGCCCGTCCTCACCTTTCTCCAGCCAGCCCCTCAAGTGCCTACAAAAGACCAGGTAGAGCTGGAAGAGCAGCCGGCCCAGGAGGCAGAAGAGTCCACACCAGCAGCGCAGGAGAATCAACCCTCTGCTAGTAGTGAGCCTGCCGTGCCCCTAGTGAGCCAAAGAGTGCGCAGACAGCTGCCCAGCTTACCTATAAAATCCCCTACACCCTGTAGTGCAGAACCAGTTAGTGAGCTCCGTAGGTCCACTAGAGTCACTAAAGGTCAGATGCCCGCTCGCTGGAGAATATAAAGTAATGCACTGTAAATTTACCTGTTTATTGAGAAATGCTGATGGTTTTTGTTGTTGCCTGTTATTAATTATGTTTCTCAGTTACCCTGCAGATTTCTATGGACTAACAGGTTATGGACGCTGGATAACCGGAACAATTCTTGTAGATAGTTGCACCTTGGTGCCTCTTGCGAAGACGGCCGCAGAAGAGAAAACCTGTCTGGCGTGGCCTCCTTGCGGCCCAAAGTAGCTAGCTTCAGCCTTGCAGCCACGCCCAAGGCCAACGCAAGGGGTTTTCTTTGGACAGGTCCCCTACCTCGCTTGAGACTTCACCTTGGGTGACATAGACGCCCTCTTGTTTCACAAACTTCACCTTGGGTGATATGGACACCCGGTCACGGAAACGCCGTGACCACAAAATGTACTTTTTCATGTTGACATGTTATTGTTATACCCTGCATTTATGTTTCTTTAAAAAAAATAAAAAAAAGTGTTTAGTCCCGGAGTACTAAAATTTACTAGGGGGGAATGTGGCACCCCAGGGGTCTGGTTGCCACAGTAATAGAAATATTATGTCTGAGAGCAAGTGGGAGGTTTCTCTGGTCAGGAGCCCTAAGCATGCAACACCGCCCTCCCAGACCTGGGAGGGGAGGAATCTGCCCTTATAAACTGGGTCTGGGGCGGGATTAGGAGAGAGTGTCCCAGACAGAGACGCAGTCTGGTCTGGAGGACAGCAGACACAGGGAAAGGAAGAACCAGGAGCTCTGTAGGAGCAGGAGTGAGAGCCAGGGGCTGGAAGCCAGATAGCTCGCCCTGGCTGGAGACACTAATTCTGGACACGGAGTCCGAGGCTGTGGGGACATCCAGGTCCAGCAGCAGAATCCAACCGGCAGGGGATTCCAGGTCCTCTGGCCATAGAAGCCCGGAGGCACGGTCACAAGCAAGGGACCAGCACCGCCGTCGTGGAGCGGAGGCTAACAGAAGGCCCAAAGTCACCGGCCATACGGGTGAGCACCACACGGTATACTCAGGGACGTGGGCTACTTCTACCCGCATATAGCAAGGTAGCCAGGAAAGAGTGCAGATAGACAGGGTGGCCTACAACTCCACCTGGCCAGGGGAGATCCTGCTTGCTCACAGACTGATCAGGCCCCTACTGCTAACCAGTACTCCCGGGAGGGTCTGCCTTATAACACCAGTAAAGACCCTGAACTGCACTGCACGGACTCTGAGTTATTCCTGCTGCGCTCGTGCACCATCACTCCCATCATCCACACTAACTGCCCTGAGGCTATACTCCTCCCATGGGGAGTCATCCCATTCTAAGCTGCACACATAATACCAGCCTCAGCGGTCTGCCCTGCAGCGGCGGTCCCCACTGACCGCAATCCACAGGTGGCGTAGTCGGACAATTATCACAATACTAAAACTGCCACTAGTTTGACCACCCTGGGCATGGACCGGGTCCCACGGAGACTACAACCCCCAGCGATCCGGCTCCGGGTATCCCCTGCACAACACAGGCCCAGGGGGCGTGTCAAATCTGTGCTACAGTAAATTTATCACTTAAACATGAGCCATGTATGAGGGAGTTGAAGTCGGAGTCGTGGAGTCGGAGTTGGAGTTGGTGTTATGGAAATTGAGGAGTCGGAGTTAGAGTCGGTGGTTTGGCTTACCGACTCCACAGCCCTGATATGAACCCAAAGCTTCCCATGTTGATGGTGAAAATAATTGCAGATTCTGGACTGCCGCCATGTAGTATTTTCTACAATCCGGAAGACCGAGGCCTCCCATCTCTTTAGAACTGACTAATATATCACCACGAATACGTGGACGACCAGTCGGCCAGATGAACTTACAAAAGCTACTACGTAGATGTTTTCAATTACATATGACTTTTTGATCGCTTTTTATTCACTTTTTTGTGAGTCAGTATGATGAAAAATTGTCATTTTTGGCATGTTTTTAATTATTTTTTTTTACGCCATTCTCCATACGGAATAAATAACGTGCCTGTTTTATAGAGCAGGTCAATCTGGACGCAGAAATACCAATTATGTGTACTTTTTTTTTTTTAACTTTTGTCTAATCACAAACGCTGCAATTTGAGTGGCAAAACAGTTTTTCGTGATTTGTGTGCGCTTTTTTTTTTACATATTTTATTTTTATTTTTTCACTTTTTTTTTACTTAGTTCCACTGTGGGACATGTATCATTTTTATTTTGATTACTGGTCTCATTCACTGCAGTACTCGTGTACCGCAGTGCATGAGACCTGTCAGTGAGTCACTGACTCAGCCTGTGAGACCCAGTTTATAGCTGGATCTCACAGGCCACCGTACCCTGTGATCATCACATGACCTCAGGGTACCAACGTAACTATCGGCACCCGTGATTCTCATCGCAGGGGTCCGATATTTACAAAGGGGGTATTGTAACCCCCTTGTAACCAATTAAATACCGCTGTCGTGATTGACAGCGGTATTTCAGGGGTTAATCAGCCCCGATTTGGTTACAAAACATGTACAGCTAACACCCGCGGGAATTTCAGCCACCGGGCGGCGCTGTAACCTTATTCCCTATCGCCGTTTTAAAAGGCGATGAGGGAATAAGTCCCCCTGTTTTAATGCGTATCGGTGGTCGTTAAGGGGTTAAATGTTGAGAAATGTATATCCTGGGGTGGTTTCCCATCTGTATTTCTGATTCTCTGTGATCTGATGTTCTATATTCTATCTTATCATATATTTATCTAATTTTAAGGTACGATGATTAAAGGTGTAGTTTGAATTCAGTTACTTGCCTGCTCATCTTTTTCTATTTGTGTTCTAGTTCAGTGGTACATTAGCTGATTACATACAGTGGGGAAAAAAAGTATTTAGTCAGCCACCAATAGTGCAAGTTCTCCCACTTAAAAAGATGAGAGAGGCCTGTAATTGTCATCATAGGTAGACCTCAACTATGAGAGACAAAATGAGAAAACAAATCCTGAAAATCACATTGTCTGATTTGGAAAGAATTTTTTTTCAAATTTTGGTGGAAAATAAGTATTTGGTCAATTACAAACAAGCAAGATTTATGGCTCTCACAGACCTGTAACTTCTTCTTTGAGAGGCTCCTCTGTCCTCCACTCATTACATGTAGTACTGGTACCTGTTTGAACTTGTTATCAGTATAAAAGACACCTGTCCGCAACCTCAAACAGTCACACTCCAAACTCCACTATGGTGAAGACCAGAGAGCTGTCGAAGGACACCAGAAACAAAATTGTAGCCCTGCACCAGGCTGGGAAGACTGAATCTGCAATAGGCAAGCAGCTTGGTGTGAAGAAATCAACTGAGGAGCAATAATTAGAAAATGGAAGACATACAAGACCACTGATAATCTCCCTCGATCTGGGGCTCCACACAAAATCTCACCCCGTGGGGTCAAAATGATCTCAAGAATGGTGAGCAAAAATCCCAGAACCACACGGGGGGACCTAGTGAATGACCTGCAGAGAGCTGGAACCAATGTTACACAGGCTACCATCAGTAACACACTACGCCGCTAGGGACTCAGATCCTGCAGTGCCAGACGTGTCCCACTGCTTAAGCCATTAAATTCCGGGCCCATCTGAAGTTTGCTAGAGAGCATTTGGATGATCCAGAAGAGTATTGGGAGAATGTCATATGGTCAGATGAAACCAAGGTAGAACTGTTTGATAGAAACACAACTCGGCGTGTTTGGAGGAGAAAGAATGCTGAGTTGCATCCAAAGAACATCATACCTACTGTGAAGCATGGGGGTGGCAACATCATGCTTTGGGGCTGGTTCTCTGCCTAGGGACCAGGACGACTGATCTGTATACATGAAAGAATGAATGGGGCCATATATTGTGAGATTTTGAGTGCAAACCTCCTTCCATCAGCAAGGGCATTGAAGATGAAACATGGCTGGGTCTTTCAGCATGACAATGATCCCAAGCACACCACCAGGGCAATGAAGGAATGGCTTCGTAAGAAGCGTTTCAAGGTCCGGGAGTGGCCTAGCCAGTCTCCAGATTTAAACCCTAGAGAAAACATTTGGAGGGAGTTGAAAGTCCATGTTGCCCAGCGACAGCCCCAAAACATCACTGCTCTAGAGGAGATCTGCATGGAGGAATGGGCCAACATACCAGCAACAGTGTGTGCCAACCTTGTGAAGACTTACAGAAAACGTTTGACCTCTGTCATTGCCAACAAAGGATATATAACAAAGTATTGAGATGAACGTTTGTAATTAACCAAATACTTATTTTCCACCAAAATTTGAAAAAAAATTCTTTCCAAATCAGACAATGGGATTTTCAGGATTTGTTTTCTCATTTTGTTAGTTGAGGTCTACCTATGATGTCAATTACAGGCCTCTCTCATCTTTTTAAGTGGGAGAACTTGCACAATTGGTGGCTGACTAAATACTTTTTTTCCCACTGTATGAGTATAAGGCTTAGGTGTTTGGCTATTTCTTTGCTCATTTTGTCTTCATCTGCAACTCTTCTATTAACTTCCCTGACATCTTTATGGAGTTTGCAATATTTAGTGAGCTTACAATTTCAAGTTCACCCTTCAGAAGTCCAACATGCTTAACATATCCCTTTACAGAGAAGAGGAGACTTGACTTCCAGCCTTTTATTTACTTATTTATTTATTTAAGTGGGAATCTATTTAGTCCAACAGGCAGGGCCGGTTCCAGGTATTTGTGGGCCCCGGGCGAAAAAGTCTCAGTGGGCCCCTTTAACACATACCACAATTCATGATGCACAGATATGGCAGAGAAGTAAAGGTCTAGTACAATGCCAAAGATTTCACTTACTTCTTATATAACATGAGTGATATTTATTGTAAATTCTACAATAGCGCAGAAATGGTGAATCCTCACAGTGCACAGTGCGTGCCCTGGGGGAAGTCAAAAGTTTTCATTTTAGATCGGACTGTATAATCCTCCATACATAAAAATGAAAAAGTTCATCCAGCTCACCATATGAAGTGAAATTCCTCAGGACGTGCAGGGATTGAGAGCCTGTGTTGGCAGCAGGGTGGATCAACGGCAGGAAAGAGATTTATCCAGCACAAAATCCAAGGAATTAATTGAATCTAATTAATTCTCTGGATTTTATGCTGGATTAATCTTTCTTTCCTGCCGATAGTCCTCCATACAGTATTATGGGCACTACATAGTCCTCCATACAGTATTATGGGCACCACATAGTCCTCCAAAAAGTATTATGGGCACCACATAGTCCTCCATACAGTATTATGGGCACCACATAGTCCTCCATACAGTATTATGGGCACCACATAGTGCTCCATACAGTATTATGGATATCACATAGTCCACCATGCAGTATTATGGGCACCACATAGTGCTCCGTACAGTATTATGCGCATATATATTGCTCCATACAGTATAATGAGCCCTATATATTGTTCCATACAGTATAATGAACCTCATATATACCATACCATACAGAACAATAGGCCTTATATAGTACTCCATACAGAATATTGGGCCCCATATAGCACTCCATCCAGAATAATGGACCCCATATAATGCTCCATACAGAATAATGGACCCCATATAATGCTCCATACAGAATAATGGACGCCATACAATGCTCCATACAAAATAATGGACCCAATATAATGCCCCATACAGAATAATGGGCCTTATATAGTACTCCATACAGAATATTGGGCCCCATATAGCACTCCATCCAGAATAATGGACCCCATATAATGCTCCATACAGAGCAATGGACCCCATATAATGCTCCATACAGAATAATGGACCCCATAGAATGCTCCATACAAAATAATGGACCCAATATAAAGCCCCATACAGAATAATTGCCCCATATATTGCGCCACACAGAATAATGGGTCCCATATAATGCTCCATACAGAATAATAGGCCCCATATAATGCCCCATACAGAATAATGGGCCTCATATAATGCTCCATACAGACTGGGCCCCATATAATGCTCCATACAGAATGGGTCGCATATAATGCTCCATACAGATTGGGTCCCATATAATGCTCCATACAGAATGGGCCCCATATAATGCTCCATACAATATAATGACCCTATATAATGCTCCATACAGAATAATGGACCTCATATAATGCTCCATACGGAATGGGCCCCATATAATGCTCCATACAGAATGGGCCCGATATAATGCTCCATAAAATATAATGACCCCATCTAATGCTTCATACAGAATAATGGACCCCATATAATGCTCCATACAGAATAATGGGCCCCATGTAATGCTCCATACAGAATGGGCCCCTTCAAGGGTCTTGCTAGGGTCCTAAAAGATCTGCGGCCCAAGCCCCAAAGTGCATGTATCCTCATACAACCTCCCCACCACTTAAAAGAGCATCTATACATATAATTACAGTATACCACTGTCGCTAACCCTAAAACACACTATACAAAGACCAATATTATCAAAATTACTACTATACAAGGCCAAAATTATAGTGCTACACAACGTCCTTTACCATTACCACTACATAGTGACTACATAGTATTATAATATGACCATTACCTCTGCATAATAAAACACACTATACAAACACCAATAATACTGCCATGCACCTACCACTACATAATGACTAAAATGCACTAAACTGTTACTAAATAAAAAAAAAACTCTTAAAGAGACTGATATTACCACCATACGTTGACAATATAGTGGTATATAGCAGTCCTGCCAACCATTTTAGAGATTACAGTACAGATATATGCTGTATAGGGACTTACAGATGACGTTCTTTCTGATGGAGTCATTTACTTTTCTTGTCTTTATCAACTGGCCCAAACCGTTATAACGACTTCTCCAGCCAGGAGATTACAACAAAGACACATCTGACTTCTCATATTTCAGGCACTGTCTCCATCTATTCCCAACCTGCACAAATGCCTCATCCTGCCGGCTCTTCAAGCCTGGAACAGTGACCCCAATACTTCAAAAATTATGTCATTACTATGATTACCCATCCATCAATTGATGCTACAAAGACAGAATGCCTGTAACGGGTCTGGGAGGCGGAACCTCTGAGCTACTATACAAGGGGGCAGTCCTTGTAAGGGAGCGGGTGGCGACCAGGGAAGACGGGCAGGAGGTCACAGCAGGTGACCAGGACAGTCTCTGAGTGAACGGGCTGGAGGTCACGGCAAGTGACCGGGGCAGTCTCTGGATGAACGGGCTGATGGTCACGGCAAGTGACCGGGGCAGTCTCTGAATGAACGGGCAGATGGTCACGGCAAGTGACCGGGGCAGTCTCTGGATGAACGGGCAGATGGTCACGGCAAGTGACCGGGGCAGTCTCTGGATGAACGGGCAGATGGTCACGGCAAGTGACCGGGGCAGTCTCTATGTAAAGGGTTGGTACGACCTGTGGCGGCTGATGATAGACGTGAGCTCCCAGGTGAGCAGGCGAGAGTATCTGGATAAACGGGTGGTCACAGCATGTGACGGCGGAGCCTCCAGGAAGACCAACAGACAGGCGGCAGATGAGCGCTCCCAGGTGAGCGGGCAGAAGTCTCTGGACAGGCGGGTGGTCACAGCACGTGACGGCAGAGCCTCCAGGTAGGCTAGTAGACAGGCAGCAGATGAGCGCTCCCAGGTGAGCGAGCAGGAGTCACTGGACAGGCAGGTGGTCACAGCACGTGACGGCGGAGCCTCCAGGTAGACTAGCAGGCAGGTAGCAGGTGTGTGCTCCCAGGTGAGCGGGCAAGCTGGTCCATAGACAGACTGACAGGAGTTGGAAGGCAGACCGTCGGACCTCGGGCAAGCAGGCAGGTGGCTGATGTGCGCTCCCAGGTGAGCGGGCAGGCTGGTCCTTAGACAGACTGACAGGAGTAGTAAGGCAGACCGTCGGACCTCAGACTAGCAGGCAGGTAGCAGATAATCAGGCAGGAATCTGGCAGGTAACTGGCAGGTAACTGGCAGGTAACTGGCAACGGGACCTGAGGGCTGAAGCAGAGTAGTGAACAGTGCAACAACATTGCTCGGGCACCTCCATTTTGGAGGAGGTGCCTTATATATGGTGAAGTCCTCCGGCCATTGGCCGGGGACTCCTTAGGACGGTGCGCGCGGCCCCTTTAAGAGGGAGGGAGAGCGCGCGCGTGCGCCCTAAGCACAGTGGCCGGGAAGGAGCGCGCGCTGCCAGCAGAGCGGGAGGAGAACGCCGGGCACGGAGCAGAGAGGTGAGGGGAACAGCGTCCCTGCCTAGCAGAGGGCAGGGACGCCGGCGCTACAGTACCCCCCCCTTTAGGCCCCCCCTTTTTTAGGCCAGACAGAAATTTAGCTAGGATAAGAGGGGCATGGATGCTCTCCCGGGGCTCCCACGTTCTCTCCTCAGGACCAAACCCCCTCCAATCTACTAGAAAAAAAGTCTTTCCTCTTACCCTTTTGGTGGCAAGAATGTTCTCTACCTCAAACTCGTCCTCAGCAGAAACCGGAGCAGGAGGCGTACCTGTAGACTTGGAAAAAGAGTTAAGTACCACAGGTTTGAGGAGAGATACATGGAAGGAGTTAGGGATCCGTAAGTTGGCCGGGAGTTTTAATTTATAGGCCACCGGGTTGATCTGACTGATGACCTCCAGAGGACCGATGAACCGAGGCCCTAACTTGTAAGAAGGTATCTTGAGTCGGACATATTTAGATGAGAGCCAGACTTTATCTCCAGGACGAAATTGTGGAGGATCCAGGCGTTTTTTGTCTGCGTGTCTTTTCATCCGTTCGGACGACTGAAGGAGTGCGGATCGGGTACTCTCCCAAATGGAGGAAAATTTGCTAACGAGAGATTCCGCAGCCGGGTTGTCCACAGAGGTGGAGACAGGAAAAGGAATCCGAGGATGCTGACCGAAGACTACAAAAAACAGGGATTTGGAGGAGGATTCGCTCTCGTGATTGTTATAGGAGAACTCGGCCCAAGGTAGGAGATCCACCCAGTCAGAATGATGGGCATTAACGAAGTGCCGGAGGTAACTGGTCAGGTTCTGATTGATCCGCTCCACTTGACCATTGGACTGTGGGTGGTAAGCGGAAGAGAAGTCCAGGGTGACGTCTAGCAGTTTACAAGTGGCTCTCCAGAAACGTGAGGTGAACTGTACCCCACGATCCGACACGATGTGGAGGGGCAGGCCATGAAGACGGAAGATGTGGCGGATAAAGTCTTTAGCCAGCTCGGGTGCAGACGGGAGGCCAGGCAGGGGAATAAAGTGAGCCATCTTGGAAAAGCGGTCAGCGACCACCCAAATGACCGTACAACCGGCAGAGACGGGGAGATCAGTTATGAAGTCCATAGCAATATGCTGCCAGGGGGCAGCAGGCACAGGAAGCGGAAGAAGGCGACCGGCTGGCAGGTGTCTCGGGACTTTGTTGCGGGCGCAGGACACACAGGCAGAAACAAAGTCTATTACGTCCTTGTGCAGGGTAGGCCACCAGTAGTGCCGGGCAATAAGCTGGAGGGTCTTTTTCTGACCGGCGTGGCCAGCTAGTTTAGACGAGTGACCCCAGTGTAGGATCTTCTCCCGATCAGGTACTGATACGAACGTCTTACCGGGAGGGAGACGATTTAGGCTCACGGGAGCCACCTGCATTACTCTGGCGGGATTGATGATATGTTTAGGTTCTTCCTCGAGATCGGACACCAGAAAGGATCGGGACAAGGCATCTGCTTTGACGTTTTTGTCAGCCGGGCGAAAATGAAGAACAAAATCAAAGCGAGCAAAAAACAAGGACCACCGGGCTTGGCGCGGGTTAAGTCTCTGGGCATGCTGGAGGTAAGCCAAGTTCTTGTGGTCAGTGTAAATTATTACCGGGTGAAGAGCCCCCTCGAGTAGGTAACGCCACTCCTCCAATGCCAGTTTGATGGCCAATAACTCTCGGTCTCCTATGGAATAGTTGCGCTCAGAAGAGGAGAAGAGTTTGGAGAAGAAGCCACAAGTTACCATTCTCCCGGAAGATGATTTTTGAGTAAGTACCTCTCCGGCTCCAGAGGAGGAGGCGTCAACTTCCAGGAAGAACTGCTTGTTGTCGTCCGGGCGATGCAGCACCGGGGCGGAAGAGAAGGCCTGTTTTAGGGAAAGAAAGGCCTCCTCTGCTTCGGGCGGCCACTCTTTGGGATTAGTACCCTTACGGGTGAGCGCGGAAATTGGGGCAGTCCGGGAAGAGAAGTGTGGTATGAAGAGGCGGTAGTAGTTGGCGAAGCCCAGGAATCGCTGAATGGCCTTCAACCCCTCCGGTCGAGGCCATTTCTCGATGGCAGACAGTTTCTCTGGATCCATTCGTAGGCCGGTCTGAGAAATAATGTAGCCCAAAAACGGAAGCGAGGTCTGCTCAAAGAGGCACTTCTCGTATTTAGCGAAGAGGTGATTCTGCCTGAGCCTGAGCAGGACCTGACGAACGTCCCTCCGGTGAGTCTGGAGATCCGGAGAGAAGACCAAGATGTCGTCCAGGTACACCACTACGCAGGAGTAGAGAAGGTCCCGGAAGATGTCATTGACCAACTCTTGAAAGACGGCAGGAGCGTTACAGAGACCAAAGGGCATTACCAGATATTCATAGTGGCCGTCCCGGGTGTTGAATGCCGTCTTCCATTCATCCCCCTGACGGATACGAACCAGGTTGTACGCCCCACGGAGGTCCAGTTTGGTGAAGATCCTAGCCCCCCTCAGACGATCAAATAACTCCGGAATGAGCGGAAGGGGGTACTTATTCTTCACCGTGATCTGGTTAAGGCCTCTATAGTCTATACAGGGACGGAGAGAGCCGTCCTTCTTTTTGACGAAAAAGAAGCCTGCTCCCGCCGGGGAGGTAGATTTCCGGATGAATCCCCTGGCCAGATTCTCCTCAATATATTCGGACATCGACCGGGTCTCAGCAGCGGATAAAGGATAAATACGCCCACGGGGAGGAGTAGTACCAGGTAACAGGTCGATAGGGCAGTCGTATGGTCTATGAGGAGGTAGTGTCTCTGCTTCCTTTTTATTAAAGACATCAGCATAAGACCAATAAGGAATCGGAAGTCCAGGTAGATTAGCTGGGGTAGGAGAAGGACGGACGGGATGGACGGGAACCAGACAGGTCTTATGGCAGTCCTGTCCCCAGCGAAGGACTTCTCCGGTCTGCCAGTCAAGCACGGGTGCATGTCTCTGGAGCCAAGGTAGGCCTAGCAAGAGGGCGTGAGAGAGTCCAGGCAGAACATGAAAGGAGATACTCTCAGAATGCAGCATTCCCACCTGCAGAGTAATGGATTCGGTGATGAGTTGGATGGGGCGTGGTAAGAGGCCCCCATCCACGGCAGCAACAGACAAGGGTACAGCCAGAGGTTTGGTGGGGATGCGGTATTTCTCTACCAGGGACTGTGAAATAAGATTCCCGGCTGCTCCAGAGTCAAGTTGGGCTAGTTCGAAATAACGGTTCTCCCCGCAAACGATTGAGACTGACAGCAGCAGAGATGGAGAGGATTTATTCTTGTCTAGGTTGACCTCTCTGAGCGAACCTAGACACAGGTGTTTCCCGACCTCTCCGGGCAGGCACGGATCCGGTGCTCCTTACTGCCACAGTAGAAGCAGCTCCCCTCGGCACGGCGTAAGTCCTGACGGGTTTTGACCATCTTGGTCTGGTCGACCTGCATAGACTCAGGAGAGTGTACCTGGGTAGAGACGGAGGGAGTGACGGGTTTCTGAAAAGTAGGAGCTAGACATGGTAACCTCCTCTCACGGGTGACCTCTTTGGCACGCTCCTGGAACCGTAGGTCAATCCGGGTGGCAAGAGTTATTAGGTCATCGAGAGTGGTAGGAATGTCCCGACCGGTAAGTTCATCTTTAATACGGCCGGACAGACCCTCCCAGAAGACGGATACCAGAGCGTCGTTATCCCAGGCCAGCTCCGAGGCAAGGGTACGGAACCGTATGGCATATTGGCCCACGGTGAGACTTCCCTGACGGAGGCGTAGCAGTGATGATGCGGATGAGGTCTTCCGTCCGGGTTCGTCGAAGACTTTCCGGAAAGCCGTGAGAAAAGCAGGCAAGTTGGACTCCAGGGGGTCTCCTCTCTCCCATAGAGGATTTAGCCAGGCCAGGGCCTCCCCGGTGAGATGGGACATGATGAATGCAATTTTGGCCCGGTCGGAGTTAAACTGGTGGGACAATAGTTCAAAGTGCAGGGTGCACTGATTTATGAAGCCCCGAGCCTGGGCGGAGTCGCCTCCGAAGCGAGGAGGTGCAGAAAGCCGGGGTCCGGGGTAGGATACCATGGTATTAGTGGGCAGCGGAGCTGCCGGATTGCGAGACATGGCACTGGCGGAGGTTGCTGGTGGAGCAGTCAGAGTGTCCAGGCGAGTATTGACATTCCGCAGGTGACCCAGGATGGACTCCTGTTGGGACCTTTGACGGGACAGTTCATGACACAGGTCCGAGAGCGAGGGAGCTTGGGTGCCACCGGGTTCCATGGCCCGAGCAAACTGTAACGGGTCTGGGAGGCGGAACCTCTGAGCTACTATACAAGGGGGCAGTCCTTGTAAGGGAGCGGGTGGCGACCAGGGAAGACAGGCAGGAGGTCACAGCAGGTGACCAGGACAGTCTCTGAGTGAACGGGCTGGAGGTCACGGCAAGTGACCGGGGCAGTCTCTGGATGAACGGGCTGATGGTCACGGCAAGTGACCGGGGCAGTCTCTGAATGAATGGGCAGATGGTCACGGCAAGTGACCGGGGCAGTCTCTGGATGAACGGGCAGATGGTCACGGCAAGTGACCGGGGCAGTCTCTGGATGAACGGGCAGATGGTCACGGCAAGTGACCGGGGCAGTCTCTAGGTAAAGGGTTGGTACGACCTGTGGCGGCTGATGATAGACGTGAGCTCCCAGGTGAGCAGGCGAGAGTCTCTGGATGAATGGGTGGTCACAGCATGTGACGGCGGAGCCTCCAGGAAGACCAACAGACAGGCGGCAGATGAGCGCTCCCAGGTGAGCGGGCAGAAGTCTCTGGACAGGCGGGTGGTCACAGCACGTGACGGCAGAGCCTCCAGGTAGGCTAGTAGACAGGCAGCAGATGAGCGCTCCCAGGTGAGCGAGCAGGAGTCACTGGACAGGCAGGTGGTCACAGCACGTGACGGCGGAGCCTCCAGGTAGACTAGCAGGCAGGTAGCAGGTGTGTGCTCCCAGGTGAGCGGACAAGCTGGTCCATAGACAGACTGACAGGAGTTGGAAGGCAGACCGTCGGACCTCGGGCAAGCAGGCAGGTGGCTGATGTGCGCTCCCAGGTGAGCGGGCAGGCTGGTCCTTAGACAGACTGACAGGAGTAGTAAGGCAGACCGTCGGACCTCAGACTAGCAGGCAGGTAGCAGATAATCAGGCAGGAATCTGGCAGGTAACTGGCAGGTAACTGGCAGGTAACTGGCAACGGGACCTGAGGGCTGAAGCAGAGTAGTGAACAGTGCAACAACATTGCTCGGGCACCTCCATTTTGGAGGAGGTGCCTTATATATGGTGAAGTCCTCCGGCCATTGGCTGGGGACTCCTTAGGACGGCGCGCGCGGCCCCTTTAAGAGGGAGGGAGAGCGCGCGCGCGCGTCCTAAGCACAGTGGCCGGGAAGGAGCGCGCGCTGCCAGCAGAGCGGGAGGAGGACGCCGGGCACGGAGCAGAGAGGTGAGGGGAACAGCGTCCCTGCCTAGCAGAGGGCAGGGACGCCGGCGCTACAATGCCTCTAAAAATAATAGTGTCCCATAGAAAGTAGTATAGTATGATAGCCTCCACAGCCATATATATACTATATTATGGCCCCCAGAGCTCCTTATACACTGAATTATACACCAACAGCTCCTTGTATAAAGTATGATGGTCTCCACAGCTCCAAATATGAATAATAACCCCCACAGCTCCCTCTATGCTGTATGATGGCCCCCACAGCTCCTTATATATAGCATGATGGCCCCACAGCTCCCTATATACTGTATTATGGCCCCCATAGCTCCCTATAGCCTGTATTATGGCACCTACAGCCTCTTATATATAGTATGGTGGCTCCCACCGCGCCCCAAAAAGCTGTATTATGGCCCCCACAGCTCACTACAGCCTGTACTATGTCTCTGCAGACCTCCCTCTTCTCTGCAGATCATTTGATAAAGTATATCACACCATCCTTATTGAAAAAATGACCAAGTATGGAATGGACAAGGCAACTGTTAGGTGGATTCATAACTGGCTTAGTGATCGGACTCAATGGGTGGTTGTAAATGGCTTCACATCCAGCTGGATGAATGTCTCAAGTGGGGTACCACAGGACTCTGTCCTGGGACCTGTATTGTTCAACATCTTTATCAATGATTTAGATGAAGGAATTGAGGGTTTGCTGATGACACAAAGCTAGGAGGGATAGCTAATACTAGAGAAGAGAGAGAGAGGCTTCAAAAAGACCTAAATAAACTGGAGCAGTGGGTAGCAACTAACAGAATGTTTTTTAATAGGGAAAAATGCAAAATACTACATCTGGTTAATAAAAATTAAAAAAGCATATACAGAATGGGAGGAATAGAGCTAAGCAACAGTACATGTGAAAAAGACTTAGGTATACTAATAGATCATAGACTGAACATGAGTCAACAGTGTGATGCAGCAGCAAAAAAGGCAAATACAATTCTGGGATGTATTAACAGAAGCATACAGTCTAGATCACGTGAAGTCATTATCGCACTTTACTCCTCTTTGGTCAGACCTCATCTGGAATACTGTGTCCAGTTTTGGGCACCACATTTTAAAAAAGACATTGACAAACTGGAGCAAGTTCAGAGAAGAGCGACCAGAATGGTGACCGGTCTGCAAACCATGTCCTATGAGGAACGGTTGCAGGATTTGGGAATGTTTAGCTTGCAAAAAAGAAGACTGAGAGGAGACTTAATCGCTGTCTACAAATATCTCAAAGCCTGTCTCATTGTAGAAGGATCATCTTTATTCTCATTTGCACAAGGAAAGACTAGAAGCAATGGGATGAAACTGAATGGGAGGAGACACAGATTAGATATTAGAAAAAACGTTTTGACAGTTAGGGTGATCAATGAGTGGAACAGGCTGCCACGAGAGGTGGTGAGTTCCCCTTCAATGGACGTCTTCAAACAGGGTCTGGACAGATATCTGTCTGGGATGATTTAGTGAATCCTGCTTTGAGCAGGGGGTTGGACCAGATGACCCAGGAGGTCCCTTCCAACTCTACCATTCTATGATTCTATCATTCTATGGTCTTTTGCAGCACATCCCCATACAGTATCCTTAAAAATAGGAGTGTTATTAAAATGCCCTCTGCATAATAATATCTGTTCATATTATGGCCTAAAAGCGCCTCCTATGGTATATGACCTCCACACTGTCCACCATGATCAGCTATAACCACCCGCTCTTATGAACCATGGCCTATACCATGGCTGTCCCCTCTCTAATTTTCCTTTACATTTTCTATATCTCTACATTGTCCCCCCGTCATGCTAACCCCTCTCCATATTGTTCCTCCCTTTCCCGTGGTCTCCTCTCCATATCCATTCTGTGCACCCTCTCCACACTATGCCCTCATATTACCCACCATGCTGCCCTCTTCAAACTGTAATCACTCCTCAATCTGTTCCCCTACACAGTATGATGGACACCACAGCCGCCCATACGGTATTATATCCACAACAAGCCGCCAATATATGGTATTGTCACCAACACAGACCCCATATAGACTATGATGCCCAACACAGCTTCTCATATACTTTACTGTCCCCCTGCACAGCTCCTCATTTCATGGCCCAAACACAGAGCCCCTCATTTCATGCCCCCCTGCACAGCCCCTCAGTTTATCCCTACACTCTGCACAGCCCCACATTTTATTTCCCCAATCTGCAAAACCCCTCCGTTTATTAACCCTCCATCAGCACAGCCCCATCAGTGTATCCCACCCATCAGCACAGCCCCATCAGCACAGCCCCATCAGCGTATCCCCCCATTACCACAGCCCCATCAGCGTATCCCCCCCATCAGCACAGCCCCATCAGCGTATTCCCCCCATTAGCACAGCCCCATCAGCGTATCCCCCCCATCAGCACAGGCCCTCTGTGTATCCCTTCCCCCATCAGCACAGGCCCTCAGCATATCCCCCCCATCAGCACTGGTCCTCAGCGTATCTTCCGCCCATCAGCACAGGCTCTCAGCGTATCAACCCCCATCAGCACAGCCCCATCAGCACAGGCCCTCAGCGTATCCCCCCCATGAGCACAGGCCCTCAGCGTATCCCCCTCATCAGCACAGGCCCTCAGCGTATCCCCCCCACATCAGCACAGCCACATCAGCACAGGCCCTCAGCGTATCCCCCACATCAGCACAGGCCCTCAGCGTATCCCCCACATCAGCACAGGCCCTCAGCGCATCCCCCCATCAGCACAGACCCTCAGCGTATACCCCCCTTCAGCAGAGGCCCTCAGCGTATCCCCCTTATCAGCACAGACCCTCAGCGCATCTCCCCTATCAGCACAGGCCCTAGGCGTATCCCCCCCATCAGCACAGGCCCTCGGCTTATCGCCCCCCCATCAGCCCAGCCCCATCAGCACAGGCCCTCAGCGTAGTACTCCCCCATCAGCACAGGCCCTCAGCGTATCCCCCCCCATCAGCACAGTCCCATCAGTGTAGTACTCCCCCATCAGCACAGGCCCTCAGCGTATCCTCCCCCATCAGCACAGACCCTCAGCGTATCCCCCCTATCAGCACAGATCCTCAGCGTATCTCCTCCCCCATTAGCACAGACCCTCAGCGTACCCCCCCATCAGCACAGGCCCTCAGCATATCCCCCCCATCAGCACAGGCCCTCAGTGTATCCCCCCCATCAGCACAGCCCCATCAGCGTATCCCCCCCCCAATCAGCACAGCTCAATCAGCGTAGTATTCACCCCCATCAGCACAGGCACTCAGAGTATCCCCCCTCCATCAGCACAGACCCCCAGCATATCCCCCCCATCAGCACAGGCCCTCAGCATATCCCCCCCATCAGCACAGCCCCATCAGCGTATCCCCCCCCCAATCAGCACAGCTCAATCAGCGTAGTATTCACCCCCATCAGCACAGGCACTCAGAGTATCCCCCCTCCATCAGCACAGACCCTCAGCGTATTCCCCCCCATCAGTACAGGCCCTTAGCGTATCCCCCCCATCAGCAAAGACACTCAGTGTATCCCCCCCATCAGCACAGGCCGTCAGCGTATCCCCCATCATCAGCACAGGTCCTCAGCATATCCCCCTCATCAGTACAGCTCCATCAGCGAATCCCCCCCATCAGCACAGGCCCTCAGCGTATCCCCCCCATCAGCACAGGCCCTCAGCGTATCCCCACCCATCAGAACAGGCCCTCAGCATATTCCCCCCCATCAGTACAGGCCCTCAGCGTATCCCCCCCATCAGCCCAGGCTCTCAGCGTATCCTCCCCCCATCAGCACAGCCCCATCAGCACAGGCCCTCAGCGCATCCCCCCCATTAGCACAGGCCCTCAGTGTATCCCCCCATCTGCACAGCTCCATCAGCACAGGCCCTCAGCGCATCCCCCCCATCAGCACAGGCCCTCAGTGTATCCCCCCATGTGCACAGCTCCATCAGCACAGGCCCTCAGCGTATCCCCCCCATGAGCACAGGCCCTCAGCGTATCCCCCCCATCAACACAGGCCCTCAGCGTATCCCCCCCATCAGCACAGGCACTCAGTGTATCGCCCCATCAGCACAGGCCCTTAGAGCATCCCCCCCATCAGCACAGGCCCTTAGCGCATCCCCCCATCAGCACAGGCCCTCAGCGCATCCCCCCCAACAGCACAGGCCCTCAGTGTATCCCCCCCATCTGCACAGCTCCATCAGCACAGGCCCTCAGCGTATCCCCCCCATCAGCACAGGCCCTCAGCGTGTCCCCCCATCAGCACAGGCCCTCAGCATATCCCTCCATCAGCATGGTCACTCAGCATATCCCCCCCTTCAGCACAGGCCCTCAGCGTATCCCCCTGTATTGCCAAGTTTTTAGCAATAAGGTTCGGATACGGCTTTAAAGAAGGCAACCACTTGTAATATAACACAATTTTATTTATAATAGTTAATTTGAAAGATAAAATACAGAATCAAAGGAATAGTATGATATTATGATATTGCGTACACTTTTGTAGATTAAAGGTTACAAAGGTTAAATACTTATAAAGGTTACATACTTACTATTAGATAGAAGAAGAAAAAGATTTCCCTAGTAGTATGTACATCATCTGTCCGGAAACTTCAGCTGGAGAAGCGTTCAGCGATGGGCAGAGAATGCGTACTAGGTCCTACACTGTGAAGAGCGTCCTCTTCACAGGTCCACAATGCTTCTGCCATAACTGAATTCTTCAACAGCTTTTATATTTTAGAAAAAGGCTTACCCAACCTAATATTACGTAAGCATGAAAATTCATAGGTTGTTGTCCAACATTCCAATCCCGTGACAGTGGCCAGCTATCACAGATAAGCAATACCAGACAAGACCTGTTCACGGACCATTCTACTTCTGTCATAATGTTTACATATGATAAGAGTAAATCCTACACCGGCTTATAAATCAGAACAAGGTTTACTTCCCAGACAGTATATTGTGTTAAGAAGCTATGTATCAGTGAGATACATTCACAGATAAAGTATACCTTAACACAGAATATATAATCAGAATATTGATTAAAGGTTGGATACATCTTAATGGGTTTCAGATAGCCACTTATAGTTTTGGTACTACAATAAGCTTCTCCATCTTAAGCCCTATGCCTGTAGTCTTATTTACAATTTTGTGCAATCGTCTGTCTCTGGTTCTAGCAAACACAGCGTATACAAAAGGCTAATTCCCTTCAGTAATAAAGATTAAACCTCAGACTGTTAGCAAACTTAAACTAAAGCTATGTTTTAGTATGTCTGGACTAATGACCCCTAGTCTACTGAGGTAGGATACCTACAAATGCTGACATGTCTGGTTCCTATTTTATTTCAATATGGATTTGAAATATAAAATAGCCATTTTTCATGTTCATACTACAATCCACACTTGGTTATCTGAAACCATATATTATTTATATCCAACGCCATATCCCAAAGGAATAACTTCAACAGATGCAATGTTTTGAGTCTTTATAGTGATCATATCTTCAGTAATAAAATCTTCTCCAGTACAGTTTATATAAGCGTAATACGAGTTGTATGTATAATTCTGAAGCACATCTCCTTCTTCCACCTGCTCATCTTGGATAAATCCCCCTATCAATTTGGTCCACAGTCGTAAGGGGGTTGGTATAGCTACCATACAAGTTTCCAACACATTTGTAGCCGTAGCAGTCTTTGCCATACAAAAATGGCTCATGTTTGTCAGTTGCGCCAAGTAACTCCATAAATTCTGCTTAATTTTTCATAAAGCCTCATTCTCCTCATCCGGCGTTTCTCTTTCCCTTCTGTATAATGGTTGGGTAGTGACAGAGACCAAAAGGACCATGCCTGTAACACCGATCACAGTCGTAAGGGGGTTGGTATAGCTACCATACAAGTTTCCAACACATTTGTAGCCGTAGCAGTCTTTGCCATACAAAAATGGCTCATGTTTGTCAGTTGCGCCAAGTAACTCCATAAATTCTGCTTAATTTTTCATAAAGCCTCATTCTCCTCATCCGGCGTTTCTCTTTCCCTTCTGTATAATGGTTGGGTAGTGACAGAGACCAAAAGGACCATGCCTGTAACACCGATCATCCACCATCTCCAATTTTGAATCTAAAATGGAAATATATACATTAGTCTCTGAGATAACACCTGTCTGCAGGAACATGTTCCCACTTCTCTTGTCCTGGCTTCATCACTATTAACACATTGTCTGCCCCTTGGGCGATCACCTCTGCAGGTTCTGGAGGACCTTTATCTCCAGTTGCTTCACCCAGATTTTTGCATCATCATTCAGAAAATGAGTGGAGCCAAAACCTCTGTCTCCTCCAACTGTTATTATTGTAGGAGCTGTTCCCTTGATTATTTTCATTTTCTGGATAGATAAAATTAATAATTGAGCTATCCTGTCTCCTTTTTGGATCAACAAGTCACTATCCCCACTATTCAACAGGAGTACCTTGATTTCACATTGATAATCCTGATCTATCACTCCTCCCATCACTTGAATTCCTCTCAGGGCCAAACCTGATCTTGGAGCTATAAAACCAAAATGCTCAGGAGGCATTTGTAATCCTATAGCAGTCCTGATTGCCTTTACAACCCCTATTTCTAATCTAATTTCCTATTGAGAGTGTAAATCTAGTCCTGCTGCCTGTGGGGTGGCTCTATAAGGTCCCAGAGCCCCTGGCTCTAGTTCTCAATAGAGAACTGTCTGTCCTGTGGTAGAAGCTTTTAAAGGCATGATCTGTAAATTGGGGGTAATCATTCTCATTAACGGTGTTTCCTGTTCTCCAACTGGTCTGTTATTAAGAATGTTAAGGGCTTCACTTAAATGTTTTCTCCACCCTTTGTAGTTTCCATTTCCCAATTTCTTCAACTGTTCTTTCAATAACCCATTCATCCGCTCTACAAATCCTGCGGCTTGAGGATAATATGGGATATGAAAGAACCACTCAATATTATGTTCTGAGCGGAACTCTGCGACCTTCCTGTTCTTGAAGTGACTACCATTGTCACTCTGAATTTGCAATGGAATACCGTGGTATAATATTATGGTTTCCATGGTTTTAATGGTACAGTTAGCATTGGCCGTTTTACACGGACAAGCCATCATATACCCTGAGTATGTATACACGGCCGTGCATACAAACATACACCCTCCATCTTGTGGAAGGGGCCGATGTAATCTACCTGCCAAATTTGTCCAGGTAGTTTACCTCGGGCTATTTGACCCCTAACAACATGGGGGACGGGTCTTGGTTGTGAATGTTGGCATACTGGACATTTCCTAATTGTTTCCTTGATTACATCTAACCTGATGGGCACACTCTTGTCTGTGCCATTGAGTCAGTCCGAGCAGCTCCTCAGTGGTGTCAGTCTTTACTGGATTCAGTGACTGATATTCTGGATTGTTCGTCTACTACTGAATTGAGTCTTTCCAGGGTATCTGAAGCACAAATAGCATCAACATGAAACACAGTCACTTTAATTATTTGTACAATTGCCCAGATATCTTGCCACAACTCTTTTCCCCATACTTCTTTGCTATGTATACTTGTAGTCTGATAGCCCACTGCATTCCACACACGGTTGTTACCTTTGTACCTAGCTGACCCTTCTGTAAACCACGCTTGTTTCCTCTGCTCAGGAATCAATTGTTTAAAGAGTATCTCCTGCTCCTGAAGTCCCATAGGGACTTTGCTCACCTTCTCATGCAATGTGGAGATTCCACTAACTCCTGGTTTTGCTCTGTCCTGAATTGCCTCTATTTGCTTTCCTCCTAATTCTGTAGTTATAACCTTGCACTCACTGAATTGTTTTGGAGTTCCAGTAATCAAATTGGCCTCCGCCCCTGTATCTACCAACACTTGTGGGGCGTGGCCAGAATGTCAATCACTTTTATCTTTCTCCCTCCTTCGATCCTCCATTTCAGATGAAGACATCATATTAGGAGAAAATGATGCCACCTTCTGTTGGGCTTTGAATTCCTGTATCAAGGATTTAACTTCAGTATAAAGATCCTCAAACCGCGGTGCTGTGGGTTTTGCTGGCGACGAGGAGGGAGTGGGCCCTCTCTCTCCCCATATCCTGCCCGGCCCCTGCTGTGGGGATTCAGAATCTTTTACTGTCACCTTTCTATTATGTGAAACCCCTGACTTTTTATTAACCTTCCCTCGCCTCCTTTTGGATTTGTACTGCGCTACACATACAGCAGCCTTTTCTGCAACATGCTGATATCCATCACATCTGTTCATTAATAACTTATTCTGACACTGTGCTATAACCAATGCATTCTGGGCCTCACACAACTGTCTTTCAAGTTCCTGAACTTTTGTTAATATACGTATTCTTTCCTCATGCTGTTTTCTACATACAATTTACGTTTCAGTTCAGACTCCCATTTTTTTTCTTTGCAGTTTAGTGTGCTTTAGTGCTTTAAAGGGTGTGGCCGCCCTTTGTCTGAGCTGAAAGGTTCATTCTGCCTCTTAGATCTATGCTTTTACTACGGGTTCAGTCTCTCTGCCCTTATCCATATGTACAGTACAGACCAAAAGTTTGGACACACCTTCTTATTTAAAGATTTTTCTGTATTTTCATGACTATGAAAATTGTACATTCACACTGAAGGCATCAAAACTATGAATTAACACATGTGGAATTATATACTTAACAAAAAAGTGTGAAAAAACTGAAAATATGTCTTATATTCTAGGTTCTTCAAAGTAGCCACCTTTTGCTTTGATGACTGCTTTGCACACTCTTGGCATTCTCTTGATGAGCTTCAAGAGGTAGTCACCGGAAATGGTTTTCACTTCATAGGTGTGCCCTGTCAGGTTTAATAAGTGGGATTTCTTGCCTTATAAATGAGGTTGGGACCATCAGTTGTGTTGTGCAGAAGTCAGGTGGATACACAGCTGATAGTCCTACTGAATAGACTGTTAGAATTTGTATTATGGCAAGAAAAAAGCAGCTAAGTAAAGAAAAACGAGTGGCCATCATTACTTTAAGAAATGAAGGTCAGTCAGTCTGAAAAATTGGGCAAACTTTGAAAGTGTCCCCAAGTGCAGTTGCAAAAACCATCAAGCGCTACAAAGAAACTGGCTCACATGAGGACCGCCCTCAGGAAAGGAAGACCAAGAGTCACCTCTGCTTCTGAGGATAAGTTTATCCGAGTCACCAGCCTCAGAAATCGCAGGTTAACAGCAGTTCAGATTAGAGACCAGGTGAATGCCACACAGAGTTCTAGCAGCAGACACATCTCTTCAACAACTGTTAAGAGGAGACTTTCTGCAGCAGGTCTTCATGGTAAAATAGCTGCTAGGAAACCACTGCTAAGGACAGGCAACAAGTAGAAGAGACTTGTTTGGGCTAAAGAACACAAGGAATGGACATTAGTCCAGTGGAAATCTGTGCTTTGGTCTGACGAGTCCAAATTTGAGATCTTTGGTTCCAACCACCGTGTCTTTGTGCGACGCAGAAAAGGTGAACGGATGGACTCTACATGCCTGGTTTCCACCGTGAAGCATGGAGGAGGAGGTGTGATGGTGTGGGGGTGCTTTGCTGGTGACACTGTTGGGGATTTATTCAAAATTGAAGGCATACTGAACCAGCATGGCTACCACAGCATCTTGCAGCGGCATGCTATTCCATCCGGTTTGCGTTTAGTTGGACCATCATTTATTTTTCAACAGGACAATTACCCCAAACACACCTCCAGGCTGTGTAAGGCTATTTGACCAAGAAGGAGAGTGATGGGGTGCTACGCCAGATGACCAGGCCTCCACAGTCACCAGACCTGAACGCTGGACCGCAGAGTGAAGGCAAAAGGGCCAACAAGTGCTAAGCATCTCTGAGAACTCCTTCAAGATTGTTGGAAGACCATTTCCGGTGACTACCTCTTGAAGCTCATCAAGAGAATGCCAAGAGTGTGCAAAGCAGTCATCAAAGCAAAAGGTGGCTACTTTGAAGAACCTAGAATATAAGACATATTTTCAGTTGTTTCACACTTTTTTGTTAAGTATATAATTCCACATGTGTTAATTAATAGTTTTGATGCCTTCAGTGTGAATGTACAATTTTTGTAGTCATGAAAATAGAGAAAAATCTTTAAATGAGAAGGTGTGTCCAAACTTTTGGTCTGTACTGTATGTCACTTGACAAATGGTAAGGTTTTAATATTAGAGTTAGGACTGTCCCATAAGGGTTACCATGACATGGTGGGATGGCTTTTACATTATTTTGATCAAAATTATGTTAACTAAATACCCTTTATTATTTATCATTATTTTTGCACTGTGCGATTTATCCATTTACTTCCAGTTATTTGGGTATTTTGCTTGTTTTGGGTTTTTCTCTGTCTAGTGGCCTTGTGTGAACATGCATTTACATTTTGCATGCACATCAATTTACGTTTCAGTTCAGACTCCCAGGTTATTTCTATGCATGTAACAAAATCCATCCTCTCCTGCTCACAACACCCAATTCCTGTTTTTTTTCCACTCTCACTTTTTGCAGACATGTCACCACATCAGCAGATTCAGCATCATTTAAACATTTGTCCCATGATTCACTTAATCCAACACATTGCGACCACTCTTTGGCCAAAATATGGTAAGGAGCCTGCTCCCACCCTGGAATTTCTACAGAAACACTTACAACCTCTTTTTTCTTAAAGAGAGGCATGTTTTACTCAATATCACACTATCACACAGAGTCCCTTCTACTTTCCAATAAAAAGAACTTCTGAGCCTTCTGCGTATCCTGCCGACTACGCCAAATTATGTATTGCCAAGTTTTTAGCAATAAGGTTCGGATATGGCTTTAAAAAAGGCAACCACTTGTAATATAACACAATTTTATTTATAATAGTTAATTTGAAAGATAAAATACAGAATCAAAGGAATAGTATGATATTATGATATTGCGTACACTTTTGTAGATTAAAGGTTACAAAGGTTAAATACTTATAAAGGTTACATACTTACTATTAGATACTAGAAGAAAAAGATTTCCCTAGTAGCATCTACATCATCTGTCTGGAAACTTCAGCTGGAGAAGCATTCAGCGATGGGCAGAGAATACGTACTAGGTCCTACACTGTGAAGAGCGTCCTCTTCACAGGTCCACAATGCTTCTGCCATAACTGAACTCTTCAACAGCTTTTATATTTTAGAAAAAGGCTTATCCAACCTAATATTACGTAAGTGTGGCACCCCAGGAGTCCGGTTTCCACAGTGGCATTGCCGCTCTCACAGTGGGTGATGCCATGCCTGGAAGCAAGCAAGGGTCCCCTAATCAGGTATACTAGCATGCAACACTTTCCTGGCTCCAGACCAGGAAATGGAGCTCCTCCCCTTAGCAACTGGAATCTGGAGGCGGAGTTAGTTAGAGTTAGTGAGGAGTTGAATACAGGACAGCGAAGAGGAAAGACCTGGGGAGTGGAGCTGCACGGCAGTTCACCCCGGAGAGGAGCGCAGATGAACCGGACACCGGAGTATGAGGTTGTGGGGCACTGAAGGCCCAGCAGCAGAATCCGGAGGGCAGGAGACTGCAGGTCTCCTGACCCCGTCAGACTGCCGGATGCTCAGCAGCTCATAGAGCTCAGCACCGCCACGTGGGAGCGACACTCCAGGAAGGCCCGAGCTGCCTACCATACGGGTGAGGAACAGATGTTTTACTGAGAGATGAGGGCCACAGCACAGCTATAAGCAGCAGGGCCAAAGAGATTAGTGCAAAGGGAAGATCTCCAACTTCACCTGGGGAGGTGGATTCCCAACTTGCTTCCAGGCCGCCCGGACCTCCACTACCAGGTAGTACCTGTGTCCCGGTCTGCCTAACCACCACAAGTAAAGATAAGAAGAAACCGCCATTAAGTTGTGGACTCAACGTCTATAACATCACCATTTCCTGCCCTGGAGCTAAGCTCTGCCTGTGGAGAGCTGAACCAACTCAGCTGCATCATCATCAGCTCCAGAGGATCTGCACCGCAGCGGTGGCTCCATATAGCCGCATACCACAGGTGGCGTAACAAACATTATATATAGAAACTCTATTCCCTTTTCTTTAAAACCTCTTTTATTGACCGCCCTGGGTCACAGACCGGGTCACCGCCACTGTGACATCCCCCAGCATCGACCAACCCAGCTACCGAATACCCCACGGCCCAGGGGGCGCGTCATAAGCATGAAAATTCATAGGTTGTTGTCCAACATTCCAATCCCGTGACAGTGGCCAGCTATCACAGATAAGCAATACCGGACAAGACCTGTTCACGGACCATTCTACTTCTGTCATAATGTTTTCATATGATAAGAGTAAATCCTACACCGGGTTATAAATCAGAACAAGGTTTTCTTCCGAGACAGTATATTGTGTTACGAAGCTATGTATCAGTGAGATACATTCACAGATAAAGTATACCTTAACACAGAATATATAATCAGAATATTGATTAAAGGTTGGATACATCTTAATGGGTTTCAGATAGCCACTTATAGTTTTGGTACTACAATAAGCTTCTCCATCTTAAGTCATATGCCTTTAGTCTTATTTACAATTTTATTTCAATATGGATTTTAAATATAAAATAGCCATTTCTCATGTTCATACTACACCCCCTCATCAGCACAGGCCCTCAGCATATCCCTCCATCAGCACAGGCCCTCAGCGTATCCCCCCCATCAGCACAGGCCCTCAGCTTATCGCCCCCCATCAGCACAGCCCCATCAGCACAGGCCCTTAGCGTATCTCTCCCATCAGCACAGCCCCATCAATGTATCCCCCCAATCAGCACAGGCCCTCAGCGTATCCCTTCCCCCATCAGCACAGGCCCTCAGCGTATCCCCCCATCAGCACAGGTCCTCAGCGTATCTCCCCCCCATCAGCACAGGCCCTCAGCGTATCCCCCCAGCAGCACAGGCCCTCAGCGTACCCCCCCATCAGCACAGGCCCTCAGCGTATCCCCCCCCATCAGCACATGCCCTCAGCGTATCCCCACCCATCAGCACAGGCCCTCAGCATATTCCTCCCCATCAGTACAGGCCCTCAGTGTATCCCTTCCCCCATCAGCACAGGCCCTCAGCGTATCCCCCCATCAGCACAGGCTCTCAGCGTGTCTCCCCCCCATCAGCACAGGCCCTTAGTGTATTCCCCCCCCATCAGCACAGGCCCTCAGCGTATCGCCCCCCATCAGCACAGCCCCATCAGCACAGGCCCTTAGCGTATCCCTCCCATCAGCACAGCCCCATCAATATATCCCCCCCAATCAGCACAGGCCCTCGGCGTATCCCTTCCCCCATCAGCCCAGGCCCTCAGCGTATCCCCCCATCAGCACAGGTCCTCAGCGTATCTCCCCCCCATCAGCCCAGGCCCTCAGCATACCCCCCCAGCAGTACAGGCCCTCAGTGTACCCCCCCATCAGCACAGGCCCTCAGCATATCCCCCCCATCAGTACATGCCCTCAGCGTATCCCCACCCATCAGCACAGGCCCTCAGCATATTCCCCCCCATCAGTACAGGCCCTCAGTGTATCCCTTCCCCCATCAGCACAGGCTCTCAGCATATCCCCCCCATCAGCACAGGCTCTCAGCGTGTCTCCCCCCCATCAGCACAGGCTCTTAGCGTATCCCCCCCCCCATCAGCACAGCCCCATCAGCACAGGCCCTCAACGCATCCCCCCCATCAGCACAGGCCCTCAGCGCATCGTTCCCCATCAGCACAGGCCCTCAGCGCACCCCCCACATCAGCACAGGCCCTCAGCGCATCCCCCCCATCAGCACAGGCCCTCAGTGTATCCTCCTCATCTGCACAGCTCCATCAGCACATGCCCTCAGCGTATCCCCACCATCAGCACAGGCCCTCAGCGTATCCCCCCATCAGCACAGGCCCTCAGCGTATCCCCCCATCAGCACGGGCCCTCAGCTTATCCCCCCCATTAGCACAGACCCTCAGCGTATCCCCCCCATCAGCACAGGCCCTCAGCGTATTCCCCCCCATCAGCACAGGCCCTAAGCGTATCCCTCACCCCATCAGCACAGGCCCTCAGCTTATTGCCCCCCCATCAGCACAGCCCCATCAGCACAGGCCCTCAGCGTATCCCTCCCATCAGCACAGCCCCATCAGTGTATCCCCCCCATCAGCACAGCCCCATCAGCGTAGTATCCCTCCATCAGCACAGGCCCTCAGCGTATCCCCCCCCCATCAGCACAGGCCCTCAGCGTATCTTCCCATCAGCACAGGCCCTCAGCATATCCCCCCATCAGCACAGACCCTCAGTGTATCCTCCCCATCAGCACAGGCCCTCAGTGTATCCCCCCATCAGCCAAGGCCCTTAGCGTATCCCCCCCATCAGCACAGCCCCATCAGTGTAGTATCCCCCCATCAGCACAGGCCATCAGCGTATCACCCCAAATCAGCACAGGCCCCCAGCGTATCCCCCTCATCAGCACAGACCCTCAGCATATCCCCCCCCCCATCAGCACAGGCCCTAAGCGTATCCCTCCCCATCAGCACAGGCCCTCAGCGTGTTCCCAAATCAGCACAAACCTTCAGCGTATCCACCCCCCCATTAAAAAAAAGGTCATTCTCACATGATCCAGGCTCCCATCCGCCGTCTCCTCTTCTGTGAAGTGCAGCAGTGAATGCTGGATGGCGCAATGACATCACTCCATCCATCTTGCAGGAGATCCCGGCCGAGCAGATGAGTGCTCCTCTGCTCCTGTCCAGGCGGTAAGTGCAGGGTGGGAGCAATGACCGGAGTGCAGGACAGAGAGAGGGGTGAGTGGTGTCAGTGCCTGACGTCACTCACCTCTGTGCCTGTGCCTTGGCCGTCGCTGCACTGAATGTCACAGGTGTCCGGCGGCCTCAGACCTTCAGAGATTTTTTTTCCCCCGCAGGAGATCTGGGCCAGAACCCTGGATCTTTGATACTAGCGATGCCCCTGGGCCCCATATAATGCTCCTCGTTCCCCGCTGGTCGCTACTCTGGTCTCATCAGCTCTGGTCTCAGCATCTTCTGACTCTCTGCACTGCTTGTCAGAGGGTGCGCTGTAGTGACTTCATCGCACCCTCTGCCCTGAAACATCAGAGAGTCAGAAGACGCTGAAGACACCGGAGCTGAGGAGGAACAGGGAGAGGTGAGTATTTCAAACAGTTTAAAGCACGGAGGGGGCCCCCTGATTCACAGGCTCCATAGTGTGCCGGTGTCCCTGACGGCGAGTGAGCCCCCCCGCTTGCTCAGGGCTCCGGCACTTTTCCGGTTGTGCCGGGTGCTGATGCTGGCCTTGCTAACAGGGTACACATGTCCTTGTCAACTTTGCGAAACATGACCCTGCCAACTTTACTAATTTATGTGCCTTTAAGTTTTTGGAAGAAATAATATAAACTATACAGAATTTCCAGTTTTGATGCAGTAGATTAAAGAAGGAAGTGTCATGGGGACTGTGCCCTGCTTCAGTTATAATCACTACATTAACTAAAAGCTGAGGGACGGTCTTGGTCTTTCTGACCTTTATAATGGGTCTCTCGGTTTCTCCCAGAATTTCTGTACTATATGCAGACTCGCTGATTGTGGTTGTCTCTTTCTCATAGACCATGTTCATACGATCAGTATTTGGTCAGTAATTTACATTAATGTTTATAAGCCAAAATCAGGAGTGCGTGAAAAATGTAGAAGTGGTGCACATCTTTCTATTAGGGCTCATTCACTTTAGCATATAAAAAAAATGGCTCCGATGTTGCTTGAAAACGAGTGGAATTCATATAGTTCAACTTATGTCATTTGAGTGCTATGTGAGTGTGTGATTTTTTTCCTCACCTAGCATCCGTATGACATGCATATGCAATCTGTATGCAATCCATATGCAATGTGTTTTTCCAACATCTTATCCTAAATTAGACAGGCTATTAATGAATGTGTTTTGTGATTGGTGACCCTTGGAAAAGAGGCTAGGAATGTTCAAATTCTGAGCTCATCCATATTTTTTGGGACATACTGTAAGGTGGCTAATGGACACATAGTTGATGGTAGGTATGTATCACAGAGATGGCTGTCCTCTGTTATGTAACCCGGATTGTTGCTCTTGTGCACGTAAGTACTAAGAGGACTGTTTGGTGCACCTTGGAGCCGAGTTACGGGTAGCTGAAGAGATGGGCAGGTCTAGCTACCCACATACCTCACCTCTGGATGTGGTTAAGGTATAAAATAGAGGCCGTTGTTTGGCACATGGTCTTTTTGGGGGGAGACCTCCTGTGTGTTGTGGCCTCCCGACTGAGCCAGTGGACTGGATGCTACCCAGCCTGTGTGCCCGCAGGACTGGCTAACCAGAGACTTTGTAGTATAAATGAGGGGTCGCTCACTGCTTAAAAAACAGAAAAATGTGCTCTGAAGGAAAAAATTCAATATATAAAGAGAAAACTTCGGCACTCCAATTTGAATGTCAAATAGAACAGTTTATTCATATACAGATCCTTGATGGCAAAAAATCATTGCATATGCATGTGCAGAAAAATACTTGGTAATCATGAACCATAAACCAAACGTTTTCGACCTATGTTGGTCTTTATCAAGGTTTCTTTGCTAGGTTTGGATTCAGTATAGGTAAGTATCAGACGCTAAGAAATTCAATGGGATTCTCTGGTTCATGGGAAGGTGCCCCTAGGTGAAAGTGCCGACAGCGGAGGGTCCATGAAAATGTTCGCATAAGGGGGGGCCACATTTGACCCCATAGCGGTTCCTCTTTTTTGTAAGTAAAATTGATCCTCAAAGAGAAAGAAATTTTTTGTTAGAATAAGAGTGAGTAAATCGACACAAAAGCTGATCTGAGCTGCTGAGAAATCGGTGTAAGTTTGAAGAAAACGAGTTGTCGCCTGAATACCCCTGGTGTGATCAATGCTGGTATACAAACTATTTACGTCCATAGTAACTAATATACTATTAGGTGGGACAGGGCCTAGTTCCCTAATGGTGGTAAGGAAATGGGACGTATCTTTCAAGTAGGAATTAATCTTAGGAATATGAGGAGTCAAAATCCTCTGTAAGGTAATAGCTAAAGGTGACAGAATAGACTGTGGAGGCGACGAATGGTCTACCAGGTGGAGTTTGTAAATTTTTGTGTACTTTCGGTAATGTATAGAAAACCGGTATAGTAGGATCAGTTTTAACTAGTGTTGAGCGATACCTTCCGATATCAGGAAATATCGGATAGGATTGGATTGGGCCGATACTCAAAAAGTATCGGATATCGCCGATTCCGATACCGGAAACCAATGCAAGTCAATGGGACACAAATATCGGAATGAAAATAAACCCTTTCTTTCCTTGTAGGTTAATTCTACATGAAGGAAAACAACTAACAATAATGTAGAATGTATTGGGGGAGGTGGTTGCCCAAATTGATGGGAACAGTGCTCACAGTGAAACATGAAAAGCCGGCAATTCAGCAGCGGCATACACCGGTACCCGACAATTTAGAACAGAAAGAATAGAGCTTCACACATAGATTAGATAGATAGAAACATGTCAGCCACATATATAAGAAGTACAGGGACAGTGTTGCTTACTGTACTTGTCATTTAGTGTAAAGGATTTATTTAAAAAATAATAGTGTTTTCGTGAACCGTCTCTTTAAAAAAGCCGGCCGGCAATTCAGCAGCGGTACCCGACAATTTAGAACAGAAAGAATAGAGCTTCACACATAGATTAGATAGATAGAAACAAGTCAGTCACATATATAATAAGTACAGTGACAGTGTTGCTTACTGTACTTGTCATTTAGTGTAAAGGATTTATTTAAAAAAATAATAATGTTTTCATGCACCGTCTCTTTAAAAAAGCCGGCCGGCAATTCAGCAGCGGTACCCGACAATTTAGAACAGAAAGATAGAGCATCACACATAGATTAGATAGATAGAAACAAGTCAGTCACATATATAAGAAGTACAGTGACAGCGTTGGTTACTGTACTTGTCATTTAGTGTTAAAATAAAGGATTTATTTAAAAAAAAATTAGCGTGGGGTTCTCCGTAATTTTAGTCTCTAGCAGAGGTTAAGCAGATGGCTGGGGCAGATGTTTGAAGCCTGGGAAGGGGGTAATACCCACGGAGCTTCCCAGGCTACTAATATCATCCCCCAGCTGAATACCTAGCCTTTACTAGCTATTAAAATGGGGGACCCCCAAAAGAAAATGATGTGGGGTCCCCCCTATTTTAATAGCTAGCAAAGGCTAGGCAGACAGCTGGGGGCTGATATTAATAGCCAAGGAAGGGTGCCATGAATATTGGCCCCCTCCCAGGCTAGAAACACCAGCCGTCAGCCGTCCCAGAAATGGCGCAACCATAGGATGCGCCAATTCTGGCACTTAGCCTCGCTCTTCCCACTGCGCTGTAGGGGTGGCAGTGGGGTAATAGGGTTGGGGTTGATGTCAACTTATAATGCCAGCTGACATCAAGCCCAGGTTAGTAATGGAGAGGCGTCTATAAGACACCCCCATTACTAACCCCATAGGCAAAGTTAAAAAAAAACACAAACACCCAGAATAAAGTCCTTTAATTGAAATAAACACACAATTCTTTATTGTTCTAAATTAAACCATACTTACCATCACGCCCATTCCAGCTGAAGCCAGCGATCTCCTGCAATAAAAGAAAAATAATAAAGCAACATCATCCTTACCTTTCCATGGTTCCCAGGACAGCTCCAGCTCTGCTACATCGAGATGACAGGCTGGACCGCAGAATTCTCCTGCGCATGCGGTGAGCATGAGAGAATTCTCCTGCTGAAGCGCTGAGCGCAGGAGAATTTTCCCACGCTGTCAGTGACGTGCATGAGGTGAGCTGAGTTCATTGGACATGACCTCGGCTCATCTGGATGCCGTCACAGCCTGACACTGACGAGCGCAAGCATGCCTGCGCTTCTCAGTGTCTGCGGGATGACAGGCTGGATGGCAGCGTTCTGCTGCGGTCCAGCCTGTCATCTCGATGTAGCAGAGCTGGAGCTGTCCTGGGAACCATCGAAAGGTAATGATGATGTTGCTTTATTATTTTTCTTTTATTGCAGGAGATCGTTGGCTTCAGCTTGAATGGGCATGATGGTAAGTATGGTTTAATTTAGAACAATAAAGAATTGTGTGTTTATTTCAATTAAAGGACTTTATTCTGGGTGTTGTGTTTTTTTTAAATACTTTACTAGAAATTCATGGCGGTCATGTCTAATATTGGCGTGACCCCATGAATTTCGGGCTTAGGGCCAGCTGATAATGCCAAGCTGGCCCTAACCCCTTTATTACCCAGTGAGCTACCACACCAGGACCCTGGATGAGTTGGGTACAGCGCCAGAAGATGGCGCTTCTGTGAACGCGCCATTTTCCGGGGTGGCTGCGGACTGCAATTTGCAGCGGGGGGGGGGGGGGGGGGGGCTCAGAAAGCTTGGGCCTCCAGGGGTTGCGGATTCCAGCCCCCAGCTGCCTAGTTGTACCTGGCTGGACACAAAAATAGGGCGAAGCCCCACGTATTTATTTTTTAATTATTTCATGAAATTCATGAAATAATTAAGAAAAAAAGGGCTTCCCTATATTGTTGTGTCCAACCAGGTACAAATAGGCAGCTGGTGGTTGGGGGCAGCCCGTTCCTGCCTGCTGTACCTGGCTGGACACAAATATAGTGCGAAGCCCCACGTCAATTTTTTTTAAATTATTTCAGGAAATTCATGACATAATTTAAGGTTGATCCCTTTGATAGTGATCGCCTGCCCCTCCTCGTCTTGCTCTGTACGGGCGTGATCTGCGTGGTTGTAAAAAATGACTGGATTCAGTATAACCTCGTCTATAGAAATGGCTGCCCCCACTATTATCAGATGTCCGCCATCTGTAAACCTGTTTGTTTAAATAGTCTTCTGTATCGCGTAGAAATTTTGACTTTTTCTTGGCTTGTAGATTATTCCGATAATCACCAACATCCTTCTCCACTTTATTTTTCAGAGTAGTAAATTCCTCTGAGGTAATGGTGTTACGGAGTTGTTGTTCAGTTGTAGCGATCCTCGTGTTCAGATCTGTTATCTCCTTCTGCAAAAAGTCTATTGTGAGTAATGTAATGTCCATTGAACATTTGTTGATAATACCCTCAAATTTCATACAAAAATAGGGATTATCATGAAAAAGGGTCGGACGCAAAGGAACTCTCAGACCACGAGGGATTCGCTGAACTTTATGGTATTCAGCTAATGTTGTACAATGTAGATCAAGGGCTGTGTGTCTCTTGAGCTCCTTCTCTAGATCCCTCGTACGTACCTTCTCAATTGGAGTGTGAATAAAGGTACCGGGAGTAGTGACCCTTGCAATAATGCCACTTGCCACTTTACTCACTCTTATTCTAACAAAAAATTTCTTTCTCTTTGAGGATCAATTTTACTTACAAAAAAGAGGAACCGCTATGGGGTCAAATGTGGCCCCCCCTTATGCGAACATTTTCATGGACCCTCCGCTGTCGGCACTTTCACCTTAGGGCACCTTCCCGTGAACCAGAGAATCCCATTGAATTTCTTAGCGTCTGATACTTACCTATACTGAATCCAAACCTTCTAGCTAAGAAACCTTGATAAAGACCAACATAGGTCGAAAACGTTTGGTTTATGGTTCATGATTACCAAGTATTTTTCTGCACATGCATATGCAATGATTTTTTGCCGTCAAGGATCTGTATATGAATAAACTGTTCTATTTGACATTCAAATTGGAGTGCCGAAGTTTTCTCTTTATATAACCAGAGACTTTGCCTTAAGGACTCTTTACTTTGTTTTTGCCTGAACTAAAGGCTGTTTGTATTCCTTTTTGCTTTTGCCTGGTTTATTACGTAATAAACCGACATGGACATTTAAAGGAACATGTGTTTGCCTACCGACGCACATGAGTGAGTAGAACCCCCACAATTGGTGTTAGCAGCGTTCCCAGCAGATACTTGTGACTGCTACAGGAAGGACTGCATGTCCTGGGTGAAGTCTGCTACAAGTCAGCAAGTGACGCCAGACAAAAAGGAGGACCTGCTGAAACATTTGGTGCAGTCGTAGCAGGCACAACACCAGCAATTATTGCAGCAGCAACAAATGAAGCAACAAGAGACCACTGAGCTGCTGATGCTCAGACAGCTCCAGAAGCAGCAGCAACAGAATCATCATCGTCAACGGCAACAGCAGATCGAGTTGCTTGCAGAGGCGGTCCGTGGCAAGGCGGTAGCTCCGACAAGGTCAGTCAGAGGTGTATATAGGTCTTCTAGCACCCGGGGCAAGAAATCAGTTTGCGGCTCCCTGCCGCTGTTAGAACCTTGCTGTTAGGTTTTTTTTCCTTTGCTGGTCACATGACCTTGTTGGCCTATTTAATCCTGCTCCGCCCTTCTGGCTTTGCTGGACTTCATTGTATATCTACTTTCTAGCTAGCCTGTGCTCTGTGTCTTGCTCTGTTAGTTTGCTTGGTTTACTGACCTCTATGTTCTTTATATTTTGTTTGTTCGTCTGTCTGCTACTATTTCTGTTAGGAGGTGTCCCATATTCCTCCCAGTCCTTAGTACTTGTAGGGATTCCTCCCCCACATCTATAGGTCTTCGTACAGACTAGCTTAGGACTTTAGCAGGTCTGATCGCAGGATCAGGTTCCCTGTTACATCGTAGGGATTCAGCTGAGTTCTATCGTAGGGACAGATCTCCTCTCTTTCCTTAGCTCTGGTAGCAGAACATAACAGTAAGTCCAGCCAGCAAATTCTCTAAGGAAAGATTTTTCTGTTCCATCATGGTGTCGGTTCAGGATTTGGCTCATCGCCTGCAGGGACTCTCTCTGGAAGTGGCCGTGCTCCGTCAGCACGTGAGTAACTGTTCTGGAGCACATTTCTTGGAGCCTAAGGTATGTTTGCCGGATTTATTTTTTGGTGAACATCGAGAATTTTTTTCATTTAAAAATGCTTGCTTATTGTATTTTCGTTTGAGACCCAAGTCCTCTGGGGATGAATCCCAGCGCGTAGGGTTCATAATGTCACTTTTGCGCAAAGAGCCTCAGGAGTGGGCCTTTTCTTTGCAACCTAGTGATACATGCTTCAGATCAGTGGATAGTTTTTTTTCTGCTTTAGGACTATTATATGATGATCCTGACCGTGTCGCATCAGCTGAGACTGAGTTGAGACGTTTAAAACAAGGATCAGGTAATGTCGAAAAATATTGTACACATTTTCGTCGTTGGTCCACTCAAACAGGGTGGAACGATTCTGCTCTGAAAAGTCTATTTCTTGCTGGGCTCAGTGAAAGGGTTAAAGACCTGCTAATTGCTTATCCTACACCTGAGGATTTGCAACAGGCTATGCAATTAGCTATACGGGTGGATAGAAGACTGCGTGCTAGGGTTAATGAGAGCAAATCCTCTGCTATGTCAGTTTCTGGTTATGATAATGTGTGTACTAACAGTGGTGAACCGATGGAGATTGGATCGGTGGCACCTCGCTCTCAAGAAAAAGACCGTCGTTTTTCGAAAGGCTTGTGTTTCTATTGCGGAAAATCTGGTCATTTGATTAAAGGCTGTGAGCTTCGTATGAAGAAAGAAAAAAAAATGGTCAGTCACGCCCGTATTGCCTGTTTAAATTCCAAGGGTATATTTTTAGCTGCTTCCACGATTGCTCAGGAAAAATTAATGGAATTTCGGGTGTTTGTTGATTGCGGGTCTACACTGAATGTTATTGATGGGGGATTCGTGGAAAAACTCAATTTAAAACCTGAACCTTTATCATCCCCCATTGCTGTGGTTTCTGTGGATGGCTCCCCTTTGAAGAATATTACTCTCAAGGTCTGTGAATTTCCTCTCACTATTAATGGTGTTCACCATGAGAAATTGGATTTGGTAGTGTTGAATAACTTGCCTTCTCCAGTAATATTGGGATTGCCTTGGTTAAAATGTCACAATCCTGTACTGGATTGGTCTACCAGTGAAATTAAATCCTGGAGCCATAAATGTTATGACAAGTGTTGTAACGGGCGTATTGCAGCTTTGGATAGGGGAGAATTGCCTGTTCCTATTCAGGATTTTTGGAGAGTTTTTTCTGAGAAGGAATCGCAGGTTTTGCCTCCCCATAGAGACTATGATTGTTCTATTGAATTTGTCCCTGGAGCGACTCTTCCTAAAAGTCGTTTATTTAACCTTACTATTCCTGAGAGAAAGGCTTTGGAGGAATACATACAGACAAGTTTGGCCGCCGGTCACATTAGGCCCTCTAAGTCTCCTGTGGCGGTTGGATTTTTTTTTGTAAAAAAAAAGGACGGCGGTTTACGTCCTTGTCTGGATTTTCGTGAGATTAACAAAATTACGGTACGCAATCCTTACCCTCTGCCATTGATTCCTGATCTGTTTAACCAGTTATTGGGGGCCAAGTGGTTCTCTAAAATTGACCTTAAGGGGGCATACAATCTGTTGCGCATGAAGGAGGGTGATGAATGGAAGACTGCTTTTAACACTCCTGTGGGTCATTTTGAGAATCTGGTTATGCCTTTTGGTCTTACTAATGCTCCTGCATTTTTTCAGAATCTGATTAATGACATCCTTAGACCTTTGATCGGTAAAAATGTGGTTGTGTATTTGGATGACATTTTGATTTATTCGCCAGATCTGGAGTCTCATTGGCGGAGCGTGCGTGAGGTATTACAGTTATTAATGGACAATTCGCTTTTTGCTAAGCTGGAGAAATGTGAGTTCGCTGTACAGAGAATTAGTTTTTTGGGCTACATTATCTCCAGCAAAGGTTTTGAGATGGATCCGGTTAAGGTTCAGGCTGTGCAGGAATGGCCTAGGCCTATTGGTTTGAAATCGATACAGAGGTTTTTGGGTTTCGCCAATTACTATAGAAAATTCATAAAAAATTTTTCTAGTATTGTCAAACCTCTGACTGATCTCACCAGGAAAGGTGCTGATGCGGTTCAGTGGTCTTCTGAGGCCATTGAAGCTTTTGTGTATCTCAAGGAGAGGTTCACCTCTGCTCCCATCCTTATGCAGCCTGATGTTACTAGGCCGTTTTTGGTTGAGGTTGATGCTTCCTCTGTGGGGGTTGGCGCAGTATTGTCTCAGGATAACGGGGATGGATTACATCCCTGTGCCCTTTTTTCAAAAAAATTTTCGGAGACTGAATTGAATTACGATATTGGTAATCGGGAATTATTGGCTATTAAACTCGCATTTGAACACTGGCGCCACTTCTTGGAAGGTGCGGAATTTCCCGTTCAGGTTCTTACGGATCATAAAAATCTGATATATCTTGACGCTGCCAAGCGCCTGAATGCCCGTCAGGCTAGGTGGGCACTGTTTTTCTCGCGGTTTAATTTCTCCGTTACTTACATCCCTGGTACTAAGAATGTTAAGGCGGATGCCTTGTCTCGCAGTTTTTCTCCCATAGTCGGTGCTGAGAAAGAGGAAAACATTTTACAAGAAGGTGTTGTGATAGCTGCTTTAGACTCCGTTTTGGAAGATGAGATTCTTAAAGCTCAGGAGAATGCCCCATCTAACACTCCTCATGGGAGGTTGTTTGTGCCTGGGACCTTTAGGAGAGATTTGTTTGTTGAGTGTCACGAATCTCGGTTGGCAGGTCATCCCGGAATCTCTGAGACCAAGAGACTGGTGGGTCGCAGTTTTTGGTGGCCTGGATGGCAGAAGGAAGTCATTAAGTGGGTACGCCAATGTACTGTATGTGCTAGATCTAAGTCCTCACATACTCCTGCTGCGGGGTTGCTTTGTCCTTTGGAGGTCCCCAGTGCTCCTTGGACACATTTGGCTATGGACTTTATAACTGACTTTCCCCCCTCTGAGGGTTTTACTGTCATCTGGGTGGTCGTGGACCGTTTTAGCAAGATGTGTCACTTGGTTCCCTTCATCAAACTGCCCTGCGCTAAAACTCTCGCTAAGGCCTTTGTCAAGGAAATTGTCAGACTTCATGGCGTTCCTACTGACATTGTTTCTGATAGGGGTCCTCAGTTCGTGGCTCGTTTTTGGCGTGCCTTTTGTGACAGGTTGGGAATTCATTTGTCGTTTTCGTCCGGATATCATCCTGAATCTAATGGCCAGACAGAAAGGAAAAACCAGGATGTTGAGCAGTTCTTGCGTTGTTTTGTGGCAGACAATCAAGAGGGGTGGTCTGAGTTTCTGCCACTTGCCGAATTTGCTCTGAACAATCATACATCTTCTTCTGCTGGTTGTTCGCCTTTTTTTTGTTGTTCTGGGAGACATCCGTCGTTTGGGTCGTTCTCCAAGTTGGGATCTGCCGTGCCTGAGGAGGAGAATTTTTCCGGTGATTTGGAAAGAGTTTGGACGGATGTGCGTGGTAATCTTCAGGAGGCCAACAGAAAATCTAAAGACTACTTTGATAGGAAACGACAGGAGGTTTTGTTCGCTGTTGGTGACATGGTTTGGTTGTCCTCTAGGAATCTGCGGTTGAGGATTCCTTCTAAGAAATTGGGTCCCAAGTTTGTAGGGCCCTTTAAGGTGCTTCAGGTTGTCAACCAATCTGCTGTTAGGTTGGAGGTTCCTACCTCCTGGAGAATTAATCCGGTCTTTCATGTCTCTCTGTTAAAAAAAGCTGTTGTGTCGGATGGTGACGCCTCTGCCTCTGTTCCTCCGGTGGTGGAGGACGGGGAATATGAAATTTCTCGCATCCTTGACTCTAGACGGTATAGAGGTAGTTTGCAGTATCTTGTGGCCTGGAAAGGTTTCGGACCCGAGGATAACTCTTGGGTGAGGTCAGATGATGTTTCCGCGTCCAGACTTATCAGAGCGTTTCACAGGAGATTTCCTGATAAGCCTGGTCCTAGGGGATCCGGAGGATCCTCTTAGAAGGGGGGGTACTGTTAGAACCTTGCTGTTAGGTTTTTTTTCCTTTGCTGGTCACATGACCTTGTTGGCCTATTTAATCCTGCTCCGCCCTTCTGGCTTTGCTGGACTTCATTGTATATCTACTTTCTAGCTAGCCTGTGCTCTGTGTCTTGCTCTGTTAGTTTGCTTGGTTTACTGACCTCTATGTTCTTTATATTTTGTTTGTTCGTCTGTCTGCTACTATTTCTGTTAGGAGGTGTCCCATATTCCTCCCAGTCCTTAGTACTTGTAGGGATTCCTCCCCCACATCTATAGGTCTTCGTACAGACTAGCTTAGGACTTTAGCAGGTCTGATCGTAGGATCAGGTTCCCTGTTACATCGTAGGGATTCAGCTGAGTTCTATCGTAGGGACAGATCTCCTCTCTTTCCTTAGCTCTGGTAGCAGAACATAACAGCCGCTCCTTCCCCAGCACATATATGATTTGCATGCTAAGGCCACGGCCCCACTATTAGTATTTGGTTAGTATTCGGTCAGTATTTTTGCTCAGGAGTGGGAGCCAAAACCAGGAGTGGGTGATAAATGCAGAATTGGTGCACTGGTTTCTATTATACCTTTTCTAGGATTGTTCCTCACCCGGCTTTTGCTCCCACTCCTGAGATAAAATACAGACCTAATACTGACCAAATACTGATAGTGGGGCCGTGGCCTTAGTCACATGCTGATGAGCTGCTCTTTCTAAGACGCAAGCACAATTGAGCACTGGGAACTGGCACATTGCAGCTTCTCTGAGCGGGCTGTCAGCTTGACACCCAGCTCAGAGAACTGGCGAATCCCTGTCCAGGGGGCGGCAGAATGCCGCCGCCAGAGGAGACACCTCGGACCGCCGCATTAGGCAGCCCGACAGCGCCCCCCTGCCGGCTGCGCCTGGGGCACATGCCCTGTGTGCCCCACCCCAGATACGCCCCTGAGGTCAGTGGATGAGTTTTCCATCCGAAAGGCGGTAAGGAGAGCCCTGCAGAAAATGACCCCTGGGGATGACATAGAGGCCTTCCTGACTGTGCTTGAAATGGTCGCCGAGAGGGAGAAACATCTGCCACAGCAGTGGACAGAGGTGCTGGCGCCATACTTGATGGGGGAGCCCTAGAAGGCTTACTATGATTTAGCTTTGCAGGATGCCAAAGAATATGGCAAGCTAACATCCAAGATTCTGGCGTGCTTGGGGGTGACGATGTCTGTCAGGGCACAGCGGGTCCATCGCTGGGCATATCACCAGAACAAACCCCCTTTTTCCCAAATGTTTGACCTTTTGCACCTGGTCCAGAAGTGGCTGCAGTCAGAGTCCTCTACGCCTGCGCAGATGGTAGAGCGAGTGGTGATGGACCAGTTTGTGCATTCCCTGCCAAGGCCAATGCAGACTTGGGTGGCCCAGAGTGATCCCTGTAATGCCGATGAACTGATTGAACTGGTTGAGAGATACCAGGGGGTTGAGGGTTCCTTGGAAAGGCAGCCCACTCAACACTGTGGGTCCCAACAGGGGGCAGAAGCCCAAAGGGGCGGGGGAGGTAATGCCCGAGGTCCCTTCGAGTGATATCATTTGCTAGAGGTGCCACGGCCCAGGCCATATAGCCGACCGTTGTCCCCTGACCACCGAGCAGATGGACTGTAGTTAGGACGCCGCTGTTCATACTATGCGTATCCGGCCTGCAGTGTGAACTGTCCACCCAGCGAGGGGCCACAAGCATGTCCCGTTAAGGTGAACGGTTGGCAAGTAACGGGACTGCTAGACTCCGGGAGTCTGGTGACCCTTGTGAGGGCTACATTTCCTCTCCAACTGATCCCAGGAAAAAAAGGTTGGCGCACGATGCATTCATGGTGAGGCTAACGACTACCCCATGGCCCGAGTGGGACCTAACTCTAAGGGAAGCCTTTAACAATGTCATGGTCATAAATGGGATTGCACAGGAGCTGGGGGCTGACACAAGATTTGCCTATTTTATGATGAGTGGGGAGTTGTTGTACTGTCATGGTAAAATATACAGTACAGACCAAAAGTTTGGACACACCTTCTCATTTAAAGATTTTTCTGTATTTTCTTGACTTTGAAAATTGTACATTCACATTGAAGGCATCAAAACTATGAATTAACACATGTGGAATTATATATTTAACAAAAAAGTGTGAAACAACTGAAAATATGTCTTATATTCTAGGTTCTTCAAAGTAGCCACCTTTTGCTTTGATGACTGCTTCGCACACTCTTTGCATTTGTAGCGCCCCGAGGGTTCGGCCGCTACAGGGGTATTGCACCTCAACCAGAGGTGTGGTATTCCACTCCCAGGTAAGGATGGAGTATGGACCAGGGCTCAGTTAGCTGCATACACCACACACACCCCATTTCCGGGGGACAGCTCTACGGTGCTCCCATTTATATATATATGCAGGCACATCTGACTATGTCCCTGGCTGGAGTGGGGAGGGGGGAAGAAAACCCAGTGGTGTAGGAGCAGATAGGGGTTGGGTTCTGAGCATAGGCAGGAGCTCATTGGGTGCTGGTCACCTGAGCTCACACACAGAAGAGGAGGTATAAAAGGTGGGCACCATCTTAGTTCTGAGAGAAGTTCAGTGGAGAAGTGACAGGGAGCAGAGGCTCTGTAGGAGCTCTGCTCAGAAGGCAGGCCTAGAGAGAAGGCCGGGGCCAGAGAGGAGAAAGGAAGGAGAAGTAGGCCTAGAGAAGAGGCCGAGGGAAGGGGGAGAAGAAGGAACAGGAAAGAAGGAGAAGAGACAGAGAAGTAGAAAGGCTCAGAAACAAGGAGGCAGAAGGGACCCTAAGAACCCACGAGATATCGGGTGAAGGGTCAGGCAGAATAAGGGTACCGGATCCCAAGTTGGTGGAGCTAAATAATCCCTGAGCCAAAGACCGGAGGTCGTGATCATCAATTGGTGCGACCCCCCGCCAAACCTGCTAGGAAGGCACCATATAGGATAGCGGGAAACGGGGCCCACGTTTGCCCGCATAGATCCACGGCAGCTGGACAGAAGTTTGGTCACTGGTGGGGCATGAGCCAGAGAGAGGACAGAAGGGAGTCCTGTGCCATACTCCTGAATTGCCTGAGGGTTGACCGAGCTCCTCACCTGGTGGACGCAGCATGGCTTGGGCAGTCATTACCTGTACAGAAGTTGCTTGGAGTATACAAACTGTGAGTAAAAGAGTAAAAGACCCTGGACTGCAACACGTTATCTTTGTGTTCCTTACCGCGCCAGCACTAACGGTACTGGGACGCCCTGCACCACAACCCCCACCATCTACGCTCACTGCCCTGAGGCTACTGTTATGTTCTGCTACCAGAGCTAAGGAAAGAGAGGAGATCTGTCCCTACGATAGAACTCAGCTTAATCCCTACGATGTAACAGGGAACCTGATCCTGCGATCAGACCTGCTAAAGTCCTAAGCTAGTCTGTACGGAGACCTATAGATGTGGGGAAGGAATCCCTACAAGTACTAAGGACTGGGAGGAATATGGGACACCTCCTAACAGAAATAGTAGCAGACAGACGAACAAACAAAATATATAGAACATAGAGGTCCGTAGACCAAGCAAACTAACAGAGCAAGACACAGAGCACAGGCTAGCTAGAAAGTAGATATACAATGAAGTCCAGCAAAGCCAGAAGGGCGGAGCAGGATTAAATAGGCCAACAAGGTCATGTGACCAGCAAAGGAAAAAAAAACTAAGAGCAAGGTTCTAACAGTACCCCCCCTTCTAAGAGGATCCTTCGGATCCCCTAGGACCAGGCTTATCAGGAAATCTCCTGTGAAACGCTCTGATAAGTCTGGACGCGGAAACATCATCCGACCTCACCCAAGAGTTATCCTCGGGACCGAAACCTTTCCAGGCCACAAGATACTGCAAACTACCTCTATACCGTCTAGAGTTAAGGATGCGAGAAATTTCATATTCCCCGTCCTCCACCATCGGAGGAACAGAGGCAGAGGCGTCACAATCCGATACAACAGCTTTTTTCAACAGAGAGACATGAAATACCGGATTAATTCTCCAGGAGGTAGGAACCTCCAACCTAACAGCAGATTGGTTGACAACCTGAAGCACCTTAAAGGGCCCTACAAACTTGGGACCCAATTTCTTTGAAGGAATCCTCAACCGCAGATTCCTAGAGGACAACCAAACCATGTCACCAACAGCGAACAAAACCTCCTGTCGTTTCCTATCAAAGTAGTCTTTAGATTTTCTGTTGGCCTCCTGAAGATTACCACGCACATCCGTCCAAACTCTCTCCAAATCACCGGAAAAATTCTCCTCCTCAGGCACGGCAGATCCCAACTTGGAGAACGACCCAAACGACGGATGTCTCCCAGAACAACAAAAAAAAGGCGAACAACCAGCAGAAGAAGATGTATGATTGTTCAGAGCAAATTCAGCAAGTGGCAGAAACTCAGACCACCCCTCTTGATTGTCTGCCACAAAACAACGCAAGAACTGCTCAACATCCTGGTTTTTCCTTTCTGTCTGGCCATTAGATTCAGGATGATATCCGGACGAGAACGACAAATGAACTCCCAACCTATCACAAAAGGCACGCCAAAAACGAGCCACGAACTGAGGACCCCTATCAGAAACAATGTCAGTAGGAACGCCATGAAGTCTGACAATTTCCTTGACAAAGGCCTTAGCGAGAGTTTTAGCGCAGGGCAGTTTGACGAAAGGAACCAAGTGACACATCTTGCTAAAACGGTCCACGACCACCCAGATGACAGTAAAACCCTCAGAGGGGGGAAGGTCAGTTATAAAGTCCATAGCCAAATGTGTCCAAGGAGCACTGGGAACCTCCAAAGGACAAAGCAACCCCGCAGCAGGAGTATGTGAGGACTTAGATCTAGCACATATAGTACATTGACGCACCCACTTAATGACTTCCTTCTGCCATCCAGGCCACCAAAAACTGCGACCCACCAGTCTCTTGGTCTCAGAGATTCCGGGATTACCTGCCAACCGAGATTCGTGACACTCAACAAACAAATCTCTCCTAAAGGTCCCAGGCACAAACAACCTCCCATGAGGAGTGTTAGAAGGGGCATTCTCCTGTGCTTTAAGAATCTCATTTTCCAAAACGGAGTCCAAAGCAGCTATCACAACACCTTCTTGTAAAATGTTCTCCTCTTTCTCAGCACCGACTATGGGAGAAAAACTGCGAGACAAGGCATCCGCCTTAACATTCTTAGAACCAGGGATGTAAGTAACGGAGAAATTAAACCGCGAGAAAAACAGTGCCCACCTAGCCTGACGGGCATTCAGGCGCTTGGCAGCATTAAGATATATCAGATTTTTATGATCCGTAAGAACCTGAACGGGACATTCCGCACCTTCCAAGAAGTGGCGCCAGTGTTCAAATGCGAGTTTAATAGCCAATAATTCCCGATTACCAATATCGTAATTCAGTTCAGTCTCCGAAAATTTTTTTGAAAAAAAGGCACAGGGATGTAATCCATCCCCGTTATCATGAGACAATACTGCGCCAACCCCCACAGAGGAAGCATCAACCTCAACCAAAAACGGCCTAGTAACATCAGGCTGCATAAGGATGGGAGCAGAGGTGAACCTCTCCTTGAGATACACAAAAGCTTCAATGGCCTCAGAAGACCACTGAACCGCATCAGCACCTTTCCTGGTGAGATCAGTCAGAGGTTTGACAATACTAGAAATTTTTTTTATGAATTTTCTATAGTAATTGGCGAAACCCAAAAACCTCTGTATCGATTTCAAACCAATAGGCCTAGGCCATTCCTGCACAGCCTGAACCTTAACCGGATCCATCTCAAAACCTTTGCTGGAGATAATGTAGCCCAAAAAACTAATTCTCTGTACAGCGAACTCACATTTCTCCAGCTTAGCAAAAAGCGAATTGTCCATTAATAACTGTAATACCTCACGCACGCTCCGCCAATGAGACTCCAGATCCGGCGAATAAATCAAAATGTCATCCAAATACACAACCACATTTTTACCGATCAAAGGTCTAAGGATGTCATTAATCAGATTCTGAAAAAATGCAGGAGCATTAGTAAGACCAAAAGGCATAACCAGATTCTCAAAATGACCCACAGGAGTGTTAAAAGCAGTCTTCCATTCGTCACCCTCCTTCATGCGCAACAGATTGTATGCCCCCTTAAGGTCAATTTTAGAGAACCACTTGGCCCCCATTAACTGGTTAAACAGATCAGGAATCAATGGCAGTGGGTAAGGATTGCGTACAGTAATTTTGTTAATCTCACGAAAATCCAGACAAGGACGTAAACCGCCGTCCTTTTTTTTTACAAAAAAAAATCCAACCGCCACAGGAGACTTAGAGGGCCTAATGTGACCGGCGGCCAAACTTGTCTGTATGTATTCCTCCAAAGCCTTCCTCTCAGGAATAGTAAGGTTAAATAAACGACTTTTAGGAAGAGTCGCTCCAGGGACAAATTCAATAGAACAATCATAGTCTCTATGGGGAGGCAAAACCTGCGATTCCTTCTCAGAAAAAACTCTCCAAAAATCCTGAATAGGAACAGGCAATTCTCCCCTATCCAAAGCTGCAATACGCCCATTACAACACTTGTCATAACATTTATGGCTCCAGGATTTAATTTCACTGGTAGACCAATCCAGTACGGGATTGTGAAATTTTAACCAGGGCAATCCCAATATTACTGGAGAAGGCAAGTTATTCAACACTACCAAATCCAATTTCTCATGGTGAACACCATTAATAGTGAGAGGAAATTCACAGACCTTGAGAGTAATATTCTTCAAAGGGGAACCATCCACAGAAACCACAGCAATGGGGGATGATAAAGGTTCAGGTTTTAAATTGAGTCTTTCCACGAATCCCCCATCAATAACATTCAGAGTAGACCCACAATCGACAAACACCCGAAATTCCATTAATTTTTCCTGAGCAATCGTGGAAGCAGCTAAAAATACACCCTTGGAATTTAAACAGGCAATACGGGCATGACTGACCATTTTTTTTTCTTTCTTCATACGAAGCTCACAGCCTTTAATCAAATGACCAGATTTTCCGCAATAGAAACACAAGCCTTCAAAAAATCGACGGTCTTTTTCTTGAGAGCGAGGTGCCACCGATCCAATCTCCATCGGTTCACCACTGTTAGTACATACATTCTCATAACCAGAAACTGACATAGCAGAGGATTTGCTCTCATTAACCCTTGCACGCAGTCTTCTATCCACCCGTATAGCTAATTGCATAGCCTGTTGCAAATCTTCAGGTGTAGGATAAGCAATTAGCAGGTCTTTAACCCTTTCACTGAGCCCAGCAAGAAATAGACTTTTCAGAGCAGAATCGTTCCACCCTGTTTGAGTAGACCAACGACGGAAATGAGTACAATATTTTTCCACATTACCTGATCCTTGTTTTAAACGTCTCAACTCAGTCTCAGCTGATGCGACACGGTCAGGATCATCATATAATAGTCCCAAAGCAGAAAAAAAACTATCCACTGATCTGAAGCATGTATCACTAGGTTGCAAAGAAAAGGCCCACTCCTGAGGCTCTTTGCGCAAAAGTGACATTATGAACCCTACGCGCTGGGATTCATCCCCAGAGGACTTAGGTCTCAAACGAAAATACAATAAGCAAGCATTTTTGAATGAAAAAAATTCTCAGTGTTCACCAAAAAATAAATCCGGCAAACATACCTTAGGCTCCAAGAAATGTGCTCCAGGACAGTTACTCACGTGCTGACGGAGCTCGGCCACCTCCAGAGAGAGTCCCTGCAGGCGATGAACCAAATCCTGAACCGACACCATGATGGAACAGAAAAATCTTTCCTTAGAGAATTTGCTGGCTGGACTTACTGTTATGTTCTGCTACCAGAGCTAAGGAAAGAGAGGAGATCTGTCCCTACGATAGAACTCAGCTTAATCCCTACGATGTAACAGGGAACCTGATCCTGCGATCAGACCTGCTAAAGTCCTAAGCTAGTCTGTACGGAGACCTATAGATGTGGGGAAGGAATCCCTACAAGTACTAAGGACTGGGAGGAATATGGGACACCTCCTAACAGAAATAGTAGCAGACAGACGAACAAACAAAATATATAGAACATAGAGGTCCGTAGACCAAGCAAACTAACAGAGCAAGACACAGAGCACAGGCTAGCTAGAAAGTAGATATACAATGAAGTCCAGCAAAGCCAGAAGGGCGGAGCAGGATTAAATAGGCCAACAAGGTCATGTGACCAGCAAAGGAAAAAAAAACTAAGAGCAAGGTTCTAACAGCTACACTCCTCCCATGGGGAGTTATACTATTCTCTGCTGCACCCACAACACCAGCCTCAGCGGTCTGCCCTGCAGCGGCGGTTCACTCTGACCGCAATCCACGGGTGGCGTAGTCGGACATTCATAACTATACTAATAGACTGCCACAGCATTTGGTCTGACCACCCTGAGTCACGGGACTGGGTTGCCACTACTACCCCCAGCATCGCATAGAAGCCCGGTTCCGGGTGCCCCACGGCCCAGGGGGCGAGTCAGCTTTGGCGTAGTCGGCAGGATTGTAACCAACCCGCCACAAACGGGTATTGCGTGCCTGAAAAGAGACTGTTTCACTGTATTAAAGATGGCACCTGCCCCAGAAGAACGGACACCATAATGTGCGCGCCAAAAGACAACAGGAAGCCACCTCCCATCGTGGGCCAGGTCCCAGAATTGCGCCAAAGAAGGAGCCCACCCCCAACAGCCATGAGTGCGGCTGTAGAGATGTCCATCAAGGTGGGGGGGGCTGCCCCTGAAAGTCATTGTCAGCAGATTGCCCCAAGACCACCCCCAATGGGGGCGGAAAGAGAAGAAAACTGTGGGGCCGGGTGTGGTTTGGATCAGTCTCACCGGACCACACCCGGAGATGGAGAGAGGAGCCAGCTCCAGCACCCTGGCGAGGGGCCTGCTACAGGCCGAATCCCCATGCAGCTTCATGGAGCTGCTAGCGCAACTCCCCAAGGAGGACCCGGAATACATGCGGGCTGCGCTGGAGGAGCTGGACCGGAGGATGGTCCAAGCGCAGCGGGACGTCATCGCCGGGTGGAAGGAAGAGATGGCCCGGCGGGGCGTGACCCAGCGGCAGGGGATGTTGCAACCATCCAGCAGCACGCCTGCCTCCAAGGGCGGTGAGAGTGGACCGGAGGCCGAGGACGACGCCACGGAGGAGGGCGCAGCAGCGGAGGCAGGTAACGGGGGCATCCTAACCCCCAGACCTGGGGCCGTAAACCTGCCCCTGCATACTGTTGCGGAGCCCGAAGCCCCGGGAACCGTCACTGCCACCGCGCCTCCACCGCTACCAATCGGTCCCCATGCCGCCAACACCGCCGGTGAGCCCCGCCCCACGCTGTGCCCTCTGACCCAGGGCGCGATCGGAAGACGTCCAAAAATTTAAAAAAAATGATGGTGTTGCATCACGGACCACGGTCACCCTGGTGATATGGTGGTGGAGGATGAGGATGAGGAGAAGGAGGAGGACAAGAGCAAATAGCCAAAATCAGGAAGTGTATACCCATGTGTGGGTGTGAAAAGGTGCATGGGAATACACCTCCCGAAAAAAGACACTGGATTTGAGTTTATGTATCGCTGCTATCATTCAGTGGTGTTGAGAAGTCGGGCCAAATCCAGCCCTTGTTCATTTTTATAAGGGTCAGCCTGTCAGCATTTTCAGTTGACAGGCGGATGCGCTTATCAGTTATAATTCCACCAGCGGCTCTAAAAACCCGCTCTGATAAAACGCTAGCGGCAGGGCAGCCCAGGACCTCCAAGGCGTAGAGAGCCAGTTCATTCCACGTATCCAGCTTGGATACCCAATAATTATAAGGCACAGAGGAATCACGGAGGACGTTGGTACGGTCGGCAAGGTACTCTCTCAGCATCTTCCCAAACTTTGCACTCCTTGTGAGAGTACCCCGAACCTCAGGGTCTGTGCGATGGGAGGGTCTGAGAAAACTGTCTCAGAACTTTGACAGTGTTCCCCTGCCTCTGCTGGATTGCATTTGTGTCTCTCTCACCTGTACTCCTTGGTTGTCCAACGAACTGTGACCACTGCCGCCAGCGTTTTCAGATGGGAATTTTTTTAATAGTTCCGTTACAAGGGCTTTCTGGTACTGCCCCCTTTTTGTAGACATGTCCGCCTCAGGAATAAGAGATAGAAAGTTCTCCTTGTAGCGTGTGTCTAGAAGTGTCACCAACCAGTAATGACTGTCACCCAAAATTTTGAGAACGTGAGGGTCATGGGAAAGGCAGAGTAACATAAACTCAACCATGTTCTCCTCCTCTCTGTCCTCTGGCCATCTGTGCTGAACAGACGGTATGACAGTTGTGCAGGTAGTACCGTCTATAGTGCATGAAACTAGCTCCTGTTCTTCCTCCTCCTCTTCCTCATTGTCACCCAATCCACGTCGAGATGAGATGAGGATGGGCTGTGTGTAATCACCCTCTATGGTTCCTTGCTCCATCTCATCGTGCTCTGCCTGCAATGCATCCTCTTTGATTGTGAGCAGAGAGGGTTTCAGAAGACAGAGAAGCGGGATGGTGACGCTAATTATGGTGTTATCGCTGCTCACCATCTTGGTGGAGTCCTCAAAGTTTTGGAGGATGGTACATATGTCTGACATCCATGTCCATCCTGAGGTCTTATGTGTGGAGCCTGAACTGAATACCGACGGCCTTGTTGATGCTGGAACTCAACAACTGCCCTCTTCTGCTCACAAATCCTTCCCAACATCTGCAGTGTAGAGTTACAACACGTGGGGACATCACATACCAGTCTGTGAGCCGGAAGCTGCAAACGCTGCTGAAACACGGCAAGGGTGGCGGAAGCTGTAGCTGACTTTCTCAAATGGCACACAGGCGGCGAACTTTAACAAGCAGATCTGGCAGCTCCGGGTAGGATTTGAGAAACCGCTGAACCACGAGGTTAAGCACATGGGCCAGGCACGGTACGTGTGTGAGCCTCGCCTCAGAGCCGCCACCAGGTTCCGGCCATTGTCACACACGACCTGTAGGTTCAGCAGTGTGAGCCACAGATCTGCCTGCTCTTCCAGAGCTGTCCACAACTCTTCAGCATTGTGCGGTTTGTCACCTAAGCATATTAGCTTCAGCACAGCCTGTTGCCGCTTGGCTGAGGCAGTGCTGCAGTGCTTCCATCTTGTGACTGATGTGGTCATTTCGGAGATGGAGGCTGAAGAGGAGGAGGAGGCTGGGGAGGATGAGATGCAGGAGCTGTAGACTGTGGGGGCAACCCTGATTGACTTAATGCCCGCAATCCTTGAAGTCGGGAGGATGTGTTCCGTCCCAAGGTCCGACTGGGTCCCGGCTTCCACTATTTTAACCCAGTGTGCCGTCAGCAAGATGTACCGTCCCGACTAGAGATGAGCGTTGTTCGACTCGAACTGTTCGCCAATCTCAAATTCGAGCTGTTTTGGGCGGTGTTCGAGCCGTTTGGCGAACACGAACGATTTGAAAAAAATTCGGCTGTTCGAGGTTATGTTCGATAACTGTTCGTGCACCAAAATCATAACTGGATTTTTTCTCAGTAATGAAGAAAATTAATGTTAATACGCAGTTTGAGTGTACAGCGGGGTGGAGGGAGGGGCAGGGGATGGATCTCTGCAGGAATAATGAAGATCTCCATTTTTTTTTCTCTTTCCCGCATTTACAGTGGGGAGGTGCAATCTTTCAGCCTATCAGCAGCGCACACACGGAGCGAAGTGCTTTTTTTCACACAAGCAAGGGCATGTGTCATTGGCAGTGTTTGTCACATGTCCTTGCCCTATAAGACCCAGCCATTTTCCCCGTCGCCACCATTTTCTCACTGCTGCAGCTGCGTGTTAGACGGCACCGCTGTTGCTGTGTGCACTATACCTTGTTAATTTCAAGCCAATTTTCGCACAAATCTACAGATAGCTTGGGAGTAGGGAATAGTTGTGATTGCAGTCCTTTTAAGGACTAGGTTACAGCATTTCCTATGACTTTTATCAGGCAGGTCTGTGCTCTTAAATAGATAGGTTGGGAGTAAAGACTAATTGTAATTGCAGTCCTTTTCAGGACTAAGTTACATCAGTTCCTATCAGTTTTTGCCAGGCAGGTCTGTGCCAGTGATGTGCAAGTTTTTTTCACAGCATTTGGCTAAATCTAGCAAAGCTAATCCTTTTTGGCCTATTGCAGAGTGTGTTAGTCAGTGGAGTAGCCTATCCGTGTTGCAAGCTACACCACCTGTGTATAGAATACCAATTTTTTTACTGCACCTAGTGAAGTAAAACCTTTTGGGCATAGCATCATTCTATTAGTCCATCTATACTGACCTCCATCAGGTTGCAAATTGAATATAATTTTTTTCTGCATCTAGCTCTGAAAAAATATTTGGGCTTCTAGCAGTGTGTGGGACTTGGTCTATTAGTCCATTTATACTGACCTCCATCAGGTTGCAAATTAAAAATATTATTTTTCTGCATCTAGCTCTGAAAAAATATTTGGGCTTCTAGCAGTGTGTGGGACTTGTTCTATAAGTCCATCTATACTGACCTCCATCAGGTTGCAAATTGAATATAATTTTTTTCTGCATCTAGCTCTGAAAAAATATTTGGGCTTCTAGCAGTGTGTGGGACTTGGTCTATTAGTCCATCTATACTGACCTCCATCAGGTTGCAAATTAAAAATAATTTTTTTCTGCATCTAGCTCTGAAAAAATATTTGGGCTTCTAGCAGTGTGTGGGACTTGTTCTATTAGTCCATCTATACTGACCTCCATCAGGTTGCAAATTGAATATAATTTTTTTCTGCATCTAGCTCTGAAAAAATATTTGGGCTTCTAGCAGTGTCTGGGACTTGGTCTATTAGTCCATCTATACTGACCTCCATCAGGTTGCAAATTAAAAATAATTTTTTTCTGCATCTAGCTCTGAAAAAATATTTGGGCTTCTTGCAGTGTGTGGGACTTGTTCTATAAGTCCATCTATACTGACCTCCATCAGGTTGCAAATTGAATATAATTTTTTTCTGCATCTAGCTCTGAAAAAATATTTGGGCTTCTAGCAGTGTGTGGGACTTGGTCTATTAGTCCATCTATACTGACCTCCATCAGGTTGCAAATTAAAAATAATTTTTTTCTGCATCTAGCTCTGAAAAAATATTTGGGCTTCTAGCAGTGTGTGGGACTTGTTCTATTAGTCCATCTATACTGACCTCCATCAGGTTGCAAATTGAATATAATTTTTTTCTGCATCTAGCTCTGAAAAAATATTTGGGCTTCTAGCAGTGTCTGGGACTTGGTCTATTAGTCCATCTATACTGACCTCCATCAGGTTGCAAATTAAAAATAATTTTTTTCTGCATCTAGCTCTGAAAAAATATATGGGCTTCTAGCAGTGTGTGGGACTTGTTCTATTAGTCCATCTATACTGACCTCCATCAGGTTGCAAATTGAATATAATTTTTTTCTGCATCTAGCTCTGAAAAAATATTTGGGCTTCTAGCAGTGTGTGGGACTTGGTCTATTAGTCCATCTATATTGACCTCCATCAGGTTGCAAATTAAAAATATTTTTTTTCTGCATCTAGCTCTGAAAAAATATTTGGGCTTCTAGCAATGTGTGGGACTTGGTCTATTAGTCCATCTATACTGACCTCCATCAGGCTGCAAATTGAATATAATTTTTTTCTGCATCTAGCTCTGAAAAAATATTTGGGCTTCTAGCAGTGTGTGGGACTTGGTCTATTAGTCCATCTATACTGACCTCCATCAGGTTGCAAATTGAATATAATTTTTTTCTGCATCTAGCTCTGAAAAAATATTTGGGCTTCTAGCAGTGTGTGGGACTTGGTCTATTAGCCCATCTATACTGACCTCCATCAGGTTGCAAATTGAATATAATTTTTTTCTGCATCTAGCTCTGAAAAAATATTTGGGCTTCTAGCAGTGTGTGAGACTTGGTCTATTAGTCCATCTATACTGACCTCCATCAGGTTGCAAATTGAATATAATTTTTTTCTGCATCTAGCTCTGAAAAATATTTGGGCTTCTAGCAGTGTGTGGGACTTGCTCTATTAGTCCATCTATACTGACCTCCATCAGGTTGCAAATTGAATATAATTTTTTTCTGCATCTAGCTCTGAAAAAATATTTGGGCTTCTAGCAGTGTGTGGGACTTGGTCTATTAGTCCATCTATACTGACCTCCATCAGGTTGCAAATTAAAAATAATTTTTTTCTGCATCTAGCTCTGAAAAAATATTTGGGCTTCTAGCAGTGTGTGGGACTTGTTCTATTAGTCCATCTATACTGACCTCCATCAGGTTGCAAATTGAATATAATTTTTTTCTGCATCTAGCTCTGAAAAAATATTTGGGCTTCTAGCAGTGTGTGGGACTTGGTCTATTAGTCCATCTATACTAACCTCCATCAGGTTGCAAATTAAAAATAATTTTTTTCTGCACCTAGCTCTGAAAAAATATTTGGGCTTCTAGCAGTGTGTGGGACTTGTTCTATTAGTCCATCTATACTGACCTCCATCAGGTTGCAAATTGAATATAATTTTTTTCTGCATCTAGCTCTGAAAAAATATTTGGGCTTCTAGCAGTGTGTGGGACTTGGTCTATTAGTCCATCTATACTGACCTCCATCAGGTTGCAATGAGTGGAAAAAGGCCTGCTGCTGGTTGAAAGGGGAATAGGCGTGTTGGGAAGGGGAAAAAAGGTTGTGTCCGTGGGGTAGGTGTTAAAGCAACAGTAACATCTGCAGAAGAAAGACCATCTTCCAGCCAAACTAAAATGTCTACTTCTTTTAGCGGACAATGTGATAAGATCCCTTTCTTACGGCCACGCCAATCGCTACAAATTCCAGATGAGGCACAAAAACAGCAGGTGCTTCAACGGATATCAAGTGCTCCTTTAAGTGGGCTCTCCTCCACATCAACTTCAACATCACAAATACTCCAGTCCTCAAAGGTGTCACCCCAATCGCACTTGCTTCCTCACAGCTCCCAAATCTCCAGCTGCCCGTCTGAGTATGAGGTAGAACAGATGGTTGAGTCTGCAGAGCTGTTTACTCATGCTATAGCCTGGGAATCAGAGGTCGGCTCCAGCGCTTCTGTGAATCCAGACAAGGAAATGATCTGCACTGATGCCCAGAATCTTTATGAGTCGGATCCAGGACCAGACTCTGAAGGTTCTGACCATAATGTAGACCCTCACTCCCAAACTGTAACTCCTGTTGGTGGAGACAATGAGGAAGACGATAATGAGACTCAAATACCTGATTGGAGCGACAACTTTAGTTTTTTGTCAGGGCAGGAACAGGTTGGCTCTGAGGACGACAGGTGTGATAACGCACAGGGTGATGATGATGAGGTTGGAGATCCCACTTACTGTCAACCCACAGTCAGCCAAGAGATGAGGTCAGCAGAGGAGGTGGAGGAGAATGCTAGTGACGACGAGGTCAGGTTGCGCCTTCCTGGACAGAGACGTAGTACTGGAAGCATGTCAACAACTGCATCCTCAAACACAACTCTGCCTCTCACCACAAGTCGTGGTGGCTCTTCAGGACGCATGGGTGCTAAGCCTTGCATAGCCTGGGCATTTTTTCAGATCGATAAAGATGACACAACTCGTGTTATCTGTAACATTTGTCAGCAAAAGCTAAGTAGAGGCCAAAAAATACATAGTTTGAGTACTTCATGCATGAACCGGCACATGGACATGAAGCATAAGTTGCAGTGGGAAGCTCACTGTGCTACAATGCGGCCTAGCCGGCCGGGCCAGCCACCGTCTGCCATATCTTGTGCATCCGCGGCCTCTTCATCCTCTGTGACTGGGGGGACAGCAGTCACACCTGTTTTGGGACGCAGACCTGCCACCTCTTTACCAACAACAGCCAGCGTGATTGGCAGGTCATCATTTTCTTTGGAGGTGGTAACACCAGCTGGTGTTGAGCGCTGTCCGACATCGATAGCACCACCTTTGGATCAAGGCAACCTAACATGTCCGCCGGCATCTTCCTCACAGACCGGCAGTTTGCCGGGGACACCCTTATCAATAGTGTTGAGCCACCCCCGTAGTGTTCGAGTTCGGTTCGGTTCGTCGAACACCCGTGTGTTCGCCGAACTGTTCGTCGAACTGTTCGTCGAACACCTTCGAACACCGTTAAAACCAATGGCAGGCAAACAAAAACACATAGAAACACATAGAAAACACCTTCAAAGGTGTCCAAAAGCTGACAAACTGCTCAGAAGACACAACTAACACATGGAAAAGTGACAAGTACATATAGTCATGCGAAAAGAAAAGAGGTGGAGGAGTAAAAGGAGGGGGAGACACAGATATAGGCATGTCATGCCCTTCTAAAATCCAAAAAGTGAGAAGCCGAGACGGCCAGTCCGCTCCTGCCCGTGCCACCTCCGTGTCGCCGGGTTTGTGCCAGAGCCGCGGTGAACCCTGACGGCCAGCCCCCCTCTCCCAATACTGGTGCCTGTCTGCTGGTGGGTCGAGAGAGCCCCCCTGTGGTGGAGGCAGCTCTAAGCTTTTTAATTTAAATTGTCCCTCTAATTTGAATGAATACACTTTAAATCCATTTACAAGGATCTATTGGAGGGCAAGTCTCATGCCAGCAGCCGCGTAATTCCAGCTCCAGTAGCGTCCACTAAAGCTGCTGCAGTTAAAAAGCTTTTATAAGGATCGAGCTCGGCTGTCCACCGAAAGGCATCCTAGTGCCAGTCCCAGCCCCTATGCCTTGGGGTGCCTCCTGATGCTCTTCACTAAGTATCCCGTGGTCCCGAAGCATTTCCTTTGAAAAAATTAAGTGTCCAAACTACAGGTGGTGTAGCTTGCTTAACAGCCGGGATAATCCGCTGACTAGCAGACACTGCTACTAGGCACAAAGTATTTCCTGGGCTAGATGCAGTTAAAAATTTGTAAGTAGATACTCTCGTTGGATGCTGAGAAAGCATTCCATAGAGTCTCCTGGCACGCCATATATGATTCTCTTAAAAAGCTTGGGGTAGGGGTCTAGGGGACCCTTTTATAGCCAAAATCACGGCCCTGTATCACAATACGTCACCTAGGCTGAAGATAAATGGAACTGTAGCACCGAGGGCTCGGTTGCTACAGACGTATTGCACCTCACCCAGAGGTGTGATATCTCACTCTCAGATAAGGATGGAGTGTGGATCAGGACCCGACACCTGCATGCATTACACCACATTGCCGTGGGGCAGGGCGACCAATATGCCCCTGAGATGGGCACGACAGTCCCTGTCCCTGGCTGGAGTGGGGGGAGGGAACACTGAGGAAGGGGAACCCTGCAGTGCAGGAGCAGGGAGGAAGCAGTTCCTGGGTGCATTGAGAAGGGAGTATAAAAGGTGGGCACCATCTTAGTTCAGTGCAGAGAAGTCTGAGCAGAAGTGGCAGGGAGCAGGGGCTCTGCATGAGCTCTGCTCCGGAGGCGGGCCTAGTAACAGAGGCCCAGGCCTGCAAGAGGGAGAAGGAAGGAAGAGGAGCGGAGAAGGCTCCAGGAACGAGGAATGAAGGGATCCCAGGGGTGCGGACGGGCGAGTCGCCACCGCATGCCCGAATCCACCTGCGTGGAGGGGTCAGGCCAAAGGGGGAGACCGGTCCCCGAACTAGTGGAGGCAGGAAACGACCCTCAGCTAGAAACCGGAGGCTCTGACATTTTATGTGGCGCAGCCCCTTGCTCCACCCGCTAGGAAGGCACCACATAGGGTCAGGGAAACTGGCGCCAAGTTTACCAAGAGGAGGCCCGAGGCAGCCGGACAGAAGTGTTGGTAAGAAAGGCCAGACAAAGGACACACAAAGGGGGTCCTGTGAAGCGCTCCAAAGTTACCTGGGAGTTGTCTGAGCCCCTCATCTGGTGAGCACAGTACGACGTGGGCAGCCGTTACCTGCAGACGTGGTCTGGATAATAAGAACTGTGAGTAAAGGCCCTGAACTGCATCACTGACTCCGTGTCGTTACTGCTGCTGCCCTGCACCATCACCCCCATCCTCCGCATACACTGCCCTGAGGCTATACTCCTCCCGTGGGGAGTTATGCTACGCTCTGCTGCACCCACAACACCAGCCTTAGCGGTCTGCCCTGTAGCGGCGGTTCACTCTGACCGCAATCCACGGGTGGCGTAGTCGGACATTTAAACATCAAAACCACATAAATAGTTCCGCCACTGGTTTGACCGCCCTGAGCCACAGAACCGGATCGCCGCCACGAAGACTACAACCACCAGCATCCACCAAAAAGGGTCCGGCTCCGGGTGTCCCAAGGCCCAGGGGGTGCGTCAGAACATTTTCATCACCTTTCACAATCACCAATGGGACAAGGCAGGGATGTCCTCTGTCCCCTCTCTTATAAATCCTAGTGACGGAGCACCTGCTCTCATCAATTCGCCATAACCCCAATATTAGGTGGATTGAGGTGGGAGGCACCGAGTACAAGTGCTCTCTATTTGCTGATGATGTCCTAGTATATATCACTCAATCACATATATCCATCCCTGCTGTTATGGCTGAAATAGATCACTTTGTTACATGGTAAAATTTTAAAATCAATGCAGCGAAGTCTGAGGCCCTCGATGTCTCCCTCCCTAAATCCATATAGGATTCCATCCAGTCCAACTTTCCCTTTGCCTGGCCCTCACAGGGTATCAAATACTTAGGAATTCCTATTCATAGAGACCTCTCCCATCTATGTTATCTTAATTTTGGGCCCTTTATTGAACAATTCCATACAGACCACGGTTGGCAAGTTAGAACTGTAAGATTCACTACGTGAACCACTGGTGTTTTGTGGAAAAGCACATGTACACCGCGTTCCAAATTATTATGCAAAAAGTGTTTAGGAGTGATAAGGGAAGAATTTGTTTGTTTGTCAGTTAAACTCATTGATGGTGATGTGTGTCAGGGCTCTTTATATCACTGTAAGCAATTGCAGACACCTGTGCTAATTAGTTTGGCAGGTGTGTCCAATGAAAGGCAAGACTACTTAAGAAGGCTCTCTCACATTATTAAGCAGCCTACATTTTCTGCCAAAATGGGAAAGAAAAAGGATGTGTCGGCTGCTGAGAAGCAACAAATTGTGGAGTGTTTAGGTCAAGGCATGACTACAATCAACATTGTGCGATGATCAGGATGAAGTGTCTTGGCAATCAAGAAGTATGTAGCTGATTCACAGTACACACGTGTGCGTGCTGATAAGGGCAAATTGAGGACTCTTTCCTACAGGCAATTACGTCAGGTTGAAACAGCAGCGGCAAAAAAGCCTTGTCATAGCAGCAGACAAGTTTTTGAAGCTGCTTGTGCCTCCAACGTCCCCCGAACAACAAGATGCAGGGTCCTTCAGAGGTTTGCAGCTGTGCATATGCCATCCTGTCGACCTCCTCTATCCACTTCACACAAGCAGAAACGGCTCCAGTGGGCCAAACATTACATGAAGACTGATTTCAAAACTGTTTTGTTCACGGATGAGTGCCGTGCAGCGCTCGATGGTCCAGATGAATGGAGTGGAGGATGGCTGGTTGATGGACACCCCACGCAAACACGGCTACAGCGCCAACAAGGAGGAGGTGGAGTAATGTTTTGGGCTGGAATCATGGGGAGAGAGATTGTCGGCCCCTTTAGGATCCCTGAAGGCGCTAAAGATGAACTCCATAATGTATGTGGATTTTCTCAAACAGCACTTCCTGCCATGGTTCAAGAAGAAGAACCGTGTATTTCACAGCAAGATCATTTTTCTGCATGATAATGCACCATCTCATGCTGCACATAAAACATCTGCATCTCTGGCTGATATGGGCATAAAAGGGGACAAACTTATGGTGTGACCCCCATGCTCCCCTGACCTCTACCCCATTCAGAACCTTTGGAGCATCATTAAAAGGAGTGTCTATGATGGCGGGAGGCAGTTCACATCTAAGCAACAGCTCTGGGAGGGTATTCTGTCCTCATGCAAAACAATTGAAGCAGAAACCATCCAAAACCTGACAAATTCAATGGACGAGAGAGTTCAGAAGCTCCTTTCGAACAAGGGGTCCTATGTGAAAATGTAACATCACCTAGAATAAAGTTTTGAGTTGAAAACTGTTTGATTTCAGTTTCTAACAACCTGCTAATGCTTATAATTTCAAAAATGACCATTTTTTTGGTCTTTATTAAAATGAAAAGGTTGATCGAAAAGTTTGGGGGATCTAAGAGTGTGGCAACCCAGTAGTCATGATTACTTCGAATTCTGACAATATGAGGGTTATGCTGCAGGTAGTGCAGCAAGAAGGCACTTATGTGTCTTGCGCATCTCGGAGCCCCAAAATTATTTTCCGGGCTAGATGCAGCTAAAAATTATTTTTAATTTTAAATCTGGTGAAGCTTATTATAGATGGCCTAATAGGATCAGTGCTGCACACTGCTACAAAGCCCAAATTATTTTCCAGTCAAGATACAGATAAACATGATTAGTAATTTGAAAGCTTAAAACGGTTGGTAGGGTGATTTTAACCAATCATCAAGCTTTTACTCTCCCCAGGATGACACAGGGGTAGAAAAGTCGTTTCGGATCCATGATTTGTTCATCTTTATGAACGTGAGTCTGTCTACATTATCAGTGGAGAGCCGCGTGCGCTTATCTGTCAGCACACCACCAGCAGCGCTGAACACACGTTCAGACAGAACGCTGGCTGCGGGGCATGACAAGATCTCCAAGGCGTAAGTGGCTAGCTCCGGCCATTTATCCAGATTGGAAGCCCAAAAAGAGCAAGGGTCCAGTGACACAGTCGTGGCTTCAATGTTTACTTGGAGATACTCCTGTACCATCGTCTCTAGGCGTTGACTATGTGTCAGACTTCTTGTCTCCTGTGGCCTTGCAAAGGATGGGCTAAAAAAGTGGTGAAATGATTCCGCAAAATTGATGTTACCAGCAGATACTGTGGTTCTGTTACGGTTTGAGTGCTGAACACTTGACGGTCCCACGGTTGGCAAGTTGGAACTGTGAGATTCAGTACGTGCACCACTGGTATTTTGTGGAAAAGCACATGTAAGATTCTGCAACAGTCTCTGCTGATACTCCTGCATGCGTGCATCCCTTTCTATGGCAGGAATAATTTCTGCAAATTTACTTTTGTACCGGGGATCTAACAGTGTGGCAACCCAGTAGTCAGGATTATTTCTAATTCTCACAATTCGAGGGTCATGTTGCAGGTAGTGCAGCAAGAAGGCACTCATGTGTGTTGCGCATCCAGGAGCACCAAGTCCCTGTTGTGTTGGTGGCGAGGTAGCAATCATGCTTCCTTCCTCTGTCCTCTCCCCCCAACCTCGCACAACAGAAATGTGATCAAGGTCTCCCTCATCTGATGAGTCTTCCATCAGTTCGTCCTCCACTTCTTCCTGGGCTCCTGCACCTTCCTCACTAGTTTGGCTGCTACCATGCGCCCTGGTAAAATCATCTCCCCCACCCTCACATGCCTGCCGCCTTGGTGCTGCCGACCGTCTGGACCTTGCAGATGTTAGCCCTTCCGCATACAACTCCTCCTCCTCTACTTCCTCCACCTCCTCTTGTGCCACCACCTGACTCCGAATTCTGTTTAACATGTGCTCCAGCATGTAAATCACCGGAATAGTCATGCTGATAATGGCATTGTCAGCACTAAACATCTTCGTCGCCATTTCAAAACTGTGCAGAAGGGTGCATAGGTCCCTGATCTGAGACCACTCCTCCAGCGTGATTTGCCCCACCTCTGAATCTCGTTGGCCCAGGCTATACGTCAGAACGTATTGCACCAGGGCTTGTCGGTGCTGCCACAGTCGCTGCAACATGTGCAGAGTTGAATTCCACCGGGTAGGCACATCGCATTTTAGCCGGTGAAGTGGCAGGCCCAACGACTTCTGTAGAGATGTAAGTCGCTGAGCTGCGGGATGCGAACGGCGGAAGTGAGCACACAGCGACCGTGCCCTCTGCAGAAGGCCATCTAGTCTGGGATAGTGGGCTAAAAATTGCTGGACAACCAGGTTCAACACGTGAGCCATACAAGGCACGTGTGTGACATTGCCCCGGCGAAGGGCCGCACCCAGGTTTGCAGCATTGTCGCACACGGCCTTCCCTGGTTTCAGGTCCAGTGGAGACAACCATTCATGAAATTGGTTCTCCAGAGCTGACCACAACTCCTCAGCTGTGTGACTCACATTTCCCAGACATTTCAATGTAAAAACCGCCTGATGACGTTGAGCCCTACTGCCAGCATAGTAAGGAGGTGTGCAGGATCCCTTCTGCGCAGTTAGAAAGCTTGTGGCATGACCAGACAGGCTTTGGGTGCAGGTGGAAGACCGAGAGGAGGTTGAGGAGGCAGAAGCAGTGGAGGAAAAATGACATAAAGAGGATTGACGCACAACTCGTGGGGACGGCAAGACTTGGACAGCAGCCCCTTGTCCTGCTGTCACCATAGTTACCCAGTGCCCAGTCAGCGACATGTAACGCCCCTGTCCATGCCTACTCGTCCAAGTGTCTGTGGTGAAATGCACCCTGTCACACACAGAGTTTCTCAAAGAAGCGGTGATGTTGTGTGCGACATGCTGGTGGAGCGCAGGCACACCTTTCTTTGAGAAGTAGTGCCGACTGGGCATCTGGTACTGGGGCACTGCGACGGACATAAGGTCTCGAAAATCCTCTGTGTCCACCAGGCGGAAAGGCAGCATTTCTGTAGCCAAGAGCTTGCAGATGGTGAAATTCAACCTCTTAGCTTTCTCATGGCTAGGAGGAAATGGTCTTTTACTTGTCCACATCTGAGGGACCGAGGGCTGGCTATTGTGCTTAGACGGGGTTGATAAGGGTGTCCCCGGCAAACTGCCGGTCTGTGAGGAAGATGCAGGCGGACATGTTAGGTTGCCTTGATCCAAAGGTGGTGCTATCGATGTCGGACAGCGCTCAAGACCAGCTGGTGTTACCACCTCCAAAGAAAATGATGACCTGCCAATCACGCTGGCTGTTGCGGGTAAAGAGGTGGCAGGTCTGCGCCCCAAAACAGGTGTGACTGCTGTCCCCCCAGTCACAGAGGATGAAGAGGCCGCGGATGCACAAGATATGGCAGACGGTGGTTGGCCCAGCCGGCTAGACCGCATTGTAGCACACTGAGCTTCCCACTGCAACTTATGCTTCATGTCCATGTGCCGGTTCATGCATGAAGTACTCAAACTATGTATTTTTTGGCCTCTACTTAGCTTTTGCTGACAAATGTTACAGATAACACGAGTTGGGTCATCTTTATCGATCTGAAAAAATGCCCAGGCTATGCAAGGCTTAGCACCCATGCGACCTGAAGAGCCACCCCGACTTGTGGTGAGAGGCAGAGTTGTGTTTGAGGATGCAGTTGTTGACGTGCTTCCAGTACTACGTCTCTGTCCAGGAAGGCGCAACCTGACCTCGTCGTCACTAGCATCTTCCTCCACCTCCTCTGCTGACCTCATCTCTTGGCTGACTGTGGGTTGACAGTAAGTGGGATCTCCGACCTCATCATCATCACCCTGTGCGTTATCACACCCGTCGTCCTCAGAGCCAACCTGTTCCTGCCCTGACAAAAAACTAAAGTTGTCGCTCCAATCAGGTATTTGAGTCTTATCATCGTCTTCCTCATTGTCTCCACCAACAGGAGTTACAGTTTGGGAATGAGGGTCTACATTATGGTCAGAACCTTCTGCGTCTGGTCCTGGATCCGACTCATAAAGATTCTGGGCATCAGTGCAGATCATTTCCTCGTCTGGATTCACAGAAGCGCTGGAGTCGACCTCTGATTCCCAGGCTATAGTATGAGTAAACAGCTCTGCAGACTCAACCATCTGTTCTACCTCATACTCAGACGGGCAGCTGGAGATTTGGGAGCTGTGAGGAAGCAAGTGCGATTTGGGTGACACCTTTGAGGACTGGAGTATTTGTGATGTTGAAGTTGATGTGGAGGAGAGCCCACTTAAAGGAGCACTTGATATCCGTTGAAGCACCTGCTGTTTTTGTGCCTCATCTGGAATTTGTAGCGATTGGCGTGGCCGTAAGAAAGGGATCTTATCACATTGTCCGCTAAAAGAAGTAGACATTTTAGTTTGGCTGGAAGATGGTCTTTCTTCTGCACCTACCCCACGGACACAACCTTTTTTCCCCTTCCCAACACGCCTATTCCCCTTTCCACCAGCAGCAGGCCTTTTTCCACTCATTTTGGTGGTTAACTAATTCACAACTCTGGAGTTGTTTGCACAAAAAAACAATGGATGGTAACCGAGCAGAGCTGAGTGGCCAAACTGTGGTATTAGGCCAAAACTATTGGCTGGGTTAGATGCAGAAAAAAATTATTTTTAATTTGCAACCTGATGGAGGTCAGTATAGATGGACTAATAGACCAAGTCCCACACACCGCTAGAAGCCCAAATATTTTTTCAGAGCTAGATGCAGAAATTTTTTTTATTCAATTTGCAACCTGATGGAGGTCAGTATAGATGGACTAATAGACCAAGTCCCACACACTGCTAGAAGCCCAAATATTTTTTCAGAGCTAGATGCAGAAAAAAATTATTTTTAATTTGCAACCTGATGGAGGTCAGTATAGATGGACTAATAGACCAAGTCCCACACACTGCTAGAAGCCCAAATATTTTTTCAGAGCTAGATGCAGAAAAAAATTATTTTTAATTTGCAACCTGATGGAGGTCAGTATAGATGGACTAATAGACCAAGTCCCACACACCGCTAGAAGCCCAAATATTTTTTCAGAGCTAGATGCAGAAAAAAATTATATTCAATTTGCAACCTGCTGGACGTCAGTATAGAAGGACTAATAGAACAAGTCCCACACACTGCTAGAAGCCCAAATATTTTTTCAGAGCTAAATGAAGAAAAAAATTATTTTTAATTTGCAACCTGATGGAGGTCAGTATAGATGGACTAATAGACCAAGTCCCACACACTGCTAGAAGCCCAAATATTTTTTCAGAGCTAGATGCAGAAAAAAATTATATTCAGTTTGCAACCTGATGGAGGTCAGTATAGATGGACTAATAGAATGATGCTATGCCCAAAAGATTTTACTTCACTAGGTGCAGTAAAAAAATTGGTATTCTATACACAGGTGGTATATCTTGCAACACAGATAGGCTACTCCACTGACTAACACACTCTGCAATAGGCCAAAAAGGATTAGCTTTGCTAGATTCAGCCAAATGCTGTGAAAAAAACTTGCACAGCACTGGCACAGACCTGCCTGGCAAAAACTGATAGGAACTGATGTAACCTAGTCCTGAAAAGGACTCCAATTACAATTAGTCTTTACTCCCACAATCTATCTATTTAAGAGCACAGACCTGCCTGATAAAAGTCGTAGGAAATGCTGTAACCTAGTCCTTAAAAGGACTGCAATCACAACTATTCCCTACTCCCAAGCTATCTGTATATTTGTGCGAAAATTGGCTTGAAATTAACAAGGTATAGCGCACACAGCAACAGCGGTGCCGTCTAACACGCAGCTGCAGCAGTGAGAAAATGGTGGCGACGGGGAAAATGGCTTGGTCTTATAGGGCAAGGACATGTGACATACACTGCCAATCACACATGCCCTTGCTTGTGTGAAAAAAAGCACTTCGCTCCGTGTGTGCGCTGCTGATAGGCTGACAGATTGCACCTCCCCACTGCAAATGCGGGAAAGAGAAAAAAAAATGGAGATCTTCATTGTTCCTGCAGAGATCCATCCCCTGCCCCTCCCCCCGCCCCGCTGTACACTCAAACTGCGTATTAACATTAATTTTCATCATTACTGAGAAAAAATCCAGTTATGATTTTGGTGCACGAACAGTTATCGAACATAACCTCGAACAGCCGAATTTTTCTCAAATTGTTCGTGTTCGCCGACCGGCTCGAACACCGCCCAAAACAGCTCGAATTTGAGATTGGCGAACAGTTCGAGTAGAACAACGCTCATCTCTACTTATCAACCCCGTCTTAGCACAATAGCCAGCCCTCGGTCCCTCAGATGTTGACAAGTAAAAGACCATTTCCTCCTAGCCATGAGAAAGCTAAGAGGTTGAATTTCACCATCTGCAAGCTCTTGGCTACAGAAATGCTGCCTTTCCGCCTGGTGGACACAGAGGATTTTCGAGACCTTATGTCCGTCGCAGTGCCCCAGTACCAGATGCCCAGTCGGCACTACTTCTCAAAGAAAGGTGTGCCTGCGCTCCACCAGCATGTCGCACACAACATCACCGCTTCTTTGAGAAACTCTGTGTGTGACAGGGTGCATTTCACCACAGACACTTGGACGAGTAGGCATGGACAGGGGCGTTACATGTCGCTGACTGGGCACTGGGTAACTATGGTGACAGCAGGACAAGGGGCTGCTGTCCAAGTCTTGCCGTACCCACGAGTTGTGCGTCAATCCTCTTTATCTCAAAGTTCCTCCACTGCTTCTGGCTTCTCAACCTCCTCTCGGACCTCCACCTGCACCCAAAGCCTGTCTGGTCATGCCACAAGCTTTCTAACTGCGCAGAAGGGATCCTGCACACCTCCTTACTATGCTGGCAGTAGGGCTCAACGTCATCAGGCGGTTTTTACTTTGAAATGTCTGGGAAATGTGAGTTACACAGCTGAGGAGTTGTGGTCAGCTCTGGAGAACCAATTTCATGAATGGTTGTCTCCACTGGACCTGAAACCAGGGAAGGCCGTGTGCGACAATGCTGCAAACCTGGGTGCGGCCCTTCGCCGGGGCAATGTCACACACGTGCCTTGTATGGCTCACGTGTTGAACCTGGTTGTCCAGCAATTTTTAGCCCACTATCCCGGACTAGATGGCCTTCTGCAGAGGGCACGGTCGCTGTGTGCTCACAACGGCGCATCCCGCAGCTCAGTGACTTACATCTCTACAGAAGTCGTTGGGCCTGCCACTTCACCGGCTAAAATGCGATGTGCCTACCCGGTGGAATTCAGCTCTGCACATGTTGCAGCGACTGTGGCAGCACCGACAAGCCCTGGTGCAATACGTTCTGACGTATAGCCTGGGCCAACGAGATCCAGAGGTGGGGCAAATCACGCTGGAGGAGTGGTCTCAGATCAGGGACCTATGCACCCTTCTGCACAGTTTTGAAATGGCGACGAAGATGTTTAGTGCTGACAATGCCATTATCAGCATGACTATTCCGGTGATTTACATGCTGGAGCACATGTTAAACAGAATTCGGAGTCAGGTGGTGGCACAAGAGGAGGTGGAGGAAGTAGAGGAGGAGGAGTTGTATGCGGAAGGGCTAACATCTGCAAGGTCCAGACGGTCGGCAGCACCAATGCGGCAGGCATGTGAGGGTGGGGGAGATGGTTTTACCAGGGCGCATGGTAGCAGCCAAACTAGTGAGGAAGGTGCAGGAGCCCAGGAAGAAGTGGAGGACGAACTGATGGAATACTCATCAGATGAGGGAGACCTTGATCACATTTCTGTTGTGCGAGGTTGGGGGGAGAGGACAGAGCAAGGAAGCATGATTATTACCTCGCCACCAACACAACAGGGACTTGGTGCTCCTGGATGCGCAAGACACATGAGTGCCTTCTTGCTGCACTACCTGCAACATGACCCTCGAATTGTGAGAATTAGAAATAATCCTGACTACTGGGTTGCCACACTGTTAGATCCCCGGTACAAAAGTAAATTTGCAGAAATTATTCTTGCCATAGAAAGGGATGCACGCATGCAGGAGTATCAGCAGAGACTGTTGCAGAATCTTACATGTGCTTTTCCACAAAACACCAGTGGTGCACGTAGTGAATCTCACAGTTCCAACTTGCCAACCGTGGGACCGTCGAGTGTTCAGCACTCAAACCATAACAGAAACACAGTATCTGCTGGTAACATCAATTTTGCGGAATAATTTCACCACTTTTTTAGCCCATCCTTTGCAAGGCCACAGGAGACAAGAAGTCTGACACATAGTCAACGCCTAGAGACGATGGTACAGGAGTATCTCCAAGTAAACATTGAAGCCATGACTGTGTCACTGGACCCTTGCTCTTTTTGGGCTTCCAATCTGGATAAATGGCCGGAGCTAGCCACTTACGCCTTGGAGATCTTGTCATGCCCCGCAGCCAGCGTTGTACTCGGTGCCTCCCACCTCAATCCACCTAATATTGGGGTTATGGCGAATTGATGAGAGCAGGTGCTCCGTCACTAGGATGTATAAGAGAGGGGACAGAGGACATCCCTGCCTTGTCCCATTGGTGATTATGAAAGGTGATGAAAATGTTCTGACGCGCCCCCTGGGCCTTGGGACACCCGGAGCCGGACCCTTTTTGGTGGATGCTGGTGGTTGTAGTCTCCGTGGCGACGACCCGGTTCCGTGGCTCAGGGCGTTCAAACCAGTGGCGGAACTATTTATGTGGTTTTGATGTTTAAATGTCCGACTACGCCACCCGTGGATTGCGGTCAGAGTGAACCGCCGCTGCAGGGCAGACCGCTGAGGCTGGTGTTGTGGGTGCAGCAGAGCGTAGCATAACTCCCCACGGGAGGAGTATAGCCTCAGGGCAGTGTATGCGGAGGATGGGGGTGATGGTGCAGGGCAGCAGCAGTAACGACACGGAGTCAGTGATGCAGTCTAGGGCCTTTACTCACAGTTCTTATTATCCAGACCACTTCTGCAGGTAACGGCTTCCCACGTCGTACTGTGCTCACCAGCAGAGGGGCTCAGACAACTCCCAGATAACTTTGGTGCGCTTCACAGGACCCCCTTTGTGTGTCCTTTGTCTGGCCTTACCAACCCTTCTGTCCGGCTGCCTCGGGCCTCCTCTTGGTAAACTTGGCGCCAGTTTCCCTGACCCTATGTGGTGCCTTCCTAGCGGGTGTAGCGAGGGGCTGCGCCACATAAAATGTCACATCCTCCGGTTTCTAGCTGAGGGTTGTTTCCTGCCTCCACTAGTTTCGGGGACCGGTCTCCCCCTTTGGCCTGACCCCTCCACGCAGGTGGATTCGGGCGTGCGGTGGCGACTCGCCCGTCCGCACCCCTGGGATCCCTTCATTCCTCGTTCCTGGAGCCTTCTCCGCTCCTCTTCCTTCCTTCTCCCTCTTCCAGGCCTGGGCCTCTGTTACTAGGCCTGCCTCCGGAGCAGAGCTCATGCAGAGCCCCTGCTCCCTGTCACTTCTGCTCAGACTTCTCTGCACTGAACTAAGATGGTGCCCACCTTTTATACTCCCTTCTCAATGCACCCAGGAACTGCTTCCTCCCTGCTCCTGCACTACAGGGTTTCCCTTCCTCAGTGTTCCCTCCCCCCACTCCAGCCAGGGACAGGGACTGTCGTGCCCATCTCAGGGGCATATTGGTCGCCCTGCCCCACGGCAATGTGGTGTAATGCATGCAGGTGTCGGGTCCTGATCCACACTCCATCCTTACCTGAGAGTGAGATATCACACCTCTGGGTGAGGTGCAATACCTCTGTAGCAACCGAGCCCTCAGGGTGCTACAGTTCCATTTATCTTCAGCCTAGGTGACGTATTGTGATACAGGGCCGTGATTTTGGCTATAAAAGGGTCCCCTAGACCCCTACCCCAAGCTTTTTAAGAGAATAATATATGGCGTGCCAGGAGACTCTATGGAATGCTTTCTCAGCATCCAACGAGAGTATCTAATTACAAACTTTTAACTGCATCTAGCCCAGGAAATACTTTGTGCCTAGTAGCAGTGTCTGCTAGTCAGCGGATTATCCCGGCTGTTAAGCAAGCTACACCACCTGTAGTTTGGACACTTAATTTTTTCAAAGGAAATGCTTCGGGACCACGGGATACTCAGTGAAGAGCATCAGGAGGCACCCCAAGGCATAGGGGCTGGGACTGGCGGTAGGATGCCTTGCGGTGAACAGCCGAGCTCGATCCTTATAAAAGCTTTTTAACTGCAGCAGCTTTAGTGGACGCTACTGGAGCTGGAATTACGCGGCTGCTGGCATGAGACTTGCCCTCCAATAGATCCTTGTAAATGGATTTAAAGTGTATTCATTCAAATTAGAGAGACAATTTAAATTAAAAAGCTTAGAGCTGCCTCCACCACAGGGGGGCTCGCTCGACCCACCAGCGGACAGGCACCAGTATTGGGAGAGGGGGGCTGGCCGTCAGGGTTCACCGCGGCTCTGGCACAAACCCGGCGACGCGGAGGTGGCACGGGCAGGAGCGGACTGAACGTGTCGGCTTCTCACTTTTTGGATTTTAGAAGGGCATGACATGCCTATATCTGTGTCTCCCCCTCCTTTTACTCCTCCACCTCTTTTCTTTTCGCATGACTATATGTACTTGTCACTTTTCCATGTGTTAGTTGTGTCTTCTGAGCAGTTTGTCAGCTTTTGGACACCTTTGAAGGTGTTTTCTATGTGTTTCTATGTGTTTTTGTTTGCCTGCCATTGGTTTTAACGGTGTTCGAAGGTGTTCGACGAACAGTTCGACGAACAGTTCGGCGAACACACGGGTGTTCGACGAACCGAACCGAACTCGAACACTACGGGGGTGGCTCAACACTAGTCCCGACCCACAAACACTTGTCCACTTGTCCGTGGTTAGGTGGACTTTCCCGGTAATTGCATTGTTGAGTGCACGGCTAATGTTTTGGGACACATGCTTGTGTAATGCGGGAATGGCACACTGGGAGAAATAGTGGCGGCTGGGGACCGAGTACCGAGGGACGGCCGCCGCCATCAGGTTGCGGAATGCTTCTGTCTCCATGAGCCTAAAAGGCAACATTTCAAGCGCAAGCAGTCGTGAAATGTGGGAATTTAGTAGTGTGGCCTGTGGGTCGTTGGCTGCGTATTTGCGCTTGCGTTCCAAGGACTGGGGTATGGACAACTGAACGCTTCCTGATGCTGCCACTTGAGAGTGCGCAACGACATGTGCAGGGCAGGAGGCATCTTTGCATGAACCATGGACAGGCGATTGGCTTGCATGCACAACAGTGAAAGAAGCAATGTTGCTACCCGCAGACACTGTTCCTGGACCCTGGGGTTCGGCCCACAAAGTCGGGTGCTTTGCTGCCATATGCTTGATCATGCTGGTGGTGGTCAGGCTGGTCGTTTTGCCACCCCTGCTGATGCTGGCCTGGCCGGTGGTGCAAATGGCCTTTTTGGGGTTATCGGCAGAGTCTTTAAAAAACAACCAGACTCGGGAAGACCTAACAGTTGTACTGGCAACTTCCTTCGTATTGGTGTTACTGGGAACGGTAGCCTGGCTTTTTTCTGCAGCCACCACACTGCTTCTTCCTGCCTTTTGGGGTGCTCTGCCTCCCTCCCCCTGTGTGCTTCTCTTCTCACTCTGCATGTCCTCCTGCCAGGTTGGGTCAGTTACTATATCATCCACCACTTCGTCTTCCACTTCCGCACTCTGGTCCTCCTCCTGACTTTCTGGCAATTGTGTCTCATCATCGTCCACCTCTTGTGACACTTTCCCACCGTCTCCTTCGTGTGACCGTGGCTGCTCAAATATTTGGGCATTGCTACATGCGATCTCCTCTTGCCTCACTTCAAGTGGACCGGGCGAGATGTCCAAATCTATAAATGGAAAAGTGGACAGCTCTTTGGAGTGTCCAAGTATGGGATCAGTTGTCTCTGGGCACTCGGCATGGTGGGAGGAAGGAGGATCAGGGTGAGGAATATGCGGTACAGACTCACAGCTACTGAGACTTGACCGTGTGGAAGAGAAGGTGGTGGTGGTGGTGGCTAAGTGACTGGAAGCATTATCTGCTATCCAACCAATAACCTATTCACACTGCTCTGTGTTCAATAGTGGTGTTCTGCGGTCCCCTATTAATTGGGACAGGAAGGTCGAGCGAGAAGATGTGGGTGTTTGTTGTGGCACAATTTCAGCTTGCCCACGGCCTCGGCCTCTGCATGCACAATCACCATCACGTCCAGTTCCCTGTCCCTTGCCATGTGCCTTGCCCATTTTAAATGGAGGACAATATGTTCCACGCTCACAACAAATGACTGAATTTGCAACAAACTTATATGTGATCTGTGATGGACAAACCACAGTTTTAAATACCTGCAGGCAACTATTTTGAACAGCAAACTGGTGTCAATTGCTTCACTGACACACTGAATAAAAAAATTTAATGGAGGCCAGAAATGGCAGTATTTTCTGAAAATGTATATGTGATCCGTGTGACGGAGAAAACACAGTTTTAAATACCTGGCCTGTAGGTAACTATTTTTAACAGCAATTTGGTGTCAATTGCTTCATGGACACACTGCAACAAATTTTTAATGGAGGCCAGAAATGGCAGTATTTTCTGAAAACATATATGTGATCCGTGTGACGGAGAAAACACAGTGTTTAATACCTGGCCTGTAGGTAACTATTTTGAACAGCAAACCGGTGTCAAAAACTATGCTGACACTCTGAAAAAAAAATGTAATGGAGGCCAGAAATGGCAGTATTTTGTGAAAACGTATATGTGATCCGTGTGACGGAGAAAACACAGTTTTAAATACCTGGCCTATAGGTATCTATTTTGAACAGCAATCTGGTGTCAATTGCTTCACTGACACACTGAAACAAACTTTTAATGGAAGTCAGAAATGGCTGTATTTTCTGAAAACATATATGTGATCCGTGTGACGGAGAAAACACAGTGTTTAATACCTGGCCTGTAGGTAACTATTTTGAACAGCAAACCGGTGTCAAAAACTATGCTGACACTCTGAAAAAAAAATGTAATGGAGGCCAGAAATGGCAGTATTTTCTGAAAACCTATATGTGATCCGTGTGACGGAGAAAACACAGTTTTAAATACCTGGCCTATAGGTAACTATTTTGAACAGCAATCTGGTGTCAATTGCTTCACTGACACACTGAAACAAACTTTTAATGGAAGTCAGAAATGGCAGTATTTTCTGAAAACGTATATGTGATCCGTGTGACGGAGAAAACACAGTTTTAAATACCTGGCCTGTAGGTAACTATTTTGAACAGCAAACCGGTGTTTAAAACTTTGCTGACACACTGAAATTTTTTTTAATGGAGGCCAGAAATGGCAGTATTTTCTGAAAACGTATATGTGATCCGTGTGACAGAGAAAACACAGTTTTAAATACCTGGCCTGTAGGTAACTATTTTGAACAGCAATCTGGTGTCAATTGCTTCACTGACACACTGAAAAATGTATTAATGGAGGCCAGAAATGGCAGTATTTTCAGCGCAATTATATGTGATCCGTGTGACGGACAAACCACAGTTTTAAATAGCTGGATTTTTAGTGCTGTAATATGGAAAGGACCTGGCAGTATTCTGCAGTGCCAACAAGCAAATGGCGCAGAAAACTGTGTTCTCTGCATTGATTTTTAAGCAAATAATGAGAATTAAGATCCAAAAAAAATTATTCCTGGCCCCTGAGACCTGGGCCTATTTCTAGAAATATCTAACAAGAGCAGCAAACAGAACTGGAATGGAGCCTCTTGTCCTATGTGCACTGCAGTCTGCTATATACCCTGCCTGCCTGAATATATACACTGCCTGCCTGATTTCTCTGCAGATAGATTAGTCCCCAGAAGGACTGTTTGTTGAGATGGATATGTGTCTCTAATATAGTTTGGTACACCTACACTAACTAGAAACAAGCAAATCTCTCCCTAACTCAGCAGCACCTCTCCCTACACTGTCTGATTCTGGAGTGACTGTGACGAGCATGGCGGCGCCAGGTCTGATATAGACTTAATGACGTTGTGCGGCCAGCCAATCACTGTAATGCCACAGCCAACATGGCTACGGCATTATAGTGAGTGGCAGGCAATCCCTGCATGTTCATTGGTGCTCTAAAAAGCGCCAAACCTGAAGGGAGGAGACCCGAGCTCCCACCGAGCAAACCCAGAAATACTCGGTGAGCACCGAGCATGTCGAGCAGTGAGATGCTTGGGTGAGCACCGAGCAGTAGCGAACATGCTCGGTCATCACTAGTCGTTATCTTTATGCCTGTCAATACTCTGCACTGCTAGGTCAGGAACTCTACCTGACCTGTGCTTAGCTTCACTCTTGACTTGAATTCTTTTCACTTGCAAGAGTGCTTCTGTGAGATACAGAACACACACACCACCTTTCTCTTTGCTCCAGACAGACAGTAAACAACTTCCCTACAAACCCCCTGGGGCTCTGCTAAAACACTTCCCTTCTCCTGTGACTGTGTTAACCCCTCTAGTTGCTGGATGCTTTTAAAGCACCAGCAGTACTTCTGCATGTCACACTCTGCAAAAGCACTACCTCTGCATGTCACACGTGGACACTACATTATGCAAGAAAGCAGAGATTTTTCTCTACTTTTGTACAGTCCCTACATGCAGAGCAGGGCTGTGCATCATGTGATATTACCATCTTGTACATTTTTGGCATATCCATGGTATTTGAGAGAAATGTATAGTAGATGTAGATCCTACCAATGGGACCATAACGTGTGCCACTCTTAGCCAAGATATGACAGAATTACCATTCATGTGTATAGGATTGTATTCCATTTTTCTAAAAAAAATCAATCGAGTGTGGCACCAAAGGGCAGTTTTGTATGGGGCACCATTCAGGCTATGGCCAGCCCTGATCTCAGGCATCGTGAGAGTTACCTGCGAACAAATCTGGGTCCGACTCCAGCCACAAGTCATGCCAGAGCCAACCACTGCGGAGTGGGTCAAAATTTCCATGGGAATGGCTTCCAAATGCAACTTTCCTAACTTACATAGGATCAGTTGACGGGAAGCACATCCGGGTGAAGAAGCCGCCTAACTTAGGGTCTAAGTACTACAACTACAAGCAATATTTTTCTGTAATGCTGTTAGGCTCGGCTGACAGCAAGTACAGCTTTGTAGTTGTAGATATTGGGGTATGGAAGAACTAGAGATTCTCAAATCTTCAATTCTACCTTAATGGGTCAGCGGTTTCAAAACAATGAACTGGGTCTGCCCCTGCCCGAAGATTTTACCTGGCTCAAACGCTGGATCGGTCCTGTTTGATAAGGCTTTACCCGCAACATGGTCTGGACCAGAATTGGTTCTTTCATTGCAGGCTAAGTAGGGCACATCGTCTGGTCGAATGCACCTTTGGCATTTTGTGCGCTAAATGGAGAGTCCTGTTCAGTGCCCTCCAATTAAATAAACAAATTGTCAATGGTGTTATGGCCTGTGTTATTCTTCACAATTTCAATCGAGTCCATGACTTGCCAGTGCATGCGGCAAATTAATTTGTCACCAATATTCCTCCAGAAACACAGGCTGCTTCCAGACATGAGCCATCTGGCCTGAGAGTACGTGAAATTTTTAGTGCCTATTTTGTTATGCTGGAGGGGTGTATGCCTTGGCAAAATAATTATGTATTGTGAAGTTTGTTTTTTTTAATTCATTTTTGTGTCCTTCTTCAAAAAATTAAAATTTTTCCAAACATTAAAACATAAATGATGAATTTCGCTCATTCATCAATGAAAAAGAAAAGTACAATAGGCTCATAAAGTATAAAAGGATGTAGGAGAAGCGGAGGGAGTGGGGGGCTGATGGTAGGATGGGGACGGGCTTGACAAAATGGAGATTGAGCATGAGACTAGGATGATTGTCGTGGTTTGGACGAAGGCTGGTATGTGGGTAGATGTTGTGACATGTAGGTCCCATGCCCAGTCGGACCTGGTGGTGCTTCATGATGGGACTCCCTGGATCTCCCTTGTGTTGTGTACCCCATATAATGAAGTTGTTGTAGCCTATGGTGCCATCCTTCTCCTGCTCCGCTGATGCCTTGTTGTTGGGTAGGGCCAGCATGGTATCCAGGGTTTGATGGTGGTGCTGGTGGTGGTGGAGGGGGAGGTGCTGCTTCCTGGGAGGAGATTGTCGTGGATGCTGAAGTTGGGCGGTAGAGCTACTTCCGCTCCAGCAGGCGGAAAATGTCCAGGGGGTCGTTCGGTCAAATGACCGAATCTAGGACGAGCAGCAGGGCAGATTGGGTGTGCAGCTGTATGTGTTCAGGCCTTGCTCTCTGCACCATCGTCATTAACCATGCAAATTAGATAGTCAATTACCCGACTATCTACCTTGTGATGGCTAGTGGTGTGGAGGTGCTTACTGCGTCTTTTGCGGCTTCGGTGACCGCAAGGGGGGAGGTGTCTAGTGGCAAGGTGGGGCTGCTGCTCCTTTCTTGCTCCTCCTTGTGTGGTGCAACTGCAGGTCCGGCTGATGGGCCAAGCACTTCATCCGTGGTGGGGTCCACCACCTACGCCTCAGATGATGTGTCGTGTTCGCGTAAGTTAGATTCAGATCTGCAAATTGAGAGATGCTTGTCATATCATTCACTAAATTGATGAAATTATAAAAAAGCAAAAAATAAAAAAAAAACACAGATCAAATAATGTGAAATATGTGGAGGGGTTTGGCCCCTCCACAATTATGTACATGTATGCTGCTCCAATAAAAATTAGTTTGAGATTTTGTATATAAAACAGAAATGAGGGGGATATGATACATTGTCACCTCATGCATGACTCCAACATGTATTTTGGACATATTTTTATTTAAAATTTTTAGTATACCATTTTTAAAGATGCAACAAGCAATAGACATTTAAATATTTGGAAACATGTGACATTCCATACATTGAAGTTCTGTGTAGGCCGCCAATATAATTTACATTTAAATTCTTTTGCTGATAGTTTAAAAGTCAAATAAGCTAGCACATGGCGGGGTGCATGTGGTGTGATACACAAGTTAGATGAGTTTGATGTGGAATAAAGTAAGATTACACAAAGCAGTGGCTTTTCAAAGAAGATATACAGAGAAGCAAGAGCAAAAAATATGTGCGACAGATCAGCGTGTCTGAAAGAATACATTTTGTATTGGCTTTATAACAAATACTTACTAATTCCTTTTTTGACTTGATTGGGTTTGTCATCATACTGTGGGTACAGCTGCCTGCACATGTATGTCCACGATGCTGCCCGCTTGACTTTGTCCAAGTACTCCAAGTCACAAAGGTCCCTCAGCTTAGGGCACTCCTGGACGAGTACCAGCAGCATCTCAACATTTATTGGTGTGGATGTTCTGGCTTATGTAGAAATTACTAACCCCTGGCTTGATGTCAGTGTTAGAACCCTCCTGTTTGTTTTTTCCATCTTGTGTTTTGCGGTCACGTGACCATCTGCCTTTATATTTCAGCTCTGCCCTTTTGGCTGTGCTAGACTTCAGTGTTTGACTGTTTCTCTAGCCAGGTGCTTCGGTGCCTTTCTCTGTCAGTTCGCTTGGTCCTTCTGGGACCTCTAGTACCTTTTTGTCAGTTTGTCTTTTTGTGTTCTGCAACAACTTCTCTGTTTAGGAGGTGTCCCATTTTTGTCCCAGTCCTTAGTTATTTTAGGGACCCCTCCCCTTATGCTATAGGTCTTCGTTCAGACTAGCCGAGGACTAAGGCGGGTCTGTTCGCTAGGAACAGTCAGTCCGCTACATCGTAGGAATTCAGCTTAGTCTTACTGTAGGAACAGCTTTCTCCTATCTTTCCTTAGTACTTGTTGCAGATCATAACAGTCAGCAGACATTACACAGCTGACATCAACCCCAAAATCATTACCCCGATTGCCTATGCACCAGGGCAATCGGGAAGAGTCGAGGCTAAGCGCCAGAACTGGAGCATCTTATGGATGCGCCATTTCTGGGACTGCTGAGGGCTGGTCATATTAGGCTAGGAAGGGGCCAATATCCATGGACCTTCCCAGCCTATTAATATCACCCCACAGCTGTCTGTTTAGCCTTTGCTGGTTATTAAAAATAGGGGGGACCCAACCTCATTTTTTTAGGGTCCCTATTTTTAATAACCAGTAAAGACTAAATAGATAGCTGTGAGCTGATATTAATAGGTAGGGAAGCTCCATGGTTATTGGCCTCTTCCCAGACTAATAAGACCAGCTCCCAGCAGTCTGCTTTCCCTTAGCTGGTTATTAAACTAGAGGGGACCCCACGCCATTTTTTCATTTATTTATTAGCTAAATATACGTACAGTAAACTACACACGTAAAGCACTGATTATTTTTCTCGCTGACATATTTCTATCTATTCTATCTATATATCTATTCTATCTATCCTAGTTTGACAGTTTGGGCTGTGAATTTACTGTACTTGGATGATGAAATGCTGGACTTTCTTTGAGATGTGTGCTTAAAAAGCGAATGGCACACGCATGGTCCGTGTGTGTGGGATTTTTTTTTTTGCACCCATTGATTTGCATTGACGAGTTGGTTTCCGTTTCTTGCAGACAATTGCAGCATGCTGCTATTTTTTTCTCAGTTCGATCCCAGCTGAGAAAAAAAAGCAGACGAGCACTGACTCATTTACTAACATTGGTCAGAGTACAGTGAGATGTTTTCTCACTTTGCACTCCTCCTTATTATACGCGAGTGTGAGCGAGCCTTTATACTTTCCCTCTGACACTCCACTCGTGGTTCTGGCTTTCAAATACTTATGTAAAATAATGACAAAATACTGAATATGTGAACATGGCCTAAAAGCTATTGTATACAGATGATGATCCGTATAGAATTCAGTGAACCTGTGAATCAGATTTTTTCACAAGGAGAAGTAATAGTTACACTTGTCAATTAGCCCAACATAATTTATGAAATATTAATTTGCACTGGCATCTGATATTTAGACATTTAAGAGTCCTGCTGTTTCCCTTATCTGGCTACCCCTAAAAGCTATCATAGAAAAATATTTACAGTGTTTACAGAAAGTATTCAGACCCCTTTAAATTTTTCACTCTTTGTTTCATTGCAGCCATTTGGTAAATTCTAAAAAGTTAATTTTTTTTCTCATTAAAGTACACTCTGCACCCCATCTTGACTGAAAAAAAGCAGAAATGTAGAAATTTTTGCAAATTTATTAAAAAAGAAAAACTGAAATATCACATGGTCATAAGTATTCAGACCCTTTGCTATTGAATAGAAGCACCCTTTTGAGCTAGTACAGCCATGAGTCTTCTTGGGAATGATGCAACAAGTTTTTCACACCTTGATTTTGGGATCCTCTGCCATTCTTCCCTGCAGCTCCTCTCCAGTTCCGTCAGGTTGGATGGTGAACGTTGGTGGACAGCCATTTTCAGGTCTCTCCAGAGATGCGCAATTGGTTTTAGGTCAGGGCTCTGGCTGGGCCAGCCAAGAATGGTCACATAGTTGTTCTGAAGCCACTCCTTTGTTATTTTAGCTGTGTGCTTAGGGTCATTGTCTTCTTGGAAAGTGAACCTTCGGCCAAGTCTGAGGTCCAGAGCACTCTGGAAGAGGTTTTCATTCAGGATATCTCTGTACTTGGCCGCATACATGTTTCCTTCAACTGCAACCAGTCGCCCTCTCCCTGCAGCTGAAAAACACCCCCATAGCATGATGATGCCACCACTATGTTTCACTGTTGGGACTGTATTGGGCAGGTGATGAGCAGTGCCTGGTTTTCTCCACACATACCACTTAGAATTATCACCAAAAAGTTCTATCTTTGTCTCATCAGACCAGAGAATCTTATTTCTCATAGTCTGGGAGTCCTTCATGTGTTTTTGAGCAAATGCTTTGTGGGCTTTCATATGTCTTGCACTGAGGAGAGTCTTCCGTCGGGCCACTCTGCCATAAAGGTCCGACTGGTGGAGAGCTGCAGTGATAGTTGACTTTGTGGAACTCACTGCCATCTCCCTACTGCATCTCTGGAGCTCAGCCACAGTGATCTTGGGGTTCTTTTTTACCTCTCTCACCAAGGCTCTTCTCCCACGATTGCTCAGTTTGGCTGGACGGCCAGGTCTAGGACGACTTCTGGTGGTCCCAAATTTCTTCCATTTAAGGATTATGGAGGCCACTGTGCTCTTAAGAACCTTGAGTACTGCAGAAAGTCTTTTGTAACCTTGGCCAGATCTGTGCCTTGCCACAATTCTGTCTCTGAGCTCCTTGGGTAGTTCCTTTTGAGCTCATGATTCTCATTTGGTCTGACATGCACTGTGAGCTGTGAGGTCTTATATAGACAGGTGTGTGCCTTTCCAAATCAAGTCCTATCAGTTTAATTAAACACAGCTGGATTCCAATAAAGGAGTAGAACTATCTCAAGGAGTATCACAAGGAAATGGACAGCATGTGACTTAAATATTAGTGTCTGAGCAAAGGGTCTGAATACTTATGACCATGTGATATTTCAGTTTTTCTTTTTTAATAAATTTGCAAAAAATTCTACATTTCTGATTTTTTTCCAGTCAAGATGGGATGCAGAGTGTACTTTAATGAGAAAAAAAAACTTTTTAGAATTTACCAAATGGCTGCAATGAAACAAAGAGTGAAAAATGTAAAGGGGTCTGAATACTTTCCATACCCACTGTATATTAGTGTATCTAACACTGCCTTGTTACTGTTCGGATTCCTTGGGTGCATTTAATCATTACATTATCTTTCACTGCTTCTGCCCAACTTGAAATAAAGGCATTTTAACGAATTTGCTCTATTGCTTTGACGAAATAAGAATTTGTAGAACAGCCACGATTGTTCATTTAAATTCCTAGTCTACAGCCAGACTAGAATTGGCATTGAAAAGTCAAGTCAAAATTACATTTTAATGTGTATGGGTAATATGACAAGGCAGTGGATTACTCAGACAGTTGAGGATAAGGAAAAAATTCTTTACCAAAAATCTCATAATCCTATATGATAGGAGTTGACATGAAAAGAGAATAGGAAAGGACTCGTAAAAAATAAAATGCCATGTTCCAGATCATGTAGTATCAAGCACGTGAATTAGTTCTTTATTTCCAGGTGCAAGATCACAACACTTCCCGAGGGCATATTTCTGAAATTATCTAAATAAGCTCAGTAATCCAGCAAAAAACACCCCAAATCAGTAAGAAATTAGACAGATGTCACATATTCCATCTACAGTTTTACTTTGAAATCATTTTTGTACAACTGTAATGTGGAGTTCTACTTCAGTAATGTTTATGTATTATTGAAATTATTTTCTATATTGTACATTATTTTTCACATACATTTGTTTTAAAATGTCATTCACCTAATAAGTGGACATTTTTTGTGATAAATATTATTTACTAGATGGAGACCCGATGCCATCGCATCGGGAGGGCGGTATAATGTCACGATGGGGGCTGGCTTTGCAGTGTTGAGAATCTCTCCCTCTCATGTGCTCACCCACCTATCCACTGTTTCTTTCCCCATGTGCTGACTTCTCCCGTCTGTGCTCTCTTCTTTGACCTGTCTACCCCATGTACTATTCCCCTTGTCTGCTGTCTCTCTCCTTCCTGTGCTGTGTTCTCCCCTCATGTGCTGTCCCGTTTGAGCTGTCTCCCCCTGTGCTCTGTCTCTCTTCCCCCTGTGCGCTTTCTCTCTCCCCCATCTGCTGTCTTCTCCTCTCATGTGATCTCTTCTTTGACCTGGGTTCCCTTTGTGCTTTCCCCCTTGTCTGCTCTCTCTCTCCTCCCCTGTGCTGTGTTCTTCCCTCATGTGTTCTCTCATATAAGCTCTCTCCCCCCGTGTGTCCTCTCTTTCCTATGTGCACTCATCCCAGAACGCCGCCATCTTTGTGCAGGCAGATATCGGCGGTCACATTAAAACTGTGCATGCGCTCCTCCTGTGCAAAGATGGCGGCAGTCAGTGAATCATTTGGCTGATCCCAGTGGTGGCGTGTACGGCATGTTCAAGACAGTGTTCCACTGGTGGTACCATGCAAGAGGCTGGTACCACCAACGGTTTTCATATTGAGACACCCATCACTTGGGTATCCCAATATGGCAGTCAACCAACTTCCGCCCCTTAGAATTCTGGGATCCGGACACATCTGGACGGAACCGGATGTGAAGACATTACAAGGTAAGTATATATTAGATAAGGTCCTTGATTAAGTTTAGTAGACTACCTTATTCAGAACCTTATACCTTATTCAAAAATTTTTACTATGAATACGAGGCTGGAGACCCTCGTGGGCACCTGCAGAGCTGTAGGACCACGGCTGACAGGCCCTGCTGAATCACTTCAGAACCCCATACAAAAAACAATCTATACTCACCTCCTGTTGTTCCAGGGATGCTGGTCCTTCTATTTGCTGGGTCCACACACTGATATTAATGAATACATAAATGTCAATGATGCTATACATGTTTAAAAACGTAAAGTACTCTTAACATTTTTTGATCAAAAAGTGCAAAAGCCATCCAACAAGGTCAAGGTGAACATTTTATATGGTTGGCTCCTACCACTTGTGTCTGACCTTTCCATTTGTCAAGCCAGGCCTCATCTGAACTAGAGAAGTGGAAGGAAACCAGCCATAGCTCGTAATTAAAACCTTGTTTGAGAAACATGGATGGCTAAGGGAGCTTGGCCCTGAAAGGGGCAATATAGTGCATTTGTGCACCTGTACACTAATTTAATGCTAAAGGTGTGTGAGCTCTTTTTTGCTTTATATGACATTGTTGTCATGTAACCACTGCCAATTAATTATTGGCTGCAGATCATCAATATTCTGTCAAAGTAGATGTCCTCTCTGACAAAATAGTAAAGGCTGAAGTTGATCAGCAGCTGCTGATTGGTTGCAACAGTCAAATGACACAATATGGTCATGTGAACCCCTCTGAATAGCAGCGCTGACATCACTGAAACTATACTGCTACAGGAGGTGAGCCTAGATTGTTTTAATTTATTTGGGGCCCTGAATGATTAAGCAGAGGTGGTCCACTAGTGTACAACCCCTTTAAAGGTTTATTTTGTTACCCTTGCCTTGCATCCATGTAAAAACCTTAAATAATACCCACACACAGTGGTAAATACTGTACTGCTGCCTTCAGATGTGTTTCTAATAAGCTGTCAAGGAAGAATTTTAGAACAGTTCTTGGCGATAGGACGAGTGGTTTTATTTCCGCTTTGATACAGGTATTTTTTATTATGAACTACACCTGAAATAAGTTGTTCATGCACTGATGGTCCATTAAGTGGAGCAGTATGCCTTAACGCATCCCAATGTGATGGCTAAAACTGCTTAACTTTGGTGAGACATGTGATGTAAGATGGTATTGATGTTGTTTCTAGTCCCAACTGCTTTTGCAGGTTTGTGCAGTCAATCTGGACTGTATGCGACTCTTTCTAATGGTAAGTTTTGAAAAGCAACAGTAAGTTGTTCTGAACACAGATACATATTTCAATGCCGGTCTCCTCAAGGTGTGAAATTCATGACTGCCCATGTAACATTTATAGAACTCAAGCAGTGGGAGGTCTGAAGTATACATCACATAGTAGACACTGAGACTGCTGTATATACATCACATAGGATACACTGAGACTGCTTTATGCATCACATAGGATACACTGAGACTGCTTTATGCATCACATAAGATACATTGAGACTGCTATATATATCACACAGTGTTACGCTCACGCCCGGCCTGTTTGGCGTGAGTGTGTTTAGTGGTCCCACTGGGCCACGAACCGAGGAGTGCCTGGAGGGGCGTGACTAGGGGCCTCACCAGATCCGACCACGGATGCACGGTGGCTTAATCGACTCCGTGGTCTGAGGAGGGACGAGGGAGGTGGCCCAGGTGCTACTCAAGGTCAAACCCCGGTCCCACAGCTGTTGACCCACACCGGGGAATGCAGGGATGGCAGGTTAGGCTGGTATGAAAACTGGCGGGTACTGGCAGGCACTGCTGGTATGCAGACTGGCGGGTACTGGCAGGCACGGCTGGTATACAGATGGGCGGGTACTGGCAGGTACGGCTGGTATACAGACGGGCAGGTACTGGCAGGTAGGTAAACAGGCTGGATAGGGACTAGTACTGACTGGGATACAGGAACAGAGCCGCAGGTGCGGAGGACAAGCGGAGCAGGGCAGAGCAGAGACGCAGGTGCGGAGGATGAGCGGAGCAGGGCAGAGCAAAGCCACAGGCGCAGAGGACAAGTGGAGCAGGGCAGAGCAGAGCCGCAGGTGCGGAGGACAAGCAGAGCAGGGCTGAGTAGAGCGGAGCCGCAGGTGCGGGAAGACAGGACAGGGCTCTGTTCACATGGAACATACAGAGAAACACAGGAAGATAGCTAGAACACAGGAGGTAGATACGGAGGCAGGGAAACAGGACAAGCAGAACCAGATACACACAAGGTACTTGCTATGAAGTAGTGAGTGGACACAAAACTCACAAAAAAGTACACAGACAATAAGTAGGAGTTAGGTACTGGTTCAGACACTGCAGGAAAAGGGAAGGATCGGACATAGAGACAAAGAGGTAACGGGCTAGGACACAGTTCAGACAGGCACTGACACAGGAACGAGATACAGGAACGAGCCTGGGCATTCAGCCCCCAGGGTGGCGGAAATAGACTAGAAGTCACAGATACAGGTAACGGGCCTGGGTACTCAGCCCCCAGGGTGGCAGAAACAGACTACACCGCGTGCAGAATTATTAGGCAAATGAGTATTTTGATCACATAATACTTTTTATACATGTTGTCCTACTCCAAGCTGCATAGGCATGAGAGCCAACTCCCAATTAAGTAAATCTGGTGATGTGCATCTCTGTAATGAGGAGGGGTGTTGTCAAATGACATCAGCACCCTATATAAGGTGTGCTTAATTATTAGGCAACTTCCTTTTCTTTGGCAAAATGGGTCAGAAGAGAGATTTGACGGTCTCTGAAATGTCCAAAATTGTGAGATGTCTTGCAGAGGGATGCACCAGTCTTGAAATTTCCAAACTTTTGAAGCGTGATCACCGAATAATCAAGTGTTTCATGGCAAATAGCCCACAGGGTCGCAAGAAGCGTGTTGGCCAAAAAAGGCGCAAAATAACTGCCCATGAATTGAGGAAAATCAAGCGTGAAGCTGCCAAGATGCCATTCACCACCAGTTTTGCCATATTTCAGAGCTGCAACGTTACTGGAGTATCAAAAAGCACAAGGTGTGCGATACTCAGGGACATGGCCAAGGTAAGGAAGGCTGAAAAACGACCACCTTTGAACAAGAAACATAAGATAAAACTTCAAGAATGGGCCAAGAAATATCTTTAGACTGATTTTTCAAAGGTTTTATGGACTGATGAAAAGAAGGTGACTCTTGATGGGCCAGATGGATGGGCCAGAGGCTGGATCAGTAAAGGGCAGAGAGCTCCACTCCGACTCAGACACTAGCAAGGTAGAGGTGGGGTACTGGTATGGGCTGGTATCATCAAAGATGAACTTGTGGGACCTTTTCGGGTTGAGGATGGAGTGAAGCTCAACTCCCAGAGCTACTGCCAGCTTCTGGAAGACAACTTCTTCAAGCAGTGGTACAGGAAGAAGTCGGTATCGTTCAAGAAAAACATGATTTTCATGCAGGACAATGCTCCATCACATGCATCCAACAACTCCACAGCGTGGCTGGCCAGTAAAGGTCTAAAAGAAGAAAAAATAATGACATGGCCCCCTTGTTCACCTGATCTGAACCCCATAGAGAGCCTGTGGTCCATCATAAAATGTGAGATCTACAGGGAAGGAAAACAGTACACCTCTCGGAACAGTGTCTGGGAGGCTGTGGTGGCTACTGCACGCAATGTTGATCGAAAACAGATTAAGCAACTGACAGAATCTATGGATGGAAGGCTGTTGAGTGTCATCATAAAGAAAGGTGGCTATATTGATCACTAATTTTTTTTGTTTTTGTTTTTGCATGTCAGAAATGTTTATTTCTAAATTTTGTGCACTGATATTGGTTTACCTGGTGAAAATAAACACGTGAGATGGGATTATATTTGGTTTTTATTAAGTTGCCTAATAATTCTGCACAGTAATAGTTACCTGCACAAACAGATATCCTCCTAAGATAGCCAAATAAAAAAAAAACCCACTCCACCTTCCAAAAATATTAAGCTTGGATATTTATGAGTCTTTTGGGTTGATTGAGAACATAGTTGTTGATCAATGATAAAAATAATCCTCTAAAATACAACTTGCCTAATAATTCTGCACACAGTGTAGAAGTCACAGATACAGGTAATGGGCCTGGGTACTCAGCCCCCAGGGTGGCGGAAACAAACTAGAAGTCACAGATACAGGTAATGGGCCTGGGTACTTAGCCCCCAGGGTGGCAGAAACAGACTAGAAGTCACAGATACAGGTAACGGGCCTGGGTACTCAGCCCCCAGGGTGGCAGAGACAGACTAGAAGTCACAGATACAGGTAATGGGCCTGGGTACTCAGCCCCCAGGCGGAAACAGACAAGATTCAGGACAGCACCTGGCAACTCACAGTTGCACAGAACACACTGTAAGAAAGTGTTGCTCAGGCACGTCCTACTGGGTGGAGGAGGTTTAAGTATCCAGTGACTCACAGCAATAGGCTGGGGACGCATTAGGACTGCGCACACTGTAACTTTAAGAATCAGGAAGTGCCAGCGCCGCCGCCCTAAGCCAGCAGACAAGAGACATGCACACATCAGGTAGAGGAGCATAGTGTGCAGCCTTGACTGGTAGGTAAGTTGGCGGTCTTGCATGGTGGGAGATGGTAACCCATGCCAGCACTCCGCCAGGGATGTTACACATAGTACACTCTGGGACTGCTGTATATGCAACACATAGCATACACTGAAATTGCTATATCCTTCACATAGAATTTACAATGTTTCATCCATCTTTTCTGTTAATGTTTTTGTTGTGTGTGTATTTTGTGCTTTTCTGTATAAAATATATTAGTTTACAGTGGCATGTAAAAGTTTGGGCACCTCTGGTCAAAATTACTGTTATTGTGAACAGTTAAGCAAGTTGAAGATTAAAGTATCTCTAAAAGGCATAAAGTTAAAGATGACACATTTTCTTTGTATTTAGGCAAAAAAAAAATATAGTCATGTTTTACATTTTAAAAATTACAAAAAAGGAAAATGGGCCAATGGAAAAGTTTGGGCACCCTGCATGGTTAGTACCTAGTAGCACTCCCGTTTGAAAGTGTCACAGCTTATAAACGCATTTTGAAGCCAGTCAAGAGTCTTTCAATTCTTGTTTAAGGGATTTTCATACATCTTACTTGGAAAATTCTTCCAGTTCTGTGAGATTTTGTAGCATCGGAGGTGCCAAAATGGAGGTGCCTGTGCAAGGTTGTTGTTCCATGTGCTAACACTTGCTTCAGCCCTCAGGTCCCGCTGCCTGTCAGTCCTGCCCGCCAGTCTGCCTGTCAGTCCTGCTCGCCAGCCTGCCTGCCAGTTACCTGCCGTGCTCACCAGCCTGCCTACCTGGAAGCACCTGCCAATTACCTGCCGTGCCCGCCAGCCTGCTTACCTGGAAGCACCTGCCAGTTACCTGTTGTGCCCGCTAGCCTGCCTATCTGGAGCACCTGCCTGTTACCTGTCGTGCCCGCTAGCTTGCCTACCTGGAGCACCCATCTGGCTATCTGCCGAACCAGCCTGCTTATCCACCCGGACCACCAGTCTGCCTTCCAGCTGTGCTCATCCGCTGTACCGGTCAGTTCCTGCCATCTGACCCGTGGGAGTCACCTGCTCTCACACAAGGTCGGTCCCAGAGTGGCACCTGGTCCCCCCTGCTTGGTCCCTCCCTGGTTCACAGAGTTGATTGAGCCGCCGTGCGACCTTGGTCAGGCCAAGTAGGCACTTAGTCACGCCCCTCTGGTCCCTCCTTGCACCGAAGCACAGAGGTTTCACCACCCGGACCTGTAACAGTTTGCACAGGCCATGGAACCCGGTGGCCCCAGGCTCCTTCTCTCTCTGACCTGTACCAAGAGGTCTCACGTCAGAGATCCCAGCAGGAGACTAGCCTGTCCTATCTGCGGACTGTCAACTCCCGCCTGGACACGCTGTCCTCCCCGTCTGTGTCCGTCTCTAGCCGAATGGCATCCACTCCGGCGGCACCTCAACCTACTGGCGCTATGGCACCTGGCTCTGGACCCTGGCTATCTTCGCTTCCACGTTTTGGTTGTGACCCCGTCTTGTGTCGGGGTTTCTTAAATCAGTGTACGCTGCACTTTGAACTCCTGGCATATCAGTTCCCCTCCGACCGAGCCAAGGTGGTGTTCATCATGTCTCACCTCACCAGGGAGGCATTGGCATGGCTAAACCCTCTGTGGGAGAGGGGATCCCCTGGTGTCTGATCTTCTGGCTTTCCTCGCTGCTTTCCGAAAGGTCTTCGATGAGCCCGGATGAAAATCTTCTACTGCCTCCTCACTTCTCCGTCTCCGCCTAGGGAGTCTCTCCATGGGCCAGTATGTCATACGTTTCCGAACCCTCGCATGAGCTTGCCTGGAACAAAGAGGCCCTGGTGTCCTCCTTCTGGGAGGGTCTTTCTGGTCGGATCAAGGATGAGCTAGCCGGTCGTGACATCCCTTCCACCCTGGATGACCTGGTGTCATTAGCTACCCGGATTGACATCCGTTTTCTGGAACGTGCTAAGGAGACTACCCGGGAGAGAAGATTTCCGCCTCTCGTTCCTGTATTCCAAAAGCCTGCCTCTCAACTAGCAATTCCCTGGGCATGCTCGCCTGAGCCCATGCAAATTGACCAAACCAAGATGGTCAAGTCTCTCCAGGAGACGCGCCGAGCCGAGTGGAGTTGCTTCTACTGTGGCAGTAAAGAGCATCTGATCCGTTCCTGCCCGGTGAAGCCGGGAAACTCCAGTGTCTATGACCTCTCGGAGAGGTCATCCTAGGCAAGAGTAAATCCTCTCTGTCCTTGATTCTGTCTGTTTCTATTTCCAGTGGTGAGACCCGCTTCTTTGAGATTTCCCACCTGACTTCCGGAGCCGCTGGAAATCTCATTCAACAGGCTGTTCTGGAGCGGTATCAGATTCCTACTGTACGTCTGGCTGAACCGTTGGCGGTTGCCTCTGTGGATGGGAGGCTTCTTCCGGAGACCATCTTGCTCGTCACAGAGCCTATAACCCTTCAGGTGGGAATGCTGCACTCGGAGAAGATCTCCTTTCATGTGCTGTTCGGTCTCTTTCACACCCTCTTGCTTGGTCTACCCTGGTTACAAAGACATGAGCCCATCCTGAATTGGAGATCTGGTGAAGTGCTCCATTGGGGTCAGGAATGTCATGAGTCTTGTCTGATTCCGGTTCGTCCTGCTCGACCCCCGTCTACTCCGGCTAATCTACCTGGTCTGCCGGAACCCTACTGGTCTTATGCGGACGTCTTCGACAAGAAGGAAGCAGAGACTCTACCACCTCATAGGCCGTATGATTGCCCCATCGACCTGGTACCTGGTGCTTCTCCTCCCCGCGGGCGTATCTACCCCTTGTCGCTGGCTGAGACCCGGGCCATGTCTGAGTCTATTGAGGAGAATCTTGCTAGGGGATTTATCCAGAAATCCACCTCTCCGGCTGGAGCAGGATTCTTCTTCGTCAAGAAGAAAGACGGCTCACTACGTCCCTGTATCGATTACAGGGGTCTTAACCAGATTACCATAAAAAATAAGTACCCCCTGCCTCTCGTCTCTGAGCTGTTCAACCGCCTCAAAGGCGCGAAGATCTTCACCAAGCTCGATCTTCGCGGGGCGTACAATTTGGTCCGGATCCGCCAGGGAGACGAGTGGAAGGCTGCATTCAACACCCGGGACGGACACTGCGAATACCGCGTGATGCCCTTTGGTCTCTGTAATGCTCCAGCAGTCTTCCAGGAGCTGGTTAATGACATCTTCCATGATCTCCTGCATTCTTGCGTAGTGGTGTACCTGGACGATATCTTCGTCTTCTCTCGGGATCTACCCTCACACCGAAGGTATGTTCGTCAGGTCCTGCTAAGGCTCCGGCAGAATCGCCTATACGCTAAATTCGAGAAATGCCTCCTTGAGCAGACCTCTCTACCGTTCCTGGGCTATATTATCTCCGAGACAGGTCTGTGGATGGATCCCGAGAAGGTCTCTGCCGTCTTAAAGTGGCCCCGACCGGAGGGGCTGAAGGTGATTCAGTGTTTCCTGGGCTTCACCAATTATAAACCGCCTCTTCATTCCTCATTTCTGCTCCCATCTCTGCGCTCACCCGTAAAGGAGCAAATCCCAGGGAATGGACTTCCGAAGTGAAGGAGGCCTTCTTCTCCCCAAAACAAGCCTTCTCCTCCGCTCCTGTGCTACACCGTCCGGATTGCAACAGGCAGTTCTTCCTGGAGGTTGATGCATCCTCCTCCAGAGCCGGAGCAGTGCTCACCCAGAAATCCTCGTCCGGGAGAATGGTAACCTGCGGCTTCTTCTCCAAGCTCTTCTCCTCATCCGAGCGCAATTACTCCATAGGAGATCGTGAGCTGCTCCCATCAAATTAGCGCTGGAGGAGTGGCGCTACTTGCAGGAGGGGGCTCTGCACCCGGAGGTCATCTACATTGACCACAAAAACCTGGTTTATTTGCAGAACGCCCAAAGATTAAATCCGCACCAGGCCAGGTGGTCTCTATTCTTTGCCGATTCTGCTTCACTCTGCATTACCGCCCGGCGGACAAAAACATTAAAGCTGACGGTCTATCCCACTCATTCATGTCTTCCGACCAAGAGGAGGCGCCTCTACATATCATCGACCCCTCCAAAGTAATGACTGTGGCTCCGTTTGACCTTTCTCATCTTCCACCCGGTAAGACCTTTGTAGCGGTCCCGGATCATAAGAAGATTCTACACTGTGGCCATTCATCCAAACTAGCCGGTCATGCTGGCCAGAGGAAGACCTTTCACCCGACATTACTGGTGGCCTTCCCTACGCAAGGATGTTGCGGACTTCGTCGCGGCTTGTTCCTCCTGTGCCTGTAACAAGGTTCCCAGGCACCTTCCATCCGGTCATCGTCCTCCTCTTCCAGTGCCTTCCGCTCCATGGCAACACATTGCTATGGACTTCATTACGGATCTCCCTGTCTCTGCCGGTTGCCCTGTCATTTGGTTGGTCGCTGACCGCTTTTCTAACATGGCCCACTTCATCCCTCTGCCTGGTCTCCTGTCTGCATCAGTGTTGGCTAAGGACTTCATCCATCTCATTTTTCGTCTCCACGGCCTACCCCTCCACATTGTGTCTGATCACGGGGTTCAGTTCACTTCGCGCTTCTAGAGAGCTACGTGTAAGCTGCTGGATGTCTCCTTGGATTTCTCCTTTGCTGATCATCCTCAGTCCAATGGTCAAGTGGAATGTATCAACCAGGTCCTTACCAGCTTTCTTCTGCACTTTGTCAACGCTCACCATAACGATTGGGTTTATCTCCTGCCCTGGGCCGAGTTCTCCTATAATAACCATGAGAGTGAATCTTCTTCTAAATCCCCGCTCTTTGTGGTCTACGGCCAACACCCCCGGATTCCGTTTCCCGTCTCCTCTTCTGTGGACAATCCTGCCGCAGACTCTGTGGTCAGTGAGTTTTCAGCTATTTGGGAAGACACTAGATCTGCATTTCTTCAGTCCTCCGAGCAGATGAAGAAATATGCTGATAAGAGACGTCTGGATCCACCTTAATTCCGTCCGGAAGACAAGGTCTGGCTTTCCTCCAAATATGTTCATCTCAAGATACCTTCCTTGGGTCCGCGGTTCATCGGTCCGTTCAAGGTTCTTAACCAAATCAATCCCGTGGCTTACAAGCTGAAACTCCCGGTCACCTTATGGATTCCCAACTCCTTTCATATATCCCTCCTCAAACCTGTTGTCCTTAATTCTTTCTCTGACGATCCAGGTACTGCTCCAGCTCCAGTCTCTGCTGAAGACGTCTTTGAGGTAGAAAACATTTTGGTCACCAAGAGGGTAAGAGGAAAGACTTTCTTTCTTGTGGATTGGAAGGGATTTGGCCCTGAGGAGAGGTCTTGGGAACCCAGGGAGAACATTCATGCCTCTCATCTTCTTAAAAAATTTCTTGCGGTCCTTAAGAAGAGGGGGTGTAAAGGGGGGGGTACTGTAGCATCGGCATCTCTGCCTCCTGCCGGGCAGAGATGCCGTTCCCCTCACTGCCGTGGTCCAGGTCTGGCGTCCTCCTGCTCCCCTGCTGCTGTGGCGCACACTGCGTGCAGCTTCCCAAGCTCTGTGCTTAGGGCGCGCATGCTCTCCCTCCATCTTAAAGGGGCCACGCGCTCCGTCCTATAGAATCCCCGGCCAATGGCTGGAGGACTGCCCCTATATAAGGTCCTCCTCCAAAATGGAGGTGCCTGTGGAATTTTGCTGTTCCGTGTGCTAACACTTGCTTCAGCCCTCAGGTCCCGCTGCCTGTCAGTCCTGCTCGCCAGCCTGCCTGCCAGTTACCTGCCGTGCTCACTAGCCTGCCTACCTGGAAGCACCTGCCAATTACCTGCCGTGTCCGCCAGCCTTCTTACCTGGAAGCACCTGCCAGTTACCTGTTGTGCCCGCTAGCCTGCCTACCTGGAGCACCTGCCTGTTACCTGTCATGCCCGCTAGCTTGCCTACCCGGAGCACCCATCTGGCTATCTGCCGAACCAGCCTGCTTATCCACCCGGACCACCCGTCTGCCTTCCAGCTGTGCTCATCCGCTGTATCGGTCAGTTCCTGCCATCTGACCTGTGGGAGTCACATGCTCTCACACAAGGTCGGTCCCAGAGTGGCACCTGGTCCCCCTGCTCGGTCCCTCCCTGGTTCACGGAGTCGATTGAGCCGCCGTGCGACCTTAGTCAGGCCGAGTAGGCACTTAGTTACGCCCCCGGACCCGTAACAGATTCCTGGGTCGTCTTGCATGCACTGCTCTTTTGAGGTCTAGCCACAGATTTTCAATAATGTTCAGATCAGGGGACTGTGAGGACCATTATAAAACCTTCAACTTGCACCTTTTTAGGGAGTCTATTGTGGATTTTGACATGTGTTTAAGATCATTATCCATTTGTAGAAGCCATCCTCTTTTCAACTTCACCTTTTTTACAGATGGTGTTATGTTTGCATCAAGAATTTGTTGAAATTTCATTGAATACATTCTTTCCACTACCCATGAAATGTTCCCGTGCCATTGGCTGCAACACAACCACAACGCATGATTGATCCACCCCTGAAATTCTGTGTCCTTTTTTCTCCACACATACCTTTGATCATTGTGGCCAAAGATTTCTATTTTAACCTCATCGGTCCACAGGACTTGTTTCCAAAACGCATCAGGCTTGTTTAGATGTTCTTTTGCATACTTCTAATGCTGAATTTTATGTTGTGAACGCAGAAGAGGTTTTCTTCTGATGACTCTTCCATGAAGGCCATAGTTGTGCATGTGTATCTGAACAGTAGTGTAGCGCCGGCGTCCCTGCCCTCTGCTAGGCAGGGACGCTGTTCCCCTCACCTCTCTGCTCCGTGCCCGGCGTCCTCCTCCCGCTCTGCTGGCAGCGCGCGCTCCTTCCCGGCCACTGTGCTTAGGGCGCGCGCGCTCTCCCTCCCTCTTAAAGGGGCCGCGCGCGCCGTCCTAAGGAGTCCCCGGCCAATGGCCGGAGGACTTCACCATATATAAGGCACCTCCTCCAAAATGGAGGTGCCCGAGCAATGTTGTTGCACTGTTCACTACTCTGCTTCAGCCCTCAGGTCTCGTTGCCAGTTACCTGCCAGATACCTGCCAGATTCCTGCCAGCTTGCTGTCTTATTCCTGCCTGATATTCTGCTACCTGCCTGCTAGCCTGAGGTCCGACGGTCTGCCTTACTACTCCTGTCAGTCTGTCTAAGGACCAGCTTGCCTGCTCACCTGGGAGCGCACATCAACTACCTGCCTGCTTGCCTGAGGTCCGACGGTCTGCCTTCCAACTCTTGTCAGTCTGTCTATGGACCAGCTTGCCCGCTCACCTGGGAGCGCACATCTGCTACCTGCCTGCTAGCCTACCTGGAGGCTCTGCCGTCACGTGCTGTGACCACCTGCCTGTCCAGTGACTCCTGCCCGCTCACCTGGGAGCGCTCATCTGCTGCCTGTCTGCTAGCCTACCTGGAGGCTCTGCCGTCACGTGCTGTGACCACCCGCCTGTCCAGAGACTTCTGCCCGCTCACCTGGGAGCGCTCATCTGCCGCCTGTCTGTTGGTCCTCCTGGAGGCTCCGCCGTCACATGCTGTGACCACCCGTTTATCCTGAGACTCTCGCCTGCTCACCTGGGAGCTCACGTCTACCATCAGCCGCCACAGGTCGTACCAACCCTTTACCCAGAGACTGCCCCGGTCACTTGCCGTGACCATCTGCCCGTTCACCCAGAGACTGCCCCGGTCACTTGCCGTGACCATCTGCCCGTTCACCCAGAGACTGCCCCGGTCACTTGCCGTGACCTCCTGCCCGTTCTTCTAGAGACTGTCCCGGTCACCTGCTGTGACTGCATGCCTGGTCGCCACCCGCTCCCTTACAAGGACCGCCCCTTGTATAGTAGCTCAGAGGTTCCGCCTCCCAGACCCGTTACAAGTAGAACCATGTACCACAACTCCAAAGTCTGCTAAATCTTTCTGAAGGTCTTTTGCAGTGAAGTGGGAGTTCTGATTTGCCTCTCTAGCAATCTAGCAATGACTGAAATTTTACTTGGTCTTCTAGACCTTATCTTGACCTTCACTGTTCCTGTTAACTGCCATTTCTTAATTACATTTTGAACTGAGGAAAGGGCAACTTGAAAACACTTTGCTATCTTCTTAAAGCCTTCTCCTGCTTTGTGGGCCTCCACCACTATCATTTTCAGAGTACTAAGCAGCTAGCAAACAAAGTAAAGCCAGCTCACCGACAGCTGCAGCAGATGCACGAACCTCCGTCCTGATTAGACGTGGTAGACAATGGAAATAAAGGAATGTTCCAGCTTCTTGAAAAAATATTCAAAATTTATTTAGTCCACATTAAGACATGAAATGCTCCTGGACGACACTCGATTCAGAGGAAAAGCTTGCTCATCTTTAACTTTAGGCCTATCAGAGATCATTTCATCTTCAACTTACTTAACTGTTCACAATAACAGTAATTTTGACCAGGGGTGCCCAAACTTTTACATGCCACTGTATATATATCAGGGCAGTTTCACTAAATACTTTATTAACACCTCTGAATATTAAGTACACCATGTAAAATGCCTCCTGAAATAATGTTGTCCACAATTGTATGTACACTAGTTTTAGTGTTGCTGAATGTTGTGTGAATTGACTGTTTGACACAAGAATGTTATGTATGCTATACACAGTGATGACTAGCATATTCAGGTTTTCCATTGTTATTTGGGCCTTCATAGTGTTAGAATGGTGACAGAGGAGGTACAGGAAGAATCTTACAGTAAACATGTGGCATACCTGTTGCCCATGTGAAGATGCAGAGTCATGGGAATGCTGTGCTCTGGTATTCTTCTGGGTGAAAAATAAGGTACAAAGATGTCCTTTGGGCATGTGCATGTGGTATGGTCCTCACAGCAGAGATGAAGAGTGTGATAGGAGGGACAAATGGTCTCATAAAATGCCGTTAAAGAGGACCAGTAAAAATGTTTGATCAAGTTGCTCTTAAACCAAGCTGCAGCCATGAGTAACAGTGCCTTGAGCTTTTAGAACCAGATGGACTTGAAAAAAGAATTATGTCAAACTGCTTACAAATGCATAAAATAATCAGTGGGCACCACAAAAAATATGAAATATGTGGAGTGCCAATCAAACATGCGACAACAATTAACTTTTATATACAGAATGATACAGTCATACAGAAATGGGACTGCACCTCCAAATACAACATAGTGAATACTTCATATAATTGAACGAAATTCCACAATAATACAAAAGAGGACAAAACAGGCAAATTAAAACCAAATAAAACACATATAAATGCTCACCAATACACTCTATCCAAGTTGCCCATGCTACTGCCTATGGAATAAATGACAAGCAGGAAATGGCGAACAGTATATAATGATCAAAATCAAACACAAACAAGCAAATTTGGTTCCCATTTAATGTGAAAAATACAAAATAATAAGATACCAGTCCCAAAGATAATGAGCCAAGAATTGTTGCATTGTTTTATTACATATTTATTAATTTAAATTATTTCAGCATTTTTCATACAATTGATTATAGATGTTATAATTGAATTTTTAATTACTTAGATATTAATGACATCATCTAAAGGGTAGTGGCTTATATTTTTATATTGAATTTCCTGTTTGTATCATACATGTTACGACTAAGACCAGCTTGTGGTCGAAACGCGTAAAAATTATGCTGCTGTTCTCTCATTGATGTGTACATTTAATTTTTAATGAAGGCTCAAAAAGGATTCATTCAATTTTATATGAAAATCCACTGGTGCCTTTTTCTACTATTTTTGAAACTTTATATGGGGTTAATCAGAATGACTGTAAATGATGGCAGCTGTGTACTGACTACGGTTTAACATGAGTTTAAATATGATTGGCTAATTCTGCACACAACCACATTCTCAATTTTAAGATTGTGTTTTCATAAGTATGAAACCACAAAACTTTGGTTTTACTTTTATTTTCCTCCTGAAAATCAATTCAATTTGTTTCTCAATGGATTTGTACAGATTATCAAAAGTGAAAAAAGTTCTGAAATGATTCAATGATTCTTCTTCGTCTGATTTTTTTATTTGACAAAAAATTGGCATTTCAACAGTGGTGTGTTTACTTTTTTATATCCACTGTATTTATACTCCTCAACATGGAATTATAAAAAACACAGAATGGATAGACATTTTAATAATATGCAAATGATGAGAAAATGAAAACAAAATGTTCAAAACATCTCAATTTATTCAGTATTGAGTATGAGCGCCACGTGCAGAATTAAAAGCACTTACACGCTTTGGCATGTCATTGTCATGCAGGGTGTGGGAAAGGCTTAGTGCAACACAGAGGGAAGAGGGAAAGGGAGCCCAGACACTAGGGAAAGGGGAGAGTGTAGACCTCCTAGTCTCATCTAGTGTCACCCTGTCTCAACTACCGTCCCTATATTGGCTCTAGTCTTCACCAGTCAGGGCGCGTGGCTCGCCCTGACTTTCCCTGGCATATGGCTAAGGCTCAGGAAGGGAGGAGATGAGCACTAGTCGATCTCCACTAAATTCTATAGACAACAAGGGTAGACAAACAGGGGGGAATTGCTTAGCTTTAGACAACTCCAGACACGGCCTCAAGCTCCAGAGAGGGCGAAGTACTGCTCTTGCTAAAGCCTCACAAGTAGTAATGAATATCGCCGGCACCTCCCTCTCAGACACACCAGGTAGTTATACACTCAGGCCAGGGAGTTAATTAGCCAGAGGGAGGTAGCCACTGGGTCCTAGAGACAGCCAGCCTCTAAGAAGATGTCTGTAATGCCAAACGAAGAGATCTCCTGCAACCAACTGTAGGGCGACCGTCTGTCACCTCTCACTCACCCGTGACAGTTATCAATGAGGTTATTAATGGTTGTTTGAGGAATGTTCTGCCACACTGAATGCACTTGGCACACAAATCATCAAGATCTGCTGCTGGCAGCTCCCTATGCAAATGTCGTTCCAATGACATCCCAGATGTGTATGTGTACTTAATGTACAAGTATTAAAAAGTCTTGTCATTGTATCAATAATAAAAAAGGTAAAAAAGTGGAAAAACCACAAAATGCATCACAGAGATATATGGTTAGTAAAAAACACAGCAAAAAAAGCAGTAGTATTTACCTGCTTAGTTTGTCAGACCTAATGCACTACCAGGGTGCAGCAAACCCATATAACAAAGATGGCGGCTGTACAGGTGTAATATACTGATCAGACAATCACTCACAGCCTACTTAGATAGTACCAGTCGGTCCGCCTAATCTAATAGTAGGGGCGTAACTAATAGGCTGTAAGCCACTTTGTGTGTAATTCTAATACTAAGCAATCACCCCCTCCATGAAATGGTAGGTTGTGAGTGATTGTCTCATCAGTAAATTGCACCTGTACATCCGCCATCTTTGTTATATGGGTTTGCTGCATCATGGTAGTGCATTAGGTCTGAAGAACTGAGCAGGTAAATACTACTGCTTTTTTTGCTGTGTTTTTCTCTTGAATCTTGGAGGAATTTTAATTCTTCTTATTGTGGCTTTGCTTTTGTGTTTAGCGTAGGGACTCGTAAGCATGAGGACCCTTGACGTGGGTTATGAACTTGAGTATTTTGGCCAAAATATTGACCAATACCTCATATATTATATAAGCATTTTTGCATTTTTTTTATTCCAGGGTACAGCCAAGCCCATCAGTGCTGGCATTGTAAACTAGGGTGTCTGTTGTCATGGGGTGCACTTGGATAGTACGGATGGCCCGCCTAATTTAATAGTAGGGGCATAACTAATAAACTGTAAGCCAGATACTGTGCACTACCCTGGTGTGAACAGCGCCCTATACAAGCCATTTTGTGTGCAATTGTAATACTAAGCAATCACCCCCTCCATGAAATGGTAGGTTGTGAGTGATTGTCTCATCAGTATATTGCACCTGTACAGCTGCCATTTTTGTTATACGGGTTAGCTGCATCCTGGTAGTGCATTAGGTCTGAGCAACTGAGCAAGTAAATACTACTGCTTTTTTTTGCTGTGTTTTTTTCTTGAATCTTGGGGGAATTTTAATTCTTCTTATTGTGGCTTTGCTTTTTGTGTACAGTACAGACCAAAAGTTTGGACACACCTTCTCATATAAAGATTTTTCTGTATTTTCATGACTTTGAAAATTGTACATTCATACTGAAGGCATCAAAACTATGAATTAACACATGTGGAATTATATATTTAACAAAAAAGTGTGAAACAACTGAAAATATGTCTTATATTTTAGGTTCTTCAAAGTAGCCACCTTTTGCTTTGATGACTGCTTTGCACATTCTTGGCATTCTCTTGATGATCTTCAAGAGGTAGTCACCGGAAATGGTCTTGCAACAATCTTGAAGGAGTTCCCAGAGACGCTTAGCACTTAGTCATGAAAATACAGAAAAATCTTTAAATGAGAAGGTGTGTCCAAACTTTTGGTCTGTACTGTATATGGTTAGTAAACCACAAAAACCAAGGTAAGTATAATGAAGAAAAAATAATGCAAATATTATGCATAGATGTGAAAAATGATCTATTTAGCTTCAATAGCATATTTAATAAGCACTCAGAAGAGGATGAAGGATTGGGCATAGATAAAAATAGACTTTATAAGATGCCATATGAGGAGTGCAATAAAGCATACAGAAATATCATACTAATCGAATCAAGAAGACTTTCCACAATTAAAACATAGGGAGGATTCCAGCTTCAGATAAAATAGTAAATTTTTATTCACAAAAAAACTTTAAAAATACATATAACCACTGTCACCAACCTCTCCTAGAAGGTATATTAACCACAGACGCGTTTCAGAATGCTGTCCTTAATCATTGCATGTTTTTAAGGACAGCAGTCTGAAACGCGGCTATGTGGCTATAGGAGGCCGCCGCTGCTGAAAGAGACCACTGGGGCCGTTGGTGACGCAGCTGGGATGGATTTGCTCCCCACTGGTAGAGCGGGGCCCCAGGGCTACTGGTACGGTTTATGTATTGAATTGTCTTTTTCCGGTTACCTGAAGGTTGGTTGGTGGGAACCGCCTTAACCCTCTTCATGTATCGTCCCTGGGCGTGGCTTCAGGGCACTCTGTTGGTGGGCCTGGTTTTCGGCCACGCCTGCGGTTTATTTTCAAGGCTAACAATTAACTTTACTCAATATTGTTCTGACCACATCTAGTCCTGTGGTCCATTTGTCCATAAATATAATAACTATATGCACTCACGATTGCTTAAAAGTTCTTACAGGAAGTCTCTGTAGGCTCTCATGCTTATCGGTTGCAATTATATACTATACACTATTATCTTATTACACCTTAGTCCCTATAATGGGCAGGGAGCTGACCTCTGGTACTACGGGTTGATCTACGCAGTACAGTAAGCACCCGTTCAGGGTAACGCTTTTGCTGCCGTCTTAGCCGTCTGATCCTTCACTGGCACTACTACCAGGAACCGGGAGTAGTGGTCTACTATGGTGAGAGCGTAGACATAGCCTGACCGACTTGGGGCTAGCTTCACGTGGTCCAAGGCTACCAGTTCAAGTGGTTGTTTGGTGACTATGGGCTGCAGGGGAGCCCTCTGGCTATCACGGTCTTTCCGTCTCAGGTTGCATGGACCACATTCTTGACACCATTCTTTCCTCATGCCAACCCAGTAGAATTACTCACATAGCAGGACTTCCAACTTCTTCCACCCGAAGTGTCCTGCTCCATCGTGGTACGCCTCTAAGACCATTGGCGCATCCCACTTCGGGATTACCACTTGCCAGACCAGTTTGTGTGACCGGGAGTTGATGCTTCTCCGGCACATTTTTCCCTCGTAGATGAACAGCTTACCCTTCTCCTTCCACAACTGTTGGGTCTCCTGTGGAGCATCTGGACCAGGGTGCGAGTCAGCTTGTGTCAGCAACTCCTTTACTAGGTGGACAGCCGGGTCGCTATTCTGCGTGTCTGGGTGTTTATTAAAGACTCGCTCATATTCTTGGACCATCCGGTACACCCCATGCTTTCGGTGAAAAGGGGTGGAGTCAATGCCTACTTGTAGCTTCTGACACCAATCCTCCATCTGCCCCTTGTAGCCATTGTCCTCCGCCTGTTCGGACGGAGGCAAGGGTTCCACTGCCTTTATTGCGTTGTTACTGACAGTGAACAGCTTAGCAAGGGTGGTATACCGGGGTAAATGGACCTCTTTCTCCTCACAATTCAGGATGCGTATCAGTACTCTCCCCTTGTGAACATCGACTACCCCCCTGACTGTCAAGATGATGGGCCTACTATCAGAGTACACGGGTTCTACCAGGGCCTGATAATCTTGACCCCTGAGACCTATTGCTGCCCGACACCATATTAACATTTCACTCCTAGGGGGTATTGCAATGGGGAATGGATCACTCACTCTGATACTGCCGACTTCTCCACCAGACAGCTCTACCTGTTGTCTCTGTATCAGGGCTTTGATGTCCTTCTGCAGAACTCTCTGCTGACTAGAACTGGCAGTCTCTGCGACCTGTTGCAACAAAACAATAATTTCCCCAAGACAATTCTCTATCACATTGGTGCCTAAGGTTATCATAGGATGGCTTTCTCGGTGATCAATATCTACAATAATCAACCCTTGTGATGGCAATTCTACTCGGCCAACCTTTTGGTCACCTCTTTATACCTCACCTGAGGCAAGGGCTGACCATTGCTGGCAAAGATGTTAAAGTGTTCCTCTGGACTGCGGATAATGTCTGAATCAGCCCAGTACCGCTTAAAAAGGATATATGGCATCGTTGTCACCTGGGGACCGGTGTCCAGTAACGCGTTCACCAGGATGCCATGAAGCACAACAGGCAGGACCGGTCGTCCTCCCACATACTTGTCTCACCAGCTTTGTGGGCCTGGTCATCTTACTCCTGGGGGTTGACCCTCTGCCCCAGGGGTTGCTCGTTTAAATTGCAGAATCTTGCGATGTGCCCCGCCTTTTGACAGCGTCCGTTCTGGTCGTAGCGATCGCTGTCTCTCCCTCTGGTCGGTGGAATTCTTCTCTGCCGTCGCCACGGGACGTCATCTGGACTGGAAGCCAGCTGGATCCTTTGTTTTGGAGACACTTGTATGGCCTGCACGGTTTTGGTTAGTGTAGCCACACTTTTGGTCAGCTCCTGGACCTGAAGTCGTAGGTCTGCAGAGGGGTCATTATCTAGGGTCTGTGCGTCAGCCTCCACAGGTGCCGGGGAAAAGGACGCCGCCTCCTGGTGGTATGTGATAGCTGGGCGCCAGAGGGGTGCAGTGCCACTTGGGATTGATTCTCGCAGCACCCGGATGGCCCAGTCTTTAAATTGTGCAAAGTCTAGATCAGGGTTTTTCAGAGCCATAATGCGCAGCTGTGTCCAGTGAGCGTTAGACAGGAGCCCCTCAATAAACTGTTCGGTTAGCAATCTGTCCTCGTCTTGCACACTGTCGGCGTCTACCTGTTTAATGGCCCGCAGTGCCTCCTGCAGGTTTAGAGCATAGTCCCGTACACTGTCCTGCACCCTTTGTTTGCACCCGTAGAACTTCATTTTAATCTCCGCTGCTGTGCGGGTGTCAAAGATATCCTTCAAACAGGCCAGGATTTGCTTAACAGTTCTTTTGTCCCTGCCCGGCCAGGACTTCACCTCTGGGCTGCACCGATTAGCTGGCCTATAAGGATGCTGACTTTTTGCTCCTCAGACAGGGGGTACACTTTGAACAAACTATGTAGTCTCTCCTCAAATTCGCTCAGGGTGTGCGAATCCCCTGAGTACTGAGGCGACCACGCCACCCCTGGGATAAACGGCATGGATAAAGGCATTACAATTGCTGCGGCCGCGCCCGCAGCTGGATCCTCTTCTTGGTTAGGCATCTTCCTCCTCCCCTAGTGAACCTCAGCCAGGTCCTGGGTTTCTGCTGGCGTACCAGTATGCTGCTCTGCATGTGAGAGGAATTGCTTACCGGCGGTTCCGGATCGGGGCCTCCTGCTTCCCCTCGGCTGACGTCAAACGACGTGATTATACAGTTCAGCAAAGTCTATGGCACACAGTACCTGGTTATACTAGGCTACGACAATCCTGTTCGTGCTGCCATAAATGACGCGCCCCCTAGGACAGTGGGGTACTCTCCACCGGGTCGGTCGTTTCCTTGGGACTTTCACGGTCAATAAAAAGGACAGTTTATTTAGGGGAAAAGTTTTGTGACGCCACCAGTGGTATGCGGCTATAGGTGGCCGCCGATACTGAAAGAGACCGCTGGGGCCGTTGGTGACGCAGCTAGGATGGATTTGCTCACAACTGGTAGAGCGGGGCCCCAGGGCTACCGGTATTGTTTATGTAGGGGATTGTGGATGTTGGGGTGCAGGACTGAGGGTGCAGATAATGACCAGACGACACAAGAATGGTGGTTTCCTCTACCTTTACTTGATGTTTGATGGTGCAGACCGGGGCACTAGTATCAGAAGGTAATGGAGATCAGGGCAGCCTAGAAGCAATTTGGGATCCACCTCGCCAGGTGGGGTTGTAGGCCTTCCTTTTGCGCTGTCCTCTTTGGCCCTGCTGCCTAAAGCTATGCTGCGGCCCTCTTTCCTGAGTGATCGTTAAATCCTCGCCCATATGGCAGGCAGCTCGAGCCTTTTACAGGTGTCTATCCTTCGTGGCGGCTTCGGGGTCTAGTATGCTGCTGAGCCGATGGGTGTTTGGTGGGGCCAGGAGACCTGCAGTCTCCTGCCCTCCGGATTTAGCTGCCGGGACTTCAGTACCCGAGCAACCACGGACTCCGGTGTCCGGTTTCTGGTGCTTTTCTCTGGGGCGAGCTTGGTTACAGCTCCACTCCCCAGGTTCTCCCTCTCCTCTCTCTCGCCTCTCTCTCACTCTCCTCCGTCTCCAACTGACTTTTCTCACTCCAACTGACTTTTCTAACTCCCACCTCCGGGCCCCAATTTAAAAGGGAAGCTCCCCTGAAAATGGGTTAGAGCTCCCCCTTCTGGTCTGAAGCCAGGAAATGTGTTGGATGCTGGTGTTACCTGATAAGAGGACCCCTCCTTGCTTCCAGGCATGGCATCACCCCCTGTGAGGGAGGCAATGCCAATGTGGCAACCGGACTCTTGGGGTGCCACAGCAGCAACTGACTGATAACATATGATATGATCCACAGTGGTCCAATGTGTTTAAATTGTTTTTAAATTATCTTTTTTTTTTTTTGTCCTGTTTTGTATTGTGGAACTTGCTGTGAAAGCTGTTGGCTCAAAAAGGAAACTTTTGGCAAACTTAACACTAGCCACCCCATCCAGCAGGTCCCATAGGAACGATGGCTTTCACCATTTAATTCCTATTCAGAGATTTGGACTTACAATGGGGCCCTATAGGTTGCATACAGTTGCCCAAACTGTAGTCAGAGAAACAACTGAGGTCAGATACAGAGGGAAAGATTAGAATAAAGTCAGACAAGCTTAAGTCAAGATCAGGCGGGAAGTCATAAAGGTAGACGTAATTTGGGTCACATGCTTGTTCAGGATCAATAGGTTAGCAACAGGAATATAGCACCAGAGCTCAATGAGTAAACCAAGCAGAATATCTGCCAACTCCCAGCAGTACACGTGGAGTTTAAATAGGGTGTGGTACTGTTCCTGCCACAGAAGGGGACTGATTACTCCCGGTGAGCTGCAGAATAGCACACACACATTCTTCATGGCTGAGTGTCACAAGTCCCAGCCACACTAGTATCCCTGGCAGGACAGGGTCTGCACTCCCAGAGATACTTAACACGACATCTACTCCATCACCAGCACGATGTGGTGAATATGGCGGGACCTAGCGACAGAAGTAGACATCGCTGGATCAGGTTAAAGCAGGTAGAGATGTGAGAGCGTATGTGTAAAATTCACTGTTGTAGTTGAATTGTAGAAAGTAGTATGTTGTATTGTTCCACAAATGACAGGCTGGTAACCATGTTCCTGCTAGGGAAATGACAATAAGGCTGTGTGCCCACGATGCGTTTTTAATGCGTTTCCGCAGCGTTTTTGCAGCTGCGGAAACACATTAAAAACGCATGGTAGAAGGTCTGCCATGTTCCCCAATGATAATCCGCATGCTGTGCACATGCTGCGGAAATTTCCGCTGCGGATTATCATTGCGGAAAAAAACGCAGCACTACCAATTATTTTGCGGAAGTGCTGCGTCTTCGCCGCCATTGACTTGCATTAGACCGCATGGATTACGCATCACTGTATATGTAGATGCGTAATCCAAGCGTTCTAATGTGCGGATGGTACCCGGGTGTGGATGAGAGGAGAGTCTCATCCACACCCAGGTACCATTAAAAATCTGTAAAAAAAGAATAAAATAAAAAATAAATGTATACTTACCTTCTGTCGGCCCGCGCTGCGCTCCTGCTTGCTTCCCGGCACTTTGCAGTGAATTGAAGGACCTGCGCTGACGTCAGAGTCATGTGACGGGTCACGCGACGCTGACGTCGGCAGGTCTTTCAATTCATTGCTGCCGGCAGCCGGGACCGAGCGAAACAAGCCAGCGCGGGCCATCGGAGGGTAAGTATATATTTATTTTTTTATTTTTACCACTTTCTCGGGTCACACTATATAAATCCATGCTGTTTGCATGGATTTATATAGTGTGACCTAGTTGTCACAAGCACTTTCCCAGTGATGCTAATCGCTTGGAAAGCGCTTGTCAATCCACATGCAGAAATGTCAGTGAATAACGCTCCATTTCCGCATGTCCCTAGCAGGAAAACGCATGTACAATCCGCATGTACAATCCGCATGCGTTTTTTCTGACAGGGAGATGCAGAAACGCTCAGGAAAAAATCCGGAGCATTTCTGCATCGTGGGCACATAGCCTAAGGGATAACAGTCCTAATGTATTCTTGGATTATTGCAACAGCTCTCTAACGTACAGTATACATTGAATGAACTCTTCAAGATCAGTACAGCTTGATAGATTTAAAAATGTAAAAAAAAAAACCAAACTTTAAATCATTGTTGAAAAGACATCTACTGCATGCTTATGTCCATTTCGAAGAGAAGAAATCTCTTTCAGTACCTAGCAATCACCTTAATTACCAATCTATCACTATGTCCTCCAGACAATGAACTGTGTGATAAATGAAGCAGAAACTCATATTACACATAGGATACAGGTGCAAAGTTCTTTTCTTTCCAGGTAGAATTGAATTAATTGAAAGACATATATTTATCGGTTAATCAATGCAACATACAGTATACTGTGAACATAGTCTAAGGCTATGTGCCCATGATGCAGAAATGAAGCAGAAAATTTCTGCAGTGTTTCTGCATGTGACGCGCCCCCTGGGCCGTGGGGGCCCCCGGAGCCGGGCCTTGTAGACGCTGGGGGTTGTAGTCACTGTGGCGGTGACCCGGTCCGTGACCCAGGACGGTCAAACCAGGGTAGTAGTCTATTTGTAAAGATGTTTTTATAATGTCCGACTACGCCACCTGTGGATTGCGGTTATTGGTAACCGCCGCTGCGGAGCTGTTCGCTGAAGCCGATGGTATGTGCAGCAAGGTGATGTAACTCCCCAAAGGAAGAGTGGAGCTTCAGGGCAGCGTGACTGGATGATGGTGGTGATTGTGCAGGGCGTTCTAGTGCTGTGAGTGCTGGCGCCGCAAGGAACACAGAGACAAGATAGTGCAGTCCCAGGGTCTTTACTCACTGTTGTTGTAGTTCAGATTACAGGTACCAAGCAATCTTCCCCCGTCGTGCTGTGCGTATGTGTCACCCTGGCCTGGATGCCACAAAATGTAATAAAGCTGTGTCTGAGAGCAGGGGGAAGGTTCTCTAGTCAGGGGAACATTAGCATGCAGTACCTCCTGTCTCAGGCCAGTAGGGGGAGCAGGCTGCCCCTATAAAAGCTGGTGCTGGGGGCAGGGTTAGAGAGAACTGGATGACCTGTCTCAGTACTGAGATTTGTCCCGGAGCAGAGCAGGGACAGAAAGTTGTATTGCACCTGAGAGGAAGTGTGGCAGGAAGAGAGGCACAAGCCAGAGACCAGAGGCGAAGTGAGCCTGTCTTAGCAGATAAAGGACTTAATTTACCAGACTTTGGTGTCTGAGGCTGGGAGGATTCCACATCCCACAGCAGATAACCAGTCCGCATGGGACTGTATGTTCCTTGGCCTAAGAAACCTGGAGGCTCTGCCACAACAGAAGGGACCAGTAAAGCCGTACCAGGCCGGGAGCAGAAAGGAACCCACGTCGCAGGCCATACAGGCGAGAGTACACGGAAAGCTCGGAAACGTGGGCTGTTACCCTATAAGGAGGCGATAGCCAGAAGGAGCACAGAAAGCACGGTAGGCCTACACCCTCACCCTGACCAGGGCCAATTTCCCCATTGCTCTCAGACATCCAGGTCCCCTCCTAGCCGGGACTGTTTATGGGTCAGTTTACCTGTTTTAGTAAAGGCCCTGGACTGCAACCTGTTGTCTGTGTGCTCCTTCGCGCCTCCAGCACTACCGGTACTGGGACTCTCACCACCATCACTCCCACCATCCATTATACTGCCCTGGGGCCGCACTCTTTCCGTGGTGAGTCACACTACCCTAGCTGCACACCTCATCAGCCCCAGCGGTCTGCATGCAGCGGCAGTTCCTAATAACCGCAATCCACGGGTGGCGTAGTCGGACATAATCATCATATAAGAAAGAAGAGAAAAGACTCAGGATATACAACCATGCACACCCAATATTAGAAAAATGAAAAAATCTTTATTACATGATTACAGACTGACAACACAGAAAAATAAAAACAATTAAAAACAAACAAAGCATAGCAATATTCATAGGGGAGGAATAATGTAGTGTTCCAAAGTAATAAATCCCCCTAAAGCCACAGGTATCATTTAATATAATATATTTACCATCTCATAATACAATAAGGCTTATTGACCAAGCTATGTCACCCTAATAAAGGGTGGCACAGTACCACTAGACCAAATAAGGATAATAAACCACGTACTCCCAAATAATCGGACCATACATAATAATAAATAGATCAAAGAATAGAGGAATGAGTGGAAGTAGTAGTCTGCTTAAACTAGGGGCCCTTGTAATATCAGCGTATGTCAAAACATATCATCCCACCTGGTATACGATATGGGATCATGAATGAAGGCCCTATATATAACCAAGCAGACACTCTTAAGTGGTCAAAGGAAAAGGTCAAAAATAATAAAGTGACATAGTTACCTGTTGGCACCAGAGACCCTACGCGTTACGCTGCTAGACCGCAGCTTCGTCAGGGGTATGTTGTCAGTGGACACATGTGTATATTAAATAGTCTATCCAATTTAGTGTGATTCCCTTCAGGTGAAAATAAATACCCTCACTAAGTCTCTCCAGTATCGTGGCGGATCGAACGATCATTTCCTGTTTCCACAGCGTGCGGCCCACGTGCTATGGTATGACACAACCGGAATTGAATAAGACGTCATATCCGGTCGGCGAAGCGCCGCCCCTTCCTATCACTCATGCGTTCCACCCAGACGCCATGGTGGAACGCAACCGGAACTAGACAGGAAACATCATATCCGGTTCTAGGAGCCGCCCCCATTGGGATCGCACGGGACATGGTCCCACAGCCACAAAAAAGAAAACAAAAAACAAGGCGCAAAAAACATATATATATGTAAATAAACACCCCCGGAAGTAGCGCGTCCGCTACAAAAAATGCACCGGTACAGAGACAAGAGGGCTAGCCCTAATCAAGAAAAATGCCTGACTAGGCCAAGAACAAGATGAAAGATGTAATTAGAATCAGAAAGTCACCAAATGTGCATAAGAGTGTGACCAATCATGACAATACAAACATAGACATAAGACAAAGTTTCCGCATCGATCACCATCTAACATTTTACCATCTTTGTCTTTTGTAGCGGACGCGCTACTTCCGGGGGTGTTTATTTACATATATATATGTTTTTTGCGCCTTGTTTTTTGTTTTCTTTTTTGTGGCTGTGGGACCATGTCCCGTGCGATCCCAATGGGGGCGGCTCCTAGAACCGGATATGATGTTTCCTGTCTAGTTCCGGTTGCGTTCCACCATGGCGTCTGGGTGGAACGCATGAGTGATAGGAAGGGGCGGCGCTTCGCCGACCGGATATGACGTCTTATTCAATTCCAGTTGTGTCATACCATAGCACGTGGGCCGCACGCTGTAGAAACAGGAAATGATCATTCGATCCGCCACGATACTGGAGAGACTTAGTGAGGGTATTTATTTTCACCTGAAGGAAATCACACTAAATTGGATAGACTATTTAATATACACATGTGTCCACTGACAACATACCCCTGACGAAGCTGCGGTCTAGCAGCGTAACGCGTAGGGTCTCTGGTGCCAACAGGTAACTATGTCACTTTATTATTTTTGACCTTTTCCTTTGACCACTTAAGAGTGTCTGCTTGGTTATATATAGGGCCTTCATTCATGATCCCATATCGTATACCAGGTGGGATGATATGTTTTGACATACGCTGATATTACAAGGGCCCCTAGTTTAAGCAGACTACTACTTCCACTCATTCCTCTATTCTTTGATCTATTTATTATTATGTATGGTCCGATTATTTGGGAGTACGTGGTTTATTATCCTTATTTGGTCTAGTGGTACTGTGCCACCCTTTATTAGGGTGACATAGCTTGGTCAATAAGCCTTATTGTATTATGAGATGGTAAATATATTATATTAAATGATACCTGTGGCTTTAGGGGGATTTATTACTTTGGAACACTACATTATTCCTCCCCTATGAATATTGCTATGCTTTGTTTGTTTTTAATTGTTTTTATTTTTCTGTGTTGTCAGTCTGTAATCATGTAATAAAGATTTTTTCATTTTTCTAATATTGGGTGTGCATGGTTGTATATCCTGAGTCTTTTCTCTTCTTTCTTATATTATGTAACTATATCAGGTTACTATAGCACCCCATAACATTTATTATTTCATAGCAGTGCCCACCTCCTTGTTACGGACATAATCATCAGCGCATAACGGACTACCACTGGCCTGACCACCCTGAGCCACGGAACCGGGTTGCCACTACTACTCCCATCGTTCCCCTACTACCCGGATCCGAGTGCCCCACGGCCCAGGGGGCGAGTCACGTACTCAGTGAGGGGTTCAGTCCACCCCCAGGTATTTCCAGAGCACTTATCTGGACCCCGTTCTGTGTACCTTCCTCTGGCCTCTCTCTTTGTACCTCACACCTAGCAGCACCTCTGTCCAGTGTCCTCGGGCCTTGGCGGGCGACGTGTGTTCCGTCCCCTGGCCCTATGTGGCTACTTTCCTAGTGGCTGGTGTGGACGGCCTGCTGTACTTGAAGTGCCGCAGCCTCCGGTTCCCAGTTGAGTCCTGTAGTCTCTGCTGGCTGGGGGACCCGGTTCCCCTTCTTGGCCTGACCCCCCTACCTCCTGGCAGCGGAGGGCGTACAGGTGGCTTGCTGCATGGCCCGTACCCCTAGGATCCCTTATCTCTTCATTCCTGGAGCCTTTCCTGCTCCTTCTCCTCTCAGACTTGGGCGTCAGTGGCTAGGCCCGCCTCTGGAGCAGAGCCCCTGCAGAGGTTCTGCTCCTCTCACTCTCCTCCTCTGACTGTCCCCTGATCTAAGATGGCTACTCTTTTTTATATGCTCCTACTCAGTGCGCCCAGGATCTACGTCCTCCACCCATCCACTACTTAGTTCCCCCTCTCTAAGTGGTTCCTCCCCACTCCAGCCAGGGATCAGGGACTGTTGTGTTCTCCTGTAGGAGCATTATCGCCCTGTCCCCCGGAAATGTGATGTAGTGGATGTAGTGTTAGGGTCCTGAGCCATACTCCTTCCTTACCTGAGAGTGAGATACCACACCTCTGGGTGAGATGCAATACCTCTGTGGCGACCGAACCCTCAGGGGCGCCACATATGTTCTTGGCAGTCAAAAACACTTGCGGATTTTACACGCGTTTTTGACGCGTCTTTACATGCTGATTTAACTTGCGTTTTTCAAGTGCATTGGGACCTCAAATCCGCTTGCGTAAACACACATATAATGGACATGCTACGGAAAATTCCACAAGGAAAATCCGCTGCGGAAAATTCAGCAGCATGGGCACAGAACATGCAGATATTCATTGTGGATCATGGGGCACGGATTACCAAACGTTTTTAAAGCGTTTCTGCTGCAGAAATTCTGCATAAAAAACGCTTGAAAACCGCATAGTGGGCACACAGCCTTAGGGTTTGTTCACACAGAGTAACTTTGATGTGGATTTTGCAGCAAATGTTCTTCAAGATTTACATCAAAAAACACTTCCAATAATATTTGAATGCTCTTCTTTTTTTCCTTTGTGAACTTAATAGGAAGTGACAACTCACCTCTTTGATTCGCATTCCTCAGGGAATCCAATAGAAACCTAACACTATGATGTCAAAAGGATGCAAAAACCATGTGTAAAAAATAAATAAATAAAAAAAAAGAAAAAGTGCTTGAAAAACTTTTTCAAAACTTGTCCAACTACAGGAATTCTTTACGTGGATTTCTCTTAAAAGCCATATTGCCCAGCACATAAAAACAGCAGTCTGAACAACATACTTTTTCTTTTCATGTTGTATTTTACAATGGCATTATATTAATCCTCACTTTTATGCCTCATTCACATTTCCGTATATTGGATCAGTATTTCATCAGTATTTGCATGCCAAAACCAGGAGGGTCTCCAAAACCCAGAACAGGTGTCAGTCTTTCAATTATAGTTTTTGTCTGTAAATTCCACTCCTAATCTTGGCCCACAAACACTGCTACTAAATACTTACAGTGCCTACAAGTAGTATTCAACCCCCTGCAGATTTAGCTGGTTTGATAAGATGCAAATAAGTTAGAGCCTTCAAACTGCCAATGAGAGTAGGTTTTATGAACAGAAGCATAAATCTTACAAACCAAAAAGTTATGTTGCTCAGTTGAATTTTATTAAATTTTAAACATAAAAGTGTGGGTCAATTATTATACAACCCATATGTTTAATATTTTGTGGAATAAACCTTGTTTGCAATTACAGCTAATAATCGTCTTTTATAAAACCTGATCAGACCGGCACAGGTCTGTGGAGTTATCTTGGCCCACTCCTCCATGCAGATCTTCTCCAAGTTATCTAGGTTCTTTGGGTGTCTCATGTGGACTTTATTCTTGAGCTCCTTCCACAAGTTTTCAATTGGGTTAAGGTCAGGAGACTGACTAGGCCACTCCAACACCTTGACTTTTTCCCTCTTGAACTAGGCCTTGGTTTTCTTGGCTGTGTGCTTTGGGTCGTTGTCTTGTTGGAAGATGAAATTACGACCCATCTTAAGATCCTTGATGGAGGAGCGGAGGTTCTTGGCCAAAATCTCCAGGTAGGCCGTGCTATCCATCTTCCCATGGATGCGGACCAGATGGCCAGGCCCCTTGGCAGAGAAACTGCCCCACAGCATGATGCTGCCACCACCATGCTTGACTGTAGGGATGGTATTCTTGGGGTCGTATGCAGTGCCATCCAGTCTCCAAACGTCACGTGTGTGGTTGGCACCAAAGATCTCGATCTTGGTCTCATCAGACCATAGAACCTTGAACCAGTCTGTCTCAGAGTCCTCCAAGTGATCATGAGCAAACTATAGGCGAGCCTTGACATGACGCTTTGAAAGTAAAGGTACCTTACGGGCTCGTCTGGAACGGAGACCATTGCGGTGGAGTACGTTACTTATGGTATTGACTGAAACCAATGTCCCCACTGCCATGAGATCTTCCCGGAGCTCCTTCCTTGTTGTCCTTGGGTTAGCCTTGACTCTTCGGACAAGCCTGGCCTCGGCACGGGAGGACACTTTCAAAGGCTGTCCTGGCCGTGGAAGGCTAACAGTAGTTCCATAAGCCTTCCACTTACGGATGATGCTCCCAACAGTGGAGACAGGTAGGCCCAACTCCTTGGAAAGGGTTTTGTACCCCCTGCCAGCCTTGTGACCCTCCACGATCTTGTCTCTGATGGCCTTGGAATGCTCCTTTGTCTTTCCCATGTTGACCATGTCTGAGTGCTGTTCACAAGTTTGGGGAGGGTCTTAAATAGTCAGAAAAGGCTGGCAAAAGAGATCTTTAATCCACACATGTGAAGCTCATTATTCTTGGTGCCTGAACTACTTCTTAATACTTTTGGGGGACCAAACAGAATTCTTGTGGTTTGAGGGGTTGAATAATAAATGACACTCTGAATTAACTTTTAACGTTTTTAAAAAAAAAAAAAAAAAAATTTGCTGCAGTGCATTTCCCACTTCCAGGCTGATCTACAGTACAAATGTCACAATGCCAAGTTAATTCCGCATGTGTCAACCAGCTAAATCTGCAGGGGGTTGAATAGTACTTGTAGGCACTGTACGTTTGAATGAGGCCTTAATGGTATTTAGCTGTGCAAATGTCCTGGTCTACTACACAACAGCTTGTAGTTCAGGAAGTGGATCATCCTGCCACTTGGTAGCACTATTCTAAGGCTTGGTGTGGTGCGCTAATTGGCAAGTCTCAACTATCACCTCTCCTAGCTACCTAAACAGTATTGGTGGTCTTTCACGACTCTGGCTGGTGCACTTGTCTGCACTGTTTGCAAGTCTGCCCCCTACTTTCAGGAAAGTACTAGCTTTAACCCCTTCCCAACATCCGCAGTACATGTCAAAGTCATGAGTGGGTGAATAATAATAATTACTGTGACATAAAGCCAGGATCTGCCCTAACAAGTGGCGTGCCGCCAATGGCGGCAGGCCACGAGACTGCTATGGGGCCCGTGAGCCGGAGGGGCCCCATAGCAGTTGCCCCCCTGTTACACCACCCGCTTTGCTGCTTGATTGCCGCTGCCACCCGTCGGCACTGTCTTCAGGCATTGCAGTGCGCTGTGTGGCTGTGTCTTGTATTAATGACATGGCAGGGGCGACACTGCACCTTTAATTGTGCTTGTCGCCCCTGCCGTCATTACTAGCAGGCACAGCGCACTGCGCGTGGTCATGCCTGAAGACAGTGGCGGCAGCAATCGAGCAGCGGAGTGGGGGTGCAGGAGGGGGGCCCCAATGAAGGAAGGCCCCAAGGAAGGCCCCGATGAAGGAAGGCCCCGAGGGGGGTCCCGATGAAGGGAGGACCCGAGGGGGGTCCTGATGAATTGAGGCCCTGATGATGCGCGGGCAATTAAGCAGCGCCGGCGGAGTGGGGGGGTGCAGGAGGGGGGCCCCGATGAAGTGCCGGCAATCAAACCCCGCTGGAGGTCCTCCCTGCTGAGATGCTGGGGTAGCGCTCTGGGCCTCGACGGTGAGTGGGCCGCTCTGATGGTCCAGGGCCTGTGATGGCCATCAGACAAGCCGGCGGCCCTGCACAGCTGGACCGGACACAGGACAAGGGGCAGGTAAGTGAGGCTTGTCACCAGATTCCCCAATCCCCATATTAAATATATTTCTAATGTGTCTTGTGTGTGTATGACTGTGTATATATACACTGCTCAAAAAAATAGGGAACACTCAAATAACACATCCTAGATCTGAATGAATGAAATATTCTTATTGAATACTTTGTTCTGTACAAATTTGAATGTGCTGCCAACAAAATCAAACAAAAATCATGAATGGAAATCAAATTTATTAACCAATGGAGGCTTGGATTTGGAGTCACCCCCAAAATTAAAATGGAAAAACACACTACAGGCTGATCCAACTTTGATGTAATGTCCTTAAAACAATTCAAAATGAGGCTCAGTATTGTTTGTGGCCTCCACGTGCCTGTATGACCTCCCTACAACACCTGGGCATGCTCCTGATGAGGTTGCGGATGGTCTCCTTTGGGATCTCCTCCCAGACCTGAACTAAAGCGTCCGCCAACTCCTGAACAGTCAGTGGTGCAACGTGACATTGGTGGATGGAGTGAGACATGATGTCCCAGATGTGCTCAATCTGATTCAGGTCTGGGGAACGGGCGGACCAGTCCATAGCTTCAATGCCATCATCTTGCAGGAACTGCTCACACACTCCAGCCACATGAGGTCTGGCATTGTCATGCATTAGGAGGAACCCAGGGCCAACCGCACCAGCATATGGTCTCAAAAGGGGTCTGAGGATCTCATCTCGGTACCTAATGGCAGGAAGGCTACCTCTGGCGAGCACATGGAGGGCTGTGCGGCCCTCCAAAGAAATGCCACCCCACACCATTACTGACCCACTGCCAAACCGGTCATGCTGAAGGATGTTGCAGGCAGCAGATCGCTTTCCACGGCATCTCCAGACTCTGTCACGTCTGTCACATGTGCTCAGTGTGAACCTGCTTTCATCTGTGTAGAGCACGGGGCGCCAGTGGCGACTTTACCAATCCTGGTGTTCTGTGGCAAATGCAAAGCATCCTGCACGGTGTTGGGCTGTGAGCACAACCCCCATCTGTGGACGTCGGGCCCTCATGGAGTCGGTTTCTAACCGTTTGTGCAGACACATGCACATTTGTGGCCTGCTGGAGGTAATTTTCAGGGCTCTGGCAGTGCTCCTCTTGTTCCTCCTTGAACAAAGGCAGAGGTAGCGGTCCTGCTGCTGGGTTGTTGCCCTCCTACAGCCCCGAAACGTCTCCTGGTGTACTGGCCTGTCTCCTGGTAGCGCCTCCAGCCTCTGGACACTACGCTGACAGACACAGCAAACCTTCTTGCCACAGCTCGCATTGATGTGCCATCCTGGATGAGCTGCACTACCTGAGCAACTTCTGTGGGTTGTAGAGTTCGTCTCATGCTACCACAAGTGTGAAAGCACAACCAACATTCAAAAGTGACCAAAACATCAGCCAGAAAGCATTGGTACTGAAATGTGGTCTGTGGTCCCCACCTGCAGAGCCACTCCTTTATTGAGTGTGTCTTGATAATTGGCATTAATTTCCATCTATTGACTATTCCATTTGCACAACAGCATGTGAAATTGATTGTCAATCAGTGTTGCTTCCTAAGTGGACAGTTTGATTTCACAGAAGTTTGATTTACTTGCAGTTATATCCTGTTGTTTAAGTGTTCCCTTTATTTTTTTGAGCAGTGTATATTTATGTCTGTTTTATGTGTTTTTAAGAATGTGTTCAAATATGTACGTATGTCTGTATGTGTACGTATCTGTGTATCTGTTTTTGTATGTGCGTGTCTGCGTAATGTATGTGTGCATATCTGTGTACCATGTGCATGTGTGTGTCTGCTTACCATGTGCATACAAGTCTGCGTACCGTGTGCATGTCTGCGTACCGTGTGTGCGTGCATGTCTGCGTACCGTGTGTGCATGCATGTCTGCATACCGTGTGTGCGTGCATGTCTGCATACCGTGTGTGTGTGTGCGTGCATGCATGTCTGCATACTGTGTGCGTGCATGTCTGCGTGCATGTCTGCGTATTGTGTGTGTGCGTGCGTGTTTGCATATGTGAAGGATGAGGGGGCAGGCTGGGCCCTGTGTTGTATACCTATATTTCTCTGCTGTATCTGTGCATCATGGAATGGTGGTATGTGTTAAAGGGGCCCACTGAGACTCTTTCGCCCGGGGCCCACGAAAACCTGGAGCCGGCCCTGGTTGAAAGCAATGATGGAGGAGGGTGCATCATGTGACACTCCCTTTCCCATCATTCCTCCTCTGCGTCTGATGCAGAGGCATGGTGATGCGCCACGCTGTGTCAGACTGTGGAGCTGTCAGCTGCTGAGGTGATTAGAAGAGACGAGCTGCAGAGACTGAAGCAGCAGGGAACGAGGAGCGGTAAGTGTGTATTTATTATTTTTAAATCAGTGAGTACTGATAATACTGGAGGACTGGGGATGCATTTTACCCTATAGGGGGAGGGGGGAGCTGCATTTTACCCTATGGGGGGCTGCATTATACTGCATTATACTGCGTACAGGACCATCGGGTGCATTATACTGTGTGGAGGACCATGGGGAGTGCATTATACTGCGTGGAGGACCATGGGAAGTTCATTATACTGCGCGGAGGACCATGGGAAGTTCATTATACTGCGTGGAGGACCATGGGGAGTGCATTATACTGTGTGGAGGACCATAGGGAGCTCATTATACAGTGTGAAGGACATTGGGGAGTGTATTATACTGCGTGGAGGACCATGGGGACTGCATTATACTGCGTGGAGGACCATGGGGACTGCATTATACTGTGTGGAGGACCATGGGGACTGCATTATACTGTGTGGAGGACCATGGGGACTGCATTTGTGGCGCCCCTGAGGGTTCAATCGCCACAGGGGTACTGCTCCTCAGAATGAGGTGTGGTATCTACTCTCCAAGGTAAGGATGGAGCACCACACAGGACCCCAACCACACACTCAACACTACACCACTCCAGTTCTGAAGGGGGGCCTAAAGCACCATAGTGCTGCCCCGGGCCGGAATGGAGGAGTTGGGGGGGAACCAAAGTTAGGGGGAACCAAGTAGTGAGTGAGGGTGGAGGAAGCACTTTACTTTAGCACTTAATAGAATCATATATAACTGGAGGCCATTTTAATAACCGGGTCTTTAGTCGTGGGTCTATGGGATGGCAGGTCAGCACAAGGCTGCAGCCGCCTCAGGGTCCACGGTTCCCGGTCTCAGGCCTCGAGATGGGGGATTGGGGCAGAGTTAAAACTGGCTCTGTCCCCGGTCAGAATCCAACCAAGAAGTCCCAGGAGGGGAGCAGAGGAGATAGGCTCCACAGGCGAAAGGATCTCAGGGGGTGCGGACGGAGCGGAGTCGCCACCTGCATACCTTATTCTGGCCCTGCCAGAGAGACCCTGCCGCAAGAGTGGGTACCAGTCCCTGATTATCTGACTTTGCACTTCACGTCTCTGTCGGAAAAGTCCGGAGGCTTATGTGGATCCCAGGGGGATACGGACGGAGCGGAGTCGCCACCGGTATTCCCTAATCTGAGTTCATCCAGAGGGACCCGGCCTTACGCCAAGTTCTCACCAGTAGTAACCAAGAAGGGCACCCAGTCGGTCCGGGAGCTACAAGCTACCTATCAAGGACATCGCAGTACCCGTACGGGACACAGTGGGGGACACAAGGCGGGAGAAGTTCAACAGGAGAGGAACACTTTAGAGCGGGGGTCCTGTCAAGCGCTCCTGAACTACCTGGAGTGTGCTGAACCCCACCCTGGCGGCCGCAGCTCGCCGTGTGACAGCAGAGAGGAGCTCTTAGCTGAGAAAGCACCACCGTGAGTAAAGACTTGGATGACTTCAAATATTGCCTCTGTCTGTTCTTTTCTCCGTGGCACTGCACCCGCCAATGCTCTATCCTGGATCCCTTCTCCTACGCTGCCGTGAGGCCCTGCTCCACCTGTGGGGAGCCCCATCAACTAAGCTGCCTGATCACCGGCCTCAGAGGACTGTAGCAGCGCTGGTGATCCTCACCAGCCACCACGGGTGGCGTCACGAACATTCCCCTTTCCCATACACCTTTCCCCCATTATTCCTTGCTTTTAAGAGTGACCCCAGGGTACGCGCCCGGGAGCCGGCCACCGTGGCATCCCCCCCAAAACTAACAGCAAGGCCCGGGAGCCGAGTAGTCGTCCCCATCCCCTGGGTGAGTCACATTATACTGCGTGGAGGACCATGGGGACTGCATTATACTGCATGGAGGACCATGGGGACTGCATTATACTGTGTGGAGGACCATGGGGAGTGTATTATACTGTGTGGAGGACATTGGGGAGTGTATTATACGGTGCGGAGGACCATGGGAAGTGCATTATATTGCGTGGAGGACCATGGGGACTGCATTATACTGCATGGAGGACCATGGGGACTGCATTATACTGTGTGGAGGACCATGAAGAGTGCATTATACTGTGTGGAGGACCATAGGGAGCTCATTATACTGTGTGGAGGACATTGGGGAGTGTATTACACGGTGAGGAGGACATTGGGGACTGCATTATACTGTGTAGAGGACATTGGGGACTGCATTATACTGTGTAGAGGACCATGGGACTGCATTATACTGCGTGGAGGACCATGGGGACTGCATTATACTGTGTGGAGGACCATGGGGAGTGCATTATACTGTGTGGAGGACCATAGGGAGCTCATTATACTGTGTGGAGGACATTGGGGAGTGTATTACACAGTGTGGAGGACCATGGGGAGTGTATTATACTGCGTGGAGGACCATAGGGAGTGCATTATACTGCATGGAGGACCATGGGGAGTGCATTATACTGTGTGGAGGACCATAGGGAGCTCATTTTACTGCATGGAGGACCATGGGGACTGAATTATACTGTGTGGAGAGCCATGAAGACTGCATTATACTGCGTGGAGGACCATGGGGACTGCATTATACTGTGTGGAGGACCATGGGGAGTGCATTATACTGTGTGGAGGACCATAGGGAGCTCATTATACTGTGTGGAGGACATTGGGGAGTGTATTACACGGTGTGGAGGACCATGGGGAGTGTATTATACTGCGTGAAGGACCATAGGGAGTGCATTATACTGCATGGAGGACCATGGGGAGTGCATTATACTGTTTGGAGGACCATAGGGAGCTCATTATACTGTGTGGAGGACCATGGCGAGTGTCTTATACTGTGTGGAGGACGATGGGGAGTGCATTATACTGCGTGGAGGACCATGGGGAGTGCATTATACTGCATGGAGGACCATGGGGAGTGCATTATACTGTGTGGAGGACCGTGGGGAGTGCATTATACTGCGTGGAGGTCCGTGGGGAGTGCATTATACTACGTGTAGGACCGTGTGGAGTGCATTATACTGTGTGGAGGACCATGGGGAGTGCATTATACTGCGTGGAGGACCGTGGGGAGTGCATTATACTGCGTGGAGGACCGTGGGGAGTGCATTATACTGTGTGGAGGACCGTGGGGAGTGCATTATACTGTGTGGAGGACCGTGGCGAGTGCATTATGCGGCGTGGAGGACCGTGGCGAGTGCATTATACTGCGTGGAGGACCGTGGCGAGTGCATTATACTGCGTGGAGGACCGTGGTGAGTGCATTATACTGCGTGGAGGACCATGGCGAGTGCATTATACTGCGTGGAGGACCATGGCTAGTGCATTATACTGGGTGGAGGACCATGGCGAGTGTCTTATACTGCGTGGAGGACCATGGCGAGTGTCTTATATTGCGTGGAGGACCATGGCGAGTGCATTATACTGTGTGGAGGACCATGACGAGTGCATTATACTCTGTGGAGTGTGGAGAGGTGTGAGGCCATTATATTGTATGTAGGCCCACTAAACTGCATGGAGGGCTGTGTGGGGATCACAGTTGGGGGATCATACTGTATTGGGGTCACCATACTTTGCCTTGGGCGTTGAGGTGAGGTACAGTAGGGTTATTATACTGTGCATGTGGAGGAATTCATCATGGGGGTATCATACTGTGTTTAGAAGGGGCACTTTTATTGGCATCACACTTTATGGGGCAATGAAAAAGGAATGTAGAACTTCAGGAGGAAAATAACTATGTAAAGGCTGGAATGTTGTGAGATCTGCTCTTCTGTGACCCCAACAATTATTTACAATTTTTTTTGGGGTGGGTCCACACGACATATGACGTCTATGTATGTCATGAAGGAGTTAACATATCCCAATATTTAAAAATTGTGTTTTTTTTTATTCTGAATGGCAGTCATAGGTGGCCAAAAACATGGTCATATTTTAATCATCTTTATTTCTGGATGGACTTCACTTCTTCTACACTTTGTAGACCCACTAACTCGCCAACTTAATGTACTTTCTTCTCTGGGTTCTCTTTCTTGACAAATGTCTTAATTAATCTTTCTCTGTGTAAATGGTTCTCCTCATCTGAATTACAGATACAGTCATGGCTGAAAGTGTTGGCTTGAAATTGTTCCAGAAAATGAAGTATTTCTCCCAGAAAATTATTGCAATTACACATGTTTTGTAATACACATGTTTATTTCCTTTTTGTGTATTGGAACAGCACAAAACAACTAAGAAAAAAAGGCAAATTGGACATAATTTCACACAAACCCTCTAAAATGGGCCTTTTTTCATTTTTTTGGTGTTGTTCCAATACAGACAAAGGAAATAAAACATGTGTACAACAAAACATGTGTAATTGCAATAATTTTCTGGGAGAAATACTTCATTTTCTGGAACAATTTCAAGGGTGCCAACACTTTTGGCCATGACTGTATATCTAGCCCAGAAAAACTACCCTTAAATGTTTGTGGGGCATGGAAACGATCAAATCTCAATATATTATTATTATATTTTGGTTTAGAAAACACTAGTTTCGAAGCATCCATCATCAGTTTTAAAGATTTGTACATCCACATAATGAACAGTGGACACATTTTCCTGTAAAGCTCATGGCAAGAATTTAAATAGTTCATGAACTGACAGAGATAATTTTCGCCACATGAATACATCGTCCACATAACAGACCCAAATACCAGAAAAAGTGTGCACATTACAGAAGAATTTCCAGGAGAAAGACTCTTCTTTCTAAAAAGAAAGGCAAAGTCTCATCTGAACAAACCCCAAGACTTGTTCCAAAATGAGAGAGATAGAGGAGGCCACAAAAACAGAAATTTCACAAAAATCTAGAAAATTTTGCAATTTTCAAACTTTGAATTTTCATGCCCTTAAATCAGAGAGATATGTCACACAAAATAGTTAATAAATAACATTTCCCACATGTCTACTTTACATCAGCACAATTTTGGAACCAAATGTTTTTTTTTTTGTTAGGAAGTTATAAGGGTTAAAAGTTGACCAGCGATTTCTCATTTTTCCATCAAAATTTACAAAACCATTTTTTTAGGGACCACATCACATTTGAAGTGACTTTGATGGGTCTACATGACAGAAAATACCCAAAAGTGACACCATTCTAAAAACTGCACCCCTCAAGGTGCTCAAAACCACATTCAAGAAGGAACTGAATCAACATGGAAGGAAAAAATGAACATTTAACTTTTTCCACAAAATAATAAGCAACCAGCGCCTTTTTTGGACGAATGATCCCAGGAAATGCAAGGTTTCTTAAAACATACTTCTTCATATTAAAAACATGTAACAGAAAGGTCAGGCAGTTTGGATACACTCATGATTGCAAAAAAGGCATAAAAACCAACATGTTTCAACCCAAACAGATCTTAATCATGAATTCACACAAATTTTACTTCAGGCCCCAAATTTTTAATTTTCTCAAGGGTAACAAGAGAAATGGGCCACAAAATTTGTTGTGCAATGTCTTCTGAGCATGCCAGCACCCCATATGTGGATATGTGGGGGAAAACCACTATTTGGGCACACGGCAGGGTTCAGAAGGGAAGGAGCGCCATTTGACTTTTTGAATGTAAAATTTGCTTGAATAATTAGTGGACGCCAAGTCATGTTTGGGGAGCCCCTGATGTGCCTAAACATTGGAAACCCCCCACAAGTGACACCATTTTGGAAATTAGACCCCTCAGGGAACTTATCTAGATGTGTGGTGAGTACCTTCAACCCCCAGGTGCTTCACAGAAGTTTATAACATTGAGCGATAAAAATAACATTTTTACATTTTTCCCACAAAAATGTTTTTCAGCCCCCAATTTTGCATTTTCATAAGGGTAACAGAAGAAATTGTACCATGCAATTTGTTGTGCAATTTCTCTTGAGTAAACTGATATGATACCCAATATGTGGGGGAAAACAACTGTTTGGGCTCACGGCAAGGCTTGGAAGGGGAGGAGTGCCATTTGACTTTTTGAATGTAAAATTTGCTTGAATAATTAGTGGACGCTATGTCGTGTTTGGGGAGCCCCTGATGCATCTAAACATTGGAAATCTCCCACAAGTGACCCCGTTTTGGAAACTACACCCCTGAAGGATTTTATCAAGGGGTATAGTAAACATTTTGAACCCAGAGGTACGACACAGAATTTGATAACATTAGGTCATCATATTGAATAAGTTGTTACTAGTCTTGAGCGCAAGTGCTCGCTACTTGAGTTTGCATCGGGTACTCGGGTATGCACCAAGTATCGTGGATGCTCGAGTGACCTGCTCGAATCCCGTCCCGCATGTTTCACGGTTTTTAGACACCCAAAAACACATATGGGGATTGCACATGTATGGCAGGCAACCCCTGCGTGTTTTTTTTTGGCTGTATAACAACCGCAAAACATGTGGTGTGAGTACTCAAGCATGTCACTCGAGCACCGGCGATACTCGGTGCATACCCGAGCGCTTGATGCAAACTCAAATAGTGAGCACTTGCGCTCAACACTAGTTGCCATATCGTCATCATTTTTTTTTTCTTTACTTCTGAAAAAATCCCAACCCTAACACAACCCTAACAAAACCCTAGCCTTTGTAGCGTCGGCGTCCCTGCCTCCTGCTAGGCAGAGATGCCGTTCCTCTCACCTCCCTGCTCCGCCGGCGGATCAGGAAGTACCTGCCTGATACCTGCCTGATACCTGCCTGAGACCACCTGCCAGCCAGCCGAGAGACTCTTACCCGCTCACCTGGGAGCGCTCACCTGCTACCCGCCAGCTAGCCTACCTGGAGGCTCTGCCATCACTTGCCGTGACCACCTGCCAGCCAGCCGAGAGACTCTTACCCGCTCACCTGGGAGCGCTCACCTGCTACCCGCCTGCTAGCCTACCTGGAGGCTCTGCCGTCACTTGCCGTGACCACCTGCCTATCTAGAGACTCTTACCTTGCTGTCACTTGCCGTGACCACCTGCCTGTCTAGAGACTATTACCCTGCTGTCACTTGCCGTGACCTCCTGCCCTTCTACCCAGAAACTGTTCCTGTCACTTGCCGTGACTACCTGCCCGCCTTCCCTGGGAGCCACCCGCTTCCTTACAAGGACTGCCCCTTTGTATAGTAGCTCAGAGGCTCCACCACCCAGACCCGTTACAGTGTGCTCGGGCCATGGAACCCGGTGGCACCCAAGCTCCCTCGCTCTCGGACCTATGTCATGAACTTTCCCGTCAGAGGTCCCAACAGGACTCCATCTTGGGCCACCTGCATAGTGTTCACTCCCGCCTGGACACACTGACTGCCTCGTCGGGAGCTGCTTCCACTCGCACAACTACTACCCCGACAGCGCCGCTGCCCATCAATACCATGGCATCCCTTCCCGGTCCACGCCTTTCCACCCCGCCTCGTTTTGGTGGAGATCCCGGTCAGGCACGGGGCTTCATTAACCAGTGCACCCTGCACTTCGAACTTTTGGTACACCAGTTTTCCACCGACCGAGCCAAAGTGGCCATCATCATGTCCCATCTCACTGGGGAGGCGCTGGCTTGGCTAAATCCTCTATGGGAGAGAGGAGACCCCCTGGTGTCCAACCTGCCAGCCTTTCTCACGGCCTTCCGGAAAGTCTTCGACGAACCAGGACGAAAGACCTCATCCGCCTCATCTCTGCTACGCCTCCGTCAAGGGAGTCTCACCGTGGGCCAATATGCCATACGGTTCCGTACCCTTGCTTGCCTGGGATAACGACGCCCTGGTGTCCGTCTTCTGGGAAGGTCTATCCGGCCGGATTAAGGATGAACTTGCTGGTCGGGACATTCCTACCACTCTCGAAGATTTAATAACACTTGCCACCTGGATTGACATCCGGTTCCAGGAGCGTACCAAAGAGGTCACCCGTGAGAGGAGGTTTCCTCGCCTTGCTCCTACCTTCCAGAATCCCGTCACTTCCTCTGTTACTCCCCAGGCGCACTCACCCGAGCCCATGCAGGTCGACCAGACCAAGATGGTCAAAACCCGTCAAGAGTCACGCCGTGCCGAGGGGAGCTGCTTCTACTGTGGCAGTAAGGAGCACCAGATCTGTTCCTGCCCGGAGAGGTCGGGAAACGCCTGTGTCTAGGATCGCTCAGAGAGGTCGTCCTAGACAAGAATAAACCCTCTCCATCTCTGATGCTGTCGGTCTCTATCATCTGCGGGGAGAACCGTTACTTTGAACTAGCTCAACTTGATTCTGGAGCTGCCGGAAATCTTATTTCTCAGTCCCTGGTAGAGAAATACCGCATTCCCACCAAACCTCTGGCCGAACCCTTATCTGTCGCCTCCGTGGACGGGGGTCTCTTACCGCATCCCATCCAACTTATCACCGAACCCATAACTCTGCAGGTGGGAATGCTGCACTCTGAGAGCATCTTCTTTCATGTTCTACCTGAACTCTCTCATGCCCTTTTGCTTGGCCTACCTTGGCTCCAGAGACATGCACCCGTGCTTGATTGGCAGACCGGAGAAGTCCTTCGCTGGGGACAGGACTGCCATAAGACTTGTTTAGTTCCCGTTCGTCCTGCCGGTCCTTCTCCTCCCCCAGCCAATCTACCCGGCCTGCCGGTACCCTATTGGTCTTATGCTGATGTCTTTAATAAAAAGGAAGCAGAGACATTACCTCCTCATAGACCATACGATTGCCCTATCGACTTGGTACCTGGCGCTACTCCGCCCCGAGGGCGTATCTACCCTTTGTCCGCTGCTGAGACCCGGTCCATGTCTGAATATATCGAGGAGAACCTGGCCCGGGGATTTATCCGGAAATCTACCTCCCCGGCGGGAGCAGGCTTCTTCTTCGTTAAAAAGAAGGACGGTTCACTTCGTCCCTGCATAGACTATAGAGGCCTTAACCAGATCACGGTGAAGAATAAATACCCCCTTCCACTCATTCCTGCATGGTGGTGGACCTGGACGACATCTTGATCTTCTCTCCGGATCTTCCCACACACCGGAGGGACGTTCGTCAAGTCCTGCTCAGGCTCTGGCAAAACCACCTCTACGCAAAATTTGAGAAGTGCCTCTTTGAGCAGACCTCGCTTCCATTTCTGGGCTACGTCATCTCCCAGACCAGCCTACGAATGGATCCTGAGAAACTTTCTGCCATCCAGAAGTGGCCCCGACCGGAGGGGTTGAAGGCTATCCAGCGGTTCCTGGGCTTCGCCAACTACTACCGCCTCTTCATTCCGCACTTCTCTTCCCGGACTGCCCCTATCTCTGCGCTCACCTGTAAGGGCGCTAATCCCAAAGAATGTCCGCCCGAGGCAGAGTAGGCCTTCCTGTGTTTGAAACAAGCTTTCTCCTCCCCTCCTGTGCTGCACCGTCTGGACAGCAACAAACAATTCTTCTTAGAAGTAGACGCTTCCTCCTCCGGAGCCGGAGCGGTGCTCACCCAAAAGTCGTCATCCGGAAGAATGGTAACCTGCGGCTTCTTCTCCAATCTCTTCTCCTCATCTGAGCGCAATTATTCTATAGGTGACCGAGAATTGTTAGCCATTAAGTTGGCACTGGAGGAGTGGCGTTACCTGCTCGAGGGGGCTCTTCACCCGGTAATAATCTACACGGATCACAAAAACTTGGCTTATCTCCAGAGTGTCCAAAGACTTAACCCGCGCCAAGCCCGGTGGTCCTTATTCTTCGCCCGCTTTGATTTCATTCTTCATTTTCGCCCGGCAGACAAAAATATCAAAGCTGATGCCTTGTCCCGATCCTTTTTGTTCTCCAATCTAGAGGAGGAGCCAAAGCACATCATCGACCCCGCCAAGGTAATGCTGGTGGCTCCCGTGGATCTAAATCGTCTTCCACCCGGTAAGACGTTCGTAACAGTACCTGATCGTGAGAAAGTCCTACACTGGGGACATTCGTCTAAGCTAGCTGGCCATGCTGGCCAGAAAACGACCCTCCTGCTTATTACCCGGCATTACTGGTGGCCTACCCTGCACAAGGACGTAATAGATTTTGTCTCAGCCTGTGTGTCCTGCGCCCGCAACAAGGTTCCTAGACATCCGCCAGTGGGCCGCCTTCTGCCTCTTCCCATACCTGCTGCCCCATAGCAGCATATAGCCATGGACTTTATAACGGATCTCCCTGTCTCTGCTGGTTGTACGGTCATTTGGGTGGTCGCTGACCGCTTCTCTAAGATGGCTCACTTCATTCCCCTGCCAGGCCTTCCGTCTGCATCTGAATTGGCTAAAGACTTTATCCATCATATTTTCCATCTTCATGGTCTCCCTCTCCACATCGTATCCGACCGAGGAGTTCAGTTCACCTCTCGCTTCTGGAGAGCCATGTGTAAACTGCTGGGGGTCACCTTGGACTTCTCCTCTGCTTATCACCCACAGTCCAATGGTCAAGTAGAGCGGATCAACCATATTTTAACCAGTTACCTCCGGCACTTTGTTAATGCCCACCATTCAGACTGGGTGGATCTTTTACCGTGGGCCGAATTATCCTATAATAATCACGAGAGCGAGTCTTCCTCCAAATCTCCGTTTTTTATTGTCTACGGTCAACATCCTCGGATCCCGTTTCCCGTCTCCGCCTCGGTGGATAATCCGGCCGCGGAATCTCTTGCTAGCGAATTCTCCTCCATTTGGGAGAGTACCAGATCCGCACTTCTTCAGTCTTTCGAGCGGATGAAGAAACAGGCTGACAAAAGACGTCTGGATCCGCCTCAATTCCATCCTGGAGATAAAGTCTGGCTCTCGTCCAAGTATGTCCGGCTCAAGATTCCTTCCTACAAGTTAGGGCTTCGGTTCATCGGCCCACTGGAAGTTATCAAACAAATCAACCCGGTGGCCTATAAATTGAAACTCCCGGCCAACTTGCGGATCCCTAACTCCTTCCATGTATCTCTCCTCAAACCTGTGGTACTTAACTCTTTTTCCAAGTCTACAGGTACGCCTCCTGCTCCGGTTTCCGCTGAAGACGAGTTTGAGGTAGAGAGCATTCTGGCCACCAAAAGGGTAAGAGGAAAGACCTTTTTTCTAGTGGATTGGAAGGGGTTTGGTCCTGAGGAGAGAACGTGGGAGCCCCGGGAGAACATCCATGCCCCGCTTATCCTTGATAAATTTCTCTCCGGCCTAAAAAAGGGGGGGCCTAAAGGGGGGGTACTATAGTGTCGGCGTCCCTGCCTCCTGCTAGGCAGAGACGCCGTTCCTCTCACCTCCCTGCTCCGTCCTCGGCGTCCTCTTCCCGCGCTGCTGGCAGCGCTCGCCGCTTCCCGGGCACTGTGCTTAGGGCGCGTGCGCTCCCTCTCTTTTAAAGGGGCCGCGCGCGCCGTCCTAAGGAGTCCCCGGCCAATTGCCGGTGGAGCTCCCATATATAAGGCACCTCCTCCAAAATGGAGGTGCCCGAGCAAAGTTGTTGCAAAGCCTTTCACCTCTGCTTCAGCCCTCAGGTCCTGTTGCCAGTCTGCTTTCCAGCTCTGTCTACCTGCTTGCATTCCTGCGGTCCGACAGTCTGTCTACCTGCATCCGCCAGTCTGTCTATGGACCAGTCCGCCGGCGGATCAGGAAGTACCTGCCTGATACCTGCCTGATACATACCTGAGACCACCTGCCAGCCAGTCGAGAGACTCTTACCCGCTCACCTGGGAGCGCTCACCTGCTACCCGTCTGCTAGCCTTCCTGGAGGCTCTGCCGTCACTTGCCATGACCACCTGCCTGTCTAGAGACTCTCACCTTGCTGTCACTTGCCGTGACCACCTGCCTGTCTAGAGACTCTTATCCTGCTGTCACTTGCTGTGACCACCCGCCTGTCAAGAGACTGTTCCCGTCACTTGCCGTGACCTCCTGCCCTTCTACCCAGAGACTGTTCCTGTCACTTGCCATGACTACCTGCCCGCCTTCCCTGGGAGCCACCCGCTTCCTTACAAGGACTGCCCCTTTGTATAGTAGCTCAGAGGTTCCACCTCCCAGACCCGTTACAGCCTTAATCCTAACCCTTACCCTGGGCTAACCCTTACCCTGGACTAAACCTTACCCTGGGCTAATTCTAACCCTAACCCTAACCCTGGGCTAACCCTAACCCTAACAAAATATATATATTTTTTATTTTATAATTTTTATTTACCTAAGGGGGACAAAAGGGGGTTTGATTCATTATTTTTTTCATTTTGATCACTGTGATAGGGTTTATCACAGTGTTCAAAATGAACCAATAGGGAAAATTTCCTGTTGTTGCCGGGTGCCGGTCGGCAGATGTTGGAGGGCGCACTGCGCATGTGCCCGCCATTTTTATTCTGCGGCAAGATGCTGGAGAGCCTAGGTTGATCAGAGGTCGGTGAAGGTACCATGAGACTCGGGGGGGGGGGCTTTATTTCTCTCTTCTCTGACATGTATATCATGTCAGAGGAGAGAAAATGATTGTAAACTGCGGGTACACTTTTTTTCGTGATCGTCGTTATTTGGTGAATAACAGCGATCACGTGACAGGGGACCATAAAAACCGTCCCTGATCATATTCCCCGGAGAATTTCCGACTCTGGGGGGCACTACAGCCTTATTCCTCAGCGACACATTTGACGGCGCTGAGGAATAAGTACCCTTTACTGCCGCCGCGAAAATGCATTACGGCGGTCGTTAAGGGGTTAATTGTTCACCTGCTGCTTCTGCATTTTGTCCTAGTTTTGCTAAATAAATAATGACACGGTGTAATTTGTAAATTGGCTATTGTTTATCTGAGGAGGAATAATCCTAATTTTAGAACCTTATAGAGACCTATTTTTTATTGTGCCCTGATACGTAAAACCATAGAATTTAACCCCTTTACCCCCGAGGGTGGTTTGCACGTTAATGGCCGGGCCAATTTTTACAATTCTGACCACTGTCACTTTATGAGGTAATTACTCTGGAATGCTTCAACGGATCCCCCTGATTCTGAGACTGTTTTTTCGTGACATATTGTACTTCATGATAGTGGTAAAATTTCTTCGATATCACTTGCGTTTATTTGTGAAAAAAACGGAAATTTGGCAAAAATTTTGAAAATTTTGCAATTTTCAAAATTTTAATTTTTATGCCCTTAAATCAGAGAGATATGTCAGACAAAAAAGTTAATAAATAACATTTCCCACATGTCTACTTTACATCAGCACAATTTTGGAACCAAATTTTTTTTTGCTATGAAGATATAAGGGTTAAAAGTTGATGAGCGATTTCTCATTTTTCCAACAAAATGTACAAAACCGTTTTTTTAGTGACCACATCACATTTGAAGTAACTTTGAGGGGTCTTTATTACAGAAAATACCCAAAAGTGACACCATTCTAAAAACTGCACCCCTCAAGGTGCTCAAAACCACATTCAAGAACTTTATTAACCCTTCAGGTGCTTCACAGGAATTTTTGGAATGTGGAAGAAAAAAATGAACATTTAACTTTTTTCACAAAAATGTTACTTTAGACCCAATTTTTTTTATTTTTGCAGGGGCAACAGGAAAAAATGGACCCCAAAATTTGTTGTGCAATTTCCCCTGGGCACACAGATACCCAATATGTGGGGAAAAACCACTGTTTGGGCGCACAGCAGGGCTCGGAAGGGAAGGAGCACCATTTGACTTTTTGATTGTAAAATTTGCTTGAATAATTAGCGGACGCCATGTTGTGTTTGGAGAGCCCCTGATATGCCTAAACAGTGGAAACCCCCCACAAGTGACCCCATTTTGGAAACTAGACCCCCCTGGGAACTTATCTAGATGGGTGGTGAGCATTTTGAACCCCCAGGTGCTTCACAAATTAATCCGTAAAAATGAAAAAGTATTTTTTTTTTCACATTTTCATTTTTACGAATCAATTTGTGATTCATCTAGATAGGTGCCTTGGGGTGTCTAGTTTCCAAAATGGGGTCACTTGTGGGGGATCTCCAATGTTTAGGCACACAGAGGCTCTCCAAACGCAACATGGTGTCCGCTAACAAATTGAATGGAAAATCCGCTCAAATTGTTAGCGGACACCATGTTGCGTTTGGAGAGCCCCTGTGTGCCTAAACATTGGAGCTCCCCCACAAGTGACCCCATTTTGGAAACTAGACTCCCAAGGCACCTATCTAGATGCATAGTGAGCACTTGGAATCACCAGGTGCTTCACAAATTGATTCATAAAAATGAAAAAGGGGAAAATTTTTTTTCATTTTTACGGATCAATTTGTGAAGCACCTGGGGGTTCCAAGTGCTCACTATGCATCTAGATAGGTGCCTTGGGGGTCTAGTTTCCAAAATGGGGTCACTTGTGGGGGAGCTCCAATGTTTAGACACACAGGGGCTCTCCAAACGCAACATGGTGTCTGCTAACAAATTGAATGGAAAATCCGCTCAAATTGTTAACGGACACCATGTTGCGTTTGGAGAGCCCCTGTGTGCCTAAACATTGGAGCTCCCCCACAAGTGACCCCAAATTGGAAACTAGACCCCTCAAGGATTTTATCAAGGGGTATAGTGAACATTTTAAACCCAGAGGTACGACACAGAATTTGATAACATCATATTGAATAAGTTGTCATTAGTCTTGATTGCAAGTACTCGCTACTTGAGTTTGCATCGGGTACTTGGGTATGCACCATGTACTGCTTGTGCTCGAGTGACATGCTCGAGTCCTTGCCCCGCATGTTTCACAGTTATTTGACACCCAAAAAAAAACATGCGGGGATCGCTCGTGCATGGCAGGCAATCGCCGCAAAGTTTTTTTTGGCCGCGAAGCATATGGGGCGGAGACTCGAGCATGTCACTCAAATACCCACGATACTCAATGCATACCAGAGCACCCGATGTAAACTCAAGTAGTGAGCACTTGCGCTCAACACTAGTCGCCATATCGCCATCTTTTTTTCTTACTTTTGAAAAAATCCCAACCCCATGACAACCCTAACCCCAACCCTAACCCCAACCCCAGCCCAACCCTAACCCCAGCCCAACCCTAACCCTAGCCCTAACCCTAACCCGAGAGTTTATTTTTTACGCCGTTCCTCGTGCGGTATAAGTGATTAGACGACTTTATTCTTCGGGTCGGTGCGATTACAGCGATACCAGAATCATATGGGGTTTTTATGATTGACAGCTGTCACACACTAAAAGACTCATTTTTTTGTAAAATCTAGTTTTTGCATCGCCATATTTTGAGAGCTATAATTTTTCGAGATTTTGGCAGACAGTCATGTGATGGCTTGTTTTTTGCGGGATGAGTTGATGTTTTTATTGGTGCCATTTTCAGGCATGTGACATTTTTTGATCGCTTTTTATTCCGATTTTTGGGAGGCAGAATAAACCAAAACCAACAATTCAGGAACTGTTTTTTTTTTTATTTTTTTATTCTGTTCCGCGTGTGGTAAAATTGATAAGGGAGCTTTATTCTTCGGGTCAGTACGTTTACGGCGGTACCACATTTATATAGTTTTTCTATGTTTTGGCGCTTTTACACAATATAAGCTATTTTATAGAAAAAATTATTTTTTAGCATCGCTTTATTCTGAGAGCTATAACTTTTTTATTTTTTGGCTGATGGAGCTGTATGGCAGCTTGTTTTTTGCGGGACGAGATAACGTTTTCAGCAGTAGTATTTTTATTTATATTTGTCTTTTTGATCGCGTGTTATTCCATTTTTTGTTTGGCCATATAGAATCATAGAATCATAGAATCATAGAATGGTAGAGTTGGAAGGGACCTCCTGGGTCATCTGGTCCAACCCCCTGCTCAAAGCAGGATTCACTAAATCATCTCAGACAGATGTCTGTCCAGCCTCTGTTTGAAGACGTCCATTGAAGGGGAACTCACCACCTCTCGTGGCAGCCTGTTCCACTCATTAATCACCCTAACTGTCAAAAAGTTTTTTCTAATATCTAATCTGTGTCTCCTCCCATTTAGTTTCATCCCATTGCTTCTAGTCTTTCCTTGTGCAAATGAGAATAAAGATGATCCTTCTACAATGTGACAGCCCTTGACATATTTGTAGACAGCTATTAAGTCTCCTCTCAGTCTTCTTTTTTGCAAGCTAAACATTCCCAAATCCTGCAACCGTTCCTCATAGGACATGGTTTGCAGACCAGTCACCATTCTGGTCGCTCTTCTCTGAACTTGCTCCAGTTTGTCTATGTCTTTTTTAAAATGTGGTGCCCAAAACTGTACACAGTATTCCAGATGAGGTCTGACCAAAGAGGAGTAAAGACCAATAATGACTTCACGTGATCTAGACTGTATGCTTCTGTTAATACATCCCAGAATTGTATTTGCCTTTTTTGCTGCTGCATCACACTGTTGACTCATGTTCAGTCTATGATCTATTAGTATACCTAAGTCTTTTTCACATGTACTGTTGCTTAGCTTTATTCCTCCCATTCTGTATATGCTTTTTTCATTTTTATTGCCCAGATGTAGTACTTTGCATTTTTCCCTGTTAAAAACCATTCTGTTGGTTGCTGCCCACTGCTCCAGTTTATTTAGGTCTTTTTGAATCCTCTCTCTCTCTTCTCTAGTATTAGCTATCCCTCCTAGCTTTGTGTCATCAGCAAATTTAATCAGTTTACCCTCAATTCCTTCATCTAAATCATTGATAAAGATGTTGAACAATACAGGTCCCAGGACGGAGCCCTGTGGTACCCCACTTGAGACATTCATCCAGCTGGATGTGAAGCCATTTACAATCACCCTTTGAGTCCGATCACTAAGCCAGTTATGAATCCACCTAACAGTTGCCTGGTCCATTGCATACTTGGTCATTTTTTCAATAAGGATGGTGTGAGATACTTTGTCAAATGCTTTGCTGAAGTCAAGATATACTATATCTACAGCATTTCCCTGATCCACCCAGTCAGTGATTCTGTCATAGAAGGAAATTAAGTTAGTCTGACATGACTTGTTAGTTATAAACCCATGCTGACTCTGGTTAATCACTTCATTCTTATCCAGGTACTTACATACATGTTGTTTAATAATTTGTTCAAAGATCTTTCCTGGTATAGAAGTCAGACTCACCGGCCTATAGTTCCCTGGGTCCACCTTCTTCCCCTTTTTGAAGATAGGAACAACATTTGCTCTTCTCCAGTCTTCTGGGACTTCTCCTGTTCTCCAAGAATTTTCAAAGATTATGGAGAGTGGTTCTAAAATTTCTTCTACGATCTCCTTCAGTACTCTGGGGTGTAATTCATCTGGACCTGGAGACTTGAACTCATTTATGTTAGCTAAATATTCCCTCACAATCTTTCTGTCTACAGATAACTTGGATTCTTCTATTCCTTTAAAAGGACAGTGAAGATCAGTTGATGTTACATTTTCTTTCTGAGAGAAAACAGATGCAAAATAGGAATTAAAAAGTTTGGCCTTCTCAACATCCTCTCTTACCATTTCTCCATTTTCATCCTGTAAAAATCCTATAGCATCTTTGACTTTTCTTTTACTTTTGACATACCCCCAAAATCCTTTTTTATTGCTTTTGACATCTCTTGCAAGCCTTAATTCATTGTCAGCTTTAGCTAACCTGATACATGCCCTGCAGGATCTGCAGACTACATTATAATCTTCTTTAGATATGCCTCCCTCTTTCCATTTAATAAACATTTCTTTCTTTCTTTTTAGCATGTGTTTAAGTTCTGTGTTCATCCATCCTGGTTTCCTTGGTGATATGGTGATAAAGCATTGCTTTTTGCTTCGTTTTTTTACCGTGTTCACTGAAGGGGTTAACTAGTGGGACAGTTTTATAGGTCAGGTCGTTCCGGACGCGGTGATACCAAATATGTGTACTTTTATTGTTTTTTTTTTTTCATAATATTTATTGATGGGTACATTATATTTTTATTTTTGGTGGATTATTTATTTATTTATTTTTTTAAACATTTTTACAATTTTTTTTTTTCACTTTCTGACAGTTTTTTAACTTGTTTACTTTGTCCCACTCTGGGACTTTAACTTTTTTTTCTGTGATCGCCTGCATGGCACAGGAATGAAGCACCATCCCTGTGCCGTGCAGGCTGTCAGCGCTGGACAGGGAGAAGATAATTTGGAAATGCACTGCGCATGTCCAAAAAATCTTCCTGCTGTCTGGTGACCCGGATGTTGTCATGACGACATCGGATCGTCATGGCAACATCCTGGAAGCCGCGGCAGACAGCGGTGGAGGCCGGAAGAGGAGGTGAGTATACCCATCACCTCCCCTTAGCCACCTCAATGCTGCGATCGACTTCGATCGCAGCATTGCGGGGGTTAATGTGCTGGGAGCGGTGCGGGACCGCTCCCTGCACATAGCACCGGGTGTCAGCTGTGACAATCAGCTGACACCCGGCGGCGATCGCGCCTGCACAGCCTGTGTGCGGGCGCGATCGCGATGACGTACTAATATGGCACAGGCTTTTAAAGCCCAGTGCACAAACGCGTATTAGTACGTCATAGGTTGTAAAGGGGTTAAAAAAGGTGTACTTAGTTTCTCTCATGACTGTATTTAACTCATGACATTGCAATGAGGTGTTCCTAAATAAAATACATTATATTACCTAGCAATAATACATTGCTTGTGGTATGTAGCCCATTATAGCATAACAGTGACAATTAAGTAGCAGTTTGTGGAAACATGAGCATAATGTAAGTAACTAGGTGTTTTTTTTCACCACAATGGGTAAATGGTAACTCATAGCAATGAAATATGATATGAAAGTCCTAGACAGTTCAGAGCAAAACAGTAATGTCCATATTGTACTAGTCCTTAAGTTGGTAAGAGGGAAGAGGACCCATTTTTAAGCCTTTTATAAACTGAAATACCAGACACAGTATATGGACTAAGTCGTGCTCTTTTTGGTGAAAAATGCAAACTTTTTTTTCTAATCCCAGATATTCCCTTTCACTTATCAGATCACATATACGCTTCACTTCAAGGTGCAGTATAGGATTAGTCGATGCTTTCATGCCGTAGCCCCATGGTAGAAGTGATTGTGCACATTTGTTTTTGGAGTCTTAAAACTGATCTGTCACTAGATTTCGCAATAGAAGCTGCATACATTATTAAGTAGATCTTTTAGACTTTACGAGGCTGCTGCACTTATTTTTAATATCCATGTTAAAATGGCAATATAATCCTGATTTTAAGATGAACCTTTTATGAGTCTAGCTAGAGCTGAACTCACAAATTGATCATTTTAATATCACAAAGTAAAACTTTAAAAAAAGACTATATACCGGTAGCCATTCTGACTTTCAAAATAAGTACACCAACGTCAATTGGTCTAAAAAATATATTTAATAATGTATGCGGTTTGTACTGTGAGATGTAGTGCTTTAAAAAGGCTTTTCAATACTAAAATAAATAAATAAATGAATATTTTAATTCCGTGATAAATAACCCCAACCAAAAAAACTTTGAGCATGGCTGTCTGTTTACTTGCCTCATTTACAATCTATTGCAGTTTCTAGCACATAAGATGAGCCATAATTCAGTGTTTTTGTATTACAAAATGCTTTTAATCCACCCACCTCAGATGCTATTCTCACTCCATATCTAGGTGCGAGTGTAGGGTGCTTTAAACACAGTTTGTAGGCTGTCTCTATGTACTTGTACTCACAAGAAGAAATTTCATCAGATAGCTTGACTCGAATGCAGAGGCACATATGAAGATTCCAGAATAAGGTTTATTTTCAAGCTGAATTCTTGCAGTTATGAACAATTACAGTAGCTGTAACAGCTTTAGTAGGTAATAAAAGTCTATTCTGAACCAGAGCTGCAAGACATGAGGCTCTTAAGATGACATACAGAGAATGAGGACGAAGAAGGGGGGGGGTTACTGAAATCAGAGCTAGGGAAGCAGAAAGGGAGAACAAACTCCTAAAGGGCAAACCTTATTGCATAATAGCGCAACAATACTGTATGATTTCCAAGTGGTGGGACATGACACTCACTGTCTGAAATCTTTAGATTTCACGATGATCCAATCTTAATATGATGTCCTTCGATGATGTCCACCACCGTTCCTGGAATCTGAAAAAAAAAATCAAAAAACACACAAACAAGTAATAATAAAACTATAAACAACTGTAAAGTCTAAATACAGTATCATTAGATAGCTTGACTCGTCTGCAGAGGCACATATGAAGACTCCTGAAAAAGGTTTATTTTCAAGCTAAATTCTAGTAGTTATGCACAATTGCAGTAGCAGTAGCTGTAACAGCTGTAGTAGGTAAAAAAAGACTATTCTGAACCAGAGCTGTAAGACATGAGGTTCTTATGATAGCATACAGAGAATGAGGAAGAAGAAGGGAGTGTTACTGACATCAAAACTAAGGAAGCAGACAGGGATAGAGGGAGGACAAACTTCAAAAAGGCAAACCATATTGGATAGCAAAACAACAGCAACAATACAATGCAAAACTGTATGATTGCCAAGTCGGGGGACATGACAGATACATAGTTACACAGATTGAAATAAGACAACAGGTCAAAAAAGTTAAACTTTTATAAATAATCTATTGATAAAATTACATAATTTTTTATCAATAGATGATTTATAAACCTTTGTTAATAGATAAACAACTAGTCCTTTAATAAATGCTAACATAACATAGCATCGGCTACTTCTCCCTCTTGTGGTAGGGTATTCCATAGTCTGTTTACTCTAACTGTAAAGTACCCTTTCCTATTTAGATGCCTAAATCACCTTTACGCCACAGTTGCCTGAAGCTCTTTGTAAGGTCATTGAAGGAAATAAATCATGTGCCAGTTCTTTGTGTGGACCACATACTGTATGTTTTGGAAAGCTAGCTGAAGGTTCAAAGGTGGACAAATAGATTAATTAATTGGAGTTCTTTCTTACAGTCAGATTTGAAAAATTGGGTCTTTTATGTTTAAGAAAAGGTAATCTTGAGAGATAATCTCATAATCAATATTTTTATAGAATCCTATACTACAAAATACTCCCACAAATGTGGGTCATTGATTGCAAACAAGATTTATTTTGCTTAGTAATTTTGCACACCCCGAAAACTAATTTCCCTAACAAATGAATTTGAGACCATGTTGCAAAAATAAGTACACCCCAATGAATGTCTACAAATCTACAGGTTAGCCTACAAAATTCTAATTAACAAGAAATCAACCACAGATAAGTCTAATTATTCATCAAACAGTTGTTCAGCAGAGAGTTGGCTATTAAAAAAAATCTTAACGAAGAAGACCCCTTACCATTTCATGTTCTCAGCAATGCCAACACATGGAATAGAAATGTCACAAGACCCGAATAAGAAAATAATTTCTTTACACAAGAAAGGTGAAGATCAACAAAGTTTTTCATATTAGTCAGAATACTGTAGCAAAAAGGATACAACATTTTTATCAAACATGGAACTGCAACCATCTCATGGACACATCCAGTCTGGCCACGGAAGTTATCACCTAAACAGGAGCGTCTTCTGATGAGGAAGGTTGAAGAAAATCGACTTGCAAGTTCACTGCAGTTAGCTAAAGGAGTAGAAAGCCAAACCAGGGTGAGTGTTCCCGTGACACAATACTGCGTACACTGCAGAGGAACGGCATGCATGGGTGTTGTCCACGAAAGAAGCCTCTTTTTAAGCCCATGCACAAAAAGGACCGTCTACAATTTGCCAGGGGCCATGCTGAAAAATATGATGACTACTGAGGCTCTATGACCAAAACCAGCGAAAAGGATCGGTACTTGAATAAAACTTCCATTTATTTCATCTGTTAAAAGCAGGGATATCCATGATTAAAAAAATACAGAGCGATTCTTATGTGTTTCTGGCATTACTGCCCTTAGTCATAGAACATACAAAAATGATATAAAGTGTCATATATACGAGAATCTTCTCGTATAAGAGAAGATTGCAAACCACATGATCACTTGTCATTACCTTAAACCACCTAATACACGTTAAATGCAACACATGAACAGTTAAATCCAAAAAATGCATACAAGTATAATAGGTATTGAATAGGCATATAAATGCAATCCTAAACAAGTATGTGTCACGGGTGTGTCAGAGGTGACAGACAGTCGCCCCTCAGTGGTTTGCAGGAGGTCTCCACGTTTGGCAATGCAGACAGCTGCCTAGATAGGAGGCTGTGTTTAGGACCCAGCGACTACCTCCCTTTAGTCTGGGTGTATATATACCTGGTGTGACTAGGTGGGCGTCACCTGTTATACTCATTTCTACTTGGAACTTGGCTGAAGCAGCATCACGTCCTCTCTGGAGTCTTGAGGCCGTGTGACCTATTGGAGTCTCTTCTAAGTTAAGTTGCTATTCCCTTGATTTGTCTTCCCCTTTTTGTCTTTAGAGTGCTAGCGGAGGTTGACTAGTGCTCATCTCCTTCCACCCCCAGCTATAGCCTTATGCCAGGGATAGTAGGGCGAGGCACGTGATCGGCGACAGCTGCGGAGGCTGTATAGGGACGTTAGGGGGAGACAGGGTGATGCTAGTCCAGATTAGGAGGTCACCTCTTCCCCCTTTCCCTAGTGTCTGGGCTCCCTTTCCCTTTCCCCTCTGTGTTGCACTCACACCTGGCGTGACTCTCTGTGTTGCACTCACACCTGGCGTGACATTATAACCGGCCGAGCACTTTTTGGAAAAAAGAAAAACTACACAAGATTGACATTTTTTTTTTCTTTGTGTGTTTTTGGGCGTGCACCTTTTTTTTTTCTTACTCCCTTTAGTATGGGATCAGTTGCAGAGGTCGCAGAGCAGTTCCACTGTCTGTCTCTGGAGGTGAATGACCTCTCTGTGAGGTTCCGCAGCAGCATCAGTGGTTACAGTCCACCAATGTGGTAGGCCTGTCCAGCCTGAGCCCCGCACAGGTTTTCAGGAGGTAGGGACAGGTTTTTTGTGTTTAAGGAGGCATGCAAATTGTATTTAAAGCTTCGTCCCTACTCCTCCGGTAATGAGGAGCAACGGGTTGGCATTGTGATCTCTCTACTGCTGGGAGATCCTCAGTCGTGGGCGTTTTCGTTACCACAGGATTCGGTTTGTCTCCAATCTGTGGAGGGGTTTTTTGGAGCTCTTTCCCTTATATATGATGACTCTGACTGAGTCGCCTTGACTGAGTCTAAGCTACGTCGCCTTCAGCAGGGGATTCGGTCAGTGGAAACATACAGTTCAGAATTCCGTAGATGGGCAACGGATTCCAAATGGAATGACTCAGCCCCTAAAAGTCAATTTTGTGAGGGGCTAACGGAAAGGTTGAAAGATGCCTTGGCTGTATATGAAACTCCTCAGTCCTTGAAGGCTGCCATGTCTTTGGCCACACGTCTGGATAGGCGCCTTCAGGATAGACGGGTGCGACCTCCTTCTCCAGGACCTTCTTGTCCGGGTTGTGTACCTTTGCCAAGGGAGCGGTCTGGGGGTGAACCAGAACTGGGGGAGGTGGGGGAACCTATGCAATTAGGGGGTGTCTCTACATCATACATCTCCCCGGAGATTTGCAAGAAAAAAGGCGAATGTTTTTTTTGTGGGAAAAAGGGACACTTTGTTGGGACCTGTCCTTCAATTCCCAAACAAAAAGAGACTCGATTTAACTCTCGGTAGTCTGGAGTTGGATAAACAAGGGGTGCATTTGTGTCCAAACTGCAGTTCCCGCTTTGTCCTGACTGCAAAGGTGGTGCTAGACAGCAAAATCGAAAAAAATTGTTGATGCTGAGTTTGTGAAAACTCATGGTCTCGCTTGCTGTGATTTAGCTGAAACTATTTCCATCTTTGCCATTGACTCGGCGCCACTTGCACAGAAAGCATTTACTCAGATTGTACATAATGTGAAACTGAGGGTGGGGTCAGTTCATTGTGAACTCCATTCCTTGCTATGTTTTGGAAAATCTCCCTACTCCGATTGTTTCAGGTATCCCCTGGCTTGTTAAACATAATCCATTGGTGGATTGGCAAACCGGGGAGATTATTGAATGGGGAGATTACTGCCATGAGAACTGTCTGAATGTTTCTATTGCTGCTGTCTCTACGGAGATTCTGCCTACTTTTATGTCTGGTCTTGAGGACGTTTTTTTTCTGAGAAGGGGTGTCAGGATTTGCCTCCTCATAGTACTTATGACTGTCCTATTAACCTGACCCCCGGAGCTAAACTACTCAAGTCCAGACTGTATAATCTTTCTGGCCCTGAGAGACAAGCCATGAAGGATTTCATTGCGGAAAGTCTGGAGAAGGGATATATCAGACCCTCATCTTCGCCCGTGGTGGCAGGGTTCTTCTTTGTGAAGAAAAAAGATGGCGGTCTACGTCCCTGTTTAGATTTCCGGGAATTAAATCAAATTACCATCCATGATCCATACCCTCTTCCTCTGATTCCTGATTTGTTCAGCCAGGCTGTGGGAACTAAGGTATTCTCCAAGTTGGATTTAAGGGGAGCCTACAATCTGGTTAGAATCAGATAAGGGGACAAATGGAAAACAGCGTTCAATACCCCGGAAGGACATTTCTAGAGTCTGGTTATGCCTTTTGGTTTGACCAATGCACCTGTGGTATTCCAGCATTTCATAAATGATATTTTTCATCATTTGGTGGGGAGGTTTGTGGTGGTCTATCTGGACGATATTTTGGTTTATTCACCTGATTTTGAGACCCATCAGGGGCATGTTAAGCAGGTGCTCCAGATATTAAGGGATAGCAAACTCAATGACAAACTAGAGAAATGTGTTTTCGCTGTTCAGGAGGTGCAGTTTTTGGGGTACTTGTCATCTTCAGGTTTTTGGATGGATCCGGAGAAGATCCGTGCAGTCCTTGACTGGGAACGTCCTGAGAACCTGAAGTCCCTGCAACGTTTTCTGGGCTTTACTAATTTTTACAGGAAATTCATCCAAAATTACTCTGTTGTAGTGAAACCCCTTACTGACATGACTAAGAAGGGGTCTGATTTTTCCAAATGGTGGGATGCTTCCCTCCAGGCTTTTTTTTTCCTTAAAGAATCATTTTGCCACTGCACCTATACTCAACCCGATGTTTCTCAACCCTAGGCAAGCCAGATGGTCCCTGTTTTTTACTAGGTTCAATTTTGTTGTCACTTTTTGTCCAGGGGTCAAAAACGTCAAGGCTGGTTCCCGGAGCTTCCCTGGTGGTGCTGACCATGAGAACCCTGCCCCGATATTACAGAAAGGGGTAGTTATTTCAGCTCTTTTTCCTGAACTGGAAGGTGAGGTGCTGGAGGCTCAAGGGGACGCCCCTGCCTCCTGCCCTTAAGGAAAGTTATTTGTATCACCTGATCTGCACCGTAAAGTAATCAAGGAACATCATAACTCTGTACTTACTGGGCATCCAGGTGATAAGGCAACCGTGGACATCCTCTCTCATCGTTTTTGGTGGCCGGGGTTGCATTGGGATGTAATTGAACACGTAGCTGCTTGTAGTATTTGCGCGCGTTCTAAGGTTTCACACACCCGTCCGTCTGGTACTCTTCTTCCGCTACCTATCCCTAGCAGGCCATGGACACACTTCTCCATGGATTTTATTACTTACCTACCGGTTTCTGCAGGCAAAACGGTGGTTTTGGTAGTAGCAGATAGGTTCAGTAAAATGGTTCACTTCGTCGCTTTATCTGCACTTCTCAATGCTAAGACACTTGTTCAGGTGTTCATAAATGAGATTGTGAAGTTTCACGGGGTTCCCTCCGATGTGGTGTCTGATCGGGGGACCCAGTTTGTTTCCAAATTCTGGAAGGCATTCTGTTCTTGACTAGGGGTGCAGCTGTCCTTTTCCTCTCCCTGCCACCCTCAGTCGAATGGTCAGACCGAGCGTGTCCCTCAGAACTTGGAGACATACCTCAGGTGTTTTGTCTCCGAAACTCATGAGAATTGGGCATCCTACTTACCGCTGGTAGAATTTGCCATCAATAATCATCGTTAAGAATCCACTGGCAGGTCACCGTTTTTCGGTGCATACGGTTATCATCCACAGTTTGGTACTTTCAGTGGGGGAGGAGCTTCAGGAACGGTTTGCTTCGTCGCTCTCCTCGGTGTGGTAGGGTGTTCTGTGTAATTTGAAGACCATGGGTGACAGGTATAAACGTATGGCTGACAGAAAACGCTTGCCAGGTCCGGACCTGAATGTGAATGACTTTGTGTGCCAGTCTACCAAGAATATAAGATTGAAAGTTCCTTCTTGGAAGCTGGGACCTAGGCTTATTATATTACAAAATTACCGCTGTCATTAACCCAGCAGCGTTACATCTTGAACTTCCTCGGGCCCTTAAGGTTCACAATGTGTTCCACAGGTCCTTGCTCAAAAGGTACGTAGAACCTCTTGAGCCCTCACCTCTACCACCGCCCCCAGTAGTGGTTGATGGTTATTTGGAGTTCGAGATTTCGAGGATAGTAGATTCTAGTCTCCAACGTCGTTCTCTGCAATACTTGGTGCACTGGAAAGGCTATGGTCCGGAGGAGAGGACGTGGGTTTCAGCATCAGAGGTTAACGCTCCCAGATTGGTTCGCTCTTTTCACACCTCTTTTCCTGAGAAACCTGGTCCTGAGTGTCTGGAGGCCACTTGTAGGGGGGCGGGTACTGTCAGAGGTGTGTCAGAGGTGACAGACAGTTGCCCTGCAGTGGTTTGCAGGAGATCTCCACGTTTAGCAATGCAGACAGCTGCCTAGATAAAAGGCTGTGTTTAGGACCCAGCGACTACCTCCCTTTAGTCTGGGTGTATATATACCTGGTGTGTCTAGGTGGGCGTCGCCTGTTATACTCATTTCTACTTGGAACTTGGCTGAAGCAGCATCACATCCTCTCCGGAGTCTTGAGGTTGTGTGCCTGTAGCATCGGCGTCTCTGCCCCCTGCTAGGCAGAGACGCCGTTCCCCTCACCTCTCTGCTCCATGCTCGGCGTCCTCCTCCCACGCTGCTGGCAGCGCGCGCTGCTTCCCAGGCACTGTGCTTAGGGTGCGCGCGCGCGCTCCCTCTCTCTTAAAGGGGCCACGCGCGCCGTCCTAAGGAGTCCCCGGCCAATTGCCGGAGGATCTCCCATATATAAGGCACCTCCTCCTAAATGGAGGTGCCCGAGCAAAGTTGTTTGCACTGTGTCTTCCTGTGCTTCAGCCCTCAGGTCCCGCTGCTAGCCTGACTTCTCGTCCTGCCTGCCAGCCTGTTATCCGCCAGTTACCTGCCTGTTACCTGCCTTGTCTGTCAGACCGCTCACCTGGGAGCGTCCACCAGCTACCTGCCTGTCACCTGCCTTGTCTGTCAGACCGCTCACCTGGGAGCGTCCACCAGTTACCTACCTGTCACCTGCCTCGTCTGTCAGACCGCTCACCTGGGAGCGTCCACCAGTTACCTGCCTGTCACCTGCCTCGTCTGTCAGACCGCTCACCTGGGAGCGTCCACCAGTTACCTGCCTGTCACCTGCTGTCTCCGTCAGCCCGCTCACCTGGGAGCGCCCGCCAGTTACCTGTCAGGTATCCGCCTCGTCTGTCTGCCCGCTCTCCTGGGAGCATCTGCTTGCTTTCTGCCAGCCTGCCCAGAGACTGTCCCCGTCACTTGCCGTGACCTCCTGCCTGTCTACCCAGAGACTATCCCCATCACTTGTCGTGACCACCTGCCTGTCTACCCAGAGACTGTCCCGGTCACTTGCCGCGACCACCTTCCTGTCTACCCAGAGACTGTCCCCGTCACTTGCCGTGACCACCTGCCTGCTTACCCAGAGACTGTCCCCGTCACTTGCTGTGGCTACCTGCTTGCTTTCCCTGGGAGTCACCCGTTTCCTTACAAGGACTTCCCCTTTGTATTGCAGCTCAGAGGTTCCACCTCCCGGCCCCGTTACAGTTTCTCGGGCCATGGAACCGGTCCCTTATTGGTCTTATGCTGATGTTTTCAACAAGAAAGAAGCAGAGACATTACCCCCTCATAGACCATGTGATTGCCCAATCGACCTGGTACCCGGCGCTACTCCACCCCGTGGGCGTATTTACCCGTTGTCCGCTGCCGAGACCCGGGCCATGTCTGAATATATCGAGGAAAATCTGGCCCGGGGATTTATCCGGAAATCTACCTCCCCGGCGGGAGCAGGCTTCTTCTTCGTTAAAAAAAAGGATGGTTCACTCCGTCCCAGTATTGACTATAGAGGTCTTAACCGGATCACGGTGAAGAATAAATACCCCCTTCCGCTCATTCCTGAATTATTTGACCGTCTGAGGGGTGCCAGAATCTTCACCAAGCTGGATCTCCGTGGGGCGTATAACCTGGTCCGTATCCGTCGGGGGGATGAATGGAAGACGGCATTCAACACCCGGGACGGCCACTATGAATACCTCGTAATGCCCTTCGGCCTCTGTAATGCTCCCGCCGTCTTTCAAGAGTTGGTCAATGACATCTTCCGTGACCTTCTCTACTCCTGCGTGGTGGTGTACCTGGACGACATCTTGATCTTCTCTCCGGATCTTCCCACACACCGGAGGGACGTTCGTCAAGTCCTGGTCAGGCTCTGGCAAAACCACCTCTACGCAAAATTTGAGAAGTGCCTCTTTGAGCAGACCTCGCTTCCATTTCTGGGCTACGTCATCTCCCAGACCGGCCTACGAATGGATCTTGAGAAACTTTCTGCCATCCTGAAGTGGCCCCGACCGGAGGGGTTGAAGGCTATTCAGCGGTTCCTGGGCTTCGCCAACTACTACCGCCTCTTCATTCCGCACTTCTCTTCCCGGACTGCCCCTATCTCCGCGCTCACCCGTAAGGGGGCTAGTCCCAAAGAATGGCCGCCCGAGGCAGAGGAGGCCTTCCTTTCTTTGAAACAAGCTTTCTCCTCCGCTTCTGTGCTGCACCGTCCGGACTGCAACGAACAATTCTTCTTAGAAGTAGATGCTTCCTCTTCCGGAGCCGGAGCGGTACTCACCCAAAAGTCGTCATCTGGGAGAATGGTAACCTGCGGCTTCTTCTCCAAACTCTTCTCCTCGTCTGAGCGCAATTATTCTATAGGAGACCGAGAATTGTTAGCCGTTAACTTGGCACTGGAGGAGTGGCGTTACTTGCTCGATGGGGCTCTTCATCCGGTAATAATTTATACGGACCACAAAAACTTGGCTTACCTCCACAGTGCCCAAAGACTTAACCCGCGCCAGGCCCGGTGGTCCTTGTTCTTCGCCCGCTTTGATTTCATTCTTCATTTCCGCCCGGCAGACAAAAATATCAAAGCCGATGCCTTGTCCCGATACTTTCTGTCCTCTGATCTTGAGGAGGAGCCAAAGCACATCATCGACCCCGCCAAGGTAATGCAGGTAGCCCCCGTGGATCTGAATCGTCTTCCACCCGGTAAGACGTTCGTGACAGTACCTGATCGTGAGAAGGTTCTGCACTGGGGACATTCGTCTAAGCTAGCCGGCCATGCTGGCCAAAAGAAGACCCTCCAGCTTATTACCCGGCATTACTGGTGGCCTACCCTGCGCAAGGAGGTAATAGACTTTGTCTCGGCCTGTGCGTCCTGCGCTCGCAACAAGGTTCCTAGACATCTGCCAGCCGGCCGCCTTCTGCCTCTTCCCGTACCTGCTGCCCCGTGGCAGCATATAGCCATGGACTTTATAACGGATCTCCATGTCTCTGCTGGTTGTACGGTCATTTGGGTGGTCGCTGACCGCTTCTCTAAGATGGCTCACTTCATTCCCCTGCCGGGTCTTCCGTCTGCATCTGAGTTGGCTAAGGACTTTATTCATCATATTTTCTGTCTCCATGGTCTTCCTCTCCACATCGTGTCCGATCGAGGGGTCCAGTTCACATCTCGCTTCTGGAGAGCCTCGTGTAAACTGCTGGGGGTCACCTTGGACTTCTCTTCTGCTTATCACCCACAGTCCAATGGTCAAGTAGACCGGATCAACCAAATTTTAACCAGTTACCTCCGGCACTTTGTTAATGTCCACCATTCCGACTGGGTGGATCTTTTGCCGTGGGCCGAATTCTCCTATAATAATCACGAGAGTGAATCCTCTTCCAAATCCCCGTTTTTTACTGTCTACGGTCAAAATCCCCGGATCCCGTTTCCCGTCTCCACCTCCGTGGACAACCCGGCCGCGGAGTCTCTTGTTAGCAAATTCTCCTCCATTTGGGAGAGCACCAGATCCGCACTTCTTCAGTCCTCCGAGCGGATGAAATAACAGGCTGACAAAAGACGCCTGGATCCGCCCCAATTCCTTCCTGGAGATAAAGTCTGGCTCTCGTCCAAATATGTCCGGCTCAAGATTCCTTCCTACAAGTTAGGGCCCCGGTTCATTGGCCCACTGGAAGTTATCAAGCAAATCAACCCGGTGGCCTATAAATTGAAACTCCCGGCCAACTTGCGGATCCCGAACTCCTTCCATGTATCTCTCCTCAAACCCGTGGTATTTAACTCTTTTTCCAAGTCTACAGGTACGCCTCCTGATCCGGTCTCCACTGAAGACGAGTTTGAGGTAGAGAGCATCCTGGCCATCAAGAGGGTAAGAGGAAAGACCTTTATTCTAGTGGATTGCAAGGGGTTTGGTCCTGAGGAGAGAACATGGGAGCCCCGGGAGAACATCCATGCCCCTCTCATCCTTGTTAAATTTCTCTCTGGCCTAAGAAAGGGGAGGCCTAAAGGGGGGGTACTGTAGCATCGGCGTCTCTGCCCCCTCCTAGGCAGAGACGCCGTTCCCCTCACCTCTCTGCTCCGTGCTCAGCGTCCTCCTCCCGCGCTGCTGGCAGCGCGCGCTGCTTCCCAGGCACTGTGCTTAGGGCGCGCGCTCCCTCTCTCTTAAAGGGGCCGCGCGCGCCGTCCTAAGGAGTCCCCGGCCAATTGCCGGAGGATCTCCCATATATAAGGCACCTCCTCCTAAATGGAGGTGCCCGAGCAAAGTTGTTTGCACTGTGTCTTCCTGTGCTTCAGCCCTCAGGTCCCGCTGCTAGCCTGACTTCTCGTCCTGCCTGCCAGCCTGTTATCCACCAGTTACCTGCCTGTTACCTGCCTTGTCTGTCAGACCGCTCACCTGGGAGCGTCCACCAGTTACCTGCCTGTCACCTGCCTTGCCTGTCAGAACGCTCACCTGGGAGCGTCCACCAGTTACCTACCTGTCACCTGCCTCGTCTGTCAGACCGCTCACCTGGGAGCGTCCACCAGTTACCTGCCTGTCACCTGCCGTGTCTGTCAGACCACTCACCTGGGAGTGTCCACCAGTTACCTGCCTGTTACCTGCTGTCTCCATCAGCCCGCTCACCTGGGAGCGCCCGCCAGTTACCTGTCAGGTATCCGCCTCGTCTGTCTGCCCGCTCTCCTGGGAGCACCTGCTTGCTTTCTGCCAGCCTGCCCAGAGACTGTCCCCGTCACTTGCCGTGACCTCCTGCCTGTCTACCCAGAGACTGTCCCCATCACTTGTCGTGACCACCTGCCTGTCTACCCAGAGACTGTCCCCGTCACTTGCCGTGACCACCTGCCTGTCTTCCCAGAGACTGTCCCCGTCACTTGCCGTGACCACCTGCCTGTCTACCCAGAAACTGCCCCCGTCACTTGCCGTGACCACCTGCCTGCTTACCCAGAGACTGTCCCCGTCACTTGCTGTGGCTACCTGCTTGCCTTCCCTGGGAGTCACCCGTTTCCTTACAAGGACTTCCCCTTTGTATTGCAGCTCAGAGGTTCCACCTCCCGGCCCCGTTACAGTGCCCTGTTGGAGTTTCTTCTAAGCTACGTTGTTATTCCCTTCTGTTGTCTTCCCCTTTTGTCTTTAGAATGCTAGCGAAGGTTGACTAGTGCTCATCTCCTTCCACCCCCAGCTATAGCCTTATGCCAGGAATAGTAGGGCGAGGCACGTGATCGGTGACGGCTGCGGAGGCTGTATAGGGACGTTAGGGGGAGACGGTGACGCTAGTCCAGATTAGGAGGTCACCTTTCCCTAGTGTCTGGGCTCCCTTTTCCTTTCCCCTCTGTGTTGCACTCACACCTGGCGTGACTCTCTGTGTTGCACTCACACTTGTCGTGACAGTATGCGTGCTGACCATGCATAATAACATATGTAATGTTACAATGGCAGCACAAGACAAAACAAAAATGTTCTCCAAATTTTTTTTAGTTATTTTTTTTAAAAATGTGTTTCCAATTTTCTTCCTTTACACATATTAGTTTCAAGGATCAAATAATGATTTTCAATACTATGCTTAAGCATCTGAAACCATATGAATAAAACATACAAAATAGCAGCAGCAACATAAGATTTATGCATATTCAAAGGTGTAGATGAATATAAAGCTCAGATAAATAAATGGATGGCTTTTGATAGCAACTTCACATTGAAATGTTACATACTCGCCGTGGAGCTATCCCGGAACATGCATTCATAATCATCTGTGATAGCCTCCACTGCGACTGTGAAGACCTTGGGTCTTCCGTGGGCGTAATACTACTCAGACAACACAGGGTGAGGGTTAAACAGTGTGCCAATATTTTATTGAACCACCAAACATATAGAACAGTCCCAGCAAATACCCAAGATGATGCGAAATTACACAGTCTCACCCTTCTGCTGGCCTGCCGAGAATAGAGCAGCTGCGATTTTGGGACTTTCAGGGCCAACTACCTGAGTAATAAATTACTGATAGGGATTTGTTATACGAATCCAAAAATAATGGAAGCAGCGGAGAATATTCTCATAAAGCAAATAGATGAAGCAGCGACTCAAGGAGAAGTCATTATTATGGGAGACTTCAACTACCCTGAAATACATTGGGGAACAAGAAACCTGTAGTTCAAGCAAAGGTAATAGGTTTTTGACAACTCTGAGAGACAATTACCTTTCACAACTGGTTCAGGGCCCAACAAGAAGGGGGGCACTTCTAGACCTAATATTAACCAACAGGCCAGACCGCATATCAAATATACGAGTTGGGGGTCACTTGGGTAATAGTGATCACAAAATAATACGTTTTCATGTATCCTTTAATAAGATGTGTAGTAGAGGGGTTACAAGGACACTAAACTTCAGGAAGGCAAATTTCCAACGGTTGAGAGATTATCTTAGTGCAATAAACTGGGACGATATCCTGAGACATAAAACTACACAAAGCAAATGGGAGACATTTATTAGCACCCTGAATAGGACTTGTGCATAATATATACCCTATGGGAATAAACATGCTAGAAATAGGAGGAAACCACTATGGCTAAATAGAGCTGTAAGGGGCGCAATAGGTGACAAAAAGAAAGCATTTAGAGAACTAAAGAAAGTAGGTAGGGATGAGGCATTAAATAAATACAGAAAATTAAATAAATTCTGTAAAAAACAAATCAAGGCAGCAAAGATTGAGACAGAGAGACTCATTGCCAGAGAAAGTAAAAATAATCCCAAAATATTCTTTAACTACATAAATAGTAAGAAACTAAAAAATGATAGTGTTGGCCCCCTTAAAAATAGTCTGGGTGAAATGGTGGATGAGGATGAGGAAAAAGCCAATATGCTAAATGATATTTTTTCAACAGTATTTACACAAGAAAATCGCATGACAGAAAACATGATCAGTGATAACAAAAATTCTCCATTAAATGTCACTTGCATAACCCAACAGGAAGTATGGCGGCGTCTAAAAATCACTAAAGTAGACAAATCCCCAGGCCCGGATGGGATACACCCGCGAGTACTGCAGGAATTAAGTAAATTCATAGATAAACCATTATTTTTAATCTTTAAAGATTCCATAATAGCAGGGTCTGTACCACAGCAAATGTGGTGCCAATTTTCATAAAGGGGACAAAAACCGAACTTGGAAATTATAGGCCAGTAAGCTTAACCTCTACTGTGGGTAAAATCCTGGAGGGTTTTCTAAGAGATGATATACTAGAGCAGTGCTGGTGAACCTATGGCAAGTGTGCCAGAGCGGGCATACAGAGCCCTCCCTAAGGGCACGCTCGCCATCGCCGCAGCACTAGTGCTCCTGGACCAGGACCTGGCCCGGCGGGTGAGTACTCGGAGCCCGCCGCCGCCAGTCCCCACTTCAGCTAGATGTGCGCTCTCTGACACACATTTAGCTGAAGTGTATTGCAGCGCACAAGTTGCCAGGCCCGTGCCCCACAATACACGCTGCTGGCCAATCAGAGGCCAGCAGCTGATGTCAGCGTGCAAGCGACTGGACGCAAGGCAGTGACATCATGCGCCTCGTCGCTAGGACTCTGGAGTCAGCTGCCGGCTACAGGAGAGGACGCCGCGTGGGAGAGGAAGGTGAGAAGGAGTGTTTGTTATTTTTTTTTTTTTTTTTATGATCAGCGGTGCCAGCAGGATGGAATGGGGGGCGGTGGGGGGGGGTGGACGACAGCAATATATACTGTACATGGAATGGGGGGCAGGAGGGGGGAACAGCAATATATAAATGGAATGGGGGGCGGGAGGGGGCAACAGCATATATACATGGAATGGGGGGAACAGCGTATATACATGGAATGGGGGGGACAGCGTATATACATGGAATGGGGGGAGAACAGCATATATACATGGAATGGGGGGACAGCGTATATACATGGAATGGGGGGGAAACAGCATAAATACATGGATTGGGGAGGGCAGCCATATATACATGGATGGGGGCATATAACAAGATGGGAGTGAGCACATTCTTTATTTCTGCAGTCTCATACCCCTGCTCCTTTCTGTGGCTGCTCTATGCTACCCTTGTCTGCTCTCTGTATGAGTTGTTTTTTCTAAACTAAAACCTCAGTATTCAGGTTAATTTGCCGTGTTGGCACTTGGCGATAAATAAGTTGGTTTTGGATTGCAGTTTGGGTACTGTACTAGAGTATCTGAAGAAAAATAGCCTCATGACCCAATATCAACATGAGTTTACGAGGGACCGTTCCTGTCAAACTAATCTGATCAGTTTTTATGAGGAGGCAAGTTCTGGACTGGACCAAGGAAAAGCAGTGGATGTTGTGTATATGGACTTTTCAAAAGCTTTTGATACGGTTCCACACAAAAGGTTGATACATAAAATGAGAACAATGGGGATAGGGGAAAATATATGTAAGTGGGTTAAGAACTGGCTCAGTGATTGGAAACAAAGGGTGGTTATTAGTGTTGAGCGAACATGCTCGACACTGCTCGGTACTCGCCCGAGCATCACGCTACTCGGGATGTTCGGCGAGCACCGAGCATTTCCGGGTTACTCGGGCGGGAGCTCGGGTCTCCGCCCTGCATGTTTAGCGCTCTTTACAGAGCCAATGAACATGCAGGGATTGCCAGCCAGTCACTGTAATGCTGCAGCCATGTTGGTTGTGGGCATTACAGTGATTGGCTGGCCGCAGAGCGTCACCTCGAGTATTTAAAACGGGGCGCCGCCATCTTTGACACAGTCGCTCCGGATTAGACAGTGTAGGGACAGCGCTGCTGATTTAGGGAGAGATATAAACTGCGAAATAGTTAGTGTAGGGTCTGTAAAGGCTGCCAGAACAAACAAACAGTCCTTTTCAGGACTAATATCCATCCCAGATACCAGGCAGGCAGGCTGTATAGGAGACACAGTGGTTATACCAGCAAACGCTGCATTACAGTCCTGTGTGCTCCTGTTGCTGAAATTGCTGGACTTAGCACCAGGTGTCGGGGGCCAGGAAAAATCCTTTTTTTTTCATCTAAATCCTCCTTTTTTTTTCCTCATTCACACTGTACAAATACCCGTCTTGTTAACCTTTTGGTGTGTCCCCCCCCCCCAAAAAAAAGCGTGTCTCTGATTTTTCAGACACAAATATAACTGTTGAAAATAGTCTGGTGTAGGCTAGAGAAACAGAAGTGTTGTTTTGCACTTCCACGGTTTAAACCTCTGTATTATCCATTTTGGGCCATTTGTATCTAAAAAAAAACAGTTTGAGTGTGTCGCTCACTGTTCAGCCGCAAATATCTCTATTTAAAAAAGTGTGGTATACCCCAGTAAACAATAAATGTGGTTTTGCCATCCCACGGTAAAAAATCTCTATTATTCAGGTTTTGGTAGTTTTTTTCCGTAAAGAAAAACAGTAGTGTCTCCTGACTGTTGTGACACAAAAATATATCTGTTGAAAATAGTCTTGTGTAGGCCCGACATCCCAGTGTGGTTTCGCAGTTCCACGGATCAAATCACTGTACTATCCAGTTTTGGGCCTTTGGTATCTAAAAAAAAAGCAGTTTGAGTGTGTCGCTCACTGTTCAGCCGCAAATATCTCTATTTAAAAAAGTGTGGTATACCCCAGTAAACAATAACTGTGGTTTTGCCATCCCACGGGAAAAAATCTCTATTATTCAGGTTTTGGTAGTTTTTTCCGTAAAGAAAAACAGTTGTGTCTCCTGACTGTTGTGACACAAAAATATATCTGTTGAAAATAGTCTTGTGTAGGCCCGACATCCCAGTGTGGTTTCGCAGTTCCACGGGTCAAATCGCTGTACTATCCAGTTTTGGGCCTTTGGTATCTAAATAAAAAGCAGTTTGAGTGTGTCGCTCACTGTTCAGCCGCAAATATCTCTATTTAAAAAAGTGTAGTATACCCCAGTAAACAATAACTGTGGTTTTGCCTTCCCACGGTAAAAAATCTCTATTATTCAGCTTTTGGTAGTTTTTTCCGTAAAGAAAAACAGTAGTGTCTCCTGACTGTTGTGACACAAAAATATATCTGTTGAAAATAGTCTTGTGTAGGCCCGACATCCCAGTGTGGTTTCGCAGTTCCACGGGTCAAATCGCTGTACTATCCAGTTTTGGGCCTTTGGTATCTAAATAAAAAGCAGTTTGAGTGTGTCGCTCACTGTTCAGCCGCAAATATCTCTATTTAAAAAAGTGTAGTATACCCCAGTAAACAATAACTGTGGTTTTGCCTTCCCACGGTAAAAAATCTCTATTATTCAGCTTTTGGTAGTTTTTTCCGTAAAGAAAAACAGTAGTGTCTCCTGACTGTTGTGACACAAAAATATATCTGTTGAAAATAGTCTTGTGTAGGCCCGACATCCCAGTGTGGTTTCGCAGTTCCACGGGTCAAATCGCTGTACTATCCAGTTTTGGGCCTTTGGTATCTCAAAAAAAAGCAGTTTGAGTGTGTTGCTCACTGTTCAGCCGCAAATATCTCTATTTAAAAAAGTGTGGTATACCCCAGTAAACAATAACTGTGGTTTTCCTCTTCCACGGTTCTAATCTACTTTTTATTACCCTTTTTCCATTGATAGTGCAAGTGTAAGCTATTTTACTTCATTTACAATGGGCAAGGCGCGTGGCAAGGGACATGGAAGTGGACGTTCTGGTGATGGTTCGTGCAGAGGACGGGGCCGTGGCCAAGGTGAAAATGTGCCACAACCAACAGCCACATCTTCTCGCTCCCACTTCTTGACCGAATTACTAGGGAAGCACAGAACAACACCAGTATTGAGAACTGATCAGTGTGAACAGGTTATTAATTGGATAGCAGATAATACTTCCAGTTACCTGGGCACCACCACCTCCGTTCTGTCTTCCACACGGTCAACTCTTAGTAGCCGTCAGTCTCGATGCATACTCCTCCTCACCCTGATGCTCCTTCCTCCCACCATGCCGAGTGTCGTCAGACAGCAAGTGATCCCACACTTGGACACTCTGAAGAGCTGTTCACTGGTCCATTTCCATATTTGGGCCCCTCGCCTGATACGCTTGAAAAGGTGGAAGAGGAGATCCCATGTTGCGATGCCCAAATATTTGAACAGCCACGGCCACAGGAAGTCGACGTTGGCAATCTGTCACAAGAGGTGGACGATGACGAGACACAATTGCCAGGAAGTGAGGAGGAGGATCGTGGTGCGCAAGTGGAAGAGGAGGAGGTGGTGGATGGTCTAGTAACTGACCCAACGTGGAAGGAGGACATGCAGAGTGAGGCCAGCAGCACACAGGGGGAGGGAGGCAGAGTACCCCAACAGGCAGGAAGAAGCAGTGTGGTGGCCGCAGACAGAAGGCAGGCAACCGTTCCCCGTAACACCAACACGAGGGACGTTGCCAGTACAAGCGGTAAGTCTTCCAGAGACTGGAATTTTTTTAAAGACTCTGCTGATAACCCCAAAAAGGCCATATGTTCCACCTGCCATGCCAGCATCAGCAGGGGTGACAAAACTACCAGCCTGACCACAACCAGCATGATCAGGCACATGGCAGCAAAGCACCCGACTTTGTGGGGCGAAACCCAGGGTCCACGACAAGTGTCAGCGGGTGTCACCACTGCTTCTTCCACTGTTGTGCGTGCAATAGAACCCCCTGTTGTGTGTGCAAGGCAATCCCCTGTCCATACTGCATGTAAAGATGCCCCCTCCTCTCAGTCTTCACTTGTTATGGCAGTTTCTCAAGAAACAGCATCAACGTCCACGTCCATGTCCCACCGCAGCGTTCAATTGTCCATATCCCAGACCTTTGAACGAAAGCGGAAATTCGCAGCTAACGCCCCACAGGCCACAGTCCTAAATTCGCACATTTCACGACTGCTTACATTGGAAATGCTGCCTTTTAGGCTGGTGGAGACGGAATCCTTCCGCAATCTTATGGCGGTGGCCGTCCCTCGGTACTCGGTCCCCAGCCGACACTATTTTGCCCGGTGTGCCATCCCCGCACTACACAAGCACGTGTACCAAAGCATCTGCCGTGCCCTCAACAACGCAGTTACTGGGAGAGTCCACCTGACAACGGACACGTGGACAAGTGCTTGTGGCCAGGGACGGTACATCTCTCTGACTGCACACTGGGTAAACATAGTGGAAGCCGGGACCCAGTCGGACCTTGGGACGGAACACATCCTTCCCACACCGAGGATTGCGGGCCCTATGTCAGTCAGAGTTGCCCCCACAGTGTACAGCTCCTGCGCATCCTCCGCCTCCTCCTCCTCCTCATTTTCAGCCTCCATCTCAGATATCACCACTAGTGTTGAGCCACCCCCGTAGTGTTCGAGTTCGGTTCGGTTCGTCGAACACCCGTGTGTTCGCCGAACTGTTCGTCGAACTGTTCGTCGAACACCTTCGAACACCGTTAAAACCAATGGCAGGCAAACAAAAACACATAGAAACACATAGAAAACACCTTCAAAGGTGTCCAAAAGCTGACAAACTGCTCAGAAGACACAACTAACACATGGAAAAGTGACAAGTACATATAGTCATGCGAAAAGAAAAGAGGTGGAGGAGTAAAAGGAGGGGGAGACACAGATATAGGCATGTCATGCCCTTCTAAAATCCAAAAAGTGAGAAGCCGACACGTTCAGTCCGCTCCTGCCCGTGCCACCTCCGCGTCGCCGGGTTTGTGCCAGAGCCGCGGTGAACCCTGACGGCCAGCCCCCCTCTCCCAATACTGGTGCCTGTCCGCTGGTGGGTCGAGCGAGCCCCCCTGTGGTGGAGGCAGCTCTAAGCTTTTTAATTTAAATTGTCTCTCTAATTTGAATGAATACACTTTAAATCCATTTACAAGGATCTATTGGAGGGCAAGTCTCATGCCAGCAGCCGCGTAATTCCAGCTCCAGTAGCGTCCACTAAAGCTGCTGCAGTTAAAAAGCTTTTATAAGGATCGAGCTCGGCTGTCCACCGCAAGGCATCCTACTGCCAGTCGCAGTCCCTATGCCTTGGGGTGCCTCCTGATGCTCTTCACTGAGTATCCCGTGGTCCCGAAGCATTTCCTTTGAAAAAATTAAGTGTCCAAACTACAGGTGGTGTAGCTTGCTTAACAGCCGGGATAATCCGCTGACTAGCAGACACTGCTACTAGGCACAAAGTATTTCCTGGGCTAGATGCAGTTAAAAATTTGTAATTAGATACTCTCGTTGGATGCTGAGAAAGCATTCCATAGAGTCTCCTGGCACGCCATATATGATTCTCTTAAAAAGCTTGGGGTAGGGGTCTAGGGGACCCTTTTATAGCCAAAATCACGGCCCTGTATCGCAATACGTCACCTAGGCTGAAGATAAATGGAACTGTAGCACCCTGAGGGCTCGGTTGCTACAGATATATTGCACCTCACCCAGAGGTGTGATATCTCACTCTCAGGTAAGGATGTAGTGTGGATCAGGACCCGACACCTGCATGCATTACACCACATTGCCGTGGGACAGGGCGACCAATATGCCCCTGAGATGGGCACGACAGTCCCTGTCCCTGGCTGGAGTGGGGGGAGGGAACACTGAGGAAGGGGAACCCTGTAGTGCAGGAGCAGGGAGGAAGCAGTTCCTGGGTGCATTGAGAAGGAAGTATAAAAGGTGGGCACCATCTTAGTTCAGTGCAGAGAAGTCTGAGCAGAAGTGGCAGGGAGCAGGGGCTCTGCATGAGCTCTGCTCCAGAGGCGGGCCTAGTAACAGAGGCCCAGGCCTGGAAGAGGGAGAAGGAAGGAAGAGGAGCGGAGAAGGCTCCAGGAACGAGGAACGAAGGAATCCCAGGGGTGCGGACGGGCGAGTCGCCACCGCACGCCCGAATCCACCTGCGTGGAGGGGTCAGGCCAAAGGGGGAGACCGGTCCCCGAAACTAGTGGAGGCAGGAAACGACCCTCAGCTAGAAACAGGAGGCTGTGACATTTTATGTGGCGCAGCCCCTCGCTACACCCGCTAGGAAGGCACCACATAGGGTCAGGGAAACTGGCGCCAAGTTTACCAAGAGGAGGCCCGAGGCAGCCGGACAGAAGGGTTGGTAAGAAAGGCCAGACAAAGGACACACAAAGGGGGTCCTGTGAAGCGCTCCAAAGTTATCTGGGAGTTGTCTGAGCCCCTCACCTGGTGAGCACAGTACAACGTGGGCAGCCGTTACCTGCAGACGTGGTCTGGATAATAAGAACTGTGAGTAAAGGCCCTGGACTGCATCACTGACTCCGTGTCGTTACTGCTGCTGCCCTGCACCATCACCCCCATCCTCCGCATACACTGCCCTGAGGCTATACTCCTCCTGTGGGGAGTTATGCTACGCTCTGCTGCACCCACAACACCAGCCTCAGCGGTCTGCCCTGGAGCGGCGGTTCACTCTGACCGCAATCCACGGGTGGCGTAGTCGGACATTTAAACATCAAAACCACATAAATAGTTCCGCCACTGGTTTGACCGCCCTGAGCCACGGAACCGGGTCGCCGCCACGGAGACTGCAACCACCAGCATCCACCAAAAAGGGTCCGGCTCCGGGTGTCCCAAGGCCCAGGGGGCGCGTCAGAACATTTTCATCACCTTTCACAATCACCAATGGGACAAGGCAGGGATGTTCTCTGTCCCCTCTCTTATACATCCTAGTGACGGAGCACCTGCTCTCATCAATTCGCCATAACCCCAATATTAGGTGGATTGAGGTGGGAGGCACCGAGTACAAGTGCTCTCTATTTGCTGATGATGTCCTAGTATATATCACTCAATCACATATATCCATCCATGCTGTTATGGCTGAAATAGATCACTTTGTTACATGGTCAAATTTTAAAATCAATGCAGCGAAGTCTGAGGCCCTCGATGTCTCCCTCCCCAAATCCATATAGGATTCCATCCAGTCCAACTTTCCCTTTGCCTGGCCCTCACAGTGTATCAAATACTTAGGAATTCCTATTCATAGAGACCTCTCCCATCTATGTTATCTTAATTTTGGGCCCTTTATTGAACAACTCCATACAGACCACGGTTGGCAAGTTAGAACTGTAAGATTCACTACGTGAACCACTGGTGTTTTGTGGAAAAGCACATGTACACTGTGTTCCAAATTGTTATGCAAAAAGTGTTTAGGAGTGATAAGGGAAGAATTTGTTTGTTTGTCAGTTAAACTCATTGATGGTGATGTGTGTCAGGGCTCTTTATATCACTGTAAGCAATTGCAGACACCTGTGCTAATTAGTTTGGCAGGTGTGTCCAATGAAAGGCAAGACTACTTAAGAAGGCTGTCTCACATTATTAAGCAGCCTACATTTTCTGCCAAAATGGGAAAGAAAAAGGATGTGTCGGCTGCTGAGAAGCAACAAATTGTGGAGTGTTTAGGTCAAGGCATGACTACAATCAACATTGTGCGATGATCAGGATGAAGTGTCTTGGCAATCAAGAAGTATGTAGCTGATTCACAGTACACACGTGTGCGTGCTGATAAGGGCAAATTGAGGACTCTTTCCTACAGGCAATTACGTCAGGTTGAAAGAGCAGCGGCAAAAAAGCCTTGTCATAGCAGCAGACAAGTTTTTGAAGCTGCTGGTGCCTCCAACGTCCCCCGAACAACAAGATGCAGGGTCCTTCAGAGGTTTGCAGCTGTGCATACGCCATCCTGTCGACCTCCTCTATCCACTTCACACAAGCAGAAACGGCTCCAGTGGGCCAAACATTACATGAAGACTGATTTCAAAACTGTTTTGTTCACGGATGAGTGCCGTGCAGCGCTCGATGGTCCAGATGGATGGAGTGGAGGATGGCTGGTTGATGGACACCCCACGCAAACACGGCTACAGCGCCAACAAGGAGGAGGTGGAGTAATGTTTTGGGCTGGAATCATGGGGAGAGAGATTGTCGGCCCCTTTAGGATCCCTGAAGGCGCTAAAGATGAACTCCATAATGTATGTGGATTTTCTCAAACAGCACTTCCTGCCATGGTTCAAGAAGAAGAACCGTGTATTTCACAGCAAGATCATTTTTTTGCATGATAATGCACCATCTCATGCTGCACATAAAACATCTGCATCTCTGGCTGATATGGGCATAAAAGGGGACAAACTTATGGTGTGACCCCCATGCTCCCCTGACCTGTACCCCATTCAGAACCTTTGGAGCATCATTAAAAGGAGTGTCTATGATGGCGGGAGGCAGTTCACTTCTAAGCAACAGCTCTGGGAGGGTATTCTGTCCTCATGCAAAACAATTGAAGCAGAAACCATCCAAAACCTGACAAATTCAATGGACGAGAGAGTTCAGAAGCTCCTTTCGAACAAGGGGTACTATGTGAAAATGTAACATCACCTAGAATAAAGTTTTGAGTTGAAAACTGTTTGATTTCAGTTTCTAACAACCTGCTAATGCTTATAATTTCAAAAATGACCATTTTTTTGGTCTTTATTAAAATGAAAAGGTTGATCGAAAAGTTTGGGGGATCTAAGAGTGTGGCAACCCAGTAGTCATGATTACTTCGAATTCTGACAATATGAGGGTCATGCTGCAGGTAGTGCAGCAAGAAGGCACTTATGTGTCTTGCGCATCTCGGAGCCCCAAAATTATTTTCCGGGCTAGATGCAGCTAAAAATTATTATTAATTTTAAATCTGGTGAAGCTTTAGTATAGATGGCCTAATAGGATCAGTGCTGCACACTGCTACAAAGCCCAAATTATTTTCCAGTCAAGATACAGATAAACATGATTAGTAATTTTAAATCTGGTGGAGCTTATTATAGATGGCCTAATAGAATCAGTGCTGCACACTGCTACAAAGCCCAAATTATTTTCCAGTCAAGATACAGATAAACATGATTAGTAATTTTAAATCTGGTGGAGCTTATTATAGATGGCCTAATAGAATCAGTGCTGCACACTGCTACAAAGCCCAAATTATTTTCCAGCCAAGATACAGATAAACATGATTAGTAATTTGAAAGCTTAAAACGGTTGGTAGGGTGATTTTAACCAATCATCAAGCTTTTACTCTCCCCAGGATGACACAGGGGTAGAAAAGTCGTTTCGGATCCATGATTTGTTCATCTTTATGAACGTGAGTCTGTCTACATTATCAATGGAGAGCCGCGTGCGCTTATCTGTCAGCACACCACCAGCAGCGCTGAACACACGTTCAGACAGAACGCTGGCTGCGGGGCATGACAAGATCTCCAAGGCGTAAGTGGCTAGCTCCGGCCATTTATCCAGATTGGAAGCCCAAAAAGAGCAAGGGTCCAGTGACACAGTCATGGCTTCAATGTTTACTTGGAGATACTCCTGTACCATCGTCTCTAGGCGTTGACTATGTGTCAGACTTCTTGTCTCCTGTGGCCTTGCAAAGGATGGGCTAAAAAAGTGGTGAAATGATTCCGCAAAATTGTTGTTACCAGCAGATACTGTGGTTCTGTTACGGTTTGAGTGCTGAACACTTGACGGTCCCACGGTTGGCAAGTTGGAACTGTGAGATTCACTACGTGCACCACTGGTATTTTGTGGAAAAGCACATGTAAGATTCTGCAACAGTCTCTGCTGATACTCCTGCATGCGTGCATCCCTTTCTATGGCAGGAATAATTTCTGCAAATTTACTTTTGTACCGGGGATCTAACAGTGTGGCAACCCAGTAGTCAGGATTATTTCTAATTCTCACAATTTGAGGGTCATGTTGCAGGTAGTGCAGCAAGAAGGCACTCATGTGTGTTGCGCATCCAGGAGCACCAAGTCCCTGTTGTGTTGGTGGCGAGGTAATAATCATGCTTCCTTGCTCTGTCCTCTCCCCCCAACCTCGCACAACAGAAATGTGATCAAGGTCTCCCTCATCTGATGAGTCTTCCATCAGTTCGTCCTCCACTTCTTCCTGGGCTCCTGCACCTTCCTCACTAGTTTGGCTGCTACCATGCGCCCTGGTAAAACCATCTCCCCCACCCTCACATGCCTGCCGCCTTGGTGCTGCCGACCGTCTGGACCTTGCAGATGTTAGCCCTTCCGCATACAACTCCTCCTCCTCTACTTCCTCCACCTCCTCTTGTGCCACCACCTGACTCCGAATTCTGTTTAACATGTGCTCCAGCATGTAAATCACCGGAATAGTCATGCTGATAATGGCATCGTCAGCACTAAACATCTTCATCGCCATTTCAAAACTGTGCAGAAGGGTGCATAGATCCCTGATCTGAGACCACTCCTCCAGCGTGATTTGCCCCACCTCTGGATCTCGTTGGCCCAGGCTATACGTCAGAACGTATTGCACCAGGGCTTGTCGGTGCTGCCACAGTCGCTGCAACATGTGCAGAGTTGAATTCCACCGGGTAGGCACATCGCATTTTAGCCGGTGAAGTGGCAGGCCCAACGACTTCTGTAGAGATGTAAGTCGCTGAGCTGCGGGATGCGAACGGCGGAAGTGAGCACACAGCAACCGTGCCCTCTGCAGAAGGCCATCTAGTCTGGGATAGTGGGCTAAAAATTGCTGGACAACCAGGTTTAACACGTGAGCCATACAAGGCACGTGTGTGACATTGCCCCGGCGAAGGGCCGCACCCAGGTTTGCAGCATTGTCGCACATGGCCTTCCCTGGTTTCAGGTCCAGTGGAGACAACCATTCATGAAATTGGTTCTCCAGAGCTGACCACAACTCCTCAGCTGTGTAACTCACATTTCCCAGACATTTCAATGTTAAAACCGCCTGATGATGTTGAGCCCTACTGCCAGCATAGTAAGGAGGTGTGCAGGATCCCTTCTGCGCAGTTAGAAAGCTTGTGGCATGACCAGACAGGCTTTGGGTGCAGGTGGAAGACCGAGAGGAGGTTGAGGAGGCAGAAGCAGTGGAGGAACTTTGACATAAAGAGGATTGACGCACAACTCGTGGGGACGGCAAGACTTGGACAGCAGCCCCTTGTCCTGCTGTCACCATAGTTACCCAGTGCCCAGTCAGCGACCTGTAACGCCCCTGTCCATGCCTACTCGTCCAAGTGTCTGTGGTGAAATGCACCCTGTCACACACAGAGTTTCTCAAAGAAGCGGTGATGTTGTGTGCGACATGCTGGTGGAGCGCAGGCACACCTTTCTTTGAGAAGTAGTGCCGACTGTGCATCTGGTACTGGGGCACTGCGACGGACATAAGGTCTCGAAAATCCTCTGTGTCCACCAGGCGGAAAGGCAGCATTTCTGTAGCCAAGAGCTTGCAGATGGTGAAATTCAACCTCTTAGCTTTCTCATGGCTAGGAGGAAATGGTCTTTTACTTGTCCACATCTGAGGGACCGAGGGCTGGCTATTGTGCTTAGACGGGGTTGATAAGGGTGTGCCCGGCAAACTGCCGGTCTGTGAGGAAGATGCCGGCGGACATGTTAGGTTGCCTTGATCCAAAGGTGGTGCTATCGATGTCGGACAGCGCTCAACACCAGCTGGTGTTACCACCTCCAAAGAAAATGATGACCTGCCAATCACGCTGGCTGTTGCGGGTAAAGAGGTGGCAGGTCTGCGCCCCAAAACAGGTGTGACTGCTGTCCCCCCAGTCACAGAGGATGAAGAGGCCGCGGATGCACAAGATATGGCAGACGGTGGTTGGCCCGGCCGGCTAGGCCGCATTGTAGCACACTGAGCTTCCCACTGCAACTTATGCTTCATGTCCATGTGCCGGTTCATGCATGAAGTACTCAAACTATGTATTTTTTGGCCTCTACTTAGCTTTTGCTGACAAATGTTACAGATAACACGAGTTGGGTCATCTTTATCGATCTGAAAAAATGCCCAGGCTATGCAAGGCTTAGCACCCATGCGACCTGAAGAGCCACCACGACTTGTGGTGAGAGGCAGAGTTGTGTTTGAGGATGCAGTTGTTGACGTGCTTCCAGTACTACGTCTCTGTCCAGGAAGGCGCAACCTGACCTCGTCGTCAAAAGCATCTTCCTCCACCTCCTCTGCTGACCTCATCTCTTGGCTGACTGTGGGTTGACAGTAAGTGGGATCTCCAACCTCATCATCATCACCCTGTGCGTTATCACACCCGTCGTCCTCAGAGCCAACCTGTTCCTGCCCTGACAAAAAACTAAAGTTGTCGCTCCAATCAGGTATTTGAGTCTTATCATCGTCTTCCTCATTGTCTCCACCAACAGGAGTTACAGTTTGGGAATGAGGGTCTACATTATGGTCAGAACCTTCTGCGTCTGGTCCTGGATCCGACTCATAAAGATTCTGGGCATCAGTGCAGATCATTTCCTCGTCTGGATTCACAGAAGCGCTGGAGTCGACCTCTGATTCCCAGGCTATAGTATGAGTAAACAGCTCTGCAGACTCAACCATCTGTTCTACCTCATACTCAGTCGGGCAGCTGGAGATTTGGGAGCTGTGAGGAAGCAAGTGCGATTGGGGTGACACCTTTGAGGACTGGAGTATTTGTGATGTTGAAGTTGATGTGGAGGAGAGCCCACTTAAAGGAGCACTTGATATCCGTTGAAGCACCTGCTGTTTTTGTGCCTCATCTGGAATTTGTAGCGATTGGCGTGGCCGTAAGAAAGGGATCTTATCACATTGTCCGCTAAAAGAAGTAGACATTTTAGTTTGGCTGGAAGATGGTCTTTCTTCTGCAGATGTTACTGTTGCTTTAACACCTACCCCACGGACACAACCTTTTTTCCCCTTCCCAACACGCCTATTCCCCTTTCCACCAGCAGCAGGCCTTTTTCCACTCATTTTGGTGGTTAACTAATTCACAACTCTGGAGTTGTTTGCACAAAAAAACAATGGATGGGAACCGAGCAGAGCTGAGTGGCCAAACTGTGGTATTAGGCCAAAACTATTGGCTGGGTTAGATGCAGAAAAAAATTATATTCAATTTGCAACCTGATGGAGGTCAGTATAGATGGACTAATAGAGAAAGTCCCACACACTGCTAGAAGGCCAAATATTTTTTCAGAGCTAGATGCAGACAAAAAATTATTTTGAATTTGCAACCTGATGGAGGTCAGTATAGGTGGACTAATAGAACAAGTCCCACACACTGCTAGAAGGCCAAATATTTTTTCAGAGCTAGATGCAGAAAAAAATTATATTCAGTTTGCAACCTGATGGAGGTCTGTATAGATGGATTAATAGAACAAGTCCCACACACAGCTAGAAGCCCAAATATTTTTTCAGAGGTAGATGCAGATAAAAATTATTTTTAATTTGCAACCTGATGGAGGTCAGTATAGATGGACTAATAGAGAAAGTCCCACACACTGCTAGAAGGCCAAATATTTTTTCAGAGCTAGATGCAGATAAAAATTATTTTTAATTTGCAACCTGATGGAGGTCAGTATCGATGGACTAATAGAACAAGTCCCACACACAGCTAGAAGCCCAAACATTTTTTCAGAGGTACTATAGATGCAGATAAAAATTATTTTTAATTTGCAACCTGATGGAGGTCAGTATAGATGGACTAATAGAGAAAGTCCCACACACTGCTAGAAGGCCAAATATTTTTTCAGAGCTAGATGCAGATAAATATTATATTCAATTTGCAACCTGATGGAGGTCAGTATAGATGGACTAATAGAGAAAGTCCCACACACTGCTAGAAGGCCAAATATTTTTTCAGAGCTAGATGCAGATAAAAATTATATTCAATTTGCAACCTGATGGAGGTCAGTATAGATGGACTAATAGAACAAGTCCCACACACAGCTAGAAGCCCAAATATTTTTTCAGAGGTACTGTAGATGCAGATAAAAATTATTTTTAATTTGCAACCTTATGGAGGTCAGTATAGATGGACTAATAGAGAAAGTCCCACACACTGCTAGAAGGCCAAATATTTTTTCAGAGCTAGATGCAGATAAAAATTATTTTTAATTTGCAACCTGATGGAGGTCAGTATAGATGGACTAATAGAGAAAGTCCCACACACTGCTAGAAGGCCAAATATTTTTTCAGAGCTAGATGCAGATAAAAATTATATTCAATTTGCAACCTGATGGAGGTCAGTATAGATGGACTAATAGAACAAGTCCCACACACAGCTAGAAGCCCAAATATTTTTTCAGAGGTACTGTAGATGCAGATAAAAATTATTTTTAATTTGCAACCTGATGGAGGTCAGTATAGATGGAGTAATACAACAAGTCCCACACACAGCTAGAAGCCCATTATTTTTTCAGAGGTAGATGCAGAAAAAAATATATTCAGTTTGCAACCTGATGGAGGTCAGTATAGATGGAGTAATAGAACAAGTCCCACACACAGCTAGGAGCCCAAATATTCTTTCAGAGGTAGATGCAGATAAAAATTATTTTTAATTTGCAACCTGATGGAGGTCAGTATAGATGGACTAATAGAGAAAGTCCCACACACTGCTAGAAGCCCAAATATTTTTTCAGAGCTAGATGCAGATAAAAATTATATTCAATTTGCAACCTGATGGAGGTCAGTATAGATGGACTAATAGAGAAAGTCCCACACACTGCTAGAAGGCCAAATATTTTTTCAGAGCTAGATGCAGATAAAAATTATATTCAATTTGCAACCTGATGGAGGTCAGTATAGATGGACTAATAGAACAAGTCCCACACACAGCTAGAAGCCCAAATATTTTTTCAGAGGTACTGTAGATGCAGATAAAAATTATTTTTAATTTGCAACCTGATGGAGGTCAGTATAGATGGACTAATAGAGAAAGTCCCACACACTGCTAGAAGGCCAAATATTTTTTTCAGCGCTAGATGCAGAAAACAATTATATTCAGTTTGCAACCTGATGGAGGTCAGTATAGATGGACTAATAGAGAAAGTCCCAAACACTGCTAGAAGGCCACATATTTTTTCAGAGGTAGATGCAGAAAAAAATATATTCAGTTTGCAACCTGATGGAGGTCTGTATAGATGGATTAATAGAACAAGTCCCACACACAGCTAGAAGCCCAATATTTTTTCAGAGGTAGATGCAGAAAAAAATATATTCAGTTTGCAACCTGATGGAGGTCAGTATAGATGGACTAATACAACAAGTCCCACACACAGCTAGAAGCCCAATATTTTTTCAGAGGTAGATGCAGAAAAAAATATATTCAGTTTGCAACCTGATGGAGGTCTGTATAGATGGACTAATACAACAAGTCCCACACACAGCTAGAAGCCCAATATTTTTTCAGAGGTAGATGCAGAAAAAAATATATTCAGTTTGCAACCTGATGGAGGTCTGTATAGATGGATTAATAGAACAAGTCCCACACACAGCTAGAAGCCCAATATTTTTTCAGAGCTAGATGCAGAAAAAAATTATATTCAATTTGCAACCTGATGGAGGTCAGTATAGATGGACTAATAGAATGATGCTATGCCCAAAAGATTTTACTTCACTAGGTGCAGTAAAAAAATTGGTATTCTATACACAGGTGGTATATCTTGCAACACAGATAGGCTACTCCACTGACTAACACACTCTGCAATAGGCCAAAAAGGATTAGCTTTGCTAGATTCAGCCAAATGCTGTGAAAAAAACCTGCACAGCACTGGCACAGACCTGCCTGGCAAAAACTGATAGGAACTGATGTAACCTAGTCCTGAAAAGGACTCCAATTACAATTAGTCTTTACTCCCACAATCTATCTATTTAAGAGCACAGACCTGCCTGATAAAAGTCGTAGGAAATGCTGTAACCTAGTCCTTAAAAGGACTGCAATCACAAGTATTCCCTACTCCCAAGCTATCTGTAGATTTGTGCGAAAATTGGCTTGAAATTAACAAGGTATAGCGCACACAGCAACAGCGGTGCCGTCTAACACGCAGCTGCAGCAGTGAGAAAATGGTGGTGACGGGGAAAATGGCTTGGTCTTATAGGGCAAGGACATGTGACATACACTGCCAATGACACATGCCCTTGCTTGTGTGAAAAAAAGCACTTCGCTCCGTGTGTGCGCTGCTGATAGGCTGACAGATTGCACCTCCCCACTGTAAATGCGGGAAAGAGAAAAAAAAAATGGAGATCTTCATTGTTCCTGCAGAGATCCATCCCCTGCCCCTCCCCCCACCCCGCTGTACACTCAAACTGCGTATTAACATTAATTTTCATCATTACTGAGAAAAAATCCAGTTATGATTTTGGTGCACGAACAGTTATCGAACATAACCTCGAACAGCCGAATTTTTCTTAAATTGTTCGTGTTCGCCGAACGGCTCGAACACCGCCCAAAACAGCTCGAATTTGAGATTGGCGAACAGTTCGAGTAGAACAACGCTCATCTCTAATCACCACATCAGTTACAAGCTGGAAGCACTGCAGTACTGCCTCAGCCAAGCGGCAACAGGCTGTGCTGAAACTCATAAGCTTAGGTGATAAACCTCACACTGCTTGTGACTTCTGGACAGCTGTGAAAGAGCAGGCAGATCTGTGGCTGAGACCGCTGAACCTACATCCTGGCATGGTCGTGTGTGACAATGGCCGTAACCTGGTGGCGGCTCTGAGGCGAGGTGAGATCACACAAGTACCATGCCTGGCTCATGTGCTTAACCTCGTGGTTCAGCGGTTTCTTAAATCGTACCCCGAGTTGCCAGATCTGCTCGTGAAAGTACGCCGCCTGTCAGCTCATTTTCGCAAGTCGGCTACAGCTTCCGCCGCCCTTGCTGTGTTGCAGCAGCGTTTGCAGCTTCCGGCACACCGACTGGTGTGTGATGTCCCCACACGTTGGAACTCTACCCTCCACATGTTGCAAAGGATTTGTGAGCAGAAGAGAGCAGTTGTGGAGTACCAGCTGCAACAAGGCCGTCGATATTCAGGTCAGACTCCACACATAAGACCTCAGGAGTGGACCTGGATGTCTGACATATGTACCATCCTGACAAACTTTGAGGAGGCCACCAAGATGGTGAGTGGCGATGACGCCATCATTAGTGTCAGCATCCCACTTGTCTGTCTTTTGCAACGCTCTCTGCAGAGAATTAAAGAGGAGGCATTGCAGCCAGAGAATGATGAGATGGATCAAGAAGCCGTAGCGGGCGATTACACACAGCCCAGCCTCATCTCATCTCAACGTGCATTGGGGAACAATGAGGGAGAGGAGGAGGAGGAGGAGGAGGAGGAAGAACAGGAGCTGCTATCATGCGTTGTAGACGGTAGTACCTGTACAAGTGTCATACCGTCGGTTCAGCGTGGGTGGCCTGAGGACAGGGGGGAGGAGGAAGAGGAGGAGGAGGAGGAGGAGGAGAGCATGGTCAGTCATCATCTTGGTGAGGACACGGAAATCTTGCCTGTTACCAGTCTGGCACGCATGGCTGACTTTATGTTACGCTGCCTTAACCGTGACCCTCGCGTTGTCAAAATGTTGGGTGACAGTCATTACTGGTTGGTGAAACTTGTAGACCCCCGCTACAAGGAGAACTTTCACTCTCTTATTCCTGAGGTGGAGAGGTCTACAAAAATGGGGCAATACCAGAAGGCCTTTGCTGCAGAACTCTTAAAAAAATTCCCATCTGAACACGCTAGCGGCAGAGGTCACAGTTCGTTGCCCAACCAAGGCGTACAGGCGAGAGAGATGCAACTCCAATCCAGCAGAGGCAGTGGAACACTGTCAACGTTCTGGGACAGTTTTCTGACACCCGCCCAGCTTACAGGCCCTGAGGCGCGGGGTACTCTCACAAGGAGTGGAAAGTTTCAAAAGATGGTGAGGGAGTACCTTGCCGATCGTACCAGCGTCCTCCGTGATTCCTCTGTGCCTTTTAATTATTGGGTATCCAAGCTGGACACTTGGAATGAACTCGCTCTGTACGCCTTGGAGGTCCTGGCCTGCCCTGCCGCTAGCGTGTTATCAGAGCGTGTTTTTAGTGCCGCTGGGGGAATTATAACTGATAAGCACACTCGCCTGTCAACTGACAATGCTGACAAGCTGACCCTTATCAAAATGAACAAGGGCTGGATTGGGCCAGACTTCTCATCACCACCAAATGACAGCAGAGTAACATAAAGTCAAATCCACTGTGTTATTTCGGGAGGCGTATTCACATGCTCCGCTTCACACCCACACATGGGTATACGCTTCCTCGTTTCGGCTGTTTAATCTTCTTCTCCTTATCCTCAGCCTCCACCACCACTATACCACCAGGGTGCCAGCATTGCAAGTTCCTCCGTCCTTATTTTTGGCAGCTTTTGCTTGCAAGGCATAAGCAAATACTATGGGACACCCACTCCCCAATAATGGGACTTATGTTTGTAATATACTGTACTGCATGGCTCTTGTAAGGGGCATTGCAAGTTTCTCCGTCCTAATTTTTGGCAGCTTTTGCTTGGAAAGCATAAGCAAATACTATGGGACACCCACTCCCCAATAATGGGACTTAAGTTTGTAATATGCTGTACTGCATGGCTCTTGTAAGGGGCATTGCAAGTTGCTCCATCCTAATTTTTGGCAGCTTTTGCTGGGAAAGCATAAGCAAATACTATGGGACACCCACTCCCCAATAATGGGACTTATGTTTGTAATATGCTGTACTGCATGGCTCTTGTAAGGGGCATTGCAAGTTGCTCCGTCCTAATTTTTGGCAGCTTTTGCTGGGAAAGCATAAGCAAATACTATGGGACACCCACTCCCCAATAATGGGACTTATGTTTGTAATATGCTGTACTGCATGGCTCTTGTAAGGGGCATTGCAAGTTGCTCCGTCCTAATTTTTGGCAGCTTTTGCTGGGAAAGCATAAGCAAATACTATGGGACACCCACTCCCCAATAATGGGACTTATGTTTGTAATATGCTGTACTGCATGGCTCTTGTAAGGGGCATTACAAGTTGCTCCGTCCTAATTTTTGGCAGCTTTTGCTGGGAAAGCATAAGCAAATACTATGGGACACCCACTCCCCAATAATGGGATTTATGTTTGTAATATGCTGTACTGCATGGCTCTTGTAAGGGGCATTGCAAGTTGCTCCGTCCTAATTTTTGGCAGCTTTTGCTGGGAAAGCATAAGCAAATACTATGGGACACCCACTCGCCAATAATGGGATTTATGTTTGTAATATGCTGTACTGCATGGCTCTTGTAAGGGGCATTGCAAGTTTCTCCGTCCTAATTTTTGGCAGCTTTTGCTGGGAAAGCATAAGCAAATACTATGGGACACCCACTCCCCAATAATGGGACTTATGCTTGTAATATGCTGTACTGCATGTGACGCGCCCCCTGGGCCGTGTGTACACGTGTGTGGGATACCCGGTGCCGGGTCTCTGGGGTCTGTAGTCTCCGTGGCGGTGACCCGGTCCCGTGGCTCAGGCTGGTCAAACCAGTGGCAGTCTTTCTTAGGTTTTGAGGTTAATTGTCCGACTGCGCCACCCGTGGATTGCGGTCAGAGAGTACCACCGCTGCAAGGCAGACCGCTGAGGCTGGTGTTGTGTGCGCAGCATAGAATGGGATAACTCCCCTCGGGAGGAGTATAGCCTCAGGGCAGTGAGTGTGGATGATGGGGGTGATGGTGCACAAGCGCAGCAGGAATGACTCAGAGTCTTTGCAGTGCAGTTCAGGGTCTTTACTGATGATTATAAGGTAGACCCTCCCGGGAGTACTGGCTAGCATAAGAGGCCTGGTCAGTCTGTGAGCAAGCAGGAGTTCCCCTGGCCAGGTGGAGTTGTAGGCCTCCCCGTCTGTCTGCACTCTTCCTGGCTACCTTGCTGTAAGCGGGTAGAAGTAGCCCACGTCCCTGAGTGTACCGTGTAGTGCTCACCCGTATGGCTGGTGACTTGGGGCCTTCTGTTAGCCTCCGCTCCACGACGGCGGTGCTGGTCCCTTGCTTGTGACTGAGCCTCCGGGCTTCTATGGCCAGAGGACCTGAAATCCCCTGCCGGCTGGTTTCTGCTGCTGGATATATAAGTCCTCACAGCTTCGGACTCCTGTGTCCGGTTCCTATTGTCTTCTGCCAGGGCGAGCTCTGTTCAGCTTCCAGCCCCTGGTCTTTAGCTCCTAGCTCCTACAGAGCTCCTTGCTGTTACTTTCCCTTGCTCTCACTCTGACTCTGACAGTTCTCTGACTCGCTCAACCCCGCCCCAGATCCAGTTTATAAGGGCAGAATTCTCCCCTCCCAGGATTGGGGCAGGAGGATGTTGCATGTTTAAGGGATCCTGACCAGGAAACCTCCCACTTGCTCTCCGACGTAATATCTCTATTACTGTGGTGACCAGACCCCTGGGGTGCCACACATGGCTCTTGTAAGGGGCATTGCAGTTCCTCATAATTTTTGGAAAGCCTTCCATTCACTGCTTAGGCCAACAGTGCACGGGAGACCCAGTTGCTATAAATGGAAAAAAAGGTTTAGTTAACGCCCTCTGACCTCCATGTCATTTCCAAGGGGCATTGGAGTGGCTCGAAATTTTTGGTAGGCATTGCACTCACTGTATACCCTATAACTGTGTAGCCGAACCGCTCCTTTTGTTACAGAAACATATCCTACAAGACATATCTGGTTGACTGGCCTGATATTGATGTGAATGGTCCCTGTTCCTCCTGCTCTTTCTCCTTTGCCACTACCTCATCCATCATTTATCACCTGAAGCTTTGTTTTAACGGGAGTCATAGAACTTGGATAGTAGCAGGAAAACATCCAGCAATCCTCGGAGGAGGTAGGATATGCGCCAAAACGCTGACCACCTCAGGCCTAGCCGCTACTACATACATGCGCTTGCATTACAACAAAACAAAGCAGATGCTAACTTCTATCATCCTCATCATGCTCCTCACCTTGGCACTCTCAACTCCCCTGATGGAGAAGCCAGGGCCCACCGGAGGAGTCTGATAGTCCGGTGGGCTCGGCCAATGCTGCCCTAAAGCAGGCCAGGCTAAGAAAAGTATGGGAAAGGTTACCGGGACAAATAGGGGTGGCTGGGGACCGAGTATGGACACCCGGCCACCCCCTGGAGGCTGGGGAGCAAGCGGGGACACCCTGCCACCAGGCGGCTGGGGACTGAGTATGGATACCAGGCCGCCGACACAGCCATGGCGTGGTGGCCAGATTCCGCCTCCACATGCCTAAAAGGCCCAATTTAAAGTGCAAGCAGTATGGTATTACAGCCTGGGGGTGGGTGGGTGGCAGGCTGCATACTTGCGCTTGCATTGCAAGGAATGGGAGAGGTACAATTGAACACTGCCCTGGGACAAGGACTTGAATGGGGATAGTTGCAAGTCTGCAACGACAGGTGCAAGGTGGGAGGCATCTTCGCATGTACCATGAACAGGGGTTGGGCATGCACACACTACAGCGGAATAGGCTCTCCTTCCCACTAAATGCACTGGGGAGGGCACAGGTAATGTTTTGGTATACACGCTTAATCTTATGTATAAGGCACACCAGGACAAATATGGGCGGCTGGGGACTGAGTATGGATACCTCGCTGCCGAAGCAGCCATGAGGTTGTGGCCAGCTTCGGCCTCCTCCAAACTAAAAGGCCCCATTTCAAGTGCAAGCTAGCAGTATGGAATTGCAGTCTGGGGGTGGGTGGGTGGCAGGCTGCACACTTACACTTGCATTAAAAGAAAACATAGCAGATGCTAACTTCTGTCATCATCATCATGCTCCTCACCTTGGCACTCTCAACTCCACCGATGGAGAAGTCAGGGCCCACCGGAGGAGTCTGGTTCTCTGGTGGGCTCGTCCAATGCTGCCTAAAGCAGGCCGGGCTAAAAAAGTGTGTGGGGGGATGTTCCAAGGAGAAATAGGGGCGGCTGGGGACCGTTTATGGACACCCGGCTGGCCCCAGGCGGCTGGGGACCGTGTGTGGACACCCGGCCGCGGGGCGGCTGGGGACCGAGTATGGACACCCGGCCGCCGGGCGGCTGGGGACTGAGTATGGATTCCAGGCCGCCAACACAGCCGTGATGTGGTGGCCAGATTCCGCCTCCACATGCCTAAAAGGCCCGATTTCAAGTTCAAGCAAGCAAGCAGTATGGTATTGCAGCCTGGGGGTGGGTGGGTGGCAGGCTGCATACTTGAGCTTGTATTGCAAGGAATGGGGGAGGTACAATTGAACACTGCACTGGGACTAGAACTTGCATGGGGATAGTTGCAAGTCTGCATCTTCTGATGCGGTAAGGATCACTTATGATGGGCACACTTTTAGACAGTGCCCTGGGAGTCAGAGATGCTTCCAGGGGTCTTCCTCATGCTGTTCCCTTGTCTTTTCAGCACTTTATGCATGTGTCACACAGCACATGGCCAGATAAGGTTGTAAAATGTTAAAATGACATTTCACGGTGAATGCATTTGTCATAGTTGAAAGCAATACAAAAGTGCAAAAACGCATAAAAAATGCTACTTGTGAACATAGCCGAAGGTGTGGAGGAGTATTTTTGTTTTTGGTCATTTATTTTAACTTATACACAAGTCTTTACCCTGGAAAGGATGTCCCTTAACATATTTCACAGGAAAAAAGTTTCACTTTCGTTTTTGAACGTTTTATTGTGAGCCTGTAAAAGTGGCTTAATACCTCTGACCACGTTGTTGACAGCAGTGACCTGGGGGTCAGAAATGCTTCCTGGGGCGATCCCCATGCTGTCCCCATGTCATTTGAGCACTGTCACTATCGTTTTGGGCACTTGTTAGGCTTTTAAAAGACTGCAGGGGGTGCCACCGCAAAAATGCTCGAGTCTCCCATAGACTAACATTGGGCTCGTTGCTCGGGTCGAGCACCCGAGTATCACGGCGAGCTCGGCCCGAGCTTCGAGCACCCGAGCATTTTAGTGCTCGCTCAACACTAGTGGTTATTAATGGAACAAACTCAGCAAATGTGGTGCCAATATTCATAAAGGGGACAAAAACCGAACTTGGAAATTAGAGGCCGGTAAGCTTAACCTCTACTGTGGGTAAAATCCTGGAGGGTTTTCTAAGAGATGATATACTAGAGCAGTGCTGGTGAACCTATGGCACGCGTGCCAGAGCGGGCACGCAGAGCCCTCCCTAAGGGCACGTGCGCCATCGCCGCAGCACTAGTGCTCCTGGACCAGGACCTGGCCCGGCGGGTGAGTATTCGGAGCCCGCCGACGCCAGTCCCCACTTCAGCTAGATATGCGCTCTCTGATACACATCTAGCTGAAGTGTATTGCAGCGCACAAGTTGCCAGGCCCGTGCCCCACAATACACGCTGCTGGCCAATCAGAGGCCAGTAGCTGATGTCAGCGTACAAGCGACCGGGCGCAAGGCAGTGACGTCATGCGCCCCGTCGCTAGGACTCTGGAGTCAGCTGCCGGCTACAGGAGAGGACACCGCGTGGGGGAGGAAGGTGAGTAGGAGTGTTTGTTATGTTTTTTTTTTTTAATGAACAGCGGTGCCAGCAGGATGGAGTGTGGGGGGGGGTGGACGACAGCAATATATACTGTACATGGAATGGGGGGCGGGAGGGGGGAACAGCAATATATAAATGGAATGGGGGCGGGAGGGGGGAACAGCATATATACATGGAATGGGAGGGAGGAGGGAAAGAGCATATATACATGGAATGGGGGGAGGGGGCAGCGTATATACATGTGACGCGCCCCCTGGGCCAGTGTTGTTTGGGGGATACCCGGAGCCGGATCAGATGGGGGTTGTAGTCTCCGAGTGGCGGTGACCCGGTCCGTGCCCAGGGTGTCAAGCTCAGTGTGTGGCAGTCTTTACAGATGTTATTAGTTGTTCTTTGTGTCGACTACGCCACCCGTTGATTTGCGGTCAATACGGCCGCCGCTGCAGCAGGGTCCGCTGAGGCTGGTGGTATGTGTGCAGCTTCGGGTAGTATAACCCCCAACGGGAGGGGTATAGCCTCAGGGGGTCAGGTGTAGAGGATGGTGGTAGTGGTGGTGCAGTGTGGATGGTAAGAAGACTCAGAGTCGGGCTGTGCAGTTCAGGGTTTTTACTTACTGCTGTTCTGTTGGTCACTCTGGCCTTGAGTGACCGCCCGAGCCGTGCTGCGTCCACCAGGTCCTGGACTCAGCCAATCCCCAAGCAATTCTGGAGCGTGGTCCTGAGCTCCCTTTCTGACTGTCCTCTCTACTGGCCTTTCTCACCAGGGGTCCACTTATATCCGGCTCCCTCGGGCCTCTTGGTGGGTGCACCTCTCCGGGGTTCCCTGACCCTATGCCTGGTGTGCCTTCTTAGTGGACTTAGTGAGGGGCTGCTCCACATGAAATGTCGCAGCCTCCGGTTCTTAGCTGAGGGTTGTTTCGCTCCTCCACTAATTTGGGATCCGGTTCCCTTGCGTGCCAACCCTTCACCCTTCTGGTTGTATACTAGGTTCTTGGGGTTCCTTCTTCTCCCCCTCTGGGTCCTTCTCTCCTCCTCTCTCTCTTCTCTCTGCAGGCGCTCCTGGACCTCTCTCAGGACTCACTAACCCTCTACAGAAGACTGACCCTGATCTAAGATGGTTCCCACCTTATATACTCCCTCTATGTGTGAGCTCAGGTGACCAGCACCCAATGAGCTCCTAGCATTACCCAGACTGCTCCCCCTATCTGCCCCTACACTACTGGGATGTTCCACCCCCCTCCCACTCCAGCCAGGGACAGACACTGTCGTACCTGCACATATACCTAGTGGGAGTACCATCGGTCTGTCCCTCGGAAATGGGATGTATGTAGTGTATGCAGCTAACTGAGCTCAGTTCCACACTCCATCCTTATCCGGGAGTGGAATACCACACCTCTGGGTTGAGGTGCAATACCCCTGTAGCAGCCGAATCCTCAGGGTGCTACATTCCCCCCTGGTAAATCGCAGCACGTCCTCGGGCTGTAAGAAAACAAAACATCCACAAACATACAAATTTTTATAACAACATAAACATATAAAACATTATATATATATCATCAGCATAAACTTTTTCTTGTTCCTTCGGCCACGGTGCATCTTGTGACCGGGTAAAGTGCGACAGTCTCTGGTAGAAAAACAACAGTTTCCTATAAAACCGGTAGGGGGCGCCTTAAAAAGCGCAACTATGTACAAGGGGAGATATGGCCGCTCTCAGTCCTCGGCCAGGTATTAGGAAAGGAATGACCGCTCTCAGTCCTCGGTCAGTGGGAATAGGGACACACGGGTTTCAGTTCAATTTGCTGGTCCCAACGGGGACTATATTTTAACTAGCAGCAGTAACAGTTCACTGTACCCCGACGGGTAACTATTTACAGTCTCTTTACCGTACTTTAATGACGGCGTCCTCCTGCTCCTTCTTCAGACCCGTCCGGGTCCTCTTGCTCCTCCTCACACCGCAGCTCCTCCTCCGTCAGGCGATGTACATGGAGGGCGTAGGGTCCTTTGGCACACTTGTGCCGGGTGAACGTGACCTCGTCCCCTACGTATAGGTCACGACCTCTGTGTCCCTCCGGCAGATGGCTTTCTACGTCTCTGCGGGTTACAAAGACGTCGCCGGGGGTATGATGGTCTCTTATGAAGCCCCACCCATGCTGCAGGTTGAATTTAATCACAGTCCCGATGGTACGGGGACCATGAGCTGCACGGGGGTTCCTCCTGGTCCGGTTCTTCTGCCCTGCGCTCTGTTCCTGCAGCCGCTGCTCACGGATCCGCCTCTCTTTCCGCTCTTGCTCGAAGGCTGCCAACTGCTGGCGGCAGCACTCCACTCGCTCTGCTGCGGCTGCCCGCGTTTCTTGAGTGAACCCCATGAGGTCTCCTCCGGTGGGGTCCCACTCGAACTGCGCTTCTTCCAGCGGGAGCGGGGTCCTTTTAACGGGCTTCGGAGCCGGAATCAGGGGCTCGCACAGGGGCCTTGCTTTTTGGAGTTCCAGCTGATAGTACTCCGGTGGCCATATAAAGGGCTGTCCATCCGGGCAAGTGTGCTGGGCAAACAAGTCTTCACCCAGGTGCGGTACTCTAGATGTTGAGGGCGCGGTGGTGGAAGCGGCGCCCGGATTGACCAGGCCTTGCGACCAGGCTTGGGGCACCCTAAAGGTAAAGGGCACCGTAAGGACGGCGGTGCCCGGGGTTACTTGGCCCAGCGACCAGGCCGGTGGCTCAGTGGAGGTAAAGGGCGCTGTTGGTACTGCGGCGCCCGGGGGTACTAGACCTTGCGACCAGGCCGGTGGTGTTTCCTGCTTTGCCGCGCTCAGGGTTGAGGCGCGTGACGTCACAGGGGTCGCGGCCGCGGCTTCTGCTTGAGGCCTAGTCTGGCACGGTGACGATGCAGCGACGGGCACGGCAGGGGGAATTTCGGGCTCTGCGACGGGGAGCTGGGACAGGTACACGGTTTCTCGGCTCGGGGTAGAGACGTCCCCTTTACCTGCCTCCGTCCGTTCAGCTCCCTTCTCGGCGCCGTCTCCTGCCTTCATTCCTCCTGCGCCATCCTCAGAGGCGGTCTGTCTCCTCGTCTCGGGTGGCGTGCTCCGCTGACGGGTTCCGGTCTGCTGGGCCATCTCACGGCTCCACTCCGTCAGCGTGTCTTGCTGCACCTGGGCCATCCTCCGTGCGAGGCCCTCCAGCGCGGTCTGTGCACACTCCCGGTCTCGGGGGAGCTGTGCTAGGATCTCCACTAAGCCTAGTGGGGTTGTTGCTTGCAGCAGGCTCCTGACCACTGGGTCGGTGCTGCCTGTCTCTCCCTCCATCTCCGGGTACGCTTTCTCTGGACTCCTCTCCAGACTTCTTGTCTCCGGGTGCGCTCTCTCCAGACTCCTCCAGGCTGCACCCATCTTCGCTCCTTTGTTCTGTCTCCGCCCACATTGAGGGTGGTCCCGGGGCAACTTAGTGATTGTCAGTTCCAGGGGCAGTTCTCTCACGCTGATGGACACTTCCAGCATCACAGTCTCTGTTGGTGGGCGCGGTTTCCGCTTTTGGCGCCATTCTTCGACCTGGCCCACGATGGGAGGTGGCCTTTTGCCACCCTCTGGCACGCCCATAATGGCGTCCGCTCTTCCAAGGCGGGAAATCTTTGGAAATGGCGGGAATCGTCTCCCAGTGGCGGGAAACTCCATGGATGGCGGGAAAAAGCTGCAAATGGCGGACAACCGGCGGGAAACGACCTGTGATGGGGTCCGTTGGCGGGGACCCTCCGGAACCGGCGGGAGACTTCTTTTTGAGGTAACGGTGAACTTTTCTTCAGGCACGCAGTACTCGGTTGTTGCGGGCACGTTATCCTGCCGACTACGCCAAAGTTGACGCGCCCCCTGGGCCAGTGTTGTTTGGGGGATACCCGGAGCCGGATCAGATGGGGGTTGTAGTCTCCGAGTGGCGGTGACCCGGTCCGTGCCCAGGGTGTCAAGCTCAGTGTGTGGCAGTCTTTACAGATGTTATTAGTTGTTCTTTGTGTCGACTACGCCACCCGTTGATTTGCGGTCAATACGGCCGCCGCTGCAGCAGGGTCCGCTGAGGCTGGTGGTATGTGTGCAGCTTCGGGTAGTATAACCCCCAACGGGAGGGGTATAGCCTCAGGGGGTCAGGTGTAGAGGATGGTGGTAGTGGTGGTGCAGTGTGGATGGTAAGAAGACTCAGAGTCGGGCTGTGCAGTTCAGGGTTTTTACTTACTGCTGTTCTGTTGGTCACTCTGGCCTTGAGTGACCGCCCGAGCCGTGCTGCGTCCACCAGGTCCTGGACTCAGCCAACCCCCAAGCAATTCTGGAGCGTGGTCCTGAGCTCCCTTTCTGACTGTCCTCTCTACTGGCCTTTCTCACCAGGGGTCCACTTATATCCGGCTCCCTCGGGCCTCTTGGTGGGTGCACCTCTCCGGGGTTCCCTGACCCTATGCCTGGTGTGCCTTCTTAGTGGACTTAGTGAGGGGCTGCTCCACATGAAATGTCGCAGCCTCCGGTTCTTAGCTGAGGGTTGTTTCTCTCCTCCACTAATTTGGGATCCGGTTCCCTTGCGTGCCAACCCTTCACCCTTCTGGTTGTATACTAGGTTCTTGGGGTTCCTTCTTCTCCCCCTCTGGGTCCTTCTCTCCTCCTCTCTCTCTTCTCTCTGCAGGCGCTCCTGGACCTCTCTCAGGACTCACTAACCCTCTACAGAAGACTGACCCTGATCTAAGATGGTTCCCACCTTATATACTCCCTCTATGTGTGAGCTCAGGTGACCAGCACCCAATGAGCTCCTAGCATTACCCAGACTGCTCCCCCTATCTGCCCCTACACTACTGGGATGTTCCACCCCCCTCCCACTCCAGCCAGGGACAGACACTGTCGTACCTGCACATATACCTAGTGGGAGTACCATCGGTCTGTCCCTCGGAAATGGGATGTATGTAGTGTATGCAGCTAACTGAGCTCAGTTCCACACTCCATCCTTACCCGGGAGTGGAATACCACACCTATGGGTTGAGGTGCAATACCCCTGTAGCAGCCGAATCCTCAGGGTGCTACACATGGAATGGGGGGAACAGCGTATATACATGGAATGGGGGGAGGGGAACAGCGTATATACATGGAATGGGGGGAGGGAACAGCGTATATACATGGAATGGGGGGAGGGGACAGCGTATATACATGGAATGGGGGGGAACAGCGTATATACATGGAATGGGGGGAGGGGACAGCGTATATACATGGAATGGGGGGAGGGGAACAGCGTATATACATGGAATGGGGGGAGGGGACAGCGTATATACATGGAATGGGGGGAGGGGACAGCGTATATACATGGAATGGAGGGGAACAGCGTATATACATGGAATGGGGGGAACAGCGTATATATACATGGAATGGGGGGGAACAGTGTATATACATGGAATGGGGGGGCAGCATATATACATGGAATGGGGGGGACAGCGTATATACAAGGAATGGGGTGGAAACAGCATAAATACATGGATTGGGGAGGGCAGCCATATATACATGGATGGGGGCATATAACAAGATGGGAGTGAGCACATTCTTTATTTCTGCAGTCTCATACCCCTGCTCCTTTCTGTGGCTGCTCTATGCTACCCTTGTCTGCTCTCTGTATGAGTTGTTTTTTCTAAACTAAAACCTCAGTATTCAGGTTAATTTGCCGTGTTGGCATTTGGCGATAAATAAGTGGGATTTGGATTGCAGTTTGGGCACTCGGTCCGTAAAAGGTTCGCCATCACTGTACTAGAGTATCTGAAGAAAAATAACCTCATGACCCAATATCAACATGGGTTTACGAGGGACCGTTCCTGTCAAACTAATCTGATCAGTTTTTATGAGGAGGCAAGTTCTGGACTGGACCAAGGAAAAGCAGTGTGTATATGGACTTTTCAAAAGCTTTTGATACGTACGGTTCCACACAAAAGGTTGATACATAAAATGAGAACAATGGGGATAGGGGAAAATATATGTAAGTGGGTTAAGAACTGTCTCAGTGATAGGAAACAAAGGGTGGTCATTAATCGAACACACTCAGACTGGGTCACAGTTAACAGTGGGGTACCACAGGGGTCAGTATTGGGCCCGCTTCTTTTTAACATATTTATTAATGAGCTTGTAGGGGGCATACATAGTAATATTTCAATATTTGCAGATGACACTAAACTCTGCAGGGTAATCAATACAGAGGAGGACAATTTTATATTACAGGAAGATCTATGTGAACTAGAAGCTTGGGCTGATAAATGGCAAATGAGCTTTAATGGGGATAAATGTAAGGTAATGCACTTTGGAAGAGGAAACAAAATGTATAATTATATGCTTAATTGTAAAACACTGGGCAAACCTGTCACTGAAAAAGACCTGGGTGTATTGGTGGACGACCAGCTCACGTTTGGTGGCCAGTGTCAGGCAGCTGCTGCAAAGGCAAATAAAATAATGGGATGCATTAAAAGAGGCATTGATGCTCATGAGGAGAACATAATTTTACCTCTATACAAGTCACTAGTGCGACCACACTTAGAATACTGTATACAGTTCTGGTCTCTGGTGTATAAGAAAGACATAGTTGAACTAGAGTGGGTGCAGAGAAGGGCGACCAAGGTTATTAGAGGACTGGGGGGTCTGCAATACCAAGACAGGTTATTACACTTGGGGTTATTTAGTTTGGAAAAATGAAGGCTTAGGGGTGATCTTATTACTATGTACAAGTATATGAGGGGACAGTACAAAGACCTTTCTATTGATCTTTTTACTCTGAGGCCTGAGACGGGGACAAGGGGGCAACTTCTACGTCTGGAGGAAAGAAGGTTTAATCATAATCACAGACGCGGATTCTTTACTGTAAGAGCATTGAGACTATGGAACTCTCTGCCACATGATGTTGTAATGAGTGATTCACTACTAAAATTTAAGAAGGGCCTGGATGCCTTTCTTGAAAAGTATAATATTACAGGTTATATATGCTAGATTCCTTGATAGGGCGTTGATCCAGGGAACTAGTCTGATTGCTGTATGTGGAGTCAGGAAGGAATTTTTTCTCCCCAATGTGGAGATTAGTGTTTGCCACATGTTTTTTTTTGCCTTTTTCTGGATCAACATGTTAGGCTATGGGTTGAACTACATGGACTTAGTAACATAGTCTTCCTTCAACCTTAAAAACTGTTACCTCAACCAATGGCCCTCCGCTTTTGGTGTGCCCCTACAGAAAGGAGGTAGCGGAAAGTTTAGGATGCTGACAGTCCATCGAGGTACAAGATCAGGAGACCCAAGGGTCCCACCCTGGCCTCTCTGAGAGTTTCCAAGGGGCCAGATTACCAGCTGGTCCCAATCCGGCTTCTCCGAACATATCGATGAGTTCCAGGCGACCGGAGGGTCCCACCTGGCAACCCAAAACAACAAATCCATGAGACCAGGTGACCTCATTGAACCAACCTGGTTTCCCAAAATGTATCCATGAGTTCTCTGATGGTCAATCGAGCAGATCTGTATCCTTCCAGTCAGGGCCGTATACCCTTAGGCTGGAATCCTGTAGAATCCAAATCTGTGTCTCTCTGGTTCGAGCACTGCTACTAAACTGCTGTTCTGAAGAGTGTCTCTCTGATTCTCTTTGCAGCAGGATAGAAAACCCTTTTTATATTTACATATGTGGCTAAGGTCATCAGTCACAGGTAGGGGGAAAAGTGCAGCGCTCAGGTCTCATTGTTTGAGCATTTAATGAATTTGCGTAGTTTGTCCTCCTGTTTTGTGAGTGAACAAGCTACAGGGTCTACACAATATATTTGGCAAACATTCGTTGTTCCACCCTGAGTCCCTGTCCTTCTTGACCAGCCAAAGAAACGCACACAAGTTCTAAAGTCAACACAAACACAATAGTGTATTTCTCTTGACTTAATTAGCCAGACATCTAGATTTGTTAAGATTAGAAGTTGTGTCGTCACATTTCTCCCCCATCTTAATTAGCCAGACATGATAGGATCCCGATCATCCTTCTCCACTTATTGGGGACAGTCCATGTCTTTAAGCACAGACATGAATGTAAGAGGTCTCACCTTTATGAGAACAACATTTTGTATCATCCAGTTTCCTCGGAGCATATTCCATGTCTTCCTTGCGAATAAACTCCACACGTAATTGACGAGAACCAAACTCATATCCATTGCGTCCACACAAGCCATCTTCAGCATCCTGTGGTTCCTGAATTAAATTTCATGAGTGTCGGTGGCCTGGTATTCAACCCGTTGAAGCTCGCACAGCACCTGTAGTTGCAGTCGCTTGTTGCTGCTGTATATCCTCTTCGGTCTTCCTCCCAAAGCCAGGTTGGTGGGGTTGGATATGGTAGCATCCAAAACCAGCTATGTATGCCTCAACTATGGTCTGCTTGGGTCTGTCTATATGCCTCCTTGGTTGTGGATCCCTTTGGACAGTGTGTGCTAACACCAGTCCCTTGCAGCTCCCCCAGATCAGATTTGGCAAACATTCGTTGTTCCACCCTGAGTCACTGTCCTTCTTGACCAAACAAAGAAACACACACAAGTTCTAAAGTCAACACAAACACAATAGTGTATTTCTCTTGACTTAACAAATTTAGACTTCTGGCTAATTAAGATTAGAAGCTGTGTCATCACAGCAACCTTGCGTCTTCACAATGAGGATACACATAGGCCCGCTTCTCGACAATGAGGATGCACAAAGACTCTCCATCAGAAAACAGCATACAAAGTTTGTTGAGCAAGATTAATATATTAATGATTCAATAAATAAACATAGTAATTCATGCATTTAGGAAATGTTGTAACTAATTTTATTAACCAAAATTCTTCTCTGAGGAATAGTTTCTTTTTCCAATCCCCTCCTCTATTGGGTGAAAAAACTTTTTCAAGACCAGAAAAGGAAGAACTATCAGTACTGCCATTATGCATGTCAATAAAGTGCCTTGTGGCACCTGAATATGATCTATTATTACTGTTAATATTTTGTATATGTTCAGAGATCCATTTCTTCAATTTTTCGCCTAGTGAATCCAATATATTTAACTTGACAAATGTCACAACCTGTACAATAACCGACATATTGTTAATTACAATTAAAGGGGTTGTCCAATACTTAATATTACCCCCCCCCCAATGTATTCCCCCGGGGCCCCTAAGGATTTTTGTAATTACCTTACGTTGCAGATATTGCCTGTGAGTGACGCTATCACTGGCCTCACGTGACCCCCGGCTGCAGCCAGCTCTGACATCCGCTGATGTCACGACAAGTGCTGGCAGCAGCGGAGGGGGTCTCTGTCTTCTGTGTTCCACCGTGGATGCTAGGCTGTGGGCGGGGTTACCACCCCGCGTCACACTCGGCCTCTCCCCATTCATTGGAAAGCGCGCGGTGGATGCTGGGTGTGACTCGGGAGGTAACAACTCGCCCACAACCCAGCAGCCACCACGGGGACCCCAGTGCTGAGTCAGGCCTCACTTGTCGTGACGTCAGTGCAGGGTCACGTGATGCCTGTGAGCGGCCAGTGATAGCGCCGCTCACAGGCAGAAACAGCAACATAAGGTATTTACAAAAATCCTTAGGTGCCCGGGGGGGGGGATACATTGGGGGGGTAATATAAAGTACTGGACAACTTCTTTAATAAAATAATTTATTTTAATGTTGTCAGAGAGATTTTTTGTTTTCTTAGCATGCTTGCACATGGTGCATTTGTTGCCTGAACAATTAAAAAAACCTTAACATAAAGCCAGGCGTTATAATCAGATGTTCTATGATGTAGAGTGGGAGATATGTTACCTAGTGAGCAACCTCATTTTGCTACACACCTATGTCCATTCCTCAGGATTTGATTGAGAGTATCTTCTTGGTAAAGAATGGGAATATACCTGGAAATAATGCGCCTGTTTTGATGTTAATCTACGTACAGTATGTTAGTATTAGTATTAGTTTTTTGGAACTAAGCATTTCATCTCTTGTTAATTTTTTTTACTTTATTAAACGTATGATGCACCAAATCACTTTTATACCCTTTAGCCATTAGTCTACTTCGAATAATTTAGCTTTCCTTATCAAATTCTTTATAATCCGAACAAGTTCTTCTAGTCCTAACAAATTCACCATAAGGAATAGACCTGATTTTTTTTTGTTTGGGATGACAGCTGTTAGCTCTTAAAATAGTGTTGCCACTGACAGGTTTTCGATAGTGTACAATCTCTGGTGTTGTTGTTTCCAATAAGCATTAGATCCAGAAAATTCATATTATTATTTGGACCAGAAAAAGTAAATATAAGGTTTAAATCATTCTGGTTCAAATAGTGCAAAAAGGCAGATACATCACTATTATCACTGGACCAAATAATGAGGACATCATCCATATACTGTCTGTACCATACGATATGTGGGTGAAACTGGTTATTAGCTGAGAAAATAAACTCTCCCCACCATGCAACTTATAGTATAGCTAACAAAGGGGAGAAATGCGACCCCATTGGTGCTCCTTTTGGTTTGGATAAAAAATTCAGAATTAAACATGAAAAAAACATGTTTCAAAATATATTCAATGCTTCTTAGGATATTCCTTTAATTCTGGACTGTACTAACTGTATTTATTTGGATGAAAGAAAATAGCTTCCAAAGCTTTGCAGGGAGGAATACATGAATATAAATTGATTATGTTGCATGAGAGAAAAGAAAAATTATGGGATCAAACAACCTTATCCATAATTTTCAAAACAGAGGTACTATCTCTCCAAAAAAACTTGTGCTCTGGCAACAAAAGAATGCAAATTTTTAACAACACAAATACTTGTCTCTCATTTAAGGAATCAATCCCAGAAATGATTGGACGAAGGGGAGGTGGGAAAATTAGTTTGAGTTTTTGGGAGACTGTGAAATATTGGGATGGTGGAAAAATCTTTAATAAGAAGCCTTTTCGTTATAGAGTTAATAACTCCCATCTTAAAGTGAAATTGTCATCAGGAATGTGCTAAGTAAACTACAGGCAGTGTCAGGTTGGCGCTGTTACACTGATTAAAATGATAACTGGGTTGATGAAATATGTCCTGTGGTTGTTGTTTAATCTTTTATTTGCAGTTTGGAGTTAACTAGATTCTCGTGCTTCGGGGCGGGCCTGTGGGCGGGGGTTTCGTTGGTGATCTGTTCTTATATTCATCACTGTGGCTTAAATGACAAGTCACTGAACCTTCAGTGACCTGCCTCCTATTTTAAAAACTGTTCTTGCGCAGTTCATATTGTTGTCTTTGAAAACATTTTTTTAACTCTAGCAAGATGGCGCCGATGCTAAGATGCTAATGCGCACACGTTGTGGCCATTTTGCTGGAGCCAAATTTTTCTTTTTTGCTCCAACAAAATGACTGTGGTGCGTGCTCCGTAGCATCTAGTGGCAAGCGATAGCTGCTACTGCGAATGCGTGGGTGCCATTTTGTTTTAGCTTCAGCAAAATGGCCACGGTGCGTGCGCATTAGCTTTTATCGGCAAATGATGGCGCCATTTTGCTAGAGTTACATTTTTTTTTTGTTCAAAGACAACAATATGATCTGCGCAAGTGCAGTATTTAAAATAGGAGGCAGGTCACTGAAGGATCAGTGACCAGTCACTTAAGCCACAATGATGAATATAAGAACAGAGCATCAAACGAAAGCCCCTTCCCACAGGCCGCCCCGAAGCATGAGAATCTAATTATCTGCAAAATGCAAATAAAGATTAAACAAGAACCAAAGGACCAGGTATCATTTTAATCAGTGTAACGGCGCCCACCTGACACTGCATGTAGTTTACTTAGCACAATCCTGCTGACAGGTGCGCTTTAATACCTTCTTGCACTAATGAAATTAGGTTTTTTTTACGAATTTCTGAAGGGTCAGAAGAATCATAGAATCATAGAATCATAGAATGGTAGAGTTGGAAGGGACCTCCTGGGTCATCTGGTCCAACCCCCTGCTCAAAGCAGGATTCACTAAATCATCTCAGACAGATGTCTGTCCAGCCTCTGTTTGAAGACGTCCATTGAAGGGGAACTCACCACCTCTCGTGGCAGCCTGTTCCACTCATTAATCACCCTAACTGTCAAAAAGTTTTTTCTAATATCTAATCTGTGTCTCCTCCCATTTAGTTTCATCCCATTGCTTCTAGTCTTTCCTTGTGCAAATGAGAATAAAGATGATCCTTCTACAATGTGACAGCCCTTGACATATTTGTATACAGCTATTAAGTCTCCTCTCAGTCTTCTTTTTTGCAAGCTAAACATTCCCAAATCCTGCAACCGTTCCTCATAGGACATGGTTTGCAGACCAGTCACCATTCTGGTCGCTCTTCTCTGAACTTGCTCCAGTTTGTCTATGTCTTTTTTAAAATGTGGTGCCCAAAACTATACACAGTATTCCAGATGAGGTCTGACCAAAGAGGAGTAAAGACCGATAATGACTTCACGTGATCTAGACTGTATGCTTCTGTTAATACATCCCAGAATTGTATTTGCCTTTTTTGCTGCTGCATCACACTGTTGACTCATGTTCAGTCTATGATCTATTAGTATACCTAAGTCTTTTTCACATGTACTGCTGCTTAGCTCTATTCCTCCCATTCTGTATATGCTTTTTTCATTTTTATTGCCCAGATGTAGTACTTTGCATTTTTCCCTGTTAAAAAACATTCTGTTGGTTGCTGCCCACTGCTCCAGTTTATTTAGGTCTTTTTGAATCCTCTCTCTCTCTTCTCTAGTATTAGCTATCCCTCCTAGCTTTGTGTCATCAGCAAATTTAATCAGTTTACCCTCAATTCCTTCATCTAAATCATTGATAAAGATGTTGAACAATACAGGTCCCAGGACGGAGCCCTGTGGTACTCCACTTGAGACATTCATCCAGCTGGATGTGAAGCCATTTACAACCATCCTTTGAGTCCGATCACTAAGCCAGTTATGAATCCACCTAACAGTTGCCTGGTCCATTGCATACTTGGTCATTTTTTCAATAAGGATGGTGTGAGATACTTTGTCAAATGCTTTGCTGAAGTCAAGATATACTATATCTACAGCATTTCCCTGATCCACCCAGTCAGTGATTCTGTCATAGAAGAAAATTAAGTTAGTCTGACATGACTTGTTAGTTACAAACCCATGCTGACTCTGGTTAATCACTTCATTCTTATCCAGGTACTTACATATATGTTGTTTAATAATTTGTTCAAAGATCTTTCCTGGTATAGAAGTCAGACTCACCGGCCTATAGTTCCCTGGGTCCACCTTCTTCCCCTTTTTGAAGATAGGAACAACATTTGCTCTTCTCCAGTCTTCTGGGACTTCTCCTGTTCTCCAAGAATTTTCAAAGATTATGGAGAGTGGTTCTAAAATTTCTTCTACGATCTCCTTCAGTACTCTGGGGTGTAATTCATCTGGACCTGGAGACTTGAACTCATTTATGTTAGCTAAATATTCCCTCACAATCTTTCTGTTTACAGATAACTTGGATTCCTCTATTCCTTTAAAAGGACAGTGAAGATCAGTTGATGTTACATTTTCTTTCTGAGAGAAAACAGATGCAAAATAGGAATTTAAAAGTTCGGCCTTCTCAACATCCTCTCTTACCATTTCTCCATTTTCATCCTGTAAAAATCCTATAGCATCTTTGACTTTTCTTTTACTTTTGACATACCCCCAAAATCCTTTTTTATTGCTTTTGACATCTCTTGCAAGCCTTAATTCATTGTCAGCTTTAGCTAACCTGATACGTTCCCTGCAGGATCTGCAGACTGCATTATAATCTTCTTTAGATATGCCTCCCTCTTTCCATTTAATAAACATTTCTTTCTTTCTTTTTAGCATGTGTTTAAGTTCTGTGTTCATCCATCCTGATTTCCTTAAATGCTTCCCATTCTTCCTACTTTTCGGGATTGTTAACGATTGTGCTTTGAGAATCTCATTTTTAAAAATTTCCCATCCTTCCTGGACATTTTTGTCCTTAAGGACATCCAGCCATTGGATCCCTCCTATTCTCTTTCTGAGTCTCTTAAAATCTGCCTTTCTAAAATCTAACCTTGAAGTTTGAGTCTTCACATGTCTTCCTCCTCTAGTTATCCAAAATTCTATAATAGCATGATCGCTGCCTCCTAGGGTCCCAGCCACCTTTACTTCCTCAACCATTTCCTCCCTGTTTATAAGGATTAGATCCAAAGTAGCAGATCCCCTTGTTTTCTCCCCTACCTTTTGGAAGATAAAGTTGTCAGCAAGAGAGGATAAGAATTTGCTTGACCTGTTAGTTTTACTTGAGAGAGATTCCCAACAAATGTCTGGATAGTTGAAATCTCCCATGACCACTACGTCATATTTTTTGGAGAACTTGGTCATTTGATACATAAAGAGTTCATCCATATCTTCAGCTTGCCCAGGTGGCCTGTAGTAAATGCCTACAATGGTGTCCTTTCCGTTGTTTTCTCCTTGTATTCTTACCCAAACAGTTTCCACAGAACTCCCAGTCTCTGAAGCTTCAATCTCTGTGCAGATATACGCTTTTCTAACATACAATGCGACACCTCCTCCTCGTTTATCAAGTCTGTTTCTTGCAAATAAGTTGTATCCTTTTAGCCTTTTATTTCAATCATGTGTATCGTCCCACCAAGTTTCAGTGATTCCAATGACATCATATTTCTTTTCCTGCATTAGTAGTTCCAATTCTCCTTGTTTGTTGCCCATGCTTTGTGCATTTGTATAAAAACATTTTAGTTTGTGATTGGTTTCTCTTCCTCCCATATTTTTATTATTTAAATTGTTTTGTCTTTGTTCTTCCTTTCCACTTCCAGTAGCAGAGATCTCAATAGTATTTGTCAGCTGTATGGCTTTTTCTGGCCTTTTGCTTCCCTTCCCACATTGTTCTAGTTTAAAGCTCTCCTGATGAGTGTAGCAAGGCGACTTCCAAATACATGTTTTCCAGTCTTCGTAAGGTGCACCCCATCTCTAGCAAGTAGTCCATCATATAGGTAATTCATTCCGTGATCCAGAAATCCAAATCCTTGTTGACGGCACCATCGACGTAGCCAGTTGTTCACCTGTAGAATCTTATTCCACCTCATTGTTCCATGGCCATCCACTGGGAGGATGGATGAGAAGACCATCTGCGCTCCCAACTCTTTCACTTTCTTGCCTAAGTCTTCATAGTCACTGCAGATGGTTTCCAGGTCCTTTCTTGCGGTGTCATTTGTCCCCACATGTATTAGCAGGAATGGGTAGTGATCTGTAGGTCTGAAGAGTCTTGATATCCTGTCAGACACATCTTTAATTTTTGCTCCTGGAAGACAGCACATTTCTCTTGAGGTTATGTCTGGTCTGCAGATAGCGGCCTCAGTTCCTCTTAACAGGGAATCCCCCATGACCACCACTCTCCGTTTTTTCTTCACAACATTCTTCTTTCTCCATCCAGGAGAATTCTGAGGGCTTACAAGGTTATTCATTGCTGGCAAAGTCTTATTTTGCTGTATTTCTTCATGGTTCTCCTGCGTGAGAGCCTGGTACTGGTTCCTGAGCAGTATGGGTGCTGACTGCCTCTCGATCCTCCTGCTTCTGTGGGTCACATGCTTCCATTCCTCTGTTTCGTCAGGTGCAGTTCGAATTTCTTCTCTTTCTGAATCATGAAGAGATAATTCTGCTCTGTCTAAGAACTCTTCACCTTCCTTAATGATTTTCAAGGTAGTTAACCTCTCTTCTAGATTTCGCAACTTTTCCTCCAACAGGGACACAAGCTTGCATTTCTGGCATGTGAAGTTTGGCTTTTCCACTGGCAAGTCTGTGAACATGTAGCAGGATATGCAGCTCACCAAATGGCTCCTGGACTATTCCATGTTCTTACTGTTAATGTTCTGAAAACAGTGAAAAAAGCTTCAAAAAAAAGTTTCAGAATGCGCGCGCCGGTAGGAGCGCGGTTTACCGATGTCCTCTTTTCAGCTCCAACAGCCAAAATCCAGTGTTCTTTGAGCTCACGGAGACTCTTCACTTACCCCAAAATGCAGTGGGAATATGCAAATTATCTCCTCAGGACTCCTCCCCTGGTTGAAATGCGTCTATATGTGCCGTCATCATTTAAAATATCATAAACTTGTTTTTAATAAAGAGCAGTGTCCATAACAACTATACATCCTGCTTTATCTGACTTTTAATCACTATATTGGTGTTATTTTTCACATTTAGAACAGCCTCAGGGCTGCAGCTGCTCTCTCACTTCCTCTTAATTTTCAGTTCGTATGAAGGCGAAGATGGTGACGCCAGCGCTGATTGGGCACAGGGCTGACGTATCTTAACACTGCACAAGAGCCCCGGGGAAAGTGAGTACTGACACCACTGAAATGGCGTCGGCACAGGAGGTGAATAAAAGTTTTTTAAATTTTATTGGGACCAAATATTTAGATCAAGAAGAGGTTGTCCTTGTAATGGACAACTCCTTTAATAGTGTATGAGGCAACAAAATGGATATTGTTAATATATGGACCCACATTGGGGGCATTGTTAATGTCCCCCATTGTAGCCCTATATCAATTAAATCACCTAATACAATATAATGTCCCCCATTCTTAACCCCAATATAATTATAATCTTCCCCTCTGTGGTCCCCATACAGTTTATTGTTTCCAATTCTGACTCTCATACAGTATAATGTGCCTATTTGTGGTTCCATACAGTATAATCTTCCCCTTTATGGCACCCCAAACAGTATAATACCCCCATTCTGGCTTCTATATATTATAATATCCCCCAGTGTCTACCTCTCTGGCCCACATACAGTATGATGTCTCCCTTTGTAGCCCTCATGCAGTATAAAGTTCCCAATTGTTGCCCTCATACTGTATATTTCCCCCCTCTGTGGCCCCCATATAGTATAATGTCCCCCTATAAGGACCCTATACAGTAAAATGTCTCCTTGTGTGGCCGCTATACAGTATAATGCCTCTCATTATAGCCCCATACCATATAATGTCCTTCTATCTGGTCCCCAGACAGTAAAATGTCCTCCTCTTTGACCCCCAAATAGTATAATATCCCCCCTTGTGATCCCCACAATGTATAATGTCTCTGTCATTGGAATGGAAATTAAAAAAAAAACCTGATTCTACTCACCTTTTCCTGCTCTCACAATGAACAGCTCCTTCTTCCTGCTCCATTGCACGTGGAAGCGATGTCACCTGCTGCCGCTGGCATCTGATAGATAGGTGCCATGTACAGGCAAGGAGCCGGTGGCTCTACGCTCCACTACACTGTTCAACTGTATTTACATATGAGGCCACACATCCAGCTGAAATTAGTGCTTGCACGCGCAACAGCTTTCTTTGTGTGAACTAAATAATATTGTAATTGAATAGGTCAAGACAGATGCAGCAATATTAACGATGTTCATATTTTTTTCTTTCTACATATTTTTACATTATAAAGCATTTTAATGAGAGAAACATTTTTATGTGTTATTTGACTTTATTGTTTTTATATATTTTTAAACATTTTATTATTATAATTTTTTTTTACTTTTTATTTTAGTCCCACAAGGGGACTTGAACTTCAGTGAGCTCAATCACTCATATAATACACTGCAATACAATGTGCACTGTATTGCAGTGTTTTATGCTTATTGGTAAAATGCCACACTATTAGCACACCTTAGGCAGGGTGTAATAGGAGTAGAGAGATGGCAGCCATGGAGGTTATTGCTAAGCCCCCCGGTTGCCATAGCCATCAGCACTGGTGGTTGCACCTTTTGGCCCGATGGGTGACAGAGGAAGCCCTCTCCATCTGTCTTATCATCCGATGCCGTGGTCACTATTGACCGCGGCATATAGATGGTTAAACTGGTAGGACTGGCACTAGCATGGATCCTGGCAGTGGAGGCAGGATCTTGGCTAAGTAATTCAGCCCTGTTCTTGTCGCTTATTGTGGGTGCACTTACAGCATTCGCAAGATCAGTCCAACTAACAAGGAAAATCCCAGGGCGAGAACAGGCACTCGGCTTTGACGTAAATTTTCATCACTGGTCAGAAACCAGTTAAAGAAATTAAATAAAAAGGTGTAAAGTGTACCAAAGCATATAGACATAGAGATCACAGTAGCTCATCCAAAGCACATCCAAAAAAACAACATGCACAAAAATTGTATATGCTACAGTTTGCATATAGATTGTTGTTTCTACGCAAATACTATGTTAGTTACGCCTTGTAGGCACTGATTCTTTTTGTTAATGATTCTTCACATAGCACTTGTCCTGCTGTAATCGGACACGAGACTCTTTACACTTTCACAGTGACCCTTGTAGTGTGAAAGCAGGTGCAAGTCAGAAGCCGCAAAACAAGGTATTTTGTCTGACAACTTAAACAAACAGACTGCACTCAGCATGACAGAGGACATGACAAGAAAAAGGATATGACTTGTGACCCTAGCTTCATTTACTATATGTACTTGCTATTACTTTTGTGTATAGTCACTATTCTCTGTCATAACCTGTAATACCTGCAAATGGTCTGTTGGCATTAGGACATGTGCTGACAAAGGAAGACTTTTTAAGAGGTTGCTTATATTATATGCTTTCAAGAATAATTTATAGAGTACACTATTTATAAATTAAATGTAGATAACATTAACTTTATATACTATTCATACATTTTATTTAGATAACTCAAGTGTAAAAGTTGCCTCAACTTATCATGTTATAAAATATCCACAGGATAAATACTGATTTATTGATCACTGGGGTCCCCACTGCTGGAACCAGCTCCGATCCCAAGAACGGGACTCTAAAGTGGTCCAAAGTGGAGCAATGATGGAGATAGTCAAGTACAGCGCTCGGCTATATTTGGCAATGCCACAACCGATGAGAGCAGTGGTGTGAATGCAACACTTAGTCCAATTCCTAGTAAAAAAAATGTATATAGAATAATCTGTCTGATGGCAGCCACCACTGTAGAGAGTTAAAGACTTTACTCCATGTGAATGTACAACTATGGTATAAGAGAGATGTATTAATATGCATGCAGACCAATTGTTAAATCAGTAACTTAAACTAAAGAAGTTGTCCACTACTTTCACATTGATGCCCTATCCGTAGGATAGCAGAGAAATCCACCTTAGAAGTGATATGAAAATAAATCTGCAAATGGCTCATTCTCAGCTTCATTCTTAGTCTAACCCCACTCTCCACCAGGGGATTTACATGCTGCAGTAGTCCTAATTGTCAATCACCTATTAGGGCGGAGTTAAAGGGGTTGTCCACTATTAGGACAACCCTTATTCTTCTTTATGTTTGCCCCCATTAAAATAAAAACACCTATACTCCCCTCCCGTGCCGGCGCCGTTCCAGTGGAGTGGGCAATTGCTATTCTGGGCTCATGTGCGGTTGGTATGTCATGTGAGCCCTGTGAGTAATCAGCTCGGCCGTCACTGTCACTGCCTTCGAACATATAAGTAATCAAGAGGAAGTGAGACCTGCAATGCCTGATTAACCCCTTTAGAGCCCATGCCGTATTAGTACGCACATTTGAGTACCCCCCTGTTCAGTGAGGGCTGCTGCGCTGAGCCCTCACTGAACCGAGCACATGTCAGCTGATTCTTACAGCTGACATGTGCCCGCAACAGCCGCGGGTGGAATCGCGATCCACCCGCGGCTGTTAACCTGTTAAATGCTGCTGTCAATCTCCGACAGCGGCATTTAACGAGCGCTTCCTGGAAGCGTGTCCTAAGCCCCGCCCACCGGCGACCCCGTCACGTGATCGCGGGTCGCCGATGGGCGTGCATGACAACCCAGGGTCTGCAGCAGACGCCTGTGGTTGTCATGATTTGGTCTCTGTGAGCGCCACCTAGTGGTCGGCACTCATAGCACAGGACCATTTCTGCTGCATACAGGGGCCCTGCTGGTCCCCTGTATGTAGCAGAGCCGATCAGACAACTGCTGCTTCTAGTCTCCTATGGAGACTATTGAAGCATGCAGTAAGTGAAAAAAAAAAGTTTTTAAAAAATTTAAAAAAATTAAAAAAATATAAAAGTTTAAATCACCCCCCTTTTGCCCCATTCAAAATAAAATAATAAAAAATAAACCCCACATACACATATTTGGTATCACCGCGTTCAGAATCGCCCGATCTATCAATATAAAAAAAGAATTAATCCGATCGGTAAACGGCGTGACGAGAAAAAAATTCTAAACGCCAGAATTACGTTTTTTGGTCCCCGCAAAATTGCAATAAAATGCAATAACGGGCGATCAAAACATTGGATCTACCCCAAAATGTTATCAATAAAAACGTCAGCCCAGCGCGCAAAAAATAAGCCCTCACCCAGCCCCAGATCACGAAAAATGGAGACGCTACAGGTCTCGGAAAATGGCGCTATTTTTTTTTTTTTTTTTTACCAAATTTTGGATTTTTTTTTCACCACTTAAATATAAAAGAACCTATACATGTTTGGTGTCTACGAACTCATAATGACCTGTAGAATGAGAAGGGCAGGTCAGTTTTAACATTCAGTGAATGTGGTAAAAAAAAAAAAATAAAAAACAACTGTGGTATTGCACTTTTTTTGCAATTTTACAGCACTTGGATTTTTTTTCCCGTTTTCCCGTACATGATATGGTAAAACTAGTAATGGCGTTGAAAATTACAACTCGTCCCGCAAAAAATAAGCCCTCACATGGCCATATTGACCAAACAATAAAAACGCTATGGCTCTGGGAACAAGGGGAGCAAAAAACGAAAAAGCAAAAACGACAAAACCCAAGGTTGCAAAAGGGTTAAGTAACATTGGTCCAAGTGCAATCCGATTTTTTTTCTCGCATTGCACTCGTCCGATTTATATGCTAGTGTGAGCGAGCCCTTAAGCTGAGTATGGTGCTGGGAGCTGAGGCCGTGGAAGCGCTCTCTGATAAAGCCACCTTCAGACTGTTTTGGTCATCTGGAAAAATGATTTCCGAGTGATCCAGGACAATTTGGTGATCAACAATGCTATTTCCAGCATGATGGAGCACAAACCAGAGGCAAGCGGAGGGGCTGGGGAATCACAGACAGGGAGAAGACCCCGTGTACAGTCCGGCCCCTGTGCACTGAAATCTAATTAGCAGGAAACTTCAAATGCTGATAAAAGAAGAACCATAAAGCGGATTTATTATTAAAGTATCAATGTAATCGGTTACAGCACCATTACTGTTATGATCTGCAACAAAAACTAAGGAAAGATAAGGAAAGCTGTCCCTACAGTAAGACTAAGCTGAATCCCTACGATGTAGCGGGCTGGCTGTTCCTTGTGAACAGACCCGCCTTCGTCCTCGGCTAGTCTGAACGGAGACCTATAGAATAAAGGGATGGGTCCCTAAAAGAACTAAGGACTGGGACAAAATGGGACACCTCCTAACAGAAGTTGTTGCAGAGCAAAAAGACAAACTGATAAAAAGTACTAGAGGTCCCAGAGGACCATGCAAACTGACAGAGATAGGCACCGAAGCACCTGGCTAGAAAGACAGTCTAGAAAAACACTGAAGTCCAGCAAAGCCAGAAGGGCGGAGCTGGAATATAAAGGCAGATGGTCACGTGACCGCAAAACACAAGATAGCAAAAACTAACAGGAGGGTTCTAACAGTACCCCCTCTTCTATGAGGATCCTCTGGATCCTCCAGGCCCAGGCCTATCAGGAAACCTCCTGTGGAAAGCTTTAACAAGCCTAGGAGCAGAGACAGCCATGTATTTACTTTACATTACTAAATCGTGCTGACAGGTACTCTATAAGTTGTCTTTCTGATGCGCCCCCTGGGCCGTGGGGTACTCGGTGCCGGGCCGGTCATTGCTAGGGCAGATGTCACAGTGGCGGTGACCCGGTCCATGACCCAAGGCGGTCAATAAAAGGGTTCATTTACAGGGGATTTATAGTTTTTATATAAAGTTCGTGATGCCACCTGTGGTATGCGGCAAAAGGGAGCCCGCCGCTGCAGAGCAGGTTCTCTGGAGCTGATGTTAGTGCAGCAGAGTTGGTTCAGCTCTCCACAGGCAGAGCTTAGCTTCAGGGCAGGAAATGGTGATGTTATAGATGTTGCTGTGCAGTGTAGTGCAGGGCATGATGGCGCAGTAATAATTCGCAGAGACAGTGGGGTGCAGTCTCCAGGGTTTTACTCACGATTTTTAGACTCCAAGTTACCAGGGCCAGGGTAACTTCCCACAGGGAGGGGTTCAGCAAACCTGCAGGTACCTACGGAGTACATAACGGGACCCCCTTCTGTGTGTTCCTTCTGACCATCTCCCTGCACCTCACACCCAGTGTCCCAAGCCAGTGACCGTGGACCTTGTCGGGCGACGTCTTCTAAGTCCCCTGGGTCCTCTATGGCCACCTTTTTGGTGAGTTAGATGTGGCTTTTGGCTGCAGCACCTGAAATGCTGCACCCTCCAGTTACCTAGTTGAGACTTGAAGAACTCTGCTAGTTTAGAGGCCGGTCCCCTTCTGCGGCTCAATCCCTCCACCGCCTGGGAGATTCGGGCGTACGGGTATCCTCCAGCACTGCTCGTACCCCTGGGATCCTTTCTGCTTTACTGGAGCCTTCCTTCCTGCTCCTCTCCTCTCTTCTTTCTGTTCTGGGCCTCTCTCACTAGGCCCTCCTCCTGAGCAGAGCAAAGTAGAATTGCCATCACAGGGAATGATTATTGTTGATATTGATCGCCGAGAAAGTCATCCCATGATAACCTTAGGCACTAATGTGATAGAAAATTGTCTTGGAGAAATTATTCTTTTGTTACAACAGGTCGCAGAGACTGCCAGTTCCAGTCAGCAGCGAGTTCTGCAGAAGGAAATCAGAGCCCTGATGAAAAGACAACAGGTAGAGTTGTCTGGTGGAGAAGTTGGCAGTGTCAGAATGAGTGATCCATTCCTCATTGCAATGCCCCCTAGGAGCGAAATGTTAATATGGTGTCGGGCAGCAATAGGTCTCAGGAGTCAAGATTATCAGGCCCTGGTGGAACCCGTGTACTCTGACAGTAGGCCCACCATCTTGACAGCCAGGGGGGTAGTTGATGTCCGCAAGGGGAGAGTACCGATACGCATCCTGAATTGTGGGGAGAAAGAGGTCCATTTACACCGGTATGCTACCCTTGCTAAGCTATTCTCTGTCAGTAACAACGCAATAAAGACAGTGGAACCCTTGCCTCCATCCAAACCGGCGAAGGATAATGGCTCCAAAGGGCAGATGAAGGATTGTTGTCAGAAGCTACAAGTGGGCACTGACTCCACCCCTTTGCACCAAAAGCATGGAGTATACCGGGTGGTCCAAGAATATGAGTCTTTAGCAAACACCCACTAGACTTTGGGCAGGTAAAAGGGGTCTAACATCATATCCCCACGGGAGATCATCCGCCCATTAAAGAGAGGTACCTGCCTGTACTCCCAGCTCACTATCAATGTGCCAAAGCAATGTTACGGGAGATGAAGGAGGCTGGGGTGATCAGAGATAGTTGTAGCCCCTTGGCAGCTCCATTAGTTCTCGTTAGAAAGAAGGATGGTACAATGAGGATGTGTGTTGATTACAGGCAGATTAACCGCATTACACGTAAGGACGCCTACCCATTACCCAGAATTGAGGAATCATTAGCAGCACTGAGATCAGCTAACTATTTCTCCACTTTGGATCTCACCAGTGGGTACTGGCAGGTTCCTGTGGCAGAGGCGGACAAGAAAAAGACCGCGTTTACAACACCAATGGGCCTCAGCGAGTTCAACTGCATGCCATTCGGGCTCTGCAACGCCCCAGGAACCTTCCAGCGGTCAATGGAGTGCTGCCTAGGACACAAAATCTTTGAAACCATCCTGCTGTACCTAGATTATGTAATTGTCTACTCAAAGACATAGGAAGACCACCTGGAGCACCTGGCCGAGGTGTTCAAAGCCCTATCTGATTTTGCCCTGAAGGTAAAGCCGTCCAAGTGCCACCTGCTGAAGCCCAAGGTGCAGTACCTAGGTAATGTGGTAAGCGCAGAAGGTGTAGCACCAGACCCAGAAAAAGTCACCATGATCAAAGACTGGCCAAGACCCTCCACTATTAAGGAAGTGTGGCAGTTCCTCGGGCTGGTAGGCTACTACATGAGATTTATCAAGGCTTTCACCAAGATAGTGGCACCAATGCAGGACCTCCTAGTGGGCCAGTCCAAGAAGGCCAAGAACGAGAAACCTCCGTTCAAATGGGGTAAACAGGAAGAGAAATCCTTCACCCGACTGAAAATGGCTCTCACCGGAGACGAAGTCCTGGCCTACCCCGACTATGGCCAACGCTTTATACTTCATACAGATGCCAGCAACATGGGATAGGGAGCTTTGCTGTCCCAGGTACAGCAAGGCAGAGAGAGAGTGATTGCCTTCACAAGCAGGAAGCTCCGTCCTACGGAAAGGAAACCCGACAACTACAGTTCCTTCAAGTTGGAGTTTCTCGCCATAGTCTGGGCTGTAACAGAGCGCTTCAAACACTACCTCGCCTCCTCCAGATTTACAGTCTTCACAGATAATAACCCGCTGAAACACCTGGAGACTGCGAAGCTTGGTGCCCTAGAACAACGATGGATGGCCCGACTGTCTAACTATGAGTTTACCATCAAGTATCGGGCGGGGCATAAGAACACCAATGCTGATGCGCTATCCAGGATGCCCAACTTTCCAGATGGGGGAGAAGACCCGGAAGAGCTGGAGGAGATAGAGCTACCCACTTTCCATTGTCACGGGGTGACTCAGTGCTCCCACTGTGTAAGGGACAAGCTCTCCGCCAACAGAGAGGCCACGTTCAACCCATTCCCCCACCATGGATGGGCAGAGACGCAAGATAGCAACCAGGCTTATCCGCCTGGTAAAGGAGTTGCTGACACAGGCGGACTCGCACCCTGGTCCAGATGCCCCACAGGAGACCCAACAGTTGTGGAAGGAGAAGGGCAAGCTGTTCATCTATGATGGAAAGCTGTGTCGAAGAAGTATCAACCCCCGGACACACGAACTGGTCTGGCAGGTGGTAGTCCCAGGGCGGGATGCGCCAATGGTCTTAGAAGCGTACCACGATGGAGCAGGACACTTCGGGTGGAAGAAGTTGGAAGTCCTGCTAAGTGAGCGATTCTACTGGGTTGGCATGAGGAAGGCAATCGAGAGATGGTGTCGAGAATGTGGTCCATGCAACCTGAGACAGAAAGACATAGACAGCCAGAGGGCTCCCCTGCAGCCCATAATCACCAAACAACCACTTGAACTGGTAGCCTTGGACCACGTGAAGCTAGCTCCAAGCCGGTCAGGCTATGTCTACGCTCTCACCATAGTAGACCACTACTCCAGGTTCTTGGTAGTAGTGCCAGTGAAAGACCAGACGGCAGCCAAAGCGTTCCAACAGCACTTTTGTCGCCCGCACGGTTACTCTGAACGGGTGCTTACCGGCCATTGTCTAGCCTTTGAAGCAGAGATGTTCCAGGAATTCTGTAACTTGTACGGCTGCAAGAAAATCAGGACAACGCCGTATCATCCCCAGACCAACGGGTTGTGGACTTATATAACCACATCCCGGTGAACTCCACCAACTGTACACCCGCTTACCTGATGAGAGCAAGACCTGGTAAGCTACCCATCGACTTAGACATGGGAGTCTTAACACCTGAGACGACATCACCAGATGCAGATTGGGATACAGAGCGGCAGCAACAATACCGCAAGGTGCAAGAGTGTGTTGAGAAAAGTTTGTCCCAGGCGAGACAGAAGCAAGAGAAAACTTATAATCAGCACGCACCTGCCGTTCCCTTATCACCTGGAGAACAGGTACTTAAGAGGAAAAGACGAGTCCACAAGTTAGATGACCAGTGGGAGGTTGAGCCATACACCGTCCTACCCTTGAATTATGACAACACCAAAGTGTGCCTCATCAGCAAAGATGGAGGGGAAACTTCAGCGGCAGTCTCAAGAGACCACTTGAAGATATGTTCTGAACAGTTGAAACACACAGAAGAAGATCAAGACAGCCCTCGGCCCACAGAAAAAGTAGACGAAAAGGTTCAGACAGTCCTCAGAGAATTTCCCCAGTCTTGGACGCAGGTGAACAAAGCGATTGTGGTACCGGTCCTGACCTTTCTCCAAGCGGCCTCACCTGAAGCTGCAGAGGCTCCAGAACATCTGGAAGACCAGCCGACCCCAGAAACAGATGTTTCATCAGCAGCAGATCAGGAGAATCTACCCTCTGCTAGCAGTGAACCTGTCAGTCCCATGGTGGGTTTAGGAGTCCGGAGAAGGCAGTCCGGTATACCAGTACGGAGTAGGTCCAAGAGAAATGTAGAGGATAGTGAACCCACCACACCAGGGGTAGACAATAGGGACCAGGGTAGGACAGTGACAACAAATGTACTACGTAGATCGACCCGGAGTACTAAAGGTCAGCTCCCTGCCCGCTGGAGGAACTAAAGTGTATGTTATAAATAGTTGTAACCGTTAAATAATGCTAGAAATATATATATTTGTTACATTTATGGACAATTGGGCCACAGGACTAGGTGTGGTCAGGACAAAATTGAATATAGTTACTAATTGGCCTAGAAAATAAGAAGCAGGCGTGGCTAAAGACCAGGCCCACCGAAAGAGTGCCCTGAAGCCACGCCCAGGGACGATACACAAAGTGGGTTGATGTGGTTACCACCAGCCAAATTTCAATTATCTGGAAAAAGATAATCCCCGGATTGTGGCATAAAGACTAAGCGCCGCAATGACTGTTTTCAATTCTAGTTTGTTTTTTGTAATTTTTGACTTTGTAACCTGTTTGTAATGTGAATTGTTATTTGTTAATTTTAAAAGGTATCCTCAGTCTGGGAGTACTGAAGTTAACTAGGGGAGAATGTGGCACCCCAGGGGTCCGGTTGCCACAGTGGCATTGCCTCCCTCACAAGAGGTGATGCCATGCCTGGAAGCAAGCAGGGGTCCCCTAATTAGGTTTTGCTAAGCATGCAACACTGTCCTGGCTCCAGACCAGCAAGGGGAGTCCCTCCCCTTGGCAACTGGGATCTGGGGGCGGGGTTAGTTAGACTTGGTGTGAGGAGTTGAAGTGAGGACGTCGACGAGAGAGGAGCTGGGGAGTGGAACTGCGCGTCAGTTCACCCCAGAAGGAACCAACACAGAGGAACCAGACACGGGAGTCCGAGGCTGTGGGGCACTGATGGCCCAGCAGCAGAAACCGGAGGGCAGGAGACTGCTGGTCTCCTGGACCCAGCAGACGCCCGGAGGCTCAGCAGCACCGCCGGGCCCAGCACCGCCACGTGGGAGCGACGCATCAGCAAGGCCCGAGCTGCCTGCCATACGGGTGAGCACAAAGACGTTGCACTCAGGGACGAGGGCCACCACACAGCTACAAGCAGCAGGGCCAAAGAGATTAGTGGAAAGGGAAGGCCTCCAATTTCACCTGGTGAGGTGGATTCCTTACTTGCTTCCAGGCTGCCCGGACTTCAACTTCTAGCCAGTACCCTAGTCCCGGTTTGCCTAATCACCGCCAGTAAAGATAAGAGGAAACTGCCATTAAGTTGTGGACTGATTATTGCTGCGCCATCAAACCATGCACTACAATGCCCAGCATCACCTGTAACATCTACACTGCCCTGGAGCTAAGCTCTACCCATGGAGAGTCACATCAGCTTTGCTGCACTAACATAAGCTCCAGAGTACCTGCTGCGCAGCGGCGGCTCCCTTTAGCCGCATACCACAGGTGGCGTCACGAACTTTGTACATAAAAACTATAAAATACCCTTTTTACTGACCGCCCTGGGTCACGGACCGGGTCACCGCCACTGTGACATCACCCCTAGCAACGACCGGCCCGGCACCGAGTACCCCACGGTCCAGGGGGCGCGTCATATCCATAAGTCCAAGGTCGTTAAAGGGGTTCTCCAGTCAAAAGTGATAAGTCTGCAGTCACTCTGTATGACTGCAGACTTATGATTTCCCCCAGGGCAGGCACTGTGCGCTGCGGGGTTCGCCAGAATGAGACCCGGTAACGGAGAGTATATACAGTTGAAACCAGAAGTTTACATACACTATATAAAAAGACACATATGCCTGTTTTTCTCAATATCTGACATGAAATCAGAATAAACCTTTCCAGTTTTAGGTCAATTAGGATTACCATAATTTCAGATATTTGCCAAATGCAAGAATAATGAGAGCGAGAGAGAGAGATAGAGAGAGAGAGAGAGAGAATATTTTAAGGCATTTTTATTACTTACTGCAAAGTCAGAAGTTTACATACACTAAGATTACTATGCCTTTAAACAATTCTGGACTGCCCATATGATGATGTAATGTGTTTGGAATCTTCTGATAGGTTTTTTTTGGCAACATATAAGTTAATTAGAGACATACCTGTGGATGTATTTCAATGCAAACCTGAAACATACTGCTTCTTTGTCTAGCATCATGGGAAAGTCTAAAGAAATCAGCCAATATATCAGGAAGAGAATTGTGGACTTGCACAAGTCTGGCTTCTCATTGGGTACAATTTTAAGATACCTGAAGGCGCCTCATTCATCTGTACAAATGATTATACGCAAGTACAAACAAGATGGGTATGTCCAGACATCATACCGCTCAGGAAGGAGACCGGTTCTGTGGCCCAGAGATGAACGTGCTTTGGTCCGACATGTGCATAGCAACCCAAGGACAAAAGCAAAAGACCTTATGAAGATGATAGCGGAAGCTGGTAAGATTGTGTCAATATCCACAGTGAAACGAGTACTGTATCAACAAGGGCTGAAAGGGCACTCTGCCAGGAAGAAGTCATTACTTCAAAAGAAATATAAAAAAGTCAGATTAATGTTTGCAAATGCACACAGGAACAAAGACCTTAATTTTTGGAGACATGTTCTGTGGTCTGATAAAACTAAAACTGAACTTTTCAGGCATTATGACTAGTGTTGAGCCACCCCCGTAGTGTTCGAGTTCGGTTCGGTTCGTCGAACACCCGTGTGTTCGCCGAACTGTTCGTCGAACTGTTCGTCGAACACCTTCGAACACCGTTAAAACCAATGGCAGGCAAACAAAAACACATAGAAACACATAGAAAACACCTTCAAAGGTGTCCAAAAGCTGACAAACTGCTCAGAAGACACAACTAACACATGGAAAAGTGACAAGTACATATAGTCATGCGAAAAGAAAAGAGGTGGAGGAGTAAAAGGAGGGGGAGACACAGATATAGGCATGTCATGCCCTTCTAAAATCCAAAAAGTGAGAAGCCGAGACGGCCAGTCCGCTCCTGCCCGTGCCACCTCCGTGTCGCCAGGTTTGTGCCAGAGCCGCGGTGAACCCTGACGGCCAGCCCCCCTCTCCCAATACTGGTGCCTGTCCGCTGGTGGGTCGAGAGAGCCCCCCCGTGGTGTGGCAGCTCTAAGCTTTTTAATTTAAATTGTCCCTCTAATTTGAATGAATACACTTTAAATCCATTTACAAGGATCTATTGGAGGGCAAGTCTCATGCCAGCAGCCGCGTAATTCCAGCTCCAGTAGCGTCCACTAAAGCTGCTGCAGTTAAAAAGCTTTTATAAGGATCGAGCTCGGCTGTCCACCGCAAGGCATCCTAGTGCCAGTCCCAGCCCCTATGCCTTGGGGTGCCTCCTGATGCTCTTCACTAAGTATCCCGTGGTCCCGAAGCATTTCCTTTGAAAAAATTAAGTGTCCAAACTACAGGTGGTGTAGCTTGCTTAACAGCCGGGATAATCCGCTGACTAGCAGACACTGCTACTAGGCACAAAGTATTTCCTGGGCTAGATGCAGTTAAAAATTTGTAAGTAGATACTCTCGTTGGATGCTGAGAAAGCATTCCATAGAGTCTCCTGGCACGCCATATATGATTCTCTTAAAAAGCTTGGGGTAGGGGTCTAGGGGACCCTTTTATAGCCAAAATCACGGCCCTGTATCACAATACGTCACCTAGGCTGAAGATAAATGGAACTGTAGCACCGAGGGCTCGGTTGCTACAGACGTATTGCACCTCACCCAGAGGTGTGATATCTCACTCTCAGATAAGGATGGAGTGTGGATCAGGACCCGACACCTGCATGCATTACACCACATTGCCGTGGGGCAGGGCGACCAATATGCCCCTGAGATGGGCACGACAGTCCCTGTCCCTGGCTGGAGTGGGGGGAGGGAACACTGAGGAAGGGGAACCCTGCAGTGCAGGAGCAGGGAGGAAGCAGTTCCTGGGTGCATTGAGAAGGGAGTATAAAAGGTGGGCACCATCTTAGTTCAGTGCAGAGAAGTCTGAGCAGAAGTGGCAGGGAGCAGGGGCTCTGCATGAGCTCTGCTCCGGAGGCGGGCCTAGTAACAGAGGCCCAGGCCTGCAAGAGGGAGAAGGAAGGAAGAGGAGCGGAGAAGGCTCCAGGAACGAGGAATGAAGGGATCCCAGGGGTGCGGACGGGCGAGTCGCCACCGCACGCCCGAATCCACCTGCGTGGAGGGGTCAGGCCAAAGGGGGAGACCGGTCCCCGAACTAGTGGAGGCAGGAAACGACCCTCAGCTAGAAACCGGAGGCTCTGACATTTTATGTGGCGCAGCCCCTTGCTCCACCCGCTAGGAAGGCACCACATAGGGTCAGGGAAACTGGCGCCAAGTTTACCAAGAGGAGGCCCGAGGCAGCCGGACAGAAGTGTTGGTAAGAAAGGCCAGACAAAGGACACACAAAGGGGGTCCTGTGAAGCGCTCCAAAGTTATCTGGGAGTTGTCTGAGCCCCTCACCTGGTGAGCACAGTACGACGTGGGCAGCCGTTACCTGCAGACGTGGTCTGGATAATAAGAACTGTGAGTAAAGGCCCTGAACTGCATCACTGACTCCGTGTCGTTACTGCTGCTGCCCTGCACCATCACCCCCATCCTCCGCATACACTGCCCTGAGGCTATACTCCTCCCGTGGGGAGTTATGCTACGCTCTGCTGCACCCACAACACCAGCCTTAGCGGTCTGCCCTGTAGCGGCGGTTCACTCTGACCGCAATCCACGGGTGGCGTAGTCGGACATTTAAACATCAAAACCACATAAATAGTTCCGCCACTGGTTTGACCGCCCTGAGCCACGGAACCGGATCGCCGCCACGAAGACTACAACCACCAGCATCCACCAAAAAGGGTCCGGCTCCGGGTGTCCCAAGGCCCAGGGGGTGCGTCAGAACATTTTCATCACCTTTCACAATCACCAATGGGACAAGGCAGGGATGTCCTCTGTCCCCTCTCTTATACATCCTAGTGACGGAGCACCTGCTCTCATAAATTCGCCATAACCCCAATATTAGGTGGATTGAGGTGGGAGGCACCGAGTACAAGTGCTCTCTATTTGCTGATGATGTCCTAGTATATATCACTCAATCACATATATCCATCCCTGCTGTTATGGCTGAAATAGATCACTTTGTTACATGGTAAAATTTTAAAATCAATGCAGCGAAGTCTGAGGCCCTCGATGTCTCCCTCCCTAAATCCATATAGGATTCCATCCAGTCCAACTTTCCCTTTGCCTGGCCCTCACAGGGTATCAAATACTTAGGAATTCCTATTCATAGAGACCTCTCCCATCTATGTTATCTTAATTTTGGGCCCTTTATTGAACAATTCCATACAGACCACGGTTGGCAAGTTAGAACTGTAAGATTCACTACGTGAACCACTGGTGTTTTGTGGAAAAGCACATGTACACCGCGTTCCAAATTATTATGCAAAAAGTGTTTAGGAGTGATAAGGGAAGAATTTGTTTGTTTGTCAGTTAAACTCATTGATGGTGATGTGTGTCAGGGCTCTTTATATCACTGTAAGCAATTGCAGACACCTGTGCTAATTAGTTTGGCAGGTGTGTCCAATGAAAGGCAAGACTACTTAAGAAGGCTCTCTCACATTATTAAGCAGCCTACATTTTCTGCCAAAATGGGAAAGAAAAAGGATGTGTCGGCTGCTGAGAAGCAACAAATTGTGGAGTGTTTAGGTCAAGGCATGACTACAATCAACATTGTGCGATGATCAGGATGAAGTGTCTTGGCAATCAAGAAGTATGTAGCTGATTCACAGTACACACGTGTGCGTGCTGATAAGGGCAAATTGAGGACTCTTTCCTACAGGCAATTACGTCAGGTTGAAAGAGCAGCGGCAAAAAAGCCTTGTCATAGCAGCAGACAAGTTTTTGAAGCTGCTTGTGCCTCCAACGTCCCCCGAACAACAAGATGCAGGGTCCTTCAGAGGTTTGCAGCTGTGCATACGCCATCCTGTCGACCTCCTCTATCCACTTCACACAAGCAGAAACGGCTCCAGTGGGCCAAACATTACATGAAGACTGATTTCAAAACTGTTTTGTTCACGGATGAGTGCCGTGCAGCGCTCGATGGTCCAGATGAATGGAGTGGAGGATGGCTGGTTGATGGACACCCCACGCAAACACGGCTACAGCGCCAACAAGGAGGAGGTGGAGTAATGTTTTGGGCTGGAATCATGGGGAGAGAGATTGTCGGCCCCTTTAGGATCCCTGAAGGCGCTAAAGATGAACTCCATAATGTATGTGGATTTTCTCAAACAGCACTTCCTGCCATGGTTCAAGAAGAAGAACCGTGTATTTCACAGCAACATCATTTTTCTGCATGATAATGCACCATCTCATGCTGCACATAAAACATCTGCATCTCTGGCTGATATGGGCATAAAAGGGGACAAACTTATGGTGTGACCCCCATGCTCCCCTGACCTCTACCCCATTCAGAACCTTTGGAGCATCATTAAAAGGAGTGTCTATGATGGCGGGAGGCAGTTCACATCTAAGCAACAGCTCTGGGAGGGTATTCTGTCCTCATGCAAAACAATTGAAGCAGAAACCATCCAAAACCTGACAAATTCAATGGACGAGAGAGTTCAGAAGCTCCTTTCGAACAAGGGGTCCTATGTGAAAATGTAACATCACCTAGAATAAAGTTTTGAGTTGAAAACTGTTTGATTTCAGTTTCTAACAACCTGCTAATGCTTATAATTTCAAAAATGACCATTTTTTTGGTCTTTATTAAAATGAAAAGGTTGATCGAAAAGTTTGGGGGATCTAAGAGTGTGGCAACCCAGTAGTCATGATTACTTCGAATTCTGACAATATGAGGGTCATGCTGCAGGTAGTGCAGCAAGAAGGCACTTATGTGTCTTGCGCATCTCGGAGCCCCAAAATTATTTTCCGGGCTAGATGCAGCTAAAAATTATTTTTAATTTTAAATCTGGTGAAGCTTATTATAGATGGCCTAATAGGATCAGTGCTGCACACTGCTACAAAGCCCAAATTATTTTCCAGTCAAGATACAGATAAACATGATTAGTAATTTGAAAGCTTAAAACGGTTGGTAGGGTGATTTTAACCAATCATCAAGCTTTTACTCTCCCCAGGATGACACAGGGGTAGAAAAGTCGTTTCGGATCCATGATTTGTTCATCTTTATGAACGTGAGTCTGTCTACATTATCAGTGGAGAGCCGCGTGCGCTTATCTGTCAGCACACCACCAGCAGCGCTGAACACACGTTCAGACAGAACGTTGGCTGCGGGGCATGACAAGATCTCCAAGGCGTAAGTGGCTAGCTCCGGCCATTTATCCAGATTGGAAGCCCAAAAAGAGCAAGGGTCCAGTGACACAGTCGTGGCTTCAATGTTTACTTGGAGATACTCCTGTACCATCGTCTCTAGGCGTTGACTATGTGTCAGACTTCTTGTCTCCTGTGGCCTTGCAAAGGATGGGCTAAAAAAGTGGTGAAATGATTCCGCAAAATTGATGTTACCAGCAGATACTGTGGTTCTGTTACGGTTTGAGTGCTGAACACTTGACGGTCCCACGGTTGGCAAGTTGGAACTGTGAGATTCACTACGTGCACCACTGGTATTTTGTGGAAAAGCACATGTAAGATTCTGCAACAGTCTCTGCTGATACTCCTGCATGCGTGCATCCCTTTCTATGGCAGGAATAATTTCTGCAAATTTACTTTTGTACCGGGGATCTAACAGTGTGGCAACCCAGTAGTCAGGATTATTTCTAATTCTCACAATTCGAGGGTCATGTTGCAGGTAGTGCAGCAAGAAGGCACTCATGTGTGTTGCGCATCCAGGAGCACCAAGTCCCTGTTGTGTTGGTGGCGAGGTAACAATCATGCTTCCTTCCTCTGTCCTCTCCCCCCAACCTCGCACAACAGAAATGTGATCAAGGTCTCCCTCATCTGATGAGTCTTCCATCAGTTCGTCCTCCACTTCTTCCTGGGCTCCTGCACCTTCCTCACTAGTTTGGCTGCTACCATGCGCCCTGGTTAAACCATCTCCCCCACCCTCACATGCCTGCCGCCTTGGTGCTGCCGACCGTCTGGACCTTGCAGATGTTAGCCCTTCCGCATACAACTCCTCCTCCTCTACTTCCTCCACCTCCTCTTGTGCCACCACCTGACTCCGAATTCTGTTTAACATGTGCTCCAGCATGTAAATCACCGGAATAGTCATGCTGATAATGGCATCGTCAGCACTAAACATCTTCATCGCCATTTCAAAACTGTGCAGAAGGGTGCATAGGTCCCTGATCTGAGACCACTCCTCCAGCGTGATTTGCCCCACCTCTGAATCTCGTTGGCCCAGGCTATACGTCAGAACGTATTGCACCAGGGCTTGTCGGTGCTGCCACAGTCGCAGCAACATGTGCAGAGTTGAATTCCACCAGGTAGGCACATCGCATTTTAGCCGGTGAAGTGGCAGGCCCAACGACTTCTGTAGAGATGTAAGTCGCTGAGCTGCGGGATGCGAACGGCGGAAGTGAGCACACAGCGACCGTGCCCTCTGCAGAAGGCCATCTAGTCTGGGATAGTGGGCTAAAAATTGCTGGACAACCAGGTTCAACACGTGAGCCATACAAGGCACGTGTGTGACATTGCCCCGGCGAAGGGCCGCACCCAGGTTTGCAGCATTGTCGCACACGGCCTTCCCTGGTTTCAGGTCCAGTGGAGACAACCATTCATGAAATTGGTTCTCCAGAGCTGACCACAACTCCTCAGCTGTGTGACTCACATTTCCCAGACATTTCAATGTAAAAACCGCCTGATGACGTTGAGCCCTACTGCCAGCATAGTAAGGAGGTGTGCAGGATCCCTTCTGCGCAGTTAGAAAGCTTGTGGCATGACCAGACAGGCTTTGGGTGCAGGTGGAAGACCGAGAGGAGGTTGAGGAGGCAGAAGCAGTGGAGAAAAAATGACATAAAGAGGATTGACGCACAACTCGTGGGGACGGCAAGACTTGGACAGCAGCCCCTTGTCCTGCTGTCACCATAGTTACCCAGTGCCCAGTCAGCGACATGTAACGCCCCTGTCCATGCCTACTCGTCCAAGTGTCTGTGGTGAAATGCACCCTGTCACACACAGAGTTTCTCAAAGAAGCGGTGATGTTGTGTGCGACATGCTGGTGGAGCGCAGGCACACCTTTCTTTGAGAAGTAGTGCCGACTGGGCATCTGGTACTGGGGCACTGCGACGGACATAAGGTCTCGAAAATCCTCTGTGTCCACCAGGCGGAAAGGCAGCATTTCTGTAGCCAAGAGCTTGCAGATGGTGAAATTCAACCTCTTAGCTTTCTCATGGCTAGGAGGAAATGGTCTTTTACTTGTCCACATCTGAGGGACCGAGGGCTGGCTATTGTGCTTAGACGGGGTTGATAAGGGTGTCCCCGGCAAACTGCCGGTCTGTGAGGAAGATGCAGGCGGACATGTTAGGTTGCCTTGATCCAAAGGTGGTGCTATCGATGTCGGACAGCGCTCAAGACCAGCTGGTGTTACCACCTCCAAAGAAAATGATGACCTGCCAATCACGCTGGCTGTTGCGGGTAAAGAGGTGGCAGGTCTGCGCCCCAAAACAGGTGTGACTGCTGTCCCCCCAGTCACAGAGGATGAAGAGGCCGCGGATGCACAAGATATGGCAGACGGTGGTTGGCCCGGCCGGCTAGACCGCATTGTAGCACACTGAGCTTCCCACTGCAACTTATGCTTCATGTCCATGTGCCGGTTCATGCATGAAGTACTCAAACTATGTATTTTTTGGCCTCTACTTAGCTTTTGCTGACAAATGTTACAGATAACACGAGTTGGGTCATCTTTATCGATCTGAAAAAATGCCCAGGCTATGCAAGGCTTAGCACCCATGCGACCTGAAGAGCCACCACGACTTGTGGTGAGAGGCAGAGTTGTGTTTGAGGATGCAGTTGTTGACGTGCTTCCAGTACTACGTCTCTGTCCAGGAAGGCGCAACCTGACCTCGTCGTCACTAGCATCTTCCTCCACCTCCTCTGCTGACCTCATCTCTTGGCTGACTGTGGGTTGACAGTAAGTGGGATCTCCGACCTCATCATCATCACCCTGTGCGTTATCACACCCGTCGTCCTCAGAGCCAACCTGTTCCTGCCCTGACAAAAAACTAAAGTTGTCGCTCCAATCAGGTATTTGAGTCTTATCATCGTCTTCCTCATTGTCTCCACCAACAGGAGTTACAGTTTGGGAATGAGGGTCTACATTATGGTCAGAACCTTCTGCGTCTGGTCCTGGATCCGACTCATAAAGATTCTGGGCATCAGTGCAGATCATTTCCTCGTCTGGATTCACAGAAGCGCTGGAGTCGACCTCTGATTCCCAGGCTATAGTATGAGTAAACAGCTCTGCAGACTCAACCATCTGTTCTACCTCATACTCAGACGGGCAGCTGGAGATTTGGGAGCTGTGAGGAAGCAAGTGCGATTTGGGTGACACCTTTGAGGACTGGAGTATTTGTGATGTTGAAGTTGATGTGGAGGAGAGCCCACTTAAAGGAGCACTTGATATCCGTTGAAGCACCTGCTGTTTTTGTGCCTCATCTGGAATTTGTAGCGATTGGCGTGGCCGTAAGAAAGGGATCTTATCACATTGTCCGCTAAAAGAAGTAGACATTTTAGTTTGGCTGGAAGATGGTCTTTCTTCTGCACCTACCCCACGGACACAACGTTTTTTCCCCTTCCCAACACGCCTATTCCCCTTTCCACCAGCAGCAGGCCTTTTTCCACTCATTTTGGTGGTTAACTAATTCACAACTCTGGAGTTGTTTGCACAAAAAAACAATGGATGGTAACCGAGCAGAGCTGAGTGGCCAAACTGTGGTATTAGGCCAAAACTATTGGCTGGGTTAGATGCAGAAAAAAATTATTTTTAATTTGCAACCTGATGGAGGTCAGTATAGATGGACTAATAGACCAAGTCCCACACACCGCTAGAAGCCCAAATATTTTTTCAGAGCTAGATGCAGAAAAAAATTATTTTTAATTTGCAACCTGATGGAGGTCAGTATAGATGGACTAATAGACCAAGTCCCACACACTGCTAGAAGCCCAAATATTTTTTCAGAGCTAGATGCAGAAAAAAATTATTTTTAATTTGCAACCTGATGGAGGTCAGTATAGATGGACTAATAGACCAAGTCCCACACACCGCTAGAAGCCCAAATATTTTTTCAGAGCTAGATGCAGAAAAAAATTATATTCAATTTGCAACCTGCTGGACGTCAGTATAGAAGGACTAATAGAACAAGTCCCACACACTGCTAGAAGCCCAAATATTTTTTCAGAGCTAAATGAAGAAAAAAATTATTTTTAATTTGCAACCTGATGGAGGTCAGTATAGATGGACTAATAGACCAAGTCCCACACACTGCTAGAAGCCCAAATATTTTTTCAGAGCTAGATGCAGAAAAAAATTATTTTTAATTTGCAACCTGATGGAGGTCAGTATAGATGGACTAATAGACCAAGTCCCACACACCGCTAGAAGCCCAAATATTTTTTCAGAGCTAGATGCAGAAATTTTTTTTATTCAATTTGCAACCTGATGGAGGTCAGTATAGATGGACTAATAGACCAAGTCCCACACACTGCTAGAAGCCCAAATATTTTTTCAGAGCTAGATGCAGAAAAAAATTATTTTTAATTTGCAACCTGATGGAGGTCAGTATAGATGGACTAATAGAACAAGTCCCACACGCTGCTAGAAGCCCAAATATTTTTTCAGAGATAAATGAAGAAAAAAATTATTTTTAATTTGCAACCTGATGGAGGTCAGTATAGATGGACTAATAGACCAAGTCCCACACACCGCTAGAAGCCCAAATATTTTTTCAGAGCTAGATGCAGAAAAAAATTATATTCAGTTTGCAACCTGATGGAGGTCAGTATAGATGGACTAATAGAATGATGCTATGCCCAAAAGATTTTACTTCACTAGGTGCAGTAAAAAAATTGGTATTCTATACACAGGTGGTATATCTTGCAACACAGATAGGCTACTCCACTGACTAACACACTCTGCAATAGGCCAAAAAGGATTAGCTTTGCTAGATTCAGCCAAATGCTGTGAAAAAAACTTGCACAGCACTGGCACAGACCTGCCTGGCAAAAACTGATAGGAACTGATGTAACCTAGTCCTGAAAAGGACTCCAATTACAATTAGTATTTACTCCCACAATCTATCTATTTAAGAGCACAGACCTGCCTGATAAAAGTCGTAGGAAATGCTGTAACCTAGTCCTTAAAAGGACTGCAATCACAACTATTCCCTACTCCCAAGCTATCTGTATATTTGTGCGAAAATTGGCTTGAAATTAACAAGGTATAGCGCACACAGCAACAGCGGTGCCGTCTAACACGCAGCTGCAGCAGTGAGAAAATGGTGGCGACGGGGAAAATGGCTTGGTCTTATAGGGCAAGGACATGTGACATACACTGCCAATGACACATGCCCTTGCTTGTGTGAAAAAAAGCACTTCGCTCCGTGTGTGCGCTGCTGATAGGCTGACAGATTGCACCTCCCCACTGCAAATGCGGGAAAGAGAAAAAAAAATGGAGATCTTCATTGTTCCTGCAGAGATCCATCCCCTGCCCCTCCCCCCGCCCCGCTGTACACTCAAACTGTGTATTAACATTAATTTTCATCATTACTGAGAAAAAATCCAGTTATGATTTTGGTGCACGAACAGTTATCGAACATAACCTCGAACAGCCGAATTTTTCTCAAATTGTTCGTGTTCGCCGACCGGCTCGAACACCGCCCAAAACAGCTCGAATTTGAGATTGGCGAACAGTTCGAGTAGAACAACGCTCATCTCTAATTATGACCATTGTTACGTTTGGAGGAAAAAGGGAGAAGCTTGGAAGCCTAAGAACACCATCCCAACTGTGAAACACGGGGGTGGCATCATCATGTTGTGGGGTTGTTTGGCTGCAGAAGTGACTGGTGCACTTCGCAAAATAGATGGCATCATGAGAAAAGAATATTATGTGGTAATACTGAAGCAACATCTCAAGAAATCAGCCAGGAAATGAAAGCTTGGGGAGAAATGGGTCTTCCAAATGGACAATGACCTGAAGCATACTGCCAAATTGGTAACAAAGTGGCTTAAGGATAACAAAGTCAATGTTTTGGAGTGGCCATAACAAAGCCCTGATCTTAATCCTATTGAAAATTTATGGACAAAGCTGAAAGGGCAGGTGCGAGCAAGGCGACCTACAAGCCTGGATCAGTTACACCAGTTTTGTCAGGAGGAATGGGCCTAAATTCCGACCAACTATTGTGAGAAGCTTGTGGAAGGATATCCCAAACGTTTGACCCAAGTCATTCAGTTTTAGGGCAATGGTACCAAATACTAATGAAAAGTATGTACATTTTTGACTTTGCAGTAAGTAATAAAAATGGCTTAAAACATTCTTTCTCTCTCATTATTCTGGCATTTGGCAAATATTAAAAATGATGCTAATCCTAATTGACCTAAAAAAGGAAAGGTTTATTCTGATTTCATGTCAAATACTGAGAATAACTGTCACGGGTGTGTCAGAGGTGACAGACAGTCACCCTGCAGTGGGTTTCAGGAGAAATGTTTGGCATTGCAGACAGCTTCTTAGATAAGAGGCTGTCTTTAGGACTGAGCTGCTACCTCTCTCTTGCTAATTAGCTTTCTGGCCTGGGTGTATATATACCTGGTGTGTCTGAGAGGGATTAGCCAGCTATATCCATTTCTACTTGTGAAGCTTAGCAGGAGCAGTACTTCGCCCTGTCTGGAACTTGAGACTGTGTGCTTATTTGGAGTCCATCTAAAGCTAAGCCATTTCCCCTGTTTTGTCCACCCTTGTTGTCTATAGAGTTTAGTGGAGGTTGACTAGTGCTCATCTCCTTCCATCCCTAGCTGTAGCCATACGCCAGGGAGAGTAGAACGAGGCACACGTGCGGTGATTGCTGCGGAGGCAATATAGGGACGATAGTTGAGATAGGGTGACGTTAGACCAGACTAGGAGGTCTCCATTTCCTCCCCTTTCCCTAGTGTCTGGGCTCCCTTTCTCTTTTCTTTCTGTGTTGCACTAAGTCGTCCCCACACCTGGCGCGACAAAAACATGCATATGTGTCTTTTTATATAGTGTATGTAAACTTCTGGTTTCAACAGTATGTGTTATACATACTCCCGGCCAGTGAGCATGGCCTTGCTCTCCATACGCTTGTATTGAGCAAGGCTGCGCCTTGTAGTCTGACGCGCCTACTGGCCCTCCACATCACTAGACAGGACGTGGCCTCGCTCCATACAAGTGAATGGAGCGAGGTGGCAATGAATGGCCGGGGGGTGTATAACACATACATACCCTCCATTACAGGGTCTTATACCGGCAAATCCCCGCAGCACACAGTGCCTGAACTGGGGAGATTCATAAGTCTGCAGACACACAAAGTGACTACAGACTTATCACTTTTGACCGGACAACCCCTTTAAGGACCAGGCGACCTGGACGTATGGATCCGTCTAAGGTCGTAAAGGGGTTGAATTGCATTTTATTGCATGAAATCAGTGTTTGATCACCTACCAACCAGCAAGAATTCTAGCTCACATAGACCTGTTAGTTTTTATTTATGAAGCCCTCCTACTCTGCACTCATTACCTGTATAAAGACACCTGTTCAAACAATCAGTCACACTCCAACCTCTTCACAATGGCCAAGACCAAAGAGCTGTCTAAGGACACCAGGGACAAAATTGTTGACCTGCACAATGCTGGGTTGGGCTACATGACAATAGGCAAGCAGCTGGGTGAGAAGACAACAGCTGTTGGCACAATTATTAGAAAATGGAAGACGCACAAGATGACTGTCAATCTTCCTCTGTCTGAGGCTCCAAGATCTCGCCTTGTGGGATAAGGATGATTCTGAGGAAGATGATGAATCAGCCCAGAACTACATTAGATAACCTGATCAAAGACCTGAAGAAAGCTGGGACCACAGTCTCAAACATTATCTTTAGCAACACACTATGCCATCATGGATTAAAATCCTGCAGGGCACACAAGGTCCCCCTGCTCACACCAGCACATGTCCAGGCCCGTTTGAAGTTCACCAATGACCATCTGGATTATCCAGAGGAAGGCATGGGAGAGAGTCATGTTGGCAGATGGGACAAAATTAGAACTTTTTGATATCAACTCCACTCGCCGTGTTTGGAGGAAGAAGGATGAGTACAACCTCAAGAACACCATCCCAACCGTGAAGCATGGTGAGGGAAACATCATACTTTAGGGGTGCTTTTCTGCAAAGGGGACAGAGCGACTGCACCGTATTGAAAGGAGGATGGATGGAGTCATGTATCGTGAGATTTTGGCCAACAACCGCCTTCCCTCAGTAAGAGCATTGAAGGTGGGTCATGGCTGGGTTTTCCAGCATAACAATGACCCAAAACACACGTCTAGGGCAACTAAGGAGTGGCTAGGTAAGAAGCATTTCAAGGTCCTGGAGTGGCCTAGCCGGTCTCCAGACCTGAACCCAATAGAAAATATTTGGAGGGAGCTGAAACTCAATGTTACCCAGCCACAGCCCCAAGTTGAGTTCTGTTTTTCCATTGTATCAAATACTTATTTCATGCAATAAAATGCAAATTAATTAGGTAAAAATCAAACAATGTGATTTTCTGGATTTTTTTTAAAGACTTTGTCTCTCTCAGTTGAAGTGTACCTGCGATAAAAATTACAGACCTCTCCATTCTTTGTAGGTGGGAAAGTTTGCAAAATCGGTATTGTATCAAATACTTATTTTCCCCACTATATTTTAGCAGTTAACTCAGGGAATGCCCCTGAAATGATCACAGTACTGTATAAATGTACATAAAGTGCCAATCACCATTTTGTATTTAAGTTTCATATACCCTACATAAAGAATGGACAAGAACTTAGCACATAATGATGGAGTTAAAAAAACAAAGTACCAGGATCTTGCAGACATAGAACCATGGCATGACAATTAAACCTGATTGGAATTTTTATGTCTTTAAACACCACTTCTTTTCTTTACTGGGATTTATCCTGGAACATCAGTCACTGCTATTCAGACCACACACGTAGCGGAGAAGCTGTACACTTCAGCTATTCTGTACCTGATAGTGCTGATGTTAATTTCTTCTATGTCTGTTACTTGCTTGTAATGCATGTAGGAAATCGTAACAAATTATAATTACTGTAGTCATTTATTCTGCAAGTACAATAATTGAAGAATTGAAAATGAGTCTGAAAGCAAATAAGTTATTATTGGTATACACCTACATTACTGTTTATCTCATTGTTAATAATAAGTAATTGCTAAATAAATACTCTTATAATAATTATTATTCTTAATAATAATATTCATAGTAGTAGATGTTGCAGTGACTGAATAAATTATGGAATAAATGGTTTAGTTGTTTGGTAGTTTTAATAATTTTAGAACAAATCCTAAGGCTCTTTTTTAGTTGTTTTTTTTTTATAACAATATGGATATAACAGAAGAACTCTTTCCTAAGAACAAGATGCATAGTTCATTTTGATGTGGATATACTATGTGAAAACCTGCAAAGTTCAACATGAATGGAGCAGATATATTCATCAGTAGTATTTTGGAATATTCAGTAAAACATTTCTTTTACATATTTGTTTGTAAAAAGTGTACCTTCAATTTTTTTACACTTTCACTTTTTCTTTTTGTAGATATCCCCTGTAATGTCTCTTCCATCCTTTTTCTAGATAAAGCCATCCCCATACACATCAATTTAAAGTTAGTCACACCTGACACATTCGGTGTCTGAGGGCCTCCTTATAAGGATGCATTATTGCTTGTATATTTTTTAACATATTATTGCTGCTGCTCACTTTGCAATACAGTCATGGCCAAAAGTATTGAGAATGAGACAAATAGTAATTTTTCCAAAGTTTACTGCTTCATTTTTTGTAATGGCAATTTGCATATACTCCGAATGTCAAAGAGTGATCAGCTTAACAGCAATTACTGTACTTGCAAAGTCAATATTTGCCCAGAAAATGAACTTTAACCCCCAAAACACATTTCAACATCATTGCAGTCCTGCCTTAAAAGGAGCAGCTAACATCGTTTTAGTGATTGATCCATTAACACAGGTGTGGGTGTTGATGAGGACAGGGCTGGCAATCAATCAGTCATGATTAAGTAAGAATGACATGACTGGACACTTTAAAAGGAGGCTGGTTCTTGGTATCATTGTTTTTCTTCAGTTAACCATGATTATCTCTAAAGAAACACGTGCAGCCATCATTGCACTGCACAAAAATGGCCTAACAGGGAAGAGTATCGCAGCTACAAAGATTGCACCTCAGTCAACAATCTATCGCATCATCAAGAACTTCAAGGAGAGAGCTTCCATTGTTGTCAAAAAGGCTCCAGGGCGCCCAAGAAAGACCAGAAAGCGCCAGGACCGTATCTTAAAACTGTTTCAGCTGCGGGATCGGACTACCAGCAGTGCCGAGCTTGCTCAGGAATGGCAGCAGGCTGGTGTGAGTGCTTCTGCATGCTCTGTGAGGCGGAGACTCTTTGAGCAAGGGCTGGTTTCAAGGAGGGCAGCAAAGAAGCCACTTCTCTCCAGAAAAAACATCAGGGACCGACTGATATTCTGCAAAAGGTACAGGGAGTGGACTGCTGAGGACTGGGGCAAAGTCATTTTCTCTGATGAATCCCCTTTTTGATTGTTTGGGACATCTGGAAAACAGCTTATTCGGAGAAGAAGAGGTGAGCGCTACCACCAGTCTTGTCTCATGCCAACTGTAAAGCATCCTGAAACCATTCATGTGTGGGGTTGCTTCTCAGCCAAGGGAATCGGCTCACTCACAGTCTTGCCTAAAAACACAGCCATGAATAAAGAATGGTACCAGAATGACCTCCAAGAGCAACTTCTCCCAACCGTCCAAGAGCAGTTTGGCGCCCAACAATGCCTTTTCCAGCATGATGGTGCACCTTGCCATAAAGCAAAGGGGATAACTAAATGGCTCATGGAACAAAACATAGAGATTTTGGGTCCATGGCATGGAAACTCCCCAGATCTTAATCCCATTGAGAACTTGTGGTCAATCATCAAGAGACGGGTGGACAAACAAAAACCAACAAATTCTGGCAAAATGCAAGCATTGATTATGCAAGAATGGACTGCTATCAGTCAGGATTTGGTCCAAAAGTTGATTGAGAGCATGCCAGGGAGAATTACAGAGGTCTTGAAGAAGAAGGGGCAACACTGCAAATATTGACTTGCTGCATTAACTCATTCTAACTGTCAATATAACCTATTGGTACTCATAATATGATTGCAATTATATTTCTGTATGTGATATAAACATCAGACAAACACTAATAAAAACCAGAGGCCAGCAGATCATGTGAAAATATAATTTTGGTGTCATTCTCAAAACTTTTGGCCATGACTGTACATGGCGTATATTTCTATGTATACTTGTGTTCTTTACACAAAGTAATCTGCAATTTTTTTCCATCGTACATTGTTATATCTGTGCATTCCTTCCTATTTGAGGTGATAAAATGGCGCATTAGAAAACAAAGTATATTAATAATGTAACTTTTAACATTAAAGTATCATTGTGATAGATGTTCCCATCAGAATCTCAGATTTCAAATTAAACTCCTCCAATTTTGCCTAGTCTGACTGAGAAGTGGATATTTTATATACTGAAGCAAAAAAGAAAGTAGGGACAATTTAGACTTCACTAGACCTCCCATAAGATCGTGGGTGCATAGAAAATCCTAATAATTAAGAATGTCCCAGTAAAAGACTATGTTAAGACAGTAATAGGCCACTTTGAAATGACCAAATATAAGGAAGAAAAAAATAACCTGCAAACATTTGCATGTAGATGCCTTACGTTGAGAGCCACACAACAGCATACCAACTGGATTGTGTTGATAGAAGCTGAAAGCTCGGTATACTTGCACACAGTAAGTATTTGTTGATGGAGATTAGATCCTTTGGGTTCAGAAAATGAGGGTTGTTATACTAGTTTAAATAAACTGCATTCTTTAAACAACTGGCCAGAAAGTATTTGCTGTATCAAGTACTGCAAAAATGTCGACATAATCCTAAATGCAAATCTACCATGACCTGCTTCATAGACTGTTCAATTTTCGTGAAAAGCCATGTTCAACTTGAGTTGGTATGGGAAATTCTGAAGGTTGTGTTCATTATCATGACTTCATGCTTGCACAGTGTGTCACGTTCATGATGCTTTAGTATATAGTTATGGTAATGCACTGTTGACAATGCATGCAACTTTCATTCAAATGACAAAAAGATCTTGAAGTATAACTGAAAATGTAAATGATTTGACAAAATAGACAGTACAGTTAATGGGATTGTCCATACTAGACAATCCCTTTTAATTTGAAGGATCCTTAAACAATAAGCTAATCACAGTGTCTCTCACTTCTGAAAATCCCGGCAAGCAGCAGTAATCAGCAGTGGAATTCATCACAAAGTATTTAATTGGTTTGGCATGCCACCATGGGTAAAACAAGTAGGAGGCTGGGTTCTCACATTCGTCCCATTGGAAAATAATGTGACACATTGATGAATACATATGGCTTACCACTAACAACATATCTCCATCCTAGGATAATTTTTCTACATTTATTCCACATTTTATTAGATATGCCATAATAAAAAATTATATACAACTGGGAGGAAAAACACACAGAAAGAAAGGGCTGAAGGTCAGGTTGTATGGAATCCAGTATATATGGCAAAGGAATGTGAAAGCTGTAAATCAGTCACATATTATGAAATGAACATTGGCTAAATGCATAACACATAGATACAAAAACCAACAACGTACTAAAAAAACTAAGGGACTATAACCAATAATTATAACGTACCATCTTAGTAGACTCTATGCGTTCAGCATTTTGAATAAAAATACTATTTCTCCAAAAATGGCAAAAACAAAATGTGGAAATTTGCTAAGCAATATAGGCAAAAAACATTGTGCCAGATCCATTGATTGTTCACACCAGTCTTGATGAGGGGGCATGCTCGAGTCAGACGCTCCTGAATCCTGATGAGGTTCACGCCTTTTCATGAATCTGTATCGTCTGATAAGTGGCGTGCACCTCTGTGCGCTGCACCAGAAGGCTCACTCCAGTCAAGGAGATTTATGGCGTACGGAATACCACGGCTCATCAAGAATTAGAGGAACTGTGGCTTCACCTCCCCCCGCCACTCCCCAACCAACCCCAAACCAGCCCTTTTTGGCAGAGCTGAAAGAAACTGCCATGAAAAAGCCAAAAGTTGTATAAATTTGTCACATTTCCGGGTTGCGTCTAAATTTTGAGACTTTTCAAAGCTTTTACTCCAGAATTCTTGCATGAAAGCATTGATGAATCAGACCCATTGACTTTTAATGACTTCCACCATATTTGTTGATTCTGTAGCTTGTCTGACATAGTGTGATTTGATGAAAATGAATGTGGTTCAACATGCATCACCTTGTGCCAAAATTTGATGCACATTTCTGGTACAAAGAATGCCAATATGTGGTATAAACTTAGATTAGACATTCTAAAGATGTGCCAGATTGATCAAACAAGGTAAACCGCAGTCATACATTTAGCACATTTTAAGAATGTCTAGTGTAAGCTTGCGCTGTCTAAAAGTTAGGCAATGTGGATACATATGCCCTATTGTATGTACCACTTTTTCTATTTTACACTTTTCGCAAAAAAGCTGCTTGTTAATCCAGCCTGGAGACATCATTTTTGTTGGTCTTTTTAGTTTGGACCTTTTTGGAAAGGTACAACATGGAAATATGCAGGGACTACAAGGTTGATAGCTCTTTATATGTTTGTGATTTAGAATATAATTTTTCAATTGCTTTAAATACTGGGTCAACAATTAATTAATATAAACTCTTTACTCAAAGTATCCATGAATTTTGTAAACTCTCAAGATTACCAGTTCTGTTTTACTCCCATTTCAGACAAATGGTCCAAACCTGTTGATGACTGGGAAGTATTATTGAAAGAAGGTCATTGTCACATTAAGTGTAAAATGTTACCCCAGACGACTTGATTATCTATCGTCTTCGTCTTGGACAGCTCATTCAGTGATTACGCCACTTTTCACATTCATATCATTGCTCCTTTCACAATACTTTACACAAAAAATGTTAAGTCCTTTATTCCAGTAAATCTCCCATTACCGTACAGGTACAGTACACGCTTCACTTAGAATGGTGTCAGGTTCCCAGGACATCACCTAGTTTTGAGCCATGACAGAAGAAGTTATGATCATTATCAGAAAGAATGATGAGCAGAACCAGTTGGCTAACCTTATGTTAATCCTTCCCAAGCTTGTGTCAGAGATTGATGGCTTTGTACTAATAGATGCTATGCTACAAGATACTTTCCGGTGTAGACACACTTTTCAGTCAATTCTTTGACAGGTCAGTCGGGCATCAGTAAGGTGCTATGTGCACAAAACACGATATACAGTATAAAAACAAAAATCCTATGTACATTATACTTATTATGCAATATGAATATAAATTGACCATTGAAATTCTTGTGCCTTAGATGCTATGGGATTCATTTGTATCCAGGAATAACTGGAGACTTCTGCTACAACAATCACCAAGAAAACAATGGTATCTTAATGTTTCATCTCAAACTATTCTGCTGGCGTCCACTTTGCATAAGAAAATGTTCCAAGGTTATCGTCTCTCAAAAACCTCTTGAGTGCTGCAATTAGCCATCGTAAATGACCAAATTCTGACATTTTGATCTATGGTTGATCAAGATGATGAATTTGATTATTTTGATATATCTTACATATATTTTGAAAGCTCCATTAAATCCTGTTGCTATCTAACCGCATATACAGATCATTATTATCAGATAGCACCTCCAGCTGACAATTAAGGCCCCGTCACACTTAGCGACGCTGCAACGATCCCGACAACGATACGACCTGTCAGGGATCGTTGCTGCGTCGCTATGTGGTCGCTGGGGAGCTGTCAAACAGGCAGGCTCACCAACGATCAGGGGAGCAGCGACATTGTGGAAAGAATCTTTCCACAATGTCCTGCTCCTGGTTACCAGCCTGCTGAAGCAGGAGCAGGCTGGTAACTATGGTAAACATCGGGTTACTAGGGGCACACGCGCTCCTAGTAACCCGTTGTTTATCATGGTTACCACTCTGCTACAGTGAGCGGGAGGTTACCGCTCACTTTAGCAGGCTCGTAACCATGATAAACAACGGGTTACTAGGTGCGCGTGTGCCCCTAGTAACACGATGTTTACCATAGTTACCAGCCTGATCGCTGCTCCCGCTGGTCACACACAGCGATGTGTGCTGACCAGCGGGAGAGCAACGACCAAAAAATGGTCCAAGACACTTTGCAGCGATCAGCGACCTCACAGCAGGGGCCTGATCGTTGCAAAGTGTCACACATAGCGACATCGCTGGTGAGGTCGCTGTTGCGTCACCAAAACCGTGACACAGCAGCGATCTCACTAGCGATCTCGCTATGTGAGACGGGGGCTTTACCAAGTGGCCTGATGTCTCTACTTTTTGGGAATTTTACTACTGGACCTGTTTAATAGAACCAGGAATTTTTATGTATGATATCACAACCTGAATTGCTATAAACAATTAGGACAGCTGGTTGGGGAGTGATGTGCTCTTGCCAAATATGATGAGAACATCCCCTTAAGGGTATATTCACATGTGCCAAATTTGTTACAGAAATTTCTGTCACTAAAATCCACTCCATATACCTGCAAAGGCATGCATGGATTTTTTCAAGCTCCTTTTGGATGTGTGGCACCCCAGGCGTCTGGTTGCCACAGTGGTAGAAATACCATGTCTGAGAGCGAGCATGGGTTTTCCTGGTCAGGAGCACTATTGCATGCAACGCCTCCTGCCCCTGTCCAGGGAGGGGAGGAACCTGCCTTTTATAAACTGGATCTGGGGCGGGGTTAGTGAGTAGTTCCAGAGACAGGGACAGAGAAGCAGCAAGGAGCTCTGGAGGCAACACAGGAGCAGAGAGCAAGGGATTGGAGCTAGCAGAGCTCATCCTGGCAGAAGACGCAGAGAACCGGACACCGGAGTCCGAGGCTGTGAGGATATTCACATCCAGCAGCAGAAACCACCTGGCAGGGGATTTCAGGTCCTCTGGCCATAGAAAGCCCAGAGGCTCAGTCACACGCAAGGGACTGGCACCGCCATCGAGGAGCGGAAGGTACCAAAGGCCCCAAGTCACCAGCCATACGGGTGAGCACCACACGGTACACTCAGGGACGTGGGCTACTACACGACTACAGCAGGGTAGCCAGGAAGAGTGCAGTCAGACGGGAAGGCCTACACCTCCACCTGGCCAGGGAGACTCTTGTTCGCTCACAGACTGACCAGGCCTCTAATGTTAGCCAGTACTTCCGGCAGGGCCTTCTTCATTACCAACAGTAAAGACCCTGAACTGCACTGCAAGGACTCTGAGTCATTTCTGCTGCGCCCATGCACCACAGCCCTCACCATCTGCACTCACTGCCCTGAGGCTATACTCCTCCCGTGGGGAGTTATACTACCCTCTGCTGCGCACACAACATCAGCCTCAGCGGTCTGCCCCGCAGCGGCTGTTCTCAGTGACCGCAATCCACGGGTGGCGTAGTCGGACATTTCAACATTAAAAACCAAGTAAACAGATCCGCCACTGGTTTGACCACCCTGAGCCACGGGACTGGGTCGCCGCCACGGAGACTACAACCTCTGACATTACACAGAGACCTTTGCTCCGGGTATTCCCCCACACACGGCCCAGGGGGCGTGTCAGATGCATATGACAGAAAATTATGTCATGTGTGAACATACCTTTAAGGCCAATTTGACAGGCCAATAATCTGGGAATGATTTGTCTTCCAGTGTAAATAGACCCTATGGTCCAAACAAGCCAGTGAACGACCACCGATCTGCTTGCACGTAGATGATCAGTGGTTGTTTGACGGCCATGGTTGACTTTGGAAAATGGGACCTTGAAGATTGGATGAAAAAAAAAAACATGCAAAATCCCTAATCTTATACAGCGGGTGAAATAAGTATTGAACACTTCAACAATTTTCTAAGTCAATATATTTATTTCTAAAGGTGCTATTGACATGGAAGGAACTAAAGCTCAGAGTTAATAGAAGGGGCCCATGAAACCTTCAGGATTTGAAGAGCCTTTGTGTGGAAGAATGAGCCAAAATCACACCTGAGTAATGCATGCGATTAGTTTCTCCATACAGGAGGTGTCTTGAAGCTGTCATCACCAACAAAGGCTTTTGCACATTTCAGTAAGCATGTTCAATATTTTTTCTCTGTGACATTTCTTATTACACATAACTTAATTTATGGACATAAGTGGTTTGATTTCTTTGCCTGCTACAGACTTCTGGTTAGAATTTCAAGTTGATAGCACTTTTAGAAATATATTTACTTAGAAAATTGATAACGTGTTCCATATTAATTTCAACTGCTGTATATACATTTGAAGAGAGGAAAACATCAAAAGATAAAAATATTTTTACCAAGTTTTACATTTGCAAAATGTTACAAACGATAGATAAAAAAGGCTACAAATGATGACATTATCAGTAGAGATGAGCGTTGTTCTACTCGAACTGTTCGCCAATCTCAAATTCGAGCTGTTTTTGGCGGTGTTCGAGCCGTTCGGCGAACACGACCAATTTGAGAAAAATTCGGCTGTTCGAGGTTATGTTCGATAACTGTTCGTGCACCAAAATCATAACTGGATTTTTTCTCAGTAATGATGAAAATTAATGTTAATACGCAGTTTGAGTGTACAGCGGGGTGGGGGGAGGGGCAGGGGATGGATCTCTGCAGGAACAATGAAGATCTCCATTTTTTTTCTCTTTCCCGCATTTACAGTGGGGAGGTGCAATCTGTCAGCCTATCAGCAGCGCACACACGGAGCGAAGTGCTTTTTTTCACACAAGCAAGGGCATGTGTCATTGGCAGTGTATGTCACATGTCCTTGCCCTATAAGACCAAGCCATTTTCCCTGTCGCCACCATTTTCTCACTGCTGCAGCTGCGTGTTAGACGGCACCGCTGTTGCTGTGTGCGCTATACCTTGTTAATTTCAAACCAATTTTCGCACAAATATACAGATAGCTTAGGAGTAGGGAATAGTTGTGATTGCAGTCCTTTTAAGGACTAGGTTACAGCATTTCCTACGACTTTTATCAGGCAGGTCTGTGCTCTTAAATAGATAGGTTGTGGGAGTAAAGACTAATTGTAATTGGAGTCCTTTTCAGGACTAGGTTACATCAGTTCCTATCAGTTTTTGCCAGGCAGGTCTGTGCCAGTGCTATGCAAGTTTTTTTCACAGCATTTGGCTGAATCTAGCAAAGCTAATCCTTTTTGGCCTATTGCAGAGTGTGTTAGTCAGTGGAGTAGCCTATCTGTGTTGCAAGATATACCACCTGTGTATAGAATACCAATTTTTTTACTGCACCTAGTGAAGTAAAATCTTTTGGGCATAGCATCATTCTATTAGTCCATCTATACTGACCTCCATCAGGTTGCAAACTGAATCTAATTTTTTTCTGCCTCTAGCTCTGAAAAAATATTTGGCTTCTAGCTGTGTGTGGGTCTTGTTCTATTAATCCATCTATACTGACCTCCATCAGGTTGCAAACTGAATATAATTTTTTTCTGCATCTAGCTCTGAAAAAATATTTGGCCTTCTAGTAGTGTGTCGGACTTTCTCTATTAGTCCATCTATACTGACCTCCATCAGGTTGCAAATTAAAAATAATTTTTATCTGCATCTACAGTACCTCTGAAAAAATATTTGGGCTTCTAGCTGTGTGTGGGACTTGTTGTATTAGTCCATCTATACTGACCTCCATCAGGTTGCAAACTGAATATATTTTTTTCTGCATCTACCTCTGAAAAAATATTGGGCTTCTAGCTGTGTGTGGGACTTGTTGTATTAGTCCATCTATACTGACCTCCATCAGGTTGCAAACTGAATATATTTTTTTCTGCATCTACCTCTGAAAAAATATTGGGCTTCTAGCTGTGTGTGGGTCTTGTTCTATTAATCCATCTATACAGACCTCCATCAGGTTGCAAACTGAATATAATTTTTTTCTGCATCTAGCTCTGAAAAAATATTTGGCCTTCTAGCAGTGTGTGGGACTTGTTCTATTAGTCCACCTATACTGACCTCCATCAGGTTGCAAATTCAAAATAATTTTTTGTATGCATCTAGCTCTGAAAAAATATTTGGCCTTCTAGTAGTGTGTCGGACTTTCTCTATTAGTCCATCTATACTGACCTCCATCAGGTTGCAAATTAAAAATAATTTTTATCTGCATCTACAGTACCTCTGAAAAAATATTTGGGCTTCTAGCTGTGTGTGGGACTTGTTGTATTAGTCCATCTATACTGACCTCCATCAGGTTGCAAACTGAATATATTTTTTTCTGCATCTACCTCTGAAAAAATATTGGGCTTCTAGCTGTGTGTGGGACTTGTATTAGTCCATCTATATTGACCTCCATCAGGTTGCAAACTGAATATATTTTTTTCTGCATCTACCTCTGAAAAAATATTGGGCTTCTAGCTGTGTGTGGGTCTTGTTCTATTAATCCATCTATACAGACCTCCATCAGGTTGCAAACTGAATATATTTTTTTCTGCATCTACCTCTGAAAAAATATTGGGCTTCTAGCTGTGTGTGGGACTTGTTGTATTAGTCCATCTATACTGACCTCCATCAGGTTGCAAACTGAATATATTTTTTTCTGCATCTACCTCTGAAAAAAATATTGGGCTTCTAGCTGTGTGTGGGTCTTGTTCTATTAATCCATCTATACAGACCTCCATCAGGTTGCAAACTGAATATAATTTTTTTCTGCATCTAGCTCTGAAAAAATATTTGGCCTTCTAGCAGTGTGTGGGACTTGTTCTATTAGTCCACCTATACTGACCTCCATCAGGTTGCAAATTCAAAATAATTTTTTGTATGCATCTAGCTCTGAAAAAATATTTGGCCTTCTAGTAGTGTGTCGGACTTTCTCTATTAGTCCATCTATACTGACCTCCATCAGGTTGCAAATTAAAAATAATTTTTATCTGCATCTACAGTACCTCTGAAAAAATATTTGGGCTTCTAGCTGTGTGTGGGACTTGTTGTATTAGTCCATCTATACTGACCTCCATCAGGTTGCAAACTGAATATATTTTTTTCTGCATCTACCTCTGAAAAAATATTGGGCTTCTAGCTGTGTGTGGGACTTGTTGTATTAGTCCATCTATACTGACCTCCATCAGGTTGCAAACTGAATATATTTTTTTCTGCATCTACCTCTGAAAAAATATTGGGCTTCTAGCTGTGTGTGGGTCTTGTTCTATTAATCCATCTATACAGACCTCCATCAGGTTGCAAACTGAATATATTTTTTTCTGCATCTACCTCTGAAAAAATATTGGGCTTCTAGCTGTGTGTGGGACTTGTTGTATTAGTCCATCTATACTGACCTCCATCAGGTTGCAAACTGAATATATTTTTTTCTGCATCTACCTCTGAAAAAATATTGGGCTTCTAGCTGTGTGTGGGACTTGTTGTATTAGTCCATCTATACTGACCTCCATCAGGTTGCAAATTGAATATAATTTTTTCTGCATCTAACCCAGTCAATAGTTTTGGCCTAATACCACAGTTTGGCCACTCAGCTCTGCTCGGTTACCATCCATTGTTTTTTTGTGCAAACAACTCCAGAGTTGTGAATTAGTTAACCACCAAAATGAGTGGAAAAAGGCCTGCTGCTGGTGGAAAGGTTATAGGCGTGTTGGGAAGGGGAAAAAAGGTTGTGTCCGTGGGGTAGGTGTTAAAGCAACAGTAACATCTGCAGAAGAAAGACCATCTTCCAGCCAAACTAAAATGTCTACTTCTTTTAGCGGACAATGTGATAAGATCCCTTTCTTACGGCCACGCCAATCGCTACAAATTCCAGATGAGGCACAAAAACAGCAGGTGCTTCAACGGATATCAAGTGCTCCTTTAAGTGGGCTCTCCTCCACATCAACTTCAACATCACAAATACTCCAGTCCTCAAAGGTGTCACCCAAATCGCACTTGCTTCCTCACAGCTCCCAAATCTCCAGCTGCCCATCTGAGTATGAGGTAGAACAGATGGTTGAGTCTGCAGAGCTGTTTACTCATACTATAGCCTGGGAATCAGAGGTCGACTCCAGCGCTTCTGTGAATCCAGACGAGGAAATGATCTGCACTGATGCCCAGAATCTTTATGAGTCGGATCCAGGACCAGACGCAGAAGGTTCTGACCATAATGTAGACCCTCATTCCCAAACTGTAACTCCTGTTGGTGGAGACAATGAGGAAGACGATGATAAGACTCAAATACCTGATTGGAGCGACAACTTTAGTTTTTTGTCAGGGCAGGAACAGGTTGGCTCTGAGGACGACGGGTGTGATAACACACAGGGTGATGATGATGAGGTTGGAGATCCCACTTACTGTCAACCCACAGTCAGCCAAGAGATGAGGTCAGCAGAGGAGGTGGAGGAAGATGCTAGTGACGACGAGGTCAGGTTGCGCCTTCCTGGACAGAGACGTAGTACTGGAAGCACGTCAACAACTGCATCCTCAAACACAACTCTGCCTCTCACCACAAGTCGTGGTGGCTCTTCAGGTCGCATGGGTGCTAAGCCTTGCATAGCCTGGGCATTTTTTCAGATCGATAAAGATGACCCAACTCGTGTTATCTGTAACATTTGTCAGCAAAAGCTAAGTAGAGGCCAAAAAATACATAGTTTGAGTACTTCATGCATGAACCGGCACATGGACATGAAGCATAAGTTGCAGTGGGAAGCTCAGTGTGCTACAATGCGGCCTAGCCGGCCGGGCCAACCACCGTCTGCCATATCTTGTGCATCCGCGGCCTCTTCATCCTCTGTGACTGGGGGAACAGCAGTCACACCTGTTTTGGGGCGCAGACCTGCCACCTCTTTACCCGCAACAGCCAGCGTGATTGGCAGGTCATCATTTTCTTTGGAGGTGGTAACACCAGCTGGTGTTGAGCGCTGTCCGACATCGATAGCACCACCTTTGGATCAAGGCAACCTAACATGTCCGCCTGCATCTTCCTCACAGACCGGCAGTTTGCCGGGGACACCCTTATCAACCCCGTCTAAGCACAATAGCCAGCCCTCGGTCCCTCAGATGTGGACAAGTAAAAGACCATTTCCTCCTAGCCATGAGAAAGCTAAGAGGTTGAATTTCACCATCTGCAAGCTCTTGGCTACAGAAATGCTGCCTTTCCGCCTGGTGGACACAGAGGATTTTCGAGACCTTATGTCCGTCGCAGTGCCCCAGTACCAGATGCCCAGTCAGCACTACTTCTCAAAGAAAGGTGTGCCTGCGCTCCACCAGCATGTCGCACACAACATCACCGCTTCTTTGAGAAACTCTGTGTGTGACAGGGTGCATTTCACCACAGACACTTGGACGAGTAGGCATGGACAGGGGCGTTACATGTCGCTGACTGGGCACTGGGTAACTATGGTGACAGCAGGACAAGGGGCTGCTGTCCAAGTCTTGCCGTCCCCACGAGTTGTGCGTCAATCCTCTTTATGTCAGAGTTCCTCCACTGCTTCTGCCTCCTCAACCTCCTCTTGGTCTTCCACCTGCACCCAAAGCCTGTCTGGTCATGCCACAAGCTTTCTAACTGCGCAGAAGGGATCCTGCACACCTCCTTACTATGCTGGCAGTAGGGCTCAACGTCATCAGGCGGTTTTTACTTTGAAATGTCTGGGAAATGTGAGTCACACAGCTGAGGAGTTGTGGTCAGCTCTGGAGAACCAATTTCATGAATGGCTGTCTCCACTGGACCTGAAACCAGGGAAGGCCGTGTGCGACAATGCTGCAAACCTGGGTGCGGCCCTTCGCCGGGGCAATGTCACACACGTGCCTTGTATGGCTCACGTGTTGAACCTGGTTGTCCAGCAATTTTTAGCCCACTATCCCAGACTAGATGGCCTTCTGCAGAGGGCACGGTCGCTGTGTGCTCACTTCCGCCGTTCGCATCCCGCAACTCAGCGACTTACATCTCTACAGAAGTCGTTGGGCCTGCCACTTCACCGGCTAAAATGCGATGTGCCTACCCGGTGGAATTCAACTCTGCACATGTTGCAGCGACTGTGGCAGCACCGACAAGCCCTGGTGCAATACGTTCTGACGTATAGCCTGGGCCAACGAGATCCAGAGGTGGGGCAAATCACGCTGGAGGAGTGGTCTCAGATCAGGGACCTATGCACCCTTCTGCACAGTTTTGAAATGGCGACGAAGATGTTTAGTGCTGATGATGCCATTATCAGCATGACTATTCCGGTGATTTACATGCTGGAGCACATGTTAAACAGAATTCGGAGTCAGGTGGTGGCACAAGAGGAGGTGGAGGAAGTAGAGGAGGAGGAGTTGTATGCGGAAGGGCTAACATCTGCAAGGTCCAGACGGTCGGCAGCACCAAGGCGGCAGGCATGTGAGGGTGGGGGAGATGGTTTTACCAGGGCGCATGGTAGCAGCCAAACTAGTGAGGAAGGTGCAGGAGCCCAGGAAGAAGTGGAGGACGAACTGATGGAAGACTCATCAGATGAGGGAGACCTTGATCACATTTCTGTTGTGCGAGGTTGGGGGGAGAGGACAGAGGAAGGAAGCATGATTGTTACCTCGCCACCAACACAACAGGGACTTGGTGCTCCTGGATGCGCAACACACATGAGTGCCTTCTTGCTGCACTACCTGCAACATGACCCTCGAATTGTGAGAATTAGAAATAATCCTGACTACTGGGTTGCCACACTGTTAGATCCCCGGTACAAAAGTAAATTTGCCGAAATTATTCCTGCCATAGAAAGGGATGCACGCATGCAGGAGTATCAGCAGAGACTGTTGCAGAATCTTACATGTGCTTTTCCACAAAACACCAGTGGTGCACGTAGTGAATCTCACAGTTCCAACTTGCCAACCGTGGGACCGTCAAGTGTTCAGCACTAAAACCGTAACAGAACCACAGTATCTGCTGGTAACATCAATTTTTCGGAATCATTTCACCACTTTTTTAGCCCATCCTTTGCAAGGCCACAGGAGACAAGAAGTCTGACACATAGTCAACGTCTAGAGACGATGGTACAGGAGCATCTCCAAGTAAACATTGAAGCCACGACTGTGTCACTGGACCCTTGCTCTTTTTGGGCTTCCAATCTGGATAAATGGCCGGAGCTAGCCACTTACGCCTTGGAGATCTTGTCATGCCCCGCAGCCAGCGTTCTGTCTGAACGTGTGTTCAGCGCTGCTGGTGGTGTGCTGACAGATAAGCGCACGCGGCTCTCCACTGATAATGTAGACAGACTCACGTTCATAAAGATGAACAAATCATGGATCCGAAACGACTTTTCTACCCCTGTGTCATCCTGGGGAGAGTAAAAGCTTGATGATTGGTTAAAATCACCCTACCAACCGTTTTAAGCTTTCAAATTACTAATCATGTTTATCTGTATCTTGACTGGAAAATAATTTGGGCTTTGTAGCAGTGTGCAGCACTGATCCTATTAGGCCATCTATAATAAGCTCCACCAGATTTAAAATTAAAAATAATTTTTAGCTGCATCTAGCCCGGAAAATAATTTTGGGGCTCCGAGATGCGCAAGACACATAAGTGCCTTCTTGCTGCACTACCTGCAGCATGACCCTCATATTGTCAGAATTCGAAGTAATCATGACTACTGGGTTGCCACATTCTTAGATCCCCCAAACTTTTCGATCAACCTTTTCATTTTAATAAAGACCAAAAAAATGGTCATTTTTGAAATTATAAGCATTAGCAGGTTGTTAGAAACTGAAATCAAACAGTTTTCAACTCAAAACTTTATTCTAGGTGATGTTACATTTTCACATAGGACCCCTTGTTCGAAAGGAGCTTCTGAACTCTCTCGTCCATTGAATTTGTCAGGTTTTGGATGGTTTCTGCTTCAATTGTTTTGCATGAGGACAGAATACCCTCCCAGAGCTGTTGCTTAGATGTGAACTGCCTCCCGCCATCATAGACACTCCTTTTAATGATGCTCCAAAGGTTCTGAATGGGGTAGAGGTCAGGGGAGCATGGGGGTCACACCATAAGTTTGTCCCCTTTTATGCCCATATCAGCCAGAGATGCAGATGTTTTATGTGCAGCATGAGATGGTGCATTATCATGCAGAAAAATGATCTTGCTGTGAAATACACGGTTCTTCTTCTTGAACCATGGCAGGAAGTGCTGTTTGAGAAAATCCACATACATTATGGAGTTCATCTTTAGCGCCTTCAGGGATCCTAAAGGGGCCGACAATCTCTCTCCCCATGATTCCAGCCCAAAACATTACTCCACCTCCTCCTTGTTGGCGCTGTAGCCGTGTTTGCGTGGGGTGTCCATCAACCAGCCATCCTCCACTCCATCCATCTGGACCATCGAGCGCTGCACGGCACTCATCCGTGAACAAAACAGTTTTGAAATCAGTCTTCATGTAATGTTTGGCCCACTGGAGCCGTTTCTGCTTGTGTGAAGTGGATAGAGGAGGTCGACAGGATGGCGTATGCACAGCTGCAAACCTCTGAAGGACCCTGCATCTTGTTGTTCGGGGGACGTTGGAGGCACAAGCAGCTTCAAAAACTTGTCTGCTGCTATGACAAGGCTTTTTTGCCGCTGCTCTTTCAACCTGACGCAATTGCCTGTAGGAAAGAGTCCTCAATTTGCCCTTATCAGCACGCACACGTGTGTACTGTGAATCAGCTACATACTTCTTGATTGCCAAGACACTTCATCCTGATCATCGCACAATGTTGATTGTAGTCATGCCTTGACCTAAACACTCCACAATTTGTTGCTTCTCAGCAGCCGACACATCCTTTTTCTTTCCCATTTTGGCAGAAAATGTAGGCTGCTTAATAATGTGAGAGAGCCTTCTTAAGTAGTCTTGCCTTTCATTGGACACACCTGCCAAACTAATTAGCACAGGTGTCTGCAATTGCTTACAGTGATATAAAGAGCCCTGACACACATCACCATCAATGAGTTTAACTGACAAACAAACAAATTCTTCCCTTATCACTCCTAAACACTTTTTGCATAATAATTTGGAACGCAGTGTACATGTGCTTTTCCACAAAACACCAGTGGTTCACGTAGTGAATCTTACAGTTCTAACTTGCCAACCGTGGTCTGTATGGAATTGTTCAATAAAGGGCCCAAAATTAAGATAACATAGATGGGAGAGGTCTCTATGAATAGGAATTCCTAAGTATTTGATACCCTGTGAGGGCCAGGCAAAGGGAAAGTTGGACTGGATGGAATCCTATATGGATTTGGGGAGGGAGACATCGAGGGCCTCAGACTTCGCTGCATTGATTTTAAAATTTTACCATGTAACAAAGTGATCTATTTCAGCCATAACAGCAGGGATGGATATATGTGATTGAGTGATATATACTAGGACATCATCAGCAAATAGAGAGCACTTGTACTCGGTGCCTCCCACCTCAATCCACCTAATATTGGGGTTATGGCGAATTGATGAGAGCAGGTGCTCCGTCACTAGGATGTATAAGAGAGGGGACAGAGGACATCCCTGCCTTGTCCCATTGGTGATTGTGAAAGGTGATGAAAATGTTCTGACGCACCCCCTGGGCCTTGGGACACCCGGAGCCGGACCCTTTTTGGTGGATGCTGGTGGTTGTAGTCTTCGTGGCGGCGACCCGGTTCCGTGGCTCAGGGCGGTCAAACCAGTGGCGGAACTATTTATGTGGTTTTGATGTTTAAATGTCCGACTACGCCACCCGTGGATTGCGGTCAGAGTGAACCGCCGCTACAGGGCAGACCGCTGAGGCTGGTGTTGTGGGTGCAGCAGAGCGTAGCATAACTCCCCACGGGAGGAGTATAGCCTCAGGGCAGTGTATGCGGAGGATAGGGGTGATGGTGCAGGGCAGCAGCAGTAACGACACGGAGTCAGTGATGCAGTCCAGGGCCTTTACTCACAGTTCTTATTATCCAGACCACGTCTGCAGGTAACGGCTGCCCACGTCGTACTGTGCTCACCAGGTGAGGGGCTCAGACAACTCCCAGATAACTTTGGAGCACTTCACAGGACCCCCTTTGTGTGTCCTTTGTCTGGCCTTTCTTACCAACACTTCTGTCCGGCTGCCTCGGGCCTCCTCTTGGTAAACTTGGCGCCAGTTTCCCTGACCCTATGTGGTGCCTTCCTAGCGGGTGTAGCGAGGGGCTGCGCCACATAAAATGTCAGAGCCTCCGGTTGCTAGCTGAGGGTCGTTTCCTGCCTCCACTAGTTCGGGGACCGGTCTCCCCCTTTGGCCTGACCCCTCCACGCAGGTGGATTCGGGCGTGCGGTGGCGACTCGCCCGTCCGCACCCCTGGGATCCCTTCATTCCTCGTTCCTGGAGCCTTCTCCGCTCCTCTTCCTTCCTTCTCCCTCTTCCAGGCCTGGGCCTCTGTTACTAGGCCCGCCTCCGGAGCAGAGCTCATGCAGAGCCCCTGCTCCCTGCCACTTCTGCTCAGACTTCTCTGCACTGAACTAAGATGGTGCCCACCTTTTATACTCCCTTCTCAATGCACCCAGGAACTGCTTCCTCCCTGCTCCTGCACTACAGGGTTCCCCTTCCTCAGTGTTCCCTCCCCCCACTCCAGCCAGGGACAGGGACTGTCGTGCCCATCTCAGGGGCATATTGGTCGCCCTGCCCCACGGCAATGTGGTGTAATGCATGCAGGTGTCGGGTCCTGATCCACACTCCATCCTTACCTGAGAGTGAGATATCACACCTCTGGGTGAGGTGCAATACGTCTGTAGCAACCGAGCCCTCAGGGTGCTACAGTTCCATTTATCTTCAGCCTAGGTGACGTATTGCGATACAGGGCCGTGATTTTGGCTATAAAAGGGTCCCCTAGACCCCTACCCCAAGCTTTTTAAGAGAATCATATATGGCGTGCCAGGAGACTCTATGGAATGCTTTCTCAGCATCCAACGAGAGTATCTAATTACAAATTTTTAACTGCATCTAGCCCAGGAAATACTTTGTGCCTAGTAGCAGTGTCTGCTAGTCAGCGGATTATCCCGGCTGTTAAGCAAGCTACACCACCTGTAGTTTAGACACTTAATTTTTTCAAAGGAAATGCTTCGGGACCATGGGATACTTAGTGAAGAGCATCAGGAGGCACCCCAAGGCATAGGGGCTGGGACTGGCAGTAGGATGCCTTGCGGTGGACAGCCGAGCTCGATCCTTATAAAAGCTTTTTAACTGCAGCAGCTTTAGTGGACGCTACTGGAGCTGGAATTACCGCGGCTGCTGGCATGAGACTTGCCCTCCAATAGATCCTTGTAAATGGATTTAAAGTGTATTCATTCAAATTAGAGAGACAATTTAAATTAAAAAGCTTAGAGCTGCCTCCACCACAGGGGGGCTCGCTCGACCCACCAGCGGACAGGCACCAGTATTGGGAGAGGGGGGCTGGCCGTCAGGGTTCACCGCGGCTCTGGCACAAACCCGGCGACACGGAGGTGGCACGGGCAGGAGCGGACTGAACGTGTCGGCTTCTCACTTTTTGGATTTTAGAAGGGCATGACATGCCTATATTTGTGTCTCCCTCTCCTTTTACTCCTCCACCTCTTTTCTTTTCGCATGACTATATGTACTTGTCACTTTTCCATGTGTTAGTTGTGTCTTCTGAGCAGTTTGTCAGCTTTTGGACACCTTTGAAGGTGTTTTCTATGTGTTTCTATGTGTTTTAGTTTGCCTGCCATTGGTTTTAACGGTGTTCGAAGGTGTTCGACGAACAGTTCGGCGAACACACGGGTGTTCGACGAACCGAACCGAACTCGAACACTACGGGGGTGGCTCAACACTAATTATCAGTACGAATCTATCGCCTGATAGACGATAAGCCTTCCTACATCTTAGAGTGCTTTCGCATTGCATTTATTACACACTCAGTGGCTCCGTTGAGGCATATGTTCGAAGCCCTCCGCAGAACAGGATTCGGATGTATGCGCCGACAGGGCCATAGACTATAATGGTGCCGGCAGAGCAAACGAGCGCTATGCCATGCATCATTTTCAAGAGTGTATGCCTACTGGAGGCGGACACTCTGACATACAGTGCTGGCCAAAAGTATTGGCACCCCTGCAATTCTGTCAGATAATACTCAGTTTCTTCCTGAAAATGATTGCAATCACAAATTCTTTGGTATTATTATCTTCATTTAATTTGTCTTCAATGAAAAAACACAAAAATAATTGTCCTAAAGCCAAATTGGATACAATTCCACACCAAACCTAAAAAAGGGGGTGGAGAAAAGTATTGGCACTGTTTGAAAAATCATGTGATGCTTCTCTAATTCGTGTAATTAACAGCACCTGTAACTTACCGGTGGCACCTAACAGGTGTTTGCAATAACTAAATCACACTTGCAGCCAGTTAACATGGATTAAAGTTGACTCAACCTCTGTCCTGTGTCCTTGTGTGTACCACATTGAGCATGGAGAAAAGAAAGAAGACCAAAGAACTTGAGAAACCAAATTGTGAGGAAGCATGAGCAATCTCAAGGCTACAAGTCCATCTCCAAAGACCTGAATGTTCCTGTGTCTTCCGTGCGCAGTGTCATCAAGAAGTTTAAAGCCCATGGCACTGTGGCTAACCTCCCTAGATGTGGACGGAAAAGAAAAATTGACGAGAGATTTCAACGCAAGATTGTGCGGATGGTGGATAAAGAACCTCGACTATCATCCAAACAAGTTCAAGCTGCCCTGCAGTCCGAGGGTACAACAGTGTCAACACGTACTATCCGTCGGCATCTAAATGAAAAGGGACTGTATGGTAGGATACCCAGGAAGACCCCATTTCTTACCCCGAGACATAAAAAAGCCAGGCTGGAGTTTGCCAAAACTTACCTGAGAAAGCCTAAAACGTTTTGGAAGAATGTTCTCTGGTCAGATGAGACAAAAGTAGAGCTTTTTGGGAAAAAGCATCAACATAGAGTGTACAGGAAAAAAAAAGAGGCATTCAAAGAAAAGAACACGGTCCCTACAGTCAAACATGGCGGAGGTTCCCTGATGTTTTGGGGTTGCTTTGCTGCCTCTGGCACTGGACTGCTTGACCATGTGCATGGCATTATGAAGTCTGAAGACTACCAACAAATTTTGCAGCATAATGTAGGGCCCAGTGTGAGAAAGCTGGGTCTCCCTCAGAATTCATGGGTCTTCCAGCAGGACAATGACCCAAAACACACTTCCAAAAGCACTATAAAATGGTTTTAGAGAAAGTGTGTCACCCTGGCCTGGATGCCACAAAATGTAATAAAGCTGTGTCTGAGAGCAAGGGGGAGGTTCTCTAGTCAGGGAAACATTAGCATGCAGTACCTCCTGTCTCAGGCCAGTAGGGGGAGCAGGCTGCCCCTATAAAAGCTGGAACTGGGGGCAGGGTTAGAGAGAACTATATAACCTGTCTCAGCACTGAGACATGTCCCGGAGCAGAGCAGGGACAGAAAGTTGTATTGCACCTAAGAGGAAGTGTGGCAGGAGGAGAGCCACAAGCCAGAGACAAGAGGCAAAGTGAGCCTGTCTTGGCAGATACAGGACTTAATTTACCAGACTTTGGTGTCTGAGGCTGGGAGGATTCCACATCCTACAGCAGATAACCAGTCCGCAGGGGACTGTATATTCCTTGGCCTAAGAAGCCTGGAGGCTCTGCCACAACAGAAGGGACCAGCACAGCCGTACCAGACCGGGAGCAGAAAGGAACCCACGTTGCAGACCATACATGCGAGAATACACGGAGAGCTCGGAAACGTGGGCTGTTACCCTATAAGGAGGAGATAGCCAGAAGGAGCGCAGAAAGCACGGTAGGCCTACACCCTCACCCTGACCAGGGCCAATTTCCCCGTTGCTCTCAGACATCCAGGTTCCCTCCTAGCGGGGACTGTTTGTGGGTCAATTTACCTGTTCTAGTAAAGACCCTGGACTGCAACCTGTTGTCTGTGTGCTCCTTGCTCCTCCAGCACTATCAGCACTGGGACTCTCACTACCATCACTTCCACCATCCACTACACTGCCCTGGGGCCGCACTCTTCCCATGGGGAGTCACACCATCCCAGCTGCATACATCATCAGCCCCAGCCTTGCAGCGGCGGTTCCTAATGACCGCAAATCCACGGGTGGCGTAGTCGGACATAATCATAAGCACATAATGGACTACCACTGGCCTGACCACCCTGAGCCACGGAACCGGGTTGCCACTACTACTCCCACCGTTTCCCTATTGCCCGGATCCCAGTGCCCCACGGCCCAGGGGGCGAGTCAAAAGCACTGGAGACTTCTAAGGTGGCCAGCAATGAGTCGAGACCTGAATCCCATAGAACACCTGTGGAGAGATCTCAAAATGGCAGTTTGGAGAAGGCACCCTTCAAATATCAGGGACCTGGAGCAGTTTGCCAAAGAAGAATGGTCTACAATTCCAGCAGAGCATTGTAAGAAACTCATTGATGGTTACCGGAAGTGGTTGTTCGCAGTTATTTTGGCTAAAGGTTGTGCAACCAAGTATTAGGCTGAGGGTGCCAATACTTTTGTCCAGCCCTTTTTTGGAGTTCTCTTTTGTGTTTTTTCTTTGCAAGCAAATTAAATGAAGAGAATAATACCAAAGAATTTGTGATTGCAATCATTTTCAGGAAGAAACTGAGTATTATCTGACAGAATTGCAGGGGTGCCAATACTTTTGGCCAGCACTGTATTATACTGTATCAAGAGGTATGGTGAGCACCTTGAACCCACAGGTGCTTCAAAGAATTTTATAATGTTGAGCTGTGAAAATGAATGTGCATGGGAGGGCTTTAGTTTTAAGACTTTTAGATGACAAATTGACTTGATACGGGTGATCTGTTTGTAAATGTTTACAAGTGCATACTATCTAGTAGTATTTACATCCCTTTACTTTTTCCACATTTTCTTATATTACAAACCTTGAAGTGGTTAATGTTTTTTCTCTTTAATCTTTACACCATATCACTTAACGACAAAACGAGATGAAGTTTGTAAAAATATGTGCACATTTGTTCAAAGTAAAAAATTTAAATATCACTTTTGCAAAAAAAGAGAGCATGGACTGCACCTCCAAAAAAATCATACAATTATCTAATGCCTCTTGGCAAAAATATCTATAACTGAACATGAGGTTCTTAGTTTAATATTCTGATCAAACTGTATGAAGTCCATTGCCATGTCATGGCAAACCTCGTAGTGGGTCCTAATATTTCCTGCCTAAAAGGAGCGGTGCAGTGCACCAACCACCGCCGCAGCAACAATGCACCAGCAGGACGGACGGCCTGGTGCCTCATAGCACCCATGTTGCAAGACTGAGTCCCCATGACTCCATGCCACGCCGCCCCACAAGCACAAAGTCACAGCAACAATGGCCTACACACTGCACCAACACCACATGAAAGGAGCATTGTAACTCATCTTCCTCAAGCTCTCGAGTGAGAGCAAAAATAGGCTATACCCTATTTACAGTCTCCTGCTAATTTAAAATCACCTGTGCCAAATGGGAGGAGTGATGGTCCAAGAAAGGGAAAAGAATATGCAATGCGAAAAAAGAGCATGGACCGCAGGGTCAATGTCTCCAGAATCACAAGCTGGGCATAATGAATAGGCACTACAACGTACTGGGCACTACAATGTACTGACACTACAATAGCAAATTTGCAATTTTCACTCAGTAACAGCAACTGCTGCTTGTTTCTGCAAAACACCCATGAAGTCAAATCATCACTACACTAGTAGATAATTTACCAAAGGGGTATCATTTCCAAAATGAGGTCACTTAAGGGGGGTATTCTGCTTTTCTATCAATTATGGGCTCTGTATATGGAGTCCACAAACTATTCTAGGAAAATCTGTGCTCCAGAAGGCAAATAGAGCTCCGTCCCCGTCGCTGTGTGTCCAAGCAGTACCGTACAGCCACATATGGGGTATTGCCACGTCAGCAGAAATTGTGTGACAAATTTTGGTGCCATTTTACCTATTTTTCCATGTGAAAATGTGAAATCTGGGGCTAAAACAACTGTTTGGTGGTAAAAATGTAAATATATTTTTTCTTCACTGCCCAATGGTATAAAATTCTGTGACAAATCTGTGGTGGCAATATGATCACTGCACCCTTAGATGAATTCATTGAGAGGTGTAGTTTGTAAAATGGGTTCACTTATGGGGGTTTATGCTCCTCAGGGGCTTTTCCAGTGTGTGATGGCACCCGCAAACCATACTAGTAAAATCTGCACTATATTATGGTACTCCTTCCCTTCTGAGCTTTCCACTGTGCACATTGCTGCACATAGGAGAAAGTGCACAATAGACTGTGAGGTCCATTTTTCCTAGTAGCCCTTATAAAATGTAAAATTTGGTGCTAAAACAACATTTTTGCAGTAAAAATGTAATTATTCTTTCTTCACCTCCCAATGATATAAAATTCTGTGAGGCACATGTTGTGTTACCATGCTCACTGCACCCCTAGATGAGTTCATTGGGGGTGTAGCTTGCAGAGAAATCCACTTTAGAAGTCATATGAAATTGACAATGGAAGTGCACAGAGAGGGACAGAGCACTTTCAATGTCTCAGCACCCAGCTTCATTCTAAACCTACCTCCGCTCTTCACTACATGATTGACTGCTGTCGACGATGGAGTGCACCATGCATCACTAAACAGGGGCACACAACATCATTTTGCAAAAAGCAGTAGAATCCACGTGGTATGACAGCAACTATGGTGAGTTTTGACATGTGTGAGTTGAGTTTCCTCACAAATGGACAACTGAATATGTATCAATACCTCCTTGCGCTCATATGAATAACTGACTATGCAACGGAGAAAGAGGAGCAAGAGTATGGAAAGCAGTAGATAATGATGATGGTAATGATGACAATGACCAGGTACTACTTGAGGATCTTGCTTGGCTATCAGAACAATAATTAGAAGGAGTAGATCGAAGACAGCTTGAGCCTTGGTCATATTGCTGGTCAGTGTGCTATATTCCTAGTTGAGCAAGTGATACTGCTTCATGTGCTAATGGAGAGCTGGATTTCTAAGTTGAAGGGCGCCATGATGTCCAAGGCTTATTTTGTGGCTGCAAAGCCTGAACACTGTAATAGATTAGGGGGGTATCTTAGGTGTGGGAGTTCTTTTCTATGTTGCTGGTGTCACCACCACCACCATGTTCACAGCCAGATCTTTCAGGTACTTTTGAGCCTACTCCACGAACAGCAGCTACAGCATCAGTTGCTCATGAGCTGACCACATTAGAAGTAGATTTACCCTTGGAAAATATTTTGGATGAATATCAGTTCCACAATTTATCACTAATGCCACCACTCTGCTCCACTGATTACATCACTCCCTTGTCCCCCTTATCTGGTTTTCAGCTCCTGTCCACCATAAAATCATTATGCTCATCATCATGATTCCTAACATGTGCCTCCGTATGGGAAATAACTTTTGCTATATCCTACCCATAATTCCCACCTCTAGATTTCCCTTGACTCTGAGTGCCACTAATACCACAGCTGCTAGCACCCCTACAACCATGGCTGCCAATGCCACTACTACTACTACAACCCATTTACAGCTAGGCATTTGATTCATGTCCTTCAATTCCTTCCCAACAATAGCGGAAACAGATCACAGTTTTGGTGCTGTTTGTACGGATTTCAAATTAGACTAATAAAGCAGATGCGTAAAAAAAATCAGTAGCATTGTTTGTGACACGCACATTTTGTGAGGCACACAGCCGCAGAGTTAAATTACTGTGTTTTTTCTTACTTGTTTTGTATTTTTTAACACAATTCTTCCCTACCAAAAAGAAGCAACCAAAAAATGCTAGATAAATGCCCAAAAAATGCCAGTGACAACAGGCCACACTATTATTGCTTCTGGCACACACTTTGCGAGGCAATTAAATGTATATATTTTTTATTTCAGCAATGTTAGTGTCATTCTTTAGCAATTTTAGAATAATGGTAAATCCAGGAGACACTATAGCAATAAAAGTAATGTCTGATGGATTACAGTGCACTGGTAAACTCTTGACATCCAACAGAGTAAGGGGAATTTGAAATAAATATTTAATGATTACCGGCACATGTAAGGCAACCTGATAATAAATTTAATATTGACACAAAAGTCGAATAATAAATACAATCTGTATTAATGTATATATAAAATACTACATCAAAATAAATATATATAAAAAAATAAAGTGTAAAATGCTAATGCCAGTGATTAAAATTGACACACATTACTAATATGTGAATTGCACTAAAATGAAGATATTTAGTATGCAAGAAAAATACAATAAGCTGTGACGTCCATTTACTTTCCAGATTCACTTCAAAATGGCTGCTGCATTTTCTTTTTTCTGATTCTATTAGAGTCCCCCCTAATTGTTTGTGCTATACCATGTGATGTGATAGCTGCAAGGCATTATGGGGAAGCCCACCCGATTGGGTTTAAGGTGATGTGAACCTTTTCTGCCTGATACAATCTTTTTGTTGACCATTTTAGGCTTTTCTTGAAAACCCAATCCCAAATTCTTTGAATTTGCCAGGTCAGCGCATTTCTAAAAATTGATTCACTGATCTCTTTTACTGGCACTTACAACTTGCTTCTGCAATGTAACTATTTATATCAATGAGACAATAAGTAGTTATTAAATGGGGCAGAAATTCATAAATCGTATACATGACTAGTTGACTGACAACCACTAGTAAACTGATATTTTCACTGATTTATTAACTTCTTCCTTTTCAAAAAATGTGGAAAATCTTGTATGTGTGGAAATGTAGCATCCTCAAGGAATGTGTTTTATTTTTATGCTTCGATTACAGTTCTTGATTCCCATACATAAGACGTCTTAGTGTGTTCAAGTGTGATGACAGTTCTGATGAAAGCATCGTGATAAAAATCCATTATAAGGTCTGATAGCTGACAAAAAAGAGTGGAAAGTACCAGGTTGCTTGTTGAAACCTACTTAACTTGTTTATTTCACATTTTATTGGGTATTCCATTACAGTTATGATATAATTTTCCATTCCATTTATAAAGATCGTATTTATCTAGTAAACCTGTTGCGCATTACTTAACCAGTTGAAGACAGAGCCATTTACCCCAGTTCCTGACCAAGCACATTTTCTGTTTTTATCCTACATGCAGTACTTTTATATATTTGACACTTTTTTTTTACTAGGGTAGGGCTAGTAACAGTGACATTTTTATATTTTACCTTTTTGTTTTTTTTTTTTCTTTCTTTTTTTTCTTTTTCATTTATTTTACATATTGTGCCCCCCATAAGGTCATAAAAGACCTTTTCAAATTTTAAAGGCTTCATACTCCTTGGTGGGACATAAAAATTACAATTACATTTCTTAATGAATAAAAAAGCGCCCCACTTAAAAAAAACATATAGAATTAATGAAGTCGTAATGACTTGTAGAATAAAAAAAAAAAATCTTACCACATTGTAAACAGTGAAAAGTTTAAATTCCTCTCCACCCAAAAATTAATACATTTTATGTACCACAAAATAATACCAATAAAAAAGTAACAGCTCTCAAGATGCAGCTACACAAAATTTACTTTTATTCAGTAAAATAATTGTTTATTACACAAAAGTTCTAAAACATAAAAACATCACAATTATTTGGTATAGCCATATTCCTTCCAATCCATAAAATGCAAGTTAACTTGTTATTTTTCCAACATGGTGAAAATCAACCTGCCCCCCCCCAAAAAAAACCCGCAATAAACAAAACAACCCCCCACTATAATAAGTACTATGTATTAATGGTGCCATAAAAAATACAACCTGTCTTGCCAAAAAACAAGCCCCTAAACAACTAGAATTACAGAAAAATAGAAAAGTTATGGTTCTTGAAATGTGATAGTGAACAAGATAAAAAATTGCTTTGCCCTTATGGTGCAAACTAATTGCTTTATATTAAAGGAAGAAATTAATTTTTGCCACATGGCAATAAAATTGAATCCTTAGATCAATGACCTATTTCAAATTACCTTAAATATTAATGGTATCTTATAAATTTATGTATTAAAGAGTTTTTTTGTGATTTTTCAAAAGTTGCCAAAAAGTGGATGTGCTCACTTGAGGAGGTGGCTTCTCTAAGGCAGTGTTCCCCAACTCCAGTCCTCAAGGCCCACCAACAGATCATGTTTTCAGGATTTCCTTAGTATTACCCAGGTGATGGAATTATCACCTGTGCAATACTAAGGAAATCCTAAAAACATGACCTGTTGGTGGGCCTTGAGGACTGGAGTTGGGGAACCCTGCTCTAAGGCATAGGCGATGGTAAGCAGCCTGGACTGGAGGCGATGATGCAGTTGGCTGGATCAGGGATTGGAGAACAGTGAGAAGTAGTGCTGCATATGCAAGACAACAGGTGTATATATGTGGAGATTTATGAAGCAAAGTCACAGTTGGCAGCACAAAAGCAGCAGAGATGTGTAGGCAATCGGGAATCTTGTTGCAGTAGTGAGGTAACACATAGGAACAGCAGATTTGAGAGTGTGGACAACACCAGAATAGCTGAGACTAATTGGTCACCTGGTAACTTTGCACAGCAAACTTGAAGATGCAGACCACATCAGGATAGTTGAGACAAGTTGATTTTCAGGTAACTTGACACAGTAGAATTGAAGATGTAGACTGCATCAGGGTAGCTATGATAAATTTGTTATCAAGTAACTTTACACAGCAGAGTTGAAGATCCTGACAGCACCAGGGTTACTGAGATGCATTGGTAATCGGGTAACTTCACACAGCAGAGTTAAGGATGCAAACAACATCAAGCTGGTATGAGCTTGGTAATAGTAGATGGTTGAAGGGTAGTGGTCATGAATCATGATTCACTGAACAGATAATCAAGCACTTGACTTGAGCAGAACCAAGAGGGAAATATGGCTTACAGTAAATCCAGCAAAGAGCATTACTGTTTGAATACTTAAGCAACGATAAGCATAGTAACCAGCATGGACTAGCACAGAGAGAGCTGGCGTTGGAGCCAGGAGAGATGAGCAACAGTAGGACTATTATAAACAAATAAAAAACATTACTTACCTCTTGAATTACTGTCCATTCCAGTGATGTGGCTTTGGTGGTGCCTACTAGACCTGCCAGGATGACACACCATCCATCATTCATATGACTGCTGCAACCAATTCATCAATTCATTGGTAACATATGACACGTGATTGCTGAGGCACTTGATTATCGTTTGGATGAGAAGTCATCACCGCAGCAAGGAGCAGCAGTGCTTGAGCAACAAGCAATTAAAGAACAACAGGCAATTAAAGTAGAAGGTATTAGTTCTACAGGTGCATCTTACTAAATTAGAATATCAACAAGTTAATTTATTTCAGTTCTTCAATACAAAAAGTGAAACTCATATTATATAGAGTCATTACAGAGTGATCTATTTCAAGTGTTTATTTCTGTTAATGTTGATGATTATGGATTACAGCCAATGAAAATACAAAAGTCATTATCTCAGTAAATTAAAATAATTAACAAAAAACACCTGCAAAGGCTTCCTAAGCATTTAAAAAGGTCCCGTAGTCTGTTTCAGTAGGCTCTACAATCATGGGGAAGACTGCTGACTTGTCAGATGTTCCGAAGGCAGTCATTGACACACTCCACAAGGTCCCAGAGTTCCAATTTTCATTTTGAAGTCAAGGTCCCGGAGTCTGGAGGAAGAGTGGAGAGGCACACAATCCAAGCTGCTTGAGGTCTAGTGTGAAGTTTCCACAATCAGTGATTGTTTGGGGAGCCATGTCATCTGCTGGTGTAGGTCCACTGTGTTTTATCAAGACCAAAGTCAGCGCAGCGGTCTACCAGGAAATTTTAGAGCACTTCATGCTTCCCTCTGCAGACAAGCTTTTTGGAGATGGAAATTTCATTCTCCAGCAGGACTTGGCACCTGTCCACACTGCCAAAAGTACCAATACCTGGTTTAAAAACAGTATCACTGTGCTTGATTGGCCAGCAAACTCGTCTGACCTTAACCCCATAGAGAATCTATGGGGTATTGTCAAGAGGAAGATGAGAGATACCAGACCCAACAAAGAAGACGAGCTGAAGGCTGCTATCAAAGCAACCTGGGCTTCCATAACACCTCAGCAGTGCCACAGGCTGATCGCCCCCATGCCTCGCCGCATTGATGCAGTAATTGATGCAAAAGGAGCCCAGACCAAGTATTGAGTGCATTTACTGAACATACATTTTTGTAGGCGAACATTTCGGATTTTAAAAACATTTTTCAAGCTGTTGTTATAAAGTATTCTAATTTACTGAGATAATGACTTTTGTGTTTTCATTGGCTGTAAGCCATAATCATCAACATTAACAGAAATAAACACTTGAAATAGATCACTCTGTTTGTAATGACTCTATATAATATGAGTTTCACTTTTTGTACTGAAGAACTGAAATAAATTAACTTTTTGCTGATATTCTAATGCACCTGTATCTTTATTTTAAAACATTCTCCATTCTAAGGTAACTTTTGGAAACTCCTGTAGACCTTTTTTAAGCAATAATTGTCAGTTCCTATGAGTATGTCAGTGCCTATAAGGGTGTTTTGACAGATTTCTTCAGTAGAATCTCTTATTATCTACACTCCTCAACATTGAAATTGCAACACTAAAAAGGAAAAGTTGTGGAATTATGGAAATCACAGAATGAATACACATGGTAATGATATGCAAATGATGAAAAAATATCAAAACATCTCAATTCACTCAGTATCGAGTACACCTTGTCATGCTATCAATTATTATTATTTATTATTATAGCGCAATTAATTCCATGGAGCTTTACATGTTTAAAAGGGGTATACATAGCAAACAACAAGTATAATAATTTGAACAAAAATGAGTCAGCGACTGGTACAGGAGGAGAGAGGACCCTGCCCGCGAGGGCTCACAATCTACAAGGGATGGATGAGGATATAGTAGGTAAGGGTAGAGCTGGTCGTGTGGCGGTATGGTGGAGCAAGGGTAACTGCAGGTTTTAGGCTTGTCAGAAGAGGTAGGTAATCAGATTACTTATGAAGGTTTCCATGCTAGGCGAGAGTCTGATATGTTGGGGTAGGGAGTTCCAGAGTAGGGAAGATGCACGGGAGAAATCTTGTATGCGATTGTGGGAAGAGAAGATGAGAGGGGAGTAGAGCTGGAGATCTTGTGAGGATCAGAGATTGCGTGCAGGTAAGTACCGGGAGACTAGGTCACAGATGTATGGAGGAGACACGTTGTGGATGGCTTTATATGCCATGGTTAGGGTTTTGAACTGGAGTCTTTAGGCAATGGGGAGCCAGTGAAGGGATTGACAGAGAGGAGAAGCCAAGGAATAGTGGGGGGACAGGTGGATTAGTCGGGCAGCAGAGTTTAGGATAGATTGCAGGGGTGCGAGAGTGTTAGAAATGAGGCTACAGAGCAGGAGGTTGCAATAGTCAAGGCGAGAGATGATGAGGGCGTGCACTAGTGTTTTTGCAGATTTATGGTTGAGGAGTGTGCGGATCTGGGAAATATTTTTGAATTGGAGTCGGCAGGAAGTGGAAAGGGCTTGGATATGAGGTTTGAAGGAGAGATCAGAGTCAAGGGTTACTCCGAGACAGCGAGCTTACGAGACTGGGGAGAGTGGACAGCCATTGACTTTGATAGATGGGTCAGGTGGGGGGGTTGAGCAAAATGGTGGAAAGATGGTGAATTCAGTTTTATCTGTATTAAGTTTTAGGAATCTAGCAGAGAAAAAAGTTGAAATAGCAGACAGACATTTCATCAATGAGATTATTAATGGTTGCCTGAGGAATGTTCTACCGATGCTGAATGCACTTGGGCACGAAAAACAGCAAGATCCACTCCTGGCAGCTCCCTTTGTATTTGCTGACTAGTGACATCCCAGATGTGTTCGATGCGAGACAAGTCCGGATACAATGTAGGAAATGATTAGGCCACGTAGGCTGTTGCCTGCAGCGCAACACAAGGCCTATTGTTGTCATGTTGAAAAACAATTCCTGAGACACTTTGGAGAAATGGCTGTACCACTGGTTTCACAACCAAATCAATGTAATACTGAGCTGTTAATGCATCTGGAGTGAAGACTAAAGGGACCCAGCTACCGTTCATTATATCACCACAAACCATAATCCCAGTAGCAGTACCAATGTGACTTTGCCTCATGAAGGTCACTTCCTACTCCTGGGGTTATGGTGTGGGATGGCATAATGTACTGAAGATGGACCTCTCTAGTCTTCAATACAAGTACACTAACAGCTCAGTGTTACATTGATTTGGTGTTGGTGGGATCAGAGGTACGTCCATTTCTCCAAAGTGTTCCTGGAGCCATCTTTCAACATGACAATGTCAGGCTGCATGTTTCTCGCTCTACTGAGAGCAACGTGGGAGGTCTAAATGTGCTACCATGGCCTGAAGCACCTTCGAACTTGTCTACAGTCAAGCAGATCTGGGACCTCATTTGACGACGATTGTGAAGTTAGTTACCAGCAGTGGATCTTGATGATTTTTGTACCCCTTGCGTGTGGCACCCATACTCGATACCCAGAGAAGAATCTCAGTTAACGCCCTCTAGGTGGGTGGAAAATTAATGTATAAACTTTAGAAGCTAATTTTCTCCCCAATAGATATAAAAAATACTGTAAATACTATGTTTTATTCAGCTTTCCAGCCCATTTACCTTGATGTACCCAGTTTAGCATGTAAACAATTGTGAAAGGTCCTCTTTATAAAACAATAATAGAATCCTATTATTCTTTTTTCACAATTATGTGCCTTGTAGTTATGTTATAAATTCATCTAAAATTCAGATTTACCTTGAGAAGTATTTTTTTTACTAAGTTAAAAACTACTTACTAATGATGAGCGAGCATACTAACAAGTACTCGGTACTCGCCCGAGCATCTCAGTACTCGAGATGCTCGGAGCTCGCAGAGTACTTCCGAGATGCTCGGGCGGATGCTCGGGTGACCTCCCTGAATGTTTGGCGCTCTTTAGAGCGCCAATCAACATGCAGGGATTACCTGCCACTCATTGTAATGCCGCAGCCATGGTGGTTGTGGCATTACAGTGATTGGCTGGCCGCACTGCGTCATCAGGTCTATATCAGGCCTGGTGCCGCTGTGCTCGTCACAGTCACTCTGGAATCAGACAGTGTAGGGAGATTTGCTTGTGTATTAGGCAGTTTAGGGAGAAAAAAACTTACATTACACATATCCATCTTAACAAACAGTCCTTCTGAGGACGAATCCATCCGCAGAGATATCAGGCAGGTAGTGTATATAGGCAGGCAGGCAGTGTAAATAGCAGACTGCAGTGCATATAGTACAAGAGGCTCCATTCCAATTCTGCCTTCTGCTTCTGTTAGATATTTCTAGACAAAGGCCCAGGTCTCAGTGGCCAGGAATTCTTTTTTTTGGATCTTAATCCTCATTATTTGCTTAAAAAGCAATCCAGAGAACACCGTTTTTCTGCGCCATTTGCTAGTTGGCACTGCATAATACAACCAGGACCTTTCCACATTACAGCGCAATAAATCCAGTTATTTAAAACTGTGTTTTCTCCGTCACACGGATCACATATACATTTTCAGAAAATACTGCCATTTTTGGCCTCATTCAAAATTTTTTACACTGTGTGAGCGAAGCTTTTCACACCGGATTGCTGTTCAAAATGGTTATGTACAGGCCAGGTATTTAAAACTGTGTTTTCTCCGTCACACGGATCATATATGAGTTCGCTCCAAATTCATTCATTTGTAGTGAGCATGGAAGATATTGTCCTCCATTTAAAATGGGCAAGGCACGTGGCAAGGGACGGGGAACTGGACGTGATGGTGATGGTGCATGCAGAGGGCGAGGACAAGGCCGTGGGCAAGCTGAAATTGTGCCATAACAAACACCCACATCTTCTCGCCTGACCTTCCTGTCCCAATTCCTAGGGGACCGCAGCACACCACTATTGAACCCAGAGCAGTGTCAAAAGGTTGTTGGTTGGATAGCAGATAATGCTTGCAGTCACTTAGCCACCACCACCACCCTGTCTTCCACACGGTCAAGTCTCAGTAGCCGTGAGTCTGGACTGCATATTCCTCACCCTGATCCTCCTTCCTCCCACCATGCCGAGTGCCCGGAGACAACTGATCCCACACTTGGACACTCTGAAGAGCTGTTCACTTTTCCATTTATAGATTCGGGACTCTTGCCCGGTCCACTTGAAGCGAGGCAAGAGGCGATCGCATGCAGCGATGCCCAAATATTTGAGCAGCCACGGTCACACGAAGGAGACGGTGGGAAAGTGTCACAAGAGGTGGACAATGATGAGACACAATTGCCAGAAAGTCAGGAGGAGGACCAGGGTGCGGAAGTGGAAGACGAGGTGGTGGATGATATAGTAACTGACCCAACCTGGCAGGAGGACATGCAGAGCGAGGACAGCAGCACACAGGGGGAGGGAGGAAGAGCACCCCAATAGGCAGGAAGAAGCAGTGTGGTGGCTGCATACAGAAGGCAGTCAACCGTTCCCCATAACACCAACACGAAGGAAGTTGCCAGTACAACTGTTAGGTCTTCCCGAGACTCTGCCGATAACCCCAAAAAGGCCATTTGCACCACCTGCCAGGCCAGCATCAGCAGGGGTGGCAAACCGACCGGCCTGACCACCACCAGCATGATCAGGCACAAGGCAGCAAAGCACCCGACTTTGTGGGCCGAACCCAAGGGTCCAGGAACAGTGTCTGCGGGTGGCACCATTGCTTCTTCCGCTGTTGTGCATGCAAGCCAATCCCCTGTCCATGGTGCATGCGAAGATTCTTCCTGCCCTGCACCTGTCGTTGCACACTCTCAAGTAGCAGCATCAGGAAGCACATCCACGTCCTTGTCCCAGCGCAGCGTTCGGTTGTCCATACCCCAGTCCTTGGAACGCAAGCGCAAATACGCAGCCAACGCCCCACAGGCCACACTACTAAATTCTCACATTTTATGACTGCTTGTGTTCTAAATGTTGCCGTTTAGGCTCATGGAGACGGAAGCATTCCGCAACCTGGTGGCGGCGGCCGTCCCTTGGTACTCGGTTCCCAGCCTCCAATATTTCTCCCGGTGTGCCGTCCCCGCATTACACAAGCACGTATCCCAAAACATTAGCCGTGCCCTCAACAATGCAGTTACCGGGAAAGTCCACCTAACCACGGACACGTGGACAAGTGCTTGTGGGCAGGGACGGTACATCTCGCTGACGGCACACTGGGATAACATAGTGCAAGCCGGGACCCAGTCGGACCTTGGGACGGAACACGTCCTCCCGACACCAAGGATTGCGGGCCCTAGGTCAATCAGTGTTGCCATTGCAGCAAGAGGGTAAATAACCCCAAAGTATCTCAAGACCCGTTATGTATATGTAGGGCAGCAAGGGTAATTTAAAACATAACCTTTAATTAATTAGATTTAAGAATATACAACACTTAGTAAAACCAAAGTAGGACCTAGTCAAGGTCAATATAGAAGTATAACAATGTCCAAGACAAAAAGTATATGATAATACTCAAAAATACAGTGACACTGTTGTACCAAAAAGGACTGAGAGTGAGACTCCAAGGTGAAGAGCAAATTAGCCTATGGAGCTGACTCCTTGTCCCAATAATGAATACTCATATGAACCATTCTCAAACCATTAAACAATGGAAAAGACATCAATATGCATCTATCTATATATGGAAAAAATGATACAAGGAGTGTGTTTAGTAACCCCAATGTTCAGTGTATCTAACCATGTGCATATCAGTCACTAGACAAAGTAGGTCTACGGTGTGCATCCCATTACCGTTAGGCAAGACAATACACTCCGTGTAAATCACCCCAATGATGAATAAGACAAAATTTAAATATAAAACGGAACATCCTCACCAATTGTAGTAATCTCCGTGGTAGTTAGTCCTGGGGCTGTCTCAGTGGAGGGAGTCATCATCCATAAGGAAAACGCAGCAGCATATCAGTGAAGGCATATGGTTCTGCCCCTATTTAGCCCTAAAGGGGAATACTGCTCTGCCCTGTTCCCAAAGGCTCCCATCCTGACAAGGACAGACCACAGCTACCACTACAATACACAGACCCTGCACTTGCCCTCAATATGCCTCTCATGCGTCCCAACGCGTTTCATCCTTCTCAGGAATTATCAGGGAACATACGTACATGACAAAGTTGGATGCTATGCTATTCTGCTATATTAGGAATCAATGTGTACTCCACTACAAGCTACAAGGGAGTGCTGGAAGGAGTCAGTAGAGGGGATATATATATATATATCAGGGTAATTCAAGGGAAATCACAATCAGGTGACTCAAAGTTGTGTTTGGTCCAATCTAAATTGCCCCAGGTGTAAATGTAGATTAAGAAACTACAATTTTGGTTCATGACTGGGGAAAATAGCCATGTGGACAAACGATGTGCATCCAGTTCAGCACACCCATAATGAAGGTGTGGCGCCCCTGAGGGTTCAGTCGTCACAGAGGTACTGCATTTCACCCAGAGGTGTGGTACTTCACTCTCAGGTAAGAATGGAGTACTGCCCAGGACCCTAACACCTGCATCCAGCACATCCACTTCAGTATGGCAGGGTGAGATTGCTCCTAAGGGAGAGCACAGTCCCTGGTCCCTGGCTGGAGTGGAGGGGAACCAATTGAGGGGGAACCATGTAGTGGGTGTGGGTGGAGGACGTAGATCAGGGGAGCACATGAAAGGAAGCTGTATAAAAAGGGGAGCCATCTTAGGAGATGAGTTCAGTCAAGCCAGTCAGAGGAGGAAAGTGAGGGGAGCAGATGCTCTGCAGGAGCTTTGCTCCTGAGACGGGCCTAGTGAGAGGCCCAGGACTGAGAGAGGAGAGGGAGCAGGAAAAAGGCTCTAGGAACAGAAGGGATCCCAGGGGTACGGGAAGTACTCCATCCTGCTGTACTTGCAAGGTGCAGTGGACACAAGGACAATTATATCGCCGAGAAGGTGGCCACAGAGGGTCCAGGGGACTGCAGGTCGCCCGACAAGACCCGAGGTGACCGGATTGGGACACTGATTGTGAGGCGCAGGGCAGGAGGGCGAGAGCCAGTGCAGGAAGACGACTGAGGAAGGCACATAGAAAGGGGTCCTGTCAGGCACTCTTGAACTACCTGAGGGATTGCTAAACCCCTGCCTGGCGAACGCAGCGCGACATGGGAGGTTGTAGTCCGGAACCTGGAACCTGAGGAACTTAACAACTGTGAGTAAACTCGGAAGACTGCACCCCACTGTCTCGGTGATTATTGTCTGCGCCATCACCCCCTGCACTACAACGCCCAGCATCACCTATAACATCTACACAGCCCTGGAGCTAAGCTCTACCTATGGAGATCCACACCAGCTTTGCTGCACTAACATCAGCTCCAGAGGACCTGCTCCGCAGCGGCGGCTCCCTTTAGCCGCATACCACAGGTGGCGTCACGAACTTTGTACATAAATCCCCTATAAAAATCCCCTTTTGAATGACCGCCCTGGGTCACGGACCGGGTCACCGCCACTGTGACATCTCCCTTAGCAACGACCGGCCCGGCACCGAGTGCCCCACGGCCCAGGGGGCGCGTCAAAGGCACACATGTCACCCCTAGAGGCAGAGGTCAAAGTAGGCAAGGATGCTGTCATTCCCGCCTGAGATGGAGCGCTCATCTGAGACGCATACATCATATCTGGTCCCATGATTCCATCCCAGGGCCGGATACCAATGTGGAACGCACGCTGGAATGCATGTGTGACGCCCAGCTGCGCTTGGTATCACAGATCCTAGAAGAGTGCATTGATGGATTCCTCCACAAGAGGCCCCCATAACCATTCACACATCTCCACCTTCCACCTCAGACCAGCAGAGGGAGCCTGTTAGGGATAGATAAATAGGGAAGGTGGAGCCAGGCAGTTCAGTCTGTTGAGAGAGTTCCTGTTGTAGAGAAGCCTGAGAGAGGTCAGTCTGCAGTGGAGCACAGTCCAGACCCAGTTGTAGCTCAGGATAGTGAGCTTTAGGTGTGCCGACGCCATAAGATCGGTGAAGCGCGGCAAGCTGCCGTTAGTGTGAGTAGCCTAGTGAGGGCCCGAGTAGGCCGAAGGCGAGTGGAGAGTTAGTACATAGGGGGCAGAGGAGCTTAACTTGCTCACCCCGAAGAATTTACCGGACACCGGGTCCGAAGCTTACCGGGATCTCTATGACCCAGTAAGGCATAACCGGAATCCCTGGAAAACTACAAGTCCCAGGATCGCTAAAGTGCTGATACATAACAGAGCCAGGAGACACATAGGCTCCGCAAGCTGAGGTGCGTGTACTCCAAGAAAAGGCCCTACCACAAGGTCAGCCAGCGCAGGACAGAGACAAAGTTAGGCCTAGCTCCAGGCAGGTCAGAAACTTACTACGCAGAGGCAAGAAGCAGGAGTCCCTAAACCCGCTCATTGGGGAGGATCCTGACATGCACCCTTCACCCTACAGTGCTCCGGGACGTGCCTGAATTTCCATCAGTAAAAGGTACTGAAGTGACTATCGTGTCTGTGCCTGTTCTTGCTCTGACCCAGCTGGGTCTCGTCTGTCCTGCATTCCCCTTTCCGTACGCTGCCCTGAGGCCTAGCTCCACCTGTGGGGAGCTATACTATCGAGCTGCCTTATCATCGGCCTCAGTGGACTGCGCAGCGCTGGTGATTCTCACCAGAAGCCACAGGTGGCGTCACAAACTTTAATAAAACTAATAAACCAATTATCCACCCTTTTTAAAGAGTGACCCCAGGGTACGGGCCCGGGAGCCGACTACCGCGACATCCCCAAGGCAAAGGCCCGGGTACCGAGTCATCCCCATCCCCTGGGCTAGTCACATGCGTCACATGTCGTGGCGTAACGATAATAACGTCACATCCGGAACTATTGCTGAGCTGGGGAATTAATCAAAGCGCTGGTTTTCAGCATCATGCAGATCTGGGTTGGAACGCATGCCGACACACACACGTCACATCCTGTCCTTTGGCTGCAAGCCGAGAAAGGATGTCAGTATAAGACATAAGCCGGATGGCAGGCTCCACATCCTGGAGTGTCAGAAAGATGACACCATACACGATGCTGCCATTAATCCTCCGTCACATACAATAGGCCTGACAGGCACATCTCTTTTACTTTCATTTCTCCTTCCTCACCAGATTGTGAGGAAATCCCCTCCCTCCAGGTAGTCTCCTGTCTCTAGCAGCTCTGTGAAACCTCATACCACAGTTGGATTGCAGAGCTTCAGGAGGACAGATATCACTGCGCTAATCTCTCAGGCTCATTGTATGTGAACACGTCACACTCAATAAGGTTGGTATTTTATGTTTTTATTCATCACAATTGTTTATTTAGCTTATTTTATGAATGTATAGCACAAAGTGTGAGGATATTTCATAGAAATAAGGCAGATTAAAAAAGAAAGTGTGCTGCTCAGGCATATACAGTAGTTCCCTAACACATATTCCTTCTCTTGCTTCAGATTATCTGCTGAAATGGAGAGGAAAATGTACAATTTATCAAAAAACCTTGATGTTGAGGAAGTAACAAACATGCTGTTAGATGATGCAGACTCCACACTGAATGAGGATTTAGGAGAGGAAAGTGAGATTGATTCTCGTGATGAGGTGGAAGTATGTGAAGTGGATTCTGAAACAGAGCAAGATGGTGACAGTGATGAGGATGAAGATGTAGAATCTTATTATATGGGAAAAGATAAAAAAAAACAATGGAACAAGAAGCCACTCCAGAAAAAACGTAGGGAACCTCAAAACATTATTACTCACCATCCTGCAGTTATAGGAACTGCAAGTAATGCAAAAACTGCAGTTGAATGCTGGAATAGTTTATTCACAGATGACATTCTGGACTCTATTGTCACATATACCAACCAATATATAGACATTATAAAGGACAAGTTCATCTGCAACAGAACCATCAAGGCCACAGATGAAATAGAACTGCGTGCTTTTTTTGGATTATTATACCTTGCAGGAGCTTATAGGGCGAATAGACAAAGTTTGGAGGAACTTTGGAGTAAAGATGGGGATGGAGTTGAAAAATTTGGCCTTGTTATGTCCATAAACAGATTCAAGCTTCTAATTCGCTGCCTTCGGTTTGACGACAGAACTACCCGAACCGAACGTAAAACACATGACCAACTTTCTCCAATTCGTGATATATTCCAAAAATTTGTTGAAAACTGTAAAAAATGCTATTGCCCTGGGGAGAATCTCACTATTGACGAAATGCTCGCGGGTTTTCGTGGTAAATGTGCCTTTCGTCAATATATTCCATCAAAGCCTAACAACTATGGGATAAAAATGTATGCCCTTGTTGATGCCAGTAAGACCTACACTTACAACCTGGAAGTTTATGCAGGAAAACAACCAAAAGGTCCTTACTGTGTCAGCAACATACCCAGTGATGTAAAAAGACTGGCTGAGCCCTTATTTGGATCGGGTCGCAATATAACAGCTGACAATTGGTTTTCAAATTGTGATCTGATTGATTATCTGAAAATGCAGAAGCTTTCATATGTCGGAACTGTAAGAAAAAATATAAAAGAATTGCCTACACAGTTTGTAAGTGTGAAAGGGAGACAACAGTACAGCAGTATGTTTGCATTCCATAATGGAAAGGTTTTGGTTTCCTATGTACCACAAGCAAAAAAAATTGTACTTCTTCTATCAACACTTCATGATGATGATGCCATCGATCCTGGGACTGAGGCACAAAAAAAACTGGAGATAATTACATTTTATAATGCAACCAAAGGGGGTGTTGATACAGCTGATCAGATGTGCTCAACTTTCAACGTCAGCAGAAACACCAAACGCTGGCCAATGGTCATATTTTTTGCTACGTTGAATTTGGGTGGTATAAATTCACAAGTCATTTACCTTGAAAACAAGCTTGAACCACTCCGTAGATGATTCTATCTGAAAAAATTGGCCCATGAACTAGTGCTTGGAGAGCTACGCAGGAGAAGTATGAAAACAATCGGTATCCACTCTCACCTTCAAGTTCAGCTCAAAAGATTCCGCCCAGAAGATGATAGTGAAAATTCACCACCTGCACCACCTCCCAAAAGAAGGAGATGCACCACCTGCACCACGGAAAGCGGAATCAGAAGGCTTTCTAATTATGAATGTCACAAATGTCATAATGCAATCTGCCTGACACATGCAAAAATGATGTGTAATTCTTGCTCTTTGCTCTGCAAGTGAAATTTTTCTGGGGAAACTTCAGGATCTAATTCTGATTGAATATGTGTTTAATAGTACTTAAGGTACCTTAAAATTAAGTTTGTTTCCATAAATTTTCTTTGTAGAGTTTTTTGACAGAGTCGAACTGGGGACTATTTGGCGGGAGTTTTGAAATGTTTGTATTTCAAAGGTATTAGTTTTATGTTAAGTAAATGGGGTTTTTTTTGCACCTGATTATGTGTAGTCTCTTTTATTACATCCCTATGAAGGTCACTGATCACTTTTAGAGCACTGAAATTGCAAACATTAGATATTATAGGTATTTTTCTAGCCTGCGCCTGACAGTCACATTGTATGTGAACTCGTTAGAACCGATATTGTATGTGACGGAGGGTTAAGCCAGTCTGTCAATCAGTAAGAGCCTCAATGAGCCGCCCACATATCAATCCATGGCTATCTACTAGTTATTTACTACAAATCACGAAGAATAACCCCTCAGAATCTTCATGAACAAGTATAATACCATGCAATATATAAATGCCAACTAGGCAATGTGTCCATAAGGTGGTAATAATAACTTAACCTATGACAAGGATCATAACAAACGATCATGTGGTAAGTCAATGTAAATATACAATGGTAGCATACATCAACGACCAATCACATATTTGATATGATCATATGTGGAAAGTATATCATTCTGCTATACCTAGGAGTAATCAAAGTGTCAAAGAAATTTGAGAAATAGGATTACCACTGGCAGTGTGGGATGGAATATTAAAAATGAATCGTGGAGATGTTATTTGTTAGTCCCATATCTCAAGTACGAATAGAGGCATGGGGGGAGTATATGGCAATTTCCTAAATGAAACAGTTATATGTAAGCTATTCATTGAGACCCCTGGGTTTGACAGTATCTACGTAGAAGATCCATTTGGCCTCAGCCTGCAGTATCAATCTATCCCAATCTCCTCCCCTTTGAGGTTTAGGTATCCGGTCAATACCCATGAATTTGATCACTTTCACATTGCCCTCATGGTGGTTGTTAACATGTCGGGCGAGAGGCGTATCACGAGCGTGCTCAATGTCTCCCAAGTGCTCACCAATCCGGCGCCTAAACTCACATGTTGTTTTCCCTATGTATTCCAGGCCACATTCACACGTGGCCTTATAGACCACTCATTGTGAACGGCAGTTGATAAAGTGTCTGATTTCATAGGATTTGTTAGTAATATTGCTCCTGAACTGTGTGTCCGTCTGTATATAAGGACATGCTATGCAATTATGACACTTATAACAGCCTTTAAGATTGTCAAGCCAAGTGGGATTACGAGAAACATTGAAATGACTATGTACGAGTCTATTGCCAATGGACTTTCCCCTTCTAAATGTAATCTGGAGTCCAGCTGATAGCAGACACGCCAAATTTTTATCCATCTGATGTACCGCCCAATGTCTGCCTAGAATCTCGCGGACCTGCCGAGCTCCACTGCGACTCAGACGCCAGCAAGGTGGAGGTGGGGTACTGTTATGGGCTGGTATCATCAAAGATGAACTTGTGGGACCTTTTCGGGTTGAGGATGGAGTGAAGCTCAACTCCCAGACATACTGCCAGTTTCTGGAAGACAACTTCTTCAAGCAGTGGTACAGGAAGAAGTCTGTATCGTTCAAGAAAAACATGATTTTCATGCAGGACAATGCTCCATCACATGCATCCAACTACTCCACAGTAAAGGTCTAAAAGAAGAAAAAATAATGACATGGCCCCCTTGTTCACCTGATCTGAACCCCATAGAGAACCTGTGGTCCATCATAAAATGTGAGATCTACAGGGAGGGAAACAGTACACCTCTCGGAACAGTGTCTGGGAGTCTGTGGTGGCTGCTGCACGCAATGTTGATCGAAAACAGATCAAGCAACTGACAGAATCTATGGATGGAAGGCTGTTGAGTGTCATCATAAAGAAAGGTGGCTATACTGAGCACTAATTTTTTTGGTTTTTGTTTTTGCATGTCAGAAATGTTTATTTCTAAATTTTGTGCACTGATATTAGTTTACCTGGTGAAAATAAACAAGTGAGATGGGATTATATTTGGTTTTTATTAAGTTGCCTAATAATTCTGCACAGTAATAGTTACCTGCACAAACAGATATCCTCCTAAGATAGCCAAATCTAAAAAAAAACCCCACTCCAACTTCCAAAAATATTAAGCTTGGATATTTATGAGTCTTTTGGGTTGATTGAGAACATAGTTGTTGATCAATAATAAAAATAATCCTCTAAAATACAACTTGCCTAATAATTCTGCACACAGTGTAGTAGATAGCCATGGATTGATATGTGGGCGGCTCATTGAGGCGCTTCCTGATTGACAGAGTGGCTTAATGACAGCATCGTGTATTGTGTCATCTTTCTGACACTCCGGGATGTGGAGCCTGTCATCCGGCTTATGTCTTATACTGACATCCTTTTTCGGCTTGCAGCCAAAGGACCGGATGTGACGTGTGTGTCTTGGCATGCGTTCCAACCCGGATCTGCATGATGCTGAAAACCAGCGCTTTGATTAACTTCCCGGCTCAGCAATAGTTCCGGATGTGACGTTATTATCGTTACGCCCCGACATGTGACGCATGTGTTCCAGCGTGCGTTCCACATTGGTATCCGGCCCTGGGATGGAATCAGAGCACTCCAACTCAGGCGGAAATGACAGCGTCCTTGCCTACTTTGACCCCCGCCTCTAGGGGTGACATGTGCGCCTTCATTATGGGCGTGGTGAACTGGATGCACATCGTTTGTCCACATGGCTATTTTCCCCAGTCATGAACCAAGATGGTGGTTTCTTAATCTACATTTACACCTGGGGCATTTTACATTGGACCAAACACAACTTTGAGTCACCTGATTGTGATTTCCCTTGAATTACCCTGATATATATATATATCCCCTCTACTGACTCCTTCCAGCACTCCCTTGTAACTTGTAGTGGAGTACACATTGACTCCTAATATAGCAGAATAGCATAGCATCCAGCTTTGTCATGTACGTATGTTCCCTGATGATTCCTGAGAAGGATGAAATGCGTTGGGACGCATGAGAGGCATATTGAGGGCAAGTGCAGGGTCTGTGTATTGTAGTGGTAGCTGTGGATTGTCCTTGTCAGGACGGGAACCTTTTAGAACAGGGCAGAGCAGTATTCCCCTTTAGGGCTAAATAGGGGCAGAATCATATGCCTTCACTGATATGCTGCTGCGTTTTCCTTATGGATGATGACTCCCTCCACTGAGACAGCCCCAGGACTAACTACCACGGAGATTACTACAATTGGTGAGGATGTTCCGTTTTATATTTAAATTTTGTCTTATTCATCATTGGGGTGATTTACACGGAGTGTATTGTCTTGCCTAACGGTAATGGGATGCACACCGTAGACCTACTTTGTCTAGTGACTGATATGAACATCGTTAGATACACTGAACATTGGGGTCACTAAACACACTCCTTGTATCATTTTTTTCCATATATAGATAGATGCATATTGATGTCTTTTCCATTGTTTAATGGTTTGAGAATGGTTCATATGAGTATTCATTATTGGGACAAGGAGTCAGCTCCATAGACTAATTTGCTCTTCACCTTGGAGTCTCACTCTCAGTCCTTTTTGGTACGACAGTGTCACTGTATTTTTGAGTATTATCATATACTTTTTGTCTTGGACATTGTTATACTTCTATATTGACCTTGACTAGGTCCTACTTTGGTTTTACTAAGTGTTGTATATTCTTAAATCTAATTAATTAAAGGTTATGTTTTAAATTACCCTTGCTGCCCTACAATCAGTGTTGCCCCCACGGTCTACAGCTCCTGCATCTCATCCTCCTCAGCCTCCTCCTCCTCTTCAGCCTCCATCTCCGAAATGACCACATCAGTCACAAGCTGGAAGCGCTGCAGCACTGCCTCAGCCAAGTGGCAACAGGCTGTACTGAAGCTAATATGCTTAGGTGACAAACTGCACAATGCTGAAGAGTTGTGGACAACTCTGAAAGAGCAGGCAGATCTGTGGCTCACACCGATGAACCTACAGCCAGGCATGGTCATGTGTGACAATTACCGGAACCTGGTGGCGGCTCTGAGGCGAGGCGAGCTCACACATGTACCATGCCTGGCCCATGTCCTTTACCTCGTGGTTCAGCGGTTTCTTAAATCCTACCTGGAGCTGCCGGATCTGATTGCTAAAGTACGCTGCCTTTGTGCCCATTTTAGAAAGTCACCTACAGCTTCCGCCGCCCTTGCCGTGTTTCAGCAGCGTTTGTGGCTTCCGGCTCACAGACTGGTGTGTGATGTCCTCACGCGTTGGAACTCTACACTGCAGATGTTGGGAAGGATTTGTGAGCAGAAGAGGGCAGTTGTTGAGTATCAGTATCAGCAAGGCCGTCGGTATTCAGCTCAGACTCCACACATAAGACCTCAGGAGTGGACATGGATGTCAGACATATGTACCATCCTCCAAAACTTTGAGGACTCCACACTCACAAGGAGTTCAAAGTTTGGGAAGATGCTGAGGGAGTACCTTGCCGACCGTACCAACGTCCTCCGTGATTCCTCTGTGCCTTATAATTATTGGGTATCCAAGCTGGATACTTGGAATGAACTGGCTCTCTATGCCTTGGAGGTCCTGGCCTGCCCTGCCGCCAGCGTTTTATGAGAGCGGGTTTTTAGTGCCGCTGGCGGAATTATAACTGATAAGTGCATCCGCCTGTCAACTGAAAATGCTGACAGGCTGACTCTTATAAAAATGAATAAGGGCTGGATTGGGCCAGACTTCTCAACACCACCGAATGATAGCAGCGTAGCATAAACTCAAATCCAGTGTCTTTTCTTGGGAGGTGTATTCCCATGCATCTTTTCACACCCAGACATGGGTATACGCTTCCTGATTTTGTCTATTTGCTCTTGTCCTTCTCCTTCTCCTCATCCTCCACCACCATATCACCAGGGTGATTGTGGTCAGTGATGCAACACCCAGATAATTTTTTTAAAGGGCGTTTATGATGCACGTAAAAAATTTTTTTATTCAATATGTTCATGTTTGCCCCCCAGGGGTAAATGTTTGTCAGCCCATACACTTAGTGCATGGGCATTACAAGTATAGGAGGCCTGCTCCTTTCTAATGGGAACATTTTTTTATGAGGCCCTCCTCCACGTTTCTTCTAAGGGGCATTGGAGTGCCTCCAAATTTTTGGCAACCCTTGCATTCACTGCATAGGCAAACACAATGGGAGACCTACTTCCTAATAATGGGAACATTGTTTTCAGGAGGCCCTCCTCTGAGTCTCTTCAAAGGGATATTGGGGTGCGTCCCAATATAGTAGACCCACTCTTTAGTAATGGGAACAATAAAACATAGCCGGCTGATGGCACTCTAAGAATAGTGAGGGCCGACTGCTGGCCCTTTAAGAATTGTAAAGGCCGCCTGATGGCCCTATAAAAATAGGCTTTGTGATAAATGAAACATGATGTGTCTGATGATATCTCACACACCACATGGCCAGATAAGGTTGTAAAATGTTAAAATTACTTTTCCTGGTGAATGCATTTGTCACGGTTGAAAGCAATGCTAAAGTGAAAAATGCATCAAAAACGCTACGTGTGAACGTAGCCCAAGGTGTGGAGGAGCATTTTTGTTTTTGGTTATTTATTTTGCTTTACATACAAGTCATTACCCTGGAAAGGATGTTCCTTAACATATTTCCCAGGAAAATCCATTTTGGTTTCTTTTTTGTATGTTTTATTGTGAGTCCATAAAACTGGCGTAATACCTCTGACAACATTGTTGACAGCTGTGACCTGGGAGTCAGAATTGCTTCCAGGGGTCTTCCCCATGCTGTTCCCATGCCATTTGAGCACTGTTCCCATCGATTTGGACAATTTTCAGGCCCTCTGCATACTGCCGGGGGGAGCCGCCTGAAAAATGCTTGAGTTTCCCATAGACTTACATTGGGCTCGTTGCTCAGGTCGAACACCCGAGTATTCCAATGTGCTCGACCCGAGCATCAAACACCCAAGCATTTTAGTGCTCGCCCATCACTACTACTCACACATCTTTAGTTTGTTAGTATTATATTATGTCATAATGTAGCACATAAAGCTCAAGTATTACTTTACTGTTTGCAGTTACATAAGTTGTTCATATTAAGTCAAGATCAATAGAAACTCTATGTGACAGTGCTATGTAAAAATTGTTACAATCTCTCCTCAATTCGGGGTGGTCTTTACTCATTTCAGAGATGAATTACTGCAAACCTGATGGATGAGGAAGAAGTATTGGTACATTAACCGCACCCACATACTTCTGCTGCCCACTGACTTGTTATGTTGAAATATTGGATGCATGTTCTTGTGTGCTTAGTAAAGTCTGACTGATTCTATAGAGACTTGCCGACATGGAACACTTGAAACGTCTTCATGCATATTATCCATCTTGCTGTAGGTCTACAATTAAATTCTAAATATTTCTCCTCTATTGACTGTACAATACATGCCAGACAGACATAAAATGTCAACCATTTTACTTATTGCATAGTTTTTTTTAGAGCTATGTAAAAATAATATGACCACAAAATCACCATAGATGCCTTATATATAGTTAAGTATTTTAATATGTATTTAATTCCATGAGATCAATACTTCTGCTTTGTGAATTATGGTTGATGACTATGGTGGACACTGACAGCCAAAAGCCCCTGTGTAAAATGTGTATCTGCCACTCTCCCTTCCACAACAATCATACCTCTCCCACGAATACATACACATGCATATAATAAATGCACATACATATACATGTGTAATGCAGGTGCCGGAATGCAACGCACAGAGACACAAGGCGAGAACAGTCAGAGATGAATATAAACAGTTTATATATATATAACAGGTATTCTGAACAAGGGATTGGCAAAAAGGGTACTGAACAGTAATTTGAAATGTTAGCAAAATACGAAATCTCTTAAAGTGATGTGTTGCCCTAAATCATGGGAGACACCACATGAGTTCTTTAACTCTGCATATGGCCCTAGCGGGGGTCACCGGTTATTCCCGCTAGGCCGAAAGTCTTTTCCGGACAAGTTCAATTAGATCACGTTGAGCTTCTTTAGCCCCAACCGTTCCCCTCCCAACCTAAGTACCTAAACCCAATTGGCCCCAGTACCGTGAGTGAACAGTAGAAGTGACGGCCCTGTTCACGTATGCAGCTCCTCTGCCTTCACTGGCGTGACTTTCCTGGGGCAGCCGTCTCTCAACTCCTCTCTGCTTGACTGTTGGAGGCAATCTCTCAAGCGTTGGGTAGGGGGGTCCAGACCTGGTCTGTCGGCGGGCGACGTCGGGTTCCGCGAACTCACTCAGCAGCGCAAGCAGGTTCCGAGTCTCCGCAGCAGGCACAGCACTCGGGTCACATCTGTAAGGGATCCGGAGCTCTTCTACCGGTGCCCGGCTGTGGCACCTCACGGGCCTCTGGCTTAGGCCCGCTACGCGGGGCTTCTCAGCACGCAGAGAACACATCTGATCCTCTCTGCTGCTTGGTGCCAAAAACTCCTCAGGCTTGGCGCGCTGGCCTCTTATCTTCAGGAGCTCCTTCCTGGAAGTCACCTGACCGGGTCTAGCGTCTAAATCTGCTCTCCCTTCAACTTCTCTTGTATATGTTGGTTCCGTTTGACTGTGTCTGGCCAGCAGATGGCAGTCTCTCTCCATCTTTGAAGCATCATGTAAGAGTTCTCTTAAAGGCTTTCTCGCCTCTACTACATTCCTCCCTCCTTTGTGTTTGCCAGTCCTCGGGCGAGTGGATTTCTTGCAGGGTTGACGTCTCTTTCTAGGCAGTGCAAGCTCAGACAGGAGTTGGGCACACTCCTGCGTTTGCTGCTGGATCTGAGACCAGATAAACTCCTCTTGAGCATACCGGTTAGGAGGAATTCTGGCATTAGCCCGCTCAGTTTTGCGAGGCTCCTCCTGCGGAGGTGACTCCTGGATATCCGATGAATCAACCACTGGGGATTGCAAGTCACTTCTTGATTCATTCTGGGTCCCACTCAGGGTTGGCATCGACGGTTCTGATGGGCCCAACTGCATTGTGGCCCATCCTTCTTCATCCCCCAAGGTTCCTGTATGCGGCACCTCAGCCAATTCGCTTAAAGGCCCAACTTCGTTATAGGCCTCTGCTTCAGAAGAGCAAGGTCGCAGCATGTTACGGTGCAACACCCTGGGTGTCGCGGCGTCATCCCCTTCGGGCCTGACCTCGTAGAATGGGTTGTCGGGGTGAATCTTCTTCACCACCCGATATGGTATCGCCTCCCAACGATGGTCCAGTTTACTCCCAAATCGTTTGGCCCTTACCAGCACACGGTCTCCGGGCTGGAGTGATCCACCTGAGGTCGGGGGCCGATCTGCATGCTCTACTTCCTGAAACTTCTGAGCAACCAATCTTCTCACCGTATGAAGCCGGCGCTTATGCTCTCGAATCCAGGTACTCGGGCTACTGCCTGGGCCGGAGTCTTCTGAGTCTAGCTCCAGTTCAGTAATTTTTCATCCACTCCTTCCAAACAGCAACATGAACTTGATTATTATACACCCACACCAGCTCGGACACAAATTCAGGCCACTTCATCTTTTTGTCCGCTTCCAGCGTTTGCAACATTTGCAACAGGGTTCGGTTGAAGCGCTCGCATGCGCCGTTCCCTTGTGGGTGGTAAGGTGTTGTTCGGGATCGGTCGATCCCATAGATACGGTATAGTTCATCCATCACTCGTCCTTGGAAGCAGGCCCCTTGGTCAGAATGTATTCGCTTCGGACACCCATAAATCCGGATGAAATCCTTACAGATGGCCTTAGCTGCGGCTTCCGCTGTCTGGTCTTTGGTAGGCGTCACTACTGCGAACTTGGTAAAGTGATCAGTCATTACCAAACAGTGTCCGTAACCATTGTATGAAGTTCCGATCATCAGATAGTCAATCATCAGGACTTCCAAGGGTGCAGAAGTTCGGATGGCCTGAATGGGAGCCATTTGTTCCGGGGGTTTGTTCAACTCACACTGGCGACATGTTCGGCAGACCCCTTCAACTTCTTGCCGCAGTTGAGGCCAATACACCAGTCGTTGCAACCACCGAAAGGTCTTCTCCACACCGAAGTGAGCACCTCTTCTATGAGCCTCCTGGGCTAGCTGCGTTACCAGCGCCTCTGGAACTACTACCTGCCAGGTAACATCAAACTCTTGAGGTAGCTGGATCCTTCGGCATAGCAAGCCATCCTTCAGGAAAAGCCTCTCCCACTGGCCTAGGATTTGTAGGGTAGTTGGAAGTGAAGCGGCCCTGGCTTCCTGGTCGGGTCTTTGACCAAGGGCGACCCATTCTCTCAGCTTTGACAGCTCTGGGTCGGATTGTTGCAGACGTATCCACTCGTCTCTTGAGCGGCCCAGGATTTGAGTGGGCCTCGGCTCCTCTCTGGTCTCCTGAGCGTCGACCACAGCACCGGCAAACTGGCTGAAATCCGGAATCTCGTCGCCTTCTAGCGCCTCATCTCTATCCCTCTTCGGGCCCGTCTGAGTAACCCGGGACAGGGCATCTGCATGAGTGTTCAGGGCCTTGGACCGATAGGCGATCTTATACTAGTATTTGGACATTCTTGCGACCCACCGCTGCTCTAGCGCGCCCAGCTTGGCGTTCTCCAAGTGGGCCAAAGGGTTGTTATCTGTCCGCTCTTGCACTTCTGACCCCGACAAGTACTCAGCAAATTTCTCGGTCATGGCCCACACCAGTGCCAGTAGCTCCAACTTGAACAAACTGTAGTTGTCCGGATTCTTCTCCGTATCGCGGAGTGACCTGCTGGCATATGCAATCACCCGCTCTTTTCCTCCTTGCACTTGAGCCAGCACTGCTCCCAGTCCATGCAAGCTTCCATCAGTGTACAACACGAAAGGCTGCAAAAAGTCAGCGTAGACCAGAATTGGGGCATCCATGAGCGCCATTTTCAATGCTTGGAATGCCTCTTCTTGTCGTGGGCCCCACTGAATGGGCTGCCGCTTGGCTCCTCCAGCCGTTCCTCTCAGCAATTCATTGAGCGGGATCGCAATCTTAGCGAAGTCCTTAATGAATCTGCGGTAGTATCCAGCGAGCCCCAGGAATGCCCTCAGTTCTCTTAGATTGGCGGGTGTGGGCCACTTCTGCACGGCAGCTACTTTCTCCGCGGTGGGGTGCACTCCCTCACTGGACACAGTGTGCCCCAGATATTCAATTTCCCGCTTGAAGAGATGACACTTACGAGGCTTAATCTTCAGGCCGTGCCTCCGAAGCCGTTCTAACACTTGTTCCAGTTGGCGTAGATGATCTTCAAACATAGCGGAAAAGATAATGATATCGTCCAGATATATTAAAGTGGCTTCAAAGTTGAGGTCCCTCAAGCATCTCTCCATCAGTCTTTGGAAGGTTCCCGGCACATTTGTTAGCCCGAATGGCATCCGATTGAACTCAAACAGGCCCATAGGGAGAACACAAGCTGTCTTCGGGCGATCCTTCTCAGCTACTGGGACCTGCCAATAGCCACTGGCCAGGTCGAGAGAAGAGAAGAACTTGGCGCTTCCTAGCGCAGATAGAGACTCTTCAATTCGGGGGAGTGGATAGGAGTCCCGTACTGTACAGGCATTCAGTTTCCAATAGTCTACACAGAATCTCAGGGTACCATCCTTCTTCCGGACCAGCACGATAGGAGCCGCCCAAGGACTCTGACTCTCGCGGATCACACCGTTCCGCAATATGTGGGCAAACAGCTCTTTCACCTCCTGGTACATCTGAGGCGGGATCTGCCGATATCTCTCTAGAATGGGAGCAGTATTTCCGGTGGGTATTTCGTGTTGAATGTCCCGAGTGCACCCAAAATCGTCTTCATGTTGTGCAAACACTGCCTGGTATCGCTGCAGAAGTTGTTCGATCTGCCTTACTTGTCCAGCAGAAAACTCGATAAGATTAGCCTCGATTTTCTCCAAGAGGTGGCGCCCAGCCAACGGTTCTCTTCCATTCTCTTGGCTGCTGAGGGACACCTCCAGGGTCCATGGCTCTCCTTCCACAGGTTCCAGCCCTATAGCGTCAGCTCTGGTAAGGGCCTCTGGCATTATACACACTCGCACCACCTCTTGTCGGGGCAACAACTGTAAACTCGTGCCACTTAGATTGATGCAACGCACGGGCACTCGACCATGCCGAACGGTGGCCTGGGTCAGAGCAACCTGGAGTCCAGAGGGCACTTCCACACCCTCCATTGGTTCAATTTGAATGTCCACGCCCTCTAAGGACACATGTGACAGTAACGGTAAAGTGAGTACAGTCTGTCCCACTGGCAGTGTCATTGTGGCTTCGGGTAGTATCGATACCTTACCAAGGTACTGAGAGGTAGGGGGCAATTTTTGAATTTGACTGACCCGCACGAGATGCTGGAATACTCTCTTGTTAGCTGGATCTCTAGTGGCTCGGGTCCAGTTATTTTTGTTACAGCCCTCAGCCAGGAACTGTCCGACCTCCTTCAGCACATTCATGCCCAGGGTTACAATGGGCCCATCGCCTCCGGGCCCTGTGGTCAGTACGATCCCTTTCCGACCGAGGTCCTTTCCACATGCCCGAACGGACATCCATACTACTCCTGCTACTGGGATAGGTAGCTGATTAGCCGCCACCAGTTTGACAGTGGGTTCCCGCCAGGAACGAGAAACTTCAGGAAAGTGACTTTGGAAGTACGTCTCAGGCATAGTGGTCACTTGAGACCCGGTGTCCATTAGACAGCGGATCCGCTGCCCATTAAATTCAGCCCAGATAATGGGCCTCTCAGAGACAATGTCTTCAGAGCTCACTCTTCCACTCTCTGAAGCTCGAGACCCCACGGTATGCTCCACAACCGTGGGGCATCTTAGTTTAACGGCTGTCCCCGCCTCCTCCTTTCTCAGTTTGGACAGTCTTTGGAGATATGCCCCCTACCCCCGCAGGTCCAACACTCTGGTCCTCGTTCTACCGATAGGTCGGGTGCATGACGTGTTGGGGCCTGGTAGGAACGTCTTTCTCTCTCTGGTCTCTGCCCACGTGGGGCAGTAGGGTTCATCGGCAAGGAGGCAGCAGGGGCCTTTCTAATACTGTTCAGCTCACTCCGAATATCTCGAATTTCCTGACGTATCTCCTGTACCCAATAAGGCTCCTTATTGGTGAATCCAGTGGTAATTGCCTCATGACTTCTAACTGTGGCTCTGAGAACAGGAACTTCTTTCTCCAGGACTCTAGCTTCAGCCCCTACCTCCAGGAAGCCCAGATCAGGGCTCAAACGCAGCCGCTCCTTCAAGATCTGCCTCAGGGAAGGGTCTTTCAAGCCAGCAATCAGTTGGTCACGCAACACTTCATCCAATGGTCCCAGTCCTCGGTTCTCATCTCGAGCCTTCTTAGTGATATGGGCCGTCACTTCCTGTAATGCATTAACATACTGATTTATGGTCTCATTTCCCCTTGGACCCGCTGAAACAACCGTAGGCGCAAGTGTCCCAGATCTGTGGTGTCACCATGCATGTCCTCTAGGATTTTTATCACTTTGTCCACGGTGTCACGGTCCCCAGGTGGGCGGTACATCACAGTTTGCCGGGCCTCTCCATAAAGGGTTAGGAGGGCCAGTTCCGCCTGGGCTGGGGGATCGAGGGGATACATACCCAGCATACTTCTCAGTCTTTCTACCCAGTCCCACAGTGACATGCTATCCCCCGTGAATTTGGGATGATGATTGAGCATAGCCCCCAGGAGTATATGGTTCCGGCCAGACCCAGACCCAGACTTATCTGCCATCTCTGCGTCTGAATGTTGCATCCTGCCGACTACGCCAAATGTAATGCAGGTGCTGGAATGCAATGCACAGAGACACAAGGCAAGAACAGTCAGAGATGAATATAAACAGTTTATATATATATATAACAGGAATTCTGAACAAGGGATTGGCAAAAAGGGTAATGAACAGTAATTTGAAATGTTAGCAAAATACGAAGTCTCTCAAAGTGATGTGTTGCCCTAAATCATGGGAGACACCACGTGAGTTCTTTAACTCTGCATATGGCCCTAGCGGGGGTCACCAGTTATTCCCGCTAGGCCGAAAGTCTTTTCCGGACAAGTTCAATTAGATCACGTTGAGCTTCTTTAGCCCCAACCGTTCCCCTCCCAACCTGAGTACCTAAACCCAATTGGCCCCAGTACCGTGAGTGAACAGTAGAAGTGACGGCCCTGTTCACATATGCAGCTCCTCTGCCTTCACTGGCATGACTTTCCTGGGGCAGCCGTCCCTCAAATCCTCTCTGCTTGACTGTTGGAGGCAATCTCTCAAGCCTTGGGTAGGGGAGTCCAGACCTGGTCTGTCGGGGGGCGACGTCGGGTTCCGCGAACTCACTCAGCACCGCAAGCAGGTTCCGAGTCTCCGCAGCAGGCACAGCACTCGGGTCACATCTGTAAGGGAATCCGGAGCTCTTCCACCGGCGCCCGGCTGTGGCACCTCATGGGCCTCTGGCTTAGGCTCGCCACGCGGGGCTTCTCAGCACGCAGAGAACACGTCTGATCCTCTCTGCTGCTTGGCGCCAAAAACTCCTCAGGCTTGGCGCGCTGGCCTCTTATCTTCAGGAGCTCCTTTCTGGAAGTCACCTGACCGGGTCCAGCGCCTAAATCTGCTCTCCCTTCAACTTCTCTTGTATATGTTCGTTCCGTTTGACTGTGTCTGGCCAGCAGATGGCAGTCTCTCTCCATCTTTGAAGCATCATGTAAGAGTTCTCTTAAAGGCTCTCTCGCCTCTACTACACATGTATGCATTAGGCACACCAATATGCTCATTACACCCATATGTAAAAATGGCATAAATACATTTTCTGCCAAAGAACGCCAAAAACCCACCATGTGTGTGCATTTCCTTAAAAGGAGAGAGGCAACTATATATCACAAAGTTTGTAACTTGAATAAATCTAAATGTGGGGAACAGAGCGCACAATAGGGCGATACCCTATGGAGGGAGAATAGGTAAGTGCTGGTTACCCTCACCTGGTAGAGTTGTGACAGGCACATCTCCTATGTAGGCATGAAGTAAAACAGCTGCTGCTGCCCCATGGCTGGTGGATAAGTCTTCCAGGAGATATTGGATCCAGTTGGATGAAGCATGTTAGATGGGCTGTTCTGCTGGAGTAAATTGATTCTTCAACAATGATGATAAAAAGGTTTTTTATTCACAACATGTTTCAACGTCGTTTCAATGACTTTATCAAGTGTAAAACACAAATGTGCAAAACATGACAGCAGGGTTTTTAAAGATCCAAATGGCATGCCCAGCTCACGTGCTTTATCCAACTGCATACAAAATTTGTAATGTAACACTCTTATTGATGTCAATTTTGATGATATACAAACAACCAGAAGAATCATTTTATTTTCTCCTTTTCATATACAGGGTGGTCCAAATGTAGGTGGACAGAAAGTGTAATAAGGTTATGAAGGGGGAGATTTATCAAACAAGGTGTAAAGTGAAACTGGCTCAGTTCCCCTTAGCAACCAATCAGATTCCACTTTTCATTCCTCACAGACTCTTTGGAAAATGAAAGGTGGAATTTGATTGGTTGCTAAGGGCAACTGAGCCAGTTTCACAGATCTAGTTTTCACAGATAGATCTCCCCCAAATCTGTTTTCTTTTCAGATAACACATAAGGGCAAATAATTTAAATACAGATCTGTCAGGGATTCCCACCACACAGTCAGGACGACACCGGGGAGATCACACAATATCTCACCGTGCCGTCACGCTGTCCGTATTTCATCCGGAGTCGCGAGCACGTGATCCAGACTACTCTCTACGTAGGTATCGGTAAGCGACCAGTGAGCATATGGCACAGCACACTGGGTTCCACAGCCTGTAATCCGTGTTTAAAGCCCTCCGTACGGTCACTGTCAGCTTCACGATAGCCCAATTATTAATACTCTCTGCCACCACCGGCCGAGTTTAAAATATAATACAGGGCTGGCCGGACGCCTGCGTTTTGGTAGCGTATATGGCTTTGGGGAAGGGAACGATTACAGAACAAAAGAAACAGAACTATTAAATTTTATATTTAATCCAAAAGGGAGGCAGTGTTTAGGAAAAATATATACAAGGATGTTACAAGGGAGAAATTAAAATACATAGGCAGTTACATAAAATAAACAGGGTAAAAAGAAGACAACTTACTCTATACGATCATGGAGATGTTTCAATATAGGTGGAGGAGGGGCTCTCCGGTTGGAATATGCTGTTATTGAACAGGACCCGTTGCTTATAATTCTTATTCCCCCCTGGCAATGAGTTCTCCTGTCTTCTCCATAGATTCTCTTCTACCTAAGGGGAGATCTGGCCACACGCCCCTTGTGGTGACATCATGTGGGCCGGTCTCCAGCCTGTACATTTTTATTAAAAACGCTAACTTCTGCGATAACTCATCACTCGTTGATCGCAGAAGTGTGCAAATTACGTCATTTTTTCCCTTATGATTTTATCTTTATTTGGATATCACACATCCCATAGCTGCAGTCTGCTATTCTGATGTTTTTGCGCTGCAGCTCCCTGATTTTGGTTACAGCCCTGGAAAACTACCTATACATTCTTGGGCTGATTTTTCACTACACATCTGGGTCCCGTTACTGTCGGATGTATGGAACTCATAATATTTCATAATTTATATTGGAGTCAGTTCGTCTCCAAATTAACCTTTGAGGCTCGGGAACCAGCCTCACGGGTACATGCAAATTCGTGCCAGCCTGCATTTTAATTACCTCGTGCATCTTTCAGAGACAAGATACTTGCTTCCTAACAAAGTTATAACACTCCTTGCCTGGCATCGTTTGCAGAAACTATTTCCCAGGCGTGTGTTAATTGGGGCTTTTGTGCTGAGCAGAAGGGGACCACTTTCCGAATGATCCCCGTGTTTCTCCCCATCCTTCCACATCACCTCTGGAGCCGTGCTAGTCATGGGGCAGCTACCATTGACCATGTCACCATCTGGTGTGACACTGGTCACCTGCACGGGGCGACCTGCTTCCTGGTGTCCGTGCCTGCTCCCCTTGCCCCTAGCACTTATACTGGCTCGCTTTAGGGGATCCTCAGCAGCATCACCCCGCGGGGTGAGGTGGCTGAGTTCCCCTTTACCACAACACACACTTTTATTAGACATCACATTCACATTTTTGACAGCGGCATTACATGACATATCAGATCTGGGAGGGTTGTCAGGAATGTATCGGGCAACCAACCATTCCAGATCAGTTCCCAATAGCACATTAGTGGGGAGATTCTCCGACACCCCCACTTCCCTTAACCCCCTCCCCGCACCCCAGTCAAGGAAAACTCGGGCCATCGGTATGGGACGGCGAACACCCCCAAACCCGGTGACAGTCAGGGTCTTCCCAGAAATGAGTTCCTCTGGTAACACAAACTCAGGGCGGATCAGGGTGCGTTCTGCGCCGTGTCCTTAATGCCAACAGTGACAGTGTTGCCCACGGTAACGGGTTGCAAGTTCTCAAAGGCCCGACCAACCGCCCCACCCACAAAAAGAATGGCTGCAGTAGGCCCTGGGGGCCTCAGGTGTGGGATTAATCTTCTGCCTCTCCGGGCAGACAAGGCTGATGTGACCCGTTTGGTCACAGGTATAACACCTACGGGAATCAAATGCAGGCCGGGTGCTAAAAGATGGGGCAGAACCCACTGAGGGCCGGCTGGCTGGAACACTGGGGGTGGTTGTAGGCTTACCGCCTTTCCAGCTGGCGGCGGCTGACTTCCGCACCTCTGGTGTGCGGTTGGCCTAATAGGCATCCGCGATCTGGGCTGCATTGGCAGCTTCCTTCGGCTCCCGGTCAAGCACAAACTGTCTCACCTCCACCGGGCAAAGATGAAGAAACTGGTCCTTCACCATCAGATCCTTCAGGTCCTCGAAGGTAGTGACTGACAGTCCTCGGATCCACTGCTCAAAGTTGGTTCTGAGCCCATCCACCAAATCACTGTAGCTATCATGAGGTCCACGTTGGAGGGCTCTGAACTTTTTCGGGTAAACCTCCGGAGTCAGCTGGTACCTTTTTATCAGGGCCTGCTTGACGGCCTCATAGTCTCCAGCTTGTTCTCGAGGGAGGGAAGCAAACACCTCCAAGGCTTTTCCTCGGAGCCCTGGAGTTAAGTACCTGGCCCACTGGTCTGTGGGCAGCTGATACTGTCTGCAGGCCTTTTCAAAGCCTTGCAGAAATGTGTCCAAGTCCCCATCCTTTTCCATCACAGGGAAGTGCTCAGGACGGGGTTTAAAGCAGTTGGCACTGTTGGACTCACGGGTCTGCGTAGAGGATGACTCCTTCTGAATCCGCGCTAGCTCCAGCTGGTGTTGTCGGTCAGCTTGGGCCTGTCACTCCTCCCGGTCAGCTTGGGCATGGCGCTCAGCAGCCTCTCGGTCAGCTTGGGCCTGGCGCTCCTCTCGGTCAGCTTGTTGCTCAGCAGCCTCTCGGTCGGCTTGGGCCCGTTGCTCTGCTTGCTCCTGGAATTTCAGGATCAGCTGCAGTCGTCCATCATCTGCAGGTGGGGGTCCACACTACCCTGGTTGCGGGTATGGCTGGCAATCACAGGTGGGACCCCTGCAGCAGTGCCATCCGGGCCTTGGCTGGCCGCCCCACCATCAGGGCTCTGCTGTCGGACAGGCTCTGCATCACCTTGCAACAGTTCAGCAATCATTTGGACCTTGGTTTTGCCTGTAGGGTCAACCTGCCTCAGCTCACAGAGGGCAGTGATAGTGGTCATCGTCTGCTGGTGATACCAGGGCTCGCCACGTATAGCCATTATTGCCAAATAAAAGATAGGATGGAAAAACAAGAGAAGGGGAGGGGATGCAACTGCTACACGTTTAGTAATGTACCAGATAAAAAAATATTAAAGCACTGAGTCTGATTTCTTAAAACTCTGCACAGAATTCTCGCAAGAACTGTACAAGTTTTCAGTGACAGGAATGATTGCTCAATCCAGCCACTGATGTTCTGTAATATCCCACCGCTGCCACCAATTTGTCAGGGATTCCTACCACACAGTCAGGACGACACCGGGGAGATCACACAATATCTCACCGTGCCGTCACGCTGTCCGTATTTTGCCCGGAGTCGCGAGCACGCGATCCAGACTACTCTCTACATAGGCATCGGTAAGCGACCAGTGAGCGTATGGCGGTAAAACCCTGGGTTCCACAGCCTGGAATCCATGTTTAACGCCCTCTGTACGGTCACTGTCAGCTTCACGATAGCCCAATTATTAATACTCTCTGCCGAGTTTAAAATATAATACAGGCCTGGCCGGACGCCTGCGTTTTGGTTGCGTATATGGCTTCGGGGAAGGGAACGATTACAGAACAAAAGAAACAGAACTATTAAATTTTATATTTAATCCAAAAGGGAGGCAGTGTTTAGGAAAAATATATACAAGGATGTAACAAGGGAGACATTAAAATACATAGGCAGTTAAATAAAATAAACAGGGTAAAAAGAAGACAACTTACTCTATACGATCGTGGAGACAATTCAATATAGGTGGAGGAGGAGCTCTCCGGTTGGAATATGCTGTTATTGAACAGGACCCGTTGCTTATAATTCTTATTCCCCCCTGGCAATGAGTGCTCCTGTCTTCTCCATAGATTCTCTTAAACCTAAGGGGAGATCTAGCCACACGCCCCTTGTGGTGACATCATGTGGGCCGGTCTCCAGCCTGTACATTTTTATTAAAAACGCTAACTTTTGCGATAACTCATTGCTCGTTGATTGCAGAAGTGTGCAAACTACGTCATTTTTTCCCTTATGATTTTATCTTTATTTGGATATCACACATCCCATAGCTGCAGTCTGCTATTCTGGTGTTTTTGCGCTGCAGCTCCCTGATTTTGGTTACAGCCCTGGAAAACTACCTATACATTCTTGGGCTGATTTGGTCACTACACATATGGGTCCCGTTACTGTCGGACGTATGGAACTCATAATATTTCATAATTTATATTGGAGTCAGTTCATCTCCAAATTTACCTTTGAGGCTAGGGAACCAGCCTCACGGGTACATGCAAATTAGTGCCAGCCTGCGTTTTAATTACCTCCTGCGTCTTTCAGAGACAAGATGCTTGCTTCCTAACAAAGCTATAACACTCCTTGCCTGGCATCGTTTGCATAAACTATTTCCCAGGCGTGTGTTAATTGGGGCTTTTGTGCTGAGCAGAAGGGGAATAAGGGAGGGGGGTGAACATCTATGTCAGGCAGATATGGAAGAACATTTTCCTGATATTAATATGTTCCTGACAAGATCAAAGAAAATGGATTTTAACAGAGTATTGGAAATTTAAAAATGCTGAAATCGTTAGAGCAAATTGGGTTGAAACATTTGGTACTCAAGCCCCAAAGAGACAAACCATTTACCGCATTCGTGACAAATTCAATGCCACTGGCTCAATCCTTAATGCTCCAAAAACTGGTCAACCCAAAACAGTCTGTACAGAAGATAATAAACAACTTGTTGCTGAAACATTCCCCCAGAAGAGCCTCTTTGGAATTGGGAATTTTACGAGCATCTATCATGCGAATCCTGAAATCTATTGGGTGGAAAGCTTATCGTCCACATCTAATTCATGGTTTATTGGAGGATGATCCAGACAGGCGGCTGCAATTTAGTGTTTGATAAATCTCCCCCTTCATAACCTTATTACACTTTCTGTCCACCTACTTTTGGACCACTCTGTATATAGCTACAGAGGCTATATTTTTTTTCTACTAACAGTAGCAAGTGAGAACTTATGTTTTTCAGCTGTGTTTAATTAAACACATATGTAATCATTACATTTATATTATCTTTTACTATGGGTTAAATGCAGAAGAAAAATAGTTGTATCACTTTTATTTACACCATTTACCACTCACCATAACTATTGTTATCTGGGCTGTTAGTTACAAAGATACCAAATACTGCTATGCTTATTACTATTTTCTAAGGGGTAACATTTCTCCTTGTGGCAGTGACAAGCCATTACTATCTTGTGACGTTTCTCAGAGAAAAAAATTCTGTTACTCACCTATCCTCCAACTCTGGGCCTTGCTCCTTTCTCCCGTGGCCACTTTTGCAATGGTCCATTTCGGTTTCTCTGATTACCCATCAAACTTCTCTGACATCATCTCCCTAGGCCTTTTAAGGCAGACATCACGTACTTGGGTATTAGATAATATTGTCCACAGTTACAGTTGCTTGCGAAAGTATTCACCCCTTTGGTATTTTTCGTGATTTGCTACTTTACAAATTGGAATTTCACTGTTTCTTTTAGGGCTTGCATCAGTTCATGTAAAGAACATGCATACAACTTTCAACGTTTGGTTTTCTTTTTATTTTGAAGCAAACAACAAATGGGACAAAATAACTGAAAACTTCAGTGTGCAGTATTCACCCCCATAAAGTCAGTACTCTGTAGAGCCTCCTTTTGCGGCAATTACAGCTGCAAGTCGCTTTGGATAAGTCTCTATGCGCTTTCCACATCTTGCCACTGGGATTTTTGCCCATTCAAGACAAAACTGCTCCGGCATCTTCAAGTTTAGATGGTTTCCTCTGGTGAACAGCAATCTTCAAGTCTGACCACAGATTTTCAATTGGATTAAGGTCTGGGCTTTGGCTAAGCCATGCCAAAACATTTACATATTTTCCCTTAAAGGGAACCTGTCACGTCCTAGTTGCTATGTACACTGCCCCCATTGCTTTGTTAGTGATGCAAAGTGCATCACTAACAGGCTTTTGTCATTAAAATCGGCGGTATTATATTGATTTTATAACATTATATATACTTTGTTCCACCAGTCTAGATCGGAGTTGATTTTTTGTGCTCCTCACTTTAGCCACTCCGATCTAGACACTTCACTGCTGAGGAGACTAGATCGTAGTTGCTGGAGTGAGGGCCTAAAACAATCCCCTCCGATCTAGACACAACCTTGCCAGGAGCAATATTAAAATACATGGGCGGCACCAGCAGTGACTGAATGCGGTGCTGCCCATGACTGAATGAGAGAATCACACCCCTATGACTGAATACGAGCAGGTAGGACAAAGCATATATAATGTTATAAAATCATTATACTACCACCGATTTTAATGAAAAAATCTTGTAAGTGATGCACATTGCATCCCTAACAAAGCAATGGGGGCAGTGTAGATAGCAACTAGGATGTGACAGGTTCCCTTTAAAACATTTAAAACAGTGTTGCTTTAGCAGTATGCTTTAGGCCATTGTTGTGCTGGAAGGTGAACCTCCATCCCAGTCTCAAATCAGTGACCGAATGAAACAGATTTTTCTCAAAAATATCCCTGTATTTTGCAACATGCATCTTCCCCTTGACTCGGACCATTTTCCCTGCCCCTGCTGCCAAAAAACATCCCCACAGCATGATGCTGCCACCACTACCATGTTTCACTGTGAGGATGGTGTTCTTGGCTTGATGAGCTGTGTTGATTTGGCGCCAGACATAACGTTTACCTTGGTGGCCAAAAAGTACAATTTTGGTCTCATCTGACCACAGCACCTTCCTCATTACATTTGGGGAGTCCCCCACATGTCTTGGCAAACGCAAAACGAGCCTGAGAATTTTTTGTGTGTAAATAAAGGCTTTTTTCTGCCCACTCTTCCATAAAGCCTACCTCTTTGCAGTGTACGGCTTATTGTGGTCTTATGCACAGATCTTCCAGTCTCTGCTAGGGGGAACTCTGCAGCGCCTTCAGGGTTACCTTTGGTCTCTGTGCTGCCTCTCTGATTAATGCCCTACTTGCCCGGGCTGAGAGTTTTGGTGGGCGGCCCTCTCTTGGCATGTTTGTTGTGGTACCATGTTCTTTCCATTTGATGATAATGAATTTGAGGGTGTTCGGGGGCTCATCAGAGATTGGGATATTTTTTTTTAAAACCCAACCCTGACTTTGTTGGTGTTGTTTGGTTAGTGGTGGCTCTTGCTTAACCCCTTTACAACCCAAGGTGGTTTGCACGTTAATGACCAGGCCAATTTTTACAATTCTGACCACTGTCACTTTATAAGGTAATTACTCTGGAACGCTTCAACGGATCCCCCTGATTCTGAGATTGCTATTTCATGACATATTGTACTTCATGATTGTGGTAAAATTTCTTCGATATCACTTGCGTTTATTTGTGAAAAAAACAAATTTGGCAAAAATTTTGAAAATTTTTCTATTTTCAAAATTTGAATTTTTATGCCCTTAAATCAGAGAGATATGTCACACAAAATAGTTAATAAACATTGTTTCCCACATGTCTACTTTATATCAGCACAATTTTGGAACCAAAATTTCTTTTTATTAGGGAGCTATAAGGGTTAAAAGTTGACCAGCAATTTCTCATTTTTCCAACAAAATTTACAAAAACATTTTTTTAGGGACCACATCATATTTGAAGTCACTTTGAGGGGACTTTATGACAGAAAATACCCAAAAGTGACACCATTCTAAAAACTGCACCCCTCAAGGTGCTCAAAACCACATTCAAGAACTTCAAGGTGCTTCACAGGAATTTTTGGAATGTGGAAGAAAAAAATTAACATTTAACTTTTTCACAAAAATGTTACTTTAGACCCAATTTTTTTTATTTTCGCAGGGGTAACAGGAAAAAATGGACCCCAAAATTTATTGTGCAATTTCTCCTGGGCATGCAGATACCCCATATGTGGGGAAAAAACACTGATTGGGCGCACGGCAGGGTTCGGAAGGGAAGGAGTGCCATTTGACTTCTTGAATGTAAAATTTTCCCACAAAAATGTTTTTCAGCCCCCAATTTTGCATTTTCATAAGGGTAACAGGATAAATTGCACCATGCAGTTTGTTGTGCAATTTCTCCTGAGTAAGCAGATACCCCATATGTTGGGAAAAAACACTGTTTGGGCGCACGGCAGGGTTCGGAAGGGAAGGAGCGCCATTTGACTTTTTGATTGTAAAATTTGCTTGAATAATTAGAGGACACCATGTTGCGTTTGGAGAGCCCCTGATGTGCCTAAACAGTGGAAACCCCCACAAGTGAAAGCATTTTGGAAACTAGACCCCTCAAGGAACTTATCTAGATGTGTGGTGAGCACCTTGAACCCCCAGGTGCTTCACAAAAGTTTATAACATTGAGCCGTAAAAATAAAATTTTCACATTTTTCCCACAAAAATGTTTTTCAGCCCCCACTTTTGCATTTTCATAAGGGTAACAGGAGAAATTGCACCATTCAGTTTGTTGTGCAATTTCTCCTGAGTAAGCAGATACCCCATATGTGGGGAAAAAACACTGTTTGGGCGCACGGCAGGGTTCGGAAGGGAAGGAGCGCCATTTGACTTTTTGATTGTAAAATTTGCTTGAATAATTAGAGGACACCATGTTGCGTTTGGAGAGCCCCTGATGTGCCTAAACAGTGGAAACCCCCACAAGTGAAAGCATTTTGGAAACTAGACCCCTCAAGGAACTTATCTAGATGTGTGGTGAGCACCTTGAACCCCCAGGTGCTTCACAAAAGTTTATAACATTGAGCCGTAAAAATAAAATTTTCACATTTTTCCCACAAAAATGTTTTTCAGCCCCCACTTTTGCATTTTCATAAGGGTAACAGGAGAAATTGCACCATTCAGTTTGTTGTGCAATTTCTCCTGAGTAAGCAGATACCCCTTATGTGGGGGAAAAACACTGTTTGGGCGCACGGCAGGGTTCGGAAGGGAAGGAGCGCCACTTGACTTTTTGATTGTAAAATTTGCTTGAAAAATTAGAGGACACCATGTTGCGTTTGGAGAGCCCCTGATGTGCCTAAACAGTGTTAACCCCCCACAAGTGACACCATTTTGGAAACTAGACCCCTCAAGGAACTTATCTAGATGTGTTGTGAGCACCTTGAACCCCCAAGTCCTTTACAGAAGTTTATAACATGGAGCCGTGAAAATGAAAAAATCTAACTTTTTCCACAAAAATTATGTTTTAGCCCCAATTTTTTTATTTTCACAAGGGTAAGAGGAGAACGTGGACGCCAAAAACTTTTGTGCAATTTCTCCTGAGTACGCCAATACCCCATATGTGGGGAAAATACAGTGTTTGGGTGCACGGCAGAGTTCAGAAAGGAAGGAGCACTGTGTGACTTTTTGAACGCAAAATCGGCTGGAATCGAGAGCGGATGCCATGTCGCGTTTGGAGAGCCCCTGATGTGCCTAAATAGTGGAAACCCCCCACAAGTGACCTCATTTTGGAAACTGCACCCCTTTAGGATTTTATCAAGGGGTATATTGAACATTTTGAACCCAGAGGTACGACACAGAATTTGATAACATTGGGTAATCATATTGAATAAGTTGTCATTAGTCTTGAGCGCAAGTGCTCGCTACTTGAGTTTGCATCAGGTACTCAGGTATTCACCATGTATCAAGGGTGCTCGAGTGACATGCTCGAGTCCCCGCCCGCATGTTTCACGGTTATTAGACACCCAAAAAAAAAACATGCGGGGATCGCTCGTGCATGGCAGGCAATCCCCGCAAGTTTTTTTTGGCCGCGAAGCATATGGGGCGGAGACTCAAGCATGTCACTCGAGCACCCACGATACTCAATGCATACCTGAGCACCCGATGCAAACTCAAATAGCGAGCACTTGCGCTCAACACTAGTTGCCATATCGTCATCTTTTTTTTTTTACTTTTGAAAAAAAATCTCAACCCTAACCCTAGCCCAACCCCAACCCTAACCCCAGCCCCAACCTTAGCCCAACTCTAACGCTAGCCCAACCCTAGCCCAACCCTAACCCCAACCCTAACCTTAGCACAACCCTAACCCCAACCCCAACCCTAAACCTAGCACAACCCTAACCCGAGAGTTTATTTTTTATGCTGTTCCTCGTGTGGTATAAGTGATTAGACGACTTTATTCTTCGGGTCAGTGCGACTACAGAGATACCAGAATCATATCGGGTTTTTATGACTGACAGCTGTCACACACTAAAAGATGCATTTTTTTGTAAAATCTAGTTTTTGCATTGCCATATTTTGAGAGCTATAATTTTTCCATATTTTGGCCGACAGGGTCATGTGATGGCTTGTTTTTTGCGGGATGAGTTGACGTTTTTATTGGTGCCATTTTCAGTCACGTGACTTTTTTTGATCGCTTTCTATTCCGACTTTTGGGAGGCAGAATAAACAAAAACCAACAATTCAGGAATTGGTTTTTTTTTAATTTTTTTATTCTGTTCCGCATGTGGTAAAATTGATAAAGCAGCGTTATTCTTCTGGTCAGTACGTTTACAGCGGTACCACGTTTATATCGTTTTTCTATGTTTTGGCGCTTTTACATAATAAAAGCAATTTTATAGAAAAAAATATTTTTTTGCATCGCTTTATTCTGAGAGCTATAACTTTTTTATTTTTCGGCTGATGGAGCTGTATGGCAGCTTTTTTTTTGCGGGACAAGATGACGTTTTCAGCGGTACCATTTTTATTTATATTCGTATTTTTGATTGCGTGTTATTCCATTTTTTGTTTGGCAGTATGATGATAAAGCATTGTTTTTTGCTTCGTTTTTTATTTATTTTTCTTACCGTGTTCACTGAAGGGGTTAACTCGTGGGACAGTTTTATAGGTCAGGTCGTTCCGGATGTGGTGATTCCAAATATGTGCACTTTTATTGTTTTTTTTTTTTTCCATAATAATATTTATTGATGGGTACAATATATTTTTATTTTTGGTGTATTATTATTATTTTTTTTTTTTACAAATTTTTTTTTTTTTTTTTTTTCACTTTCTGACAGTTTTATTACTTTTATACTTTGTCCCACTATGAGACTTTCACTTTTTTTACTCTGATCGCCTGCATAGCACAGGAATGGAGCACCATACCTGTGCTATGCAGGCTGTCAGCGCTGCACAGGGAGAAGATAGTTTGGTCATGCACTGCGCATGACCAAAAAATCTTCCTGCTTTCTGGTGACCCGGATGTTGTCATGACGACATCGGGTCGGCATGGCAGCATACGGGAAGCCACGGCAGACAGCGCTGGAGGCCGGAAGAGGAGGTGAGTATTGCGATCACCTCCCCTTAGCCACCGCAATGCTGCGATCGACTTCGATCGCAGCATTGCCGGGGTTAATGTGCAGGGAGTGGAGAGGGACCTCTCCCTGCACATAGCACCGGGTGTCAGGGCGTTGGGCTTTAAAGGGGTTAATGGTGTTGCAGCCTTTGTGGCCTTTCAGAAAAGGTGTGTATATACTGACAGACCATGTGACACTTAGATTTCACACAGGTAGACTTCCTTTCACTAAGTATGTGACTTATGAAGGTAATTGCTTGCATCAAAAATTTTTGGGGCTTCATAGCAAAAGTGGTGGATACATATGCACATGGCAATTTTTAGTTATTTTATCCCATAAATTTAATTTATGCCTATATTTTTCGCACTTCACTTCACCAACTTAGATTATTTAGTACTGGCGCATCACACAAAAATTGGATTACAAAAATATTTAAACACAGATTGTAATGTAACAAAATAGATAAAAAGCCAAGGAGGGAGGGGTATGAATACTTTTGCAAGCCACTGTACATCAATACTCAGCTCCAGTCAGGTGTCTAATCATCGCCTCTGTTATTCCTGACTTTCATGCTACAACAAGCTTTCTCTCCAAGCTCAGTACAGATTGCTAGATGTTGTCCACACCAACCTCCTAGGAAGCGAATTACCAACTTCTTGTTACTGTTCTCAGCGATGTTCACACATAGCCTCTGCAATCAAGGAAACACAAGTGAGTCTTCAGTTTGTTTATACTCCACTGCTATTCTGCAGTTAAAGATTTCCTTGCTACAAGTCCGGGTTTGCATAAATTGCTGCAATTCATCATTGCCCTGTTGGAAGATACCTGACTGAATTTACTTTTGCTATTCCAGTGCACTCTGGTCCAAGCTTCTCACCCTTCTCGTCCAGGCCTAGAGAAACCACTTAATCGGGGGAGCCCATAAAAAAAGCTTAAAGGGTATCTGTCAGCAGGTTTTTTCTATATAATATGAGGACAGCATGAGGTAGAGGCTGAGACACATATTTCAAAGATGTGTCACTTATAAGGTGAGTGACCAGCTAAAATATGAGCTGTAGCTGGGAGAGTCTCTCTCTGAATGGAGACTTCATGGGTCAGCTAGGAAAGCTAAGCAGTCTGTATATGTTGGAGCTGCAGAATAATGCGTGGAAGCTGCAGCCTGTTCCCTAGGGTCTTATGAATTTCTAGGTGGTAGATTTATGGATAGTGAATGTTAATCTGGTGATTTATTCTGATTGGGGTCGGGAAAGAATTTTGCCCTTTATATGGGCAATAACCAATCATCTCACAGAGTACCATCTGTATGGGCAATACTATGAGTAATTACCATCCTCCTCAGGACACAGATATAGTTGAACATAAAGGTGGAGCAGGTCCATCTGCTCCAAATTCCTGTCTGGGTATAGACTGAAGGACCTATAAGGACCTTCAGGAAACATGACATTTTCAGGTCACAAGAATGGGCAGCAGAGACCAGCTCACTAGTAGGGTGCAACTGTAGGGGCATAATACTGTCTGTGGTTCTCTGTGTGGGCATTATACTGTGAGGCGGACATTGTGGTAGCGCCAGGAGGAAGGGTAGGCAGAGGTAGGCAACTGACTAGGGTGCTACCTCTTACCGCGCATTGTCGGGGCACAATTTGGAAAATCTCTGTCACGGTTGCGGCATTGCTCCATGCTAATGTAGCACCCTGAGGATTCGGCTGCTACAGGGGTATTGCACCTCAACCCAGAGGTGTGATATTCCACTCCCGGGTAAGGATGGAGTGTGGAACTGAGCTCAGAAAGCTGCATGCACTACACACATCCCATTTCCGAGGAGCAGACCAACGGTACTCCCACTTAGAAATGTGCAGGTACGACCGAGTCTGTTCCTGGCTGGAGTGGGAGGGGGGTGGTACATCCCAGTAGTGTAGGGGCAGATAGGGGGAGCAGCCTGGGTAAAGTTAGGAGCTCATTGGGTGCTGGTCACCTGAGCTCACACATAGAGGGAGTATTTAAGGTGGGCACCATCTAAGATCAGGGTCAGTCAGTCTGTGAGGAGCCAGAGAGACATCAGTCTTGGCAGAGCAGTCAGAGGAAGAGAGCAGAGCAGCCCCAGAGAGAGTGAGAGTGGAGCAAGAAAGACCCAGAGGGGAAAACAAGAAGGAACTCTGAGAACCCACATACAAACCTAGGGTGAAGAGTTGGCAAAAGGGTACCGGATCCCAAACTGGTGGGGGCTAAAGCACACCTCAGCCAGAGACCGGAGGCCGTGGGCAGGATCTGCCACGGCCACCCACCACATCTACCCTGAAGGCAAACCACATGTAGGGTCAGGGAACCCAAGGCCAAGGGTCTCCCAACAGAAGGCCCGAGGGAGCTGGACCTAGGTGGATCCCTGGTGGGGACGGCCAGAAGAAAGGACAAGAAGGAGGGCTCAGGGACACGCTCCGGACTTGCTTGGGGGTTGGCTGAATCCAGGACCTGGTGGACGCAGCACGGCTCGGGTGGTCACTCAAGGCCGGAGTGACCGGAATATCTGCAGTAAGTAAACACCCTGAACTGCACAACCCGACTCTGTCTTTAATATCATCTACGCTGCACCACCACAACCCCCATCCTCTGCACCTGACCCCCTGAGGCCATACCCCTCCCGTTGGGGGTTATACTATCTAAAGCTGCACCAACACCATCAGCCTCAGCGGACCCTGCTGCAGCGGCGGCCGTAGTGACCGCAATCCAACGGGTGGCGTAGTCGACATAACGAACTTTGTAACATCTGTAGGACTGCCACATACTCTGAGCTTGACACCCTGGGCACGGACCGGGTCACAGCCACTCGGAGACTACAACCCCCATCTGATCCGGCTCCGGGTATTCCCCTAAAGAATATGGCCCAGGGGGCGCGTCACTAATTGTTTATCATCAGTAGAGCGCCCTGAGTGCCGTTTGCATTGCAGCACAGTGACAGCCGGGGGACAAGCAGAAGAGTAAGCAGTGTTAGTCTGACACTGACTCTGCTCACCGGTGTTCCTACACCCCATCCATCACTGACAATGAGAACACAGACACTAAGAAACAAGCAAGCAGCTACTAGCTCCAGTAGTGCCAAGGCACTGTTCACCTGCTACAGGCTCTGTCCTCCTATGATTAGTCGCACGTAAAAGCTTACCAAAGGGGGTTTGCTCACTTCTCTATGTGACTTGCCCAGGGGGATATATGGGACTCGGTACCCGGGCCTTTACCTTCTTGGGATGTCACGGCAGTCGGCTCCCGGGCCCGTACCCTGGAGTCACTCTTAAAAGGGGGATTGTTACTTGATGGGATGAATAACAGTTTTGTCTCGTGACGCCACCTGTGGCTCCCGGTAATGGATACCGGGGCTGCTGCAGACCTCTGGAGCAGGTGTTAGGGCATCTTGGTTGGTGCGACTCTCCACAGGCAGAGCACAGCTCCAGGGCAGTGTAGGTGCAGATGGTGATGCTGGGCTTTGTAGTGCAGGAGGGATAACGTGGTGGAGATAACTGACAGAAGCAATGGGGTGCAGTCATCCGAGTTTACTCACAGTTATTTAGGTTCTTCAGATGGCACTGTACAGGTGTCAGCCTCCCACGTCGTGCTGCGTTTAGCAGGCAGGGGTTCAGCACTCCCTCAAGTATCTCAAGAGCACCTAACGGGACCCCTATCTTTATGTTCCATGCTTAGCCGACTTCCCGCGCTGGGTCTCTCCCTCCTGCCCTGCGCCTCGCCACACGAAGTCCCGAACAGGTACCTTGAGATCCCTCTGGGCAACTTGAAGTTCCCGGACCCGACTTGGTGCCCTTTTCGGCGGCTTGAGTGCGAAAGTGGCAAACGCACCCTGAAAGTGTAGAAGCCTCCGGTTTTCCAGCCGAGACTTGAAGTAGCACGGCTGGTCCAAGGACCGGCTCCCTTCTTGTGGCCTGATCCCTCTGACACTTGGCAGATTCGGGAGTATAGGTGCCGTCCTGCACTCACCGTACCCCCTGGGATCCCTTCTATTCCTAGAGCCTTCCTCCCTGACTCCCCTCTTACCCTTGGGCCTCTCTTACTAGGCCCCACTATGGAGCAGAGCTCCTTAGGAGACTCTACTCCTCTCCTCTTCTCTCTCACTGAACTGACCTCCTACTCTAAGATGGCTCCCCTTTATGTACTACTCCTGACAGTGCTCCCCTGTCCTACGTCCTCCACCCACACCCACTACATGGTTCGCCCTAAATTTTTGTTCCCCCCACTCCAGCCAGGGACGGGGCAGCAGAAGAAGTGCATAATGCCCCTCCAGCCGGCCTGGAGTAGTGTAGTGTTGAGTGCAGGTGTTGGGGTCCCGGGCAGTACTCCATCCTTACCTGAGAGAAGGAGATGCCACACCTCTGGGTGAGGTGCAGTACCTCTGTGGCGACTAAACCCTCAGGGGCGCCACATTTGCACACACTGGCCTATTCTGCAACGCTCTACCCTCACCATGAAAATAGCTTCTTCCTTCCAACTTCACTGATTTACAGCTGAAACAGTCAGGATGAAAGAGAGAGGTAGGGAGAGGAAGTCTGGAGTGGCTTCAGAGATCAGCAGCAGTGGAATCCTGTCTTCACTGGTAACTAGTGTTGAGCGAGCACTAAAATGCTCGGGTGCTCGAAGCTCGGGCCGAGCTCACCGTGATACTCGGGTGCTAGACCCGAGCAACGAGCCCAATGTTAGTCTATGGGAGACCCGAGCATTTTTGCGGCGGCACCCCCGGCAGTCTTTTAAAAGCCTAACAAGTGCCCAAAACGATAGTGACAGTGCTCAAATGACATGGGGACAGCATGGGGATCGCCCCAGGAAGCATTTCTGACCCCCAGGTCACTGCTGTCAACATCGTGGTCAGAGGTATTAAGCCACTTTTAAGGGCTCACAATAAAACGTTCAAAAACTAAACTGAAACTGCTTTCCTGTGAAATATGTTAAGGAAGTTACTTTCCAGGGTAAAGACTTGTGTATAAGGTAGAATAAATAACCAAAAAAAAAAATCCTCCACACCTTGGGCTATGTTCACAAGTAGCATTTTTTATGCGTTTTTGCACTTTTGTATTGCTTTCAACCGTGACAAATGCATTCACCGGGAAATGTCATTTTAACATTTTACAATCTTATCTGGCCATGTGCTTTGTGACACATGCATACAGTGCTGAAAAGACATGGGAACAGCATAGGGAAGACCCCTGGAAGCATCTCTGACACCCAGGTCACTGCCTAAAAGTGTGCCCATCAGAAGTGATCCTTGCCGCATCAGAAGATGCAGACTTGCAACTATCCCCGTGCAAGCCCTTGTCCCAGGGCAGTGTTCAATTGTACCTCTCCCATTCCTTGCAATGCAAGCGCAAATATGCAGCCAACCAAACACCCACCCACCCGCAGGCTGCAATACCATACTGCTAGCTTTCACTTTTAGTTTGGAGGACGCCGAAGCTGGCCACTACCTCATGGCTGCTTCGGCAGCGAGGTATCCATACTCAGTCCCCAGCCGCCCGGCGGCCGGGTGTCCACGCTTGGTCCCTAGCCGCCAGGGGGCGGCCGGTTCTCCATACTCAGTCCCCAGCAGCCCCGAGGCCGGGTGTCCACACACGGTCCCCAGCCGCCTGGGGGCGGCCGGGTGTCCATAAACCGTCCCCAGCCACCCCTATTTATCCTGTCACCTTCCCACACACTTTTCTTAGTCTGGCCTGCTTTAGGGCAGCATTGGACGAGCCCACCAGAGAACCAGACTCCTCCGGTGGGCCCTGGCTTCTCCATCAGCGGAGTTGAGAGTGCCAAGGTGAGGAGCATGATGATAATAGAAGTTAGCATCTGCTTTGTTTTCTTGGAATGCAAGCGCATGTGTGTAGTAGCGGCTAGGCCTGAGGTGGTCAGCGTTTTGGCGCATATCCTACCTCCTCCGAGGATTGCTGGATGTTTTCCTTCTACTATCCCAGTTCTATGACTCCCGTTAAAACAAAGCTTCAGGTGATAAATGATGGATGAGGTGGTGGCAAAGGAGAAAGAGCAGGAGGAACAGGGACCATTCACATCAATATCAGGCCGGTCAACCACACATGTCTTGAAGGATATGTTTCTGTACCAAAAGGAGCGGTTTGGCTACACAGTTATAGGGCATACAGTGAGTGCAATGCCTACCAAAAATTTAGAGGCACTCCAATGCCCCTTGGAAGTGACATGGAGGTCAGAGGGCCTTAACTAAACCATTTTTTCCATTTAAAGCAACTGGGTCTCCTGTGCACTGTTGGCCTAAGCAGAGAATGGAAGGCTTTCCAAAAATTATGAAGAACTGCAATGCCCCTTGAAACAGACGTGGATTACAGCGTACTAAAAACCTTCTACGCATTATTAGGGAGTGGGTCTCCCTTAGTGCTCGCCTATGCATTGAAAAGCAAAAGCTGACTAAAATTAGGAGGAAATGCAATGACCGTTGGAAGAGTCGTGGAGGTCGCAGTAGCTTAGCAAGACGGTTTTAATGCCCCTTGGAAGAGACGTGGAGGTCGCAGTACCTTATCAAGATGGTTTTAATGCCCCTTGGAAGAGACGTGGAGGTCGCAGTAGCTTAACAAGATGGTTATAATGCCCCTTGGAAAAGTGGTGGAGGTCACAGTAGCTTAACAAGACGATTTTAATGCCCCTTGGAAAAGTGGTGGAGTTCGCGGTAGCTTAACAAGACGGGTTTAATGCCCCTTACAATAGCCATACAGCACAGCATCTTAAAAACATTATTCCCATTAATGGGGAGTGAGTCTCCCATAGTCTTTGCTTATGCCTTCGAAGCAAAAGCTGCCAAAAATTAGGACGGAGGAACTTGCAATGCCCCTTACAAGAGCCATGCAGTACAGCATCTTAAAAACATTATTCCCATTATTGGGGAGTGGGTCTCCCATAGTCTTTGCTTATACCTTACAAGCAAAAGCTGCCAAAAATTAGGACGGAGGAACTTGCAATGCCCCATACAAGAGACATGCAGTACAGCATATTGCAAACATTATTCCCATCGTTGGGGAGTGGGTCTCCCATAGTCTTTGCCTATGCCTTCCAAGCAAAAGCTGCCAAAAATTAGGACGGAGGAACTTGCAATGTCCCTTACAAGAGCCATGCAGTACAGCATATTACAAACATTATTCCCAATATTAGGGAGTGGGTCTCCCATAGTCTTTGCCTATGCCTTCCAAGCAAAAGCTGCCAAAAATTAGGAGGAAATGCAATGCCCGTTCGAAGAGTCGTGGAGGTTAGAGTTAATTAAAAACAACATTTCAATGCCCCTTGGAAGAGCTGTGGAGTTCAGAGTGGTTTAACAAGACGCTTTTAAAGCCCCTCGGAAGAGATGTGGAGGTCGCAGAAGCTTAAAAAGACGGTTATAATGCCCCTTGGAAGAGATGTGGAGGTCGCAGTAGCTTAACAAGACGATTCTAATGCCCCTTGGAAGAGACGTGGAGGTCGCAGTAGCTTAACAAAACGGTTTTAATGCCCCTTGGAAAAGTGGTGGAGGTCACAGTAGCTTAACAAGACAGTTTTAGTGCCCCTTGGAAAAGTGGTGGAGGTCGCAGTAGCTAAACAAGATGGTTTTAATGCCCCTTACAAGAGCGATACAGTACAGCATATTACAAACATTATTCCCATTATTGGGGAATGGGTCTCCCATAGTCTTTGCCTATGCCTTCCAAGCAAAAGCTGCCAAAAATTAGGAGGACATGCAATGCCAGTTCGAAGAGTCGTGGAGGTTAGAGTTAATTAAAAACAACATTTCAATGCCCCTTGGAAGAGCTGTGGAGTTCAGAGTGGTTTAACAAGACGCTTTTAATGCCCCTCGGAAGAGAAGGGGAGGTCCCAGTAGCTTAACAAGACTGTTTTAATGCCCCTTGAAAGAGACGTGGAGGTCGCAGTAGCTTAACAAGACGGTTTTAATGCCCCTTGGAAGAGACGTGGAGGTCGCAGTAGCTTAACAAGACGGTTTTAATGACCCTTGGAAAAGTGGTGGAGGTCACAGTAGCTTAACAAGACGGTTTTAATGCCCCTTGGAAAAGTGGTGGAGGTCGCAGTAGCTTAACAAGACTGTTTTAATGCCCCTTACAAGAGCCATACAGTACAGCATCTTAAAAACATTATTCCCATTATTGGGGAGTGGGTCTCCCATAGTCTTTGCTTATGCCTTCCAAGCAAAAGCTGTCAAAAATTAGGATGGAGGAACTTGCAATGCCCCTTACAAGAGCCATGCAGTACAGCATATTACAAACATTATTCCCATTATTAGGGAGTGGGTCTCCCATAGTTTTTGCCTATGCCTTTCAAGCAAAAGCTGCCAAAAATTAGGAGGAAATGCAATGCCCGTTCGAAGAGTCGTGCAGGTTAGAGTTAATTAAAAACAACATTTCAATGCCCCTTGGAAGAGCTGTGGAGTGCTGTGTGGTTTAACAAGACGCTTTTAAAGCCCCTCGGAAGAGACGGGGTGGTCCCAGTAGCTTAACAAGACGGTTTTAATTCCCCTTGGAAGAGACGTGGAGGTCGCAGTAGCTTAACAAGATGGTTCTAATGCCCCTTGGTAGAGATGTGGAGGTTGCAGTAGCTTAACAAGACGGTTTCAATGCCCCTTGGAAAAGTGGTGGAGGTCACAGTAGCTTAACAAGACTGTTTTAATGCCCCTTGGAAAAGTGGTGGAGGTCGCAGTAGCTTAACAAGATGGTTTTAATGCCCCTTACAGGAGCCATACAGTACAGCATATTACAAACATTATTCCCATTATTGGGGAGTGGGTCTCTCATAGTCTTAGCCTATGCCTTCCAAGCAAAAGCTGCCAAAAATTAGGATGGAGGAACTTGCAATGCCTCTTACAAGAGCCATGCAGTACAGCATATTGCAAACATTATTCCCATTGTGGGGGTCGTGATGACATTCCACTCGTCCTCCAGTCACTCCAAATTCAAACTATGAGCATGGGTCAACCATTCAAAGAATGAGTCAGACAACAAGCTGGTTCAAGCTCAGAGCATGCTCAGAAGGCTACTACAGACAACGTCCTCAGCAATGTTCTGAGTTTATTTTTTACATGCACAAATCTAAATACACTACATAATGGGAAGGGGATAGGGGTTGTCCGGGGCGGGGTAAGCCATGAAAGTCCAGTGTCTGGCCACTCCTGATTGGTCCTCATCTCCTTATCTCAGTCTCTGGGCAGATATTGCAGCCGTCAGCTTATAATCTTGTTTCGTTTCTCTGAAATAAGTCTTGACAACACTGGAACTGTCTTAGTTTAAGTTTCGATTTGAGTATTACGTAGCAAGGAAAGCTTATTGTTATATGACACAAAATGGTGGTTAGTACATTAGCAAAAAAGCGTATAAAAGTTACAAAAGTATAAAAGTTACAAATATATATATTCTCTTTTTCCCCGACATTCCCCCCTAAACACTAAGCTTTCCCTTGCTTCGGGGCCTTTGAGACTGTCCATGTGTGGGGAGAGGGGAGGTGGATTTCTTCACCCAATCATCTTAGAAGCTGCCCCCTTATGGGACGCCCCCAGACAATTGAGCCCTATCCTGAATGACACATGGAGTTCTCCCAACTGATCCTAAACTGAATCTTTCAATTGAACTTTGTTATGGGGGGGGTCTGATTAGACTTGTTCAAAGAAGTGTATTTCTCCATATCTTCTCTTGATTCAGAAAGGTCCCGGAGGTTGGGACAGCATTGGTTATATTTTTCCTGTATAAGGGGACTATGCAGCACAGGACCACCAGGCCCAATACTAGTAGACCTCCCATTACTAGACAAACTTGTTGGAGGAATCCCTTGAGCCCTCCCAACCAACTTGAGAAAAAGGAGGTATCTACCCCTGTGTGGTAGCTGTCCACCCTGGGACAGACAGTAAGCATATGGAAAGGATATAGAAGAAGGTAGTCATCTTTTATAGACTCGTTCTGTCTCTCTTGCAGTGGGAGGCGTGAATCCAGGTGCTCTTGCCCTCAAGCTTCAGAGCCGTCGGGGTGGTGAGAAGCACAGTGTACGGTCCCTCGAACCGCGGCTGGAGGCAGTCTTTCCGGACAAACTTCTTCACATACACTAGATCGCCTGGGATGAAATCATGTACTGCATCACCTGTAGATTCTGGGAGAGAAGCAGATACTGGAGAGCGGGTGTTAGTCAATTCTCTAGACAAGGCAATCACAAATTTTACCACTCTATCATGTGTTTCAGACAACTCTTGGGGCCTAATCTCTCCTATCTTGGGTGGGGTCCCAAACAAAATTTTATAGGGAGTCAGCCCATGTTTGGCCTGAGGAGTGTGTGTGATATGATACAATACTATGGGGAGTAGGTCGGGCCAGGGGAGGGGATGATCTTAGGTCATTTTCAAGAGCTGGGTCTTGAGTGTGGAATTCATTCTCTCCACTTTGCCTGAACTGGCAGGATGGTATGGAGTGTGGAGGCCCAAATCTGTTCCCAACATGTTCCAGAGTTCTTCGTAGATATTTGCTGTGAAAGCTGGTCCTTGATCCGATTCTATGACTTGGGGAACTCCAAATCTGCAGGCAATTTCGGTGATCAGTTTCTTGGTTGTGACTTTAGCAGTCATGTTGACAACCGGGTAGGCCTCGGGCCAGGCTGAGAACATATCCACGGCTACCAAAACGTACTCCTATTTTCCTGCTTTAGGCATTTGGATATGGTCGACTTGTATTCTCTGCCAAGGGTAGTCTGGTTTAGCCAGGTGTTGGAGAGGGACCCGTGCCGTACACGTTGGGTTGCAGGTAGCGCAGACAGAGCAGGATTTTGAGTACGCAGTCACAATGGAAGAGATTCCGGGTGCAAAGTACAGTTTCTTGATACATGCCAAGGCTTGATTCTTTCCTCTGTGTGTAGGCCCGTGAGCCCATGCTGCCACAGCTGAGTACATGCGTCTAGGCAAGCAAGGCTTCCCATCCACTTGGTAAAGAGTCGAGTCGACCTTTGAATCTTTGCGACCTGCCAGCACGGCTCCTGCCGCTTTCCATTGCTTGACTTCTTCAGTGGGGGTCTTCCTTTGTTCCTCACACAATTTTTCTTCAGGCATCCTGACCCCCCTGGATTCCACTCGTGTCTCCGCTGGACTTGTATGGTCTTCCGCCGGCTGTTCTTTGGCTCTTGCTCTAGTGAGCGCCACAGCTACGGTTTGCAGGGTCTCCCCCATCTCTTCTTCCTTTTCCTGCCACTTTGATGACACATTCTCCACTGCTGCAGTCTTGGCTGCTTGGTCAGCTAGGTGGTTGCCCCTGGCTTCTCTGGATTCTAGTCTTCCATGAGCCTTGACCTTCATAACAGCAACCTGAATGGGTAGTTCCAGGGCCTTCATTAGGGCCTTAATCCATGAGACATGTTTCACTGGTGTACCTGCAGCTGTGATGAATCCTCTAGACTTCCACAAGAGTCCAGAATCATTGCAAATTCCATGTCCATACCTGGAATCGGTATATACATATTCGCCTTTGTTCCTGCTGCCAGGTGGCAGGCCTCTGTGAGAGCCACAAGTTCAGCTTCTTGTGCAGACATGTATGGTGGTAGAGCTTCAGCCTTGAGAACTGTTAGGTCTGTTGTGACAGCATATCCCGTGTGGAACTTCCCTTGAGGGTCTGCGAGCGGATGTGCCACCATATTCTCTGGAGCAGAAGTCTCTTCCTGCAAAATTTTTATACAATCATGAGGTTCCACCAATGGATCTTCACCCTCTTCACCTTCCCCCCTAGAAGGTGGAAGCAAAGTGGCAGGGTTGATAGTCAGACATCTGGTAAATGTTATATTGGAGGGCAACAATAGGGAACACTGCAGCCGCAGGTGTCTTTGGTTGGTTAGATGTTTCGGAGATGTTTGTTGCAGAACAGCTGAGAGATCATGGCCGGCCTGTATAACTAGATCATGTCCAAGGACGATATCAGCTGACTTGTCAAGGAGGATGTGAACAGCGTGGACCGCCTTAAGGCACGTGGGGGCAGTTCGGACGACAGGGTCCAGGCGGGCTGAGTAGCAGCGCAAAGGCCAATACTTATGATCATAGCGTTGTGCTAGAACTCCAGAGGCATGACCTTCCGATTCCGAGACAAAAAGGTGAAATGGCTGAGTATAGTCTGGTAAGCCCAAGGCCGGGGCAGAGACAACAGCCTGTTTAAGGCGGTCAAAACATAGTCTGTGTTGATAAGAAACACGTGAATCTTCAGCATGAAGCCAAACTGAGCCTTCATTCTTGAGACAGTCGTACAGAGGTTGCATGAGCTTTGAGGCATCAGGGATCCATTGCCTGCAGTAAGTGATGAGGCCAAGGAAAGTCTGCATAGCGGAATAGGTAGTTGGGAAGGTGATATCCATGATGGCTTGCTTTCTTTCTTCAGTCAGATGTTTAGCACCTTGTGAAATACAATGTCCGAGAAAAATGACCTTGGGCAGACATCATTGGACTTTGCCTTTCGAGACTTTACAGTTAACTGAGTGAAGAAACCAGAGAAGGGATGCTGACATCTCTGGCAAATTTTCTTCAGTGCCACAGAGTAAAAGATCATCCACATACTGTAGAAGGGTGACCTGAGGGTTCTCTTGAACCCATGGCTCCAGAATAGACTTCATAGAATGAGTGAATTGGCTAGGAGAGTTCTGGGCTCTTTGCGGAGTCCTGGTCCATGTAAGCTGTGCTCCTTGAAAGGTGAAGGCAGAAAGAAACCACGAATCTTCATGTAAGGGTATACTGAAGAAGGCGTTGGCCAGATCTAACACCGTAAACAAGGTGGCCGTTGGAGGCACCTGAGACAAAAGGGTGTTTGGGTTGGGTACCACTGGAGTTTCTAAAATGGTAGCTGCATTGACGGCTCTGAGATCCTGAACCAACCGGTATCTTGGAGGCTCTCCCGGAGCGGTTTTCTTTTTTACAGGAAAGAGGGGTGTATTGCATGGAGATACACATCTGACAAGGACTCCTGATTCCAGGAGGGAAGCGACTTGGGTACTCAAGCTTTGTTCTTGTGCAGCCTTGAGGGGGTATTGTGGCAACCGTGGGTACCTGTGTCCAGGCTTGAGGTGTACTCGGACCGGGGGAACCTGCAGGAGGCCGACGTCCTCTGGCCCACTGGACCACAGAGAATAAGGGAACTGTGAAATATCAAGAAGAGTGTGAGGTTGTATGGTCATCATCATGAGAGGGAAGGCTTTAAGAACACAGCGGTCTTCAGTCCCTTGTTCGGAATGAGGGTCCCGCAAAAGAAGCTCCATACCATGGTTTCCGAAGGTAATTGTTGCCTTCATCCGCTCTAAGAGATCGGCTCCCAACAGATTGATAGGGCAAGTTTCAGAGACCAAGAATCTTGTGAGTACTCCGGTGAACGGTCCTGCAGACACAGGGACTGTGAGTGGAGAGGAAATATGTTGGCCTTCCACCCCAACACAGGTGAGGGTATCCGATGATAGGGATACAGAAGGAGGGAGCTGTGCAGAGGAAATGACAGATGTGGCCGCCCCAGTGTCCACCAGGAACTCCAGTGGTTGATGGTCCACCTGTAAAGTGACAGTCTCTGAGGATGTGGTCAAGGCTACCACACTCCCAACATAACATTCATCCTTCAGAATCACGAGATTGTCTTCTGTTTCTAGATGATCCCTTGTCATCTCTTCTGTCTTGTTTTCTATATGTGGGAGGAGTATCATCACCTGTGCCTTTAACCATTACCCACTTGATTCCATGTTGGTTGCCAGGGGGTGGGTAGCTTTCTTGAGCTTGATATACCATGGCAGGAGCGGTTTTCTTCTTTGGCTTAGTATCCTTTTCCATTTTTAGCATGGCTTTTTGGAAAGCTTTGACAATGTTCAATACGTCGTTAAAAGAAGAAGAACGAATCTCGGGCCGTACTCTCAAGACTTCATCTCTGAGGGCGTCTTGTAGGCCATTTACCAGGGCCTGAACCAACAGGGCGGCCTGCGTCTTGACGTGAGGACTGTATCCAAGATCCTCAAAATGCATGCTGAGTTTTGCAGCATATCTTTCCACAGATTCATCAGGGTCTTGTTGAACATCTTGTACAGACCCAGCTTGATCTGACAAGCGATCCTGAGCCCAGGCCTTTAACTGTTTCATGTATTCTAGGCCGGATTCATACGTACTAAGAGATCCTGCTTTTGTGGAATTCATGGCCTTTTGAAAGCTCTCCGTTTTCGGCTAAGTGAGCCTGGCATTCTGCAGCCAGAGTAGAACCAGCAGCAAGGGAAATTTTGCGAGCCAATCCTCCAACATGGCTCATACAGGTGTTTGCAGGGTTGACTATGGCCCCCCACTCGATGTGTAAGGATGTCACCATAGCCTATTGACAGAGTGACAGGGCGTCCTGATGGGTCTACTAGATTACGGGAGCGGCAGGGGTCCCAAACTTCTGAGAGGCTGGGGGGTGGTGTTCTTTCAGCAGTTGCTTGGAGCAAGGGCCGGAGTACGGGTAATGGATATGGGGTGGAGGATGCCATAGGAGACGTATGGGGTAAAGGAGGGGGGGGGCTGGAGTATCTTGAGCCCATCCCTCATCTGGCTCCGTATCGTCTTGAGTAACAGTATGTTGGCGGAGGGAGAGCAGTCTGGCCTGAAATTCTGGGGAGTTGAGGAGGATATCCCCAGGGTTGTGGGTGACTCCCATAGGAAACAGGGGAAGCGTCTCAGCATCGTGGACTGGAGCAGAGGGTGTCACATTAGTTTCAGATGGATGCTCTGCGGGCTTTTCCACCTGTGCTGGTGGCTGGTAATATGCACCGGACGGATCTAGTAGTGGATATAGGCCGGATTGGGGCTTTCCGGGCCTCCCACAACAAGTAAGAGGTGTAGCAAGATGGCCGTTGGAGGGAGGAGGTGGAGTGGGATTGTTCTTGGAGGCAGGCTGGGCATCGTGCCATGGGTGGCCCGCCCAGAGTGGGTTTTGCTCTCCACACACCCGACACGTCCACCCTTCCGGTGATTTGGCGTCGGCGCCATTATAGGGTGGTGACTGAGGGCTCAGTGTAGTGACAGGCATCAACGGGGTTACGGCCATTTTGGGTCACATAACAAATCACATTCTGCAGCTTTCATGTATCCGAACAAAGGCTCGGCATTCTCTGTTCCCCCCTGCACCATCTACTCTAAGATGTGCATGAGCCTGGTGTAGAAGTCCTCACCCAACTTTCCCAACTTCTGTGTAACACTTTCTTTCTACACTGAAAACTAAAGCCTGCCTGTACTGGATAAGCTTATCATGTTATACAAATTCCTAACATTCTTCTTGCCTTCTTGCCTTCCCGTAACTCCACTAATTGGCTTAACTCCTACAGCAGCATTCCGCAACTTACGAGATCTTTCAAATTTGAATATACACAACATTTTCTTATAGAATGCAATGATCTGTCGCGACTCAGATCACTGGTGCAGTCTACAGGTCGCCACTCGTCAGTGTAGAGTACTCCTCAATACACTGATAAGACAGAGAGTACGCCTCAATCTGTCCCTTCCCTAACCTTGAATGGCGACTTTACAGTACGACTCACCACGGCACCCTGACTGACAGCAGAACCCCTCCTTATGAGGTTTCTCTGTATAAGACGAAGAGTACACCTCAATTCGTCACAGACCCTTACAGCAGAACCCCTCCTTATGAGGTTTCTCTGTATAAGACGAAGAGTACACCTCAATTCGTCTTCCTTCCTACTACGGCACCACCCGTCAGTGTAGAGTACACCTCAATACACTGATGAGATAGAGAGTCACCTCTCAATCTATCTCCTTTGCTACCACGGCACCACCCGACAGTGTAGAGACACCTCAATACACTGTTTCCTAACCTTGACTTTACAGCAGTCTCTGTGTTAGACGAAGAGCACTCCTCAATTCGTCACAGATTCTGACAGCACAACACCTCCTTACACTACAATTCAGGAATGCTTTGAAACTTCGACTATCAGTTACGGGAGGCAGCTATCTAAGAAAAGTACAGTGACCGGGGGAGGAGGAGGTGGTGTGCACACGAGCACGCGCAGGCATGCGACGTCACTCGTTTTAACACTTGCTGGTTCAGGACGTGGTGCGGGACGCCTGAGGTCTCACCACTCGACCGATCACCCACCCAGATCCAACCTGACAACCCAACAGGAACCGCTGCGGCTGACACACAGGCAAGTGAGACATATAAAATACATCTCAACTTACCGTGTTCAATGGAGGTTGATCAGGCCTCAAATTCAGCCACCGCGGTCACCACCAGGGAAATCAGCAATATGGGTCCGGGAGGGCGGCGTACCGCTAGCCACGCCGCACGTTGAGCGCCATTTGTGGGGGTCGTGATGACATTCCACTCGTCCTCCAGTCACTCCAAATTCAAACTATGAGCATGGGTCAACCATTCAAAGAATGAGTCAGACAACAAGCTGGTTCAAGCTCAGAGCATGCTCAGAAGGCTACTACAGACAACGTCCTCAGCAATGTTCTGAGTTTATTTTTTACATGCACAAATCTAAATACACTACATAATGGGGAGGGGATAGGGGTTGTCCGGGGCGGGGTAAGCCATGAAAGTCCAGTGTCTGGCCACTCCTGATTGGTCCTCATCTCCTTATCTCAGTCTCTGGGCAGATATTGCAGCCGTCAGCTTATAATCTTGTTTCGTTTCTCTGAAATAAGTCTTGACAACACTGGAACTGTCTTAGTTTAAGTTTCGATTTGAGTATTACGTAGCAAGGAAAGCTTATTGTTATATGACACAAAATGGTGGTTAGTACATTAGCAAAAAAGCGTATAAAAGTTACAAAAGTATAAAAGTTACAAATATATATATTCTCTTTTTCCCCGACACCATCATTGGGGAGTGGGTCTCCCATAGTCTTTGCCTATGCCTTCCAAGCAAAAGCTGCCAAAAATTAGGACGGAGGAACTTGCAATGCCCCTTACAAGAGCCATGCAGTACAGCATATTACAAACATTATTCCAGTTATTGCGGAGTGGGTCTCCCATAGTCTTTGCCTATGCCTTCCAAGCAAAAGCTGCCAAAAATTAGGAGGAAATGCAATGCCCATTCGAAGAGTCGTGGAGGTTAGAGTTAATTAAAAACAACATTTCAATGCCCCTTGGAAAAGTGGTGGAGGTCACAGTAGCTTAACAAGACGGTTTTAATGCCCCTCGGAAGAGACGTGGAGGTCCCAGTAGCTTAACAAGACGGTTTTAATGCCCCTTGGAAAAGTGGTGGAGGTCGCAGTAGCTTAACAAGACGGTTTTAATGCCCCTCGGAAGAGACGTGGATGTCCCAGTAGCTTAACAAGACAGTTTTAATGCCCCACAAAAGAGACATGAAGGTCGCAGTAGCTTAACAAGACTGTTTTAAAGCCCCTCAGGAGAGACGTGGAGGTCCCAGTAGCTTAACAAGACGCTTTTAATGTCCCTCGGAAGAGACGTGGAGGTCGCAGTAGCTTAACAAGACGGTTTTAATGCCCCTTGGAAAAGTGGTGGAGGTCACAGTAGCTTAACAAGACGGTTTTAATGCCCCTTGGAAAAGTGGTGGAGGTCACAGTAGCTTAACAAGACGGTTTTAATGCCCCTTGGAAAAGTGGTGGAGGTCACAGTAGCTTAACAAGACGATTTTAATGCCCCTCGTAAGAGACGTGGAGGTCGCAGTAGCGTAACAAGACGGTGTTAATGCCCCTCGGAAGAGACGTGGAGGTCGCAGTAGCTTAACAAGACGGTTTTAATGCCCCTTGGAAAAGTGGTGGAGGTCGCAGTAGCTTAACAAGACGGTTTTAATGACCCTTGGAAAAGTGGTGGAGGTCGCAGTAGCTTAACAAGACGGTTTTAATGCCGCTCGGAAGAAACGTGGAGGTCCCAGTAGCTTAGAAGACAGTTTTAATGCCCCTCGGAAGAGACGTGGAGGTCGCAGTAGCTAAACAAGACGGTTTTAATGCCCCTTGGAAAAGTGGTGGAGGTCGCAGTAGCTTAACAAGATGGTTTTAATGCCCCTTACAAGAGCCATTCAGTACAGCATCTTAAAAATATTATTCCCATTATTGGGGAGTTGGTCTCCCACAGTCTTTGCTTATGCCTTCCAAACAAAAGCTGACAAAAATAAGGACGGAGGAACTTTCAATAATGGCAACACGGACCACGGTCACCCTGGTGGTATAGTGGTGGTGGAGGCTGAGGATAATGAGAAGAACATAAAACAGCCAAAATGAGGAAGCGTATACCCATGTGTGGGTGTGAAGCGGTGCATGTGAATACACCTCCCGAAATAACACAGTGGATTTGACTTTATGTTACTCTGCTGTTATTTGGTGGTGATGAGAAGTCTGGCCCAATCCAGCCCTTGTTCATTTTGATAAGGGTCAGCTTGTCAACATTGTCAGTTGACAGGCGAGTGCGCTTATCAGTTATAACTCCCCCAGCGGCACTAAAAACACGCTCCGATAACACGCTAGTGGCAAGGCAGGCCAGGACCTCCAAGGCGTACAGAGCAAGTTCATTCCAAGTGTCCAGCTTGGATACACAATAATTAAAAGGCACAGAGGAATCACGGAGGACGCTGGTACGGTCGGCAAGGTACTCCCTCACCATCTTTTGAAACTTTCCACTCCTTGTGAGAGTACCCCGCGCCTCAGGGTCTGTCCGAAGGGAGGGTCTGAGAAAACTGTCCCAGAACGTTGACAGTGTTCCCCTGCCTCTGCTGGATTGGATATGCGTCTCTCTTGCATGTACGGCTTGGTTGGGCAACGAACTGTGATCTCTGCCGCCAGCGTGTTCAGATGGGAATTTTTTTAACAGTTCTGCAACAAGGACCTTCTGGTACTGCCCCATTTTTGTAGACCTATCCACCTCAGGAATAAGAGAGTGAAAGTTCTCCTTGTAGCAGGGGTCTAAAAGTGTCACCAAACAGTAATGACTGTCACAAAACATTTTGACAACGCGAGGGTCACGGTTAAGGCAGCGTAACATAAAGTCAGCCATGCGTGCCAGACTGGTAACGGGCAAGACTTCCGTGTCCTCACCAAGATGACGACTGACCATGCTCTCCACCTCCTCCTCCTCCTCCTCCCCCCTGTCCTCAGGCCACCCACGCTGAACCGACGGTATGACAGTTGTACAGGTACTACCGTCTACAGCGCATGATACAAGCTCCTGTTCTTCCTCCTCCTCCTGCTCCTCCTCTCCCTCATTGTCCCCCAATGCACCTTGGGATGAGATGAAGCTGGGCTGTGTGTAATCGACCGCTACGGCTTCTTGATCCATCTCATCATACTCTGGCTGCAATGCCTCCTCTTTAATTCTCTGCAGAGAGCGTTGCAAAAGACAGACAAGTGGAATGCTGACGCTAATGATGGCGTCATCGCCACTCACCATCTTGGTGGACTCCTCAAAGTTTGTCAAGATGGTACATATGTCAGACATCCAGGTCCACTCCTGAGGTCTTATGTGTGGAGTCTGACCTGAATATCGACGGCCTAGTTGCAGCTGGTACTCCACAACTCCTCTCTTCTGCTCACAAATCCTTTGCAACATGTGGAGGGTATAGTTCCAACGTGTGGGGACATCAGACACCAGTCGGTGTGATGGAAGCTGCAAACGCTGCTGCAACACAGCAAGGGCGGCGGAAGCTCTAGCCAACTTGCGAAAATGAGCTGACAGGTGGCGTACTTTGACGAGCAGATCTGGCAACTCGGGGTACGATTTAAGAAACCGCTGAACCACGAGGTTAAGCACATGAGCCAGGCATGGTACGTGTGTGATCTCGCCTCGCCTCAGAGCCGCCACCCGGTTACGGCCATTGTCACACATGACCATGCCTGGATGTAGGTTCAGCGGTCTCAGCCACAGATCTGTCTGCTCTTTCACAGCTGTCCACAACTCTCAAGCAGTGTGAGGTTTCTCACCTAAGCTTATGAGTTTCAGCACAGCCTGTTGCCGCTTGGCGGAGGCAGTGCTGCAGTGCTTCCAGCTTGTAACTGATGTGGTGATATCTGAGATGGAGGCTGAACAAGAACTTGCAATACCTCTTACAAGAGCCATGCAGTACAGCAAATTACAAACATTATTCCCATCATTGGGGAGTGGGTCTCCCATAGTCTTTGCCTATGCCTTCCAAGCAAAAGCTGCCAAAAATTAGGACGGAGGAACTTGCAATGCCCCTTACAAGAGCCATGCAGTACAGCATATTACAAACATTATTCCAGTTATTGGGGAGTGGGTCTCCCATAGTCTTTGCCTATGCCTTCCAAGCAAAAGCTGCCAAAAATTAGGATGAAATGCAATGCCCGTTCGAAGAGTCGTGGAGGTTAGAGTTAATTAAAAACAACATTACAATGCCCCTTGGAAAAGTGGTGGAGGTCACAGTAGCTTAACAAGATGGTTTTAATGCCCCTCGGAAGAGACGTGGAGGTCCCAGTAGCTTAACAAGACGGTTTTAATGCCCCTTGGAAAAGTGGTGGAGGTCGCAGTAGCTTAACAAGACGGTTTCAATGCCCCTCGGAAGAGACGTGGATGTCCCAGTAGCTTAACAAGACGGTTTTAATGCCCCACAAGAGACATGGAGGTTGCAGTAGCTTAACAAGACTGTTTTAATGCCCCTCAGGAGAGACGTGGAGGTCCCAGTAGCTTAACAAGACGCTTTTAATGTCCCTCAGAAGAGACGTGGAGGTCGCAGTAGCTTAACAAGATGGTTTTAATGCCCCTTGGAAAAGTGGTGGAGGTCGCAGTAGCTTAACAAGACGGTTTTAATGCCCCTTGGAAAAGTGGTGGAGGTCACAGTAGCTTAACAAGATGGTTTTAATGCCCCTTGGAAAAGTGGTGGAGGTCACAGTAGCTTAACAAGATGGTTTTAATGCCCTTCGTAAGAGACGTGGAGGTCGCAGTAGCTTAACAAGACGGTGTTAATGCCCCTCGGAAGAGACGTGGAGGTCGCAGTAGCTTAACAAGACGGTTTTAATGCCCCTTGGAAAAGTGGTGGAGGTCACAGTAGCTTAACAAGACGGTTTTAATGCCCCTTGGAAAAGTGGTGGAGGTCGCAGTAGCTTAACACGATGGTTTTAATGCCCCTTACAAGAGCCATATGTGGCACCCCAGGGGTCTGGTTGCCACAGTAATAGAAATATTATGTCTGAGAGCAGGTGGGAGGTTTCTCTGGTCAGGAGCCCTAAGCATGCAACAACGCCTGCCCAGACCTGGGAGGGGAGGAATCTGCCCTTATAAACTGGGTCTGGGGCGGGATTAGAAGAGTGAAGTCCCAGACAGAGACGCAGTCAGGTCTGGAGGACAGCAGACAGAGGGAAAGCAAGAACTAGGAGCTCTGTAGGAGCAGGAGCGAGTGCCAGAGGCTGGAAGCTAGAAAGCTCGCCTTGGCTGAAGACACTAAACACGGACACGGAGTCCGAGGCTGTGGGGACATCCAGGTCCAGCAGCAGAATCCAACCGGCAGGGGATTCCATGTCCTCTGGCCACAGAAACCCAGAGGCACGGTCACAAGCAAAGGACCAGCACCGCCATCGTGAAGCGGAGGCAAACGGAAGGCCCCAAGTCACCGGCCATACGGGTGAGCACCACACGGTATACTCAGGGACGTGGGCTACTTCTACCCGCATAGAGCAAGGTAGCCAGGAAAGAGTGCAGATAGTCGGGGAGGCCTACAACTCCACCTGGCCAGGGGAGATCCTACTTGCTTACAGACTGACCAGGCCCCTACTGCTAACCAGTACTCCCGGGAGCGTCTGCGTTATTCCATCAGTAAAGACCCTGAACTGCACCACACGTCTCTGTGTTTCATCACCGCACCAGCACCATCAGTACTGGGACGCTCACACCATCACTCCCATCATCCACACTACCTGCCCTGAGGCAATACTTCTCCCGTGGGGAGTTATCCCATACTTGGCTGCGCATACAACATCAGCCTCAGCGGTCTGCAGCGCAGCGGCGGTCCCCACTGACCGCAATCCATGGGTGGCATAGTCGGACATTTGTTATCACACTCAGACTGCCACTGGTTTGACCGCCCTGAGCACGGACCGGGTCACAGCCACGGAGGACTACAACCCCCAGCGATCCGGCTCCGGGTATCCCCTGCACAGCACAGGCCCAGGGGGCGCGTCACATACAGTACAGCATCTTAAAAATATTATTCCCATTATTGGGGAGTGGGTCTCCCACAGTCTTTGCTTATGCCTTCCAAGCAAAAGCTGACTAAAATAAGGACGGAGGAACTTTCAATAATGGCAACACGGACCACGGTCACCCTGGTGGTATAGTGGTGGTGGAGGCTGAGGATAAGGAGAAGAACATAAAACAGCCAAAATGAGGAAGCGTATACCCATGTGTGGGTGTGAAGCGGTGCATGTGAATACACCTCCCGAAATAACACAGTGGATTTGACTTTATGTTACTCTGCTGTCATTTGGTGGTGATGAGAAGTCTGGCCCAATCCAGCCCTTGTTCATTTTGATAAGGGTCAGCTTGTCAACATTGTCAGTTGACAGGCGAGTGCGCTTATCAGTTATAATTCCCCCAGCGGCACTAAAAACACGCTCCGATAACACGCTAGCGGCAGGGCAGGCCAGGACCTCCAAGGCGTACAGAGCAAGTTCATTCCAAGTGTCCAGCTTGGATACACAATAATTAAAAGGCACAGAGGAATCACGGAGGACGCTGGTACGGTCGGCAATGTACTCCCTCACCATCTTTTGAAACTTTCCACTCCTTGTGAGAGTACCCCGCGCCTCAGGGTCTGTCCGAAGGGAGGGTCTGAGAAAACTGTCCCAGAACGTTGACAGTGTTCCCCTGCCTCTGCTGGATTGGAGTTGCGTCTCTCTCGCATGTACGCCTTGGTTGGGCAACGAACTGTGATCTCTGCCGCTAGCGTGTTCAGATGGGAATTTTTTTAACAGTTCTGCAGCAAGGGCCTTCTGGTACTGCCCCATTTTTGTAGACCTATCCACCTCAGGAATAAGAGAGTGAAAGTTCTCCTTGTAGCGGGGGTCTAAAAGTGTCACCAAACAGTAATGACTGTCACCCAACATTTTGACAACGTGAGGGTCACGGTTAAGGCAGCGTAACATAAAGTCAGCCATGCGTGCCAGACTGGTAACAGGCAAGACTTCCGTGTCCTCACCAAGATGACGACTGACCATGCTCTCCTCCTCCTCCTCCCCCCTGTCCTCAGGCCACCCACGCTGAACCGACGGTATGACAGTTGTACAGGTACTACCGTCTACAGCGCATGATACAAGCTCCTGTTCTTCCTCCTCCTCCTCCTCCTCCTCCTCTCCCTCATTGTCCCCCAATGCACGTTGGGATGAGATGAGGCTGGGCTGTGTGTAATCGACCGCTACAGCTTCTTGATCCATCTCATCATACTCTGGCTGCAATGCCTCCTCTTTAATTCTCTGCAGAGAGCATTGCAAAAGACAGACAAGTGGAATGCTGACGCTAATGATGGCGTCATCGCCACTCACCATCTTGGTGGACTCCTCAAAGTTTGTCAAGATGGTACATATGTCAGACATCCAGGTCCACTCCTGAGGTTTTATGTGTGGAGTCTGACCTGAATATCAACGGCCTAGTTGCAGCTGGTACTCCACAACTCCTCTCTTCTGCTCACAAATCCTTTGCAACATGTGGAGGGTATAGTTCCAACATGTGGGGACATCAGACACCAGTCGGTGTGATGGAAGCTGCAAACGCTGCTGCAACACAGCAAGGGCGGCGGAAGCTGTAGCCGACTTGCGAAAATGAGCTGACAGGCGGCGTACTTTGACGAGCAGATCTGGCAACTCGGGGTACGATTTAAGAAACCGCTGAACCACGAGGTTAAGCACATGAGCAAGGCATGGTACGTGTGTGATCTCGCCTTGCCTCAGAGCCGCCACCAGGTTACGGCCATTGTCACACATGACCATGCCTGGATGTAGGTTCAGCGGTCTCAGCCACAGATCTGTCTGCTCTTTCACAGCTGTCCACAACTCACAAGCAGTGTGAGGTTTCTCACCTAAGCTTATGAGTTTCAGCACAGCCTGTTGCCGCTTGGCGGAGGCAGTGCTGCAGTGCTTCCAGCTTGTAACTGATGTGGTGATATCTGAGATGGAGGCTGAACAAGAGGAGGAGGATGATGCGCAGGAGCTGTACACTGTTGGGGCAACTCTGACATAGGGCCCACAATCCTCGGTGTGGGGAGGATGTGTTCCGTCCCAAGGTCCAACTGGATCCCGGCTTCCACTATGTTTACCCAGTGTGCCGTCAGGGAGGTGTACTGTCCCTGGCCACAAGCACTTGTCCACGTGTCCGTTGTCAGGTGGACTCTCCCAGTAACTGTGTTGTTGAGGGCACGGCAGATGTTTTGGGACACGTGCTTGTGTAGTGCAGGGATGGCACACCAGGCAAAATAGTGTCGGCTGGGGACCGAGTACCGAGGGACGGCCACCGCCATAAGGTTGCGGAAGGATTCCGTCTCCACCAGCCTAAAAGGCAGCATTTCCAATGCAAGCAGTCGTGAAATGTGCGAATTTAGGACTGTGGCCTGTGGGGCGTTAGCTGCGAATTTCCGCTTTCGTTCAAAGGTCTGGGATATGGACAATTGAACGCAGCGGTGGGACGTGGACGTGGACGTTGATGCTGTTTCTTGAGAAACTGCCATAAAAAGTGAAGACTGAGTGGAGGGGGCATCTTTGCATGCAGTATGGACAGGGGATCGCCTTGCACACACAACAGGGGGTTCTATTGCACGCACAACAGCGGAAGAAGCAGTGGTGACATCCGCTGACACTGGTCGTGGACCCTGGGGTTCGCCCCACAAAGTCGGGTGCTTTGCTGCCATGTGCCTGATCATGCTGGTGCTGGTCAGGCTGGTAGTTTTGTCACCCCTGCTGATGCTGGCATGGCATGTGGTACAAATGGCCTTTTTGGGGTTATCAGCAGAGTCTTTAAAAAAATTCCAGACTCTGGAAGACCTACAGGTTGTACTGGCAACTTCCCTCATATTGGTGTTACGGGGAACTGTTGCCCGCCTTCTGTGTGCGGCCACCACACTGCTTCTTCCTGCCTGTTGGGGTACTCTGCCTCCCTCACCCTGTGTGCTGCTGGCCTCGCTCTGCATGTCCTCCAGCCACGTTGGGTCAGTTACTAGATCATCCACCACCTCCTCCTCTTCCACTTGCGCACCACGATCCTCCTCCTCACTTCCTGGCAATTGTGTCTCGTCACTGTCCACCTCTTGTGACAAATTGCCAGCGTCGACTTCCTGTGGCCGTGGCTGCTCAAATATTTGGGCATCGCTAAATGGGATCTCCTCTTCCACCACTTCAAGTGGAGCAGGCGAGGGGCACAAATCTGGAAATGGACCAGTTAACAGCTCTTCAGAGTGTCCAAGTGTGGGATCAGTTGCTGTCTGACGACACTCGGCATGGTGGGAGGAAGGAGCATCTGGGTGAGGAGGAGTATGCGGTCGAGACTCACGGAGTGGAAGACAGGCCGAGGTGGTGGTGCCCAGGTAACTGGAAGTATTATCTGCTATCCAATTAATAACCTGTTCACACTGATCAGTTCGCAATACTGGTGCTTTTCTGTGCTTCCCTAGTAATTCGGTCAAGAAGTGGGAGCGAGAAGATGTGGCTGTTGGTTGTGGCACATTTTCACCTTGGCCACGGCCCCGTCCTCTGCACGCACCATCACCAGAACGTCCAGTTCCACGTCCCTTGCCACGCGCCTTGCCCATTTTAAAGGAAGTAAAATAGCTTACACTCGCACTATCAATGGAAAAAGGGTAATAAAAGTAGATTAGAACCGTTGAAGAGGAAAACCACAGTTCTATTTCTCTGGCCTACACCCGACTCTTTTAAACAATCTGAACAATCAGGGAGAAACTATTACTGTTTTTCTTTACAGAAAAAATACCAAAAGCTGAATAATAGAGATTTTTTACCGTGGAATGGCAAAACCACAGTTATTGTTTACTGGGGTATAACAGACAATTTTAAATAGATATATTTGCGGCTGAACAGTGAGCGACACACTCAAACTGTTTTTTTTAGGTAAAAATGGCCCAAAAGTGGATAATACAGATGGTTGAACCGTGGAACTGCAAAACCACACTTCTATTTCTCTGGCCTTCACCAGACTATTTTCAACAGATATATTTGTGTCTGAACAATCAGGAGACACTATTACTGTTTTTGTTTATGGCAAAAAATGCCAAAAGCAGGATAATACAGAAATTTGACCCATGGAACTGCAAAACCACAGTTCTATTTCTCGGGCCTACACTAGACTATTTTCAACAGATATATTTGTGTCTGAACAATCAGGAGACACTATTACTGTTTTTCTTTACGGCAAAAAATGCCAAAAGCAGGATAATACAGAGATTTGACCCATGGAACTGCAAAACCACACTTCTATTTCTCGGGCCTACACCAGACTATTTTCAACAGATATATTTGTGTCTGAACAATCAGGAGACACTACTGTTTTTCTTTACGGCAAAAAATGACAAAAGCAGGATAATACAGAGATTTGACCCATGGAACTGCAAAACCACAGTTCTATTTCTCGGGCCGACACCAGACTATTTTCAACAGATATATTTGTGTCTGAACAATCAGGTTACACTATTACTGTTTTTCTTTACGGCAAAAAATGGAAAAAGCAGGATAATACAGAGATTTGACCCGTGGAACTGCAAAACCACAGTTCTATTTCTCGGTCCTACACCAGACTATTTTCAACAGATATATTTGTGTCTGAACAATCAGGAGACACTATTACTGTTTTTCTTTACGGCAAAAAATGACAAAAGCAGGATAATAGAGATTTTTTACTGTGGAACGGCAAAACCACAGTTATAATTTACTGGTGTATACCAGACTCTTTTAAACAGATATATTAGTGTCTGAACAATCAGGAGACGCTATTACTGTTTTTCTTTACGGCTAAAAAATGCCAAAAGCAGGATAATACAGAGATTTTTTACCGTGGAACAGCAAAACCACAGTTATAATTTACTGGTGTATACCAGACTTTTTTAAATAGATATATTTGCGGCTGAACAGTGAGCGATGCACTCAAACTGTTTTTTTTAGGTAAAAATGGCCCAAAAGTGGATAATACAGAGGTTTGAACTGTGGAACTGCAAACCCACACTTCTGTTTCTCGGGCCTACACCAGACTATTTTCAACAGATATATTTGTGTCTGAACTGTAACAGACACAATTTTTTTTTTTTTTTTTTGGGGGGGGGGGGGGGGACACCAAAAGGTTAATAAGATGGGTATTTGTACAGTGTGAAGGAGGGAAAAAAAAAGAGGATTTAGATGAAAAAAAAAGGATTTTTCCTGGCCCCCCAGGACCTGGAGCTAAGTCCAGAAATTTCAGCAACAGGAGCACACAGGACTGTAATGCAGCGTTTGCTGGTATAACCACTGCGTCTCCTATACAGCCTGCCTGCCTGCCTGATATTTCGGATGGATATTAGTCCTGAGAAGGACTGTTTGTTTGATTTGGCAGCCTTTACAGACCCTACACTAACTATTTCGCAGTATAAATCTCTCCCTAGCTCAGCAGCGCTTTCCCTACACTAGCTGATCCGGAGCGACTGTGTCCAAGATGGCGGCGCCCGGTTTTAAATACTCGATGTGACGCTGTGCGGCCAGCCAATCAATGTAATGCCCACAACCAACATGGCTGTGGCATTACAGTGACTGGCTGGCAATCCCTGCATGTTCATTGGCTCAGTAAAGAGCGCCAAACATGCAGGGCGGAGACCTGAGCTCCCGCCCGAGTAACCCGGAAATGCTCGGTGCTAGCCGAACATCCCGAGTAGCGTGATGCTCGGGCGAGTACCGAGCAGTGTCGAGCATGTTCGCTCAACACTACTGGTAACATATGCTTCCACACGCTCTAACCTTCTTGCTTAGGGCCTAATTAATTTTTTGATGGGTTTTTCAAGTCTTGTAGTATTTGTTGATATATTTTTATCAAAGATTTCAAAATGGTTAATACATTTAGGGCAAATTAAAAAATGCTCTTTTTTTGCATTTAACCTTTTAATATTTGCATGTAGGTTGTGTTGTTAATTTATACCTTTAATTTGTAACTAGTGCAAGTTTGTTGTTCTGTGCAACCTTCAAATATTTGTCTTCATGTCTAGAAATGAGTGGCACAGAAGGATTGTCCAGACAGGGGAATGAAGAGAAGCTAAAGCACAAACATTGTAATTGTCAAGTGAGCTTAAAATATCTCAGAGGGAAAGCACCTGCACTGAAGCATAGCACACAAAATATCAGCTCAATACCTTTATAGCAAGGTGCACTAACGTTTTGGTCTGTGGGCACACTGATCTCAATATGGAATAACATCAAACCTGTCTGGTCCTTCTAATTTTTGGTGCCAGTACACATGATAGGAAAATGAGTTATGTATGGAGGACCTCTACTTTCATACAAAAGACTCGCTGATGTGTATGTAATGAGGTTTTGCCATGGCTGCTAGAAGCTCATACAGTACTGTATTTTCTCCACATGAGCACATCTCAAAAAGTTAGCCCTGCAGTCACTTGGCTCTAGGGAAAAAATCACACTGATCAGACCAACCAGATTGTGGTGACATATTCTTGCCATCTTTACAATCATGTTTCAGTAAAAGTGCCCATATTCATTAGATTATGGCTAAACAACCAATGAATAAACAGATGTCTGGTGAAAGATCATTTTCTCAACAAGGCCATACACATTTTATCCCATGTAGTCTTTTTAACTGCCCATATATTATCATCAACACCAAAAGTATAAACAATTATATTGGAAATATTGTTTTCAGCAAAATATCACACATGGATAAGAAATCTTTAGTGCACTAGACTATTTGAGTTCAGGTCAGGGAACTCACGGATGTTTTAGACGTTGCAGTCCGTACTCGGACTGTGAATGTTGAAAGTGTAAAATCGGCCTATGCCTAATTTGTATAAACACCTTTATCGTTTACTATATTAGCCCAATTATATAAGTACATAATTTTCTTTGGCATGCCATGCCTTTTTAAAAACAGTGCATCATGACAAAAACTGACTTATAATGTACTAATAAATTGATGACGTTTTATGTCCAAAAGGCTGGATGCCTTCATTTGCTTTGTCTCTTGCCATAGCTGAACCATAAACTCTGCCAATGGCATGGGGCACAGCATGGGACTTTTTTCTCCGGTAACTCAGACTCCCCAGGATACCCCAGTTTCAGTGGAGAAAATGAACAGTAAAATAAAAAAATATATACTCCCCAATATGAGTGTACAACTAAAGAATGATAGATAGATAGATAGATAGATAGATAGATAGATAGATAGATAGATAGATAGATAGAGTACCAGTTGAAAGATTGGACATATCTGTTCGTGCAATGTTTTTCCTAGTTCTTACTGGAATGTGAATATTGTCGATTATTCAGACTGAAAGCAGCAAAACCACATAGAATAAAAGAAAACCGTTAAAGAAATGCATGTTAACCAAAACAGAATGTTTTTTAAAAGCTTAATTCCTCAAAGTACCCCCCTTTAACTTGGTTGACAGCTTTACACCTCCTTGGCATTCTCTAATGCAGCTTTATTGGGTAGTGACATGGAATGGCTACCAATGAACAAGTATGTCTCAAGAGTTCACTTATGGAATCGTCATCCTTCAGAAAGTGTTTGCGACCATCAGTTGTATTTTGCAGAGACAGTGTTGGTACACAGTACTATCCAGTGCTGAGCACTATGCTACAACTGTTCTAAGCCAGAATATGGCCTAGAACCACTCAACAAAGTAAAGAGAAGTGACAGTCCAGTCCATTATTACTTTAGACATGAAGGTCAGTAAATAGATGAAAATCATTAGTCGCTATAATGAAACTAGCTCTCATGTGGACCACGACAGTAAGGGAAGACCTTGAATTACCTTTGCTGCAAAAGGTAGGTTCAGCAGAGTTATCAGCCTCAGAAACCACAAATCGAGAGCATCTGAGATACCAGCCCTCTTAAATGATGCAGACATCAAGTACAGACATATCTGAACATCAACTGCCCAGAAGAGACTGCAGGTTGCAAGCCTTTATGGTTGAATAGCTGCAAGGAAGCCACTACTGAGAACCACAAACAAGAAGAGATTTGTTTGGCCCAAGCAACAAAGACTAGATATTAGATCAGTGGAAATCTGTTTTGTGGTCTGCTGAATCAAAAATGTAAGATATTTTGTACCAACTGCTATGTTTTTGTCAGATGCAGAAAAGGTGAGAGGATTGTTTCTACATATGTGGTGCCCACCGTGAAGCCTGGAGGATGAGGTATGATGGCATTGGGGGGGTTCCAGGTGACACTGTTTGTGATGTGTTCCAGGTTTAAGGCACATTTACACAGCAACAACATGCCATCTCATCTCAGTGGGACTGTCATTTGTGTTGCAACAAGGCAATGACCCAAAACACAAGAGTAAAAAGGTGGTAATTTGAGTAACTTAGTTTAAACAAACTCTGGTTTGTTTCACACATGCTTCTTTACTGTTTGTTTCCATATGCATTCATGGTTTGACTCAGTCAGAATCTCCAATGTGCAATTTCCAATAAGAACAAGGAAAATCATTGCATGAATGGGAATTGTGGCTGGTACTCTATCTATCTATCTATCTATCTATCTATCTATCTATCTATCTATCTATCTATCTATCTATATTTCAAGAAAGAAAGGCTGTGTTCAGCCAAAACATTGTCACATCTGATGGACTTGTGTCACCCTGGCCTGGATGCCACAAATATAATAAAGCTGTGTCTGAGAGCAAGGGGAAGGTCTTCTAGTCAAGGACCATTAGCATGCAGCGCCTCCTGTCCCAGACCAGTAGGGGGAGCAGGCTGCCCCTATAAAAGGTGGAGCTGGGGGCAGGGTTAGAGAGAACTGGACAACCTGTCTCTGGATAGAGAAGTGTCCTAGAGCAGGGACAGACAGTTGTGTTGCAGCCTAAGAGGACGTGTGGCAGTAGTAGAGCCACGAGCCAGGGACAAGAGGCGAAGTGCGCCTGTCCTGGCAGACGAAGAAACTAATCTACCAGACTTTGGTGTCTGAGGCTGTGAGGATTCCACGTCCTACAGCAGATAACCAGTCCGCAGGGGACTGTATGTTCCTTGGCCTAAGAAGCCCGGAGGCTCCGCCACAGCAGAAAGGACCAGCAAAGCCGTACCAGGCCGGGAGTAGAAAGGGACCCAAGTTGCAAGCCATACGGGCGAGAGGACACGGTGAGCTCGGGAACGTGGGCTGTTACTGTTATGTTCTGCTACCAGAGCTAAGGAAAGAGAGGAGATCTGTCCCTACGATAGAACTCAGCTTTATCCCTACGATGTAACAGGGGACCTGATCCTGCGATCAGACCTGCTAAAGTCCTAAGCTAGTCTGTACAGAGACCTATAGATGTAGGGAACGAATCCCTACAAGTACTAAGGACTGGGAGGAAAAGGGACACCTCCTAACAGGAAAAGTAGCAGACAGACGAACAAACAAAATATATAGAACACAGAGGTCCGTAGACCAAGCAAACTAACAGAGTTAGATACAGAGCACAGGCTAGCTAGAGAGTAGTTAAACAATGAAGTCCAGCAAAGCCAGAAGGGCGGAGCAGGACTAAATAGGCCAACAAGGTCATGTGACCAGCAATAGAAAAAACCTAAGAGCAAGGTTCTAACAGTACCCCCCCTTCTAAGAGGATCCTCCGGATCCCCTAGGACCAGGCTTATCAGGAAATCTCCTGTGAAACGCTCTGATAAGTCTGGATGCGGAAACATCATCCGACCTCACCCAAGAGTTATCCTCGGGTCCGAAACCTTTCCAGGCCACGAGATACTGCAAACTACCTCTATACCGTCTAGAGTTAAGGATGCGAGAAATTTCATATTCCCCGTCCTCCACCACCGGAGGAACAGAGGCAGAGGCGTCACAATCCGACACAACAGCTTTTTTCAACAGAGAGACATGAAACACCGGATTAATTCTCCAGGAGGTAGGAACCTCCAACCTAACAGCAGATTGGTTGACAACCTGAAGCACCTTAAAGGGCCCTACAAACTTGGGACCCAATTTCTTAGAAGGAATCCTCAACCGCAGATTCCTAGAGGACAACCAAACCATGTCACCAACAGCGAACAAAACCTCCTGTCGTTTCCTATCAAAGTAGTCTTTAGATTTTCTGTTGGCCTCCTGAAGATTACCACGCACATCCGTCCAAACTCTCTCCAAATCACCGGAAAAATTCTCCTCCTCAGGCACGGCAGATCCCAACTTGGAGAACGACCCAAACGACGGATGTCTCCCAGAACAACAAAAAAAAAGGCGAACAACCAGCAGAAGAAGATGTATGATTGTTCAGAGCAAACTCAGCAAGTGGCAGAAACTCAGACCACCCCTCTTGATTGTCTGCCACAAAACAACGCAAGAACTGCTCAACATCCTGGTTTTTCCTTTCTGTCTGGCCATTAGATTCAGAATGATATCCGGATGAGAACGACAAATGAACTCCCAACCTGTCACAAAAAGCACGCCAAAAACGAGCCACGAACTGAGGTCCCCTATCAGAAACAATGTCAGTAGGAACGCCATGAAGTCTGACAATTTCCTTGACAAAGGCCTTAGCGAGAGTTTTAGCGCAGGGCAGTTTGACGAAGGGAACCAAGTGACACATCTTGCTAAAACGGTCCACGTCCACCCAGATGACAGTAAAACCCTCAGAGGGGGGAAGGTCAGTTATAAAGTCCATAGCCAAATGTGTCCAAGGAGCACTGGGAACCTCCAAAGGACAAAGTAACCCCGCAGCAGGAGTATGTGAGGACTTAGATCTAGCACATATAGTACATTGACGCACCCACTTAATGACTTCCTTCTGCCATCCAGGCCACCAAAAACTGCGACCCACCAGTCTCTTGGTCTCAGAGATTCCGGGATGACCTGCCAACCGAGATTCGTGACACTCAACAAACAAATCTTTCCTAAAGGTCCCAGGCACAAACAACCTCCCATGGGGAGTGTTAGATGGGGCATTCTCCTGTGCTTTAAGAATCTCATCTTCCAAAACGGAGTCCAAAGCAGCTATCACAACACCTTCTTGTAAAATGTTCTCCTCTTTCTCAGCACCGACTATGGGAGAAAAACTGCGAGACAAGGCATCCGCCTTAACATTCTTAGTACCTGGGATGTAAGTAACGGAAAAATTAAACCGCGAGAAAAACAGTGCCCACCTAGCCTGACGGGCATTCAGGCGCTTGGCAGCATCAAGATATATCAGATTTTTATGATCCGTAAAAACCTGAACGGGAAATTCAGCACCTTCCAAGAGGTGACGCCAGTGTTCAAATGCGAGTTTAATAGCCAATAATTCCCGATTACCAATATCGTAATTCAGTTCAGTCTCCGAAAATTTTTTTGAAAAAAAGGCACAGGGATGTACTCCATCCCCGTTATCCTGAGACAATACTGCGCCAACCCCCACAGAGGAAGCATCAACCTCAACCAAAAACGGCTTAGTCACATCAGGCTGCATAAGGATGGGAGCAGAGGTGAACCTCTCCTTGAGATACACAAAAGCTTCAATGGCCTCAGAAGTCCACTGAACCGCATCAGCACCTTTCCTGGTGAGATCGGTCAGAGGTTTGACAATAATAGAAAAATTTTTTATGAATTTTCTGTAATAATTGGCGAAACCCAAAAACCTCTGTATCGATTTCAAACCAATAGGCCTCGGCCATTCCTGCACAGCTTGAACTTTAACCGGGTCCATCTCAAAACCTTCGCTGGAGATAATGTAGCCCAAAAAACTAATTCTCTGTACAGCGAACTCACATTTCTCCAGCTTAGCAAAAAGCGAATTGTCAATTAATAGCTGTAATACTTCACGTACGCTCTGCCAATGAGACTCCAGATCCGGCGAATAAATCAAAATGTCATCCAAATACACAACCACATTTTTGCCGATCAAAGGTCTAAGGATGTCATTAATAAGATTCTGAAAAAATGCAGGAGCATTAGTAAGACCAAAAGGCATAACCAGATTCTCAAAATGACCCACAGGAGTGTTAAAAGCAGTCTTCCATTCGTCACCCTCCTTCATGCGCAACAGATTGTATGCCCCCCGAAGGTCAATTTTAGAGAACCACTTGGCCCCCACTAACTGGTTAAACAGATCAGGAATCAATGGCAGTGGGTAAGGATTGCGTACAGTAATTTTGTTAATCTCACGAAAATCCAGACAAGGACGTAAACCGCCGTCCTTTTTTTTTACAAAAAAAAAATCCAACCGCCACAGGAGACTTAGAGGGCCTAATGTGACCGGCGGCCAAACTTGTCTGTATGTATTCCTCCAAAGCCTTTCTCTCAGGAATAGTAAGGTTAAATAAACGACTTTTAGGAAGAGTCGCTCCAGTGACAAATTCAATAGAACAATCATAGTCTCTATGGGGAGGCAAAACCTGCGATTCCTTCTCAGAAAAAACTCTCCAAAAATCCTGAATAGGAACAGGCAATTCCCCCCTATCCACAGCTGCAATACGCCCGTTACAACACTTGTCATAACATTTATGGCTCCAGGATTTAATTTCATTGGTAGACCAATCCAGTACAGGATTGTGCAATTTTAACCAGGGCAATCCCAAGACCACCGGAGAAGGCAAGTTATTCAAGACTACCAAATCCAATTTCTCATGGTGAACACCATTAATAGTGAGAGGAAATTCACAGACCTTGAGAGTAACATTCTTCAAAGGGGAGCCATCCACAGAAACCACAGCAATGGGGGATGACAAAGGTTCGGGTTTTAAATTGAGTCTTTCCAAGAATCCCCCATCAATTACATTCAGAGTAGACCCACAATCAACAAACACCCGAAATTCCATTAATTTTTCCTGAGCAATCGTGGAAGCAGCTAAAAATACACCCTTGGAATTTAAACAGGCAATACGGGCATGACTGACCATTTTTTTTTCTTTCTTCATACGAAGCTCACAGCCTTTAATCAAATGACCAGAATTTCCGCAATAGAAACACAAGCCTTCAGAAAATCTGCGGTCTTTCTCTTGAGAGCGAGGTGCCATCGCTCCAATCTCCATCGGTTCACCACTGTTAGTACACACATTCCCATAACCAGAAACTGACATAGCAGAGGATTTGCTCTCATTAACCCTTGCACGCAGTCTCCTATCCACCCGTATAGCTAATTGCATAGCCTGTTGCAAATCTTCAGGTGTAGGATAAGCAATTAGCAGGTCTTTAACCCTTTCATTGAGCCCAGCAAGAAACAGACTTTTCAGAGCAGAATCGTTCCACCCTATTTGAGTAGACCATCGACGGAAATGAGTACAATGTTTTTCCACATTACCTGATCCCTGTCTCAAACGTCTTAACTCAGTCTCAGCTGATGAGACACGGTCAGGATCATCATATAATAGCCCCAAAGCAGAAAAAAAACTGTCCACTGATCTGAAGCATGTATCACTAGGTTGCAAAGAAAAGGCCCACTCCTGAGGCTCTTTGCGCAAAAGTGACATTATGAACCCTATGCGCTGGGATTCATCCCCAGAGGACTTGGGTCTCAAATGAAAATACAATAAGCAAGCATTTTTAAATGAAAAAAATTCTCGGTGTTCACCAAAAAATAAATCCGGCAAACGTACCTTAGGCTCCAAGAAATGTGCTCCAGGACAGTTACTCACGTGCTGACGGAGCTCGGTCACCTCCAGAGAGAGTCCCTGCAGGCGATGAGCCAAATCCTGAACCGACACCATGATGGAACAGAAAAATCTTTCCTTAGAAAATTTGCAGGCTGGACTTACTGTTATGTTCTGCTACCAGAGCTAAGGAAAGAGAGGAGATCTGTCCCTATGATAGAACTCAGCTTTATCCCTACGATGTAACAGGGGACCTGATCCTGCGATCAGACCTGCTAAAGTCCTAAGCTAGTCTGTACGGAGACCTATAGATGTAGGGAAGGAATCCCTACAAGTACTAAGGACTGGGAGGAAAAGGGACACCTCCTAACAGGAAAAGTAGTAGACAGACGAACAAACAAAATATATAGAACACAGAGGTCCGTAGACCAAGCAAACTAACAGAGTTAGATACAGAGCACAGGCTAGCTAGAGAGTAGTTAAACAATGAAGTCCAGCAAAGCCAGAAGGGCGGAGCAGGACTAAATAGGCCAACAAGGTCATGTGACCAGCAATAGAAAAAACCTAAGAGCAAGGTTCTAACAGTTACACTACAAGGAGGGAAATAGCCAGAAGGAGCACAGAGAGCACGGTAGGCCTGCACCCTCACCCTGACCAGGGCCAGCCTCCCACTTGCTCTCAGACATCCAGGCCCCTTCCTAACCGGGCCTGTTTCTGGGTCATATTACCTGTTCTAATAAAGACCCTGAACTGTTTAAGAGGCCTCCATTTCCTGGCTATCGCGGTCGGAATCATCCCCTCCATCATCCATTATATATTCTGCCCTGGGGCCATACTCCTCCCGTGGGGAGTTGAACTATTCAGTGCTGCACATTTATATCAGCCCCAGCGGTCTGCACTGCAGCGGCGGTTAGCCCTGACCGCAATCCACGGGTGGCGTAGTCGGACATTACCTACAGCACATAGCAGACTACCACTGGTCTGACCACCCTGAGCCACGGGACCGGGTCGCCACCACTACTCCCAGCATTGCCCTGAAGTTCGGTTCCGAGTACCCCACGGCCCAGGGGGTGAGTCAGCTTTGGCGTAGTTGGCAGGATAGTAACCAACCCGCCACAAACGGGTATTGCGTGCCTGAAAAAGACTATACGCGCACCTGAAAAGAGGTTTCCCGCCATCCGGAGCCCTTTCCCGCCATTTCCAGCCGTCTCCCGCCATCTTCCATCGGTTCCCGCCATCTTCAACCGTTTTCCCGCCATCGGACGCCATATTCAGGACGCCGCGCGGGAAGAAGAGGGGCGTGGACGCCCAAACAGCGCGAGACCCGAAGCTCCGCCCCACGCACCGACGCTGCGCAAGGTCCTGGAAGGGAGAGAGAGCGACGCTGATGTCACCAGGATGCGACGCAAGGTCCTCGTCCGGAGCAGCACCAGCGGAGCCGTGGACTACAGAAGAGGATCGTCGGAAGGTAGGCCACGCTTAACTAGGGGGGAGGAAGATGTCTGACACGGAGGCGCCCACTACCACCAGCGCAGCTGCAGCAGCGGTGATGCCATTTTCCCTGCCCTACATCCCTGGAGCGGCCTGGCTGCCTAAGTATTCAGGGGAGCCCCATGCACTAACTGACTTTAAAGAAAGGCTGTACAGTTTGTTCCAAGTTTACCCCCTGACAGAGAAACAGAGGATTAGCATACTGACAGGGCAGCTAACTGGCGCAGCCCAGCGGGAGGTAAAGTCATGGCCCGCTGAGGAGAAAAGGACCGTAAAGGACATTCTGGCCCGGCTGCGGGGTACCTTTGATACACGTACCTCCGCTGAAATTGAAATGCGGTTCTACGGATGTAAGCAGCGGGCACAGGACAGCATTAGAGACTATACCCTAAATTTTCAGGAAGCCTTGAGGGCCATCAAACAAGCTGACCCTGGCAGCGTGCAGGATACGGATAAGCTACTAACAGAACAGTTCATAGAAGGTCTGCTGTCTAGCGCCAACAGGACCCAGCTGCGCCTCATGTTCTTCCAGAACCCTGACCTGACCTTTGCCCAATTCAAGGGTGCTCCGTGAACCCGCAACAAGTGGCGCTATAAACCCCCGGCGCCCTGCTCTCACCTACCACCAGGAGGCGGCGCCCTCCTCTATGGACTCTGTGGGGGCCGATGCACAGGCCCTGAACCAAGCCCCGTTGAAAGATCTGCACCACCAAGTCCAGGAGCTGACCAGGAGCGTCGCGGCGTTGACCAGGACCGTCCATGCGTTACAAGTGGATCCATCAAGACCCATCGAGTAGGCTTCAAGTCCGGAGGATGTCCCATGGCGTCGACAGAGGAGGACCCCGTCTTTCCGAGGGAAGCCTACAAACCGCTACGCAGAGGATGGACAGCCCATTTGCCGTCGATGCAACCAGCCCGGACACATTTCCAGGTACTGTAATTTAAACGGGTCCAACCTGGGGCAGAGGGCCAACCCCCAGGCATAAGATCACCAGGCCCTTACAATTGGCGTAATAAGTACGTTGGGGGGCGCTCGGTTTTACCCGTGGTGCTGGACGATATCCCCATGAGCGCCTTGCTGGATACCGGGTCGCAAGTAACAACTATACCTTATGTACTTTTTAAGCAGTATTGGACTGATGCTGATATAACACGGTATCCAGACAGTGACTTGAGCATCATCGCCAGTAATGGCTTGCCCGTGCCGCAGATGGGGTTCAAAGAGATGACCATTAAGATTGGTAAAGTTGAACTGCCGGCACAGAGAGTGATTATTGTGGACATTGACCGTCGTGAAAGTCACCCTAAAATAACTGTGGGTACTAACGTGATTGAAAATTGTCTTTCAGAGGTAATTGTAATTCTACAACAGGTGGTGGTGAATGCTAGTTCCAGCCAACAGAGAGTCCTCAACAAAGAGATAAAAGCCCTGATGAGACGGCAGCAGGTAGAACTGTCTGGTGGTGAGATCGGTAGCGTAAGAATGAGTGACCCATTCCCAATTTCCATGCCTCCCAAAAGTGAAATGATGATCTGGTGTCGGACTGTAATCGGGTTGAGAGGTAGAGACTACCAAGCCATGGTAGAAACCGTGTACTCAGACAGCAGGCCCACCATTTTGACAGCCCGGGGGGTGGTTGATGTCCGTCATGGGAGGGTGCCCGTTCGCATTCTCAACATAGGGGAGAGGGAGGTACACTTACCCAGGTACGCTACACTTGCCAAACTGTTTGCTGTCGAACACAAAGCTATCAGGGCCGTGGAGCCTTTGCCTCCATCTCCACAGGCGGAGGGTAATGGCTCCCAGAAACAAAAGGAGGACTGGTGCCAGAAACTCCATGTGGGTGCTGACTCCACTCCCCTGCACCAAAAACAAGGAGTCTACCGGGTGGTCCAGGAGTACGAGAGAATTTTTAGTAAGCACCCGCTAGACTTCGGCAGAGTAAAAGGGATAGAACACCATATCCCCAAGGGGAGCCACCCACCAATAAAAGAGAGACACAGGCCTGTACCCCCTGCACATTATCAGAACGCCAAGGGCATGATAAGAGAAATGAAAGAGGCTGGGGTCATTAGAGATAGCTGTAGCCCCTGGGCAGCCCCCCTGGTTCTGGTAAAAAAGAAAGATGGCACCATGAGAATGTGTGTGGACTATAGACAAATCAACCGTATCACCCACAAAGATGCATATCCGCTGCCTAGAATAGAGGAGTCTTTAGCCGCACTAAAATCAGCTAACTTCTTTTCTACTTTGGACCTTACTAGCGAGTACTGGCAGGTTCCTGTGGCAGAGGCTGACAAGGAGAAGACCGCCTTCACCACCCCGATGGGACTGAGCGAGTTCAACTGTATGCCCTTCAGGCTCTGCAACGCACCAGGGACCTTCCAGAGGCTGATGGAATGCTGTCTAGGGCACAGAAACTTTGAGACGGTCCTCCTTTACCTGGACGACGTGATCGTCTATTCGAAGACTTACGAGGACCATCTAAAGCACCTGGCCGAGGTGTTCGAAGCCCTGGCATGCTATGGCCTGAAGGTGAAACCATCAAAGTGTCACCTGTTTAAACCGAAGGTCCAGTACCTAGGGCACGTGGTAAGTGCGGAAGGAGTAGCCCCTGACCCTGACAAGGTCACGGCAATCAAGAGCTGGCCAAGCCCCTCGAACATCAAAGAAGTGAGGCAGTTCCTCGGGTTGGTAGGCTACTACCGAAGGTTCATCCCCGGGTTCACTAAGATGGCAGCTCCTATGCAGGACCTCCTGATAGGACAGTCTAAGTCCAGATGCCAAAAGCCACCCTTCAAGTGGGATAAACCGGAAGAGGAGTCCTTCCGCCAGTTGAAGATGGCCCTCACAGGGGATGAGATCCTGGCCTACCCTGATTATGGCCAGCCTTTTATTCTCCACACAGATGTCAGTAATGTGGGACTGGGAGCCGTACTGTCACAAAACCAACAGGGCAGAGAAAGAGTGATCGCGTACGCCAGCCGGAAGCTGAGGCCCACCGAGAGGAACCCGGAGAATTACAGCTCCTTCAAGCTAGAATTCTTGGCGGTGGTGTGGGCCATAACGGAACGCTTCAAGCATTGCCTGGCCTCCGCAAAGTTCACTGTGTACACGGACAACAACCCGTTAACACACCTAGACAGTGCAAGACTTGGTGCCCTGGAACAGCGGTGGATGGCCCGTCTGTCCAATTATGACTTCGTGATCAAGTACCGGGCAGGCAAAACCAATGCCAATGCTGACGCCCTGTTGAGAATGCCTCACTTACCTGAAGGTGACGAAGACCCAGAAGAGCTGAAGAAGGTAGAACTCCCCACGTTTCACCGGTATGGGGCCGCTCAATACTCCCACCGCGTGAAAGAGGAAGATTTAACAACTGTTATGATCAATCCCCTACCTCACCACAGCTGGACCGAGACCCAAGATAGTGACCCTGCAATCCGCCTGGTGAAAGATCTGCTGACCCAGGAAGACGCCCGCTTAGATCCGGATGCTCCAGAGGAAGCCAAGCAGCTATGGAAAGAGAAGAGCAAGCTGTTCCTCTATGAAGGCAAGCTGTGCAGAAGACTTGTCAACCACCGGACATACGAGCTGACCTGGCAAGTCGTGGTCCCAAGGCGGGATGCAGCTATGGTCCTGGGGGCTTACCATGACAGAGCGGGGCACTTTGGTTGGAAGAAACTGGAGTTCCTGCTAAGAGGACGGTTCTTTTGGGTCGGCATGAGAGGGGCTGTAGAGAAGTGGTGCAGGGACTGTGGCCCTTGTAACTTAAGGAGAAAAGACCGCACCAGCCAGAAGACACCCTTGAAACCCATCATCACCCAGCAGCCTCTTTAACTGGTAGCTCTGGACCACGTCAAATTGGCTCCAAGCCGGTCAGGATACATCTACGCCCTGACAATCGTGGACCATTATTCCCATTTTCTAGTGGTGGTCCTGGTAAAGCCCAAATGGCGGCCAGAGCCTTCCAGCAATACTTCTGCCGTCCACACGGGTATCCGGAACAAATCCTGACAGACCAGGGTCCAGCGTTCGAGGCCGAAATCTTCCAAGAGTTCTGCAACCTCTATGGCTGTAAGAAGATTCGGACAACGCCTTAGCACCCACAAACCAACGGGATGTGTGAGAAAATGAACAATATAGTCATTGATCTCCTGAAGACGTTGCCCCTGGAGGAACGCAGCCTGTGGCCAGAAAAACTGCCGGACCTGGTATACTTATACAACCATATCCCTGATGCGAGCCAGACCAGGTAAGCTGCCCCTAGATCTGGAGATGGGAGTCCTAACACCTGAGGACACTTCCCTGGATGCGGACTGGGATACGGAGAGGCGACTGCAGTACAAGAAGGTACAGGAGAATGTGGAGAAGAGCCTGGCCCATGTGAGAGAAAGGCAAGAAATACTCTTCAACCAACACGCCCCTGCTGGTCCCCTAGAACCTGGTGAGCAGGTCCTGAAGCGAAAGAGAAGGCTACATAAGTTGGATGACCAGTGGGAAAGGGAACCCTACACCGTACTGCAGTCTGACCACGACAACTCGAAGGTTTGCGTGACCACCAGGGATGGAGGAGAAACCACTAGTACCGTCTACAGAGACCACCTAAAAAGGTTCCCCCGAGCAACTCCGTAGTGCAGAAGAGGATCAAAGTGACCTTGAACCCGCAGAGGACAAGGAAGAAATGATCAGCACCGTTCTCGGAGAGTTCCCTCAGTCCTGGACTCGAATAAACGATGCCATAGTGGTACCCGTCCTGCATTTCCTGCAACCGGCTCAGCAACATCCTACACCAGAGCCGGAAGGTGAAGAAGAGCAAGCAGTTCCAGAGGCAGAAGAGCCTGTACCAGCAGCCCAGGAGAATCAACCCTCTGCTGACAGTGAGCCTGCCATGCCTGCGGTAAGCCAAAGGACCCGCAGACAGCTGCCTGCCCTACCTGTACACCAAGCTGGTAGTTGTACCCCTAACAGTAGTGGGGAAAGCCAGGTCGGTCCACCACCAGACAGTGGATTAAGGAGGTCAACCAGGAGCACAAAGGGGCAGATACCCGCTTGCTGGGGAATATAGGGTGCACTAAAACTGTAAGTAACCCTGTTGACAAGTGTTGAAATGTTTGCAAAGTTACATGCATGATTGGTAATTGTGTGTTTCAGTTTCCTACAGTTACCGTACGGACTCAAAGGTTATGGACTTTTAATAACCGGGACTTTGTATGGACTGCGTTCGGAGCCTGACCAAGGAATGAACTAAGACTGTAAAGGACTTGGGGCTAGGACAGACCCCCTCCTGGTTAAGGCTCCCCGTTGTGTTGGTGATATGGACACCCGGTCACAGACCACACTGTGACCTTAAGAACTCAACCTGTGCGTCGTTTGTCTACTAATATTTTATGGTCATGCATATTGTCTTTGTTTATTGTTTAGTCCCGGAGTACTAAAATTTTACTAGGGGGGAATGTGTCACCCTGGCCTGGATGCCACAAATATAATAAAGCTGTGTATGAGAGCAAGGGGGAGGTCTTCTAGTCAAGGACCATTAGCATGCAGCGCCTCCTGTCCCAGACCAGTAGGGGGAGCAGGCTGCCCGTATAAAAGCTGGAGCTGGGGGCAGGGTTAGAGAGAACTGGACAACCTGTCTCTGGATAGAGAAGTGTCCCAGAGCAGGGACAGACAGTTGTGTTGCAGCCTAAGAGGACGTGTGGCAGTAGTAGAGCCACGAGCCAGGGACAAGAGGCGAAGTGCACCTGTCCTGGCAGACGAAGAGACTAATCTACCAGACTTTGGTGTCTGAGGCTGTGAGGATTCCACGTCCTACAGCAGATAACCAGTCCGCAGGGGACTGTATGTTCCTTGGCCTAAGAAGCCCGGAGGCTCCGCCACAGCAGAAGGGACCAGCAAAGACGTACCAAGCCGGGAGTAGAAAGGGACCCAAGTTGCAAGCCATACGGGCGAGAGGACACGGTGAGCTCGGCGACGTGGGCTGTTACACTACAAGGAGGGAAATAGCCAGAAGGAGCACAGAGAGCATGGTAGGCCTACACCCTCACCCTGACCAGGGCAAGCCTCCCACTTGCTCTCAGACATCCAGGCCCCCTCCTAGCCGGGCCTGTTTCTGGGTCATATTACCTGTTCTAATAAAGACCCTGAACTGTTTAAGAGGCCTCTGTTTCCTGGCTATCGCGGTCGGAATCATCCCCTCCATCATCCATTATATATTCTGCCCTGGGGCCATACTCCTCCCGTGGGGAGTTGAACTATTCAGTGCTGCACATTTATATCAGCCCCAGCGGTCTGCACTGCAGCGGCGGTTAGCCCTGACCGCAATCCACGGGTGGCGTAGTCGGACATTACCTACAGCACATAGCAGACTACCACTGGTCTGACCACCCTGAGCCACAGGACCGGGTCGCCACCACTACTCCCAGCATTGCCCTGAATCCGGTTCCGAGTGCCCCACGGCCCAGGGGGTGAGTCAGACTAATAAAGCCCCCACTTTTTTCATCAAATTTTTGGAGTGCTACCTTCTTTTCTTATCGAATTTATTGATATATAGATATATGTACAGTGTTCGATTACTATCTCCCTGTATATACTGTGGCTCTGCCTGGTAGGAGGTCTGGGGGAGCAGCAGCGGGGGATCAGCGGGGCACAGGAGGCAGCAGCCAACTGCTGTGCCCGCTACTAAAGAAAATGAATATTCATGGGCATGGGGAGCAGGGAATATTCATTTTCCTCAATAGCCGGCACACTGTACCGCAGTGCGGCTCCTGCTGCACTCTGCAGTCTGTGTGCCCACTATTAAAGCTCATGAATATTCACTACAACCCACTCCCATGGGTTGTAGTGAATATCCATGGTCTTTAATAGCGGGCACACAGACTGAAGAGCAGCAGCAGGAGCCGCGCTGCGGTATAGTGTGCGCGCTCTCACACTGTGTGAGGGCGCATGGCAGGGATGCCATGCGTGCCCTGCCATGTGCGGCTCACACTGTGAGAGTGTCAGCAGCAGAGCGGGAGAGCGCTGGAGGAGAGAGGAGGTGAGTATGATTGTTTATTTTTTTTGTGGGCAGCAGGATGGGGGCTCAAGGAGTGCCAAGCATACCAGGATGGGGGCTCAAGGGGTGCCATGCATACCAGGATGGAGGATAAAAGGGTGCCATGCATACCAGGATGGGGGATAAAAGGGGTGCCATGCATACCAGGATGGGGATGAGGGCCACGTATACCAAGATGGGCCCCTATTGAGCCCCCATTGTGGTTTACAGATACGAAAGGTGGATAGGTTCTTTTTTAGTTAAGTGGTGAAAAAAAAATCCAAAGTTTGTTAAAAAAAAAAAAGGCACCATTTTCTCAGAACCGTAGCTTCTCCATTTTTCGAGATCTGGGGCTGGGCGAGGGCTTATTTTTTGCACGATGAGCTGACGTTTACCATTACCTATTACCATTTTGGGTTGGATACAATATTTTGATCACTTGCTACATTTTATTGCAATATTGCGGGAACCAAAAATACCGTAATTCTAGAGTTTTGATTTTTTTCTCGTTATCTCATTTACCGATCAGATTAATTGTTTTTATATTTTGATAGAGCATTTATTTTTTCATTTTGAATGGGGCAAAAGGGGGGTGATTTGAACTTTTATATTTTTTTAAAAGAAAATTTAAATATTTTTTTTCTACTTTTTGCTTGCTTCAATAGTCCCCTTAGGAGAACCCCAGTTGTCATGCTAACCCATCAGCGCTCCGCGATCATGTGACAGGTGCACCGATGGGTGGGGTTTGTGATGCGCTTCCTGTAAGCGCAAGTTAAATGCTGCTGTCAGAGATTAGTAGAAGGAGATGGACGGCTTCCCTGCGCTGCTGTCAATATCCCACAAAGGATAAAGGAGAATCAATTACATAAAATCATTTGTTTATTCTGTGGTGTGGATTTACGCGTTTTGAGGTACTCCAACCTCGTCCTCAGGAAATAACCAATGTTACGCAAGGCTCCATAGCTGAACAACCTCGTCCTCAGGAAATAACCAATGTTACGCAAGGCTCCATTGCTGAACAGCATTTAAGGTTTGCTCAACAAAATTTAGACAAGCCTGTGAAATACTGGGAGAACATAGTCTCGTCAGATGAGACCAAAATTGAACTCTTTGAATGTTTTAATATACACCATGTTTGGAGGCCAAAAGACACTGCATATCACCCCAACAACACTATACCAACAGTGAAGTTTGGAGTTGGGAACATCATGGTGTGGGGGTGTTTTTCACCATATGGCACTGACAAACTTCATATAATTGAAGGAAGGATGAAAGGACAAATGTAGTGAGACATTCTTGGAAAAAATCTGCTGCCATCTAACAGGATGATCAAGATGAAATGAGGGTGACGAATATATGCTTCTTTTTATAAGTAAAACCTTGGCGTTTGCTTGTCTACATTCCAGTTAGGGCTTGTTCAGATGACCATATTAAATGTCTATGTGCTGTCTGTATGCAAAACTGACAGTATGTGGACAATAAACTTACCAATGCAAATTAATGTGATAGTTCACATGAACGTTTTTACAAACAGACTGATGGTCGGTGTGTAAAAAATCACAACGTGCAACGTGATCAGTATTCTGAAACAGACTCGCCCATTGTAAGTCAATGGATGCATAAAAAACGGAACACATATACGTAGGTTACCATCTGTATATCATCTGTTTTTCATTCATTCATTCATTCATTCATTACAAATATAAAGAGAGGAAACTGTACTTGTTCTTTACTATTTATTAAAATGTTCATGTAAAAAATGGATGGCACAAGGAAGTAGAAAAACAAACATACCAATTGCACATGGATTTACAAAATGTACATACGTACTGCAAGTGGACGTAAATAATAGAAATACCGATGACACACGGATGTAAAAAATAGACACACAGATGGCATACAGATGGCACATGGATGTAAAAAATTGACACAGATGACATACTGATGGCACACGGATGTAAAAAAATGGACACATGGATGGCATACAAATGGCACACAGATGTAAATATATCGACACACGGATGGCATACAGATGGCACACGGATATAAATAATGGACAAATGTATGAAAATACGGATGAAAAATTATCAATTTTTTCTAGATGTAAAAGTGACAATTCTCCATTTACTCTTGTGAACCTGGCCTTAATCTATAATTTTGTTGACTACACCTTCTCATGTAGTTTTGCCGAGGCTATTGAGTGTTGGTTCTTAGGTTTACAGATCAGGCCTTGCAAGATGTGAAACACTAAACCCTACGTTTCATAAAATTACAATGACATTATTGATGGAAAGAATGAAAGCTAAGAAAAAATCAAAAATAATACCTACGTCTTCATGTTCCTGCACCAGTCCCAGCAATCTTCTGTTTTATGTGGTCCTACTAGTGCACAAACATATACCACCCATAATAAAATCTGTCAGCAGCAGCTAGCCTGTTTCTTGATGGTTTCAGATGTTGGAAAAAAAACATGTTTTCTGGTTGATGCACAAATTAGAAACAGATTGAAAAATAAGAGGAAAAAAGGCTTGAAATAATTTAAGAGACCATGTCAGCACACTTTTGTAGTATAAAGTAAAGACATGGCTGAAATGTAGCTGTGATACTGATTACATTGACACCCTTGGTGAAGAAATCCGCTTTGTGGTTCTTCTTTAATCACCATTTAAAATTTCCATTTCAGTGCACTGGGGCCGGACTGTTCTCTGGGTCTTCACTTTCCTGTCTGTCTGTGATTCCCTGGCCTCTCCGTCTGCCTCTGTTCTGTGATTCCCCGGCCCCTCCACCTTCCTCTGGTCTGTGAATGACAGGTCACTGCTGAGATTCCAAACAGAGGAGGCAGCGAGGGGCCGGGGAATCACAGACAGGGAGGAGAAGACCCCGAGCACAGTCCGTCCCCTGTGCACCAAAATCTAGCTAGCAGAAAATTTCAAATGATGGTTAAAAATGAGCCACAAGTCGGATTTCTTCACCAAAGGCACCAATTTAATCTGTGTTACAGCGTCATTATAAACATGTCTTTATATTACATTATACAATCGTCCTGGCAGGTTGTCTTTAAAAAAGCATTCTCAGGTATATGATATACAGTTATATGAAAAAGTTTGGGCACCCCTATTAATCTTAAGCTTAATGTTTTATAAAAATTGGTGTTTTTGCAACAGCTATTTCAGTTTGATATATGTAATAACTGTTGAACACAGTAATGTTTCTGCCTTGAAATGAGGTTTATTGTACTAACAGAAAATGTGCAATCTACATTCAAACAAAATTTGACAGGTGCATAAGTATGGGCACCCTTATCATTTTCTTGTTTTAAATCCTCCTACCTACTTTTTACTGACTTACTAAAGCACTTTTTTGGTTTTGTAACCTCATTGAGCTTTGAACTTCATAGCCAGGTGTATGCAATCATGAGAAAAGCTACTTAAAGTGGCCACTTGCAAGTTGTTCTCCTGTTTGAATCTCCTCTGAAGAGTGGCATCATGGGCTCCTCAAAACAACTGTCAAATGATCTGAAAACAAAGATTATTCAACATAGTTGTTCAGGGGAAGGATACAAAAAGCTGTCTCAGAGATTTAACCTGTCAGTTTCCACTGTGAGGAACATAGTAAGGAAATGGAAGAACACAGGGACAGTTCTTGTTAAGGCCAGAAGTGGCAGGCCAAGAAAAACATCAGAAAGGCAGAGAAGAAGAATGGTGAGATCAGTCAAGGACAATCCTCAGACCACCTCCAGAGAGCTGCAGCATCAACTTGCTGCAGATGGTGTTACTGTGCATCGGTCAACTATACAACGCACTTTGCACAAGGAGAAGCTGTATGGGAGAGTGATGCGAAAGAAGCTGTTTCTGCAAGCACGCCACAAACAGAGTCGGCTGAGGTATGCAAAAGCACATTTGGAGAAGCCAATTTCTTTTTGGAAGAAGGTCCTGTGGACTGATGAAACCAAGATTGAGTTGTTTGGTCATACAAAAAGGCGTTATGCATGGTGGCAAAAAAAAACAGCATTCCAAGAAAAGCACTTGCTACCCACAGTAAAATTTGGTGGAGGTTCCATCATGCTTTGGGGCTGTGTGGCCAATGCCGGCACCGGGAATCTTGTTAAAGTTGAGGAACGTATGGATTCCACTCAGTATCAGCAGATTCTTGACAATAATGTTCAAGAATCAGTGATAAAGTTGAAGTTACGCAGGGGATGGATCTTTCAGCAAGACAATGATCCAAAACACCGCTCCAAATCTACTCAGGCATTCATGTAGAGGAACAATTACAATGTTCTGAAATGGCCATCCCAGTCCCCAGACCTGAATATCATTGAACATCTGTGGGATCATTTGAAGAGGGCTGTCCATGCTCGGTGACCATCAAACTTAACTGAACTGGAATTGGTTTGTAAAGAGGAATGGTCAAAAATACCTTCATCCAGGATCCAGAAACTCATTAAAAGCTACAGGAAGCGACTAGAGGCTGTTATTTTTGCAAAAGGAGGATCTACTAAATATTAACCCCTTAATAACATCTGACGTACTAATACGCGTCTGTGCCCTGGGACTTAAGAGCCAGACCTGTATTAGTACGTCATCGCGATCGCGCGCGCACAAAGGCTGTGCGGGCGCGATCGCCGCCGGGTGTCAGCTGATTGTCACAGCTGACACCTGGTACTATGTGCAGGGAGCGGTCCTGCACCGCTCCCAGCACATTAACCCCCGCGATGCTGCGATCGAAGTCGATCGCGGCATTGCGGGGGCAAGGGGAGGTGATCGGCGATACTCACCTCCTCTTCCGGCTTCCAGCGCAGTCTGCAAAGGCTTCCCGGGTGTTGCCATGACGACCCGATGTCGTCATGACAACATCCGGGTCACCAGAGAGCAGGAAGATTGCTTGGACATGCGCAGTGCATCTCCAAGCAATCTTCACACTGTGCACTTCTGACAGCCTTCATGGCATAGGGATGGGGCTCCATTCCTGTGCCATGCAGGCGATCAGAAAAAAAAAAGTGAAAGTCCCAGAGAGGGACAAAGTAATAAAGTGTATAAACTGTGTGAAAGTGGAAAAAAAAAAAAAAAAAAAAGTGCAAAAATATTATAAAAAAATAAAAAAAATAATACACCAAAAATAAAAATATAATGTACCCATCAATAAATATTATTATAAAAAAAATAAAAAAAAAACAATAAAAGTACACATATTTGGTATCGCCGCGTCCGGAACAACCTGACCTATAAAACTGTCCCACTAGTTAACCCCTTCAGTGAACACGGTAAAAAAAAAAAAAAAAAAAAAAACGAAGCAAAAAACAATGCTTTATCACCATACCGCCAAACAAAAAGTGGAATAACACGCGATCAAAAAGACGCATATAAATAAAAATGATACCGCTGAAAACGTCATCTCGTCCCGCAAAAAACAAGCTGCCATACAGCTCCATCAGCCGAAAAATAAAAAAGTTATAGCTCTCAGAATAAAGCGATACTAAAAAATATTTTTTTCTATAAAATAGCTTTTATTGTGTATAAGCGGCAAAACATAGAAAAATGATACAAATGTGGTACCGCTGTAAACGTACTGACCCAAAGAATAAAGCTACCTCATCAATTTTACCACACGCGGAACAGAATAAAAAAAAAAAAAAAAAACAATTCCTGAATTGTTGGTTTTTGTTTATTCTGCCTCCCAAAAATCGGAATAGAAAGCGATCAAAAAATGTCACGTGCCTGAAAAGGGCACCAATAACAACGTCAAGTCATCCCGCAAAAAACGAGCCGTCACATGACTGTCTGCCAAAATCTGGAAAAATTATAGCTCTCAAAATATGGCGATGCAAAAACTAGATTTTACAAAAAATGCGTCTTTTAGTGTGTGACAGCTGTCAGTCATAAAAACCCCATATGATTCTGGCATTGCTGTAATCACACCGACCCGAAGAATAAAGTCGTCTAATCACTTATACCGCACAAGGAACGGCGTCAAAAATAAACTCTTGGGTTAGGATTGGGCTAGGGTTAGGGCTGGGTTTGGGGCTAGGGTTGTGCTGGGGCTAGGGTTGTGCTGGGGCTAGGGTTGTGCTGGGGCTAGGGTTGTGCTAGGGTTAGGGCTGGGGTTGGGATTTTTTTCAAAAGTAAGAAAAAAAGATGACGATATGGCGACTAGTGTTGAGAGCAAGTGCTCGCTACTTGAGTTTGCATCGGGTGCTCTGGTATGCATTGAGTATCGTGGGTATTTGAGTGACATGCTCGAGTCTCTGCCCCATATGCTTCGCAGCCAAAAAACTTTACGGGGATTGCCTGCCATGCACGAGCGATCCCCGCATGTTTTTTTTTGGGTGTCTAATAACCGTGAAACATGCGGAGCAGGGACTCGAGCATGTCACTCGAGCACACGCTGTACATGGTGCATACCTGAGTACCCGATGCAAACTCAAGTAGCGAGCACTTGCGTTCAAGAATAATGACAACTTATTCAATATGATAACCTAATGTAAACAAATTCTGTGCCGTACCTCTGGGTTCAAAATGTTCACTATACACCTTAATAAAATCCTTGAGGGGTATAGTTTCCAAAATGGGGACACTTGTGGGGGAGCTCCACTGTTTAGGCACATCACGGGCTCTCCAAACGCGACATGGTGTCCGCTAACAAATTGAATGGAAAATCGGCTCAAATTGTTAGCGGACGCCATGTTGCGTTTGAAGAGCCCCTGTGTGCCCAAACATTGGAGCTCCCCCACAAGTGACCCCATTTTGGAAACTAGACCCCCCAAGGCACCTATCTAGATGCATAGTGAGCACTTGGAATCCCCAGGTGCTTCACAAATTGATTCGTAAAAATGAAAAAGTGAAAAAAAACCACTTTTTCATTTTTATGAATCAATTTGTGAAGCACCTGGGGTTCCAAGTGCTCACTATGAATCTAGATAGGTGCCTTGGGGGGTCTAGTTTCCAAAATGGGGTCACTTGTGGGGGAGCTCCAATGTTTGGGCATGCAGGGACTCTCTAAATGCAACATGGTATCCGCTAACAAATTGAATGGAAAATCGGCTCAAATTGTTAGCGGACACCACATTGCGTTTGGAGAGCCCCTCTGTGCCCAAACTTTGGAGCTCCCCCACAAGTGACCCCATTTTGGAAACTAGACACCCCAAGGCACCTTTCTAGATGCATAGTGAGCACTTGGAACCCCCAGGTGCTTCACAAATTGATTCGTAATAATGAAAAAGTGAAAAAAAAAACACTTTTTCATTTTTATGAATCAATTTGTGAAGCACCTGGGGTTCCAAGTGCTCACTATGAATCTAGATAGGTGCCTTGGGGGGTCTAGTTTCCAAAATGGGGTCACTTGTGGGGGAGCTCCAATGTTTGGGCACACAGGGACTCTCCAAATGCAACATGATATCCGCTAACAAATTGTCGGCTCAAATTGTTAGCGGATATCATGTTGCATTTGGAGAGTCTCTGTGTGCCCAAACATTGGAGCTCCCCCACAAGTGACCCCATTTTGGAAACTAGACCCCCCAAGGCACCTATCTAGATGAATAGTGAGCACTTGGAACCCCAGGTGCTTCACAAATTGATTCATAAAAATGAAAAAGTGTTTTTTTTTTCACTTTTTCATTATTACGAATCAATTTGTGAAGCACCTGGGGGTTCCAAGTGCTCACTATGCATCTAGAAAGGTGCCTTGGGGGGTCTAGTTTCCAAAATGGGGTCACTTGTGGGGGAGCTCCAAAGTTTGGGCACAGAGGGGCTCTCCAAACGCAATGTGGTGTCCGCTAACAATTTGAGCCGATTTTCCATTCAATTTGTTAGCGGATACCATGTTGCATTTAGAGAGTCCCTGTGTGCCCAAACATTGGAGCTCCCCCACAAGTGACCCCATTTTGGAAACTAGACCCCCCAAGGCACCTATCTAGATTCATAGTGAGCACTTGGAACCCCTAGGTGCTTCACAAATTGATTCGTAAAAATGAAAAAGTGTTTTTTTTTTCACTTTTTCATTATTACGAATCAATTTGTGAAGCACCTGGGGGTTCCAAGTGCTCACTATGCATCTAGAAAGGTGCCTTGGGGAGTCTAGTTTCCAAAATGGGGTCACTTGTGGGGGAGCTCCAAAGTTTGGGCACAGAGGGGCTCTCCAAACGCAATGTGGTGTCCGCTAACAATTTGAGCCGATTTTCCATTCAATTTGTTAGCGGATACCATGTTGCATTTAGAGAGTCCCTGTGTGCCCAAACATTGGAGCTCCCCCACAAGTGACCCCATTTTGGAAACTAGACCCCCCAAGGCACCTATCTAGATGCATAGTGAGCACTTGGAACCCCTAGGTGCTTCACAAATTGATTCGTAAAAATGAAAAAGTGTTTTTTTTTTCACTTTTTCATTATTACAAATCAATTTGTGAAGCACCTGGGGGTTCCAAGTGCTCACTATGCATCTAGAAAGGTGCCTTGGGGGGTCTAGTTTCCAAAATGGGGTCACTTGTGGGGGAGCTCCAAAGTTTGGGCACAGAGGGGCTCTCCAAACGCAATGTGGTGTCCGCTAACAATTTGAGCCGATTTTCCATTCAATTTGTTAGCGGATACCGTGTTGCATTTAGAGAGTCCCTGTGTGCCCAAACATTAGAGCTCCCCCACAAGTGACCCCATTTTGGAAACTAGACCCCCCAAGGCACCTATCTAGATTCATAGTGAGCACTTGGAACCCCTAGGTGCTTCACAAATTGATTCGTAAAAATGAAAAAGTGTTTTTTTTTTCACTTTTTCATTATTACGAATCAATTTGTGAAGCACCTGGGGGTTCCAAGTGCTCACTATGCATCTAGAAAGGTGCCTTGGGGAGTCTAGTTTCCAAAATGGGGTCACTTGTGGGGGAGCTCCAAAGTTTGGGCACAGAGGGGCTCTCCAAACGCAATGTGGTGTCCGCTAACAATTTGAGCCGATTTTCCATTCAATTTGTTAGCAGATACCATGTTGCATTTAGAGAGTCCCTGTGTGCCCAAACATTGGAGCTCCCCCACAAGTGACCCCATTTTGGAAACTAGACCCCCCAAGGCACCTATCTAGATTCATAGTGAGCACTTGGAACCCCTAGGTGCTTCACAAATTGATTCGTAAAAATGAAAAAGTGTTTTTTTTTTCACTTTTTCATTATTACGAATCAATTTGTGAAGCACCTGGGGGTTCCAAGTGCTCACTATGCATCTAGAAAGGTGCCTTGGGGGGTCTAGTTTCCAAAATGGGGTTACTTGTGGGGGAGCTCCAAAGTTTGGGCACAGAGGGGCTCTCCAAACGCAATGTGGTGTCCGCTAACAATTTGAGCCGATTTTCCATTCAATTTGTTAGCGGATACCATGTTGCATTTAGAGAGTCCCTGTGTGCCCAAACATTGGAGCTCCCCCACAAGTGACCCCATTTTGGAAACTAGACCCCCCAAGGCACCTATCTAGATGCATAGTGAGCAGTTGGAACCCCCAGGTGCTTCACAAATTGATTCGTAACAATGAAAAAGTGTTTTTTTTTTCACTTTTTTATTTTTACGAATCAATTTGTGAAGCACCTGGGGGTTGCAACTGCTCACTATGCATCTAGATAGGTGCCTTGGGGGGTCTAGTTTCCAAAATGGGGTCACTTGTGGGGGAGCTCCAATGTTTGGGCACACAGGGGCTGTCTAAACGCAACATGGTGTCCGCTAATTATTCAAGCAAATTTTACAATCAAAAAGTCAAATGGCGCTCCTTCCCTTCCGAGCCCTACAGTGCGCCCAAACAGTGTTTTTTCCCCAAATATTGGGTATCTGCGTGCCCAGGGGAAATTGCACAACAAATTTTGCGGTCCATTTTTTCTTGTTACCCCTGTGAAAATAAAAAAAATTGGGTCTAAAGTAACATTTTTGTGAAAAAAGTTAAATGTTCATTTTTTTCTTCCACATTCAAAAAATTCCTGTGAAGCACCTGAAGGGTTAATAAAGTTCTTGAATGTGGTTTTGAGCACCTTGAGGGGTGCAGTTTTTAGAATGGTGTCACTTTTGGGTATTTTCTGTCATAAAGACCTCTCAAAGTGACTTCAAATGTGATGTGGTCCCTAAAAAAATGGTTTTGTAAATTTTGTTGGAAAAATGAGAAATCGCTGGTCAACTTTTAACCCTTATAGCTCCCTAACAAGAAAAAAAATTTTGGTTCCAAAATTGTGCTGATGTAAAGTAGACATGTGGGAAATGTTATTTATTAACTCTTTTGTGTGACATATCGCTCTGATTTCAGGGCTTAAAAATTCAAATTTTGAAAATTGCAAAATTTTCAAAATTTTTGCCAAATTTCCGTTTTTTTCACAAATAAACGCAAGTGATATCGAAGAAATTTTTCCACAATCATGAAGTACAATATGTCACGAAAAAACAATCTCAGAATCAGGGGGATCCGTTGAAGCGTTCCAGAGTAATTACCTCATAAAGTGACAGTGGTCAGAATTGTAAAAATTGGCCCGGTCATTAACGTGCAAACCACCCGCGGGGCTTAAGGGGTTAATGTCACTTTTCTGGTGAGGTGCCCATACTTATGCACCTGTCAAATTTTGTTTGAATGCAGATTGCACATTTTCTGTCAGTACAATAAACCTCATTTCAAGGCAGAAACATTACTGTGTCCAACAGTTATTACATAGATCAAACTGAAATAGCTGTTGCAAAAACACAAATTTTTATAAAACATTAAGCTTAAGATTAATAGGGGTGCCCAAACTTTTTCATATAACTGTATATATAATGAACATCGACTTAATTGTTTAAGATGTACATATATCTTTAATGAGAATATATTGCAAAATGCTAGAGTTTACACCAGAGTTTTGTGTATGTTCATTTAGTCTTTGACTTACTGGTGATTGTTGAAGTTACAGACATAACCCATGCATTGTAAATATATTTTGCAGTTAAAAATAAAAAGTCATAAGAGAATGATGTTGAAGTAGAGTGAATTCTCTTAGCTTTCCTCCTTTTCATTTTCTGAAAATGACTGATAAAGGACAACATACTTCTTTAATTCTTCCATTGTTCCAGATAGCAAAAAGAAATGAGCAGGTGTGAAATATCTTGGCTGAAACCACAGTCCTACTCTACGACATTCTTTACATATGCGGGATAAGCACATGATCTGTACAGCTGAACTTTGCATTTTGAATAATACAATCAGTTTCTATATATTTAGCACAAGCGTAATATATGAATACTTTAGCATTATGTCTGCACACAACCATCACATACTGTATTACAATTCAGACAAAAATGTGTGTTACTTCGATATATGAGCTGACAAATTCTGGTTGCAAAGGTTTTTGAATATTAATGGTATTGATTCATTTCAAATTGCCCTAAGTATATATTTTTTAAATGATTAGTCTATTGTATAAGTCAAGGACAGCCATACAATTGGTGCAACCTGTGCAGCCGCACAGAGACCCAAGAGGTAGGGAGGTCCACTACCACCTCCAGGCAGGAGGAATTGTTCATTATGAGGAGCTATAGGACTGCAAAAAGCCCACATATTGTTCTCGCACAGGGGCTCTCTCCTGTCTGTGTTCACCCTTGGTTTAAATGCTTAAAGCAGGGGTGGGGAACCTATTTTCTGCCAAGGTTCATTTGGATATTCTAAACATCATTCGCATGCCATACAAAATTATCAACTTAAAAATTATCCTGCTAATGTGATAGCTGGAACTGATTCTTTTTGCTGAAGCAAGTGATGTTAGATGGTATTGATGATTTTTCTACTCCCAACTGCTTTTCCAGTTCTGCGTCTGTCTAGAGCGAGGTCGACTCTTTCTGATGAAAAGTTTTGTAAAGAATTGATCACAGCAGTAAGTTATTCTGCACACAGATGCACATTACACTGCAGGTCTCCTCAAAGTGGGAAATCCATCACTGCTCACAGTACATTTATAGAACTTCAGCAGTGGGAAACCTGCAGTATACATCACATAGGATACCCTGAGACTGCTGAATACATTGCATAGTACACACTGACATACCAGACTTTGTCACATATATCAATAGCAATCCATTTGGGTTAGTTTTCACATCGATTTTTCATCATTTCTCAATTTCATTTTTAGATCTCAAATTGGAGGGTGTAGAGAGTAACATCTACTTTTTCTAAACTTTTGTCTGGCAACACAATTCTGCAAGTGGTCACCCAAGACATACGATCAAGGCGGTCCTGGTCGATGAGTTTACGTGCATTAAGCGCAATTGCAGTGATGCCAGCAAACTAGATAGTGAATTGCAGGAGTGCAAAAACAGACTAAGCAAGAGGGGCTATCCATTGTGGACCCTAAATAGGGCAAAGCATATTGTACAGAAAAAACAACGCTCTGAATTAATTAAATGCATAGGTGATGAACCTGTCTTGCAAGATTCTAAGCCGGTTTTGACTCTTAGTTTTAGCCCTCAGTTTAATGATTTTAGGAACATTGTATTTAAACATCTTACAATTCTCTATGATGATGAAGTCTTGTCCAGGATTTTGAGCCCAGGCTATTCAGTCATAGCTAAAAGGGTCAATACCCTGGAAAACATTTTATCTTCCCATACACAAAACTCAATTTCTCGGCGTCATTCCTGGCTTAAAAGCAAAGGCTTTTATAGATGTGGTATAAGAGTACTGGGACATGAATCATTCACAAAAATATAATATTAATCACTATAATAACTGTAATAACAACAATGTAGTATACATTATTCTATGTGAAAACTGCGACAAAATGTATGTGGAGTACACTACCAGAAAATTAAAAGACATATTTCTGAGCATCTCAGTGATATACTTAACGTCTCCAATACTAACCATGAGATTTCTCATGCATCCAGGCACTTCATACAGCATCATAATCGCCATGTTTCTTCTTTTCATGCATTTGCAATAGAGAGAATTCCAGCTTCTTTAAGACAGCAGAAAAAGACTTAGAGATTGGGAGGCTTTCTTGATGTTCACATTGAACACTTGTCATGCTGCTGGGTTTAACATGTGGAAAGAGTTAAAGGGGTATTCCCATCTCCAAGATCCTATCCCAATACATAGTAGATGTTATAATAATAATATTAGCAAATATCTCCAATTAGAAATGTAGTATAATTTTTCTGATTGGCTATGTTGCTTACCCCATATGCAGGCATTGCAGGACTTTAGGGATCCATGGTTACGACCACTAGCAACTAGCTAACTACTTGTCACTATATCAGTGGATGTAACCATGGATACTTAAGGTCCTACAATGTCTGCACATGAGGAAAGAGACAAAGCGAATCAGAAAAACTATACTACATTTCTACTTGGAGTTATTTGCTAATATTATTATTATTATTACACTTACTACATACTGAGATAGGGTCTTGGAGATGGGAATATGGGAATACCCCTTTAATGTTCCATTACGGAAGTGATTTATTTATCCAGGACATTTTTCTGGATATCTGTTTACTTGTTGCACAGTCTTTCCCTTTCTTACCCATGTAGCTACTTATGAACTTGCTTTTTTTAGGCTAATATGGTTTTAAAACATGCATTGCACACCGGTGATTTTAATTGTTACCATGTGGTGTTCTGATGAACTTTCATTGGTTACCAGTTAGTTAAATGCTTTGGTGGCATTTTCTTTTCAGCTCTCACAAAGGACGCCATGTGCATCCAAAACGCGTTGCTGCTCTGTCTGTAGTTATTTCTTGAATACCATGTTTTAAAACAGTTTTTATTCTACTCCCTTCAATAAATTTTGCACTTTTTTGGAAACTGGATATATTTTCCTCATTACACACACTGAGATTGCTGTATATAGATCACATAAGATACGCTGAGACTGCTGTGTAAACATAACACTGAGACTCTGCTGTACACATCACATAGGATACACTGAGACTGCTGAATACTTTACCTAGGAGACTGCGAGACTCTGCTGTATACATCACATAGGAGAAATCGAGAAATCTGTGTACATCATATAGGAGACAATGAGACTGTTGTATACATCACATAGGAGACACCGAAACTGTTGTATACATTACATTGATACCAAAACTGTTGTTTGCCTTACACTGGAGACACAGAGACTGCTGTATATACAACATATATGAGACACTGAGACTGCTGTATATACTCACATAGGATATATACAAATAACAAAGAGACACAAATGGGTGTATACTATATGTGAGAACTATCTATGTTAACCGAGTCATGGACATATAAGAGAAAAGTGACCATTGAAGCAAAACTGGACAAGAGAAACACACTTCGAAATTGGTCAAATATAACATAGAAAAATATTTATTGAATTTTAACAAGCATAGGTGATGAATCACAGGACACTGGAAATATTAAAAACAATCTGGTGTAGAGGCACCAATGGACGGAGGTGCAATAATAACGACAAAAGACGTTCATCTATATATGCTGCTGAAAAACATTTGCATAAATAAAGAGTGGACTTTATAAAAAGGTGCTGGTATAAGGGCAGATATTACATGATAATAGAGAATGCCAAGTGGCAGATACCTATAAATCTAATCATGAATGAACAAAATTAGTCAGATAAAGTATGGACTAGAAATAACATCAAATATGTAGTATACAGTATATTAGGCATCCATCAATATACACTGCTGAATGAAATTTATGCAGGTAAAGAATACATTTTCTAAAGGTGCCAGTGCCTAACAGTGTAGTAAAGTGCAGGTATTATATGAAAATAGATAATGCCAAGTGGCATATGCCTATAGGTCATGGATTTAAATAGATTGGTAATGTAAAGTGGAAACAGAAGGCATACCATCAGATATATCTAATACACAGAAAGGTAACAAGTAAAGAATTAATATAAGGGGTCCTCTGCCTACATAGGAACTAAGTGAAGCAGCGGAAGTATCCATATCTATGGAAATTAGCAATTACTTACATCAACTGTGGGTGTAAACAACCTCCTCAATGGCTCACACCGCGATGCGCGTTTCGGCTCAGCTGCCTTCGTCAGGGCTTGGTATCAATGAGAATAGGCAGGGTTTAAAAGGTTCATCTAACCAATGGTAAACGGGGGCGTGAGGATGCTAAGCCAATGTGTGTGGGACGAGCTTTTAGTGACGCATGCTGATCGACGCCCACCTGCCGCGTCCACGGTAACCTCGTCGTGTGACCAATGACGCCCTGATCACATGGGTGTCACGTGACCGGGCGCCGCCGGACACATAGAGACAAGGCCGACGGATATTGTTTTCCATCAAATATATGGAGCACCCAAACATACTGCTCTTTGGCGACAAGGCCTCATGATGACATTACAACTATAAGAAATCATCTCTGGATGGCCTTTATATATATGTTGCCGGTTTAATCTTCACAAAGGCATGTTGACGCTTTTTCTATGGGACATCATTATATGCATCAATTTGACATACGTATTTATGTTCAGTTAATTTCCCGGTATGTTTTTATATATACTTTTATGGTGGTATATGAGACGCTCTTGTTAAGCTGGACGTTTATAGGATATATTAATCATTTATAATGAAATGTATTATGTTTATTGTATTTATTTATTTATTCTTTACTTATGCACTGTCAATTTTATGTTTTTGTAGCTTCACATCTCATTCTTTTTCTTTTATAATTTTAATAATTATGCAATCCTTATACATATTCTATGTTGTTATTTATATAATCATGTGTGTATTATTCATTTACATATTCTTTTATATATATATATATATATATATGTTTTTCTTTTGTTTTTCTTATATTTATCTTTGTTTGTTCACTTCTTATATTCACATATATGCATTGTCACTTTATTATTCTCTATATAATCGCTGTTATTATATTTCCCCTTCTATTACGTTAGTATTTCACATTGGAGAACATAATAGGCCACTGGATAGAATATCTAACGTTCTGTAGCTCTACCTGGAATGACACTTTCAATATACTGTACCATTCATGTCTGTGTAATGAGTTGTACGCGTGCTCTCGGTGCGTCCCGCGGTGTCTCCGTTGGCCTTGTCTCTATGTGTCCGGTGGTGCCCGGTCGGTCACATGACGAGGTTACAGTGGATGCGGCGGGTGGGCGTCGATCAGCATGCGTCACCAAAAGCTCGTCCCACACACATTGGCTTATTGTCCTCACGCCCCCGTTTACCATTGGTTAGGTGGACCTTTTAAATCCTGCCTATTCTCATTGATACCACCCCCTGATGAAGGCAGCTGAGCCGAAACGCGCGTCGGGGTGTGCGCCATGGAGGAGGTTGTTTACACCCACAGTTGATGTAAGTAATTGCTAACTTCCATAGATATAGATACTTCTGCTGCTTCACTTAGTTCCCTGTGAATATGTAGGCAGAGGGCCCCTTATATTAATTCTTTACTTGTTACCTTTCTGTGCATTAGATATATCTGATGGTATGCCTTCTGTTTCCACTTTACTTTACCAATCTATTTAAATCCATGACCTATAGGTATATGCCACTTGGCATTATCTATTTTCATATAATACCTGCACTTTACTACATTGTTAGTCACTGGCACCTTTAGAAAATGTATTCTTTACCTGCATAAATTTCATTCAGCAGTGTATATTGATGGATGCCTAATATACTGCATACTACATATTTGATGTTATTTCTAGTCCATACTTTACCTGACTAATTTTGTTCATTCATGATTAGATTTATAGGCATCTGCCACTTGGCATTATCTATTATCATGTAATATCTGCCCTTATACCGGCACCTTTTTATAAAGTCCTGGTGTTCTGTGACAAATGCCAAGCGTCCTGCATGGTGTTGGGCTGTGAGCACAACCCCCATCTGTGGACGTCGGGCCCTCATACCACCCTCATGGAGTCGGTTTCTAACCATTTGTGCAGACACATGCACATTTGTGGCTTGCTGGAGGTCATTTTGCAGGGCTCTGGCAGTGCTCCTCCTGTTCCTTCTTGCACAAAGGCGGAGGTAGCGGTCCTGCTGCTGGGTTGTTGCCCTCCTACGGCCCCTTCCACGTCTCCTGGTGTACTGGCCTGTCTCCTGGTAGTGCCTCCAGCCTCTGGACACTACGCTGACAGACACAGCAAACCTTCTTGCCACAGCTCGCATTGATGTGCCATCCTGGATGAGCTGTACTACCTGAGCAACTTCTGTGGGTTGTATAGTCCGTCTCATTCTACCACGAGTGTGAAAGCACAACCAACATTCAAAAGTTACCAAAACATCAGCCAGAAAGCATTGGTACTGAGATGTGGTCTGTGGTCCCCACCTGCAGAACCACTCCTTTATTGAGGATGTCTTGATAATTGCCAATAATTTCCATCTGTTGTCTATTCCATTTGCACAACAACATGTGAAATGATTGTCAGTCAGTGTTGCTTCCTAAGTGGACAGTTTCACAGAAGTTTGATTTACTTGGAGTTATATTCTGTTGTTTAAGTGTTCCCTTTATTTTTTTGAGCAGTGTATATACATCACATAGGAGTCACAGGGGCTGGTATACATACATCACATAGTAGACACTGGGACTGGTATATATACAGTATATCACATAGGAAACTTTGAGGCTGATGTACAGTACAGACCAAAAGTTTGGACACACCTTCTGATTTAAAGATTTTTCTGTATTTTCATGACTATGAAAATTGTACATTCACACTGAAGGTATCAAAACTATGAATTAACACATGTGGAATTATATACTTAACAAAAAAATGTGAAACAACTGAAAACATGTCTTATATTCTAGGTTCTTTAAAGTAGTAGCCACCATTTGCTTTGATGACTGCTTTGCACACTTTTGGCATTCTCTTGATGAGCTTCAAGAGGTAGTCAAATGGTCTTCTCTTCACAGGTGTGCCCTGTCAGGTTTAATAAGTGGGAATTCTTGCCTTATAAATGGGGTTGGGACCATCAGTTGTGTTGTGCAAGTCTGGTGGATACACAGCTGATAGTCCTACTGAATAGACTGTTAGAATTTGTATTATGGCAAGAAAAAAGCAGCTAAGTAAAGAAAAACGAGTGGCCATCATTACTTTAAGATATGAAGGTCAGTCAGTCAGAAAAATTGGGCAAACTTTGAAAGTGTCCCCAAGTGCAGTTGCAAAAACCATCAAGATCTACAAAGAAACTGGCTCACATGAGGACAGCCCCAGGAAAGGAAGACCAAGAGTCACCTCTGCTTCTGAGGATAAGTTTATCCGAGTCATCAGCCTCAGAAATCGCAGGTTAACAGCAGCTCAGATTAGAGACCAGGTCAATGCCACACAGAGTTCTAGCAGCAGACACATCTCTACAACAACTGTTAAGAGGAGACTTTGTGCAGCAGGCCTTCATGGTAAAATAGCTGCTAGGAAACCACTGCTAAGGACAGGCAACAAGCAGAAGAGACTTGTTTGGGCTAAAGAACACAAGGAATGGACATTAGACTAGTGGAAATCTGTGCTTTGGTCTGATGAGTCCAAATTTGAGATCTTTGGTTCCAACCACCGTGTCTTTGTGCGACACAGAAAAGGGAATGGATGGACTCTACATGCCTGGTTCCCACCGTGAAGCATGGAGGAGGAGGTGATATGGTGTGGGGGTGCTTTGCTGGTGACACTATTGGGGATTTATTCAAAATTGAAGGCATACTGAACCAGCATGGCTACCACAGCATCTTGCAGCGGCATGCTATTCCATCCGGTTTGCGTTTAGTTGGACCATCATTTATTTTTAAACAGGACAATGACCCCAAACACACCTCCAGGCTGTGTAAGGGCTATTTGACCAAGAAGGAGAGTGATGGGGTGCTACGCCAGATGACCTGGCCTCCACAGTCACCAGACCTGAACCCAATCGAGATGGTTTGGGGTGAGCTGGACCGCAGAGTGAAGGCAAAAGGGCCAACAAGTGCTGAGCATCTCTGGGAACTCCTTCAAGATTGTTGGAAGACCATTTCTGGTGACTACCTCTTGAAGCTCATCAAGAGAATGCCAAGAGTGTGCAAAGCAGTCATCAAGCAAAAGGTGGCTACTTTGAAGAACCTAGAATATAAGACATATTTTCAGTTGTTTCACACTTTTTTGTTAAGTATATAATTCCACATGTGTTAATTCATAGTTTTGACGCCTTCAGTGTGAATGTACAATTTTCATAGTCATGAAAATACAGCAAAATCTTTAAATGAGAAGGTGTGTCCAAACTTTTGGTCTGTATTGTATATACATCACATAGGAGACACTGAGGCTGGTGTACATACATCCCACAGGAGCAGCACGGGAGAGCAGAGCGCGCTAACTCCACCTAAAAAGCCAGCATCAGCATGTAATCCTGCACTGCGTGTGCTGCAGCACTTTAAGGAAGAATTAAAGAGCTCACACCATGGCCCAAGCATTGCGGCCGCTGGGAAAGCAGCCCGAGGGCCCGAGTAAATGATGCTGCAGGCCATAAACAGCCCGCGGAAAAGAGGTTCCCCACCCTTGACTTATGGGAAAGAAGCTGCCTGTCAAAGTGCGAGATGGGTGCCCTTGCAGAACAGGTGACACAAAATAAGCAAAAATTGCAAAGATAGAAAGAATGGTCTAAAAGGACAGAACATTTTTTTGTAATGTTAATTTTAAACTCAAAGGTGATCACATTGAATAAGTGTTGAACTGAAGCAGCAGTTTTTAACCGGTTCATGACCAGCCACATTTTGGGGATTTATCACATATAAACTTTTAACACTGTATAATTTTTTTCTTGTATGAATATTAAAATAATTTTAGCCTCTTTTTTTCGTAATACATTGGCCAAAATTTTTATGTTATTTTTATATTCTTTTTTTTTTGTTTTGCAGACATCGGAGGAAAATGTAAAGAAAAATATGAAACACATTTCTATCTTTTCCATTTTTTTAATTTATAATTTACGACCAAAAAGACAGCTAAAGATATTTTAAATTGTGCTCAATTTCTGTAGAAATTATTTTTATATAATAGGTCTAGAAACACTTATTTAGAATGGCAGTATCTCATATTTTTAGTTTTTTTTTTCAAAATATGCTTATTTCTATTTGATTTGTGCTATTTTTATTTATTTTTTCATTTATTTTGTACATTTTAACAGATCAATGCGTCCTTTTTTTGCTGATTTCCCTCTGTAGCTGGGGCTTTTATATAAGCCTCAACTATAGGTAAATTTCAGCCTACTGGCTGCATAGCAGAGCTGTTTGGGTTTACTATGAACTAGCAGCTCTTGCTCTCTCTCTTTACCCAATGATTGCATGTTCACTGGGTCCAGAGGGGGAAGCACAGTAAGTACTACTGCTTCCATGTTTACCTTCTTTCTGGGAAGTCTGGCCATGTGTGACACAAAAAACAAGAAGAAAATTAGAACCCGCAGACCTTTAGTATTAAATTAATGGACAGGTGCCCAAATACGCTATGTGACCAATATACTAACAAATACATACACGATGTGTCAGCACTAATGAATATATGAACTCCAATATTGCTGCAAAACATTGAAAATATACTTAGGTACTTAGTCGCTGTGTGCCTTAATTTAATACTAAAGGTGTATGGGACCAATTTTTTCTTTTTTGTGTAGTACATATTGGGGGTGTGGCCCCCTCCAAGGCTCAGCACCCTTATCCTCCCATCTATCCCACATAAGGTTTTAATTGCGAGCTATGCTTGGTTTCCTTTTCACTTCCATGTTTTGGCACATGGAAAGGTAGGACATAGGTACCATCCGTATAAATGGAACACCTTGATGTGGTTGAATGGATTTTGTGCTCTTTGATCAAAAAACGCTAAGTATCTTCACGTTTTTAACATTTTTCAGCAATATTGGAGTGCATATATTCATTAGTCGCGGTGTGCTGATTCATCGTGTATGTGTATACTCTAGCTGTGTGAGACATCCAGCTTCCCTCTCCCATAGCGTCACAATCTAGTGCAAGTTCGTTAAACCACTTTGATGTTCAGAACATCACTGCAGGGATAAGTGTGAACTGCCTGGACACTTTATGTTTATGGCAAATACAGAAGTAGTTAATATTATAATAGCTTGTTTTGTTTTTGTCTGTTACATCCAGGCTTAGGCTGAATTCACATGTTTCACTCTCCATGTACGGTCCACAGGACTCCTGACTAGTGTTGAGCCACCGCCGTAGTGTTCGAGTTCGGTTCGTCGAACACCTTAGAACACCGTCGAACACCGTCGAACACTGTTAAAACTAATGGCAGGCAAACAAAAACACATAGAAACACATAGAAAACACCTTCAAAGGTGTCCAAAAGCTGACAAACTGCTCAGAAGACACTCTCTTTAAAAAAGCCGGCCGGCAATTCAGCAGCGGCATACACCGGTACCCGACAATTTAGACAAGAAGGAATAGAGCATCACACATAGATTAGATAGATAGAAACATGTCAGTCACATATATAAGAAGTACAGTGACAGTGTTGGTTACTGTACTTGTCATTTAGTGTTAAAGGATTTATTTAAAAAAATAATAGTGTTTTCATGCACCGTCTCTTTTAAAAAGCCGGCCGGCAAATCAGCAGCGGTACCCAACAATTTATAACAGAAAGAATAGAGTATCACACATAGATTAGATAGATAGAAACATGTCAGTCACATATATAAGAAGTACAGTGATAGTGTTGGTTACTGTACTTGTCATTTAGTGTAAAGGATTTATTAAAAAAAATAATAGTGTTTTCATGCACCGTCTCTTTAAAAAAGCCAGACGGCAATTCAGCATCGGTACCCGACAATTTAGAATAGAAAGAATAGAGCATCACACATAGAATAGATAGATAGAAACATGTCAGTCACATATAAAAGAAGTACAGTGATAGTGTTGATTACTGTACTTGTCATTTAGTGTTAAAATAAAGGACTTATTAAAAAAAAAAAATTGGCGTGGGGTTCCCCGTAATTTTAGTCTCTAGCGGAGGTTAAGTAGACGGCTGGGGCAGATGTTTGAAGCCTGGGAAGGGGGTAATACCCACGGAGCTTTCCAGGCTACTAATATCAGCCCCCAGCTGAATACCTAGCCTTTACTAGCTATTTAAATGGGGGACCCCAAAAAAAGTGACGTGGGGTCCCCCCTATTTTAATAGCTAGCAAAGGCTAGGCAGACAGCTGGGGGCTGATATTAATAGCCCAGGAAGCGTGCCATGAATATTGGCCCCCTCCCAGGCTAGAAACACCAGCCGTCAGCCGCCCCAGAAATGGCGCATCCATAGGATGCGCCAATTCTGGCACTTAACCTCGCTCTTCCCACTGCCCTGTAGCGGTGGCAGTTGGGTAATAGGGTTGGGGTTGATGTCAGCTTATATTGCCAGCTGACATCAAGCCCAGTTAAGTAATGGAGAGGCGTCTATAAGACACCCCCATTACTAACCCCGTAGTCAAAGTTAAAAAAAAACACAAACACCCAGAATAAAGCCCTTTAATTGAAATAAACACACAATTCTTTATTGTTCTAAATTAAACCATACTTACGATCACGCCCATTCCAGCTGAAGCCAACGATCTCCTGCAATAAAAGTAAAATAATAAAGCAACATCATCCTTACCTTTTCATGGTTCCCAGGACGGCTCCAGCTCTGCTACATTCACATGACAGGCTGGATCGCAGCCGAAAGATGCCATCCAGCTTGCCATGCCGCAGACCCTGAGAAGCGCAGGCACGCTTGCGCTCCTCGGTGTCTGGCTGTGACGGCATCCAGATGAGCCGTGGTCATGTTCAATGAACTCGGCTCACCTCATGCACGTCACTGACAGCGTGGGAAAATTCTCAGCGCTCAGCGCTTGAGCAGGAGAATTCTCCCACGCTGGGATGGCATTGAAATGACAGGCTGGATCACAGCTGAGTGCTGCCATCCAGCTTGTCATCCTTCAGAGACACTGCAGAGCGCAAGCATGCCTGCGCTCTGCAGTGTCTATGAAGGATGGCATGCCATCCCAGCGTGGGAGAATTCTCCTGCTGAAGCGCTGAGCGCTGAGAATTTTCCCACACTGTCAGTGACGTGCATGAGGTGAGCTGAGTTCATTGGACATGAGCTCACCTCATGCATGTCACTGACAGCGTGGGAAAATTCTTCTGCACTCACCGCATGCGCAGGAGAATTTTCCCACGCTGTCAGTGACGTGTATGAGGTGAGCTGAGTTCATTGGACATGACCTCGGCTCATCTTTATGCCGTCACAGCCAGACACTGAGGAGCGCAAGCATGCCTGCGCTTCTCAGTGTCTGCCGCATGGCAAGCTGGATGGCAGCGTTCTGCTGCGCTCCAGCCTGTCATATGAATGTAGCAGAGCTGAAGCTGTCGTGGGAACCATGGAAAGGTAAGGATGATGTTGCTTTATTATTTTACTTTTACAACCACCATGGCTGTGGCATTACAGTGAGTGGCAGACAATCCCTGCATGATTGGTGCTCTAAATAGCGCCAGACATGCAGGACACGCTTTTGGTGCATAAACAGTTATCGAACATAACCTCGAACAGCCGAATTTTTTGTAAATCGTTCGCGTTCGTCGAACGACTCGAACACCGCCCAAAACAGCTCGAATTTGAGATTGGCGAACAGTTCTAGTCAAACACTGCTCATCTCTACTCCTGACCAGAACTAACAACCTCATATATGCCAATGATACTGTTAGTTTGGGCTGGAAAACCCATCATAGGTCTGGGCATTGCAATCTGTATACAGACTGTGACACACAGATGTGAGAGTAAGAACACTCCATGTTTAGTTTTTGGATATTTTTCCAATTCCTTCATAGAGATATTTTTTAGCAATGCAAAGTTTGAGGGGTTTTTGACTGCACGATTCATTTAAAATTCTACCTTAGCAATTTGATAAGATTTAGATTCAGACTTTGACTTCAGTCTACTGGCAGATGGTCTCATATTTAATTCCTAAATAACCTCTGGTACAATGAAGAAGTCATAAAGGATCATATAGTGGTGAGCTGTCTAGGACCTGATGCAGCCATAAAGCGTTTTCACAGTTGTGACGACACAGCTTCTAATCTTAATCAGCCAGACATTTAGATTTGTTAATCCAAGAGAAATACACTATAATCTTTGTGTTGACTTGTAAATGTATGTGTATTTCTATGGCTGGTCAAGAAGGACAGACCAGTATTTGTATAGCCCTCATTGTTGTCTTCTCTTGGTTGTGAAACAATGATGTTTGTTACTATGCTAATTGCATATTATACTAAGCCCAGCTAAATATTTATTTACAAGAGCCCTCTGCTATACCAGCTATGTAAATTGATTAGCTCAAACAATGAGACCTGAGTGAGCCCTGCACCTTTACTTCTGACCTGTGACTGATGATCTTAGCCACATATGTAAATATAAAAAAGGTTTTTTTTCTATCCTTCTGCAATTCTATCCTGCTGCAAAGAGAATTGAAAGAGACTTTACAAGGAGAATCAAAGTTCAGACTCTCTCAGACCATCAGCTTGGAAGCATGACTTTAACCAAAGAGACACAGATTTGGATTCTACATGATTCCAGCCTAAGGGTATATGGCAAACAAAGAGAACCAAGAGTACAACTGGCTTAAATAGAAAATGTATTTATTAATCAATGTGTATACAAAACCAAATTTAAATATAATACGCATATAAAAAGGGACAAGAAAGTGCAAAGTGCCTAAACAAAGCCCCCAAGATGCAATGCGTCCCATTCATGTAGAGTGGAATTACTATGGCCATTAGAAAACCACATAGCTAGTCAGGGGTTAATATAAAGAGTGCTCTTACCAACATAAGATCACACTCACGACTAAAGTAGTGACCTGAGTAGATACAAAAGGCTCAGATGGCATATGGCAAAAAAGTAATGTACTTATCCATAGGATAGGGCATCAATGTATGATTGGCCCGGGTCCCACACCCGGCACTCCCGCCGATCAGCTGTTATCGGTGCCGGTGGCGGCCGCCGGCCGGAAGTGCTTACCTGCGGTGATTGGCTGTCCATCTGTAGTGGCCGCCGTGGGGGGACTGCACATCCGCCTCCCATTGAATTGAATAGGAGGCGGATGTGCAGTAACAAGCAACGGCCACTGTAACGTGACGGCCAAGCACCACAGGTAAGGACTTCCGGCCGTCAGCCGCCGCCAGCACCGATAACAGCTGATTGACAGGAGTGCCGCTTGCAGGACCTTGGCCGATCATACATTGATGCCCAATCCCTATTTTTCAATTTTAGGTAATCCATGAAAAATAGATGTTACTCGATGTAATGGTATAATTAATTATTTTTCTTTTTTACTAAAACTATTTCATTTAACACCATTTTCTATCAAATTTTCAAGAGTTTTCTTTTTTAAATTCTGTTGCATTCAAATAATTTTTATATGTTTTATTATTTTCTAGAATCTTATATACCTTTGTTGGATACATCTCTTTATCCATGATCACAACACTTCCAGATTATTCGAATTTCTTTATTATAAGATTATCATTCTTGTTGAAGGATTTTATTGCTTCCTTTTGTGTTCTGGTTATGCTTCCCTTTCTATTTATTTTTTTATTTACTTTACTGTGTAAATTAGTGAGTTCTTTTTCAACTACCGCTTGAAAAGTGTCGATCGCATTAACCCTTGAACTTTTTGGGTAATTATCAGGATTTTTTAAATTAATACTAATCAAATCCTTGCTAATTTTATTTCCCTCTTCATTATTTTACTCTTCTAGTTCTTGTAAACTCATTTTGCCTTATGTCACTTTGGGTGTCATCTTTGTTTTTGTTATCCTCTGAAAAAAAATGCTGCTTAATAGTTACATTTCTAGAGAATCTGTTAACATCAATTAATGTCTGAAATAAATCGAAAGTCTGATCCGGAACAAAATTTAGACCTTTGGAAAATTGTGCCTTGGATAATATGGTGGGTGTGAGAACCACTACATTTTTGTCCATATTTAATTCATTAACTCCTGTTTTTTCTTCTTGTAAAATATCCTCTCTTGCCATCTGTTTTTTTTTCCATTCTTTCTCCCCCTCTTCCTTTTCCGTTTTTTGACAGTTGATTGGCACTATAAACATAGCTTTTTCTGCTTTTTGAAAAATGTTGACCAGAATCTGATGTTTCATATGCAGTTGAGGAAAAATTCACTTTCCTTTGTTTTTCTTCTGATTTTTTTAAAAAGATTTTGATACATTTCTTCTTCCAAATGTTTCTTTCTACTTGTATACTTTGTTATTTATATAATCAAGAGTATCTCTTTGAAATTTTCTTTTTTTGACTTGCACAATACATCTTTTAAATTTATAAATTGTGACACCCATCATTTGGTATACTGAGTAGAATGCAATATATGCAAGTTACAGTATATCGGGTGCACCACGAGAAAAATGAAAAAAGATTGTTAGAACATAGTTATTACATCAACAAAAAGGCAATATAACACTTATTCTGGAATGACTAAACATTTCATAAATGTACATAAAGGTAGTACAGAAGGACTTATCTGCTATGCCGTTGAACAAGTAATGTGTCCAGAAAGAGGCGGAGACTGTAAGAAAAAGGTGTTTTTAAGGTGAAATGTTCTGGGTCCTTAAAATGAATACTTAACAGATCGTAGATAACGCAAATCATATTATAAAAAATCAAAAAACATTATATATAAGTATCTTACATCAATTTTACAGTACAGACCAAAAGTTTGGACACACCTTCTCATTTAAAGATTTTTCTGTATTTTCATGACTTTGAAAATTGTACATTCACACTGAAGGCATCAAAACTATGAGTTAACACATGTGGAGTTATATAATTAACAAAAAAGTGTGAAACAACTGAAAATATGTCTTATATTCTAGGTTCTTCAAAGTAGCCACCTTTTGCTTTGATGACTGCTTAGCACACTCTTGGCATTTTCTTGATGAGTTTCAAGAGGTAGTCACCGGAAATGGTTTTCACTTTTCATAGGTGTGCCCTGTCAGGTTTAATAAGTGGGATTTCTTGCCTTATAAATGGGGTTGGGACCATCAGTTGTGTTGCGCAGAAGTCAAGTGGATACACAGCTGATAGTCCTACTGAATAGACTGTTAGAATTTGTATTATGGCAAGAAAAAAACAGCTAAGTAAAGAAAAACGAGTGGCCATCATTACTTTAAGAAATGAAGGTCAGTCAGTCCAAAAAATTGGGCAAACTTTGAAAGTGTCCCCAAGTGCAGTTGCAAAAACCATCAAGCGCTACAAAGAAACTGGCTCACATGAGGACCGCCCCAGGAAAGGAAGACCAAGAGTCACCTCTGCTTCTGAGGATAAGTTTATCTGAGTCACCAGCCTCAGATATCGCAGGTTAACAGCAGCTCAGATTAGAGACCAGGTCAATGCCACACAGAGTTCTAGCAGCAGACACATCTCTACAACAACTGTTAAGAGGAGACTTTGTGCAGCAGGCCTTCATGGTAAAATAGCTGCTAGGAAACCACTGCTAAGGACAGGCAACAAGCAGAAGAGACTTGTTTGGGCTAAAGAACACAAGGAATGAACATTAGACCAGTGGAAATCTGTGCTTTGGTTTGATGAGTCCAAATTTGAGATCTTTGGTTCCAACCACCATGTCTTTGTGCGACGCAGAAAAGGTGAACGGATGGACTCTACATGCCTGGTTCCCACCGTGAAGCATGGAGGAGGAGGTGTGATGGTGTGGGGGTGCTTTGCTGGTGACACTGTTCGAGATTTATTAAAAATTTAAGGCATACTGAACCAGCATGGCTACCACAGCATCTTGCACCGGCATGCTATTCCATCCGGTTTGCGTTTAGTTGGATCATCATTTATTTTTCAACAGGACAGTGACCCCAAACACACCTCCAGGCTGTGTAAGGGCTATTTGACCAAGAAGCAAAGTGATGGGGTGCTACGCCAGATGACCTGGCCTCCACAGTCACCAGACCTGAACCCAATCGAGATGGTTTGGGGTGAGCTGGACCGCAGAGTGAAGGCAAAAGGGCCAACAAGTGCTAAGCACCTCTGGGAACGCCTTCAAGATTGTTGGAAGACCATTTCCGGTGACTACCTCTTGAAGTTCATCAAGAGTGTGCAAAGCAGTCATCAAAGCAAAAGGTGGCCCCTTTGAAGAACCTAGAATATAAGACATATTTTCAGTTGTTTCACACTTTTTTGTTAAGTATATAATTCCACATGTGTTAATTCATAGTTTTGATGCCTTCAGTGTGAATGTACAATTTTCAAAGTCATGAAAATACAGAAAAATCTTTAAATGAGAAGGTGTGTCCAAACTTTTGGTCTGTACTGTAAAATTGATGTAAGATACTTATATATAATGTTTTTTGATTTTTTATAATATGATTTGCGTTATCTACGATCTGATTGGTTTGCAGTGGTGTTAAATAGATTCTGATGAGACTCTGTAGATATCTCTACGACTAAGAGTGTATTCTAACACCGGAAACGCGATTTGTTGATGCACTGTCAGAAACTTCATAAAGGATACCAAATAAAGAAATAATTTTACATTTTACAAGTGGTTTTACCTGCTTTTTCCTACACCGCTTTTTTTTCTCATGTTTTTGCTAGCCAGCAGAGCAAGCAGGTCCCACCTGATAAGCGGAGTCTGATATATATGCAGAGAGGTGAGTTTAATTCAGCTATATATATATTCCAGAATGTGTACAATTTTAAACTACTTCCTCATGGCATACATTCAATATCAATCTACTATTTCTGCAATATGAGTGAGAGCTATCTATGATAAAAGGGTCATAGGGTTCTTTAAATTATTGCAGTACCCTTGTTATTGCCATTAGGCTGTAACTGTTGTAACAGACAGTTGTTTTATATCTTCTTTAGTGATGGGCGAGCACTAAAATGCGCGGGTGCTTGATGCTCGGGTCGAGCAAATTGGGATGCTCGAGTGCTCGACCTGAGCAACGAGCCCAATGTAAGTCTATGGGAAACGCGAACATTTTTCCGGCGGCTCCCCCCGGTGGTCTGCAGAGGGCCTAAAAATTGCCCAAATCGATGGGAACAGTGCTCAAATGACATGGGAACAGCATCGGGAAGATCCCTGGGAGCATTTATGACTCCCAGGTCACTGCTGTCAAAAACATTGTCAGAGGTATTACGCCACTTTTATGGACTCACAATAAAACATACAAAAATGAAACCAAAATGGATTTTACTGGGAAATATGTTAAAGAACATCCTTTCCAGGGTAATGAATTGTATATAAGGCAAAATAAATTACCAAAAACAAAAACTGCTTCACACCTTGGGCTATGTTCACATGTAGCGTTTTTCATGCATTTTTGCACTTTTGCATTGCTTTCAGCCGTGACAAATGCATTCACCGGGAAATGTCATTTTAACATTTTACAACCTTATCTGGCCATGTGGTGTGTGACACATGATCAGACACATCCTTTTTCATTTATGAAGGAGGGACTCTGAAAGTCACAAAGCCTATTTTTATAGGGCCATCAGGCGGCCTTTATTATTCTTAAAGGGCCAGCAGTCGGCCCTCACTATTCTTAGAGAGCCATCAGCCACCTATGCTTTGTTGTTCCCATTACTAAAGAGTGGGTCTCCTATACTGTTATTGTTTATGCAGTGAGTGGCAGGTCTGCCCAAAATTTGGACGCACCCCAATACCCCTTTGAAAATTTGGACGCACCCCAATACCCCTTTGAAGACACTTATAGGAGGGCCTCCTGAAAACAATGTTCCCATTGTTAGGAAGTGGGTCTCCCAAACTGTTTGCCTATGCAGTGAGTGCAATGGCTGCCAAAACTTTGGACCTACTCCAATGCCCCTTGAAAAGACGTAGAGGAGGGCCTCCTGAAAAAAAAAGGTTCCCATTATTAGGAAGTGGGTCTGTTTACCTATGCAGTGAATGCAAGGGTTGCCAAAAATTTGGAGGCACTCCAATGCCCCTTGGAAGAGATGTGGAGGTCAGAGGGCCTCCTGAAAACAATGTTCCCATTATAAGGAAGTGGGTCTCCCATACTGTTTGCCTATGCAGTGAATGCAAGGGTTTCCAAAAATTTGGAGGCACTCCAATGCCTCTTGGAAGAGACGTGAAGGTCAGAGGGCCTCCTGAAAGCAATGTTCCCATTATTAGGAAGTGGGTCTCCCATAGTATTGGCCTATGCAGTGAATGCAAGGGCTGCCAAAAATTGGGAGGCACTCCAATGCCCCTTGGAAGCGACGTAGAGGGCCTCATGAAAAAATGTTCCCATTATTAGGAAGTCAGTCTCCCATAGTGTTGGCCTATGCAGTCAATGCATATTCCCAAACTTTGCACTCCTTGTGAGAGTATCCCGCGCCTCAGGACCTGTGCGATGGGAGGGGCTGAGAAAACTCTCCCAGAACTTTTACAGTATTCCCCTGCCTCTGCTGCATTGGAGTTGTGTCTCTTTCGACTCTACTCCTTGGTTGTCCAACGAACTGTGACCTCTGCCACAAGCGTTTTCAGATGGTAATTTTTTTAATAGTTCCGCAACAAGGGCCTTCTGGTACTGCCCTATTTTTGTAGACCTGTTCGCCTCAGTAATAAGAGATATAAAGTTCTCCTTGTAGCGTGGGTCTAGAAGTGTCACCAACCAGTAATGACTGTCACCCAAAATTTTGAGAATGCGAGGGTCACGGGAAAGGCAGCATAACATAAACTCAGCCATGCATGCCAGACTGCTAACAGGCAAGACTTCCGTGTCCTCACCAAGAGGATGACTGACCATGCTCTCCTCCTTCTCCTTCTCCCTGTCCTCAGGCCATCCACGCTGAACAGACGGTATGACAGTTGTGCAGGTAGTACCGTCTATAGCACTTTAAACTAGCTCCTGTTCTTCCTCCTCCTCTTCCTCATTGTCACCCAATCCACGTTGGGATGAGATGAGGCTGGGCTGTGTGTAATCACCCTATATGGTTCCGTGCTCCATCTCATCGTGCGCCGCCTGCAATGCATCCTCTTTGATTGTGAGCAGAGAGCATTTCAGAAGACAGAGAAGCGGGATGGTGATGCTAATTATGGTGTCATTGCCGCTCACCATCTTGGTGGAGTCCTCAAAGTTTTGGAGGATGGTACAGATGTCTGACATCCATGTCCACTCCTGAGGTCTTATGTGTGGAGTCTGAACTGAATACCGACGGCCTTGTTGATGCTGGTACTCAACAACTGCCCTCTTCTGCTCATAAATCCTTCCCAACATCTGCAGTGTAGAGTTTCAATGTGTGGGGACATCACACAGCAGTCGGTGAGCTGGAAGCTGCGATGGAAGCTGTAGCTGACTTTCTAAAATGGGCACACAGGCGGCGTACTTTGACAAGCAGATCCAGCAGCTCTGGGTAGGTTTGAGAAATCGCTGAACCATGAGGTTAAGCACATGGGCCAGGCATGGTAAATGTGTGAGCCCGCCTTGCCTCAGAGCTGCCACCAGATTCCGGCCATTGTCACACACGACCGTGCCTGGCTGTAGGTTCAGCAGTGTCAGCCACAGATCTGCCTGCTCTTTCAGAGCTGTCCACAACTCTTCATCATTGTGCGGTTTGTCACCTAAGCATACTAGCTTCAGCACAACCTGTTGCCGCTTGGCCAAGGCAGTGGTGCAGTGTTTCCAGCTTGTGACTGATGCGGTCATTTCGGAGATGGAGGCTGAAGAGGAGGAGGAGGCTGAGGAGGATGAGGTGCAGGAGCTGTAGACTGTGGGGGCAACCCTTATTGACCTAGTTCCCGCAATCCTCGACATCGGGAGGATGTGTTCCGTCCCAAGGTCCGACTGGGTCCCGGTTTCCACTATGTTAACCCAGTGTGCCGTCAGCGAGATATACCGTCCCTGCCCACAAGCACTTGTCCACATGTCCGTGGTTAGGTGGACTTTCCCAGTAACTGCATTGTTGAGGGCACGGCTAATGTTGTGGGACACGTGCTTGTGTAATGTGGGTCGGCACATCAGGAGAAATAGTGGCGGCTGGAAACCGAGTACTGAGGGATGGCCGCCGCCATCAGGTTGGGGAAAGCTTCTGTCTCCATGAGCCTAAAAGGCAACATTTCGAGCACAAGCAGTCGCGAATTGTGGGAATTTAGTAGTATGGCCTGTGGAGCGTTGGCTGCATATTTGCGCTTGCGTTCAAAGGACTGGGGTATGGACAACTGAACGCTGCACTGGGACACGGAGGTGCTTGCTGATGGTGCTAGTTGAGAGTGTGCAATGACAGTTGCAGGGCAGGAGGCATCTTCGCATGCTCTATGGACAGGGGATTGGCTTGCACGCACAACAGCGGAAGAAGCAGTGGTGTCATCCGCAGACACTGTTCCTGGACCCTGTGGTTCGGCCCACAAAGTCGGGTGCTTTGCTGCCACGTGCCTGATCATGTTGGTGGTGGTCAGGCTGCTAGTTTTGCTACCCCTGCTGATGCTGGCCTGGCAGGTGGTGCAAATAGCCTTTTTGGGGTTATTGGCAGAGTCTTTAAAAAACAACCAGACTCGGGAAGACCTAACAGTTGTACTGGCAACTTCTGTCGTGTTGGTGTTACAGGGAACGGTTGCCCGCCTTCTGTCTGTGGCCACCACACTGCTTCTTCCTGCCTGTTGGGGTGCTCTGCCTCCCTCCCCCTTTGAGCTGCTGTCCTCGCTCTTCATGTCCTCCTGCCAGGTTGGGTCAGTTACTATATCATCCACCACCTCATCTTCCACTTCCGCACCCTGGTCCTCCTCCTGACTTTCTGGCAATTGTGTCTCATCATCGTCCACCTCTTGTGACACTTTCCCACCGTCGCCTTCGTATGACCGTGTCAGGACTGCAAATATTTTTAATTACATTTTGGCCCTTTTTGCCCTCTTTCAAGATGGTGTCTTTTGTCTCATGTGCCCCTTGTCTTCCTGCTTTATAACTCCACCCCAGCCTCTAATCAGTGCTAGAGTATTCTGCCTGTGATCTGCTCCAGGTGGTTTTCTAGTTTCCTGCTCTGCCCTGCAGACTTGTTTGGATCTTCTGTTACCTGCTATCAGAGACTCTGCTGCATTCAGTTGTTACCAGTATTCCTCCTTCTCCTGGCTGCTCCTGCTGTTACCTCTGAGCCTCAGTCTTCACCTGCATTCTGCTAACATGTAAGCTGGTTTCTGCTCTGACTCACCTGCTTTAGATAGCTGCATAGCACGGGACTGTGCTGCACTATCAGGGACTTCCTACCTAGGCCTCCCTGGATTATCTAAATATTGTATGGACTTCCTTGCATGGACTTGATAAGGACTTCCTTGTTTTCTAGCATCCTCTAGTGTGAATTGTGCTTTACAGATTGCTTTGCTGATTACATTTAGAGCACGAGACTGTGCTGCATTATCTGGGACTTCCTACCCAGGCCTCCCTGGATTATATAATATATATTGTTTGGACTTGATAAAGACTTCCTTGTTTTTTAGCATCCTCTAGTGTGAACAGTGATTTACAAACTGCTCTGCTAATTGCATTTCCCAATGAGTGTTTATGGACTTTGTGTTTTCGTCTGCACTTGTTTAAAACACTGTATGTTTATAATATACACTTTGACACCTATAAGTTGTGTTCTGTTGTATCTTTGTTCCACGCAAAAAGACTCCTGTGGTATCCATTATAAGTATTACAGGATACTCTAGCCAAAAAATAAGGAGTCTGCTGGGACAATGTCTGCAGAAAGCAAATTAGAGCAGGTGTATTCCGTAATTAGATCTCTTCAGAAGGAGGTGGAAGGTCTGCAAAAGAAACTTGGAGGCATTGAACGTAATGAACAAGCATTTGGACAAACTTTACAGGACTTAAATACCCGAATGGCGGCCCAGGAAAACAAACTTGCGGGCTTGGATTCCCAGTACGGACGGGCTTTCCAGGACATTAGTACTCAAATGGCGGCACAAGTGACTTTACCTTCTGGGATACCGCCACCAGCTAGCCCACCTAAGTTGCCTCCATTCAGATTTAATGGTGAACGTGACAAATTTCATGGCTTTGTGAATCAGTGTATGCTATATTTTGATGTACATGCTGACCGCTTCCTTACTGATAGATCTTAGGTATTGTGTGTAATTATGCTGCTGACCTCACGAGCACTCGCCTGGGCGAATCCGATGATCGAGTCTCGTGACCCACGGTTAAATAATTTGGATGATTTCTTAGCCGCTATGGCATTAATGTTTGATGACCCTAACCGCCGTGCTACCGCTGAGTCTACTTTACTATCTTTACGCCAGGGTAAACGATCTGTTATTGAATATGCTACTGAATTTAGGAGATTAGCGGTAGATACCAACTGGGACAGTTATGCACAATTACCTATTTTTAAGAGAGGTCTGTCTAGCATTGTAAAAGATGAATTGGCCAGCTCTGAGTCACCACAAGAGCTAGAAATGTTTATACAGCATTGTGTACGCATAGACATACGCCTTACTGAACGTAGACAGGAGAAATTGGCTGTATTCAATCGTATGTCTAACTTTTCCCTTCCTCCCAAAGAGCCTGCAGGTAAAACATCTCGGGAGGTAGAAGAAGCGCCCATGCAAATTGATTCTGTGCAGAGGTGTGAGAGTAATGAGCGCCAGGAGCACCGCCTGCGAGAGAGGCTATGTTTCTACTGCGGCCAATCTGACCACTTTCTAATCAACTGTCCCAAGCGGCCTAACAAGGTGTTAGCAGCGGTAGGAGAGTATGATAACACTGATGATGAATCTGACATCTCTGAATGTAGCCTGCCATTAAATGCTGTATTCCATTCTCTCTCTATGACTACACCTCCCAAGGAGTTGAAGGAAAAGAACTCTCACTGTTCACTCCCTATTAAGATCCTGTGTTCAGGGCAGTGGATTTCCAGTGCAGCTATGATTGACTCTGGTGCAGGGGGCAACTTTATGGACATTTCATTTGCCCAAAAACATGGTATTGAGATACAGCGAAGAGCCTCTCCAATTACCATGGAAACAGTGGATGGGTCACCTTTAATCTCCGGGCCTGTGGATCAGGAGTCTGTACCTCTTAAGATTTTGTTGGAGCCTAATCATCAGTAGCAACTTTCTTTCTTGTTAATTTCTTCTCCTCATTTCAATGTGATTTTAGGCATCCCTTGGTTGCGTTCTCAGAACCCGACTATCAACTGGGAGACCAAGGAGATTATTTTTCCGACTAGGAGCAACCCAGCGATAACTGAAGCTGTCCATGAGTCCACGGATACAAAATCTACTGTACAGGTATTCACTTTACCTTCAGCGTATAAAGCATTCTCTGACATCTGTGACAAGAAGAAAGCAGATCAGCTTCCTCCACATAGGCATTATGACTGTCCCATTGAGCTGCTTCCTGGGGCGGCTATTCCTTTTAGCAACGTATATCCTTTAGCAGCACCTGAACTTCAAGCCTTGAAGGAGTATATTGATGAAAATCTGGCCAAAGGCTTTATACGTCCTTCTTCCTCACCAGCAGGGGCACCTATATTTTTTGAAAAAAAGAAGGATGGGACCCTAAGACCCTGTATTGACTATCGGGAACTCAATAAGGTAACCATACGGAATCGTTATCCTTTGCCTTTGATTCCAGAATTATTGGAAAGAGTCCGCCATGCCAAGGTGTTCTCTAAACTAGATCTTCGTGGGACTTATAATTTGGTGCGTATTCGTTCTGGTGATGAATGGAAGACAGCATTCAGATGCCGGTATGGACACTTTGAATATCTGGTGATGCCCTTCGGGCTTTGAAACGCCCCTGCGACTTTTCAACATCTGGCTAATGACATTTTTAGAGATTTATTGGATCAGTTTGTGGTGATTTATTTGGACGATATTTAAATTTTTTCTGACTCTCTACAGGAACATGAAGAACATGTCAAAACTGTTTTGAAACGTCTGAAAGAGAACCATCTGTATATTAAGCCGGAGAAGTGTGAGTTCCATCGTTCTGAGATACAGTTTTTGTGTTATGTCATCTCTCCTCAGGGGTGAACATGGAATCTGGTAAGATTCAGGCAATCCTTGACTGGCCAGTACCCAGGAACGTTAAAGAGGTCCAACGTTTTATTGGTTTTGCAAATTTCTATAGACGTTTTATTAGAAATTTTTCTGACATTGTCCGTCCCATTACTTCCTTGACAAAGAAGGAAAAGCCCTTTAAGTGGTCATCACAGGCTCAAGAGGCTTTTGATCGACTTAAGGTTTGTTTCACCTCAGCACCGCTGTTGATCCACCCAGACCCAGCTCTTCCTTTCATTGTGGAGGTGGACGCTTCTGATAATGCTTTAGGGGCCATTCTCTCCCAAAGAACTGGAGAGAAGACTCTGCTAAACCCTTGTGCTTTCTTTTCCCGTAGACTTACTTCAGCTGAGAAAAACTACGATGTGGGAGACAAGGAACTGCTAGCTATTATTGTAGCTTTCAAAGAATGGAGGCATCATATGCAAGGAGCCACACAACAGATCGTAGTGCTGACTGACCATCGCAATTTGGAGTTTCTCAGATCCACTAGATGTCTTTCGCCTTGTCAGGCTCGTTGGAACCTATTTTTAAATCAATTTAATTTTGTTATTTTGTACCGTCCAGGTTCTCGTAATGGGAAGGCTGATGCTTTATCCTGAATCCATGCTGCGGATTCCGTACCTAGAGCCCCGTCCAAGACCATTCTATCCAATGCCAACTTCATCGGAGTTATCCACGATCAGGACTTGTGGAAGGAGTTCAAGGAGGCCTATGATGGTGATGTATTTCTGGCCAATCCACCTGTTGATATTAATCTTGTCCTTAAGGGTGGCATGTGGTTCAGGGATCGACGTATCTACGTCCCTGAGGCCGTTCGTCTGCAGATCCTCAAGTTGGTCCATGACTCCAAGGTGGCTGGTCACAGGGGGGTACAGAAGACACAAGAGTTCCTAAGCCGATTTTTCTGGTGGCCGACTTGCCTGAAGGATACTAAGGACTATGTTCTCTCTTGTGAGGTATGTGCTCATTATAAGACTCCTCGTATGTCACCTACGGGTCTTCTTCAACCATTACCTGTTCCGTCCCGCCCATGGGGGTCTATCTCAATGGACTTCATTGTGGAGCTGCCTACATCAGGTGGCATGAATACAATCCTGGTGGTAGTGGATCGCCTGACTAAAGCTGCTCATTTTGTTCCTTGCCCCGGTCTTCCCTCAGCTAAGGATACAGAATGTTTTTCGGCTGCATGGGGTCCCGGATGAAATCATCTCTGACCATGGAGTGCAGTTTACCTCAAGATTCTGGAAGGAGTTTTGCTCTGCACTCAATATTAATGTCTGTCTTTCTTTCGCTTATCACCCCCAGACGAACGGTCAAACCGAGCGTACCAACCAGACCTTGGAACAATATCTACGATGCTATGTCAGCCATCTTCAGGATGATTGGTTGGAGTTACTTCCATTAGCTGAATTCTCATATAACAATTCTCAGAGTGCCTCCACTAAGTTCACACCTTTCTTTGCCAATCTGGGTTACCATCCGAGTATCTTACCTGGGTCTCCGATGAATGCTCCGGTTCCAACTGTAGAGGAGAGGCTGACTGCGATGAGGCAAAATCTGGAGGTTCTGAAGGAATCTTTGACCTCAGTTCAGGAACGTTACAAGAAATCGGCTGATAGATTTCGTAAACCGGCACCCATGTTCAAGGTAGGAGATTCCGTGTGGTTATTCACTAAAAATCTGAAGTTGAACGTTCCTTCACAGAAACTTGGACAGAAATTCATCGGCCCTTTCAAGATCAACGGTATTGTGAGCTCTGTGGCCTGCCGTCTGAAGTTGCCTAGGACTATGAAGGTACACCCAGTTTTCCATGTTTCTTTACTAAAGTCTGTATCTCCTAATACCTTCCAGGGACGTGTTGTGCCACCTCCACAGCCTGTGGTGATTGATGGGCAGGAACAATTTGTGGTGGAAGAGATTATTGATTCTAGGTTTCGCAGGGATCGGCTCCAATATCTGATAAGATGGCAAGGGATATCCCCCTGAAGAAGACTCTTGGGAACCTGTGGAAAACATCAATGCCCAACAGAAGATTTCTCGTTTCCATCAGAGATTTCCTGAGAAACCGGGTCCAGGATCGTCCTGAGGCCGCTTCTAAGGAGGGAGTAATGTCAGGACTGCAAATATTTTGATTACATTTTGGCCCTATTTGCCATCTTTAAAGATGGTGTCTTTTGTCTCATGTGCCCCTTGTCTTCCTGCTTTATAACTCCACCCCAGCCTCTAATCAGTGCTAGAGTATTCTGCCAGTGATCTGCTCCAGGTGGTTTCCTAGTTTCCTGCTCTGCCCTGCAGACTTGTTTGGATCTTCTGTTACCTGCTATCAGAGACTCTGCTGCATTCAGTTGTTACCAGTATTCCTCCTTCTCCTGGCTGCTCCTGCTGTTACCTCTGAGCCTCAGTCTTCACCTGCATTCTGCTAACAAGTAAGCTGATTTCTGCTCTGACTCACCTGCTTTAGATAGTGCAGCACAGTCCCGTGCTATGCAGCTATCAGGGACTTCCTACCCAGGCCTCCCTGGATTATCTAAATATTGTATGGACTTCCTTGCATGGACTTGATAAGGGCTTCCTTGTTTTCTAGAATCCTCTAGTGTGAATTGTGCTTTACAGATTGCTTTGCTGATTACATTTAGAGCACGAGACTGTGCTGCATTATCTGGAACTTCCTACCCAGGCCTCCCTGGATTATATAATATATATTGTTTGGACTTGATACAGACTTCCTTGTTTTCTAGCATCCTCTAGTGTGAACAGTGCTTTACAAACTGCTCTGCTAATTGCATTTTCCCCTGAGTGTTTATGGACTTTGTGTTTTCGTCTGCACTTGTTTAAAACACCATGTGTTTATAATATACACTTTGACACCTATAATTTGTATTCTGTTGTATCTTTGTTCCATGCAAAAAGACTCCTGTGGTATCCATTATAATTATTACAGACCGTGGCTGATCAAATATTTGGGCATCGCTACATGCAATCTCCTCTTGCCCCGCTTCAAGTGGACCAGGCGAGAGGCCCGAATCTATAAATGGAAAAGTGAACAGCTCTTCAAAGTGTCCAAGTGTAGGATCAGTTGTCTCTGGCCACTCGGCATGGTGGGAGGAAGGAGGATCAGGGTGAGGAATATGCAGTCCAGACTCACGGCTACTGAGACTTGACCATGTGGAAGACAGGGTAGTGGTGGTGGTGGCTAAGTGACTGGAAGCATTATCTGCCATCCAACCAATAACCTTTTCACACTGCTCTGTGTTCAATAGTGGTGTTCTGCGGTCCCTTATTAATTGGGACAGGAAGGTCGAGCGAGAAGATGTGGGTGCTTGTTGTGGCACAATTTCAGCTTGCCCACAGCCTCGGCCTCTGCATGCACCATCACCATCGCCATCACGTCCAGTTCCCCGTCTCTTGCCATGTGCCTTGCCCATTTTAAATGGAGGATGATATCTTCCACGCTTATTACAAACGGCTGAATTTGGAGCGAACTTATATGTGATCTGTGTCACCCCAGGCCTGGATGCCACAAATAATAAAGGCTGTGTCTGAGAGCAGGAGGGAGGTTCCCTGGTTAGGGACAATTAGCATACAGCACCTCCTGTCCCAGGCCAGTAGGGGGAGCTGGCTGCCCCTATAAAAGCTGGAACTGGGGGCAGGGTTAGGGAAAACTGGACGACCTAGCTCAGGAGTGAGACTAGTCCCAGAGAAGGAGGCACAGTTCAGCTGTAGCTGAGGAGGTCGTGAGGCAGTGGAGGAACTGCTAGCCAGGGACGTACGGCGCCGAGAGCCTGTCCTGGCAGAAAAGGAGAATAATCTATCGGACATTGGGGTCCGAGGCTGTAAAGACTCTAAGTCCAGCAGCAGAGAACCAATCCGCGAGGAATTTCATGTCATTTGGCCTAAAAAGCCTGGAGGCTCCGCCACAACAGAAGGGACCAGCAAAGCCAAGAGAGGCCAGAGGTAAAAGGAGCCCAAGTTGCAAGCCATACGGGTGAGAATACACGGCACGCTCAGGGACGTGGGCTATTTTACCACTAAAGGGGGAAAATAGTCAGAAAGAGCTTAGAGAGCACGGTAGGCCTACACCCTCACCCTGACCAGAGGGGCTTCCCGAGTGTTCTCAGACATCCAGGCCCCCTTCTAGCCGGTACTGTTGTTGGGTCATTACAATCTGTTATAATAAAGACCCTGAACTGTTTAAGCTGACTCTGCATTCTGACCGTCGCGGACGGAACTATCACCCCCAACATCCATCTACACTACTCTGGGGCTACACTCCTCCCGTGGGGAGTTATTCTACCTCTGTGCTGCACACTAACACCAGCCCCGGTGGCCTGCCCTGCAGCGGCTGTTATCCCTGACCGCAATCCACGGGTGGCGTAGTCGGACATTTAAAGCACTGATAAATAGACTGCCACAATTTGGTCTGACCACCCTGAGCCACGGGATCGGGTTGCCACTACTACCCCCAGCATCGTACAGAAGTCCGGTTCCGGGTACCCCACGGCCCAGGGGGCGAGTCAGATCCGTGTGAAGGACAAGCCACAGTTTTAAAAAGCTGGCCTGTAGGTAACTATTTTTAACAGTGCCGACCTCGTGTCAATCAGTTCACTGACACACTGCTACAAAATTTAAATGGAAGCCAGAAATGGCAATATTTTCAGCGCAATTATATATGATCCCTGTGATGGACAAACCACACTTTTAAATAGCTGGACTGTAGGTAACTACACTGCTCAAAAAAATAAAGGGAAGACTTAAACAACAGAATATAACTCCAAGTAAATCAAACTTCTGTGAAATCAAACTGTCCACTTAGAAAGCAACACTGATTGACAATCAATTTCACATGCTGTTGTGCAAATGGAATAGACAATAGATGGAAATTATTGGCAATTATCAAGACACACTCAATAAAGGAGTGGTTCTGCAGGAGGGGACCACAGACCACATCTCAGTACCAATGCTTTCTGACTGATGTTTTGGTCACTTTCGAATGTTGGTTGTGCTTTCACACTCGTGGTAGCATGAGACGGACTATACAACCCACAGAAGTTGCTCAGGTAATGCAGCTCATCCAGGATGGCACATCAATGCGAAATGTGGCAAGAAGGTTTGCTGTGTCTGTCAGCGTAGTGTCCGGAGGCTGGAGGCGCTACCAGGAGACAGGCCAGTACACCAGGAGACGTGGAGGGGGCTGTAGGAGGGCAACAACCCAGCAGCAGGACCTCTACCCCCCCTTTGTGCAAGGAGGAACAGGAGGAGCACTGCCAGAGCCCTGCAAAATGACCTTCAGCAGGCCACAAATGTGCATGTGTCTGCACAAATGGTTAGAAACCGACTCCATGAGGGTGGTATGAGGGCCCGACATCCACAGTTGGGGGTTGTGCTCACAGCCCAACACCGTGCAGGACGCTTGGCATTTGCCACAGAACACCAGGATTGGCATAGTTGCCACTGGCACCCTGTGCTCTTCACAGATGAAAGCAGGTTCACACTGAGCACATGTGACAGACGTGACAGAGTCTGGAGACGCCGTGGAGAGCGATCTGCTGCCTGCAACATCCTTCAGCATGCCCGGTTTGGCAGTGGGTCAGTAATGGTGTGGGGTGGCATTTCTTTGGAGGGCTGCACAGCCCTCCATGTGCTCGCCAGAGGTAGCCTGACTGCCATTAGGTACCGAGATGAGATCCTCAGACCCCTTGTGAGACCATATGCTGGTGCGGTTGGCCCTGGGTTCCTCCTAATGCAGGACAATGCCAGACCTCATCTGTCTGGAGTGTGTCAGCAGTTCCTGCAGGATGAAGGCATTGAAGCTATGGACTGGCCCGCCCGTTCCCCAGACCTGAATTCGATTGAGCACATCTGGGACATCATGTCTCGCTCCATCCACCAACGTCACGTTGCACCACAGACTGTCCAGGAGTTGGTGGATGCTTTAGTCCACGTCTGGGAGGAGATCCCACAGGAGACCATCCGCAACCTCATCAGGAGCATGCCCAGGCATTGTAGGGAGGTCATACAGGCACGTGGAGGCCACACACAATACTGAGTCTCATTTTGACTTGTTTTAAGGACATTACATCAAAGTTAGATCAGCCTGTAGTGTGCTTTCCCACTTTAATTTTGGGGGTGACTCCAAATCCAGGCCTCCATTGGTTAATAAATTTGATTTCCATTGATGATTTTTGTGTGATTTTGTTGTCAGTACATTCAACTTTGTACAGAACAAAGTATTCAATGAGAATATTTCATTCATTCAGATCTAGGATGTATTATTTGAGTGTTCCCTTTATTTTTTTGAGCAGTGTATTTTTAACAGCAAACTGGTGTCAATAGCTTCACTGACACACTGAAGCTAAATTCTAATGGAGGCCAGAAATGGCAGAACTTTCAGCACAATTATATGTGATCTGTGTGACGGACAAACCACAGTTTTAAATAGCTGGATTTTTAGAGTTGTAATATGGAAAGGACCTGGCTGTATTCTGCTGTGCCATCAAGCAAATGGCGCAGATAAATGGTGTTCTCTGGATTGCTTTTTAAGCAAATAATCAGGATGAAGATAGAAAAAAAAATATTCCTGGCCCCTGATACCTGGGCCTAGTTCTACAAATATCTGTAAAAGCACCCGCAGACAGAACTGGAATGGACCCTCTTGCTATGTGCACTGCATCTGCTATATACCCTGCCTGCCTAGTACTGATATCTCTGCAGCTGGATTAGTCCTCAGAAGGACTTTTAGTTGAGATGGATATTTGTCTCTAATATAGTCTGTATACCTACACTAACTAGAAACAAGCAAATCTCTCCCTAACTAAGCAGCAGCTCTCCCTACACTGTCTGATTCCGGAGTGACTGTGATGAGCATGGCGGCGCCAGGTCTGATATAGACCTGATGACGCTGTGCGGCCAGCCAATCACTGTAATGCCACAACCAACATGGCTGCGGCATTACAGTGTGTGGCAGACAATCCCTGCATGTTCATTGGCTCTCAAAAGAGCGCCAAACATGCAGGGAGGGGACCCGAGCTCCTACAGAGCAACCTCGGAAATACTCAGCGAGAGCCGAGCATCTCGAGCAGTGAGATGCTCGGGCGAGCACCGAGCAGTAGCGAGCATGCTCACTCATCACTAGCACAGATGTGTATGAGTATCCAGTACTTCAATGGAAGCAGTATGATGTTGCATCGTGTAATGTTACCTAAGATGTCTATTGGTGTACATGTGTGCATGTCTTCCCTAAACACTTGCGGGGTTCACATTGCAGCTGGTATGCCCTATCATTTGTGGTTTACTGATGTTAGGGCATGCTCCTCCCATTTCTGGAGCTGAACTCTGTGCTGGGACAAGGAAGTTGATGGTGCTTGCGAATGTGCAACGATAGTTGCATGGCTGGACACATTCGCGCTTGAGTCCTGGACAGGGGATTGGCAAGCACAAAGCACTCTGTGTACTTTCTTCCTCCATCTCCGCCCAGTCCACATGCAAACCTGACTCTTTAATTGGGAGCAGGGAGCGTTTGAATAGACACAGACACGGGATGTTTACGCTGATTATGGCAACATCGCCACTCACCATCTTGGTTGATTCCTCACAGATGTCATACATTCATGGCCACTCATCACTTATGTGCAGAGGCTGAGCGGAAAACTGATGGGCATGTTGAAGTTGGTATTCAACTACTGCCCGCTGCTGTTCACAAAGCCTTGCCAAGTACATATTTAATGTTGAGTTCCAGCTCGTGGGTAGGTCGCAAACCATTCAGTGAGCTGACACTTGCAAGTTCTGTTGCAGCATTGCCAGGCAAGTGGCAGCTGTAGCTGACTTGTGGAAATGGGTGCAACAGTTGGTCGCCTTCTCCCTCTGGACACCCCACTGCCTCTGATGGCCCTCTAAAAGTTGAGTGAGGGTCACGTGATGACTCTGTGAATTTAGTGGAGGAGAAGGGGGCCAAAAAAAAAAAACCTCAACCATATTCCACTCCACCCCACTGCCTTTGATCGCCCTCTAATAATTGAGTGAGTATGAAGTATGGTGGTTACACAATATGTTAAAGCCAGTGGACATGAGTCCGCTAAAGCATGTTTGAAAATTGAAAACACGTAAGTGTATAGTGGCATTTCTTATATTGAGCAGCTAGTTGGGCATATATTATTATTAAATACCAGATACTGTGTGCATCCTCAGACAGTTTCACAGTGTTCAATAGATTTGGACTTGTTGTGGTAACAACACATAAAGGTGCCATACACATATGAAAGGGTATAAAAATTGAAGTTGGGATTGGCCCATGATGTATGGTTAAGTGTGTGTTCACATAATTTCTTGAAATTATATGTTATATTTAAACAAAATGTACTTATATGTTAGGCAAAATTGATTTAATGACATAGTAGCGTTTAAAATAGGCATATTTATTTATTGTGTGTTGCACCTCTCATGTGCAAACATCATAATTGAGCTACAGTATATCTGCCTGCAGATGAACGTTTATGCCGCATCCCTTCGAGTGTGTTCCATGTGGGCAGGGTGACGGGTGTCCAAGAGTTCAGGTCTCTCAAGGACCAGGACAATCAGCATCTCCACATGCTTCTTACCATGTTGCTGATCTCCGAGGAGGCGTTTGTTTATTTTCTTTTTTTTTATAGCTTGCCAGGATGTTCCTGGACCAGAACTTATTGTGCTTGGCAGATGCAATTTCTGTAGCTCATCTCTAGTAAATACCAGTGATGAAGAATGTTTTAAGACAGGAGTGGGTAATCTTTTTTCTGCCAAGGGCCATTTGCATATTTAGACCATCCTTCAGGGGGCCATACAAATTGCGCCTTAACTCCCCCCATAAAGTACATCCTGGTGCTGGTTCTAGTGTCAGGACGTAATCTTTCATTGCATGCGCCTCAGAATTCAGTAGTGAACACTGCATGCGCATACTCACAGAGCAAGAAGAAATTAAAAGGCCGGAGACCATAAAAACACAGCTGCCGGCACAAGAACTGCGGTCCTGCGGAATCTGCCCGGGGGCCGGATAAAAGGTCATCGAGGGCCGTAAATGGCCCTAGGGCCTGGGGTTCCCCACCTCTGTTTTAAGAGATTACAGTACAGTTATAGATGGTGACTTAAAGCTGATGTTCTTCTGATGGAGTAATTCACTTTTCTATTTGGTTCAGACTGCAATGACGACTCCTTCCAGCCAGAATTCATCTGCGCAATTTATATTAAAGACGCACATGATTTCTCACATTTCCAGCATCATCTCTATCTATTACCAACCAGCACAAAATCCCCACACTGCTGATACTCCAATGTTGAGCCTCCTGCTGCTGTATTTGTCCCTGTTGCTGGTCCTGCTGTTTGGCATGGTAATAGTGCTTCTTTTGGTGCCCCATATAGTAATAATGCCCTTTTAAATAGAAAATAAGTGCCTCTTTATGCCCTCCATATAGTAGAATTGACCCCTAGAAAATAATAATGCATTCTCTGAGATCCATAAAATGTAATAGTGCTCACATTGTATAGCTGCTAAAAGTAATAATGCCTCCCTTGAGTAATTTTGATTGTTAAAATTGCTAAAATGCCCTGAGTGCCCTATAATGTAACAATATCTCTTAAATGACCATTTAAAATGTAATATTGTCCCCTGATTTACCTCAAAGAGTAATAAAGTTCCCTGAGTGTCACCTTAGCCATTAATAATGCCCCGAGTGCTTCAACAAAAGTAATAATGCCCCGAGTTCCCCCATTTATAGTAATAATGCCCAGAGTTTCAGTACATATTAATACATCCCCTGAGTCCCCCCCAAATTCCTGCACACATGGTTATAACGTCCCATGAGTCCTTTCCTTTCCACATACAATAAAAATGTCCACCATATACAGTAAAAATGTCTCATGAGTCCCCCACAAACAGTAATAATGCCCCTGTGATACCCACACAAAAAAGTAATAGTGCTAAAAAATAAATAAAAAAAATAAAATACATATATACACAGCCCCCCACACAGTATAATGAGCACACTGATTATGTGTGGGAAAACCACTGTTTGGGTGCACACAGAATTCGATAACATTAGGTCATCATACTGAAAATTTTAATTTTTTTCACGAAAATGTAGTTTTAGCCCCAAATCGTCATTTTTGCAATGGATAATAGAAGAAATACCCCATAATTTGTTATGCTATTTCTCCCAAATGCAATGATGCCCCATATGTCATCAGAAATTACTGTTAGGCCACACGTCAGGGCTGAGAAGGAAGGAGCACTATTTGGCTTTTGGAGCATATATTTTGGTAGAATAGTTTGTGGTCGACATTTGTGGAGCCCCTAAGGTGCCAGAACAGCAGAAAAACCCCAAGAGTGACCCCATTGTAGAAATTACACATCTCAATGAATTAATCTACTGCTGCAGTGACTATCATGTAACATCCACGCCAGGATTTATTCTGGAGAATTCCAAATATGCCAGTTTAGTGCCCATACATTGTGCCCCCATAAAGTGTAGTGCCCCCATACATTTCTCCTGGTGACACACACACCATAAATTAAAGGGGTTGTCCACTGCTTTTACATTGTTGCCCTATCCGGCATTATTTTTTCGTTATTCACCGTGCGGTATAAGTGATTAGCAGGGCCGGCTTTATGTTTTTGTGGGCCCTGGGCGAAAGCGTCTCAGTGGGCCCCTTTAACACATATCACGATTCATGAAGCACAGATACCACAGAGAAATATATATATAGTACAAGGCCAAAGATTTCACTTCTTACATTACATGAGCGATATCTATAGTAAATTCTACAATAGCTCAGAAACTGGCGAATCTTCACAGCGCACAGTGCAGACCAGACCTCCATACAGTATAATGGGCCCCATATAATGCTCCATACAGTATAATGGGCACCACATAGTCCTCCATACAGTATTATGGGCCCATTTATTGCTCCATACAGAATAATGACCCCACATAGTCTTCCGTACAGTATTATGGGCGCCACATAGTCCTCCATATAGTATTATGGGCCTGTGAGGCAGTGACCAGGATCGTATACGAGGGATGTTATATATCCCCCAGAATGTGCACATAGACCTATTAAATCCATTGGAGTGCATTGCAGTCACGAACTCACCTGCGGCTGCAATGCAGGAATGAAGGGGAGCAATGACCTGGTCAGGCTATCTGGCTAAAGCAGATTAGTAAAACCCGGCAGGGCCTTCATTTCTTGGGGGAGGCTACAGGAAGGCAGTGGGGCGGCCTCCTCCCTCCAACCCGGGTTTTCCAGTGGTCCTTGCCACAGGTCCTTTAAAAACCCTGCATTAAGGATTAGTGTTGTTCAGTGTGGGGACCTGCTAGGAGCATAGCAGAAAAGCTCGGCAGGCCTGTGTGTAGCTGAACCCACGCCTGGGAAGGCTCTGCACCCGTCAGGCTCTGAGCGGCCCGGCACAGCCATTTCCCACAGCAATCGTTGTTTAAGGACTCATGTTAACCCGGCTGCGAACCGGAGGACTTTTCTGTTTACCCGTGAGTTGCTGAATAAAGCTGTTTATGTTGGACTTGCTTGGGTCACTGCCTCAGTTACTGCACAGTGTGAACACCGCCGCCTTACAGGGCCCCATATATTGCTCCATACCGAATAATGGACCCCATATAATGCTCCATGCGGAATACGGGTCTCCATATAACGCTCCATACAAGATACTGGTCCCCATATAACGCTCCATACAGGATACTGATCCCCATATAATGCTCCATACAGGATACTGGCCCTCATATAATGCTCCATAGAGGATACTGGCCCCGTTATAACGCTCCATACAGAATACTGGCCCCCACATAATGCCCCATGCAGGATGTCACCCCCCCCCCCATAAAATGCCCCATTCAGGATGTCACTTCCCCCCATATAATGCCCTGTGCAGGCTGTGCCCCCACATAATGCCCCTTGCAGGATTTCCCTCCCCCCCATATAATGCCCCATGCAGGATGTCACTTGTTCTCCCCCCTATTATAATGCCCCATGCGGTATGTCACCCCCCCATATAATGCCCCATGCAGTATGTCACTCCCCCATATAATGCCCCATGCAGGATGTCACCCCCCATATAATGTCCCATGCAGAATGTTACTTGTTTCCCCCCATATAATGCCCCATGCAGGATGTCACTTGTTCCCCCCCATATAATGTCCCATGCAGGATGTCACCTCTCCCCCATATAATGCCCCATGCAGGATGCCACTTGTTCCCCCCCATATAATGCCCCACGCAAGATGTCACTTGTTGCCCCCTCCCATATAATGCCTCATGCAGGATGTCACTTGTTGCCCCCCCCATATAATGCCCCATGCAGGATGTCACCTCCCCCCATATAATGCCCTATGCCTCCATACATATATATATAAAAAAAAAATCAAATACTCACCTCACTTCTCATCACCTGCTGCCGCTGCTCCGGACTCCTCAGCGTCGCCGGCATCTTCCCGCTCTGCGCTGCCTGTCACGGCTCAGAAGAGAGGGCGGTGTAAAGACGTCACCGCGCCCTCTGACCTGAGACGTCACAGTGCAGCCGCGGAAGAGACCGGAGCTGCTGCAGAGTCACCGGGAGAGGTAAGCATTGTGCCACCGACTGCCGGGGCCCTGAGCAAGCGGGGGGCGCTGGCACCGCACCGCTCACGGGTACCATAGCACTCCGGGGTGCCCGACGGCAAGTGGGCCCCCCCGCCTGCTCAGGGCCCCGGAACTTGCCCGGGTGTGCCGGGTGCTGACGCCGACCCTGGTGATTTATTCTTCAGGTCGGTGCGATTACAGCGATAACAGATTTAGATGTTTTTTTTTGATTTTGCTGCTACCACACAGTAAAATGTTTTTTTTTTTATAAAAAAGAAGTTATATTTTTTGCACATTCTGAGAGCTGTAACTTTTTTATTTTTTCGTGAACAGAGCTGTATGATGGCTTATTTTTTGCGGGACGAGATGCAGATTTTTTTGGTACCATTTTGGGGCACAATAATTTTTGATCACTTTTTATTCCGATTTTTCAGACATAGAATAAACAAAAAACAGCAATTCAGTTATTGTTTTTATTTTTTATTTTTTGCGCCATTCGCCGTGCGGTAAAATTGATAAGACCGATTTGTCCAATAGGTCAGTACGATTACAGCGATACCAGATTTATATATATATATTTTTATGCTTTGCTATTTTTACAGACTAAAAAACAGTATTTTACAAAAAAGAATTTGCTTTTGCATTGTCGCATTCTGAGAGCTGTAACTTTTTTTTATTTTTGTGCCGAATGAACCATATTATGGCTTGTTTTTTGCGGGACGGTTTGACATTTTTATTTATATAATTTTTTTTTTACATATGACTTTTTGATCGCTTTTTATTCACTTTTTTGTGAGTCAGTATGATGAAAAAGCATAATTTTTGGCGTGTTTTTTTACGGCATTTGCCAAACGGACTAAATAACGCTACAGTTTTATAGAGCAGGTCATTCTGGACGCAGTGATACCAATTATCTTTTTTTTGTTTATTTTTGTTTTATCACAAATGCTGCGTTTTGAATGGCAAAAATGGATTTTAGTGATTTGTGCACTATTTGTGTGGTTTTTTTAACTTTTTTACATATTTTATTTAACTTTTTTTTACTTTTTCACCAAGTCCCACTGTGGGATATGTGTGATTGTTACTTTGATAGCTGGTCTCATACTCTGCAGTACCTCTGTACTGCAGTGCATGAGACCTGTCAGTGAGTCATGTCTGACTCACTGACTGTGCCTGTGAGATCCAGCTTATTGCTGGATCTCACTGGCCACCAAACCCTGGGATCATCACATGATATCAGGGTACCATGGTAACCATCGGGACCTGCAATTCTCATCACGGGGGTCCGATGGTTATTAAGGGGGTCGAAAGACCCCCTGGTAAGCACTTAAATACTGCTGTCACAATTGACAGCGGTATTTAAGGGGTTAATCAGCCCCAATCAGCATCAAGACCGGCCGGGGCCAATACTGTAGGGTGTCAGCTGTCATACACAAGTGCTATTTACTTATTCCACAGCGAGGCATTTTAACGGAGCTGAGGAATAAGTACCCTTAATGACCACCGTGAAAATGCAATACGGCGGTTGTTAAGGGGTTAAAGGGTTGTCCAGTTCTTTTTATTGATGACCTATCCTTAAGATAGGTCATCAATATCAGATCGGTGGGGGTGTTACCCAAATACCTCTGCCGATCTGCTGTTCCCAGTGCCCGCAGCGGCTGCGTGTGCTCAGTTGCAGAGAGGAACTAAACAGCTCCGACAACTGTATAGTGCCCAAATTCATTTCAATAAGGGTAAGGTTGGGGTAACTGGCTGCAGCCACTATACAGTTGACAAAGTTTTCTAGTTCTGCTCCACAACTGAGCACATCCAGCCACCGCAAGTGTGGCGCCCCTGAGGGTTCAGTCGCCACAGAGGTACTGCACCTCACCCAGAGGTGTGGTGCCTCCCTTCTCTCAGGTAAGGAGGGAGTGCTGCCCGGAACCCCAACACCCACATTCACTACACTACTCCAGGCCGGCTGGAAGGGCAAGATGCACTGTGTTTCCTGCTTAGCCCTGTCCCTGGCTGGAGTGGGGGGAACAAAAGGTATGGGGAACCAGTAGTGGGTGTGGGTGGAGGAAGCAGTTTAGGGGAGAACTTTTACAGGAGGTATATAAAGGGAAGCCATCTTAGGGTGGCAGAACAGACAGCACAGTGAGTGAGGACAGTCAGTCAGGGAGCAGAGTCTCTTCAGGAGCTCTGCTCCACAAGTGGGGCCTAGTAATAGAGGCCCAGGAGGGGAGAAGAGGAGGAAGGCTCCATTCTATAGAAGGGATCCCAGGGGGTACGGCGAGTGCAGGACTGCACCCGTACGCCCCGAATCTGCCAGGTGTCAGAGGGATCAGGCCGCAAGAAGGGGACCGGCCCCCTGGACCAGCCGTGTTACTCCAGGTCTCGGCTGGAAAAACCAGAGGCTTCTGACTTTTATAGTACAGTTGCCACAGCCTCATCCTAGTCACCGTGAGGGTCAAGTAGGTCCGGGAACTCCAGGTTGCCCAGAGGGACTTCAGAGCACCTGAGCGGGACTGTAAGTGGGGAAGCGCAGGGCAGGAGGGAGAAGACCCAGCGTGAAGTCGGTCAAAGAAAGGAACATAAGAAAGCGGGGTTCTGTCAAGCACTCCTGACGCATCTGAGGAAGAGCTGAACCCCCGGTCTGGTGAACGCAGCGCGATGTGGGAGGCTGACACCCATAGAGTGTACCTGTTGAACTTACATAAGGACTGTGAGTAAAAACTTGGATGACTGCACTGCACTGCCTCCGTCAATTATTTCAGCTGCGCCATCTCTCTTTCTGCACAAGTCCCAGCATCACCACACACCATCAAACTCCACACTGCCCCGCGACCCGCTCCGCCTGTGGAGAGCAGAAACATCCCAGCTTCCATCCCATCACCCCCTGGAGGTCTGCAGTAGTGCTGGTAAACCTTACCAGGTACCACAGGTGGCGTCACAAACTATTTACTTTATTTTTATTTTCTATCCAAGTTACAAGCCCCCCTTTTTGGTTGACCGCCCTGGGCCACGGACCGGGCCAGCCACTGTGACATACCCCCCCCCCCAGCATCCATAGGCCCGGCTGCCGAGTACCCCATTGCCCCGGGGGTGCGTCACAAGCGTCAAGAACAGTTTATCATTAGGGATGTCGGGTGTCGTACTCCCACCGATCTGATATTGATGACCTATACTAAGTATAGATTATTTATATAAATTGCTGGACTATACTATTAGAATTATCTATCTTTGAATCTTATATTGAAGTGATACTTGAGGAAATCTGTAAAGAATTCTTATAAAACGTCATTTGTATTCTGAACTTTATTTGGCTCTGTGTCATCCTCCCTATAGTCATCTATATGCATTGTGTGTAGGCTTAAATATTATATCATCATCACTTAGGTCTCTTATGCTGAAGTGTTTACAGCTAAATCAACACAAGGTGATGGAACCCTCACTTGTGTGAATAGATATCTGCTGCCAATATCTGTCTTCCTTTGAAAACATTTATAAAAACAAGTTTGTAGTGCCATTGCACATTTGCTTTACATATGTTAATAATCCTCTTTAGTACCCATGTAGTGTTTTTCCAAAGTGGTTCAATGTTTCAGATGATAAATACACAAAGAAGATCTTTTCAAAACAGCTCCTTTGTTTCTGGGCTTTGTTTATTTTGTTTAACATGGCCACTAGTTCTACAGCTAGACAATGTTTCTCAGCTACTGTACATGTTGGTTGCTTTAGATTTGTAGGAATTGTTACTGTGAAGTATTATACATTAGTACTGGAACTTAAAGGCCTTTTCAGAAAACCCCTGTCCCCAGGCCCAGTTTTTTTAAACATACTGTGCTTTACTCTCCCTCCCCCTATCTAGCGCTGTGTCTCAGCTGCTGCTCCTAGTGTCTTTTATTGTCTGCAGCACTGAAGTCATGTTGACAGCACTGCAGCCAATCAGTCAGTTTAGTGGCTCTGTGCAATTAGAAGCCACTAATTGGCTGCACATCTATTGACTTGACATCAGCGCTGCAGACACCGGTAGCAGTGATGGAGAATTGCAAATTGTTCGAATTTGCAGCATTTCCTAAAATTCAGCACAAATTTGATTCACATTGAATTGATTTGCTCATTTCTAAGTCTAACCTTACATGCCGTGAGAAAATGTCACCAACTACTAATATTTTTTTTATATGTTGCATTTTATGGATTATTTACTAATATCAGACAGGACATGTTTTCTGCTTTATATCAATCACAGTGCTTTGATGAGATTGCAGCTGCACCACGCATTCAGGTTATGCTGCATGCTCAGCACCAACTGAAAATCTTCCCAAAGCCAAGGCTCCCTTATTTAGTACAGGGGTTTTGCTATATGGTTCTTTCTTTAATGAATAGAAGCTGTACAATAAGTTTCTTATAATTCATATGGAACAATAGCTTCAAAAAATTGTTTATAGTGAAGTGAGAATCAACTAAAATTAAAGATATGTCTATCAAAATCATTCCCAACATGCGGGAATATCTTTGGGGCATACACTAGCAAATTATTATTTGTCCCCTCTGCGCTGTGGATACCTTATGCCGCATTCACACATCCGTGTATGATAACCAGAGTTTGGGTCGTGATGCATGGACTGTCCTCTGGTCCCTTGACACAAGCTTGAAAGACTATGAGGTTGTGAAGTTCGGGTCAGGAAACTTGTGTATAGTCCTTACATCATGGTCCATACTCAGACTGTGAAAAATGGATGTGTGAATGTGGCATAATAAGACCTTAAGCTTTTGCAATAACCAATTTTATGAAATGTGTTCGGAAAATATATCCAAGAAATTGCTCCATTTTTAGTTTGGCAATCTTTTGCTGATATTCATTTTAGCATCACTTTCCTTAAAAGAGAACATTTTAAGAAGGATTTCCACCCCAAATAAGAGGGAAAAAAAACAAAAACAAATATGCAGCAGGCTTTAAAAAATCAAAATCATACTTCCTTTACTTTTACTGACTTTTATTTTACAGTGGTGGCCAAAAGTATTGGCACCCCTGCAATTCTGTCAGATAATACTCAGTTTCTACCTGAAAATGATTGCAATCACAAATTCTTTGGTATTATTATCTTCATTTAATTTGTCTTCAATGAAAAAACACAAAAAGAATTGTCCTAAAGCAAAATTGGATATAATTCCACACCAAACCTAAAAAAGGGGATGGACAAAAGTATTGGCACTGTTTGAAAAATCATGTGATGCTTCTCTAATTCGTGTAATTAACAGCACCTGTAGCTTACCTGTGGCACCTAACAGGTGTTGGCAATAACTAAATCACACTTGCAGCCAGTTAACATGGATTAAAGTTGACTCAACCTCTGTCCTGTGTCCTTGTGTGTACCACATTGAGCATGGAGAAAAGAAAGAAGACCAAAGAACTGTCTGAGGACTTGAGAAACCAAACTGTGAGGAAGCATGAGCAATCTCAAGGCTACAAGTCCATCTCCAAAGACCTGAATGTTCCTGTGTCTTCCGTGCGCAGTGTCATCAAGAAGTTTAAAGCCCATGGCACTGTGGCTAACCTCCCTAGATGTGGACGGAAAAGAAAAATTAACGAGAGATTTCAACGCAAGATTGTGTGGATGGTGGATAAAGAACCTCGACTAACATCCAAACAAGTTCAAGCTGCCCTGCTGTCCGAGGGTACAACAGTGTCAACCCGTACTATCCATCGGCGTCTGAATGAAAAGGGACTGTATGGTAGGATACCCAGGAAGACCTCACTTCTTACCCCGAGGCATAAAAAAGCCAGGCTGGAGTTTGCCAAAACTTACCTGAGAAAGCCTAAAACGCTTTGGAAGAATGTTCTCTGGTCAGATGAGACAAAAGTAGAGCTTTTTGGCAAAAATCATCAACATAGAGTGTACAGGAAAAAAAAAAGAGGCATTCAAAGAAAAGAACACGGTCCCTACAGTCAAACATGGCGGAGGTTCCCTGATGTTTTGGGGTTGCTTTGCTGCCTCTGGCACTGGACTGCTTGACCGTGTGCATGGCATTATGAAGTCTGAAGACTACCAACAAATTTTGCAGCATAATGTAGGGCCCAGTGTGAGAAAGCTGGGTCTCCCTCAGAGGTCATGGGTCTTCCAGCAGGACAATGACCCAAAACACACTTCCAAAAGCACTATAAAATGGTTTGAGAGAAAGCACTGGAGACTTCTAAGGTGGCCAGCAATGAGTCCAGACCTGAATCCCATAGAAAACCTGTGGAGAGATCTCAAAATGGCAGTTTGGAGAAGGCACCCTTCAAATATCAGGGACCTGGAGCAGTTTGCCAAAGAAGAATGGTCTACAATTCCAGCAGAGCATTGTAAGAAACTCATTGATGGTTACCGTAAGCGGTTGTTCGCAGTTATTTTGGCTAAAGGTTGTGCAACCAAGTATTAGGCTGAGGGTGCCAATACTTTTGTCTGGCCCATTTTTGGAGTTTTGTGTGAAATGATCAATGATTTGATTTTTGCTTCATTCTCTTTTGTGTTTATTCCTTGCAAGCAAGTTAAACGAAGATAATAATACCAAAGAATTTGTGATTGCAATAATTTTCAGGAAGAAACTGAGTATTATCAGACAGGATTGCAGGGGTGCCAGTACTTTTGGCCACCACTGTACCTCTAGAATACAGGTATATATACACTTTCATAACCAGTGGAGAAAAGGTAGACAGAGGAGGCATCCCGCTGATAAATTGTCGTTTGTGATCCTTAGCCCAAAAACACTGCAGTTTCATCCATAGCAATCATATTGGAAAGTTGGTATTTATAAAAGTCGATGCCATCAACAAAGGACTTGAATGCAAGTGCACGTTTAATAACTTCAACATCTTCCATCTTAAACATTACTGTGGATCATTTTATAGACAGTTCACAACCCGGAAGGAAGCCGTCCAGCCAGTGATGTGATGCTTTGAAATCTTCTGGGGATATTTTTAATTCTGGAGCTATTGTAAGGGCAAATTCTTGAATATCAGCCCTGTGCAAAACCAAAGCTTTGCACTTCTGTAATCAACCCCTTCATAGATCATGTCTCCTGGCTCAGAAAATAATGGATGCCAACCTGATCCACACTTGCGCTTCTTAGTTCTTAGCACTTCCCTTGCACACTTGTTGACTGAGGTTATTGTCCTCAGCCCGCCATTTTTGGACCATTCGAACATCTATCATCTTTTCTGTGCAGAAAGCAGTAAGATTTTTACCCATGGAGTCCTCCACAATTCCTTTCTTGTACTCAATGGAATAGCTCTTTCTTTTTGTACTCATGTTATCTGGGTCAAAATGTACAGTACAATTCTTATTCCTCTGTGTACTGGTATATACCATACTGTACTGCAGTAAATGGTGAATGTCTATACACCAAGAAAAGCAGAATCAGTAAAAAAGTGTCCAGGCAGTTACCATACCGGTAAAAAAGTAAATTAGGTAGAATACAGCATAACCTTTCATCAAGGAAAGCAGGCACCCCCAAAAGAAAGCAGACACCCCAAAAGAATCACACTCACCAGACCCCAAACAATTAAAGTTGGCAAGTGCTGATAGTGGATGGGCTCTCACACACAAATCTGCATCACTGTCAGGTCCTGCGTTCCACAGTGTTTGGCTCTCCAGTGACCAGAAGAAGCCATAAAGCTTGGGCTCGGGAGCAGAATGGAACTGGTACCCTATCTGTTTATGAGAGCGGCAGTGCACTGCAGCTGGAAAGGCGAGGGTCCTGACAGTGACACAGATCTATGTGTGCGAGCCCATCCACCATTGGCCCTTGCCAACTCTAATTGTTTGGGTCTGGTAAGTGCAATTCTTTTGAGGCGTTCTGCTTTCTTTTGGGGTTGTCTGCTTTGTTTTCGGGGTGTCTGCTTTTCGTGATGAAGGTTCGGTCCTGCTGTATTCTTTAACTTTTGTAGCTGCCTGCACACTTTTATTATTTAACTGTAACTAGGGCATACTTTTGGAGTAGGGCTTATATTTTAAGCATAAAATACTGAAAAATCATGCTTGGGCTTATTTTCGGGGTAGGTCTTATTTTCAGGAAAACAGGGTAAATGTATGCTTTTTCCTTAGTAATGATTATCACTAGATTAGGAAAAGTAGTCGTGGTTCAACCATTCCCTCCTTTACTATCACTGTGAATGCTCCCTGGATCTGATATTGCTTTCCCATGAATGCGCTGAACACCTCTTGATGTCGATCACTGACGAGTATCGTAAATATGGGAACAGGATGCTATACTGGTGTAGCATATACATTCTCAATGTTGAAAGAACAACATTGTTGTTCTTTTAGCCACGCGACACCATGGGATCAATTTGCTAATCTTGTGAATTGTTGTAACAATGTATTTTAGTTGTCACGGTAATTTGATTGCCTGACCACATGTTGAAAAATATTACCAATCCCAGGGTGACCTGCAAGAATTGAGTCTTGGGATTCGGGTTGGACACACAGATGAAACTGAGACAGAACAAACAATTTTTCGGTCGGCTAACTCCTGGGATCAACAGATCTTGTCTACAGGATCTAGGGAAACACATGACACAAGTATACCCTAAGCAAGAATAGGAACTGGTTCAGAGTCCTCAGACTCAGATGGACAGAAATTTCAGAAGAATGCATCAGCTGTTATCTTTTTAGTAGCAGGTCTAACCGTCACAACAAAATCAAATCTGGAAAACAACAAAGCACAATTGGTTTGCTTAAGGTTATGTCTTTGTGCTGATTCTAAAAAAGTCAGATTTTTGTGGTCAGTGATAACAGTGATTTTATGTTTGGCACCTTTGAGTAAATGGCATTATTCCGTGAAATCCCATTTTATTGCCAACAATTCACCATTACCAATGTCAGAATTCCTCTTGGCAAATTAAAACTTTAATGAAAAGAAGGAGCATTGATGAAGTTGTGTGAGAGATAGGGTGCTTTGTGAAAGTACCACTCCAACTCCAATCTCAGAGACATCGACTTCCACATTAAAAGGATGCTCTAGATCAAGCTAAATCAATGCAGGGTCAGACACACATTCTTTTAACTAAGTGAAAGCTCAGATTGACTCAGGCTCCCAATTAACCATATCTACAGCCTTCTTAGTCAAGCCAGTCAGTGGTTTGGCAATCTTGGAAAAATGTTATATACATTTGCAAACCCAAGAACATACTGCTCTTGAGATCTACAAATTTCATCTATAAGATCTAAAGAAGGTGATGACACAGCTATACCCTCAGCTACAGTAGGAAATGGTTCAGAGTTCTCAGACTGAGAAGGACAGAAACTTCGGGAGAGATCTTGTGTTCTTAGTACCAAGTCTGAATGTCACCTCAAAATCGAATCCAGAAAAGTACAAAGCCTATCTAGTTTGCCTAGGGTTGAGTCTCTTAGCTGATTCCAAATAAGTCAGTTTTTTGTGGTCCATGATAACAGTGACTTTATTATTGGCACCTTCAAGGAAGTTGCCCCATAAAATGAAGGCCCACTTAATTGCCAACAATTCACAATTACCAGTGTCATAATTCCTCTTGGCAGATGAAAATTTTCATGAAAAGAAGGCACATGGATGAAGTTGCGTGAGAGATGGGGTACCTTGCGAATACAACGCTCCAAATCCAACCTCAGAGGCATCGAGCACAACAAAAAAAAGATGCTCAAGATCAGACTGAACCAATATAGGGTCAGACAAAAACATTCCTTTAACTTAGAGAAGGCACAGATTTACTCAGGCTCCCAATTAACCATATCTGCAACCTTCTTAGTCAAGCCAGTCAGTGATTTGGCAATCTTGGAAAAATTTTATATACATTTGCAATAGTAGTTTACAAACCCAAGAAAACACTGTAAGGCGTTCAGGGATTGCATTCACTCCTTAATAGCACGGACCTTGGGTCTTCTCAGTAACTTTTAGTGGACAAGCTCTATCCCAGGAAGATTATTCCCTGCACCAGAAAGAGACATTTTTCAAGTTTCAAAAATAAAGAATTGTTTTTCAGTCCTTGTGATACAGTACATACATGCCAGATGTGTGACTCAATATAAGGTGAATAATCCATCCAACCAACCAAGATGTCATCCAGATAGCCAATCATTTATTGACCACTTAAATCTTTGAATATGTTGTTAACAAATTTTTTGAAAAAATTCGGGGCATTATTTAGCCCGAAAGGCATCACAAGATACGTCTAGTTACCATAAGGTTTGTTAAATGCTGTCTTTCAATCATCTCCTCCATTTATATGGATCAGGTTATATCCTCTGTGGAGATCAAGTTTGGTGAATCAATAGGCTCCCAACAGCCATTTGTAGAGAGAAATGTGGCAGAGGATACTGATTCTGTACATCTAATTTTGTAAAGTTCACGATAGACAATACATGGTCTTAGACCACCATTTTTTAATCAACAAAAAGGAAGCCTGCACCAACTGGTGTAATGGACAATCTGATGAACCCTTTTTGCAGATTGTCTTCTATAAAATCTTCCATGACCTGACGTTCTGGACCAGAAAGATTATATTTTTTCCCTTGGAGAGACAGGAGTTTGGTGCCAGATCAATGGGACAATCATAATCCCTGCATGGGGTAATTTTTCACATATGGACACAGAAAATACATCAGCAAAATTTCTAAATACTGCAGGTAAAGACCCAGGTACAGCTTTAGACAGAGTTACAGATAAAGACATACACTTGTTCTGACATTCAAGGCTCCAGCATGCAATATCACCCACGTGCCAGTCAATTGCCAGGTTATATTTATGCAACCAAGCCATGCCCAAGACCATAGCCATCAACAGATTTTTAAGGACAAAAACCATCAGATTTAAAATTTAAGCCCCAACTAGCAGGGACACCTCCTCAGGGATCATTCAGATATCAGCGATTTTTTTGGTATGCAAAAACGGTCCAAATTTTCAGTGTGTCAGTTTTTCTCATCAGAGTTTGATAATAGTTCTATCAGTTTTTCTAGGTTGAAAAAAAAACCTGATGAAGGTTTCTCAAGCTTCTCATATTTATAACAGTATGAGAAAAACGGGAATTGGATGTTTCGCCCCCAGCAGTTCGCCCCCAGCAATTCGCCCCCGGGTACATTTCGCCCCCCGCACATTTCATCCCCAGCATTTGGCCCCCAGGATGTTTTGCCCCCGCACATTTCACCCCCGCACATATCGCCCCCAGCAGTTCACCCCCGGATGTTTCGCCCCCAGCAGTTCACCCCCGGATGTTTCGCCCCCAGCAGTTCACCCCCGGATGTTTGGCCTCCAGCAGTTCGCGTCTGGATGTTTGTACCCTGTTTTGCCCTCAGAATTTTGTGTTTGGATGTTTCGCCAGTTTGTCCTTATGGTTCATAAATTCCCGTCCGTCATCAATCCACATGTCACCAAAGTACTGTACAGAGTGCTGCACTTTTGTTAGTGTCAGAGCATTTTGCCCGCAATTTTAACAAGACATTTTCCAAAACGTTTCTAAAACGCTTTTGCGTTACAAAAACATAACACGAAACAAATAAACGGATTAAAAAAATGTAGTGTGAATGAGGCCTGATTTATGTGGGGAATGTAAACCACTCTAAAATCTAAACATTTTGTGAACTTTTACCTGACCCAGCACTGACCTGCTTTTTTGTAAGTTTTGTTGCAGATGTAACAATTTGCATGTCAGGTGTCCTGCAAGTTGCATTAGACTAGCTTTTATTCCATCTTTACTAGGGTTGAGCGAGTATGTTCTGTCCGAGTATGCTCGGACCGAGCTCTGAGTATTTACAGCTGCTCGGTGATATGGTTGAATCGCTCCGTGTGCATGATTTGCAACTGTTTGACAGCTTTATTACATGTGAGGAATGTGTAAGAAATAGACATTCCTCCCATGTAATAAAGCAGTCAAACAGTTGCAAAACATGCACACGGAGCGCTTCAACCATATCACCGAGCAGCTGTAACTACTCGGAGCTCGGCCTGAGCATACTCGGCGAAAGGGTTAATAGAACATACTCGCTCAACACTAATCTTTACATCAGAATATAGCAGTGTCTAAAATCTCTACAAAGAGAGAGGTGTATGAGCACAAAAAAATCAGTCAGCTTTCACAGCAATTCACTGTTTACATGTATGAATTCAGTTCTATCCAAACGTGGGAAGAAGTTGGTCTACGAGAATCACATTTACGTATTTTCCAAACGAACGTCTGACGATGTCCATTTTATCTGCGTGTGTGAAAAACGGTCGACTTGCAAGGGACGTGTTTGGACCAAAGAAGCATCTGGTGAAGTGGTGAATGTAACCAATCCCCACAACCATGCAGCACAAGCAGCAAGACCTGAAGCAACCCAACTTGTCAATGAGGCGGTCACCAGGGCAAGGACAACACAGGAGACACCACAACAGATTCTCACAGAAGTAATTTCAGGAGCCCATTCTAATGTTGTAGCACTTCTCCCAAGGAAAGCATCACTGAAGAGAACAATACGATTATCAAGGCAACTTGGCAATATTCCAAGTTGCCCCAAACCCTTGATCAACTTGTTATTCCCCAGGAGTTCCAGGAGATCAATATTGATGGTATCCAGCAGCATTTCCTTCTGTATGACTCTGGAAAGCATTTAACATTTCCATTATGCAGAATTATTGCAAAGTTTATGTTGCACAAATGTGAAAAATTCTATATTACAAGGTGCTGATATAGCATACTATGTGATTTTTTTGCCTTAAAGGGAAACTTTGAGGATAGTATAATGTAGGGTGAGGCCTACTGATTCCAACTAAGTCTCACTTGTTTAGCTGCAGTCTGATTCTCTGCTCAGCTTCAAAGTAGAAGTCCTGCCTTTGAGATACAACGGTCTGCCATATTCATAAGCAGAGTGGTAACCTTGTCCACCAGCCATGATTTGCAGGTATCCAGCAATTGTCAATCACAGCCAGAGGACAAAGTTGTCGCATCAAACCCGCATCACTAGATATCAATTTTAGTGTAGAATTTTCTGCTATAAAATAGCTGCAGATTGTCTGCTGCAACTACTTAGTGCATGTGAATGTAACTTAAGGATTCATTAACATGTCTCCTAACCTCTGTGGATTATCCACAACTTATACAGCTATTCTGGTGTAGATAATTCTACACCAAAATCTCCATTTAGCTCTATGGATTTAGGTGCAGGTTTTAGTGCAGAATTTTAGCCCTTTGTCTGAATGGCTGGAATCTTCTTTGCATAATGGCAGCATACATTCACATGCAGGGTCATAAGTAGCTTGGCCCTAGCCCCATAGCAAAGTTTTGAAGGGGCCTGGGCCCCCCTTCCTCCGCGATGCCCTGCCCCCTTTAGCCATGCCCCCTGCCAACAGCCTGAAATGAAGTTCCAATGCTGAATTAGTGCTGGGAAGAGGGTTCACCATGCTCCGGTAGGTGCCTGTCCCCTACCAGAGCATGGCAGGGGGTTAATTAATATTCACCACCTGCTGCCACACGCTCCGTTCCTCTGCTTTGATACAGGACCTGGAATGATGTATGCAATCATGTGATCGCTCACGTCTCAGGATCTGCATCAAAGCAGAGTGAAGAAAGCAACGCAGCAGAAGGCGGTGAGTATTAATTTATCCTTGCCATGCGAAACGTCCGGGGGCGAAATGTGCGGGGGCGAATCTTCCAGGGGGTGAAATGATAGGGGCGAAATGTGCAGGGGCGAAATGTACCTGGGGGCAAACTGATGGGGTAAACTGCTGGGGGCAAATTGCTGGGGGGCGAACTGCTGGGGGCGAAACTTTCTATAACCGAGAAAAACAGACATCACACAGTTGGCATCCAAGTACTGTCTGATTTTTTTGCAGATCCAAAGATTTGCATTGGCAAGTTTGATCCAACACTTGTCGGACAAGTCTGTGTGCTTTTGTAAGGACCACTCTATCAAGGGAAAAAAATCTGACATGTGAACTACTCCATAGATTATCATAGGTACCAGTGCTGTCAATCAAAAACTTGAATGGCACTCATATAAGAAAAACTGACATATGAGTCAGTCCTTAGTAATATAGTTTGCCACAACTTGGTTGAGAGTCATGTCATCAACAGCAGTAATTTTCATAGGAAAACTTAATTTTAACAAGGTAAACCAACATCCCTTGCCACCTTGGTATTAAAAAGCATTGCTGTGGAACTGCAATCAATAAAGACCTTAAGCCAGAGAGATCACTCTAGAGATCTAGGTAAACAAACAGGTAGCAATAATTTTGCAGAATCATAGGGAATCTGCACCTAGGTGGGCATCCTTGGGCCTACCTAGGCACTGCTGTGACTAGACGTGCGCAACCTCTTTCAATGCAAGTGTATTGAGCGAGGCCTGACACGTCTAGTTGGAATGTGACCTGAAGTATACAAATCGCATACTTGCAGTCACATAACCACCCGGCGTCGACACAAGAGAATTCTCACAATGCACAGTGGGCATGATGTGAGCATTTAGAAGTCCGGACAACTTCATTAATTTCTGGCTAATCAAGCACATAGCCGTGCAATCTGCCTTAAAGGGAACCTGTCTGTTACGGATTCGGGTGGTGGAACCTCTGTGCTGCGGTGCAAGGAGGGACCCAGAGGGGCGTGACTAAGTATCAACTTGGACCGATCTAGGTCGTACGGCGGCTAACGACTCCGTGACCAGGGAGGAACCGAGCAGAGGGACCAGGTGCTACTCTGGGGATGACCTTGTAAGAGAGCAGGTGACTCCCACGGGTCAGATGGCTGAGACTGACCGATACTGCAGATGGGCACAGCAGGCAGGCTGACGAGAGATCTGGGTAGATGAACTGGCAGAGACAGCAGGCGAGAGGCGGGAGCCTCTAGGTAGGCTGTCAGGTGGTCATGGCAAGTGATGGGAAGGAGACTCCAGGTAGGCTGACAGGTGGTCACGGCAAGTGACAGGCGGGAGCCTCTAGGTAGGCCGTCAGGTGGTCACGGCAAGTGACAGGCGGGATCCTCTAGGTAGGCTGTCAGGTGGTCACGGCAAGTGACGGGCAGGAGCCTCCAGGTAGGCTGACAGGTAACAGGCAGGTGTTTCCAGGTAAGCAGACGGACAAAACCCATAGACAGACTGGCGGACTGAACGGAAGACAGAATGTCAGGCTGGAGCGTAGCCAGGCTAGCGGGCAGGGCTAGTAGTCAGGCTAGCAGCGGGACCTGAGGGCTGAAGCATATGTAAGTACACAGTGCATCAACTATTGCTCCATATTGGAGAAGGTGCTTTATATATGGGAGGACCTCCGGCAATTGGCCGGGGACTCCTTAGGGTGGCGCGGGCGGCCCCTTTAAGAGGGAGGGAGCGCTCACGCCCTAAGCACATTGCCCGGGAAGCTGCACGCGCCGGCAGAAGCAGGAAGAGGAGCGCTGGAGGACGCCGGGCGGGGAGCGCGGCGGTGAGAGGGATGGCGTCTGCCTGACAGGGGGCAGAGACGCCGATGCTACAGTACCCCCCATTTACGCCCCCTCTTTTTTAGGCCAGAAAGAATTTTTCAAGGAGAAGCGGGGCATGAATGTTCTCCCTTGGTTCCCAAGTTCTCTCCTCTGGGCCAAACCCCTTCCAATCCACCAGAAAAAAGGTTTTTCCTCTTACCCTCTTGGTGGCCAGAATGTTCTCTACCTCAAAAACGTCCTCAGCGGAAACCGGAGCAGGGGGAGTACCTGGATTGTTGGAAAAAGAATTAAACACAACTGGTTTGAGGAGAGATACGTGGAAGGAGTTGGGAATCCGTAAGGTGGCCGGGAGTTTTAACTTGTAGGCCACTGGGTTGATTTGTTTGAGGACTTCAAATGGACCGATGAACCGAGGACCCAACTTGTAGGAGGGTATTTTGAGCCGAACATGTTTGGAGGAGAGCCAAACCTTGTCTCCCAGACGGAATTGAGGCGGATCCAGACGTCTCTTGTCAGCAAATCTCATCATCCGCTCGGAGGACTGAAGAAGTGCGGACCTAGTATTTTCCCAAATGGTGGAAAGTTCGCTGACCAGAGACTCCGCGGCCGAGTTGTCCACAGAAGCGGAGACGGGAAACGTTGACCATAGACTACAAAGAACGGGGACTTGAAAGTCGATTCGCTCTCATGGTTGTTGTAGGAGAATTCGGCCCATGGTAGGAGCTCCACCCAATCGGTATGGTGAGCATTAACAAAGAGGTAGCTGGTAAGGATCTGGTTGATACGCTCCACTTGGCCATTGGACTGTGGATGGTAAGCGGAGGAGAAATCCAGGGTGACATCCAGCAGCTTACACGTAGCTCTCCAGAATTGTGAGGTAAACTGAACCCCTCGATCCGACACAATGTGGAGGGGTAGGCCATGGAGACGGAAAATGTAAAGGATGAAGTCCTTAGCCAGCTCTGATGCAGACGGGAGACCAGGCAGAGGGATGAAGTGGGCCATTTTAGAAAAGCGGTCGGATACCACCCAAATGACTGTACAGCCGTCAGAAACAGGGAGATCTGTAATAAAGTCCATAGCAATGTGTTGCCAAGGGGCAGCAGGTACGGGAAGAGGCAGGAGGTGGCCGGCTGGAAGATGTCTGGGAACTTTGTTGCGGGCACAAGATGAACAGGCCGAGATGAAGTCTACCACATCCTTGCGCAGGGTGGGCCACCAGTAATGCCGGGTAATGAGCAGGAAAGTTTTATTCTGACCGGCATGGCCGGCTAGTTTAGATGAATGACACCAGTGAAGAATCTTCTCCCGATCTGGAACCGCTACAAACGTCTTACCGGGTGGGAGATGAGTCAGATCTAAGGGGGCCATACTCATCACTTTGGAGGGGTCGATGATGTGCATAGGCTCCTCCTCTAGATCGGAGGACAGGAAGGATCGGGACAAGGCGTCAGCTTTAACATTCTTGTCCGCCGGGCGGAAATGTAGGATAAAGTCGAAGCGAGTGAAGAACAAAGACCACCGGGCCTGACGCGGATTGAGTCTTTGGGCATTCTGGAGATATGCCTTGTTTTTGTGATCTGTATAGATGATCACTGGGTATAGAGCCCCTTCTAGCAGGTAACGCCACTCCTCCAGTGCCAATTTGATGGCTAGCAGTTCTCGGTCTCCTATGGAGTAGTTGCGCTCAGACGAGGAGAAGAGTTTGGAGAAGAAGCCGCAGGTTACCATTCTCCCGGATGAAGATTTTTGGGTGAGCACCGCTGCGGCTCTGGAGGAGGAAGCATCAACCTCCAGGAAGAACTGTTTGTTGCAGTCCGGATGGTGCAGCACTGGGGCAGAGGAGAAGGCTTGCTTTAAGGAAAGGAAGGCCTCCTCAGCTTCGGGCGGCCATACCTTGGGATTTGCTCCCTTACGGGTGAGCGCAGAGATGGGAGCAGTCCTTGAAGAGAAGTGCGGGATGAAGAGACGGTAGTAGTTGGCGAAGGCCAGGAATCGCTGAATTGCTTTCAACCTCTCCGGACGGGGCCACTTTAAGACAGCAGAGTGCTTCTCGGGGTCCATTCGTAGACCTATCTGGGAGATAATATAGCCTAGGAACGGAAGGGAGGTCTGCTCGAAGAGGCACTTCTCAAATTTGGCATAGAGGTGATTCTGCCTGAGCCTAAGCAGGACGAACATCCCTCCGGTGTGTGGGAAGATCCGGAGAGAAGACCAAGATGTCGTCCAGTTACACCACTACGCAGGAATATAGAAGATCACGGAAGATGTCATTGACTAATTCTTGGAAGACGGCGGGAGCATTGCAGAGACCGAAGGGCATTACACGGTATTCATAGTGACCGTCCCGGGTATTGAATGTCGTCTTCCACTCGTCTCCTTGACGGATCCGGACCAGGTTATACGCCCCACGTAGATCCAGCTTGGAAAAGATCCTTGCACCCTTAAGGCGGTCAAACAACTCGGAGATGAGCGGCAGGGGGTATTTATTTTTGACCGTGATTTGGTTGAGTCCTCGATAGTCTGTACAGGGGCGTAGTGAACCATCCTTCTTCTTGACGAAGAAGAATCCGACTCCAGTCGGGGAGGTAGATTTCCGGATGAATCCCCTAGCCAGATTCTCCTTAATGTATTCCGACATGGCCCGGGTTTCGGCCGACGACAACGGGTAAATACACCCACGGGGTGGAGTGGCACCGGGTACCAGGTCGATCGGGCAATCATATGGCCTATGAGGTGGCAGTGTCTCTGCTTCCTTTTTGTCGAAGACATCTGCATAAGGCCAGTAAGGTGCCGGTAAACCGGGTAGATTAGCCGGGGTGAGGGGCGGACGAACCGGGCCGACCGGGGCCAGGCAGGTCTTATGGCAATTCTGCCCCCAACGGAGAACTTCACCGGATTGCCAGTTCAGCACGGGTTCATGTTTCTGAAGCCAGGGTAGATCTAGCAATAGGGAGTGAGAGAGACCGGAAAGCACATGGAAGAAGATCCTCTCAGAGTGCAGCATTCCCACCTACAGGGTTATAGGTTCTGTGACGAGCAGGATGGTCACCGGAAGGAGTCTTCCATCCACGGAGACGACTGCCAATGGTTCAGCCAGAGGTTTGGTGGGAATGTGATACCTCTCTACCAGGGACTGGGAAATGAGGTTCCCAGCAGTTCCGGAATCTAGGTGTGCAATTTCAAAGTAGCGGTTCTCTCCCCAGGAGATAGAGACGGATAAAGTCAAGGACGGAGAGGATTTACTTTTGCCTAGGACGACCTCTCTGAGCGGTCCTAGACTCTAGAGTTTCCCGGCTTCACCAGGCAGGAACAGATCAGGTGCTCCTTACTACCACAGTAGAAACAGCTCCCCTCGGTTTGGCGAGTTTCTAGGCGAGACTTGACCATCTTGGTCTGGTCAATCTGCATGGGTTCGGGCGAGCGTGCCCGAGGAATTGCTGGTTGAGAAACCGGTTTCTGACAAACAGGAGCAAGACGAGGAAATCTTCTCTCCCGGGCAACCTCCTTGGTACGTTCTTGGAAACGGATGTCAATCCGGGTAGCTAGTGACACCAGGTCATCCAGGGTGGTAGGAATGTCCCGGCCGGCTAACTCGTCCTTAATCTGACCGGAAAGACCCTCCCAGAAGACGGACACCAGGCAAGCTCAGAAGCGAGGGTTGGGAACCGTATGGCATATTGGCCCATGGTGAGACTCCCTTGGTGGAGACGTAGCAGAGAGGAGGCTGAATAGGATTTTCGTCCTGGTTCATCAAAAACTTTCCGGAAAGCAGCGAGGAAAGACGATAGATCGGACAACAGGGGATCCCCTCTCTCCCACAGGGGATTTAGCCATGCCAGTGCTTCCCCAGTGAGATGGCACATGATGAATGCCACCTTGGCCTGGTCGGAGATGAACTGATGTGCCAAGAGTTCAAAGTGCAGGGTGCACTGGTTTATGAAACCTTGAGCTAAAGCGGGGTTGCCAGCAAAACGTGGAGGTGCCGAGAGCCGGGGTCCATAGCCGGACGCCATAATAGGACTGGGTTGTGGTGGCACGGAACCAGGCGCTACTTGACCAGAGACGGACACAGACGGGTCGGACAATGCGCCTAGGCAAGAGTTAACAGACCGCAGAAAGGACAGGACCGACTCCTGTTGAGCTCTCTGACGTAAGACCTCCTGGTGCAGGTCGGAGAATGCGGGGGGTCTGGGGGCCACCGGGTTCCATGGCCCGAGCAAACTGTTACGGATCCGGGTGGTGGAACCTCTGTGCTGCGGTGCAAGGAGGGACCCAGAGGGGCGTGACTAAGTATCAACTCGGACCGACATAGGTCGTACGGCGGCTAACGACTCCGTGACCAGGGAGGGACCGAGCAGAGGGACCAGGTGCTACTCTGGGGACGACCTTGTAAGAGAGCAGGTGACTCCCACGGGTCAGATGGCTGAGACTGACCGATACTGCCGATGGGCATAGCAGGCAGGCTGACGAGAGATCCGGGTAGATAAACTGGCAGAGACAGCAGGCGACAGGCGGGAGCCTCTAGGTAGGCTGTCAGGTGGTCACGGCAAGTGACGGGAAGGAGCCTCCAGGTAGGCTGACAGGTGGTCACGGCAAGTGACAGGCAGGAGCCTCTAGGTAGGCTGTCAGGTGGTCATGGCAAGTGACAGGTGGGAGCCTCTAGGTAGGCAGACAGGTGGTCATGGCAAGTGACGGGCAGGAGCCTCTAGGTAGGCTGTCAGGTGGTCACGGCAAGAGACGGGCAGGAGCCAGCAGGTAGGCTGACAGGTGGTCATGGCAAGTGATGGGCAGGAGCCTCCAGGTAGGCTGACAGGTAACAGGCAGGTGCTTCCAGGTAAGCAGATGGACAAAACCCATAGACAGACTGGCGGACTGAACGGAAGACAGACCGTCGGGCGGGAGAGTAGTCAGGCTGGCGGGCAGGACGGATAGTCAGGCTGGTGGGCAGGACTAGTAGTCAGGCTAGCAGCGGGACCTGAGGGCTCAAGCAGATGTAAGTACACTGTGCATCAACTATTGCTCGGGCACCTCCATATTGGAGGAGGTGCTTTATATATGGGAGGACCTCAGGCAATTGGCCGGGGACCCCTTAAGCACAGTGCCCGGGAAGCTGCGCGTGCCGGCAGAAGCAGGAAGAGCAGCGCTGGAGGACGCCGGGCGGGGAGCGCGGCGGTGAGTGTTAGAACTCTCCTGTTAGTTTTTTTTTAGTTTGCTGGTCACATGACCATTTTTGCCTATTTAATCCGGCTCCGCCCTCCTGGTCTTGCTGGACTTCATTGTATTTACTACTCTTGAGCTAGCTTGGTGCTCTGTTGCCGTTCTCTGTTAGTTTTGCTAGGTCTTCTGACCTCTATGCTTTTTGTTGTGTGTTTGTCTTTGACTGCTACTATTTCTGCTAGGAGGTGTCCAACTTATCCCAGTCCCTAGTTCTTGTAGGAATCCCTCCCTCACATCTATAGGTCTTCGTTCAGACTAGCCGAGGACTTTAGCGGGTCTGATCGCAGGATCAGGTTCCCCGTTACATCGTAGGGATCTAGTTTAGTTCTATTGTAGGGACAGTTCTCCTGTCTTTCCTTAGTCCCTGTAGCAGATCATAACAGTAAGTCCAGCCCTAAAAGAAAAAAAAAAAAAAAATTTTCTCTAAGGAAAGACCTCCAGTTTTCCATCATGGTCTCGGTTCAAGATTTGGCTCAACGCTTGCAGGGACTCTCTCTGGAGGTGGCCGAGCTCCAACAACACGTGAGTAGCTGTTCTGGAGCACATTTTGTGGAACCAAAGGTACGTCTGCCTGATCTATTTTTTGGCGAACAACAAGATTTTTTTTCTTTTAAAAATGCTTGTTTATTGTATTTTCGTTAGAGACCCGGATCCTCTGGTGATGAATCACAGCGCATAGGGTTCATAATGTCACTTTTGCGCAAAGATCCTCAGGGATGGGCCTTCTCTCTCCAACCTAGTGATCCGTGCTTTAGATCAATGGATAGTTTTTTTTCTGCTTTGGGTTTGTTGTATGATGATCCTGATCGTGTCTCATCTGCTGAGTCTGAATTGAGACGTTTGAGGCAGGAATCAGGTAATGTGGAAAAATATTGTTCTCACTTCCGTCGGTGGTCTGCCCAGGTGGGGTGGAACAATTCAGCTTTGAAAAGCTTGTTTCTTGCAGGGCTAGGTGAAAGGGTTAAGGATTTACTGATTGCTTATGCCACACCTGGAAACTTGCAGGAGGCAATGCAATTAGCTATACGGGTGGACAGGAGACTGCGTGCAAGGGTTAATGAGAGCAAATGCTCTGCTATGTCAGCTCCGAGTCTTGAGAGGGTCTGTGCAGACAATGGAGAGCCGATGGAGATTGGGGCGATGGCACCCCGCTCTCAGGAAAAAGATCGCAGGCTTTCTGAAGGCTTGTGCTTCTATTGCAGAAATTCTGGTCATTTTACTAAGAACTGTGTGCTTCGTATGAAGAAAGAAAAAAAAATGGTCAGTTATGCCCGTATTGCCTGTTTAAATTCTAAGGGAGTATTCCTATCTGCCACTACTGCTGCTCAGGATGAATTAATTGAATTTCGGGTATTTGTGGATTGTGGTTCTACTCTGAATGTGATTGATGGGGGATTCTTGGAAAAACTTAGATTAGAACCTAAAACTTTGTCATCCCCTATTGCTGTGGTTTCTGTTGATGGCTCTCCCTTGAAGAGTGTTACTCATAAGGTCTGTGAATTTCCCCTCACTATTAATGGTATTCACCAAGAAAATTTGGATTTGGTGGTATTGGATAATTTGCCTTCTCCAGTAATATTGGGGTTACCCTGGTTAAAATTGCACAATCCTGTACTGGATTGGTCTACCAATGAAATTAAGTCCTGGAGCCCTAAGTGTTATGACAAGTGTTGTAACGGACGTATTGCTGCTGTGGATAAAGGGGAATTACCTGTACCTATTCAGGATTTTTGGAGAGTTTTTTCTGAGGAGGAGTCACAAATTTTGCCTCCCCATAGAGACTATGATTGTACCATTGAATTTGTCCCTGGAGCGACTCTTCCTAAAAGTCGTTTATTTAATCTTACTATTCCTGAGAGAAAGGCTTTGGAGGAATACATACAGACAAGCTTGGCCGCCGGTCACATTAGGCCTTCCAAGTCTCCTGTGGCTGTTGGATTTTTTTTTGTAAAAAAAAAAGATGGCAGTTTACGTCCTTGTCTGGACTTTCGTGAGATTAATAAATTTACTGTACGCAATCCTTACCCACTGCCATTGATTCCTGATTTATTTAACCAGTTAGTGGGGGCCAAGTGGTTCTCTAAAATTGATCTCCGGGGGGCATACAATTTGTTGCGCATGAAGGAGGGTGATGAATGGAAGACTGCTTTTAACACTCCTGTGGGTCATTTTGAGAATCTGGTTATGCCTTTTGGTCTTACCAATGCTCCAGCATTTTTTCAGAATCTTATTAATGACATCCTTAGACCTTTAATCGGCAAAAATGTGGTTGTGTATTTGGATGACATTCTGATTTATTCGCCTGATCTGGAGTCTCATTGGCGGAGCGTACGTGAGGTATTACAGTTATTAATGGACAATTCGCTTTTTGCTAAGCTGGAGAAATGTGAGTTCGCTGTACAGAGAATTAGTTTTTTGGGCTACATTATCTCCAGTGAAGGTTTTGAGATGGACCCGGTTAAAGTTCAAGCTGTGCAGGAATGGCCTAGGCCTATTGGTTTGAAATCGATACAGAGGTTTTTGGGTTTCGCCAATTATTACAGAAAATTCATAAAAAATTTTTCTATTATTGTCAAACCGCTGACCGATCTCACCAGGAAAGGTGCTAATGCGGTTCAGTGGACTTCTGAGGCCATTGAAGCTTTTGTGTTTCTAAAGGAGAGGTTCACCTCTGCTCCCATCCTTATGCAGCCTGATGTGACTAAGCCGTTTTTGGTTGAGGTTGATGCTTCTTCGGTGGGGGTCGGTGCGGTGTTGTCTCAGGAAAACAAGGATGGAGTACATCCCTGTGCCTTTTTTTCAAAAAAATTTTCTGAGACTGAATTTAATTACGATATTGGTAATCGGGAATTGCTGGCGATTAAACTCGCATTTGAACACTGGCGTCACCTCTTGGAAGGTGCTGAATTTCCCATTCAGGTTTTCACTGATCATAAAAATCTGATCTATCTTGATGCTGCCAAGCGCTTGAATGCCCGTCAGGCTAGGTGGGCACTTTTTTTCTCGCGGTTTAATTTTTCCGTTACTTACATCCCGGGTACCAAGAATGTTAAAGCGGATGCTTTGTCTCGCAGCTTTTCTCCCATGGTCGGTGTTGAGGAGGAAGAGGAGAGCATTTTACAAGAAGGTGTTGTGATTGCTGCTTTGGACTCCGTTTTGGAGGATGAGATTCTTAAAGCTCAGGAGAATGCCCCATCTAACACTCCCCATGGGAGGTTGTTTATGCCTAGGACCTTTAGGAGAGATTTGTTTGTTGAGTGTCATGAGTCTCGGTTGGCAGGTCATCCAGGAATTTCTGAGACCAAGAGACTTGTGGGTCGCAGTTTTTGGTGGCCTGGATGGCAGAAGGAAGTCATTAAGTGGGTACGCCAATGTACTGTGTGTGCTAGATCCAAGTCTTCGCATGCTCCTGCTGCGGGGTTGCTTTGCCCTCTGGAGGTTCCTAGTGCACCTTGGACACATCTGGCTATGGACTTTATTACTGACCTTCCCCCCTCTGAAGGTTTCACGGTCATCTGGGTGGTCGTGGACCGTTTTAGCAAGATGTGTCACTTGGTTCCCTTCATCAAACTGCCTTGGGCTAAGACACTCGCTAAGGCCTTTGTCAAGGAAATTGTCAGACTACATGGTGTTCCTACTGACATTGTTTCTGATAGGGGACCTCAGTTCGTGGCTCGTTTTTGGCGTGCCTTTTGTGACAGGTTGGGAGTTCATTTGTCGTTTTCATCTGGATATCATCCTGAGTCTAATGGCCAGACAGAAAGGAAGAACCAGGATGTTGAGCAGTTCTTGCGTTGTTTTGTGGCAGACAATCAAGAGGGGTGGTCTGAGTTTCTGCCACTTGCTGAATTTGCTCTGAACAACCATACATCCTCTTCTGCTGGGTGTTCGCCTTTTTTTTGTTGTTCTGGGAGACATCCGTCTTTTGGGTCATTCTCCAAATTGGTTTCGGCTGTGCCTGAGGAGGAGAGTTTTTCCGGTGATTTGGAGAGAGTTTGGATGGATGTGCGTGTTAATCTTCAGGAGGCTAACAAAAAATCTAAGAGGTACTTTGATAGGAAACGGCAAGAGGTTTTGTTTGCTGTTGGTGACATGGTTTGGTTGTCCTCTAAGAATCTGCGATTGAGGATTCCTTCTAAAAAATTGGGTCCCAAGTTCGTAGGGCCCTTTAAGGTGCTTCAGATAGTTAACCAATCTGCTGTTAGGTTGGAGGTTCCTACGTCCTGGAAGATTAACCCGGTGTTTCATGTTTCTCTGTTGAAAAACGCTGATGTGTCTGATGGTGACGCCTCTGCCACTGTTCCTCCGGTGGTGGAGGACGGGGAATATGAAATTTCCCGCATCCTAAATTCTAGACCAGGGTTCCCCAACTCCAGTCCTCAAGGCCCACCAACAGGTCATGTTTTCAGGATTTCCTTAGTATTACAAAGGTGATAATTGCATCACCTGCACAGGCAATAATTCAATCACCTGTGCAATACTAAGGAAATCCTGAAAACATGACCTGTTGGTGGGCCTTGAGGACTGGAGTTGGGGAACCCTGTTCTAGACGGTATAGAGGGAGTTTGCAGTATCTTGTCGCTTGGAATGGTTTCGGACCTGAGGATAACTCATGGGTGAGGGCGGATGATGTTTCTGCTTCCAGACTTGTCAGAGCGTTTCACAGGAGGTTTCCTGATAAGCCTGGGCCTAGGGGATCCGGAGGATCCTCTTAGAAGAGGGGGTACTGTTAGAACTCTCCTGTTAGTTTTTTTTTAGTTTGCTGGTCACATGACCATTTTTGCCTATTTAATCCGGCTCCGCCCTCCTGGTCTTGCTGGACTTCATTGTATTTACTACTCTTGAGCTAGCTTGGTGCTCTGTTGCCGTTCTCTGTTAGTTTTGCTAGGTCTTCTGACCTCTATGCTTTTTGTTGTGTGTTTGTCTTTGACTGCTACTATTTCTGCTAGGAGGTGTCCAACTTATCCCAGTCCCTAGTTCTTGTAGGAATCCCTCCCTCACATCTATAGGTCTTCGTTCAGACTAGCCGAGGACTTTAGCGGGTCTGATCGCAGGATCAGGTTCCCCGTTACATCATAGGGATCTAGTTTAGTTCTATTGTAGGGACAGTTCTCCTGTCTTTCCTTAGTCCCTGTAGCAGATCATAACAGTGAGAGGGACGGCGTCTCTGCCTGGCAGGGGGCAGAGACGCCGATGCTACACTGTCAGCAGGATTGTGCTAAGTAAACTACAGGCAGTGTCAGGTTGGTGCCGTTACACTGCTTAAAATGATATCTGGGTTGATGAAATCCGTCCTGTGGTTGTTGTTTAATCTTTATTTGCAGTTTGGAGTTAATTAGATTCTCGTGCTTCGGGGTGGGACTGTGAGCGGGGCTTTCGTTGGTGCTCTGTTCTCATATTCATCATTGTAGCTTAAATGACAGGTCACTGAACCTTCATTGACCTGACTCCTATTTTAAATACTGCACTTGCGCAGTTCATATTGTTGTCTTTGGCCATTTTGCTGGAGCTAAAAAATTTTTTTGCTCCAACAAAATGGTGCCGGCGCCCGCGCACGTGCAGTAGCAGCTATCGCTTGCTGATAGATGCTACTGCACACATGCCGCGGCCATTTTATTGAAGCCCAATTTTTTTTTCAAACAAAATGGCCACGGCGCGTGTGCAGTAGCAAACCCAGGTATCATTTTAATCAGTGTAACGGCGCCAACTTGACACTGCTTGCAGTTTACTTAGCACAATCCCGCTGACAGGATCTCTTTAAATAATCGAGAAAGAATTGGTCTTTCCAAGGAGCTCACTGAATTTGACTGTGGTAACATAATAGGATTCCACTGTTGTAAAAAGTTCATGAAACTTCTTATCCTCCTAAATATTCCACAATCAACTGTTCGTGGAATTATTGAAAAGTAGATGCATTTAAGAACCACAGTAACTTAGCCACGAACCGGCAGACCACATCAAAGTTACAGAGCGGAGTCACCGAGTGCTGAGGAGCATTGTGCAAAAAAGTCATCATATCTCTGGTAACAATTCCAAACTTCATCAAACATTAACAACAACACAAAAACTGTGTAAGGCTATGTGACCACGATGCAGAAATGCTCAGGATTTTTTCCTGAGCGCTTCTGCATCTCCCTGGCAGAAAAAAACGCATGCGGATTGTACATACGTTTTCCTGCCAGGGACATGCGGAAGTGAAGCATTCTTCACTTGCATTTCCGCATGCGGGTTGACAAGCGCTTTCCAAGCGATTTTAGAATCACTTGGAAAGTGCTTGTCAACTTGGTCACACTATATACAGTTATATGAAAAAGTTTGGGCACCCCTATTAATCTTAAGCTAAATGTTTTATAAAAATTGGTGTTTCTGCAACAGCTATTTCAGTTTGATATATGTAATAACTGTTGAACACAGTAATGTTTCTGCCTTGAAATGAGGCTTATTGTACTAACAGAAAATGTGCAATCTGCATTCAAACAAAATTTGACAGGTGCATAAGTATGGGCACCCTTATCATTTTCTTGATTTAAATACTCCTACCTACTTTTTACTGACTTACTAAAGCACTTTTTTGGGTTTTGTAACCTCATTGAGCTTTGAACTTCATAGCCAGGTGTATGCAATCATAAGAAAAGCTACTTAAAGTGGCCACTTGCAAGTTGTTCTCCTGTTTGAATCTCCACTGAAGAGTGGCATCATGGGCTCCTCAAAACAACTGTCAAATGATCTGAAAGCAAAGATTATTCAACATAGTTGTTCAGGGGAAGGATACAAAAAGCTGTCTCAGAGATTTAACCTGTCAGTTTCCACTGTGAGGAACATAGTAAGGAAATGGAAGAACACAGGGGCAGTTCTTGTTAAGGCCAGAAGTGGCAGGCCAAGAAAAACATCAGAAAGGCAGAGAAGAAGAATGGTGAGATCAGTCAAGGACAATCCTCAGACCACCTCCAGAGAGCTGCAGCATCAACTTGCTTCAGATGGTGTCACTGTGCATCGGTCAACTATACAACGCACTTTGCACAAGGAGAAACTGTATGGGAGAGTGATGCGAAAGAAGCCGTTTCTGCAAGCACGCCACAAACAGAGTCGGCTGAGGTATGCAAAAGCACATTTGGAGAAGCCGATTTATTTTTGGAAGAAGGTCCTGTGGACTGATGAAACCAAGATTGAGTTGTTTGGTGAAACAAAAAGGCGTTATGCATGGCGGCAAAAAACACAGCATTCCAAGAAAAACACTTGCTACCCACAGTAAAATTTGGTGGAGGTTCCATCATGCTTTGGGGCTGTGTGGCCAATGCCGGCACCGGGAATCTTGGTAAAGTTGAGGGACGCATGGAATCCACTCAGTATCAGCAGATTCTTGACAATAATGTTCAAGAATCAGTGACAAAGTTGAAGTTACGCAGGGGATGGATCTTTCAGCAATTCAATGATCCTAAACACCGCTCCAAATCTACTCAGGGATTCATGCAGAGGAACAATTACAATGTTCTGGAATGGCCATCCCAGTCCCCAGACCTGAATATCATTGAACATCTGTGGGATCATTTGAAGAGGGCTGTCCATGCTCGGCGACCATCAAACTTAACTGAACTGGAATTGTTTTGTAAAGAGCAATGGTCAAAAATACCTTCATCCAGGATCCAGGAACTCATTAAAAGCTACAGGAAGCGACTAGAGGCTGTTATTTTTGCAAAAGGAGGATCTACTAAATATTAATGTCACTTTTCTGGTGAGGTGCCCATACTTATGCACCTGTCAAATTTGTTTGAATGCAGATTGCACATTTTCTGTTAGTACAATAAACCTCATTTCAAGGCAGAAACATTACTGTGTCCAACAGTTATTACATATATCAAACTGAAATAGCTGTTGCAAAAACACCAATTTTTATAAAACATTAAGCTTAAGATTAATAGGGGGGCCCAAACTTTTTCATATAACTGTAAATCCATGCAACCAGCATGGATTTATATAGTGTGACCCGAGAGAATGTCAAAAAATAAAAAAATAAATCTATACTTACCTTCCGATGGCCCCCTGTGTCTTGCTTTGCTCCGTTCTCCCTTGCCGGCAGCGGAACACTGAAGGACCTGCCGACGTCAGCGTCGCATGACCCGTCACATGACTATGACGTCAGCGCAGGTCCTGCAGTCCATCGCGAACTGCCGGAATGCGAGGAGGAGTGCACCGCTGGCCGCCAGAAGGTAAGTATATATATTTTTTTATTTTATTCTTTTTTTTACAGGTTCTATGGTACCCAGGTCCGGAGGAGAGTCTCCTCTTCTCTAGACCTGGGTACCATCCGCACATTAGAACGCATCGAATGCGCATCTACATATACAGTGATGCGTAATCCATGCGTTCTAATGAAAGTCAATGGCAGCGAAAACGCAGCACTTCCGCAAAATAATTGGTAGTGCTGCGTTTTTTGATAATCCGCAGTGGAAATTTCCGCAGCATGTGCACAGCACATGTGGATTATCATTGGGGAACATGGCAGGCCTTCTACCATGCATTTTTTAAGCGTTTCTGCATCGTTTTTGCCACTTCGGAAACGCTTAAAAAACGCATCGTGGGCACACAGCCTTACAGGATCATCATGGCATGGGTTTCCATGGCTGAGCAAACTTTACATCATCAAGCACAATGCCAAGTGTCAGATGTTGTGGTGTAAAGCATGCCACCACTGGATTCCGAAGCAGTAGAAAGATATTCTGTGGAGTGACGAATCACAATTCTTTGATAGTCTGATACACTAGTCAGGGTTTGGTGAATGATAGGAGAATGTAGTATGCCAACTGTAAAGTTTGGTGTAGTAGTGTCAGGGGTGTGTAAGGGTTGACAGACAGTCATACGGTGTCCGGCTGTAGAAGGTCGCTGTGTTTGGCCTTACAAACATCTCCCTGATCCTTTTATGATTCCTCTCTTTAGGACCCAGCGGTGATCCTCACCTTACCTGGGGATCAGGGGCGGACATACCGTTGGTGCAACTGCATCGGGGATCAAAGGCTGAGGAGGGCCCATGCTCATAGCAGTAGACCACGCAGCTGCTACAGGGCCCCTTAGTCACTCTGATGCCCTGGGCAGAGTGCAGGCATTGAAAAAGGAGGCGTGTCATGCAGGAGAGAGAGCTGGCCAATGAAAGCTTTCTCATTAGACAGATGAGAGCGCTCATTGGCTGCTGTGTCTGTCCTCCTGCATGGCGCGCATTCAATTCAGGGAGCCCGACTGCTGCACAGTACAAGGGACAGTAGTGGAGGAAAAGCAGGTGGACTTACAGTGAGTCTTCTGCCTCCTGCAGGGAAGGGCGAGATTGCTCCTAAGGGAGCGCACAGTCCCTGGTCCCTAGCTGGAGGGTGGAACTAGGTAGAGGAGGTGGGTGGAAGAAGTAAATCAGGGGAGCACAGGCAGAAAGAGTATAAGAAGGAGGGGAACCATCTAGAAGGGTCGAGTCCTGCAGAGAGGCCCAGGAGGAGAGAGTGAGAGAGGACGGTAGCAGAGGGAAAGGCTCCAGAGACAGAGGGGATTCCAGGGGCACGGTGAGTGCAGGAAGCCACCCGTGCGCCCGAATTCACACGGAATGGAGGGATCAGGCAGCAGAAGGGGACCGGCCCCAAAACTAGTGGAGAACAACCAGGCTCAGCTAGCCAACTGGAAGGTGCAGCATTTTCTAGGTGTTGCAGCCAAAACCCACAATTATATCGCTGAAAAGGTGGCCACATATGGTCCAGGGGATTGCAAGTCGCCCGACAAGACCCGAGGCCACTGGCTTGGGACACTGATTGTGAGGCGCAGGGCAGGAGGGTGAGAGCCAGCGCAGTGAGACGACCGGGAAAGGTACATAGAACGGGGTGCCGTTTAAGTGCTCCTGAGGTACCGGAGAGATTGCTGGATCCCTACCCCGGAGGACACAGGACCACATGGGTGGTCATTCCTGACTGCAGCGGTGACTTGGAACTGCTCTGAACTGTGAGTAAAGCCTGAAGACTGAACCCCACTGTGTCCTTGACTCATTATCTGCGCCATCACCTGCATTACACCGCACCAACAACATCTACCTCATAAAAACCCCATCTACTGCCCTGGAGCTAAGCTCTGCCTGTGGAGAGCTGAACCAACTCTGCTGTGTCACCATCAGCTCCAGAGAATCTGCACCGCAGCAGCGGCCCCATATAGCCGCATACTACAGGTGGTGTCACGAACATTATCTATAAAAACTTTATTCCCCTTTTACTTTTCCTCTTTAATTGACCGCCCTGGGTCATGGACCGGGTCACTGCCACCGTGACATCCCCCAGCATCGACCGGCCCAGCTACCGAGTACCCCACGGCCCAGGGAGTGCGTCAATAGTGTCAACATATTCCGCAGCACTTTACATTTTAGAGGGGACTTGAACAAATAATAAAGACATTACAGAGTAACAATAATCACATACTGTAAACTCATCACCCTTACCCACAAAGTGCTCAATGCTTCAGCACCGCCCTACATCTCCACCCTCGTCTCAGTCTACCACCCTACCCGTGCCCTCAGTTCTGCTAATGACCTTAGATTAACATCCTCAATAATCCGAACCTCCCACTCCAAAACTTCTCACATGCTGTGCCGATTCTTTGGAACGCACTACCTAGGACTCTTTGTTTAGTCCCCAATACCCACAGTTTTAAGTGTGCCCTAAAAATGCATTTCTTTAGACTGGCCTATCGCCTTACCTCACTTATCTAACTATCCGTTTTTTTCCCCATGCAACACTTCCTTCCAAATCAGGACCCTCGTATCATCTGTTCACACACTCCCATGTACTTAATAGACTTCTGTGTCGGTACTTGTTCACATACTGGTTGGTGACTGGTTCATTTAGCATTATGTGATTACCCTATTTATTACATTGATGCTTGACCATACAACAAAAGCAATTGTTACCATCCACCTTTCGTGTCTCCCCATTTCCTCATAGATTGTAAGCTTGCGAGCAGGGCCCTCTCTCCTCCTGGTATCTGTTGATTTACAGTATTATATTACGTTAGATGTCTGGTCTCTATACCGTCTGGTATCTGGTAGAATTCTACAAATAAAAGTTTGGAATATTGTAGTAGACTGCACTATTCCTTACAATGGTGTGCTGTAAAACACGTACTTAAAACATTGACATTTTTTTTTACACTGGATGTTGAAACCACTGTATGCATCCATAGGAGGCAACTGTTCAACATATGCATCATGGTGAATATGCTGAACAGAGGCCATATCCCGATAAGTTACTGATTGTTGGGGGACTGACCACTGGGACCCCAGCAATCCCGAGAACAGGATTCTGCAGCTCAGCCATGAATGGATTGGAGCGTGCATTATCGACTTCTGCTCTATTCATTCTCTATTGTCTATGTTCTGTTCTAGCCTGGTTCTCCATCTACCTATCTGACAGCTCCTTCACTGTATCTTTTGCTGGCTCCTCTTCTGCCCCTTTTCCCCTTACTGTCGGGATTCCTCAAGGATCGGTCCTAGGCCCCCTCCTCTTCTCCTTATACACCACCCCTATTGGACAAACAATAAGTAGATTTGGTTTTCAGTACCATCTCTATGCCGATGACACCCAATTATACACATCATCTCCTGACCTCACCCCTGAAATATTACAAAACACAAGTGATTGTCTTTCCGCCGTCTCTAACATTATGTCCTCCCTCTATCTGAAACTGAACCCGTCAAAAACTGAACTTCTTGTGTTTCCTCCCTCCACTAACCTACCTATGCCCAATATTGCCATCTCCGTGTTTCGCTTCACCATTACTCCCTAGCAACAAGTTTGCTGTCTCGGGGTCATACTTGATTCAGATCTTTACTTCTCTCCCCAGATCCAATCACTCGCCCGCTCATGTCATCTCCACCTCAAAAACATTTCTAGAATTCGACCTTTTCTTACCTTTGACTTTGCAAAAATGCTTACTGTAGCTCTGATTCATTCTCGTCTGGACTACTGCAACTCTCTACTAATCGGTCTCCCTCTTACTGAACTCTCCCCTCTCCAATCTGTCCTGAATGCGGCAGCCAGGATCATATTCCTTGCCAACCGCTACACCTGTGCCAGTTGTTGCACTGGTTACCCTTCCGCTATAGAGTTCAATATACAGTTAGTTCCATATATATTTGGACAGAGAAAACATTTTTCTAATTTTTGGTCCCTTTAAAAACAGGGTGGCACATGTTAAGGAGCTGAAACTCCTAAACCCTTCATCCAATTTTAATGTGGATACCCTCAAATGAAAGCTGAAAGTCTGAACTTCAACTGCATCTGAATTGTTTTGTTTAAAATTCATTGTGGTAATGTCTAGAACCAAAATTAAAAAAATGTTGTCTCTGTCCAAATATAGATGGACCTAACTCTATATACATGGTTGGGCTCGAGGATGCGCTCTGCACACTTGCTGTCATGTGCCAACTAGAGAGTCAGCCACGTCATGCAATGTTCAATTCACCGACATAGCTGACACTCGAGTTGTCACTTGACTGCAAGTACGACTGCGCTGGAACCAGCAGAACCAAATCCTAACGGAGATATGTATATCTATCTCCATCTCATTAAAAAAAATATATATTTTTTTTAGAGGTTTATGGGGCCCAAATAGAACTTTTGCTATGTGGCCCTGTGATTTCGATGTACGCCCCTGCTTGCAGGGCGATAATTATGGGGGCAATCTGGCCTGTTGCTCGGAGCCCGATGCTCCAGGCGTCCCATCACCAGATTGCCCTCATCATAAGCGGCGTGCCGGACAGGAAGGGGGGCCCAGACACATTTCTTACACAGGGGCCCCAAGCTGTCAGTGTCTGCCCCTGCTGGGGATTATCCCTTTCCATTTAGGACCCTGAGGTATCCTCACCTCTCTGCTGTTAATCAGCACTTCCTGGATGTGTCCTTAAATACACTCAGCTTGCTGAGAGAGTTTGTTGGTGATAGCGTGTATACCTATTCAGGCCTGGGATTCTAGTAGTCGGCTAGAATTACCTTGGAGTTCCTTCGTGGATTGGATTGTTGCCATGCTTTCTCCAGTGTCATCTTGGATCTAAGTTTATTCCCCTGTTTTTTTCCCCTGTGTGTACTTTAGTTGTAGTGGTGCTGACTCAGTGCTCACCCCTCCCACTCCCTACCTAGGGCTTAGCCTTAGGGTCAGCTGGGGCCAGGTTTCCTGCTCGGCAATAAGTGCAGAACCTATTTAGGGTCTATAGGGGAGATAGGGTTTGTTGTTTAGATCTGTTTAGGGGTCCCCACTCACCCTTTCGCTAGTGGTAGGGCTCCCTCCCCTTTTACCATCGGTATGCACTGGGTTCTCTCAATACCTAGTGTGACAAGTAGTGATGATGCCATGGTTTTGTTTTTTCACGTGTTGGCCTAGTTCCCTTAGTTTCAGTAATGGAAGAATTTATTGTTTCAGTATACCAAGACATTTTAGACTACTGTAAGCTTCCAACTTTGTTGGAACAGTTTGAGGAAGGCCCATTTCTGTTGTAGCATGCCTGTGCCGCAGTCCAGAAAATAAGATCCAGAAAGGCATGGTTGGGTGAATTTGGTCTGAAAGAACTTGACTCTCCTCACAGAGCACTTACCTTCAAACCCATCAAACAACTTTGAGATGAACAAGAAAGGAAATTGTAAGCCGGGCACTCTCATCCAATATCAGAGTCTGACCTCACAAATGTTCTTCTGGGTAAATGGGTAAAAAAAAAGTCCACAGACACACGCAAAATCTTGTAGAAAGCCTTTCAGCAAGAGTAAAAGCTGTTTTAGCTACAAAGGAAGGACCAACTTCATATTGTTGTCTATAGAATTTGAATGGGGTGTTCTAAAAGCTCCTGTAGGTGTAATGTGTAGGTGTTCCAAATACTTTTGTCCATATGGTGCATTTACAGCAACTTAATATACCACCCACTTAGTTTTAATTATAATGTGACCACTAATTAGCAGATGAGTACATAGTAAAAACTCATATACACTTATTAGCAAATGAGTATAGCCTACAGCAACACAAAAATTCTATTCAGAGGGCGATGCCAAGTCTGGTAAAACTATCCGAAAATGGAGAAACTAGTAATGCAGGATTTGAACTTTTGCCCTTTCAGCCTATATCTCACCTAGCTTGTTCCTCAATAGGTTTATCTGTAAGAGAAGAATTTAGGTTGGATTGGATGCACTCCACCCATATCATTTTGACATGTAGTAGTGCCTCTTTCCAAGCAAACCCCAGTGTTACAAAGTATCCATTGGCTTAACAACAGTTACTCAGATTTATCAGCCGCATTCATGTAGCCATGGGAAGCAAAAGCTCTTTGACTATGGATCACTAATATAGTAGAGGATTATTCTGAGTATTGTATTCTTAGAAATGTCACATAAAGGAAAAACTCCTCCAACTGGGAAAGTCAGATTTGAGTTCATGTAGGTAACATGTTTTCCCTTCCACAGTTGTCTTTGTTCACAATCAAAGAAATAGTATGTCCTCTTTATACATGAAATAAACCCCATATAATAATTGTGGTATGCTGTAAATATATTTCCTGCGAGCAATCTCTATCTTTTATCCTATTAACAATCAGTGAACTTTATAACTCTTATCAACACAAAAGACTGGTTTTACTAAGGAAGCGCTCAATAAAACAGAGAAACTACTTTGTATACAAATGTATGATTAGTCAACATAAAAGGATGTTTAGAAAAGTCAAGTAGTGCACAGAGACAAGTGAAGGCAAGCTTATATAGGACACTTCTCGATCTATAGAAAAAATATTCCATAAAATATATTGGAGGGCCTACATTTTATACTGACTAAAAATTGCTTTAATTCTATGGGTGACACTTTTCACCAAACGACCGGGACCTTGATGGAGACTCAAGTGGCACCCAGTTTTGTTATTTTATTTACTTATTTTTGGAGTGCTTCAAACTAAAATACATCATGGTGAACCCCGAAAATATCAGAAATATTTTATACCATCGTTTTATAGGCAACCTGTTTTTTTTATATGGAAAGGTTCCTGAGAAAGTGTAGTTCTCTTACTTGAATACCTCAATAGGAATAACAGGGCATCAAATTTACCATGCATAGTAGTGAAGCTGACACGGAATTTATAGATCTAATTGTATTTTATGAGAACAACAAAATAATGGCAAAGAAAGTTTATAGCTATTTTTTTTTATTTAACAGTGAAAACTATTAACACTTCTATTTTTAAAAGTATTCTTATTTTGCAGCACTTTTTCCACCACACCTGCCTAAAGCTCTTGCACAGTTTAGTACTTTTACTTATTTTACGCATATTACACTTAGAGGAGTGTTCCCATCTTAGACATTTATTGCATATCCATAAGATTTGCCATAAATGGCTGATTGACATCTTTAGGATCAGAATATATCTCCAGACTGGGAGTCTCCACTCCCTGTCTCTCTTTTTGACATGGCTGCTATGAATAGAAAGATCTCTCTATTAACTTTTCTACCATATATGTCTAAGATGTGAAAACCCCTTTAAGTTTTATCTATACTGCATATTGTTTTATAACCAGATACCAACCATCATTCTACTGCCTTTCCATGTTCCAAGGAATGTGAAAAGGCAAGGCATCTTCCCCACAGGATCATGAACCAGGGCTCAACCGGTCTAACCATGCTCACTCCGCTCAGCTAGCACAGATACAGAAATGGGGACTGAAATCTGTCAGTGTTCATCAGTCGCTCCGTTAACCACTTACATACCACATGTACTTTCATGGTCAATAGCAAATGCACACATACACTCATCACATGCAGAAACAGGTTGACAATCAAAATGCAGGAGCTTGATTACAGTACGGTCACATCATAGTGAGTGGTGACTAACAGCTGTCTGTGCTGCCCACCATTATATCTGGTAAGCGGCTGCAGGGAGAATAAAACTTAATTTTCTCCCTGTAGCTGTTGCTCCACTATATCTGCATGTAAATAATGTTTCTAGAGGTAACAGGTTCCCTTTAAGGGGTTAAACATTTGCGTTCAAAGTGTCATTTACAGATTTCTGATCTGTGGAACACTGCACTAAAAGGAACTTGCTGTGTTGTAATAAGAGTGTTTTTTTGTGGGAATCATGGGGTCAAAATGCACTTTAAAGCTTGATTGATTTAAGTGTGCAGTCTACCAGGAGAGAGAGGGAGCTAAAAAACAAAATGCAGAAAGGTAGAAAACAATATTATCTACAGTATGTACTCTCTCAGTGGTTCTGTTTCTGACAGTAAAAATAGCTGAGTGCAGCAGAAATTTAATGGCTCCTGCTATAAATTAATGGGGTTTTTATTTCTGTCAGTTTTTATATGAACTCACCAGAAAAGTTTTTTTTCTTGGAAGAGGGGGGCACGGAAAGATGTTGTTAAATGTAAATGTATAGTTAAAACAGGAACTAAACTAGTTTTAGATATTAAACACGTTTGGTATTCAGAATATAAAAGTATATTTTCTGTTGAATTTGCTTTAATAATGTTAATGCTTTTTTTCAGCTTTGTCCACTTTTTCTGTAACAATAGTTTGGTGGAATGCCGCTCTTGGCATTGTCACACTGCATTAAGTCTTGGAGATTGCACTGTCTCCAGGCAGCCAGAACCATAGACAACTGGCTCCAGGTTACTGAGTATTTAAGTACTTGAATGTGCACCCAAGTGCAGTGCTTGTTGTCGTAACTTCCTAACAATAAAGCCTTCAAGTGCATTTTGCCTTTTAATGTTCAGTGAAAGGAATATTTTGAGTAAGGCACTTCAAGGTATAATTATTATTTTTGCTAGATCATATTAACTCATCATATAGTTAGTTTTTGTACCTTATGTACCTTAAAGTCTTAATTTTGTGTCTGTATTGACTGGTCTATTCTTACGTCAACTTCGAGAAAAAAAAGTAGTGAAATTATGGAAATCACGAGATTGATAGACATGTTAATGATATGCAGAAGATGAAAAAAATGGAAAAGTTTTCTAAACATCTCGATTTAGCTAGTATACTGTATGAGTGCCAAATGCAGAAATACATGCACTTACACGCCTAGGCTGATATTAATGACTTTATTAATGGTTGTCTGATAAATGTTCTGCCATACTGAATGCACTTGGGCACGTAATTCATCAAGATCTGCTGCTGGCCACTTCATTAGAAATTGCCGAACAATGATGTCCCAGATTATATTTTTAATTTATTTTACTCACTTATAAAACGGCATTGAATTTCCACAGCACTTTACAGACATCACCATCAATGTCTCCATTGGGGCTCCCAATCTAAATTCTCTATCAGTATATCTTTGGAGTTGTGCTTGATGGAAGATAAGTCTGGAGATGCTGCAGGCCATAGTAGCATGTTAGGCCACTCAGGCTGGTCATAGTTACACAAACAACTTATGGCCTGGGGTTGTCATGTTGAAAAAGAACTCCTAGAACTACTTGGAGAAATGCATAAAGGTGTATATGTCTCCCATCGAGCATATCTGGGACTTGTCTCCCATGGAGTACATCTGGGACATCATTGGTTGGCAACTGCAAAGGGACTGTCACGGGTGTGTCAGGGTTGACAGACCGTCATATGGTGTCCGTCTGTAGAAGGTCGCTGCACTTGGCCTTACAAACATCTCCCTGATTCCTTTCTCTTTAGGACCCTGAGGTATCCTCACCTTTCTGCTATTAATTACCACTTTCTTGCTTTGTCTTTAAATACACTCAGATTACTCAGAGAGTTGCTGATGATAGCGTGTTATACCTATTCAGGCCTGGGATTCTAGTAGTCGGCTACAATTACCTTGGAGTTCCTTCGTGGATTGTGGCCTGCTTTCTCTGGTGTCATCTTGGAGCTAAGTTTATTTCCCTGTTTGTGTCCCCTGTGTGTACTTAGTTTGTAGTGGGGTGACACAGTGCTCATTCCTCCTGCTCCCTACCTAGGGATTAGCCTTAGGGTCAGCTAGAACCAGGTTTCCTGCTCCGCGATATGTGAAGAACCCATTTAGGGTCTATAGGAGTGTCAGGCTTTGTTTTTTAGATCTGTTTAGGGGTTTCTATTCTCGCTTTCCCTAGTTGTAGGGGTCCCTCCCCTTTTCCCGTCGTTATACGCTGGGTTCTCCCCATACCTAGCATGACATTGTCACCAGCCAGTTAAAAAAAAAAAAAAAACTGACTTTCGGGGTTTTTTTGTGTTATGGATCCCGTTTCGGTGCTGGCAGAGCAGCTTCGGAGTTTGTCATTGGAAGTTGCTGACCTTCGATCAGCTGTTCACCAGCAACAGCAGCGACCGCAGGCTCCTAATGTTGGGGACTCTGCGGGTAGGACGGTCCAGCTTGAGCTCAAAATTGCCCTCCCTGACAGGTTTTCAGGAGGCAGAGTTAAGTTTTTTGTGTGTAATGAAGCTTGGAAATTATACTTTAAGCTTCGACTTAACTCTTCTGGAGATGAAGAGCAGCGAGTGGCGATTGTGATCTCACTGCTACAAGAAGATCCTCAATACTGGACTTTCTCTTTGCCACAGGGCTCTGCTTGCCTCAGACTGGGCAACCAGTACCAAGTGGAATTACCCGGCTCTTAGAAGCCAATTTCGTCAGGGTCTTTCAGAAAGGATGAAGGATGCCTTGGCAGCTAACGAAACCCCTGGGTTCTTAGAGGCTGCCGTGTCATTGGCTATACACATAGATAGATGCATTCGAGATAGGAGGGTGAAACCACTGTCTCCGGAGCCTCTTTTTGGGAGCAACACCCCAGTGCCAGGGGGGCGGTCTGGGGGAGAACCTGTATTCATGGATTTGGAGGAGCCCATGCAGTTAAGGGGAGCTACTGCGTTGCATATTTCTCCTGAAATCCGCAAGAGAAAGGGGGCATTTTTTTTGTGGTAAAAAGGGACATTTTATTGGGGTCTGTCCCTCGGTTCCTAAGCAAAAAGGTACATCTGGAACTCCATTGACCCTTGGTAGTGTGGAGTTGGATAATCAGGGGGTGTGTTTGTCTTCTACCTGCAGCTCTCGGTTTGTCCTGACGGCAGGGGTGATGCTAGAGAGCAGAACTGAGAACATTTCTCTGTTTTTGGACAGTGGAGCTGGAGTCAGCATGGTTGATGCTGGGTTTGTGAGAACTCATGGACTTACTTGCAGTAACTAAGCCCATCCCTATGTTGGCCATAGACTCAGCGTCTCTTGCTCAGAGAGTCTGACACAGATTGTACATGATATAAGACTGAGGGTTGGGCCCCTTCATTATGAAATAATTCCTTGTTATGTCCTGGAGGGTCTTCCCACTCCTGTTGTACTGGGTCTACTCTAGCTGGTGAAACCTAATTTGGTAGTGGATTGGCAATTCAGGGAAATTGTGGATTGGGGAGATTGCTATCATGAAAACTGCTTAAGCACTTCTCTTTCTGTGGTCTCTACGGAGACTTTACCTGCATTTCTATCTGCTTTTGAGGACATATTTTCTGAGAAGGGGTGTCAGGATTTGCCTCCTCATCATATGTATGACTAATTGATAGTGTTGAGCGAGCACTAAAATGCAACGAGCCCAATGTTAGTCTATGGGAGACCCGAGCATTTTTGCAGGAAGCATTTCTGACCCCCAGGTCACTGCTGTCAACAACGTGGTCAGAGGTATTAAGCCACTTTTAAGGGCTCACAATAAAACGTTCAAAAACAAAACTGAAACTGCTTTTTTACTGTGAAATATGTTAAGGAAGTTCCTTTCCAGGGTAAAGACTTGTGTATAAGGTAAAATAAATAACAACAAAAAAAATACTCCTCCACACCTTGGGCTATGTTCACAAGTAGCATTTTTTATGCATTTTTGCTCTTTTGTATTGCTTTCAACCGTGACAAATGCATTCACCGGGAAAGTCATTTTAACATTTTACAACCTTATCTGGCCATGTGCCGTGTGACACATGCATAGGAACAGCATGGGGAAGACCCCTGGAAGCATCTCTGACACCCAGGTCACTGCCTAAAAGTGTGCCCATCAGAAGTCATCCTTGCCGCATCAGAAGATGCAGACTTGCAACTATCCCCGTGCAAGTCCTTCTCCCAGAGCAGTGTTCAATTGTACCTCCCCTATTCCTTGCAATGCAAGTGCAAGTATGCAGCCTGCCACCCACCCACCCCCAGGCTGCAATACCATACTGCTTGCTTGCACTTGAAATTGGGCCTTTTAGGCATATGGAGGCGGAATCTGGCTACCACGTCATGGCTGCGTTGGCGGCATGGTATCCATACTCAGTCCCCAGCCGCCCGGCGGCCGGGTGTCCACACTCAGTCCCCAGCCGCCAGGGGGCGGCCGGGTGTCCATACTCGGTCCCCAGCCGCCCCGCGGCCGGGTGTCCACATACGGTCCCCAGCCACCTGGGGGCGGCCGGGTGTCCATAAACGGTCCCCAGCCGCCCTTATTTCTCCTGTCAACTTCCCACCACACATTTTTCTTAGCCCGGCCTGCTTTAGGGCAGCATTGGACGAGCCCACCAGAGAACCAGACTCCTCCGGTGGGCCCTGGCTTCTCCATCAGGGGAGTTGAGAGTGCCAAGGTGAGGAGCATGATGATGATGCGCCAAAAATTTCGAGGCACTCCAATGCCCCTTGGAAATGACATGGAGGTCAGAGGGCCTTAACTAAACCGTTTTTTCCATTTATAGCAACTAGGTCTCCTGTACACTGTTGGCCTAAGCAGTGAATGGAAGGCTTTCCAAAAATTATGAGGAACTGCAATGCCCCTTGAAACAGACGTGCATTACAGCATACTAAAAACCTTCTACCCATTATTGGGGAGTGGGTCTCCCTTAGTTTTCGCCATTGCATTGAAAAGCAAAAGCTGACTAAAATTAGGAGGAAATGCAATTGGAAGAGTCGTGGAGGTTAGAGGTAATTAAAAACAACATTTCAATGCCCCTTGGAAGAGCTGCGGAGTTCAGAGTGGCTCAAGAAGATGCTTTTAATGCCCCTTTGAAGAGACGTGGAGGTCACAGTAGCTTAACAAGATGGTTTTAATGCCCCTCGGAAGAGACGTGGAGGTCCCAGTAGCTTAACAAGACGGTTTTAATGCCCCTTGGAAAAGTGGTGGAGTTCACAGTAGCTTAACAAGACGGTTTGAATGCCCCTTGGAAAAGTGGTGGAGGTCGCAGTAGCTTAACAAGACGGTTTGAATGCCCCTTGGAAGAGACATGGAGGTCCCAGTAGCTTAACAAGACAGTTTTAATGCCCCTTGGAAAAGTGGTGGAGGTCACAGTAGCTTAACAAGACGCTTTTAATGCCCCTCGGAAGAGACGTGGAGGTCACAGTAGCTTAACAAGACGGTTTGAATGCCCCTTGGAAAAGTGGTGGAGGTCACAGTAGCTTAACAAGACGCTTTTAATGCCCCTCAGAAGAGACGTGGAGGTCCCAGTAGCTTAACAAGACGCTTTTAATGCCCCTTGGAAAAGTGGTGGAGGTCACAGTAGCTTAACAAGACGGTTGTAATGCCCCTTACAAGAGCCAAACAGTACAGCATCTTAAAAATATTATTCCCATTATTGGGGAGTTGGTCTCCCACAGCCTTTGCTTATGCCTTCCAAGCAAAAGTTGCCAAAAATTAGGACGGAGGAACTTGCAATGCCCCTTACAAGAGCCATGCAGTACAGAATATTACAAACATTATTCCCATTATTGGGGAGTGGGTCTCCCATAGTCTTTGCTTATGCCTTCCAAGCAAAAGCTGCCAAAAATAAGGACGGTAGAACTTGCAATGCCCCTTACAAGAGCCATGCAGTACAGCATATTACAAACATTATTCCCATTATTGGGGAGTGGGTCTCCCATAGTCTTTGCTTATGCCTTCCAAGCAAAAGCTGACAAAAATTAGGACGGAGGAACTTGCAATGCCCCTTACAAGAGCCATGCAGTACAGCATATTACAAACATTATTCCCATTATTGGGGAGTGGGTCTCCCATAGTCTTTGCTTATGCCTTCCAAGCAAAAGCTGACAAAAATTAGGAGAAAATGCAATGCCCGTTCGAAGAGTCGTGGAGGTTAAAGTTAATTAAAAACAACATTTCAATGCCCCTTGGAAAAGTGGTGGAGGTCACAGTAGCTTATCAAGACGCTTTTAATGCCCCTCAGAATAGACGTGGATGTCCCAGTAGCTTAACAAGACGGTTTTAATGCCCCTCGGAAAAGTGGTGGAGGTCGCAGTAGCTTAACAAGACGCTTTTAATGCCCCTCAGAAGAGACGTGGAGGTCCCAGTAGCTTAACAGGACGGTTTTAATACCCCTCGGAAAAGTGGTGGAGGTCACAGTAGCTTAACAAGATGCTTTTAATGCCCCTCAGAAGAGACGTGGAGGTCGCAGTAGCTTAACAAGATGCTTTTAATGCCCCTCAGAAGAGACGTGGAGGTCCCAGAAGCTTAACAAGACGGTTTTAATGCCCCTCGGAAAAGTGGTGGAGGTCGAGTAGCTTAACAAGACGCTTTTAATGCCCCTCAGAAGAGACGTGGAGGTCCCAGTAGCTTAACAAGACGGTTTTAATGCCCCTCAGAAAAGTGGTGGAGGTAGCAGTAGCTTAACAATACGCTTTAATGCCCCTCAGAAGAGACGTGGAGGTCGCAGTAGCTTAACAAGACGCTTTTAATGCCCCTCAGAAGAGACGTGGAGGTCCCAGTAGCTTAACAAGACGGTTTTAATGACCCTTGGAAAAGTGGTGGAGGTCACAGTAGCTTAACAAGACGGTTTGAATGCCCCTTGGAAAAGTGGTGGAGGTCGCAGTAGCTTAACAAGATGGTTTGAATGCCCCTTAAAAAGAGATGTGGAGGTCCCAGTAGCTTAACAAGACGGTTTGAATACCCCTTGGAAAAGTGGTAGAGGTCGCAGTAGCTTAACAAGACGGTTTGAATGCCCCTTGGAAGAGACGTGGAGGTCCCAGTAGCTTAACAAGACGGTGTGAATGCCCCTTGGGGAAGTGGTGGAGGTCACAGAAGCTTAACAAGATGGTTTTAATGCCCCTTACAAGAGCCATACAGTACAGCATCTTAAAAATATTATTCCCATTATTGGGGAGTGGGTCTCCCACAGTCTTTGCTTATGCCTTCAAAGCAAAAGCTGACAAAAATAAGGACGGAGGAACTTTCAATAATGGCAACACGGACCACGGTCACCCTGGTGGTATAGTGGTGGTGGAGGCTGAGGATAAGGGGAAGAATAAAAAACAGCCGAAATGAGGAAGCGTATACCCATGTGTGGGTGTGAAGCGGTGCATGTGAATACACCTCCCGGAATAACACAGTGGACTTGACTTTATGTTACTCTGCTGTTATTTTGTGGTGATGAGAAGTCTGGCCCAATCCAGCCCTTGTTCATTTTGATAAGGGTCAGCTTGTCAGCATTGTCAGTTGACAGGCGAGCGCGCTTATCAGTTATAATTCCCCCAGCGGCACTAAAAACACGCTCCGATAACACGCTAGCGGCAGGGCAGGCCAGGACCTCCAAGGCATACAGAGCGAGTTCATTCCAAGTGTCCAGCTTGGATACCCAATAATTAAAAGGCACAGAGGAATCACGGAGGACGCTGGTACGGTCGGCAAGGTACTCCCTCGCCATCTTTTTAAACTTTCCACTCCTTGTGAGAGTATCCCGCGCCTCAGGGTCTGTCCGAAGGGAGGGTCTGAGAAAACTGTCCCAGAATGTTGACAGTGTTCCCCTGCCTCTGCTGGATTGCAGTTGCGTCTCTCTTCCATGTACGCCTTGGTTGGGCAACGAACTGTGACCTCTGCCGCTAGCGTGTTCAGATGGGAATTTTTTTAACAGTTCTGCAGCAAGGGCCTTCTGGTACTGCCCCATTTTTGTACACCTCTCCACCTCAGGAATAAGAGAGTGAAAGTTCTCCTTGTAGCAGGGGTCTAAAAGTGTCACCAACCAGTAATGACTGTCACCCAACATTTTGACAATGCGAGGGTCATGGTTAAGGCAGCGTAACATAAAGTCAGCCATGCGTGCCAGACTGGTAACGGGCAAGACTTCCGTGTCCTCGCCAAGATGATGACTGACCATGCTCTTCTCCTCCTCCCCCCCTGTCCTCAGGCCACCCACGTTGAACCGACGGTATGACAGTTGTACAGGTACTACCGTCTACAGCGCATGATACAAGCTCCTGTTCTTCCTCCTCCTCCTCCTCTCGCTCATTGTCCCCCAATGCACGTTGGGATGAGATGAGGCTGGGCTGTGTGTAATCGACCGCTATGGCTTCTTGATCCATCTCATCATACTCTGGCTGCAATGCCTCCTCTTTAATTCTCTGCAGAGAGCGTTGCAAAAGACAGACAAGTGGAATGCTGACGCTAATGATGGCGTCATCGCCACTCACCATCTTGGTGGACTCCTCAAAGTTTGTCAAGATGGTACATATGTCAGACATCCAGGTCCACTCCTGAGGTCTTATGTGTTGAATTTGACCTGAATATCGATGGCCTTGTTACAGCTGGTACTCCACAACTGCTCTCTTCTGCTCACAAATCCTTTGCAACATGTGGAGGGTAGAGTTCCAACGTGTGGGGACATCACACACCAGTCGGTGTGACGGAAGCTGTAAACGCAGCTGCAACACAGCAAGGGCGGCGGAAGCTGTAGCCGACTTGCGAAAATGAGCTGACAGGCGGCGTACTTTCACGAGCAGATCAGGCAACTCGGGGTACGATTTAAGAAACCGCTGAACCACGAGGTTAAGCACATGAGCCAGGCATGGTACGTGAGTTATCTCGCCTCGCCTCAGAGCCGCCACCAGGTTACGGCCATTGTCACACACGACCATGCCTGGATGTAGGTTCAGCGGTCTCAGCCACTGATCTCCCTGCTCTTTCACAGCTTTCCACAACTCACAAGCAGTGTGAGGTTTCTCACCTAAGCTTATGAGTTTCTGCACAGCCTGTTGCCGCTTGGCGGAGGCAGTACTGCAGTGCTTCCAGCTTGTAACTGATGTGGTGATATCTGAGATGGAGGCTGAACATGAAGAGGAGGAGGAGGATGATGCGCAGGAGCTGTACACTGTGGGGGCAACTCTGACTGACATAGGGCCAGCAATCCTCGGTGTGGGGAGGATGTGTTCCGTCCCAAGGTCCGACTGGGTCCCTGCTTCCACTATGTTTACCCAGTGTGCCGTCAGGGAGATGCACCATCCCTGGCCACAAGCACTTGTCCACGTGTCTGTTGTCAGGTGGACTCTCCCAGTAACTGCATTGTTGAGGGCACGGCAGATGTTTTGGGACACGTGCTTGTGCAGTGCGGGGATGGCACACCGGGCAAAATAGTGTCGGCTGGGGACCGAGTACCGAGGGACGGCCACCGCCATAAGGTAGCGGAAGGATTCCATCTCCACCAGCCTAAAAGGCAGCATTTCCAACGCAAGCAGTCTTGAAATGTGCGAATTTAGGACTGTGGCCTGTGGGGCATTGGCTGCGAATTTCCGCTTTCATTCAAAGGTCTGGGATATGGACAATTGAACACTGCGGTGGGATGTGGACGTGTACGTTGATGCTGTTTCTTGAGAACCTGCCAGAACAAGTGAAGACTGAGAGGAGGGTGCATCTTTGCATGCAGTATGGACAGGGGATTGCCTTGCACACACAACAGGGGGTTCTATTGCACGCACAACAGCAGAAGAAGCAGTGGTGACACCCGCTGACACTGGTCGTGGACCCTGGGGTTCACCCCACAAAGTCGGGTGCTTTGGTGCCATGTGCCTGATCATGCTGGTGGTGGTCAGGCTGGTAGTTTTGTCACCCCTGCTGATGCTGGCATGTCGGTGGTACAAATGGCCTTTTTGGGGTTATCAGCAGAGTCTTTAAAAAAATTCCAGACTCTGGATGACCTACAGGTTGTACTGGCAACGTCCCTCGTGTTGGTGTTTCGGGGAACTGTTGCCTGCCTTCTGTGTGCGGCCACCACACTGCTTCTTCCTGCCTGTTGGGGTACTCTGCCTCCCTCACCCTGTGTGCTGCTGGCCTCGCTCTGCATGTCCTCCTGCCACGCTGGGTCAGTTACTAGATCATCCACCACCACCTCCTCTTCCACTTGCGCACCACGATCCTCCTCCTCACTTCCTGGCAATTGTGTCTCGTCATCGTCCACCTCTTGTGACAAATTGCCAGCGTCGACTTCCTGTGGCCGTGGCTGTTCAAATATTTGGGCATCGCTACATGGGATCTTCTCTTCCACCACTTCAAGCGGAGCAGGCGAGGGGCACAAATATGGAAATGGACCAGTGAACAGCTCTTCAGAGTGTCCAAATGTGGGATCAGTTGCTGTCTGACGACACTCGGCATGGTGGGAGGAAGGAGCATCAGGGTGAGGAGGAGTATTCGGTCGAGACTCACGGATACTAAGAGTTGACCGTGTGGAAGACAGACCAGAGGTGGTGGTGCCCAGGTAACTGGAAGTATTATCTGCTATCCAATTAATAACCTGTTCACACTGATCAGTTCACAATACTGGTGTTGTTCTGTGTTTCCTAGTAATTCGGTCAAGAAGTGGGAGCGAGAAGATGTGGCTGTTGGTTGTGGCACATTTTCACCTTGGCCACGGCCCCGTCCTCTGCACGCACCATCACCAGAACGTCCAGTACCACGTCCCTTGCCACGCGCCTTGCCCATTTTAAAGGAAGTAAAATAGCTTACACTCGCACTATTAATGGAAAAAGGGTAATAAAAAGTAGATTAGAACCGTGGAAGAGGAAAACCACAGTTCTATTTCTCTGGCCTACACCCGACTCTTTTAAACAATCTGAACAATCAGGGAGAAACTATTACTGTTTTTCTTTACGGAAAAAATACCAAAAACTGAATAATAGAGATTTTTTACCGTGGAATGGCAAAACCACAGTTATTGTTTACTGGGGTATACCAGACAATTTTAAATAGATATATTTGCATCTGAACAGTGAGCGACACACTCAAACTGTTTTTGTTAAGATACAAATGGCCCAAAAGCAGGATAATACAGAGGTTTGACCCGAGGAACTGCAAAACCACACTTCTATTTCTCGGGCCTACACCAGACTATTTTCAACAGATATATTTGTGTGTGTACAATCAGGAGACACTACTGTTTTTCTTTAAGGCAAAAAATGCCAAAAGCAGGATAATACAGAGATTTGATCCGTGGAACTGCAAAACCACACTTCTATTTCTCGGGCCTACACCAGTCTATTTTCAACAGATATATTTGTGTCTGAAAAATCAGGGAGACACTATTAGTTTTTCTTTACGGCAAAAAATGCCAAAAGCAGGATAATACAGAGATTTGACCTGTGGAACTGCAAAACCACACTTCTATTTCTCGGGCCTACACCAGACTATTTTCAACAGATATATTTGTGTCTGAAAAATCAGGGAGACACTATTAGTTTTTTTTTAACGGCAAAAAATGCCAAAAGCAGGATAATAGAGATTTTTTATTGTGGAACAGCAAAACCACAGTTCTAATTTACTGGTGTATACCAGACTTTTTTAAATATATATATTTGTGGCTGAACACTGAGCGACACACTCAAACTGTTTTTTTTTAGATACAAATGGCCCAAAAGCAGGATAATACAGAGGTTTGAACCGTGGAACTGCAAAACCACACTTCTGTTTCTCGGGCCTACACTAGACTATTTTCAACAGATATATTTGTGTCTGAAAAATCAGAGGAGACACTATTAGTTTTTCTTTACGGCAAAAAATGCCAAAAGCAGGATAATACAGAGACTTGACCCATGGAACTGCAAAACTACACTTCTATTTCTCGGGCCTACACCAGACTATTTTCAACAGATATATTTGTGTCTGAAAAATCAGAGACACACTTTTTTTCTTTTTTTTTTTTAGGGGGGGGGGACACCAAAAGGTTAATAAGACGGGTATTTGTACAGTGTGAAGGAGGAAAAAAAAAAGAGGATTTAGATGAAAAAAAAAGGATTTTTCCTGGCCCCCGAGACCTGAAGCTAAGTCCAGCATTTTCAGCAACAGGAGCACACAGGACTGTAATGCAGCGTTTGCTGGTATAACCACTGCGTCTCCTATACAGCCTGCCTGCCTGATATCTGGGATGGATATTAGTCCTGAGAAGGACTGTTTGTTTGATCTGGCAGCCTTTACAGACCCTACACTAACTATTTCGCAGTATATATCTCTCCCTAAATCAGCAACGCTATCCCTACACTATCTGATCCCAGCCGTCTGTGTCCAAGATGGCGGCGCCCGGTTTTAAATACTCAAGGTGACATTGTGCGGCCAGCCAATCAATATAATGCCCACAACCAACATGGCTGCGGCATTACAGTGACTGGCTGGCAATCCCTGCATGTTCATTGGCTCTGTAAAGAGCGCCAAACATGCAGGGCGGAGACCCGAGCTCCCGCCCGAGTAACCCGGAAATGTTCGGTGCTCGCCGAGCATCCCGAGTAGTGTGATGCTCCGGTGAGTACCGAGCAGTGTCGAGCATGCTCGCTCAACACTACTAATTGACTATCCCATTAACCTTATTCCGGGAGCTAAACTACCCAAGTCCAGACTGTATAATCTTTCTGGTCCTGAGAGACAAGCCACGAAGGGTTTCATTGTCGAGAGTCTGGAAAAAGGACATATCAGACCCTCCTCTTCACCCATGGTGGCAGGGTTCTTCTTCGTTAAGAAGAAAGATGGGGTCTCCGTCCCTGTTTAGATTTCCGGGAATTGAATCAAATTACCATCCGAGATCTGTATCCTCTTCCTCTGATTTCGGATTTATACAACCAGATTGTGGGAGCTAAAGTCTTCTCCAAGTTGAATTTAAGGGAAGCTTACAATTTGGTTAGAATCAGAGAGGGGATGAATGGAAAACGGCTTTCAATACCCCTGAGGGGCATTTCGAGAGTCTGGTTGTGCCCTTTGGTCTCACCAATGCGTCTGCAGCTTTCCAACATTTCGTAAACTATATTTTCCACCATTTAGTGGGCAGGTTTGTGGTGGCCTATTTGGATGATATTTTGATTTGCTCGCCTGATTTAGAGATACAGCAGGGTCATGTTAAATAGGTACTACAGATTTTAAGAGATAATAAACTTTATGCCAAACTGGAGAAATGTGTTTTCGCTGTCCATGAGGTACAATTTTTGGGGTATCTGTTGTCACCGTCGGGTTTTCGGATGGATCCGGAGAAGATCCGTGCTATACTTGATTGGGATCGTCCTGCGAACTTGAAGGCATTGCAGCGCTTTCTGGGGTTTACTAATTTTTACCGGAAATTCATCCAAAATTATTCTGTAATAGTGAAACCCCATCACTGACATGACAAAAAGGGGTTGGATTTTTCTAAATGGTCGAATACCGCCCAGCAGGCTCTTTTCTCTTTAAAGAGATGTTTTGCAAAGGCACCTATACTCAATTAACCCAATGTTTCTCAACCTTTCGTGGTTGAAGTTAATGCGTCAGAGGTGGGGGTTGGGGCTGTGTTGTCTCAAGGTCCGTCCCCTGGTAAATGGTGTCCATGCGCTTTCTTTTCCAAGTAGCTATCTTCAGCCAAGAGAAATTGCATTCAGCATACAGAACATTCCTCTAACATCCACTATAGGGGTTGTCCACTACTGGATAATCCTACCTTAATCACTTCAGAATCCTAATTAAAATTAAAAAAGTGTATACGCACCTCATGCAGTGGCACAGTTCCAGCTAGGTTGACGCCACAGTTCCCAGCGGTGGCGTGATTTTGTTGTGTCACATGTAGGCATAGGCCAAACGAAGTGTAGAGCAGTGAAAAATGTCCGACGCCTACAGTGGTGGTCAAAAGTATTGGCACCCCTGCAATTCTGTCAGATAATACTCAGTTTCTTCCTGAAAATGATTGCAATCACAAATTCTTTGGTATTATTATCTTCATTTAATTTGCTTGCAAGGAAAAAACACAAAAGAGAATGAAGCAAAAATCAAATCATTGATCATTTCACACAAAACTCCAAAATGGGTCAGACAAAAGTATTGGCACCCTCAGCCTAATACTTGGTTGCACAACCTTTAGCCAAAATAACTGCGAACAACCGCTTCCGGTAACCATCAATGAGTTTCTTACAATGCTCTGCTGGAATTGTAGACCATTCTTCTTTGGCAAACTGCTCCAGGTCCCTGATATTTGAAGGGTGCCTTCTCCAAACTGCCATTTTGAGATTTCTCCACAGGTGTTCTATGGGATTCAGGTCTGGACTCATTGCTGGCCACCTTAGAAGCCTCCAGTGCTTTCTCTCAAACCATTTTATAGCGCTTTTGGAAGTGTGTTTTGGGTCATTGTCCTGCTGGAAGACCCATGACCTCTGAGGGAGACCCAGCTTTCTCACACTGGGCTATACATTATGCTGCAAAATTTGTTGGTAGTCTTCAGACTTCATAATGCCATGCACACGGTCAAGCAGTCCAGTGCCAGAGGCAGCAAAGCAACCAAAACATCAGGGAACCTCCGCCATGTTTGACTGTAGGCACCGTGTTCTTTTCTTTGAATGCCTTTTTTTTTTCCTGTACACTCTATGTTGATGCTTTTTGCCAAAAAACTTTTGTCTCATCTGACCAGAGAACATTCTTCCAAAATGTTTTAGGCTTTCTCAGGTAAGTTTTGGCAAACTCCAGCCTGGCTTTTTTATGTCTTGGGGTAAGAAGTGGGGTCTTCCTGGGTATCCTACCATACAGTCCCTTTTCATTCAGACGCCGATGGATAGTATGGGTTGACACTGTTGTACCCTCGGACTGCAGGGCAGCTTGAACTTGTTTGGATGTTAGTCGAAGTTCTTTATCCACCATCCGCACAATCTTGCGTTGAAATCTCTCGTCAATTTTTCTTTTCCGTCCACATCTAGGGAGGTTAGCCACAGTGCCATGGGCTTTAAACTTCTTGATGACACTGCGCACAGAAGACACAGGAACATTCAGGTCTTTGGAGATGGACTTGTAGCCTTGAGATTGCTCATGCTTCCTCACAATTTGGTTTCTCAAGTCCTCAGACAGTTCTTTGGTCTTCTTTCTTTTCTCCATGCTCAATGTGGTACACACAAGGACACAGGACAGAGGTTGAGTCAACTTTAATCCATGTTAACTGGCTGCAAGTGTGATTTAGTTATTGCCAACACCTGTTAGGTGCCACAGGTAAGTTACAGGTGCTGTTAATTACACGAATTAGAGAAGCATCACAAGATTTTTCAAACAGTGCCAATACTTTTGTCCACCCCCTTTTTTAGGTTTGGTGTGGAATTGTATCCAATTTGGCTTTAGGACAATTCTTTTTGTGTTTTTTCATTGAAGACAAATTAAATGAAGATAATAATACCAAAGAATTTGTGATTGCAATCATTTTCAGGGAGAAACTGAGTATTATCTGACAGAATTGCAGTGGTGCCAATACTTTTGGCCACCACTGTACATGCACCAGCTTCCTCCCACAGTACCCTAGCTACTACATTTTTTTTTCCAAATAAAGATACGAGACACTTATGGTGAGTGCCAGACATATGTGTGTCATCCTTGCATAGAGAACGGCATGATTTGTTGTATGTCTGGTTATATTTGAGCCATTAAGTAGTTCCCCACTCACAGTCTTCATACACATTGTTGTGGACAGCTCATCAATATTCCATCAGCGTGGATGTTCATTCCGGCAAAATAGTACAGCCTCCAGTTGATAAGCGGACACTCATTGGCTGCACTATATGTGACACAATTCACGTCCCTCTTCAGTAACAGCAGTGCCAACGTCATTGGAACAGTGCCACTGCAGCATGTAGGCTATTTTTTATGTTTATTGAAGTCCTGAATTGATTAAGTAGTGAGCAACTCCTTTGCTAACCTCATTGACAGCATGCCAAAGATTGTTTTTTTTTCTGCATTAGATACTGTATAAATCGAAATGTTTCAAAATATGAATTGTGATTTCCATAACTCCATGACTTTTTTCTTGATGTGAATGTAGCGTGGTGCGGGGCGTTAGCCACAGGCGAGGCACTCGTGTTTTTTTACGCCCCGACGTGCCACATGAAAGTGTGGGTCCTGGTTGGGTGTGTGGACTTGTGCAGTGAAAGCATTACGCCCGTGCAGGCCACATGTAGCCTGTAGTGTAGGCTGGCCAGGACTATAGGTTCCGCAGTTTATTAAAGCAGACTGCTATTAAAAATAAAGCCTTTACTGAATGGTAACTTGACAAAGGTTATATACAGGGGATAGATGGTACAAAGCTTTATTGTCCTTTCCTCTACAGTACGGAGCATTCTCCTTCACACAGTAGCATTCCTCTGTTGAGGATTAGTGAGGTACACTGTTTTGTCCAACTTTGCCACAACCCAGCTTTAACGCCACACTCCTGATAAGCAAGTCTTCCTACTCGCTCAGTGGTTCCACGTCCTATTTCTTCCATTACTGGTGCCCTAGATCTAGTACTCGGGACCCCCACTAGTCCCACAAACTAAGTCCGTTACTTTTCGCATTACAAGATTGGAGGTTCATGACTCGGCATCCTCTACACGGACCCTTCTCCGAAAGGTCTCTATGTCTCGTCAGTAACTTCTCTTCAGGATCTCGCTATCCCTAACCTTTGGTCTCCTCTTTCTATAGATCAACCTTCAGGCAGCACTGCTCACTTAACACTCCAAAATCAAACTCCTATCTCTAACCTCGCCCCCTGTGGGCTATTTCCAAACATTAACTCTTCAGGGGTAGGAATGCTATAGCACAGTCCACCATCCTTACATTACAATTTCAATTTTGAGAAGTGTGTAAATATATAGAGAGAGAGAGGGAGATGAGACAGATTTATTTAATCATCTTATGACTGGGAATGGTTTGAACATACAGTCATGGCCGAAAGTGTTGGCACCCTTGAAATTCTTCCAGAAAATGAAGTATTTGTCCCAGAAAATTATTGTAATTACACGTTTTGTTATACACATGTTTATTTCCTTTGTGTGTATTGGAGCAACACAAAAAAACACAAAGAAAAAAAAGCAAATTGGACCTAATTTCACACAAAACCCCATAAAATGAGCCAGACAAAATTGTTGGCACCCTTAATTTAATTTTTTGGTTCCATACCCTATGGAATAAATAACAGCAATCAATCACTTCCTATAAGCATCAGCAAGCTTCTTACATCTTCCAACTGGAATTTTGGACCACTCTTCCTTTTCAAACTGCTCCAGGCCTCTCATATTTGAAGGGTGCCTTCTCCCAACAGCAATTTTAAAATCTCTCCACAGGTGTTCAATGGGATTTACATCTGGAATCATTGCTGGCCACTTCAGAACTCTCCCGCACTTTGTTTCCATCCATTTCTGGGTGCTTCTTGAAATATGTTTTTTGGTCTCATCTGACCACATGACCTTCTCCCATGCCTCTTCTGGATCATCAAGATGGTCATTGGCAAATTTCAATTGGGCCTGGACATGTGCTGGTGTGATCAAGGGGGGACCTTGCGTGCCCTGCAGGATTTTAGTCCATGACAACGTAGTGTTTTCCTAATGGTAATGTTTGAGAATGTGGTCCCAGCTCTCTTGAGCTCATTGACCAGGTCCTCCCATGTAGTTCTGGAATGATTCCTGACCTTTCTCAGAATCATCCTCACCCCACAAGGTGAGATCTTGCATGGAGCCTCAGACCGAGGAAGATTGACCAACATCTTATGCTTTTCTCCATTTTCTAATAATTGTGCCAACAGTTTTTGACTTCTCACCAAGCTGCTTGCCTATTGTCCTGTACCCCATCCCAGCCTTGTGCAGATCTACAATTTTGTCCCTGGTGTCCTTAGACAGCTCTTTGGTCTTGGCCATGGTGGAGAGGTTTGAGTGTGATTGATTGATTGAGTGTGTGGGTAGGTGTCTTTAATACAGGTGACGAGTTCAAACAGGTGCAATTCATATAGGTAATGATTGCAGAATATGAGGGCTTCTTAAAGAAAAACTAACAGGTCTGTGGGAGCCAGAATTCTTGCTGGTTGGTAGGTGATCAAATACTTATTTCATGGATTAAAATACAACTAACCATATATACTCGAGTATAAGCTGACCCGAGTATAAGCCAAGGTACCTAATTTTACAAAAAAAATATGGGAAAACTTATTGACTCAAGTATAAGTCTAGGGTGGGAAATGCAGCAGCTACTGGTAAATTTCCAATCCTTGTATGCATTGCTCCCTCATCCCAAATCCTGGTATGCATGGCCCCCTCATCCCCTATCCTGGTATGTATGGCACCCCTCGTCCCCCAAATCTGATATGTATGGCTCCCTCATCCCAAATCCTGATATGCATGCCCCCCCATCTCAATCCTGGTATGCATGGCCTCCTCATCCCAATCCTGGTATGTATGGCCCCCTCATCCCCCAATCCTAGTATCCATGGCCTCCTCATCCCAATCCTGGTATGCATGGCCTCCTCATCCCCCTATCCTGGTATGTATGGCCCACTCATCCTGCTATACTGGTATGCATGGCCTCCTCATCTCCCAATACTGGTATGCATGGCCTCCTCATCCCCCAATAGTGGTAGATATGGCACCTCTCATCTCCAATCCTGGTATGTATAGCCACCTCATCCCCAATACTGGTATGTATGGCCCCCACATCTTCCAATCCTGGTATGCATGGCGCCCTCATCCACCAATTCTGGTATGCATGGCACCCCTCATTCCCCAATCCTGGTATGTATGACTTCCTCATCCCCAAATCCTGGTATGTATGGCACCCCTCATCCCCCAATCCTGGTATGTATGGCCCCCTCACCTCCCAATCCTGGTATGTATGACATCCTCATCCCCCAATCCTGGTATGTATGGCACCCCTCATCCCCAAATCCTGGTATGTGTGGTCCCATTACCGCACACATAAAACAATGAACACTTACACTCACCTTTCTTCCTCACCTCTGCTCCAGCGCTGCTGTGTCCGGTTCTCTGCTGAAAAACTCGGCTTATACTCGAGTATGTACGGTATTTAAAAATGTGATTTTCTGGTTTTTATTTTTAGATCTTGTCTCTCAAAGTTGAAGTGTACCTACGATAAAAACTACAGACCTCTCGATTCTTTGTAGGTGGGAAAACTTAAAAAATAGGCAATGTATAAAATACTTATTTTCCCCACTGTATATGCCACTATAGACTGCAGAACCTCAGTCTATAGTGATGTGTGTATGGATGGATGAGAGAGGGATGGATGAGTGAGGGATGGATGGATGAGAGAGGGATGGATAGATGAGATAGGGATGGATAGATGGATGGATGGATGGGTGGATGAGGGAGGGAGGGATGGATGAGGGAGGGATGGATGGATGAGGGAGGGAGGGATGGATGGATAAAAGGGATGGATGGTTGAGAGAGGGATGTAAGGAAGGATGAGAGAGGGATGGATGAACAGATGGATGAGGCAGTGATGGATGGATGATAGAGGGATGGATGAAGGAGGGATGGATGAAGGAGGGATGGATGGATGAGAGGGATGAATGGATGAGAAAAGGATTTGTTATGTTCTGCTACCAGAGCTAAGGAAAGAGAGGAGATCTGTCCCTATGATAGAACTCAGCTTAATCCCTACGATGTAACAGGGGACCTGATCCTGCGATCAGACCTGCTAAAGTCCTAAGCTAGTCTGTACGGAGACCTATAGATGTGGGGAAGGAATCCCTACAAGTACTAAGGACTGGGAGGAAAATGGGACACCTCCTAACAGAAATAGTAGCAGACAGACGAACAAACAAAATATAAAGAACACAGAGGTCCGTAGACCAAGCAAACTAACAGAGTTAGATACAGAGCACAGGCTAGCTAGAAAGTAGTTATACAATGAAGTCCAGCAAAGCCAGAAGGGCGGAGCAGGATTAAATAGGCCAACAAGGTCATGTGACCAGCAAAGGAAAAAACCTAAGAGCAAGGTTCTAACAGTACCCCCCCTTCTAAGAGGATCCTCCGGATCCCCTAGGACCAGGCTTATCAGGAAATCTCCTGTGAAACGCTCTGATAAGTCTGGACGCGGAAACATCATCCGACCTCACCCAAGAGTTATCCTCGGGTCCGAAACCTTTCCAGGCCACAAGATACTGCAAACTACCTCTATACCGTCTAGAGTTAAGGATGCGAGAAATTTCATATTCCCCGTCCTCCACCACTGGAGGAACAGAGGCAGAGGCGTCACAATCCGATACAACAGCTTTTTTCAACAGAGAGACATGAAATACCGGATTAATTCTCCAGGAGGTAGGAACCTCCAACCTAACAGCAGATTGGTTGACAACCTGAAGCACCTTAAAGGGCCCTACAAACTTGGGACCCAATTTCTTAGAAGGAATCCTCAACCGCAGATTCCTAGAGGACAACCAAACCATGTCACCAACAGCGAACAAAACCTCCTGTCGTTTCCTATCAAAGTAGTCTTTAGATTTTCTGTTGGCCTCCTGAAGATTACCACGCACATCCGTCCAAACTCTCTCAAAATCACCGGAAAAATTCTCCTCCTCAGGCACGGCAGATCCCAACTTGGAGAACGACCCAAACGACGGATGTCTCCCAGAACAACAAAAAAAAGGCGAACAACCAGCAGAAGAAGATGTATAATTGTTCAGAGCAAATTCAGCAAGTGGCAGAAACTCAGACCACCCCTCTTGATTGTCTGCCACAAAACAACGCAAGAACTGCTCAACATCCTGGTTTTTCCTTTCTGTCTGGCCATTAGATTCAGGATGATATCCGGACGAGAACGACAAATGAACTCCCAACCTGTCACAAAAGGCACGCCAAAAACGAGCCACGAACTGAGGACCCCTATCAGAAACAATGTCAGTAGGAACGCCATGAAGTCTGACAATTTCCTTGACAAAGGCCTTAGCGAGAGTTTTAGCGCAGGGCAGTTTGATGAAGGGAACCAAGTGACACATCTTGCTAAAACGGTCCACGACCACCCAGATGACAGTAAAACCCCCAGAGGGGGGAAGGTCAGTTATAAAGTCCATAGCCAAATGTGTCCAAGGAGCACTGGGAACCTCCAAAGGACAAAGCAACCCCGCAGTAGGAGTATGTGAGGACTTAGATCTAGCACATATAGTACATTGACGCACCCACTTAATGACTTCCTTCTGCCATCCAGGCCACCAAAAACTGCGACCCACCAGTCTCTTGGTCTCAGAGATTCCGGGATGACCTGCCAACCGAGATTCGTGACACTCAACAAACAAATCTCTCCTAAAGGTCCCAGGCACAAACAACCTCCCATGAGGAGTGTTAGATGGGGCATTCTCCTGTGCTTTAAGAATCTCATCTTCCAAAACGGAGTCCAAAGCAGCTATCACAACACCTTCTTGTAAAATGTTCTCCTCTTTCTCAGCACCGACTATGGGAGAAAAACTGCGAGACAAGGCATCCGCCTTAACATTCTTAGTACCAGGGATGTAAGTAACGGAGAAATTAAACCGCGAGAAAAACAGTGCCCACCTAGCCTGACGGGCATTCAGGCGCTTGGCAGCATCAAGATATATCAGATTTTTATGATCCGTAAGAACCTGAACGGGAAATTCCGCACCTTCCAAGAAGTGGCGCCAGTGTTCAAATGCGAGTTTAATAGCCAATAATTCCCGATTACCAATATCGTAATTCAGTTCAGTCTCCGAAAAATTTTTTGAAAAAAAGGCACAGGGATGTAATCCATCCCCGTTATCCTGAGACAATACTGCGCCAACCCCCACAGAGGAAGCATCAACCTCAACCAAAAACGGCTTAGTCACATCAGGCTGCATAAGGATGGGAGCAGAGGTGAACCTCTCCTTGAGATACACAAAAGCTTCAATGGCCTCAGAAGACCACTGAACCGCATCAGCACCTTTCCTGGTGAGATCGGTCAGAGGTTTGACAATACTAGAAAAATTTTTTATGAATTTTCTGTAATAATTGGCGAAACCTAAAAACCTCTGTATCGATTTCAAACCAATAGGCCTAGGCCATTCCTGTACAGCTTGAACTTTAACCGGGTCCATCTCAAAACCTTCGCTGGAGATAATGTAACCCAGAAAACTAATTCTCTGTACAGCGAACTCACATTTCTCCAGCTTAGCAAAAAGCGAATTGTCCATTAATAACTGTAATACCTCACGTACGCTCCGCCAATGAGACTCCAGATCCGGCGAATAAATCAAAATGTCATCCAAATACACAACTACATTTTTGCCGATCAAATGTCTAAGGATGTCATTAATAAGATTCTGAAAAAATGCAGGAGCATTAGTAAGACCAAAAGGCATAACCAGATTCTCAAAATGACCCACAGGAGTGTTAAAAGCAGTCTTCCATTCGTCACCCTCCTTCATGCGCAACAGATTGTATGCCCCCTTAAGGTCAATTTTAGAGAACCACTTGGCCCCCATTAACTGGTTAAACAGATCAGGAATCAATGGCAGTGGGTAAGGATTGCGTACAGTAATTTTGTTAATCTCACGAAAATCCAGACAAGGACGTAAACCGCCGTCCTTTTTTTTTACAAAAAAAAATCCAACCGCCACAGGAGACTTAGAGGGCCTAATGTGACCGGCGGCCAAACTTGTCTGTATGTATTCCTCCAAAGCCTTCCTCTCAGGAATAGTAAGGTTAAATAAACGACTTTTAGGAAGAGTCGCTCCAGGGACAAATTCAATAGAACAATCATAGTCTCTATGGGGAGGCAAAACCTGCGATTCCTTCTCAGAAAAAACTCTCCAAAAATCCTGAATAGGAACAGGCAATTCTCCCCTATCCAAAGCTGCAATACGCCCGTTACAACACTTGTCATAACATTTATGGCTCCAGGATTTAATTTCACTGGTAGACCAATCCAGTACAGGATTGTGAAATTTTAACCAGGGCAATCCCAATATTACTGGAGAAGGCAAGTTATTCAAAACTACCAAATCCAATTTCTCATGGTGAACACCATTAATAGTGAGAGGAAATTCACAGACCTTGAGAGTAATATTCTTCAAAGGGGAACCATCCACAGAAACCACAGCAATGGGGGATGATAAAGGTTCGGGTTTTAAATTGAGTCTTTCCAAGAATCCCCCATCAATTACATTCAGAGTAGACCCACAATCAACAAACACCCGAAATTCCATTAATTTTTCCTGAGCAATCGTGGAAGCAGCTAAAAATACACCCCTGGAATTTAAACAGGAAATATGGGCATGACTGACCATTTTTTTTTCTTTCTTCATACGAAGCTCACAGCCTTTAATCAAATGACCAGATTTTCCGCAATAGAAACACAAGCCTTCAGAAAATCTACGGTCTTTTTCTTGAGAGCGAGGTGCCACCGATCCAATCTCCATCGGTTCACCACTGTTAGTACACACATTCTCATAACCAGAAACTGACATAGCAGAGGATTTGCTCTCATTAACCCTTGCACGCAGTCTCCTATCCACCCGTATAGCTAATTGCATAGCCTGTTGCAAATCTTCAGGTGTAGGATAAGCAATTAGCAGGTCTTTAACCCTTTCATTGAGCCCAGCAAGAAATAGACTTTTCAGAGCAGAATCGTTCCACCCTGTTTGAGTAGACCAACGACGGAAATGAGTACAATATTTTTCCACATTACCTGATCCCTGTCTCAAACGTCTTAACTCAGTCTCAGCTGATGAGACACGGTCAGGATCATCATATAATAGCCCCAAAGCAGAAAAAAAACTATCCACTGATCTGAAGCATGTATCACTAGGTTGCAAAGAAAAGGCCCACTCCTGAGGCTCTTTGCGCAAAAGTGACATTATGAACCCTATGCGCTGGGATTCATCCCCAGAGGACTTGGGTCTCAAATGAAAATACAATAAGCAAGCATTTTTAAATGAAAAAAATTCTCGGTGTTCACCAAAAAATAAATCCGGCAAACATACCTTAGGCTCCAAGAAATGTGCTCCAGGACAGTTACTCACGTGCTGATGGAGCTCGGCCACCTCCAGAGAGAGTCCCTGCAGGCGATGAGCCAAATCCTGAACCGACACCATGATGGAACAGAAAAATCTTTCCTTAGAGAATTTGCAGGCTGGACTTACTGTTATGTTCTGCTACCAGAGCTAAGGAAAGAGAGGAGATCTGTCCCTATGATAGAACTCAGCTTAATCCCTACGATGTAACAGGGGACCTGATCCTGCAATCAGACCTGCTAAAGTCCTAAGCTAGTCTGTACGGAGACCTATAGATGTGGGGAAGGAATCCCTACAAGTACTAAGGACTGGGAGGAAAATGGGACACCTCCTAACAGAAATAGTAGCAGACAGACGAACAAACAAAATATAAAGAACACAGAGGTCCGTAGACCAAGCAAACTAACAGAGTTAGATACAGAGCACAGGCTAGCTAGAAAGTAGTTATACAATGAAGTCCAGCAAAGCCAGAAGGGTGGAGCAGGATTAAATAGGCCAACAAGGTCATGTGACCAGCAAAGGAAAAAACCTAAGAGCAAGGTTCTAACAGGATTGAAGGAAGGATGAGAGAGGGATGGATTGATGGATGAGGGAGGGATGGTTGGATGAGGGGAGGAGGGGTGGATGGATGAGAGGGGTGGATGAATGAGGGAGTGATAGATGATGAGTGAGGGATGGATGGTAGGATGAGGGAGGGATGGTTGGATAAGGGAGGGATTGTTGGTTTAGGAAAGGATGGATGGATGAGAGAGGGATGGAAGGAAGGCTGAGAGAGGGATGGATGAGGGATGTATGTATGAGGGAGGGATGGATGGATGGAGGGGGGATGGATGCACACAGCACATTATACTCACCTATGTAGAAGCCTTTTCCTTCCTGGTTAGTCAAATCAGCTTAGATATTAGCCTGCTGCCTTGCACTGTGTGCTGCAGGAGAGGCTGGAGCAGGTGGCAGGGTGAGGGTCTGGCAGAGACTGGGGGTGGTGTCTATTGTGACATCCCTGACCAGTCTCTGCCAGACAGGAAAACTCTAGTTGGGGAGTGAGCAGCTCCTCCAGAATCAGGAGAGAGCAGCTCACATGACTAGGTGTGCTATCTAGGACACCATGCAGAATGCTGACAGGGAGTATATTACAAACTGTCAGCATTCTGCACCCTAGATACACACACAAATTATACAGAAAGCCCAGACAACCCCTTTAAGTCCTCAGACAGTTCTCTTTTCCTTTTTCTGTTCTCCATGCTTAGTGTCACACAGAAAACACAATGCAAAGATTGGGTCAACTTCTCCCCTTTTTATCTGGTTTCAGGTGTGACTATCATTTTAGTCACACATGATACTTGCCACAGGTGAGTTTGAACAAGCATCACATGCTTGAAACAAAGTTGTTTACCCACAATTTGGAAACGTGCCAACAATTTTGTCTGGACCATTTTGGGGGTTTTGTGTGAAATTATGTCCGATTTGCCTTTTTTTCTCTGTTTTTTGTGTCGTTTCAATACACACAAAGGAATTAAACATGTGTATTACAAAACATATGTAATTTCAATAATTTTCTTGGAGAAATACTTAATTTTCTGGAACAATTTCAAGGGTGCCAACACTTTCAACCATGACTATTGTTACACACACGCCGCTAGGTTCAGATAGGGGCGAGACAGGTTACATGAATTCTTTGGAATCCTGGGGGAATCGCTACTCAGGGCGACCATAGACCATGTGCTGCTGCTTCTCTCAGGCACACAGGGGTATTGACCCTCAGGCACAGACACGTAGGTTGTTTCATTTGATGACCAGATACACTTCACAAGAGTCCTCATAAATGGTAGAACAGTAGCATTTAATAAGAAGCCGCATAGCCAGTGCAAGTTAAGTCTTATGAGCAACAGGTTCCAGTGACAAACAGTACAGTTTCCTTAGCAGCACAGCAGTTCACAGTCTTCCCAGTAGTACAGGACAGCACAGTTCTAATGCAAAGGCACATTAATGAACACAGCATTCTTTACAGCACAGTGAGATGGAGGAGGGGGAGAGGGTTTGCTGAGGGAGATGATCCCTGTGACACAATTTCTTACAGTTCTTATATTTCTGCTTGACAATACTCTGCACTGCTAGTTCAGGAACTCTATCTGACCTGTGCTTAGCTGGAGCTCCTGACTTGAATCCTTTTCACTTGCAGTGGTGCTTTTGTCAGATGCAGATCACACACCGCCTTTCTCTTCAGCTCCAGTCAGACAGTAAACAACTTCCCCACAATCCCCCTGGGGCTCTGGTAAAACACTCCCCTTCTCTTGTGACTGTGTTAACCCCTCTAGTTGCTGGATGCTTCTGGAGCACAACACTTCCTGTCTCATGTGCTTGTGTTACTGCTAATAGTTGCTGAATGCTTTTAAAGCACCAGCACTACTTCTGCATGTCACACTATACATGTGGAGAGCAAAAACTCACCTTTTTGAAAACTGTATTCTGAGGGTGGTTTACCAGCATTTTTAGAAAAAAATCCATATTTGTAGGACTTACAAATGCCTTGTAATCATTTGCATTTATTTTGACAGGTATAAATACATTAAACAAATATTTATGTCACCGCCACCCTCCCACCAAAATATACGAGTTATAATATAAACATCCATTCAGGGGCGGACACAGACTGTAGTGGGCCCCTGTGCAAGAAATTTTTGGGCCCCCCCCCCCCTGCGCTTCATAAGGCAACAAAGTTATGTAAACATAACCCCCCCATGTGCAGCTCTCACCCCCCCATGTGCAGCTCACCCCCCGATGCATCTCTCATCCCCCCCCCGTGCATCTCTCATCCCCCCCCGTGCATCTCTCATCCCCCCCCGTGCATCTCTCACCCCCCCATGTGCATCTCTCACCCCCCCATGTGCGTCTCTCACCCCCCCATGTGCATCTCTCATCCCCCCCATGTGCATCTCTCATCCCCCCCATGTGCATCTCTCATCCCCCCCATGTGCATCTCTCATCCCCCCCATGTGCATCTCTCATCCCCCCATGTGCATCTCTCATCCCCCCCATGTGCATCTCTCACCCCCCCCCATGTGCATCTCTCACCCCCCCTCATGTGCATCTCTCATCCCCCCCACTCCTAGTTAATTAATTGTATTTAAGAAAAATAAAACTTACCCCCATGCGATCCCTGCAGAATCCTGGCACTCGTCCACGTCGCTGCCACCAGGCTCTCCTGACGTTCGGCCATGTGACGGTGCCACATACATAGCCAACAGCTTTTGTTTTGGCCAAAAGATTTTTAAAGCTGCCACTACGATAAGGTAGACTCTTCTGGCCGGGCCCTACTCTAACCTATTAAAATTTTCTTAAAATATCCAATACTCTTTTTAGATATATTTTTATTTAGTTTTCTTTAAGGGAATGTGTCATATACATTTTTTTTTTAAATGACCAATAATACCACATACAGGGAATACCGCCACACCATCACCAGACCACATATTACCACAACATAGTGACCGAATAATACCACACAGAAGGGAGAAAAACTGCCACACCATGACCAGACCACATATTACCACCACATTACTAATATTACCACCACATTACTAATATTACCATAAGTGTCATTATACACAGGAGCTCTATACATGGTATGTATAATGTAAGTGTCCAGGTAATCTAGTGATCACCAGTGACATTATACACAGGAGCTCTGTATATAGTGTCAGTGTACAGGTAATACAGTGATCACCAGTGACATTATACACAGTAGCTCTGTATATAGTGTACAGGTAATACAGGGATCACCAGTGACATTATACACAGGAGCTCTGTATATAGTGTACAGGTAATACATGGATCACCAGTGACATTATACACAGGAGCTCTGTATATATTGTCAGTGTACAGGTAATACAGTGATCACCAGTGACATTATACACAGGAGCTCTGTATATAGTGTACAGGTAATACAGGGATCACCAGTGACATTATACACAGGAGCTCTGTATATAGTGTACAGGTAATACATGGATCACCAGTGACATTATACACAGGAGCTCTGTATATATTGTCAGTGTACAGGTAATACAGTGATCACCAGTGACATTATACACAGGAGCTCTGTATATAGTGTCAGTGTACAGGTAATACAGTGATCACCAGTGACATTATACACAGGAGCTCTGTATATAGTGTACAGGTAATACAGGGATCACCAGTGACATTATACACAGGAGCTCTGTATATAGTGTACAGGTAATACAGGGATCACCAGTGACATTATACACAGGAGCTCTGTATATATTGTCAGTGTACAGGTAATACAGTGATCACCAGTGACATTATACACAGGAGCTCTGTATATAGTGTCAGTGTACAGGTAATACAGTGATCACCAGTGACATTATACACAGGAGCTCTGTATATAGTGTACAGGTAATACAGTGATCACCAGTGACATTATACACAGGAGCCCGGTACATAGTATATAGTGTAAGTGTACATGTAATGCACTGACTCACTGGTGACGTCTCTAGGTGAAGTCCTTCAGCTACGCTTTCCTCCTTCATCCAGCACAGACCGCCATCACGTCTTCCAGCCAGGACTCGTCTCTGCATAAAATAACACAGTTATCTAGAGCACATTCCCCAACTTCTACATTACGCAGCTGAATACAGACGTGCATCCACCATCAATATATGGTTAGTTATTATGCAACCTACCATTCCAAATATAAATTGTAATCCACCACGGTGCCCCCATTAACTGTAAATAGGCACTTAATATATAATTTAATTAGAACCTCTACTCTATACTTCCTGCTCCCCGCATTCATTATTTACATGCACCCCCTGCCCCAATTCATTATATCATGTCCGTGCTCTCCCCACCCCATCGTCATTTATCATTTACTCTCCCCCACCCCACATTCATTATGTGCAGCTCATTATCCCCCTACTCCTAATTCCCCCATGTGCAGCTCATTTTCTCCCAATTCCCCCATGTGCAGCTCTCACCCCCCCATGAGCAGCTCTCACCACCCCCCCATGTGCACATCTCTCATCCCCCTCCCCCACATGTGCCCCTCTCTCATCCCCCTCCCCCACATGTGCCCCTCTCTCATCCCCCCCATGTGCATCTCTCATCCCCCCCATGTGCATCTCTCATCCCCCCCACATGTGCACATCTCTCATCCCCCTCCCCCACATGTGCACCTCTCTCATCCCCCGCCATGTGCATCTCTTATCTCCCCCCCATGTGCATCTCTTATCTCCCCCCATGTGCATCTCTTATCTCCCCCCCATGTGCATCTCTTATCTCCCCCCCATGTGCATCTCTTATCCCCCCCCCACATGTGCACCTCTCTCACCCCCCCCACCCCATGTGCATCTTTTATCATCTCCCCCCCACGTGCACCTCTCTCATCCCCCTCCCCCCACGTGCACCTCTCTCATCCCCCTCCCCCCACATGTGCACCTCTCTCATCCCCCCCACCCCATGTGCATCTTTTATCATCTCCCCCCACCCCATGTGCATCTTTTATCATCCCCCCCCCATGTGCATCTCTTATCTCACACACACACACACACACACACACCTCCCATTCCCCCCACTCCTAGTAAATTGTATTTTGAAAAAAACAAAACTTGTTATACTTACCCCCATGCGATCCCTGCAGAATCCTGGCGCTCGTCCAAATCGCTGACACTAGGTTCTCCTGACTTCCGGCCATGTGACGGCGCCGTCACATGACCGGAAATCAGGGGAATCATGAAGGCGCTGCCGCAGGAGCGCAGCGCAGCGCTGAGATGTCCCGGACCCGGCGCTTAGCATGGGGCCGGGGGCCCCATGAGGAGAGAGACTCACAAGAGGGGGCCCCCAACGGGGCTCCAAGGGGGCCCCTACCGGCTGGGCCCCACACTGGAGTCAGGGCAGACATGCCCTGATGGCGGCCCTGCTGGAGGCTGGAGGGGCCCCCTCTCCCTCGGGGCCCCCGTTCAATGAACCGGCTGCACGGGCGGTAGTTCCGCCCCTGCATCCATTAATCATAGATATACTTGTGAAAAGTCCCTGCCAACACACAGCTGTCTCCTCCTCTTCTCGACATGGACAATTTCCGTTTTTGCATTTTTATTTTTTCTTTCTTTTCTTCCAAGAGCCATAACTTTTTAATTTTTCTTCCACATAGTCGGATGAAAGCTTGTTTTTTGCAGTACGAGTTGTACATTTGAATGACACCATTAATTTTACTACATATTGTACTGGAAAAGGGGAAAAAATTCTAAGTGCAGTGAAATTGCAAGCAAAATGTAATTCTGACATTGTTTTTTGGGTATTGTTTTTACGGCGTGTGGTAAAAATTATCTGGGAAATGACCCATCAACAAGAGGATTAATATCCGACATCTATAACATCCTACAATAGCTGACACCATATACAGATATTATGGCTGTTTGGTGGTCATTAGTGGTGAGCGCGTATGTTCTGTTAACCCTTTCAGCGAGTATGCTCCGGCGAACACCGAGTATCTTCCCCGTACTTCTTAGGCATTCCTCACATGTATTAAAGCTGTCAAACAGTGGCAAATCATGCACACAAAGAAACTGAAACATAACACCCGAGCACGGGGAAGGTACTCGGTGTTTGCCCGAGCATACTCGCTGAAAGGTTAACAGAACATACTCGCTCATCACTAATGGTCATCCAATTAGGGTAACATTATTCATTTTCAGATATTTTATTAATGAACACATTATACTGCATTGTACTTCTTTTGTACATTAATGAATCCTGGTTATAGTATGTTCCTATGTGGATCGATTTTGATGTCTTTTTTCTGGGGAATGTTGAATTTATTGTGGGTACTTAACTATATGATAAATAATGTTTAAGACAACCTAACACTATATGTGATGCCATTGTCATCTTCAGTATTACCATCTTTTTAAAGATGCCACAATATAGTATGTGTTATTTTGTATGATGTGTGACATTTACCTTTGGCTTTGCAACCTGTGAACGCGTACCGTGCATGTGCAGGCTCGGGCACTATGGAGCGGCACTCAGTTAGTGTGTGACATCGCCTGGGCAATGGACTGGGTCAGCTGACCTGCTCACGTGCACATCAAGAGGCATCATGGCGGCGATGCACGACTTTGCAGGTGCAGGCATGGCGGCAATATACCGTGACCCAGGTGAGATGATTTCTTGTAATGAGGCATACTGTATAACTAATCACTAGATTCTATGTACATACCTCCTGACAAAATGAAATGCGTCGAGGTGTACGGCAGCTCTGTTTCCAAGTTTTTTGGTTAACTATGGCTTCAGGTAATATTGCATTTATCCACTAATGTATATCTCATTGATACCTTATTACACTCTAATCATGGTTCTTTAGATCTGAGAAGTGGTTAGTTACTACTTTAAATCATGCCTTTATAGTTTTTATATATCCGACCTATATATACTATACCATATGCATGTTATGGGCAATATCCAAATATACTAAATTACTGATCAATGCAGTGGTATATAGTACTATAATATTTAACCTACCCATATATTGTGACTTTACTATCTATTATTCTAATATTTTAATGTCTATTTGCTATTGATGTATTTATATACTGATGTGTTTGTCTATAATGTGATTTAATTATGCCATAGTACTTAGCATATTTTGATGAATTTATTACTTGTTCTAATATGCATTATTGTCTCATATTGCTATACAGGGCTGCCTTTCCGTGTTTTCTGTATCATATCTCGTTATATACTCTATTTATGTATTTTAATATTGCCTGAATAAAATTATAACTTTTTACATACTTTTCTGGATCATATGTTCCTTCAATATTCTCTGTAGGATCCCTGCTGCTATTTTGTGGATTTCTATATATGTAAACATCCTACAATATCCTGATACAAACTCCCTGACTAGACGCTCTTATATGCTGAAATGGGACGAAAATTTAGGTAGAACTCTCACAGACATTTATTTAGTCTAGAGTGTCTATATTGGCATATTGCATCACATATATAGAGAACCAATATAAAATTCTCCCCTTCTGGTACCACACACCTGAGTTTCTGCACAAGAAAGATCCATCCATCTCTCCTCTTTGCTGGAGGTGTGCCTTATCAGAGGGCAGTGGCGTACCGCCAATGGCGGCAGACCACGCGACCGCTATGGGGCCCGGCGGGTGAGGGGGCCCGCGACGGCCGCTGCGGTCCGGCGGCTGTGCTGTGCTGACAGTGCTGTACGTTCCTCTAATCTTCCTTTCTGGGTCCTGGTCTGCTGCCGGCTGAATGCTCTGGCTGGATTTGCATAAGAACGTCACGCCTCCTGGCTGACGTAGCTTTCCAGCCAGAGAGCAGCAGTGTGCAGGGCCCGGGCCAGAAGCAGGAAGCAGGAAGTCAGCACATGAGGGTGTGCTGCGTGCACGGAGAGAGAGAGACTGTGAGCAGGGCCGGCAGTGTGTTGTTTTTTGTTTTTTTTTTTGTTTTTTTTTAATGTGTCCCCTCACTGTGCTCGGCTGGCGCTGCACTTTGCTGACTCCTGACTGGGTGGAGGTGGGGGGCCCCTGGCTGCACGCAATGTGGAGGGTGGGTAGAGGTGGGGGGCCCCTGGCCCTGGCTGCACACAATGTGGAGGGTGGGGGGCACCTGGCTGCACACAATGTGGAGGGTGGGGGCCCCCTGGCTGCACACAATGTGGAGGGTGGGGGGCCCCTGGCCCTGGCTGCACACAGTGTGGAGGGTGGGTGGAGGTGGGGGGCCCCTGGCCCTGGCCCTGGCTGCACACAATGTGGAGGGTGGGTGGAGGTGGGTGGCCCCTGGCCCTGGCTGCACACAATGTGGAGGTGGGGGGCCCCTGGCCCTGGCTGCACACAATGTGGAGGGTGGGTGGAGGTGGGGGGCCCCTGGCTGCACACAATGTGGAGGGTGGGGGAGGGGAGTAACTAATGGCTGCTGGCTCTGATCCACAGTTTACACATTACAAGGGGTGGAGGAGGTGGGGGGGGATATTCTGCCTGCACACAATTTGCACATTACAGTGTGGAGGAGGGGGGTAAACAGGGCCTTGGACTATCAGAGGGGCCCACTCGCTGTCGGGGCCCAGGCTGTTCCACCAGCATCTCTGCTCCGCATCTGACGCTGCAGGGGCGACACTGCACTTTTAATTGTGCTTGTGTGTTGCCCCGGCTACGTTATTACTAGCAGGCACAGCGCACTGCACGCCGCCATGTCTCTTGAAGTGACCGCATTCACACAGTGCTAGTTGTCCTGCTGGGGAAGCGGCCCGGGCCCTGACGGCGAGTGGGTCCCTCTGATGGTCCAGGGCCGTGTCTGTGACAGTGGCTGCCCTGTACTACCACATGGCTAAGGAGCTGGATGGGGCACAGGCTGGGAGCAAGTGAGCGAGGCTTGTTACCGGCTTCCCCATTCCCCATATTAAAAATATTTTGAATGTCTGTGCATGCATGATGCTAATATCTGTGTATGACTGTGTTCAAATATGTATGTATGTGTACGTATCTGTGTATATGTTTGTGTATGGATGCAAAAATATGAAGACAGCACTCTTGAAAAAACTCATTTATTAGTCTATAAGGGCTGATGTGACGTTTCAGCTCCAAATGTGAGCCTTTCTCAAGCCTGTTTGTGTATGTGTGCATAGTGTGTACCATGCCTGCTATGTGTGCCTGTGTCTGCGTAGTGTGTGCCTGTGTCTGCATATGTAAAGGATGAGGGGGTAGACTGGGCCCTGTCTTGTATATCTATACTTCTCCACCATAAGTCACGTGCAGCATGAATCACAGTTGGCAGCACAATTGCAGCACAAGTATCATATCCTCTGAAACGTTCCATAAATAATGTACTTTGAATAGTTAGCCAGGCAGCCACCATAGCTGGAGATCTCTCCTTATGTACATGTGAGGGAGAGACCTGACCATCTCTAGCAGCAGAGTTGGATGAAGACAGCCAGGTGCAGTGCTGGGCTAGTCTCCTCTCTGGCTATGGTTCCTGTTTAGATCTACAAAGTACATAATGTACCTTGCTGCAATTGTTCTACAAGACTGCAGTTCATGCTGCCATTACCATACATTGGGCAGTGTGAATCAGGTAACAGGTTTCCTGTAGAAATAAATGAGATTTATAATGTCCAGCCAGCTTGGTATGGGGGACATGGCACATGTCATTATGTTTCATGTATTCTGGCATACATTTTTTTTTCATTGCCTTCAGACCTTAATCCTGAATCTGCCTTGTCAAGGACCAAATCTCAACAGGGAAATCGGCTAACAGCTTTAATAAGCTGATACGGTCCTGCTTAATCTTCCATTTTGACTTTTGCAAGGAATATATCAAGTTAGATGTAAGTGTTTTTCCTTTTTTTTTTTTTACTCAAATGAGAAAAAATGAAAGACTAGCTATAAAATTTTAATTGTCTTCTATTTCAAGGCAATCTCTTTCTTGGACAATGTTTGTTCTATATAACATGCATGCTTGGAGTTAAGAGCACCTGTTGATCCTTTTTTTTTTTTTTTGGCCGGTGGGGGGGCCCATTCAGACTTTTGCTATGGGGCCCCATGATTTCTATGTACGCCCCTGTCAGAGGGGTCTATTTTTCATTTATTTAGGGATTGCACCCTGATCACATCATTTTGGACAAACGTGCAATCTCTGATGATGCAGGTTTTTGACTTAGGGATATCTCTAGAACTCCAGCTTTTCTTATTAAACATCTTTCTAAAGAACATTTCTAGGAGAACCACCAGGCTACTCAGCGACTCAGTGCCTATCATTGGAAGTAAACTTCTCCTCCATCTATATATGATCTATATGCTAGGATCAAAGATATCAAGAATTTTTAATACCGTACAGCTTTGAACGATAACATAGTTGAGAAGTTTAACCTTGTTTGATCCAATTGGGATACGTTTTGGGCCCTTCTTACTATTTAATACAATATATGAGTTTTTCTTTACAATAGGTCATCTACTCCTCTCTACTTTCCGTCCCTTCTACCCTATCCTTCTTGCCTCTTATCATTGTCTAATTGTTAGTCTGTTGTGCATCCCTTTTTCTTTTTCTAACTGTCTCCTATAAATAGTCTGTTTATTATAATGCTAAAATACAATTATTTCATAAGACTTGTTTAATGTTTTGCCATTGAAATTACACAATTACATTTGTCTGATGTTTTTTTTCTGTTAAAAAATGAAATTCTTATTAATAAAGATTACAATTATAAAAAAAATATGACCTGGTAATATGATTATTCTCATCAGCATGATTATGGCGATACCAAACTTGTCCAGTGTTTTTATTATTTTGATGGTGAAAAAAAATCTGAAATTTGTAAAAAAAAATATATTTTGATGGTCTCGCCATTTACCCCCAAAACGTTTTCATTTTTTAGGCTGATAAAAATTTATGAACTCCCATGAATTTTCACTAGCTTCCCTGTCCCTGCTGAAGAAAAGCATCCCCACAGAGCACCTTCTTCCATAAGCCATGTAGGTGACACAGCTAGCATGGATAAGAAGGTGCTCTAGTCACATAAGACCAGAGTAGAACATTTTGGGGTAAATTCAAAGCACTATGTTTGGTGGAAAAATAACACTGCACATCACCGTCAAACATGGTGGTGGAAGCATCATGCTGTGGGGATGCTTTCTTCAGCACGGAAAGGGTCAACTGGTCAGAGTTGATGAGAAGATGGATGGAATTAAATTCAGGGCAGTCCTGGAGGAAAACCTGTTAGAGTCTGCAAAAGACTTGAGACTGGGGCGTAGGTTCACCTTCCAGCAGGACAATGACCCTAATTATACTGCCAGAACTACAATGGAATGGTTAAGATCATGTTTAAATGGCCCAGTCATAGTCCAGATCTAAATCCCATTGAGAATCTGGGGCAAGACTTGAAAATTGCTTTTCACACACTCGCACCATTCAATTTCACTGAGCTAGAGCTATAGATGTGCAAAGCTGGTAGAGACATACCCCAAAAGACTTGCAGCAATAATTGCCGGAAAGGTGTTCTTACAAAGTATTGACTCAGGGGTCTGAATACAATTGCACGTCACAATTTTCAGATTTATATTGTTAAAATATTTAGAAAACCATGTATCATTTCCTTTACATTTCACAAATACCTGCTATTTTCATGGCCGGCGTTAGATGCAGGCAAACTAGGCATTTGCCTAGGACCCCCACTCTCCCACGGGCCCCCAGCCAGTGGCATGCCGCTAAGAGCCCCACACCACGCCGCCACTATGGGGCCAGTGCCGACACCGCCCCCCCCCCCCCCGCATCGCGCATTCAACTGTATCAGCATCATAGATGCCAATACAGTTGAAAACAATGATGAAGAAGAGAGTGTCAGATGACGCTCCCTCTCCCATCAATCCCCCTCTGTGTCTGATGCAGCGGGCGTGATGATGTCACTTCATCGCACACTACGCTGTACCGGGCAGTGGAGCTGCTGCAGAAGCCGGAGCAGCGGGGGAACGGGGAGAGGTGAGTATTGTATTTTTTTTTAAATCAGTGAGTACGTGGTGACCATATTACTGGAGGACTATGGGGTGTGCAATTTACTATATGTACTCTATGGGGACTGCATTATACTCTATGAGGGCTGCATTATACTCTATGGGGGCTGCATTATACTCTATGGGGCTGCATTATACTCTATGGGGGCTGCATTATACTCTATGGGGGCTGCATTATACTCTATGGGGAGTACATTATACTCTATCGGGGTGCATTATACTTTATCGAGGACTATGGGGAGTGCATTATACTATATGTACTATATGGGAGTTGCATTATACTCTATCGAGGACTATGGGGAGTGCATTATACTATTCAGTGGGTAGGGAAAGTAGCCCGATGGAAGCCTCTCCTCAGTGCAAGACATATGAAAGCCCGCATAGAGTTTGCTCAAAAACACATGGAGGACTCCCAGACTATGAGAAATAAGATTCTCTGGTCTGATGAGATGAAGATAGAACTTTTTGGTGATAATTCTAAGTAGTATGTGTGGAGAAAACCAGGCACTGCTCATCACCTGCCCAATACAATCCCAACAGTGAAACATGTGGTGGCAGCATCATGCTATGGGGGTGATTTTCAGCTGCACGGACAAGACGACTGGTTGCAATTGAAGGAAACATGAATGCGGCCAAGTACAGAGATATCCTGGATGAAAACCTCTTCCAGAGTGCTCTGGACCTCAGACTTGGCCAAACGTTCACCTTCCAACAAGACAATGACCCTAAGCACACAGCTAAAATAACAAAGGAGTGGCTTCAGAACAACTCTGTGACCATTCTTGGCTGGCCCAGCCAGAGCCCTGACCTAAACCCAATTGAGCATCTCTGGAGAGACCTGAAAATGGCTGTCCACCAACATTCACCATCCAACCTATCGGCCGGTGAGTCTGACGTCCGTTGTGGGCAAAATTTTTGAAGGCTTTATTAATGAGGCAATCATGGAGCATCTTGATGCTAATAATCTATTAACTCCGAACCAACATGGATTCATGAGGAATCGCTCCTGCCAAACAAACCTGATTGACTTCTACGAGGAGGTTAGCTCTCGAGTAGATCAGGGGGAACCAGTGGATGTCGTGTATCTCGACTTCTCAAAAGCGTTCGATAGCGTGCCACATAATAGGTTGGTATACAAAATGAGAATGATGGGGCTGGGGGAAAATGTCTGCAAGTGGGTAGCTAAATGGCTAAAGGATAGAAGTCAGAGGGTGGTTATAAATGGAATATACTCAGATTGGGTAAGCGTCACTAGTGGGGTACCACAGGGGTCTGTACTAGGCCCAATGTTATTTAATATCTTTATTAACGACATAGTCAACGGGATAAATAGTAAAATATCAATATTTGCAGATGACACAAAGTTATGTAAAACAATTAATACAAAAGAGGATAGTGAAGACCTACAGAGGGATTTGGATAAGCTGGGTAGGTGGAGCATTAAATGGCAAATGAGGTTTAACGAGGAGAAATGTAAGGTCATACATATGGGAAGGAAAAATGGAAGTCACCAGTACTCACTGAATGGGAAACCATTGGGGAATTCAGAGATGGAGAAGGACTTGGGCATCTTGATTGATAGCAAACTAAATTGGAGTGCCCAAAGTCAGGCCGCTGCTGTAAGGGCAAACAGGATAATGGGATGTATCAGAAGAGGTATAGCTGCAAAGGATGAGAACATTGTTCTTCCACTGTACAAAGCACTGGTCAGACCACACTTGGAATACTGTGCTCAGTTATGGGCCCCAATATATAGAAAGGATATAAATGAGCTTGAAAAGGTACAAAGGAGGGCAACAAAATTAATAAGGGGAATGGAGGGACTGCAATACCCAGAGAGGTTGGCAAAACTAGGACTATTCAGCCTGGAAAAGAGAAGGTTGAGGGGGGACATAATAAATGTGTACAAATATGTTAGGGGACAGTATAGAGATCTTGCCCGGGATTTGTTCAAAAGGAGGGATATTACGGTAACAAGAGGGCATTCACTAAGACTGGAAGAGAAAAGGTTTCAGCACCAGCATAGGAAGGGGTTCTTTACGGTAAGAGCAGTGAGAATATGGAATTCACTGAGTGAGGAGACGGTAATGTCGGATTCACTAAACCAGTTCAAGCGGGGACTGGATGCTTTTCTAGATACCAGGCAGATTTCAGCATATACTTAAAAATAGAATAAAATAGTAGGTTGATACAGGGATTTATTCTGACTAATGGTTTCAGAGTCGGGAGGGAATTTTTCCTCAGGTGAAGATTGGCCAAATCATTTGGGGTTTTTGCCCTCCTCTGGATCAACTTTAGCAATTACAGAACCAACAGGTCGAACTTGATGGACGCAAGTCTTTATTCGGCTTTACTAACTATGTAACTATGTAACTATGTAACCTGACGGAACTGGAGAGGATCTGCAAGGAAGAATGGCAGAGGATCCCCAAATCCAGGTTTAAAAATCTTGTTGCATCATTTCCAAGAAGACTCATGGCTGTACTAGCTCAAAAGGGTGCTTCTACTCAATACTGAGCAAAGGGTCTGAATACTTATGACCATGTAATATTTCAGTTTTTCTTTTTTAATAAATTTGCAAAAATTTCTACATTTCTGTTTTTTTCAGTCAAGATGGGGTGCAGAGTGTACTTTAATGTGAATAAAAATAACTTTTTAGAATTTACTAAATGGCTGCAATGAAACAAAGAGTGAACATTTTAAAGTGGTCTGAATACTTTCCGTACCCACTGTATGTACTATATGGGGGCTGCATTATACTATATGGGGGCTACATCATACTCTATCAAGGACTATAGGCTGTGTATTATATTTTATGTACTATATGTGTCAGGCAAGGTGTGGGAAAGACCTAGTGCAACACAAAGGGAAGAGGGAAAGGGAGCCCAGACTCTAGGGAAAGGGGGGAAGTGGAGACCTCCCAGGTTGAGCTAGCATCACCCTGTCTCCCCTAACGTCCCTGTATTGGCTCTTCACCAATCTCTGAATGCGTGCCTCGCCCTGTCTTTCCCTGGCATATGGCTAAGGCTAGGGAAGGGAGGAGATGAGCACTAGTCGATCTCCACTAAACACTATAGACAACAAGGGTACACTAACAGGAGGAAATTGCTTAGCTTTAGACGACTCCAGATAAATGCACACAAGTCCTCGAGCTCCAGAGAGGACGGAGTACTTCTCTAAAGCACCTAAAGTACCCTAAAGCCTTCACAAGTAGTAATTAATATCGCCGGCACCTCCCTCTGAAACACAGCAGGTATTTATACACCCAGGCAGGGTGTTAATTAGCCAGAGGAAGGTAGCCCCTGGATCCTAGAGACAGCCTCTAAGAAGATGTCTGTAATGCCAAACGTAGAGATCTCCTGAATCCAACTGCAGGGCGACTGTCTGTCACTTCTGACACACCTGTGACAATATGGGGGCTGCATTATACTCCATCAAGGACTGTGGGGAGTGCATTATACTATGTATACTATATGAGGGCTGAATTATACTGTATGGAGGACTATGGGAAATTCATTATACTGTATGGTGGACTATGGGGAATGCATTGTACTATATGGAGGACTATAAAGGGTGCATTATACAATATGGAGGACTATGGATGCATTATACTATATTGAGGACTATGAGGGGTATATTATACTTTATAGAGAACTATGGGGAGTTTAATATACTATATGGAGGACTATAGGGTGTGCATTATACTATATGGAGGACTATGGGGGTGCATTATACTATATGGAGGACTATGGGATGTATTATACTATATTGAGGACTCTGGGGAGTGTATTATACAATATGGAGGCCTATGGGGTGCATTATACAATGTGGAGGACTACGTAGTGTGTTATACTAAACAAGCAAAATGCTGCCTATTCATCGAGTGATTGGATTGTTTATGCTGGAACAAAAATCATTGTTCTCAACAGAACTGCAGATATGCTGCTGATAACATGACACTGTATAGGGGACAGAGTGATCATTCTGTGCCCATCATTCTTCCTCAGCCGGTGTAAAGAGGCCAAGAAACAAGTGTGGAACGACTTCAGTATTATCAATCACGCTTGTTTAACGGCCTGCACTCAGCGCATGTAATACAACCAAAATGTTTCTGTGTGATGGTGCAATATGTTAGCATTTGTGGCCCCACTTTAAATGTTTGCCCAGGGCCCCACTGTGTCTACAATTGGCCCTGGCTGCTTTGTGTTGGTATATCACATAAAATCCCAAGAAAATACATTTAAGTTTGTTGGTGTAACATGCCAAAATGAGGAAAAGTTAATCGAGCATGAATTCTTTTTCAAGGCACTGTAGTATCTCCACCGGTGGAACCAAGACGTTGTGTGCACATTGCCCAAAACATCTTCAGGAAAGGCTCCAGAACAAGAAAAACTCCAAAACCCCCAATAAAGAAGAGTTTCCTGAAGTGGCTTTTGCTTGAAAACTCATAGTTTTTGAAAACCTGACAATAAAAACGCAGTGTGAACATACCCTAAAATCATCATATCTTAACTAGTGTTGAGCGAGTATGTTCTATTAACCCTTTCGCCGAGTATGCTCCGGCTGAGCTCCGAGTATTTATAGCTGCTCGGTGATATGGTTGAATCGCTCCCGTGTGCATGATTTGCGACTGTTTGACAGCTTTATTACATGTGAGGAATGTCTATTTCTTACACATTCCTCACATGTAATAAAACTGTCAAACAGTTGCAAATCATGCACACGGGAGCGATTTAACTTTATCACCGAGCAGCTATAAATACTCGGAGCTCGGCCCGAGCATACTCGGACAGAACATACTCGCTCAACCCTAATCTTAACTGATAATATCAGTTTATATAATTGTGTTTAAATATATATAATTTAGCTGTTCTTAGTAAAATTTATCATTTCCATATTAAATTATTGTAATTTACCCCTGATTTAGTCTACATAACCACTTTGTTAAGCAGTTTAACCATCCACACTGTGTGGAGTAATGCCTGTGTGCACTTGAATAAGAATAAACCTACTCAGAATATTAATGCTTCATTACTTTTGCATGGAAGGATACACATACTTTTTAAATATGTGCATGAAATAAGCAGAAGGTAAATGGCATAAAATACCCTATGATCCATGCACTAGTGGGTGGAATATTATGGAAACACTCAATTATGCTCACTCAAATATGAAGCTTGCAAGATAAAATGTTTACCATTTTATCGCAGAGACAGTACATCTACCAACAAGTTTATTTTTCTATGGGATGACATCACTTATGTTGGCAGGAAATGTAAAAATAATTTCCTACCAAAGAATACTAGTAAATAGTGATGAGCGAGCATACTCGCAAGTACTCGTTACTCGCCCAAGCATCTCAGTACTTGAGATGCTCGGAGCTTGCCGAGTAATTGCAAGATGCTCGGGCGGATGCTTGGGTCTCCTCCCTGCATGTTTGGTGCTCTTTACAGAGGCAATGAACATGCAGGGATTGCCTGCCACTCACTGCAATGCCGCAGCCATGTTGGTTGTGGCATTACAGTGATTGGCTGGCCGCACTGCGTCATCAGGTCTATATCAGACCTGGCGCCACCGTGCTCGTCAGTCTACCCCACAATCAGACAGTGTAAGGAGACCTGCTGCTGAGCTAGGGAGAGATTCGCTTGTTTATTAGGTAGTGTAGGTAGAACAGAAGTATATTACACATATCTATCTCAACAAACAGTCCTTCTGAGGACTAACCCATCTGCAGAGATATCAGGCAGGCAGTGTATATAGGCAGGCAGGCAGTGTATATAGCAGAATGCAGTGCACATAGCAGAAGAGGCTCCATTCCAGTTCTGTCTGATGCTGCTGTTAGACATTCCAAGACATAGGCGCAGGTCTCAGGGGCCAGGAATACTTTTTTTTTGGTTCTTAATCCTCATTATTTGCTTAAAAAGCAATCCAGAGAACACAGTTTTTCTGCGCCATTTGCTTGTTGGCAATGCAGAATACAGCCAGGTCCTTTCCATTTTACAGCACTAAAAATCCAGCTATTTAAAACTGTGATTTCTCCGTCACACGGATCACATATACATTTTCAGAAAATACTGATATTTCTGGCCTCCATTAAAAATTTGTTTCAGTGTGTCAGCGAAGTTTTTGACACCGGTTTGCTGTTCAAAATAGTTACCTACAGGCCAGGTATTTAAAACTGTAGTTTCTCCATCACACGGATCACATATAAGTTCCCTCCAAATTTAGCCATTTGTAGTGAGCGTGGAAGATATTGTCCTCCATTTAAAATGGCCAAGACGTGTGGTAAGGGACGGGGAACTGGACGTGATGGTGATGGTGCATGCAGAGGCCGAGTCCATGGGCAAGCTAAAATTATGCCACAACAAACACCCACATCTTCTTGCCCGACCTTCCTGTCCCAATTTCTAGGGGACTGCAGCACACCACTATTGAACCCAGAGCTATGTCAAAAGGTTGTTGGTTGGATAGCAGATAATGCTTCCAGTCACTTTGCCGCCACAACCACCACCCTGTCTTCCACATGGTCAAGTCTCAGTAGCCGTGAATCTGGACTGCATATTCCTCACCCGGATCCTCCTTCCTCCCACCATGCCGAGTACATGGAGACAACTGATCCCACACTTGGACACTCTGAAGAGCTGTTCACTTTTCCATTTATAGATTCGGGCCTCTCTCCCGGTCCACTTGAATCGGGGCAAGAGGAGATCGTATGTAGCGATGCCCAAATATTTGAGCAGCCACGGTCACACAAAGGCGACAGTGGGAAAGTGTCACAAGAGGTGGATGAGACACAATTGCTTGAAAGTCAGGAAGAAGACCAGGGTGCGGAAGTGGAAGATGAGGTGGTGGATGAAATAGTAACTGACCCCTCCTGGCAGGAGGACATGCAGAGCGAGGACAGCAGCACACAGGAGGAGGGAGGCAGATCACCCCAACAGGCAGGAAGTAGCAGTGTGGTGGCCACAGACAGAAGGCAGGCAACCGTTTCCCGTAACACCAACACGAAGGAAGTTGCCAGTACAACTGTTAGGTCTTCCCGAGTCTGGTTGTTTTTTAAAGACTCTGCCGATAACCCCAAAAAGGCCATTTGCACCACCTGCCAAGCCAGCATCGGCAGGGGTGGCAAAACTACCAGCCTGACCACCACCAGCATTATCAGGCATATGGCAGCAAAGCACCCAACTTTGTGGGCCGAACCCCAGGGTCCAAGAACAGTGTCTGCAAGTGGCACCACTGCTTTTCCACTGTTGTGCATGCAAGCCAATCCCTTGTCCATGGTGCATGCGAAGATGCCTCCTGCCCTGCACCTGTCGTTGCACACTCTCAAGTAGCATCATCAGGAAGCACGTCCATGTCCTTGTCTCAGCGCAGCGTTCAGTTGTCCATACCCCAGTCCTTGGAACGCAAGTGCAAATACGCAGCCAACGCCCCACAGGCCACACTACTAAATTCACATATTTCGCGACTGCTTGCGCTCGAAATGTTGCCTTTTAGGCTCGTGGAGACGGAAGCATTCCACAAACTGATGGCGGTGGCCATCCCTTGGTACTCAGTCCCCAGCCGCCACTATTTCTCCCAGTGTGCCATCCTTGCACTACACAAGCATGTGTCCCAAAACATTAGCCGTGCCCTCAACAACGCAGTTACCGGGAAAGTCCACATAACCACGGACATGTGGACAAGTGCTTGTGGGCAGGGATGGTACATCTCGCTGACGGCACCCTGGGTTAACATAGTGGAAGCCAGGACCCAGTTGGACCTTGGGACGGAACACGTCCTCCCGACGCCAAGGATTGCGGGCCCTAGGTCAATCAGGGTTGCCCCCACAGGCTACAGCTCCTGCACCTCATCCTCCTCAGCCTCCTCCTCCTCTTCAGCCTCCATCTCCGAAATGACCACATCAGTCACAAGCTGAAAGCACTACAGCACTACCTCTGCCAAGCAGCAACAGGCTGTGCTGAAGCTAATATGCTTAGGTGACAAACCGCACAATTCTGAAGCGTTGTGGACAGCTCTGAAAGAGAAGGCAGATCTGTGGCTCACACCGCTGAACCTACAGCCAGGCATGGTCATGTGTGACTATTACCGGAACCTGGTGGCGGATCTGAGGCGAGGCGAGCTCACACACGTACCATGCCTGGCCCATGTGTTTTACCTCGTGGTTCAGCGGTTTCTCAAATCCTACCCGGAGCTGCCGGATCAGCTTGTTAAAGTACGCCGCCTGTGTGCCCATTTTAGAAAGTCACCTATAGCTTCCGCCGCCCTTGCCGTGTTTCAGCAGCGTTTGCAGCTTCCGGCTCACAGACTGCTGTGTGATGTCCCCCCTCGTTGGAACTCTACACTGCAGATGTTGGGAAGGATTTGTGAGCAGAAGTGGGCAGTTGTTGAGTACCAGCATCAACAAGGCCGTCGGTATTCAGGTCAGACTCCACACATAAGACCTCAGAAGTGAACATGAATGTCAGACATATGTACCATCGCCCAAAACTTTAAGGACTCCACCAAGATGGTGAGCAGAGATGACGCCATAATTAGCCTCACCATCCTGCTTCTCTGCCTTCTGAAACGCTCTCTGCTCACAATCAAAGAGGATGCATTACAGGCGGAGCACGATGAGATGAAGCAAGAAACCATACAGGATAATTACACACAGCCCAGCCTCATCTCATCCCAACGTGGATTGGGTGACAATGAGGAAGAGGAGGAGGAGGAAGGACAGGAGCTAGTTTCATGCTCTATAGACGGTACTACCTGCACAACTGTCATACTGTCTCTTCAGCGTGGATGGCCTGAGGACAGAGAGGAGGAGGAAGAGAGCATGGTCAGTCGTCCTCTTGATGAGGACACGGAAGTCTTGCCTGTAAGGCTGTGTGCCCACGTAGCGTTTTACAAGCGTTTTTGATGCGGAATTTCCGCAGCGGAAACGCTTGTAAAATGCTTGGTAACCCGCACCCCATGATCCCCAATGGGTTTCCGCAACTTCTATGCACATGCTGCGGATTTTTCCGCAGCGTTTATGCCGCGTTCAAAAATCCGCAGCATGTCATTTAATTTTGCGTTTCCGCAAGCAGAATTGCCTTTGTCCAATGCATAAAAAACGCAAGGCAATTCCGCATGTGGAAAACGCGTGATAAACGCGCGAAAAAAGCGCGATAAACGCGTGCGGAATTCCGCATGCGTTTTTCCGGGAGAGGACTTGCATTTATGCAGCAGAAATTTTCTGCTTCATAAATGCAACGTGGGCACATAGCCTTAGCAGTCTGGCACGCATGGTTGAGTTTATGCTACGCTGCCTTTCCCATGACCCTCGCATTCTCAAAATCTTGGGTGACAGTCATTACTGGTTGGTGACACTTCTAGACCCACGCTACAAGGAGAACTTTCTATCTCTTATTCCTGAGGCGGACAGGTATATAAAAATGGGGCAGTACCAGAAGGCCCTTGTTACGGAACTATTAAACAAATTCCCATCTGAAAACGCCGGCGGCAGAGGTCACAGTTTGTTAGACAAACCAAGGAGTAAAGGCGAGACAGACACAATTCCAATCCAGCAGAGGCAGGGGAACACTGTCAAAGTTCTGGGACAGTTTTCTCAGATCCTCCCATCTTGCAGACCCTCTCACAAGGAGTGCAAAGTTTGGGAAGATGCTGAGGGAGTATCTTGCCGACCGTACCAACGTCCTCCGAGATTCCTCTGTGCCTTATAATTATTGGGTATCCAAGCTGGATACGTTGAATGAACTGGCTCTCTACGCCGTGGAGGTGCTGGCCTGCCCTGCCGCTAGCGTTTTACCAGAGCAGGTTTTTAGTGCCGCTGTGGAATTATAACTGATAAGCGCATACGCCTGTCAACTGAAAATGCTGACAGGCAGACTCTTGCCCTGAACAAGGGCTGGATTGGGCCTGACTTCTCAACACCACTGAATGATAGCAGTAATATAAACTCAAATCCTGTGTCTTTTTTTGGGAGGTGTATTCCCATGCACCTTTTCACACCCACACATGGATATAAGCTTCCAGATTTTGTCTATATACTCTTGTCCTCCTCCTTCTCCTCATCCTCATCCTCCACCACCATATCACCATATCACCAGGGTGACCATGGTCCGTGATGCAAAACCCACATAATTTTTTTAAAGGGTGTTTATAATGTTTTTATACAGTATGTTTATGCATACCCTCCAGGGGTAAATGTTTGTCAGCCCATGCACTTAGTGCATGGGCATTACCAGTATAGGAGACACGCTCCTTTCGAATGGGAACATTTTTTTATGAGGCCCTCCTCTACGTCTCTTCCAAGGGGCATTGGAGTGCCTCCCAATTTTTGGCTGCCCTTGCATTCACTGCATAGGCCAACACTATGGGAGACCCACTTCCTAATAATGGGAACATTTTTTTCATGAGGCCCTCTACATCTCTTCCAAGGGGCATTGGAGTGCCTCCCAATTTTTGGCAACTCTTGCATTCACTGCATAGGCCAACACGATGGGAGACCCACTTCCTAATAATGGGAACATTGTTTTCAGGAGGCCCTCTGACCTCCACGTCTCTTCCAAGGGGCATTGGAGTGTCTCCAAATTTTTGGCAACCCTTGCATTCACTGCATAGGCAAACACAATGGTAGACCCACTTCCTAGTAATGGGAACATTTTTTTTCAGGAGGCCCTCCTCTACATCTCTTCCAAGGGGCATTGGAGTAGGTCCAAATTTTGGTAGCTCTTGCATTCACTGCATAGGCAAACAGTATGGGAGACCCACTTCTTAATAATGGGAACATTGTTTTCAGGAGGCCATTCTCTAAGTTTCTTCAAAGGGGTATTGGGGTGCGTCCAAATTTTTATAGGGGTATTGGGGTGTGTCCAAATTTTGGGCAGCCCCGCCACTAACTGCATATGCAATAACAATATAGGAGACCCACTGTTTAGTAATGGGAACAACAAAGCATAGCCGGCTGATGGCTCTCTAAAAATAGTGAGGGTCGAATGCTGGCATTTTAAGAATAGTAAAGGCCGCCTGATGGCCCTATAAAAATAGGCTTTGTGACTTTCAGAGTCCCTCCTTCGTAAATGAAACAGGATGTGTCTGATCATGTCTCACACACCATATGGCCAGATAAGGTTGTAAAATGTTAAAATGACATTTCCTGGTGAATGCATTTGTCACGGTTGAAAGCAATACAAAAGTGCAAAAACGCATCAAAAAAACTACGTGTGAACATAGCCCAAGGTGTGGAGGAGTATTTTTCTTTTTTTGTATATTTATTTTGCTTTATATACAAGTCATTACCCTGGAAGGGATATTCCTTGACATATTTCCCAAGAAAAACCATTTTGGTTTCGTTTTTGTATGTTTTATTGTCCGTATAAGTGGCATAATATCTCTGACAACATTGTTGACAAAAGTGACCTGGGAGTCAGAAATGCTTCCAGGGATCTTCCCCATGCTGTTCCCTTGTCATTTGAACACTGTTCATATCGATTTGGGCAATTTTTAGGCCCTCTGCAGACCGCCAGGGGGAGCCGCCTGAAAAATGCTCGAGTTTCCCACAGACTTACATTGGGCTCGGTGCTCGGGTCGAGCACCAGAGTATTCCAATGTGCTTGACCCGAGCAATGAGCACCCGAGTATTATAGTGCTCGCCCATCATTACTAGTAAACAAGTTATGGGTCGCATAAATGGTAGCCATTATGGCCTGGAAATAAAACACTAATAGACCGTAAAGCTACAGTACTAACTTTTTGTGTCATATACCATGACTGGACAAATTCAGATCACATTGAGGAGTAGCGTGTACAGAACAATTAATGTACATATACAGTACAGACCAAAAGTTTGGACACATCTTCTCATTTAAAGATTTTTCTGTATTTTCATGACTTTGAAAATTGTACATTCACACTGAAGGCATCAAAACTACGAATTAACACATGTGGAATTATATACTTAACAAAAAGTGTGAAACAACTGAAAATATGTCTTATATTCTCGGTTCTTCAAAGTAGCCACCTTTTGCTTTGATGACTGCTTTGCACACTCTTGGCATTCTCTTGATGAGCTTCAAGAGGAAGTCACCGGAAATGGTCTTCCAACAATCTTGAAGGAGTTCCCAGAGATGCTTAGCACTTGTTGGCCCTTTTGCCTTCACTCTGCAGTCCAGCTCACCCCAAACCATCTCGATTGGGTTCAGGTCTGGTGACTGTGGAGGCCAGGTCATCTGGCGTAGCACCCCATCACTCTCCTTCTTGGTCAAATAGCCCTTACACAGCCTGGAGGTGTGTTTGGGGTCATTGTCCTGTTGAAAAATAAATGATGGTCCAACTAAACGCAAACCGGATGGAATAGCATGCTGCTGCAAGATGCTGTGGTAGCCATGCTGGTTCAGTATGCCTTCAATTTTGAATAAATCCCCAACAGTGTCACCAGCAAAGCACCCCCACACCATTACACCTCCTCCTCCATGCTTCACGGTGGGAACCAGGCATGTAGAGTCCATCCGTTCACCTTTTCTGCGTCGCACAAAGACACGGTGGTTGGAACCAAAGATCTCAAATTTGGACTCATCAGACCAAAGCACAGATTTCCACTGGTCTAATGTCCATTCCTTGTGTTCTTTAGCCCAAACAAGTCTCTTCTGCTTGTTGCCTGTCCTTAGCAGTGGTTTCCTAGCAGCTATTTTACCATGAAGGCCTGCTGCACAAAGTCTCCTCTTAACAGTTGTTAAAGAGATGTGTCTGCTGCTATAGAAGCAGAGGTGACTCTTGGTCTTCCTTTCCTGGGGCGGTCCTCATGTCAGCCAGTTTCTTTGTAGCGCTTGATGGTTTTTGCAACTGCACTTGGGGACACATTCAAAGTTTGCCCAATTTTTCGGACTGACTGACCTTCATTTCTTAAAGTAATGATGGCCACTCGTTTTTCTTTACTTAGCTGCTCTTTTCTTGCCATAATACAAATTCTAAGTCTATTCAGTAGGACTATCAGCTGTGTATCCACCTGACTTCTGCACAACACAACTGATGGTCCCAACCCCATTTATAAGGCAAGAAATCCCACTTATTAAACCTGACAGGGCACACCTGTGAAGTGAAAACCATTTCCGGTGACTACCTCTTGAAATTCATCAAGAAAATGCCAAGAGTGAGCAAAGCAGTCATCAAAGCAAAAGGTGGCTACTTTGAAGAACCTAGAATATAAGAAATATTTTCAGTAGTTTCACACTTTTTTGTTAAGTATATAATTCCACATGTGTTAATTCATAGTTTTGATGCCTTCAGTGTGAATGTACAATTTTCAAAGTCATGAAAATACAGAAAAATCTTTAAATGAGAAGGTGTGTCCAAACTTTTGGTCTGTACTGTATATAACTGCGTTCCAAAATCAGCCATTTCTAGTGAACGTGGAAAATATTGTCCTCCATTTAAAATGGGCAAGGTGTGTGGCAAGGGACAGGGAAGTGGACGTGATGGCGATGGTGCATGCAGAGGCCGAGGCCATGGTCGTGGGCAAGCTGAAATTGTGCCACAACAACACCCACATCTTGTCGCTCGACCTTCCTATCCCAATTACTAGGGGACCGCAGAACACCACTATTAAACACAGAGCAGTGTCAAAAGATTGTTGGTTGGATAGCATATAATGCTTCCAGTCACTTTGCCACCACCACCTCCACACTGTCTTCCACACAGTCAAGTCTCAGTAGTCGTGAGTCTGGACCGCATATTCCTCACCCTGATCCTCCCACCATGCTGAGTGCCTGGAGACAACTGAACCCATACTTGGACACTCAGAAGAACTGTTCACTTTTCCATTTGTAGATTCGGGCCTCTTGCCCGGCCAGCTTTAAGCGAGTCAAGAGGAGAATTTGTGTAGCAATGCCCAAATATTTGATCAGCCACGGTCACACAAAGGCAATGATGGGAAGGTGTGATTACTGTAGCAAGAGGTGGTTGATGATGATGAGACGCAATTGCCAGAAAGTCAGGAGGAGGACTAGAGTGCGGAAGTGGAAGACGAGGTGGTGGATGATATAGTAACTGACCCAACCTGTCAGGGGGACATGCAGAGCGAGGACAGCAGCACACAGAAGGAGGGAGGCGTAGCACTACAACAGGCAGGAAGAAGCAGTGTGGTGGCCACAGACACAAGGCGCGAAAGCGTTCCCCGTAACGCCAACACAACGGAAGTTTCCAGTACAACTGTTAGGTCTTCCTGAGTCTGCTTATTTTTTAAAGACTCTGCAGATGACCCCAAAAAAAGCCATTTGCACCACCTGCCAGGCCAGCATCAGCAGGGGTAGCAAAACTAGCAGCCTGACCACCACCAGCATGATCAGGCACATGTCAGAAAAGCACCCGGATAAGTGGGCCGAACCCCAGAGTCCAGAAACAGTGTCTGTGGGTGACACCACTGCTTGTTCCGCTGTTGTGCTTGCACACCAATCCCCTGTCCATGGCGCATGCGAAGATGCCTCCCGCCCTGCACGTGTTGTTGCACACTCTCAACTAGTACCATCAGCAAGCACGTCCACGTACTTGTCCCAGCGCAGTGTTCAGTTGTCCCTACTCCAGTACTTGGAACGCCAGCCGCCACTATTTCTCCCGGTGTGCTGTCCCTGCATTACACGAGCAAGTGTCCCACAACATTAGCTGTTCCCTCAACAACGCAGTTACAGGGCAAGTCCACATAACCACAGACACGTGGACAAGTGCCTGCTGGCAGGGACGGTACATCTCGCTGATGGCACACTGGGTTAATATAATGGATGCCAGGACCAAGTCAGACCTTAGGACGGAACATGTCCTCCTGATGCTGAGGATTGCGGGCCCTGGGTCAATCAGGGTTGCCCCCATATTCTACAGCTCCTGCACCTCCTCCTCTTCAGCCTCCATCTCTGAAATGACCACATCAGTCACAAGCTGGAAGCACTGCAACACTGCCTCGGCCAAGCGGCAACAAGCTGTGCTGAAGCTAATATGCTTAGGTGCCAAACTGCACAATGCTGAAGAGTTGTGGACAGCTCTGAAAGAGCAGGCAGATCTGTGGCTGACACAGCTGACCCTACAGCCAAGCATGGTCATGTGTGACAATGGCTGAAACCTGGTGGCGGCTTTGAGGCGAGCTCACACACGTACCATGCCTGGCCCATGTGCTTAACATCGTAGTTCAGCGGTTTCTCGAAACCTACCTGGATCAAAGTACTCCGTGTGTGTGCCCATTTTAGAAAGTCAGCTACAGCTTCCGCTGCCCTTGCCGTACTTCAGCATTGTTTGCAGCTTCTAGCTCCTCAACTGGAGTGCGATGTCTCCACGTGTTGGAACTCTACATTGCAGATGTTGGGAAGGATTTGAGAGCAGAAGAGGGCAATTGTTGACTTCTAGCATCAACAAGGCCGCGGTATTCAGGACAGACTCCACACATAAGACCTCAGGAGTGGACATGGATTTCAGACATCTATACCATCCTCCAAAACTTAGAGGACTCCACCAAGATGGTGAGCGGCGATGACGCCATAATTAGCGTCACCATCCCGCTCCCCTGTCTTCTGAAACACTCTCTGCTCACAATTAAAGAGGATGCATTGCAGGCAGAGCACAATGAGATGGAGCAAGGAACCATACAGGGTGATTACATACAGCCCAGCCTCATCTCATCCCAACGTGGATTGGGTGACAATGAGGAAGGGGAGGAAGAGGAGGAAGAACAGGAGCTAGTTTCCTGCACTATAGATGGTACTACCTGCACAACTGTTATAGCGTCTGTTCAGCGTGGATGGCCTGAGAACAGGGAGGAGGAGGAGGATGAGGAGGAGAGCATGGTCAGTCGTCCTCTTAGTGAAGACACGGAAGTCTTGCCTGTTAGCAGTCTGGCACTCATGGCTCATGAGTTTATGTTATGCTGCCTCTCCCGTGACCCTCGCGTCGTCCAAATTCTGGGTGACAGTCATTACTGGTTGGTGACCCACACTACAAGGAGAACTTTCTGTGTATTATTCCCACGCAGAACTGGCCTAATAAAATAGGGCAGTACCAGAATGCCCTTGTTGCGGAATTATTAAAAAAATTCCCATCTGAAAACGCTGGCGGCAGAGGTCACAGTTCGTTGGACAACCAAGGAGTAAAGGCGAGAGAGTCACAAATCCAATCCAGCAGAGGCAGGGGAACACTGTCAAAGTTCTGGGACAGTTTTCTCAGACCCTCCCATCGCACAGGCCCTGAGGCGCGGGGTACTCTCACAAGGAAGGAAACGTTTCGGAAGATGCTGAGGGAGTACCTTGTCGCTCTGACTGTACCAACGTCCTCCATGATTCCTCTGTGCCTTATAATTATTGGGTATCCAATCTGGACACGTGGCATGAACTGGCTCTCTACTCCTTGGAGGTCCTCGCCTGCCCTGCCGCTAGCTTTTTGTCAGAGCGAGTTTTTAGTGCCGCCGGTGGAATTATAACCGATAGGCGAATCCGTCTGTCAACTGAAAATGCTGGATTAGGCCAGACTTCTCAACACCACAGAATGATAGCAGCGTAACATAAACTCAAGTACAGTGTCTTTTTTTTGGGAGGTCTAACTCTATTCCCATGCACCTCTGTCTTCACACCCAGACATGGGTATACGCTTCCTGATTTTGACTATTTGCTCTTGTCCTCCTCCTTCTCCTCACCCTCATCCTCCACCACCATATCACCACCATATCTACCATATCACCACCATATCTACGTCTCTTGCAAGGGGCATTGGAGTTCCTCCAAATTTTTTGCAGCCGTTGCATTCACTGCATAGGCAAATAGTATGGGAGACTCACTTCCTAATAATGGGAACATTGTTTTCAGGAGGCCCTCCGATCTCTACGTCTCTTGCAAGGGGCATTGGAGTGCCTCCAAATTTTTGGCAGCTGTTGCAGTCACTGCATACGCAAGAACAGTATGGGAGACCCACGCCTTTCTAATGGGAATATGTCGTTACTGTGGAGCAGCTCTATGTGTCTTTAAATTGTTATTGGGTTTTTTCCTCAATTTTGGCAGCTGCTGTACTCACTGTATACCCTATAACTGTATAGCAGACCCGCTCCTTTCTAATGGGAACATGTCATTACTGAGGCCCACCTCTATGTGTTTTTAAATTGTTATTGGGGTTTTTCCCAAATTTTGGCAGCCTTTTTATTGAATGCATACCCCTATAACTGGATAGCAGACCCGCTCCTTTCTAATGGGAACATGTCGTTACTGTGGCCCAGCTCTATGTGACTTTAAATTGTTATTGGGGTTTTTCCCAAATTTTGGCAGCCCTTGCAGTCACTGCATGGGCATTACCACTATAGGAGACCCACTCCTTTATAATGAGATTTTTTTTTACAGGGACTCTCCTCTATGTCTCTTCAAGGGGGTATTGAGGTGCGTCCAAATTTTTGGCAGCTCTTGCAGTCACTGCATACGCTATAACAGTATAGGAAACCGACTCTTTAATAATGGGAACAACAAAGCATAGCCGACTGCTGGCCGTTTAAGAATAGTAAGGGCCGCCTGATGGCCCTATAAAAATAGTCTTTGTGACTTTCAGAGTCTCTCCTTCATTAATGAAACAGGATGCGTCTGATCATGTCTCACACACCACATGGCAAGATAAGGTAGTAAAATGTTAAAATGACATTTACCGGTGAATGTATTTTTCACTGTTGAAAGCAATGAAAGTGCAAAAACGCATCAAAAACACTACGTGTTAACATAGCCCAAGGTGTGGAGAAGCATGTTTGTTTTTGGTTATTTATTTTGCTTTATATACAAGTCATTACCCTGGAAAGGATGTTCCTTAGCATTTTTCCCAGGAAAATCCATTTTGGTTTAGTTTTTGTATGTTTTATTGTGAGTACGTAAAAGTGGTGTAATACTCTGACAACGTTCTTGACAGCAGTGACCTGGGAGTCAGAAATGCTTCCCCATGCTGTTCCCATGTCATTTCAGCACTGTTCTCATTAAATTTGGGCAATTTTTAGGCCCTCAGCAGACCGCCGGGGGGGGGGGGCCCACGGGAAAAATGCTCGAGTTTTCCATAGACTTACATTGGGCTTGTTGCTCGGACCGAGCACTCGAGTATTTAATTTTGCTTAACCCGAGCAACGAGTGCCCGAACATTTTAGTGTTCGCTCATCACTGCTTATTATTGCAATGATGTAGGCTGTATGTTGTTTATGTAGAGCTATTGTGTGTTTTTCTAAATCTGTTATGAATAAGCTTGCATATGATCTGATTTCAATTACCCGCAGACCTTGTCTTAGCCATAATATCTACTCAAGTTTAATTCATTTGGATTGTACAATATATTGGAAAGTACAAATTATCCATATCTTCTTTCATCTTCTACATTGTAGTAACATGTCTGCAGTTAATCTGCACTGCCCACTCAAAAAGTTTGAATGAAGGCATAACCATTACAAGTGTTTTAGGCATATACTGTACATGTAAAACATTCCTAAGTATGCGGTTTCTAAATTTTTATCAGCTTTGCCAAGTTCAGAAAACATGCCACTCAATATAGTGTAAGACTATATGTAAGACTAAACCTCTCTAAGAGTATGGGCACATATTGTCTTTTTCAGGAGAATTCCACCTAAAATCCGCCTGAAAAAGCACTTGAAAAATGCTAAATAAGAATTAGCATATGCACTGCAATGTCAAAAGGACTTACTGTGCATATGTTTAGTCTTTCTGAGCTTCTGTTAATCACTTCAGGCTTTGTGGAGCAGCTAAATGAAATGACCTGACCATGCTTCAGGCGGCTTCCTGAAGCCATTTGGATGCTGCTCACTAGTTTATATATATAGTTAAAAAAAAAGAAATAACCAAATAAACACCAAAGAAGATGCTTCAGGAAAAGTGAGCCAGCGTTATCCTGAAGCTGTTCTTATTCAAACACTCAGGGTATGTGCGCACAATCAGGAATTGCTTGAAGAAATTTCTGCAGCATTTCTGCAAGGTTCTGCACCTATTGGCATCAAAAAAGCTGCGGAAATTCCGATAGTTTTTGATGCGTTTTTTTGTATTCGTCCCTTGTATGTGGTATTATTCGGTCACTATGTGGTGGTAATATGTGGTCTGGTCCTGGTGTAGCAGTATTTGTCCCTTGTATGTGGTATTATACAGTCACTATGTGGTGGTAATATGTGGTCTGGTCATGGTGTAGCATATTTGCCCCTTGTATGTCGTATTATTTGGTCACTGTGGTGGTAATATGTGATATGGTCATAGTGTGGTGGTATTTATCCCTTGTATGTAGTATTATTTGTCATTTTAAAAAATGTAGGTGACACATTCCCATAAATAAAAATATACCTAAAAGATTATTGGGTATTATAGGAAATGTTTAATAGGTTAGAGTAGAGCAGGGTCTGGCCAAAAGAGTCTCCTTGTCCTGGTGGCGGCTTAAAAAAATCTTTTGGCCAAAACAAAAGCTGTTGGCTATATATGTGATATGGTGTTCAATGGGAACTGTTAATGTGTGATTAGTGAAGACGTGATGCAGAAAGTAAAGCTTTTCCAAGAGTGGGTGGTGGGACTGTGTAACGTTTGAGAGGTGGAGGCGGAGCTGGGGTGGAGTCTCAAGGGGGCCAAAAAATTTTGCCAGTATGGGGCCCCAAAATTCCTAATGGCAGCCCTGGTCACGGCACCTGAAACCATAACAGCAAAATCTGCACTATAATATTCTTCTTCCCGAATGTAGGGTATTGGTGTACTCATGAGAAATTGCACAACAAACCGTGAGGTCCATTTTTTCCTATTAGTGCTTATAAAACTTATAAATTTGTGACTAAAACAACATTTTAGTGGTAAAAATGTAATTATTCTTTCTTCACCAGCCAATGGTATAAAATTCTGTGAGCCACATGTGGTGTCAACATGCTCACTGCACCCCTAGATGAATTCATTGGGGGTATAGTTTGTAAAATGGTGTCACTTATGGAGGGGTTCCAGAGTTCTGGTACCTCAACCATTCCAGCAGTGGATGGTCCTACTCTGTGAACCCCAGTAGTTTTCAATCACATATAGGGTATTGGCGTACTCAGGAGAAATTGCATAACAAATTGTAACATTCATTTTCTACTATCATCCCTTTTGAAAATTAAAAATGTAGGGCCAAAGCAACATTTTAGTGGAAAAAATTGTAATTTTCCATTGACTCAGCCCAATGTTATACAATTCTATGAATCGCCAGAGGGTTAAAAATGCTTACTACATCCCCAGATAAATGTTGTTTCCAAAATTAGGTCACTTGTGGGACTTTCTGCTGTTTTGGCATGTCAGAAGCTCTTCAAATGTGACATGGCATGCGCAATATATTCCAACCAGAATTCAATTGATGCTCCATCCCTTCCGAGTCCTGCCGTGTGACCAAACAATAGTTTACCACCACATATGGGGTATCAGCGTAGTTAGGAGAAGCTGCACAACAAATTGTATGGTCCATTTTCTTCTGTTATCCTTGTGAAAATGAAAATTTTGGGCTGAAGCAATATTTTTGTGAGAAAAATGCATGTTTTAATTTTCACAGCTCAGCGTTATAAAATTCTGTGAAATACCTGTGGGTTCAAGGTGCTCACCACACCTCTAGATATGTTATTTGAGGAGTGTAGTATCCAAAATGGAGTCACTTGTGAAGGCTTCCCATTGTTTAGGCCCATCAGGGGTTTGCAAATGTGACATGCGATCCGATATCTATTTTACTTTGGTGCAAAAACAACATTTTTGTGGGAAAAATTTTATTTTTTTAATTTTTACAGCTCAACGTTATAAAATTCTGTGAAGCATCCATGTGTTCAAGGTGCTCACCAAACCTCTTAATAAATTTCTTGAGGGGTGTAGGTTCCAAAATAGGGTCACTTGTAGGTGGTTTCCACTGTTTAGGCACATCAGGGTCTCTGCAAACATGACATGCATCTTCTATCAATTCCATCCAATTTTGCGTTCCAAAAGTCAAATGGTGCTCCTTCCCTTCCAAGCCCTACCGTGCGTCCAAACAGTAGTTTTCTACCACATATGGGGTATCAGCATACTCTAGAGAACTTGCACAACAATGTTTTTTGGGGGGTCCATTTCTCTTTTCACCCTTGTGAAAATAAAAAATGTGGGCTAAAGCAACATTTTTGTGGGAAAATATGAACATTTATTTTCATGGCTCAACATTATAAAATTTTGTGAAGCACCTGAGGATTCAAGGTGCTCACCACACATCTAAATAAATTCTTTGGGGGTGTAGTTTCCAAAATTGGGTCACTAAGGCCACGGCCCCACTATCAGTATTTGGTCAGTATTCAGTCAGTATTTTTTCTCCGGAGTGGGAGCCAAAACCAGGAGTGGGTGATAAATGCAGAATTGGTGCACTAGTTTCTATTATACCTTTTCTCTGATTGTTTCTCATCTGGTTTTGGCTCCTACTCCTGAGAAAAAATACTGACTGAATACTGGCCAAATACTGAAAGTGGGGCTGTGGCCATAGGCAATATTTTTGTGGGAAAAAGTATTTTTTTTTTCTTCCACATTGCTTTAATTCCTGTGAACCACCTGAAGGGTTAATAAAGTTCTTGAATGTGGTTATGAACACTTTGAGGAGGCAGCTTTTAGAATGGTGTCACTTTTGGGTATTTTCTGTCATATAGGCCTTTGAAAGTCACTTCAAATGTGATGTTGTCTCTAAAAAAAATGGTTTTGTAAATTTTGTTGGATAAATGAGAAATTGCTAATAAACCTTTAACCCTTCTAATTTCCTAACAAAAAAGTATGTTTCAAAAATTATTCTGATGTAAAATAGACATATGGTAAATGTTATTTGTTAACTACCATATTTTTCGGACTATAAGACGCACTTTTTTCCATCAACATTTTGGAGGAAAGTGGGGGGTGCGTCTTATAGTCCGAAAGTATATATATATTGTGGCTGTGGGTGGTGAGGGGTGTGGGGGGAGAGGCAGCGGCGGAGGAGCGGGGCACAGGAGGCAGGAGCCGCCTGCTGCAGCTACACTGTGCCATGGGCGTGGGGAGTAGTGACTATTCATGCTCTTTAATAGTGAGCACACAGACCGCGGAGTCGCAGCAGGAGCCGCGCTGTGGGTACAGTGTATGCGCTATTAAGGAGAGTGAAGTCACTGCTCCCCACATCCATAGTCCCGGCATGGGGAGCAGTGACTATTCCGGCACAGCATCTCACAGTGTGAGGGCCTATGGCAGTGACGTCATGCGCGGCCCACACAGTGCGATCAGTGCTGGCAGCAGAGCAGGACGCAGTGCTGGAACAGAGGGAATGAAGGTGAGTATAATTGTTTATTCTTTTGTGCACAACGTGATGGGGATGGAGGTGCTTTGCATACCAGGAAGAGGGATGAGGGGGCCATGCATACCAGGAAGAGGGATAATGGGTGCCATGCATACCAGGAAGAGGGATGAGGGGTACCATGCATACCAGGAAGAGGGATGATGGGTGCGATGCATAGCAGGAAGAGGGATGAGGGGTGCCATTCATACCAGGAAGAGGGATAAGAGGGGCCATGCATACCAGGATGAGGGATGAAAGGTGCCATGCATGCCAGGAAGAGGAATGAGGGTGCCATGCATACCAGGAAGAGGGATGAGGGGTGCCATGCATATCAGGAAGAGGGATGAGGGATGCCATGTTGACCAGGAAGAGGGGTACCATGTATACCAGGATAAGAGGGCCATGTATAGCAGGATGAGGGGTGCCATGCATACCAGGATGAGGGGTAACATGCATACCAGGATGAGGGGGCCATGCATACCAGGATGAGGGGTTCCATGCATACCAGGATGGGGATCAGGGGGTGTCATGCATACCAGGATGGGGATCAAGGGGTGCCATGAATATCAGGATCTGCATCAGGGGGTGCCATGCATACAAGGATGGGGATGAGGGGTGCCATGTATACCAGGATGGGGGATTGGGGCGCCATGAATACCAGGATGGGGGATTGGGGTGCCATGCATACCATGATGGTGAAAAAACAGGAGAAAACAAGAGTAGTATAGCAAAAGAAAAAGTATATTTTTATTTGTAATTCATCACCATAATGATAGAGGGTTATACAAAAATAATAATGACAAGGCAAGAGGATCTAGGAAGGTAGTGCCAGAAAACAGAGTGACCCATGGCAACAAAAATGCGGGACAATCTAAAAGAAAAGGGCATAATCAACTGTACATGCAAAAGGACACTCCATACATGTATAGCCCCACATTATAGCAGTACATGATTATAAAGAATCACCCTTTATAGGGCGCAAGTCATTTTGATAGACAAAATGGACAACATAATGTGCAAAAATCGCAAAATGTAAAATGGTAACATGAGGAGGAAATGCAAAGCCAGAATAGAAAATACTAGCTGCCATATGCCCATAGAGTGAAATGCATAAGTACACAAGGAATACCCAAGAAGTAGAAAAAATCACTCACCCCGATACAAATCACCGGGTGACAGAAAGCCCGCAGGATGCCAGGGGAATCACAAGGAGTGCTTACAAGTGGAAGCGCGCCCCGACGCGCGTTTCGCTCTTCTTTTTCAAGAGGCGCTGTGAAGTGTACCTAACAGGACCTGAATATATGCGCCCACCGCTAGTCACATGGTGGGTAGGGACGCAGTTCATTGGTGTGGAGCGGCGCGTGTACCCAGAGCCGCGCCCCCCGCCGCACGCATCACAGCCGCCAAGTCCCGAGCGCGCGCCCGGGGGCGTGCCTAGGAAACGCCCCCAGGAGCGCGCCGGGGGCAGGAGGCAGCCGGACACGGGCGCGGGCCAGCCCAGGACCGGAGGACACGCGCACCACCAATGTATGAATAAAGGTAATGGATAGAAATATGCACAAGGGACAGAGAGCATATAATAAAAAACATCAAATGAGATCAAATACTCTCTGTCACAGAACAATAAATATGATAACCTAATGGGGCATCAATACGACAAGGATCCAAAAACAGTCACATAAATAATTAAGATAAATTCCCAAAGTGGATATAAATCACAAGATAAATACATGGATACAAGTCAACATAGAACCATTTCCCACATAAACAGGAAAGGTGATAATCATCTAAAGGCTCTTGGGAAATGATCCGGGTTATCGGCTGTAGGATATCTTGAACAGTAGATAAAAAAGGGTCCATAAGGTGCACAATAGTAAGGGGTTCATAGCCACGGATCTAAAAAAGTAAGAAAAAGAAAAAGTAAAGAACACACAATTAAAAATAGGCTAAAAACTGAAGCACGGACTAAAGATCAGAAGAAGTAAGCGCTGAGGGAGAGCATCACCAAGCAAAAGGACCCAATCATAAAAATGAGGAAAAATTCAAATTTTCATTAAGGCCGCGCGGTACCAGGGTATCCAGGGTGCTGATCCATCTGGCCTCTTTTTGTGCAAGGCACAATTTATAGTCACCACCCCGAGAGCCCAGATGCACCACATCTATTCCACGCACCATCAAGCTGCGTGGATCACAATCATGAACTTGTTTAAAATGTCGTGGTAAAGTTCTGAGCACCCGGGGATCCGACACAGATCTAGCCGCGCTAATGTCCCGAACATGCTCCCGCACCCGAATCCTCAATTCCCTTGTAGTAAGACCCACGTAAATCTTTTGACACCCACACGTGGCATAATAAACCACATGTGTTGTACTACAGGAAATATATCTGAGAATTCGGTATGTCCGGGAGCCATCTGAGTTCATAAAGGTAGAACAACGAAGCACGTTAGCGCAAGCTACACAGTGGCCACATGGATAGGATCCAACCCTGGGACCGCGCGACCCAAAAGGGTTAGGTGCTGGTGGGACATAATGACTTGAAGTAACCAGATCACCCAGATTCCTGGCTCGTCTGGCAGTCATAAGTGGAAATTGTCCCACCACATCCCTCAGAGATGGCTCCGCCCCAAGAACACTCCAATGTCGTGAGAGGACCCGCCTCATAGAATCCCACTCATGATTATAAGTGGAAATGAAGCGGGTCCTCCCAGGATACTCAGACGGTGGCGATCCCGGAGGGGGGTATAGTAGACTGCTGCGGGGGGTGCTACGGGCCCTACCATAGCCACGGCCGATGCAACGGTTACTATAGCCTCTCTGTTTGAAGCGTTGAGTCAAAACTGCCGCCTGCTTTTCAAAATTGGCCTCCGTCGAGCAGATGCGCTTAATCCTGAGGAATTGTCCGACCGGAACGGCCCTAATTGTAGAAGGAGTATGACCAGAGGCAGCGTGCACCAAAGAGTTCACAGCCGTGGGCTTCCTGTAGACGTCAGTCTGAATGAGGGAGTGTGAGTCCACCACCAGAGTGACGTCCAGGAAGTCCAGTCTTTTTCTTACTTTTTTAGATCCGTGGCTATGAACCCCTTACTATTGTGCACCTTATGGACCCTTTTTTATCTACTGTTCAAGATATCCTACAGCCGATAACCCGGATCATTTCCCAAGAGCCTTTAGATGATTATCACCTTTCCTGTTTATGTGGGAAATGGTTCTATGTTGACTTGTATCCATGTATTTATCTTGTGATTTATATCCACTTTGGGAATTTATCTTAATTATTTATGTGACTGTTTTTGGATCCTTGTCGTATTGATGCCCCATTAGGTTATCATATTTATTGTTCTGTGACAGAGAGTATTTGATCTCATTTGATGTTTTTTATTATATGCTCTCTGTCCCTTGTGCATATTTCTATCCATTACCTTTATTCATACATTGGTGGTGCGCGTGTCCTCCGGTCCTGGGCTGGCCCGCGCCCGTGTCCGGCTGCCTCCTGCCCCCGGCGCGCTCCTGGGGGCGTTTCCTAGGCACGCCCCCGGGCGCGCGCTCGGGACTTGGCGGCTGTGATGCGTGCGGCGGGGGGCGCGGCTCTGGGTACACGCGCCGCTCCACACCAATGAACTGCGTCCCTACCCACCATGTGACTAGCGGTGGGCGTATATATTCAGGTCCTGTTAGGTACACTTCACAGCGCCTCTTGAAAAAGAAGAGCGAAACGCGCGTCGGGGCGCGCTTCCACTTGTAAGCACTCCTTGTGATTCCCCTGGCATCCTGCGGGCTTTCTGTCACCCGGTGATTTGTATCGGGGTGAGTGATTTTTTCTACTTCTTGGGTATTCCTTGTGTACTTATGCATTTCACTCTATGGGCATATGGCAGCTAGTATTTTCTATTCTGGCTTTGCATTTCCTCCTCATGTTACCATTTTACATTTTGCGATTTTTGCACATTATGTTGTCCATTTTGTCTATCAAAATGACTTGCGCCCTATAAAGGGTGATTCTTTATAATCATGTACTGCTATAATGTGGGGCTATACATGTATGGAGTGTCCTTTTGCATGTACAGTTGATTATGCCCTTTTCTTTTAGATTGTCCCGCATTTTTGTTGCCATGGGTCACTCTGTTTTCTGGCACTACCTTCCTAGATCCTCTTGCCTTGTCATTATTATTTTTGTATAACCCTCTATCATTATGGTGATGAATTACAAATAAAAATATACTTTTTCTTTTGCTATACTACTCTTGTTTTCTCCTGTTTTTTCATATTGAATGTGAGTAGGCAATTTGAACCTGGTGCCGGACAATATGTCATAGCACCATGTTCCATACCATAGTATTTATTTGGCCAGCCTTGTTCTTATACCATGATGGTGATTGGGGTGCCATGCATACCAGGATAGGAATGAGGGGTGCCACGCATATCAGGATGGGGATGAGGGGTGTCATGCATACCAGAATGGGGATGGGGGCCACGTATATCAGGAAGGCAGGGGCCATATATGCCATGCATGCCAGGAAGAGGAATGAGGGTGCCATGCATACCAGGAAGAAGGATGAGGGGTGCCATGCATACCAGGAAGAGGGGCACCATGCATACAAGAATGAGGGTGCGATGCACACCAGGATGAGGGGTATCATGCATACCAGGATGAGGGGGCTATGCATATCAGAATGAAGGGTGCCATGCATACCAGGATGGGGATCAGGGGGTGCCATGCATACCAGGATAGGAATGAGGGGTGCCATGCATACCAGGATGAGGATCAAGGGGTGCCCTGCATGCCAGGATGGGGATCAGGGGGTGCCATGTATACCAGGATGGGGATGAGGGGTGCCATGTATACCAGGATGGGGGATTGGGGTACCATGCATACCAGGATGGGGGATTGGGGTGCCATGCAAACCATGATGGTGATTGGGGTGCCATGCATACCAGGATTGGAATGAGAGGTGCCATGCATATCAGGATGGGGATGAAGGGTGTCATGCATACGAGGATGGGGGTGGGGGCCATATATACCAGATATACCAGGATGGGGGATTATTAGTACAGAATTGGGGGAGATTACCTCTATAACAATGTTAGCAACAGTCCCCCTCCCCCTTAACAATGCATCATGACCACATTTTTTTTCTATTTTCCTCCTCTAAAACCTAGGTGCGTTCTATGGTCTGGTGCGCCTTATAGTCCAAAAAATACTGTAAATTGTGTGACTATTGACTATTTTGTGTATAATTCTCTGGTTTAAGGGTATAAAAATAAAAATTTGCTACATTTTCTACGTTTTCACCAAAATTCCGAAATTTTCACAAATAAGCACAAAAAATATTGACCTAAGTTTACCAGGATCAAAGTAATATACAAGCCAAATCAGGAAAGTAATATCTATAAATTTCCCAGAGGCAGTGACTAATTGTAGCAGAGGCCAAGAGAAAGAAGATCTGAGACTATTTTGTTAATTTTACATACTTAGAGTGCATAGCAGTGTACCAACGTATTCCTCAGCACATTACAGACATTATCATTTCTGACCCCATTGGCGATCACAATCTAAACTCCCTATCAGTTCGTCTTTGGAGTGTGGGAGGAAAGCAGAGAACCCGGAGGAAACCCACGAAACACAAGGAGAACATGGAAATTCCTTGCATATGGTGTCCTTGGTGGGATTTTAACCCAGTACAACAGTGCTGCAAAGCAACAATGCTAACCACTGACACTAAAAGCCAGAAAATAAGTTTAGGACCCTTGTTTATTTTTTAAAATTGTGATTTTAATTTTAACTAATATAATGTTCTACCCAATAATAATAAAAAATGCAACATATTCAACAACAGCATTTTTTATAAACTAAATACTACATTGCTTCAGTATTCAACATACTACTATATAGTATATCCTTATTTTTGTTGCTGCTTTCAGGCTCCAGTGGTAGTAAGGGGGTGGAGTGGGGCAGAGGGTGCGGTCACCACAGGCCCAACGCTCAGGGGGGCTTACCCTGAGCTATGCTACCCTTTACTGATCAGCGTGCATAGCACGCCAATATACAGCTAAGCCCTGTGGTAGAGCAGGGAGACGTGATCTCCATGCACTACCGCTCTATTCCGTAGACCGAAGGTTGCTTTAAGCCAGCAGTCTACAGAACGGCCAAGGTGCCGACGCACACACAGGATGTCAGAGTCCTGGTGTGGTGACGTCATCGCGTCGGGAATGTACTGTGATGTTCTTTGCATGCATTGACACTATGACAGCCAGTTGCCTTGCTGCTGGACTCATCAGGATCCTGGGTTAGTTGAGTATATGATTTTTTTATTTTATTTAAAACTTGTGATGTGATGTGGGGGCATCATAAGCAATGGGGGACCCTTATAAAGTACATAGTGTGGGTGACCCTGAAACAGTGTGGGGGGCATACATTTTAGGGATTAATACAGGGAAAATTATACAGCTTGTGGACTAAAGCAGATACCATTATACAGTTTGAGGAATAATGCAAGGGCCATTATACAGCTTGGGGACTAATGGATGGGCCATTATACAAACTAGATACTAATATAGGGGCCATGATACAGCTTGGGGATGCAGGGGCCATTATACAACTTGAGGACTAATGTGGGGGCCATTATACAGCTTGGGGACTAATGCAGGGGCCATTATACAGCTTGGGGACTAATGCAGGGGCCATTATACAGCTTTATGACTAATGCAGGGGCCACTATACAACTGGGGACTAATGCAGCGACCATTATACAACTTGGGAATTAATCCAGGGGCCATTATACAGTTTGATGACTAATGCAGGGGCCATTATGCAGTTTGTGGACTAATTCAGGAGACATTACATAGTTTGTGGACTAATGCAAGGGCCATTATACAGTGTGAGAGCTAATATGAGGACCATTATACAGCTTAGGGACTAATGCAGGGGCCATTATACAGTGTGGGAGTTAATGTGGGGGCCATTATACAACTTAGGGACCAATGCATGGGGCCATTATACATTGTGTGAGCTAATGTGGGGGTCATACAGATTGGTGACTAATGTAGGGGTCATTATACAGTGTGAGAGCTAGTGTGGGGGGCCATTATACAGCTTGGGGGCTAATGCAGGGGCCCTTATACCATTTTGGAGCTAATGTGGGGGCCATTATACTGTTGGGGAGTTAATGTGGGGGCCATTATACAGTTTGAGAGCTAGTTTGGGAGCCATTATACAGTTTGGGGGCTAATGTAGGGGCTATTATACAGTCTGATAGCTACTGTTGGGGTCATTATACTGTGTTTTCGGGGAGCAGTGGGGACATCATACTATGTGTAGGGGAGCTGTGGGCCCATGATACTGTGTATAGCGGAGCTGTGGGCCCATTATACTGTGTATAGCAGAGCTGTGGACCCATTATACAGTGTATAGGGGAGCTGTGGGCCCACCATACTGGGTATAGCTGAGCTATGGGACCACCACAGTGTGTGTAGAGGAGCTGTAGACCGATTATACTGTATAAATGGCAGTTGTGGGAACATCATATTGTGTATAGAGTAATTATGGGTGCATTGCACTGTGTATAGGGGAGCTAAGAGCCCATCATAATGTATATATGTACATTGGAGGACTCAGGGGACATTATTAGATGTTAAGTGGCACGTGGGCAAGTAAGAAGCATTACTGCTGTAGGGGCACTCAAACACTGTGACCGTCAAATGTGCACTGAAGGCATTATTACTTTCTAGGAGCAAAATGTAGACACTGTTTTCTAGGGCACTTGCACAGGGCATTACTATTTTTAGGGGGAAATTTTACCATCTAGAGGGCACAAAGGAGGCATTATTACTATGTAAGGGGCACAGTGGGGGCATTATTATGTGGGGTTGTAAGAGGAGCCATTATTGTACCACTCAGCAGGTGTAGTAATATTGGCACGCAGCAGCGGCTCAATATTGGGGTGACAGTAGGATGAGGAGTTTGTGCAGGTTGGGAATAGATGGGGAAGGAGCAGGAAATGTGTGAAGTCAAATGTGTCTTTGTTCTAATGTCTGCAGCAGAGTCCTGGCTGGAGAAGTTGCCATGTTGGTCTGGGCCAGATGGAAAAGGCCGAAAAAGTGAACGACTCCATCAGAAAGAACGTCACATGTAACTCACTATCTATAACTGTACTGTATTCTCTTACATGTTCTACAGGACTGGTATTTACAACTATATGGTCATCATATAGCGGTAATATAGATCTTGGTCTTTGTAGAATTTTTTTTCCAGTAACAGAGCGGTAATCTGCTGTGGTTCCCCTGTGCCCATGATTAGGCTGCGCCACCGTAGTTGTAATTAGGATTACTGGTTAGAGGCCTCCTCAGATGTTTTGCCCTACCTTGAGCTGAACCCTGAGCTATGCCTCTGTAAAGCTCAAATAGTTTTAAACACTATCTCCAAGATTTTTTAAGCAGTTTAATGTCAGTTTTTGCTCACCAGTATAAAAAAAAGAACCACAAAGTGAAATAGTTGTAGTCATATTTTAATATTTTGGCACAAATCTGCATTAGTCTATATTATTATTATATATTTATATAGCACCATTGATTCCATGGTGCTGTACATGAGGAGGGGTTACATACAAAATAAATATATCACTTACAGTAAACAAACTAACAATGATAGACGGGTACAGAGGGAAGAGGACCCTGCCCTTGCGGGCTTACATTCTACAGGAATGGGGAGGAGACAGTGGGTTGGGGGGTTGCATTAGCTCCGGTGGTGTTGAGGTGGCAACACGGTCATGGGAGGCTGTAAGTTTGTTTGAAGAGATTGGTTTTCAGGTTCCATCTGAAGGATCCGAATGTTCAGGCTAATCGAATGTGTTGAGGTACAGAATTCCAGAGGATGGGGGATATTCGGGAGAAGTCTTGGACCTTGTCTTGGATCAGGCACCTTTTTATACATTTGGTGGATATCACATTTAGTGGGCCATGTCCTTCAGGGGGAATTCAATAGTTTTGCAGCCATCGGTTAAGAACACCCCCAGCAATATATGTTGTATATTTGGTCTTCTTTACAATCCTTTACATTTGAACAAATCATTCATCATCCAACATTAAAAAAAAGTGCATAATAAGAATCAGAGGCCTAATCTCTAAAATATGCAGACTAAACAAGATCTTCTGGAACCAAAGCAAAGAAAGAAAAAGTGTTTGTTGACTAATTGTAACCAGCCTGGTGGCACTGTGACAGAACAATGCTTTGTAAGGCAGTACATTGGAGAAAAAATCAATGCTTTATATTGCTCTTTAACTAGTTTTGTATGTCATAAATAATCCCTAAATCCTAATCACATTTCCCTTTCAAGTATATTTTCTTTCTTTCTTTATTTTGGCTAAAGATCACAGATTAGCCTATAGCTAATAAAATCATTTAGTGTTTGTGGAATATTTAAAGCACACAGGTCATTGATAGCACTGTACTCCAACAGAAACTCATTCACTGTAAAATTTTTGTACTGTGAAGATTCTGCACAGACAACAACCATAAATCTATGTGTGATGGTGGATTTAGGTTTACACAATATTTAGGGTCAATGTTTGTGACTCGCCCCCTGGGCCGTGGGGTACTCAGGGCCGGGCCTCTGGATGCGGATGGGGAGTAGTAGTGGCGACCCGGTCCCGTGCTCAGGGTGTCAGGCTTAAAGGGGAACCGTTTTTTCATATATGTATGGGAAGTTCCGACTACGCCACCCGTGGATTGCGGTCAGGGATAACCGCCGCTGCAGTGCAGACCACTGGGGCAGATGTAAGTGTGTAGCACTGAGTAGTATAACTCCCCACGGGAGGAGTGTAGCCCCAGGGCAGTGTAAGTGGATGATAGAGGAGATGATTCCGATCGCAATAGCCAGGAAACGGAGGCCTCTTGAACAGTTCAGGGTCTTTATTGGAACAGGTGAGACGACCCAAAAACAGTCCCGGCTAGGAGGGGGCCTGGATGTCTGAGAACAAGTGGGAAGCCCTCCTGGTCAGGGTGAGGGTGAAGTCCTACCTTGCTCTCTGCGCTCTTTCTGGCTATTTCCCTTCTCGTGGTGTAACAGCCCACGTTCCTGAGCTCGCCGTGTCTTCTCGCCCGTATGGCTTGCAACTTGGGTCTCTTTCTACTCTTGGCCTGGTGCAGCTTTGCTGGTCCCTTCTGCTGTGGCGGAACCTCCGGGCTTCTTAGGCCAAGGGACATACAATCCCCTGCGGGCTGGTTATTTGCTGTAGGACTTGGAATCCTAACAGCCTCGGACACCAAAGTCCGGTAGATCAGTTTCTCTCTCAGCCAGGACAGGCTCACCTCGCCTTCCGTTCCTGGCTCGTGGCTCCTCTACTGCTACACGACCTCCTCAGCTACAGCTGAACTGACTCTTCCTTCTCTGGGATGCCTCTCACTTCAGAGACAGGTCGTCCAGTTCTCTCTAACCCTGCCCCCAGTTCCAGCTTTTATAGGGGCAGCCTGCTCCCCCTACTGGCCTGGGACAGGAGGTGCTGCATGCTAATGGTCCCTAACCAGGGAACCTCCCCCTTGCTCTCAGACACAGCTTTATTAAACATTTGTGGCATCCAGGCCAGGGTGACACATTCCCCCCTAGTAAAACTTAGTACTCCGGGACTAAGCTTAAAACAAGAGTAATATGCATGACCATAAAAACATTATTAGGCAAGTAAAAGCAAACGACACACAGGTTGAGTTCTTAAGGTCACAGTGTGGTCTTTGACCGGGTGTCCATTTCACCAACAACAACGGGGAGCTTTAACCAGATGGGGGCTCTGCCGTAGCCCCAAGTCTTTGACAGTCCTTGTTCATTCCGTTGGTTAAGCTCCAAACATATTTACAGGAAAGTCTCAGTTACTCACAGTTCATAACCTGTTAGTCCATGTATTAACTGAAAGAAACTGAGAAAATGCGTAGTTACTGGTCATGCAATTACATTTTAAACAATTCAACATTTTGCAGGCTATTTACATTTGCTATCACACCCTACACTCTCCAGCGAGCTGGTATTTGCCCCTTAGTGCTCCGGGTTGACCTACATAACCCACTGTCTGGTGGTGGTCTAACCTGGCTTTTCTCACTAGCGCTCGGGGTGCAGTCACTGGCTAGATTTACATGCCTGGCTTACCGCAGGCATGGCAGGCTCACTGTCAGTAGAGGGTTGACTCTCCTGGGCTGCTGGTACAGGTTCTTCTGCCTCTGGGCCTGCTTGTTCTTCTTCACCTTCCTGCTCTAGTGTAGGTTGTTGCTGAATTGGTTGCAGGAAATGCAGGACGGGTACCACTATGGCATCGTTTATTCGAGTCCAGGACTGAGGGAACTCCCCAAAAACTGTGCTGATCATCTCTTCCTTGTCCTCTGCGGGTTCAAGGTCACTTTGATCCTCTTCTGCACTCTGTAGTTGCTCGGGGCACCTTTTTAGGTGGTCTCTGGAGATGGTACTAGTGGTTTCTCCTCCATCCTTGGTGATCACGCACACCTTCGGGTTGTCGTGATCAGACTGCAGTACGGTGTAGGGTTCCCTTTCCCACTGGTCGTCCAGCTTGTGTAGCCTTCTCTTTCGCTTCAGGACCTGCTCACCAGGTTCTAGGGGACCAGCAGGGGCGTGTTGGTTGAAGAGTCTCTCTTGCCTTTCTCTCACCTGGGCCAGGCTCTTCTCCACACTCTCCTGTACCTTCTTGTACTGCAGTCGCCTTTCCGTATCCCATTCCGCATCTGGGGAGGTGTCCTCGGGTGTTAGGACTCCCATCTCCAGGTCTATGGGCAGCTTACCTGGTCTGGCTCGCATCAGGTAAGCCGGGGTGCAGTTTGTAGCATTCACCGGGATATGGTTGTATAAGTCTATCAGGTCCGGCAGTTTTTCTGGCCACAGGCTGCGTTCCTCCAGGGGCAACGTCTTCAGGAGATCAATGACTATATTGTTCATTTTCTCACACATCCCGTTGGTTTGTGGGTGGTAAGGCGTTGTCCGAATCTTCTTACAGCCATAGAGGTTGCAGAACTCTTGGAAGATTTCAGCCTCGAACGCTGGACCCTGGTCTGTCAGGACCTGTTCCGGATACCCGTGTGGGCGGCAGAACTATTGCTGGAAGGCTCTGGCCGCCGTTTGAGCTGTCAAGTCTTTTACAGGGACCACCACTAGAAATCGGGAATAGTGGTCCACGATTGTCAGGGCATAAACGTATCCTGACCGGCTTGGAGCCAATTTGACGTGGTCCAGAGCTACCAGTTCAAGAGGCTGCTTGGTGACGATGGGCCTCAAGGGTGTCTTCTGGCTGGTGCGGTCCTTCCTCCTTAGATTACAAGGGCCACAGTCTCTGCACCACTTCTCTACAGCCCCTCTCATGCCGATCCAGAAGAACCATCCTCTTAGCAGGAACTCCAGTTTCTTCCAGCCGAAGTGCCCCGCTCTGTCATGGTAAGCCTCCAGGACCATGGCTGCATCTCGCCTTGGGACCACGACTTGCCAGGACAGCTCGTGCGTCCGGTGGTTGACGAGTCTTCTGCACAGCTTACCTTCATAGAGGAACAGCCTGCTCTTCTCTTTCCATAGCTGCTTGGCTTCCTCTGGAGCATCCGGATCTAGACAGGCGTCTTCCCGGGTCAGCAGGTCTTTCACCATGCGGATTGCAGGGTCACTATCTTGGGTCTCGGCCCAGCTGTGGTGAGGTAGGGGATTGATCAGGATGGTTGTTAAGTCTTCCTCCTTCACGCGGTGGGAGTATTGAGTGGCTCCATACCGGTGAAACGCAGGGAGTTCTACCTCCTCCAGCTCTTCTGGGTCTTCACCTCCGTCAGATAAGTGAGGCATTCTTGATAGGGCATCAGCGTTGGCATTGGTTCTGCCTGCCCTGTACTTGATCGTGAAGTCATAATTCGAGAGTCGCGCCATCCACCGCTGCTCTAGGGCACCTAGTCTTGCATTGTCCAGGTGTGTCAACAGGTTGTTGTCCGTGTACACCGTGAACTTTGCGGAGGCCAGGTAATGCTTAAACCGTTCTGTGACGGCCCACACCACTGCCAAGAATTCCAGCTTGAAGGAGCTGTAATTCTCCGGGTTTCTTTCAGTCGGCCTCAGCTTCCGGCTGGCATACGCGATCACCCTTTCTCTGCCCTGTTGGTTTTGTGACAGTACGGCTCCCAGCCCCACATTACTGGCGTCTGTGTGGAGGATAAAAGGCTGGCCATAATCGGGGTAGGCCAGGATCTCATCCCCCGTGAGGGCCATCTTCAACTGGCGGAAGGACTCCTCTTCCGGCTTGTCCCACTTGAAGGGTGGCTTTTGACTTCTGAATTTGGATTGACCTATCAGGAGGCCCTGCATTCGAGCTGCCATCTTAGTGAACCCGGGGATGAACCTTCGGTAGTAGCCCACCAACCCGAGGAACTGCCTCACTTCTTTGATGTCTGAGGGGCTTGGCCAGCTCTTGATTACTGTGACCTTGTCAGGGTCAGGGGCTACTCCTTCTGCACTCACCACGTGCCCTAGGTACTGGACCTTCGGTTTCAACAGGTGACACTTTGATGGTTTCACCTTCAAGCCATAGCCTGCTAGGGCTTCGAACACCTCTGCCAGGTGTTTTAGATGGTCCTCCTAGGTCTTCGAATAGACGATCACGTCGTCCAGGTAAAGTAGGACCGTCTCGAAGTTTCGGTGCCCTAGACAGCATTCCATCAGCCTCTGGAAGGTCCCTGGTGCGTTGCAGAGCCCGAAGGGCATACAGTTGAATTCGCTCAATCCCATCGGGGTGGTGAAGGCGGTCTGCTCCTTGTCAGCCTCTGCCACAGGAACCTGCCAGTACCCACTAGTAAGGTCCAAAGTAGAGAAGAAGTTAGCTGATTTCAGGGCTGCCAAGGACTCCTCTATCCTAGGTAACGGGTACGTGTCTTTATGGGTGATACGATTGATTTGTCTATAGTCCACGCACATTCTCATGGTACCGTCTTTCTTTTTTACCAGAACCAAGGGGGCTGCCCAGGGGCTACAGCTATCTCTAATGACCCCAGCTTCTTTAATTTCTCTCAGCATGCCCTTTGCGTTCTGATAATGTGCAGGGGGTACAGGTCTGTGTCTCTTTTTTATTGGTGGGTGGCTCCCCGTGGGGATGTGATGTTCCACTCCCTTTACTCGGCCGAAGTCTAGCGGGTGCTTACTAAAAATTCTCTTGTACTCCTGAACCACCCGGTAGACTCCTTGTTTGTGGTGCAGGGGAGTGGAGTCAGCACCCATGTGGAGTTTCTGGCACCAGTCCTCCTTTTGTTTCTGGGAGCCATTACCCTCCGCCTGTGGAGATGGAGGCAAAGGTTCCACGGCCCTGATAGCTTTGTGTTCAACAGCAAACAGTTTGGCAAGTGTAGCGTACCTGGGTAAGTGTACCTCCCTCTCCCCAATGTTGAGAATGCGAACGGGCACCCTCCCATGACGGACATCAACCACCCCCCGGGCTGTCAAAATGGTGGGCCTGCTGTCTGAGTACACGGGTTCTACCATGGCTTGGTAGTCTCTGCCTCTCAACCCGATTGCAGTCCGATACCAGATCATCATTTCACTTTTGGGAGGCATGGAAATGGGGAACGGGTCACTCATTCTTACGCTACCGATCTCACCACCAGACAGTTCTACCTGCTGCCATCTCATCAGAGCCTTTATCTCTTTGTTGAGGACTCTCTGTTGGCTGGAACTAGCATTCACCGCCACCTGCTGTAAAATTACAATTATCTCTGAAAGACAATTTTCAATCACGTTAGTACCCACAGTTATTTTAGGGTGACTTTCACGACGGTCAATGTCCACAATAATCACCCCCTGTGCCGACAGTTCAACTTTACCAATCTTAATGGTCATCTCTTTGAACCTCATCTGCGGCACGAGCAAGCCATTACTGGCGATGATGCTCACGTCATTGTCAGGATACCGTGTTATATCAGCATCAGTCCAATACTGCTTAAAAAGTACATAAGGGATAGTTGTTAATTGCGACCCGGTATCCAGCAAGGCACTCATGGGGATACCGTCCACCACCACGGGTAAAACCGGGCACCCCCCCGACGTACTTATTATGCCAATTGTAAGGGCCTGGTGATCTTATGCCTGGGGGTTGGCCCTCTGCCCCAGGTTGGACCCGTTTAAATTACAGTACCTGGAAATGTGTACGGGCTGGCTGCATCGACGGAAAATGGGCTGTCCATCCTCTGTGTAGCGGTCTGTGGGCCTCCCTCGGGATGACGGGGTCCTCCTCTGTCGACGCCACGGGACATCCTCCAGACTTGAAGCCAACTCGATGGGTCTTGACGGGTCCACTTGTAACGCCTGGACAGTCCTGGTCAACGCCGCGACGCTCCTGGTCAGCTCCTGGACTTGGTGGTGCAGATCTTTCGATGGGGCTTGTTTCAGGGCCTGTGCCTCGGCCCCCACAAAGTCCATAGAAGAGGGCGCCGCCTCCTGGTGGTAGGTGAGAGCAGGGCGCCGGGGGTTTATAGCGCCACTTGGTGCAGGTTCACGGAGCACCCTTATGGCCCTGTCCTTGAATTGGGCAAAGGTTAGACCAGGGTTTTGAAAGAACATGAGGCGCAGCTGGGTTCTGTGGGCGCTAGACAGCAGACCTTCTATGAACTGTTCTGTTAATAGCTTATCTGTATCCTGCACGCTGCCAAGGTCAGCTTGTTTGATGGCTCTCAAGGCTTCCTGCAAATTTAGGGCATAGTCTCTGATGCTGTCCTTTGCCCGCTGTTTACATCCGTAGAACCGCATTTTAATTTCAGCGGAGGTATGTGTATCAAAGGTACCCCGCAGCCGGGCCAGAATGTCCTTTACAGTCGTTTTCTCCTCAGCGGGCCATGACTTTACCTCCTGCTGGGCTGCGCCAGTTAACTGCCCTGTCAGTATACTGATTTTCTGTTCTTCTGTCAGGGGATAAACTTGGAATAAACTGTACAGCCTTTCCTTAAAGTCAGTTAATGCATGGGGCTCCCCTGAATACTTGGGCAGCCAGGCCGCTCCGGGGATGTAAGGCATGGAGAACGATATCACCGCTGCTGCAGCCACGCTGGTGGTAGTGGGCGCCTCCGCTTCCGACATCTTCTTCCCCCCTAGTTAAGTGTGGCCTACCTTCTGTTGATCCTCTTCCATAGGCCGCGGCTCCGCTGGTGCTGCTCCGGGCGAGGACCTTGCGTCGCGTCCTGGTGACGTCAGCGTCGCTCTCACTCCTTCCAGGACCTTACGCAGTGTCGATGCGTAGGGCAGGGCTTCAGGTCTCGCGCGGTTTGGACGTCCACGCCCCTCTTCTTCCCGCACGGCATCCTGAAGATGGCGTCCGATGGCGGGAACACGGCTGAGGATGGCGGGAAACGGCTGAAGATGGCGGGAAACGGCTCCGGATGGCGGGAAACCTCTTTTTCAGGTAAGTATGAAGTCTTTTCCAGGCACGCAATACCCGTTTATGGCGGGTTGGTCACAATCCTGCCGACTACGCCAGGAAGCTGACTCGCCCCCTGGGCCGTGGGGTACTCAGGGCCGGGCCTCTGGATGCGGATGGGGAGTAGTAGTGGCGACCCGGTCCCGTGCTCAGGGTGTCAGGCTAAAAGGGGAACCGTCTTTTGATATATGTATGGGAAGTTCCGACTACGCCACCCGTGGATTGCGGTCAGGGATAACCGCCGCTGCAGTGCAGACCACTGGGGCAGATGTAAGTGTGCAGCACTGAGTAGTATAACTCCCCATGGGAGGAGTGTAGCCCCAGGGCAGTGTAAGTGGATGATGAAGGGGATGATTCCGATCGCAATAGCCAGGAAACGGAGGCCTCTTGAACAGTTCAGGGTCTTTATTGGAACAGGCGAGACGACCCAAAAACAGTCCCGGCTAGGAGGGGGCCTGGATGTCTGAGAACAAGTGGGAAGCCCTCCTGGTCAGGGTGAGGGTGAAGGCCTACCTTGCTCTCTGCGCTCTTTCTGGCTATTTCCCTCCTCGTGGTGTAACAGCCCACGTTCCTGAGCTCGCCGTGTCTTCTCGCCCGTATGGCTTGCAACTTGGGTCTCTTTCTACTCTTGGCCTGGTGCAGCTTTGCTGGTCCCTTCTGCTGTGGCGGAACCTCCGGGCTTCTTAGGCCAAGGGACATACAATCGCCTGTGGGCTGGTTATTTGCTGTAGGACTTGGAATCCTAACAGCCTCAGACACCAAAGTCCGGTAGATCAGTTTCTCTCTCAGCCAGGACAGGCTCACCTCGCCTTCCGTCCCTGGCTCGTGGCTCCTCTACTGCCACACGACCTCCTCAGCTACAGCTGAACTGACTCTTCCTTCTCTGGGACGCCTCTCACTTCAGAGACAGGTCGTCCAGTTCTCTCTAACCCTGCCCCCAGTTCCAGCTTTTATAGGGGCAGCCTGCTCCCCCTACTGGCCTGGGACAGGAGGTGCTGCATGCTAATGGTCCCTAACCAGGGAACCTCCCCCTTACTCTCAGACACAGCTTTATTAAACATTTGTGGAATCCAGGCCAGGGTGACACATTTGGAATACGGCAAAAAAATTATTATATAACTATACTGGTATACAGTTTCATATGTCTGCTGCATTTTCAAAACAAGGTATGAGAAAGACTTTCCTGAACTCACAGAATGACCTGAGCCCTGCAGCCAATCAACGTGTCTGCTTCACTCTCACTTACTTTTACCGAAACTGATACCAGGAAGAAGTGAGAGCTGCTGCTGCTCTCTGACTTCCTCCGAATGTCAGTTATGGAAGTGAGAGTGAAGCAGCTGTAGGACTCACATAACATTGGCAATGTAACATGAGCTCCGAGAAACCAGCGTCGTCATCGCTGGAACCGCACCAACCCTGGAGGTGAGTATAGGCTGATTTTATTTTATATGAGCGATGTAGCAATTGAGGAGGGGGCTGAACGAGTAGTGGACAACCCCTTTAATTAGATAGATAGACAGACAGATTGATAAATAACAGGTGAATAAAAGCATCAGATGGCCATGTGAAAAAGGTGTCACAGCGACATTTCATTTTCAAACCTTGAAAAAGATTCAATGTAGAGATAAGCTAATCTATTTCAGGTGAATCGAATTCACAAGAAAAAATGCCTGCTTCCATTTAACACTAAGCAGAAAATTGCATCAGACAGAAAAGGCTCACTTGACCTCAGGTACAGCTGCACAGGCTTTCCCATAATGCCTTACAGGTCCAGCGTTAGGGGCAGGCAGACTAGGCATTTGCCTAGGACCCCCACTCTCCCAGGGGTCCCCACCAGTGACACTCCCTCTCCCATCATTCCCCCTCTGACGCAGCGGGTGCAATGGCATCACTTATCGTGCGCCATGCTGTGCCGGGTAGTGCAGCTGCTGAGACGCGCTGTAGAGACCAAAGCAGCAGGAGAACAAGGAGATGTGAGTATTATATATATTTTTTTTTATCAGTGAATACGTAGTGGACATAATAATGCAGGACTGTGTGGCTGCATTATACTTTATGGGGTGGCTGCATTATACTCCATGGGGGGCTGCATTATACTCTATGAGGGGAGCTGCATTATACTCTATGAGGTGGCTGCATTATACTCTATGAGGGGGCTGCATTACCCTCTATGGGGGGCTTCATTATACTCTATGGGGAGGCTGAATTACAGTTAGGTCCATATATATTTGGACAGAGACAACATTTTTCTAATTTTGGTTCTAGACATTACCACAATAAATTTTAAACAAAACAATTCAGATGCAGTTGAAGTTCAGACTTTTAGCTTTCCTTTGAGGGTATCCACATTAAAATTGGATGAAGCGTTTAGGAGTTTCAGCTCCTTAACATGTGCCACCCTGTTTTTAAAGGATGTCCAACTGGTCTGTAGGAGCCAGAACTCATAATGGTTTGTAGGAGATCAAATACTTATTTCTCACTGCAAAATGCAAATAAATTTATCTAATTTATACAATGTGATTTGGGAGGGGGATATTCTATCTCTCAATGTTAAAATTAACCTACCCTTAAAATTATAGACTGTTCATGTGTTTGTCAGTGGGTAAACGTACAAAAACAGCAAGGGATCAAATACTTATTTCCCCCACTGTACATATATATATCCATCTGAACTAACAGTCCTTCTGAGGACTAATCCGGCTGCATATGATTAGTGCTAGGCAGGCAGGCAGTGCATCTGGCTGACTGCAGTGTATGATACAGCACAAGAGGGTCCATTGAACATCCTGTCTGCTGCTGTAATAATTACAGATATTTGTAGACATAGCCCAAGATATCAGGGGCTGGGGCAAATTTTTTCCTGGTTATTTACTTAAAAAGCAATCCAGAGTACACCATTTTTCTTCTCCATTTGCTTGTTCTCACTGCAAAATAAAGCCAGATCTGTTCCATATTTCAGTGATAAAAATCTAGAAATTTAAACTGAAATATTGGCCTCCTTTTCCATTCTGTTGCAGTATGTCCATCAAGCTATTCACACTAGGTGTTTGTGAAGAATAGTATTAGTAAATTACAGGCCTGCTATTTAAAACCGTGGTTCTCTGTCAGACATATCACCTATAAGACTGTTCCAAAATCAGACATTTCTTCCATTTTCATTCCGATGCAGTGTGTCAGTCAAGCTATTCACACTAGGTGTCTGTGAAGAATAGTATTAGTAAATTACAGGCCTGCTATTTAAAACCGTGGTTCTCTGTCAGACATATCACCTATAAGACTGTTCCAAAAACAGACATTTCTTCCATTTTCATTCTGTTGCAGTGTGTCGGTCAAGTTATTTACACTAGGTGTCTGTGAAGAATAGTATTAGTAAATTACAGGCCTGCTATTTAAAACCGTGGTTCTCTGTCAGACGTACCACATATATCTGCGTTCCAAAATCAGCCATTTCTCGTGAACGTGGAGAATATTGTTCTCCATTAAAAATGGGCTGGTGCATGGCAAGGGACAGGGAAGTGGACGTGATGGTGATGGTGCATGCAGAGGCTGAGGACGTGGCCGTGGGTAAGATGAAATTGTGCCACAACAACACCCACATCTTGTCGCTCTACCTCCCTGTCCCAATTACTAGGGTTCTGCAAAACACCACTATTAAACACAGAGCAGTGTCAAAAGGTTGTTGGTGGGATAGCAGATAATGCTTCCATTCACTTTGCTACCACCACCACCACCCTGTCTTCCACACGGTCAAGTCTCAGTAGCCGTGAGTCTGGACTGCATATTCCTCACCCTGATCCTCCTTCCTCCCACTATGCCGAGTGCCCGGAGACAACTGAGCCCACACTTGGACACTCTGAAGAGCTGTTCACTTTTCCATTTGTAGATTCGGGCCTCTTGCCTGGCAAGCTTCAAGCGAGTAAAGAGGAGAACGCGTGTAGCGATGCCCAAATATTGGAGCAGCCACGGTCACACGAAGGCGATGGTGGGAAAGTGCAATTACTGTCGCAAGAGGTGGATGATGATGATGATGAGACACAATTGCCAGAAAATCAGGAGGAGGACCAGGGTGCAGAAGTGGAAGACGAGGTGGCGGATGATATAGTAACTGACCCAACCTGGTAGGGGGAAATGCAGAGTGAGGACTGCAGCACACAGGGGGAGGGAGGCACAGTATCACAACAGACAGGAAGATGCAGTGTGGAGGCCGCAGACACAAGACGGGAAAGCGTTCCTCGTAACACCAACATGACGGAAGTTGCCAGTACAACTGTTAGGTCTTTCCGAGTCTGGTTATTTTTTAATGACTCTGCCGATAACCCCAAAAAGGCCATTTGCACCACCTGCCAGGCCAGTATCAGCAGGGGTAGCAAAACTAGCAGCCTGACCACCACCAGCATGATCAGGCACATGGCAGCAAAGCACCCGACTAAGGGGGCCCGAACCCCAGGGTCCAGGAACAGTGTCTGCAGATGACACCACTGCTTGTTCCGCTGTTGTGCATGCACGCCTATCCCCTGTCCATGACGCAAGGCAAGATGCCTCCCGCCCTGCACCTGTCATTGAACACTCTCAACTAGCACCATCAGCAAGCACATCCACATCCTTGTCACAGCGCAACGTTCAGTTGTCTCTACCCCAGTCCTTGGAACGCAAGCGCAAATACGCAGTCAACACCCCACAGGTCACACTACTAAATTCACACATTTCGTGAATGCTTGCGCTCGAAATGTTGCTTGTTAGGTTCGTGGAGACGGAAGCTTTCCGCAACCTGATGGCGGCGGTCATCCCTTGGTACATGGTCCCCAGCCGCCACTATTTCTCCCGGTGTGCTGTCCCCGCATTACGCGTGCACGTGTTCTCAACAATGCAGTTACTGGGAAAGTCCACCTAACCACGGACATGTGGACAAGTGCTTTTTGGCAGCCGTTGCTTCACTACTTAGGCAAACAGTGTAGGAGACTCACTTCCTAATAATTGGAACATTGTTTTTAGGAGGCCCTCGAACCCCTACGTCTCTTACAAGGGGCATTGGAGTTCCTCCAAATTTTTGGCAGCCATTGCTTCACTGCATAGGCAAACAGTATGTGAGACCCTCTCCTTTCTACTGGAAATATGTCATTACTGAGGCCCAGCTCTATGTGTCTTTAAATTGTTAGTGGGGTTTTTCCTAAATTTTGGCAGCCGTTGGACTCACTGCATACACTTTAACTGTATAGCAGACCCTCTCCTCTCTAATGGGAGCATGTCGTTACTGTGGCCCAGCTCTATGTGTCTTTAAATTGTTAGTGGGGTTTTTTCCCAAATTTTGGCAGCCCTTGCAGTCACAGCATGGGCATTGCCACTATAGGAGACCCGCTCCTTTATAATGGGAACATTTTTTTTACTGAGACCCTCCTCTATGTCTCTTCAAAGGGGTATTGGGTTGCGTCCACATTTTTGGCAGCCCTTGCAGTCACTGCATATGCAATAACAGTATAGGAGACCCACTCGTTAATAATGGGAGCAACAAAGCATAGCCGGCTGATGGCTCTCTAACAATAGCAAGGGCCAACTGCTGGCCCTTTAAGAATAGTAAGGGCGGCCTGATGGCCCTATAAAAATAGGCTTTGTAACTTTCAGAGTCCCTCCATCATAAATGAAACAGGATGTGTCTGTTGATGTGTCAAACACTATATGGCCAGATAAGGTTGTAAAATTTTAAAATGACATTTCCTGGTGAATGCATTTGTCTTGGTTGAAAGCAATGTAAAAGTGCAAAAAAGCATCAAAAACGTTACGTGTGAACATAGCCCAAGGTGTGGAGGAGCATTTTTGTTTTTGTATATTTATTTTGCCTTATATACAAGTCATTACCCTGGCAAGGATGTTCCTTAACATATTTCCCAGGAAAATCCATTTTGGTTTTGTTTTTGTATGTTTTATTGTGAGTCTGTAAAAGTGGCGTAATACCTTTGACAATATTGTTGACACCATTGACCTTGGAGTCAGAAATGCTTCCAGGGGTCTTCCCCATGCTGTTCCCATGTAATTTGAGCACTGTTCCCATTGATTTGGGCAATTTTTAGGCCCTCTGCAGAAAGCCGGGGGGAGCCACCGGAAAAATACTCGCGTTTCCCATAGACTTACATTGGGCTCGTTACTCGGACCGAGCACTCGAGCATTCCAATTTGCTCGACTCGAACAATGAGTACCCGAGCATTTTAGTGCTCGCTCATCACTAATTACTACCTCTTGTGGTAGGGCATTTGTAAGGTACACAGGGCGGTAGTCATGGGCGAGGGGCTGTTGTTCTCCTACACCCTGGCACCGCACAAATAATCGATGCCCTGAGTCTCCTATGCCAAGCCTGTGGTGCGTAACACTCATGTTTTTGTCGCAGGCCTCTGCTCTCTCCGGTTCTTTCTTTTCACGAACCGCTGCACATACATCAGGGGACATCCAATTCGTTTTATAATAAAGACGTTTACTAAACTGTCCATTTTTATCATGTTGAAACACGCAGTATTGGGCCCAAACTTTTCCATTTTCAAAGTCCATATAACAGCACGTTCTGATGTCCGTTGTTCACTCGCCCTGAGTTATCCCTTTCCTCACAGTCATCTCTGGCCCATGGGATACTCCGTCCAGCTCTGCAGCTTCCATGAGTCCCGTCCCAAATCCCTTATGAGATTCCCCCTCCGACTTCCTCTCCTAGGAAGATATTGAGGCTCGCTTTTCAGTGCCTCACTTGGACCTCAGGCCCCGGATGTTTCAGGAATGTCCACTCCGAGTTTATGGCTGATGTTCTATTGCTGCTCAACATCCCATGCTCCTCATGCTCTCCAGGCTTCCAACTACTGCTCTCTCTCCATCTAATCTCTCACTATCACTGCACTAACCAGGAAGTGCTCCCCTTGTTAACTGGCTCTGCCCCTCCCACACTGGGGCTGTTTCTGAACACATTAACTGTTTCTCTCCTAAACCTGTCTACGTTCTGAACTTATTGTGCCCACCAATGCTCTGTTCCCAATCCTAGATTTATAGCTAAATCTAAACCTATGTCCTATGTACTAATATCATCCTTTCCCTATATCTAATACATATATCAGAACACATCGAGTCATCCACATATTATATCAATACATTAACCATGCACCTTGGTGCCAATAAGGTTCTATGCATGATAAAACATTTTCTCATATACACTGGTTATAACCATTTTTCTAATCAAGCGAGAAGCACATGCCTGCCCCGGTCACCCTCTTACACATTCCATAGTCTGACTGCTGTAACTGTAAAAAACCCTTTCCTTTTTAGCTTCCGGAACCGTTTTTCCCCACATGTAATGAATGTCCCCTGGTCTTTTGTAAGGACTTTGGAAGGAATAAATCATGTGCTAGTCCTTTCTATAGATCACGCATTTATTTAGACATAAAAATGAGATCTCCTATAAGGCATCTTTTTTTGGAGCTAAAGAAGCACAACTTCTCATCATAGGAGAGGCCTTTCATCTCCTGTAATAATTTAGTTGTCCGCCTTTTAAAATGTGGATCCCGAAACTTGATCCCATATTCAAGATGTGGCATTAACGATTTATAGAGGGGTAATAATACATTTGGATCACAGGATTTTATCTTTCTTTTTATACACCCTAAAATCTTGCATGCTTTTGCAGCTGCTGCTTGACATTGAGTACTGCTGCTTAGGTACTTGTAACCAGAATATCCAAGTCCTTTGACTGCACTGTAGTCCCACATTTCCCTTTTGTGAGTGTTTACCTAGCATTTCTTCTTCAGTCTTTTTAGGAAAGGGGTGAACAATTGTGCTAAAAAAAAGTAAAAGAAAGAAAAAAAATCTAGACATTTAACTGTACACTTGTTTTACTAGTCAAATTTGACACCCATACATGCCACAACTATACTATGGTCTGATGCTTTTTCTGGCTTTTTGGATGCGTACCTGTCACGATACTGTTGTCTGATAAGCCAGGACCAGGGGCTCCTACCTGTTCCCTAACGCTAGGGGTGCCCTAGCTACCCTTGCTCCCCAGGTTACTTCTGATGAAGAAGATGCTGGGGCCACGTAACTTGCTGTACTCCTGAATCAGCCCTTATCTGTACCCTCCCCCACCCAGGGAAGTGGGGAGGAATAGTTTATGTAAATACACAAATCAGACAAACAAGGAAAGGACATACTAGGATAAAAGAAAATACCAAACATATAAAATATGCATGCACAGACAACAGAGAGAAACACCGAAGGGATTAGGAGGATAAACAAAAATAGAAGAGGAACGGACTATGCACAAAGCCAAAACACCAAGCAACAGTCACAGAACAATGCTCCTTAAACTCCTCTACTGCACTCCGATCCCTCCACTCCTCACCAAGCAGTGCAAGACTTAACACTGGCAATCTAGATTGCCAGAGCAGAGACTATAAAGGAGAGGGGAGTGGCTGAAACTGCAAAGCTGAGAACTTGAAAGAAGGAAGCTACTGAGACTCAAGGCTGAGCAGTTTAACTCCTACACTGCTGAAATAAACCAGCACCATTAAATAAGAGGGAGAAATGCTTCTATTCAATGCAGGAGTTTGTGAACTCAGACGTTGCGGTCTTCTGACTCCGCTCTGTCGCGGCAAACCCGTGACAGTACCTACCTACCAGTTCTTGTTCAACCCTTTTTGGGAAGAAAGGAATAATTTAGTTTGAAAACAGTGACAAAAGTTAATTAAAGTGTGTAAAAATTGTATAGTAAAAGAAAAAGTGGCAATGGATATGAAAAAAAACTATACCACAGAATCTGTCAATAATAATATAGGAGTTTCAAGAATGAACAGCACCACCACCACAGCTGACATCAGCAGTCCAGGCAGTAGCGCTACCAAACCCAGGTCACAATTGGGAGGAAGAGGAGGACTTTATAGAATGTATGGCACAGTAACAGTAGAATGATGTTACCTCTGACAGTGACACTGTCGGTTTAAGTTAGTGTTCTGCACAGTCCTCCCCCTTCACCACTGTAACAGTTAATCTTTTACTTCATGGACTATAAATTCAGTCAATGGAACCTCTATATTTTTTGCCTCTTAGCAAACCAGGGCCTAAGTAAGATATTTCACAACAAAAACTACTTACATTTGAGTACAATTCAAGGGATTAATCAGCACTACACTTAAGCTCCACTTTTGCACATATTAGATCCTCAACGTATATAGTTCACAAGGTTCAGTATCTTATGAAGCAAGTCCAAAAGGTAATATACACAAAAGTAGAAACTGACACAGCACTCACCAATAAAACTGCGAGAAAGCCTAACAATTTTGGCAAAATTCAGAAGATTTAATTAAAAAGGCCTATAATAGAGCATGGTTAGAAAGAGAAAATATTCAATTTCCTAGTTAAGAAAAAATGAAACAGAAAAAAACAATTCATACTGTCCTATGAATATAGTCTTATGGTTGACTTTCTGAAGTAAACTATGCATCGTTTTTGGCATGTAACTGAGGGTGATTCTGATTTATATAATGTAGAAATAAATTGTGTCATTTCAACATGCCAGAAATTTGAGACATGAACTTGTGAGAAGTAAATTTACTAATGATTAGAGTTCATGGTTAGAATGATCATTACTAGTGTTGAGCGAGCACTAAAATGCTCGGGTGCTCGAAGCTCGGGCCGAGCTCGCCGTGATACTCGGGTGCTCGACCCGAGCAACGAGCCCAATGTTAGTCTATGGGAGACTCGAGCATTTTTGCGGCGGCTCCCCCGGCAGTCTTTTAAAAGCCTAACAAGTGCCCAAAACGATAGTGACAGTGCTCAAATGACATGGGGACAGCATGGGGATCGCCCCAGGAAGCATTTCTGACCCCCAGGTCACTGCTGTCAACAACGTGGTCAGAGGTATTAAGCCACTTTTACAGGCTCAAAATAAAACGTTCAAAAACGAAAGTGAAAGTGCTTTCCTGTGAAATATGTTAAGGATAGTGTTGAGCGATACCTTCCGATATCAGGAAATATTGTATCGGATTGGATCGGACCGATACCCAAAAAGTATCGGATATCGCCGATTCCGATACCGGAAACCAATGCAAGTCAATGGGACACAAATATCGGAATGAAAATAAACCCTTTCTTTCCTTGTAGGTTAATTCTACATGAAGTAAAACAATTAAGAATAATGTAGAATGTATTACGCGAAAAGCCGGCAATTCATCAGCGGCATACACCGGTCCCCGACAATTTACAACAGAAAGAATAGAGCTTCACACATAGATTAGATAGATAGAAACATGTCAGTCACATATATATGAAGTACAGTGACAGTGTTGCTTACTGTACTTGTCATTTAGTGTAAAGGATTTATTTAAAAAAATAATTGTGTTTTCATGCACTGTCTCTTTAAAAAAGCCGGCCGGCAATTCAGCTGCGGTACCCGACAATTTATAACAGACAGAATAGAGCTTCACACATAGATTAGATAGATAGAAACATGTCAGTCACATATATATGAAGTACAGTGACAGTGTTGCTTACTGTACTTGTCATTTAGTGTAAAGGATTTATTTAAAAATATAACAGTGTTTTCATGCACCTTCTCTTTAAAAAAGCCGGCCGGCAATTCAGCATCTGTACCCGACAATTTAGAATAGAAGGAATAGAGAATCATACATAGATTAGATAGATAGAAACATGTCAGTCACATATATATGAAGTACAGTGACAGTGTTGATTACTGTACTTGTCATTTAGTGTTAAATAAAGGATTTATTTAAAAAAAAATTGGCGTGGGGTTCCCCATAATTTTAGTCTCTAGCGGAGGTTAAGCAGACGGCTGGGGCAGATGTTTGAAGCCTGGGAAGGGGGTAATACCCACGGAGCTTCCCAGGCTACTAATATCAGCCCCCAGCTGAATACCTAGCCTTTACTAGCTATTAAAATGGGGGACCCCTCCAAAAAAATGACGTGGGGTCCCCCCTAATTTAATAGCTAGCAAAGGCTAGGCAGACAGCTGGGGGCTGATATTAATAGCCCAGGAAGGGTGCCATGAATATTGGCCCCCTCCCAGGCTAGAAACACCAGCCGTCAGCCTCCCCAGAAATGGCGCATCCATAGGATGCGCCAATTCTGGCACTTAGCCTCGCTCTTCCCACTGCCCTGGTGCGGTGGCAGTGGGGTAATAGGGTTGGGGCTGATGTCAGCTTATAATGCCAGCTGACATCAAGCCCAGGTTAGTACTGGAGAGGCGTCTATAAGACACCCCAATTACTAACCCCATAGTCAAAGTTAAAAAAAAACCCACAAACACCCAGAATAAAGTCCTTTAATTGAAACAAACACACAATTCTTTATTGTTCTAAATTAAACTCTACTTACCATCACGCCCATTCCAGCTGAAGCCAACGATCTCCTGCAATAAAAGAAAAATAATAAAGCAACCTCATCCTTACCTTTCCATGGTTCCCACGACAGCTTCAGCTCTGCTACATCGAGATGACAGGCTGGACCGCAGCAGAACGCTGCCATCCAGCCTGTCATCCCGCAGACACTGAGAAGCGCAGGCATGCTTGCGCTCCTCAGTGTCGGGCTGTGACGGCATAAAGATGAGCCGAGGTCATGTCCAATGAACTCAGCTCACCTCACTCACGTCACTGACAGCGTGGGAAAATTCTCACGCTGAAGCGCTGAGTGCAGGAGAATTCTCCCACGCTGTCAGTGACGTGCATGAGGTGAGCCGAGTTCATTGGACATGACCTCGGCTTATCTTTATGCCGTCACAGCCAGACACTGAGGAGCGCAAGCATGCCTGCGCTTCTCAGTGTCTGCGGGATGACAGGCTGGATGGCAGCGTTCTGCTGCGGTCCAGCCTGTGATCTCGATGTAGCAGAGCTGAAGCTGTCGTGGGAACCATGGAAAGGTAAGGATGAGGTTGCTTTATTATTTTTCTTTTATTGCAGGAGATCCTTGGCTTCAGCTGGAATGGGTGTGATGGTAAGTATAGTTTAATTTAGAACAATAAAGAATTGTGTGTTTATTTCAATTAAAGGACTTTTTTCTGGGTGTTGTGTTTTTTTTAAATACTTTACTAGAAATTCATGGTGGTCATGTCTAATATTGGCGTGACCCCATGAATTTCGGGCTTAGGGCCAGCTGATAATGCCAAGCTGGCCTTAACCCCTTTATTACCCAGTGAGCCACCGCACCAGGGCCCTGGATGAGTTGGGTACAGCGCCAGAAGATGGCGCTTCTATGAACGCGCCATTTTCCGGGGTGGCTGCGGACTGCAATTTGCAGCGGGTGGGGCCCAGAAAGCTTGGGCCTCCCTGCGCTGCGGATTCCAGCCCCCAGCTGCCTAGTTGTACCTGGCTGGACACAAAAATAGGGCGAAGCCCCACATATTTTTTTTAAAAATTATTTCATGAAATTCATGAAATAATTAAGAAAAAAAGGGCTTCCCTATATTGTTGTGTCCAACCAGGTACAAATAGGCAGCTGGTGGTTGGGGGCAGCCCGTTCCTGCCTGCTGTACCTGGCTGGACACAAATATAGTGCGAAGCCCCACGTCAATTTTTTTTAAATTATTTCATGAAATATTTTTTTAAAAAAAGGGCTTCCCTATATTGTTGTGTCCGGCCAGGTACAAATAGGCAGCTGGTGGTTGGGCGCAGCCCGTTCCTGCCTGCTGTACCAGGCTGGACACAAATATAGGGCGAAGCCCCACATCAATTTTTTTTTAATTATTTCATGAATTTCCTGAAATAATTAAAAAAAAATTGACGTGGGGCTTCGCACTATATTTGTGTCCAGCCAGGTACAGCAGGCAGGAATGGGCTGCGCCCAACCACCAGCTGCCTATTTGTACCTGGCCGGACACAACATTATAGGGAAGCCCTTTTTTTCTTTATTATTTCATGAATTTCATGAAATAATTAAAAAAAAAAATACGTGGGGCTTCTCCCTATTTGTGTGTCCAGCCAGGTACAACTAGGCAGCTGGGGGATGGAATCTGCAGCGCAGGGAGGCCCAAGCTTTCTGCCCCCCCCCCCGGTGCAAATTGCAGTCCGCAGCCACCCCGGAAAATGGCGCGTTCATAGAAGCTGGATGCTGTACCTGGCTGGCATACAAAAATATGGCAAAGCCCACGTCAACATTTTTGGGAAAAATTAATTAAAAAATAAATAATAATTTAGGGACTGCATCTTTATTAACTCCTCAAATGTCATTTAGTGTTAAAATAAAGGATTTATTTAAAAAAAAATTGGTGTGGGATCCCCCATAATTTTAGGCTCTAGCAGAGGTTAAGCAGACGGCTGGGGCAGATGTTTGAAGCCTGGGAAGTGGGTAATACCCATGGAGCTTCCCAGACTACTAATATCAGCCCCCAGCTGAATACCTAGCCTTTACTAGCTATTAAAATGGGGGACCCCCCCAAAAAATGATGTGGGGTACCCCCTATTTAATAGCTAGCAAAGGCTAGGCAGACAGCTGGGGGCTGATATTAATAGTCCAGGAAGGGTGCCATGAATATTGGCCCCCTCCCAGGCTAGAAACACCAGCCGTCAGCCGTCCCCAGAAATGGCGCATCCATAGGATGCGCCAATTCTGGCGCTTAGCCTCGCTCTTCCACGCTGCCCTGGTGCGGTGGCAGGGGGTAATAGGGTTGGGGTTCATGTCAGCGCCGGCTGCCATGAAGCCCAGGTTAGTAATGATGGGCGTCTATAAGACACCCCCATTACTAACCTACAAAGTGTTAAAAAGAAAAAACACACTACACCCAGAAAAAAATTATTTATTTGAAATAAAACACACAATTTTATTTAATTCTTAGTTTACTAAAAAAAAAAGAGTTACCTGTCCACGTTCCTGCGCTGATCTCCCATGCACAGCTGTCACATCTGGAGATGGTGACAGCTGTGCATGGCTGCTGTAAGCTCACACTGCCGGGAACACGTCCGCTCCCGGCAGCGGGAGCCACTGACTGAGGTCACCGGAGTGCATTCAGGTAGCGCAGCTCCGGAGACCTCCTTTACGGCTCTGCTGTACCGTGGGAATTTCTCACGATACAGCAGGGCCGTAAAGGAGCTAACCGGAGCAGCGCTGCCTGAACTCCGGCGAACCCGCTTATGCAATGACGGGGCTGCTTTACGGCCCCATCATTCTAGCAGCGGCAGCGGTTCAGAGCGGTCACATTCTATGTGGCTGCTCTAAACTGGAGATCATCATGGGACACTCGTGGAATTAGGTGTCTAGGTGAGTATAGGTGTAGTTTTTTATTTTTTACTTTATTTTAGGTGGCGATCGGCGGGGACAGGTAATGTATGAACTAATTTATTGTAGGCAACCACTGGCCACCAATGACATGTATTTAACATTTATTAGGGACACAGTAGGGAAATTTAAATAGCAGGATCAGGCTGATGGGAACTACTGCTCCCATCGAGCTGATCCTGCTGGCACGAGTGGACCGGGGACAGACATAGGCCGATGGGAGTAGTAGTGTCACATCGGCCTATGTCTGCCTGCACGCACACACCCGCAGACATCGCACAGACACCGCACACACCCGCAGACATCGCACAGACACCGCACACACTCGCAGACATCGCACAGACACCGCAGACATCGCACAGACACCGCGCACACCCGCAGACATAGCACAGACACCGCGCACACCCGCAGACATCGCACAGACACCGCACACACCCGCAGACATCGCGCAGACACACGCACAGACACCGCACACATCGCGCAGACACACGCACAGACACCGCACACATCGCACAGACACCGCACACACCCGCAGACATCGCGCAGACACACGCACAGACACCCCGCACACACTCGCAGACACACGCACAGACACCCACACACACCAATCATGACGGGCTGATCGTCTGGGAGGTGACGCTGTGCTGCCAGCCAATCACTGTACTGCCCACAAACAACATGGCTGCGGCATTACAGTGACTGGCTGGCAATCCCTGCATGTTCATTGGCTCTGTAAAGAGCACCAAACATGCAGGGCGGAGACCCGAGCTCCCGCCCGAGTAACCCGGAAATGCTCGGTGCTTGCCGAACATCCCGAGTAGCGTGATGCTTGGGCGAGTACCGAGCAGTGTCGAGCATGTTCGCTCAACACTAATCATTACCAGTCGGTAATAATAGATGAGGATCATGTTTTGTAATAATTAGTAGTGATGAGCGAGTATGTTTTGTTAACCCTTTTGCCGAGTATGCTCGGGCGAGCACCGAGTAGTTACAGCTGCTCGGTGTTATGTTTGAATCACTCCCGTGTACATTATTTGCGACTGTTTGACAGTTTTAATACATGTGAGGAATGTCTATTTCTTACACATTCCTATTAGAATGGGCCTCCTATACTTGTAATGCCCATGCACTAAGTGTATGGGCTGACAAATATTTACCCCTGGGGGGCATAGATAAACATACTGTATAAAAAAAACATTTTTTACGGGCATCATAAACACCCTTTAAAAAAATTATGTGGGTGTTGCATCACGGACCACGGTCACTCTGGTGATATGGTGGTGGAGGATGAGGAGAAGGAGGAGGACAAGAGCAAATATCCAAAATCAGGAAGCATATACCCATGTCTGGGTGTGAAAAGGTGCATGGGAATACAGAAAAGACACTGGATTTGAGTTTATGTTACGCTGCTATCATTCGGTGGTGTTGAGTAGTCTGGCCCAATCCAACCCTTGTTCATTTTTATGAGTCAGCCTGTCAGCATTTTCAGTTGACTGGCGGATGCGCTTATCAGTTATAATTCCACCAGCGGCAATAAAAACCCGCTCTGATAAAACGCTGGTGGCAGGGCAGGCCAGGACCTCCAAGGCATAGAGAGCCAGTTCATTCCACGTATCCAGCTTGGATACCCAATAATTATGAGGCACAGAGGAATCGCGGAGGATGTTGGTACGGTCGGCAATGTACTCCCTCAGCATCTTCCCAAACTTTGCACTCCTTGTGAGAGTACCCTGCGCCTCAGAGCTTGTGCGATGGGAGGGGCTGAGAAAATTCTCCCAGAACTTTGACAGTGTTCCCCTGCCTCTGCTGGATTGAAGTTGTGTCTCTCTCCTGTACTCCATGGTTGTTCAACGAAGTGTGACCTCTGCCGCCAGCGTTTTCAGATTGGAATTTTTTTTAATAGTTCCGCAACTAGGGCCTTCTGGTACAGCCCCATTTTTGTAGACCTGTCCGCCTCAGGAATAAGAGATATAAAGTTCTCCTTGTAGAGTGGGTCTAGAAGTGTCACCAACCAGTAATGACTGTCACCCAAAATTTTGAGAACGTGAGGGTCATGGGAAAGGCAGCGTAACATAAACTCAGCCATGCATGCCAGACTACTAACAGGCAAGACTTCCGTGTCCTCACCAAGAGGATGATTGACCATGGTAGTACCGTCTATAGCGCATGAAACTAGCTCCTGTTCCTCCTCCTCCTCCTCTTCCTCATTGTCACACAATCCACATTGGGATGAGATGAGGCTGGGCTGTGTGTAATCACCCTGTATGGTTCCTTGCTCCATTTCATCGTGCTCCACCTGCAATGCATCCTCTTTGATTGTGAGCAGAGAGCATTTCAGAAGACAGAGAAGCGGGATGGTGATGCTAATTATGGTGTCATCGCCGCTCACCATCTTGGTGGAGTCCTCAAAGTTTTGGAGGATGGTACATATGTCTGACATCCATGTCTACTCCTGAGGTCTTATGTGTAGTGTCTGAACTGAATAGCGATGGCCTTGTTGATACTGGTACTCAACAACTGCCCTCTTCTGCTCACAAATCCTTCCCAACATCTGCAGTGTAGAGTTCCAATGCGTGAGGACATCACACACCAGTCTGTGAGCCAGAAGCTGCAAATGCTGCTGAAACACGGCAAGGGCGGCGGAAGCTGTAGGTGACTTTCTAAAATGGGCACACAGGTGGCGTACTTTAACAAGCAGATCCGGCAGCTCCGTGTAGGATTTGAGATACCGCTGAACCACGAGGTTAAGCACATGGGCCAGGCATGGTACGTGTGTGAGCTAGCGTCGCCTCAGAGCCGCCACCAGGTTACGGCCATTGTCACACACGACCATGCCTGGCTGTAGGTTCAGCGATGTGAGCCACAGATCTGCCTGCTCTTTCAAAGCTGTCCACAACTCTTCAGCATTGTGTGGTTTGTCACCTAGGCATATTAGCTTCAGCACAGCCTGTTGCCGCTTGGCTGAGGCAGTGCTACAGTGCTTCCAGCTTGTGACTGATGTAGACCGTGGGGGCAACCCTGATTGACCTAGGGCCCGCAGTCCTTGGCGTCGGGAGGACATGTTCCGTCCCAAGGTCCAACTGGGTCCCGGCTTCCACTATGTTAACCCAGTGTGCCGTCATCAAGATGTACGGTCCCTGCCCACAAGCACTTGTCCACATGTCTGTGGTTAGGTGGACTTTCCTGGTAACTGCGTTGTTTTGGGACACATGCTTGTGTAATGCGGGGACAGCACACTGGGAGAAATAGTGGTGGCTGGGGACCGAGTACCGAGGGACAGCCGCCACCATCAGGTTGCGGAAAGCTTCCGTCTCCACGAGCCTAAAGGGAAACATTTCGAGCGCAAGCAGTCGTGAAATGTGAGAATTTAGTAGTGTGGCATGTGGGGCGTTGGCTGCGTATTTGCGCTTGCGTTCCAAGGACTGGGGTATGGACAACTGAACGCTGCGCTGGGACAAGGACGTGGACGTGCTTCCTGATGCTGCTACTTGAGAGTGTGCAACGACAGGTGCAGGGCAGGAGGCATCATGGCATACACTATGGACAGGGGATTGGCCTGCATGCACAACAGCGGAAGAAGCAATGGTGCTACCCGCAGACACTATTCCTGGACCCTGGGGTTCGGCCCAAAGAGTTGGGTGCTTTGCAGCCATGTGCCTGATCATACTGGTGGTGGTCAGGCTGGTCATTTTGCCACCCTTGCTGATGCTGGCCTGGCAGGTGGTGCAAATGGCCTTTTTGGAGTTATCGGCAGAGTCTTTAAAAAACAACCAGTCTCGGGAAGACCTAACAGTTGTAATGGCAACTTCCTTTATGTTGGTGTTACGGGGAACGGTTGCCTGCCTTCTGTCGGCGGCCACCAAACTGCTTCTTCCTGCTTGTTAGGGTGCTCTGCCTCCCTCCCTCTGTGTGCTGCTCTCCTCGCTCTGCATGTCCTCTTGCCACGTTGAGTCAGTTATTATATCATCCACCTCGTCTTTCACTTCCGCACCCTGGTCCTCCTCCTGATTTTCTGGCAATTGTGTCTCATTATCGTCCACCTCTTGTGACACTTTCCCACCGTCACCTTCAAATATTTGGGCATCGCTACTGTTAGAACCCTCCTATTTGTTTTTTCCATCTTGCGTTTTGCGGTGAACATCTGCCTTTATATTCCAGCTCCGCCCTTTAGGCTGTGCTGGACTTCAGTGTTGTTTGACTGTTTTTCTAGCCAGGTGCTTCTGTGCCTATCTCTCTCAGTTCGCTTGGTCCTTCTAGGACCTCTAGTACCTTTTTGTCAGTTTGTCTTTTTGTGTTCTGCAACAACTTTCTCTGTTCAGGAGGTGTCCCATTTTTGTTCCAGTCCTTAGTTCTTTTAGGGACTCCTTCCTTTATTCTATAGGTCTTCGTTCAGAATAGCCAAGGACTAAGGCGGGTCCGTTCGCAAGGAACAGGCAGCCCGCTACATCGTAGGGATTCAGCTTAGTCTTACTGTAGGGACAGCTTTCCCCTTTCTTTCCTTAGTACATGTTGCAGATCATAACTAGAGATGAGCGTTGTTCTACTCGAACTGTTCGCCAATCTCAAATTCGAGCTGTTTTGGGCGGTGTTCGAGCCGTTCGGCGAACACGAACGATTTGAGAAAAATTCGGCTGTTCGAGGTTATGTTCGATAACTGTTCGTGCACCAAAATCATAACTGGATTTTTTCTCAGTAATGATGAAAATTAATGTTAATACGCAGTTTGAGTGTACAGCGGGGTGGGGGGAGGGGCAGGGGATGGATCTCTGCAGGAATAATGAAGATCTCCATTTTTTTTTCTCTTTCCCGCATTTGCAGTGGGGAGGTGCAGTCTGTCAGCCTATCAGCAGCACACACACGGAGCGAACTGCTGTTTTTCACACAAGCAAGGGCATGTGTCATTGGCAGTGTATGTCACATGTCCTTGCCCTATAAGACCAAGCCATTTTCCCCGTCGCCACCATTTTCTCACTGCTGCAGCTGCGTGTTAGACGGCACTGCTGTTGCTGTGTGCGCTATACCTTGTTAATTTCAAGCCAATTTTCGCACAAATCTACAGATAGCTTGGGAGTAGGGAATAGTTGTGATTGCAGTCCTTTTAAGGACTAGGTTACAGCATTTCCTACGACTTTTATCAGGCAGGTCTGTGCTCTTAAATAGATAGATTGTGGGAGTAAAGACTAATTGTAATTGCAGTCCTTTTCAGGACTAGGTTACATCAGTTCCTATCAGTTTTTGCCAGGCAGGTCTGTGCCAGTGCTGTGCAAGTTTTTTTCACAGCATTTGGCTGAATCTAGCAAAGCTAATCCTTTTTGGCCTATTGCAGAGTGTGTTAGTCAGTGGAGTAGCCTATCTGTGTTGCAAGATATACCACCTGTGTATAGAATACCAATTTTTTTACTGCACCTAGTGAAGTAAAATCTTTTGGGCATAGCATCATTCTATTAGTCCATCTATACTGACCTCCATCAGGTTGCAAACTGAATATAATTTTTTTCTGCATCTAGCTCTGAAAAAATATTTGGGCTTCTAGCAGTGTGTGGGACTTGGTCTATTAGTCCATCTATACTGACCTCCATCAGGTTGCAAATTAAAAATAATTTTTATCTGCATCTACAGTACCTCTGAAAAAATATTTGGGCTTCTAGCAGTGTGTGGGACTATTTGTATTAGTCCATCTATACTGACCTCCATCAGGTTGCAAACTGAATATATTTTTTTCTGCATCTACCTCTGAAAAAATATTTGGCCTTCTAGTAGTGTGTCGGACTTTCTCTATTAGTCCATCAATACTGACCTCCATCAGGTTGCAAATTAAAAATAATTTTTATCTGCATCTACCTCTGAAAAAATATTTGGGCTTCTAGCTGTGTGTGGGACTTGTTCTATTAGTCCATCTATACTGACCTCCATCAGGTTGCAAAATGAATATAATTTTTTTCTGCATCTAGCTCTGAAAAAATATTTGGCCTTCTAGCAGTGTGTGGGACTTTCTCTATTAGTCCATCTATACTGACCTCCATCAGGTTGCAAATTAAAAATAATTTTTATCTGCATCTACCTCTGAAAAAATATTTGGGCTTCTAGCTGTGTGTGGGACTTGTTCTATTAGTCCATCTATACTGACCTCCATCAGGTTGCAAATCGAATATAATTTTTTTCTGCATCTAACCCAGCCAATAGTTTTGGCCTAATACCACAGTTTGGCCACTCAGCTCTGCTCGGTTCCCATCCATTGTTTTTTTGTGCAAACAACTCCAGAGTTGTGAATTAGTTAACCACCAAAATGAGTGGAAAAAGGCCTGCTGCTGGTGGAAAGGGGAATAGGCGTGTTGGGAAGGGGAAAAAAGGTTGTGTCCGTGGGGTAGGTGTTAAAGCAACAGTAACATCTGCAGAAGAAAGACCATCTTCCAGCCAAACTAAAATGTCTACTTCTTTTAGCGGACAATGTGATAAGATCCCTTTCTTACGGCCACGCCAATCGCTACAAATTCCAGATGAGGCACAAAAACAGCAGGTGCTTCAACGGATATCAACTGCTCCTTTAAGTGGGCTCTCCTCCACATCAACTTCAACATCACAAATACTCCAGTCCTCAAAGGTGTCACCCCAATCGCACTTGCTTCCTCACAGCTCCCAAATCTCCAGCTGCCCGTCTGAGTATGAGGTAGAACAGATGGTTGAGTCTGCAGAGCTGTTTACTCATACTATAGCCTGGGAATCAGAGGTCGACTCCAGCGCTTCTGTGAATCCAGACGAGGAAATGATCTGCACTGATGCCCAGAATCTTTATGAGTCGGATCCAGGACCAGACGCAGAAGGTTCTGACCATAATGTAGACCCTCATTCCCAAACTGTAACTCCTGTTGGTGGAGACAATGAGGAAGACGATGATGAGACTCAAATACCTGATTGGAGCGACAACTTTAGTTTTTTGTCAGGGCAGGAACAGGTTGGCTCTGAGGACGACGGGTGTGATAACGCACAGGGTGATGATGATGAGGTTGGAGATCCCACTTACTGTCAACCCACAGTCAGCCAAGAGATGAGGTCAGCAGAGGAGGTGGAGGAAGATGCTAGTGACGACGAGGTCAGGTTGCGCCTTCCTGGACAGAGACGTAGTACTGGAAGCACGTCAACAACTGCATCCTCAAACACAACTCTGCCTCTCACCACAAGTCGTGGTGGCTCTTCAGGTCGCATGGGTGCTAAGCCTTGCATAGCCTGGGCATTTTTTCAGATCAATAAAGATGACCCAACTCGTGTTATCTGTAACATTTGTCAGCAAAAGCTAAGTAGAGGCCAAAAAATACATAGTTTGAGTACTTCATGCATGAACCGGCACATGGACATGAAGCATAAGTTGCAGTGGGAAGCTCAGTGTGCTACAATGCGGCCTAGCCGGCCGGGCCAACCACCGTCTGCCATATCTTGTGCATCCGCGGCCTCTTCATCCTCTGTGACTGGGGGGACAGCAGTCACACCTGTTTTGGGGCGCAGACCTGCCACCTCTTTACCCGCAACAGCCAGCGTGATTGGCAGGTCATCATTTTCTTTGGAGGTGGTAACACCAGCTGGTGTTGAGCGCTGTCCGACATCGATAGCACCACCTTTGGATCAAGGCAACCTAACATGTCCGCCTGCATCTTCCTCACAGACCGGCAGTTTGCCGGGGACACCCTTATCAACCTCGTCTAAGCACAATAGCCAGCCCTCGGTCCCTCAGATGTGGACAAGTAAAAGACCATTTCCTCCTAGCCATGAGAAAGCTAAGAGGTTGAATTTCACCATCTGCAAGCTCTTGGCTACAGAAATGCTGCCTTTCCGCCTGGTGGACACAGAGGATTTTCGAGACCTTATGTCCGTCGCAGTGCCCCAGTACCAGATGCCCAGTCGGCACTACTTCTCAAAGAAAGGTGTGCCTGCGCTCCACCAGCATGTCGCACACAACATCACCGCTTCTTTGAGAAACTCTGTGTGTGACAGGGTGCATTTCACCACAGACACTTGGACGAGTAGGCATGGACAGGGGCGTTACATGTCGCTGACTGGGCACTGGGTAACTATGGTGACAGCAGGACAAGGGGCTGCTGTCCAAGTCTTGCCGTCCCCACGAGTTGTGCGTCAATCCTCTTTATGTCAAAGTTCCTCCACTGCTTCTGCCTCCTCAACCTCCTCTCGGTCTTCCACCTGCACCCAAAGCCTGTCTGGTCATGCCACAAGCTTTCTAACTGCGCAGAAGGGATCCTGCACACCTCCTTACTATGCTGGCAGTAGGGCTCAACGTCATCAGGCGGTTTTTACTTTGAAATGTCTGGGAAATGTGAGTCACACAGCTGAGGAGTTGTGGTCAGCTCTGGAGAACCAATTTCATGAATGGTTGTCTCCACTGGACCTGAAACCAGGGAAGGCCGTGTGCGACAATGCTGCAAACCTGGGTGCGGCCCTTCGCCGGGGCAATGTCACACACGTGCCTTGTATGGCTCACGTGTTGAACCTGGTTGTCCAGCAATTTTTAGCCCACTATCCCAGACTAGATGGCCTTCTGCAGAGGGCACGGTCGCTGTGTGCTCACTTCCGCCGCTCAGCGACTTACATCTCTACAGAAGTCGTTGGGCCTGCCACTTCACCGGCTAAAATGCGATGTGCCTACCCGGTGGAATTCAACTCTGCACATGTTGCAGCGACTGTGGCAGCACCGACAAGCCCTGGTGCAATACGTTCTGACGTATAGCCTGGGCCAACGAGATCCAGAGGTGGGGCAAATCACGCTGGAGGAGTGGTCTCAGATCAGGGACCTATGCACCCTTCTGCACAGTTTTGAAATGGCGACGAAGATGTTTAGTGCTGACGATGCCATTATCAGCATGACTATTCCGGTGATTTACATGCTGGAGCACATGTTAAACAGAATTCGGAGTCAGGTGGTGGCACAAGAGGAGGTGGAGGAAGTAGAGGAGGAGGAGTTGTATGCGGAAGGGCTAACATCTGCAAGGTCCAGACGTTCGGCAGCACCAAGGCGGCAGGCATGTGAGGGTGGGGGAGATGGTTTTACCAGGGTGCATGGTAGCAGCCAAACTAGTGAGGAAGGTGCAGGAGCCCAGGAAGAAGTGGAGGACGAACTGATGGAAGACTCATCAGATGAGGGAGACCTTGATCACATTTCTGTTGTGCGAGGTTTGGGGGAGAGGACAGAGGAAGGAAGCATGATTGTTACCTCGCCACCAACACAACAGGGACTTGGTGCTCCTGGATGCGCAACACACATGAGTGCCTTCTTGCTGCACTACCTGCAACATGACCCTCGAATTGTGAGAATTAGAAATAATTCTAACTACTGGGTTGCCACACTGTTAGATCCCCGGTACAAAAGTAAATTTGCCGAAATTATTCCTGCCATAGAAAGGGATGCACGCATGCAGGAGTATCAGCAGAGACTGTTGCAGAATCTTACATGTGCTTTTCCACAAAACACCAGTGGTGCACGTAGTGAATCTCACAGTTCCAACTTGCCAACCGTGGGACCGTCAAGTGTTCAGCACTCAAACCGTAACAGAACCACAGTATCTGCTGGTAACATCAATTTTGCGGAATCATTTCACCACTTTTTTAGCCCATCCTTTGCAAGGACACAGGAGACAAGAAGTCTGACACATAGTCAACGCCTAGAGACGATGGTACAGGAGTATCTCCAAGTAAACATTGAAGCCATGACTGTGTCACTGGACCCTTGCTCTTTTTGGGCTTCCAATCTGGATAAATGGCCGGAGCTAGCCACTTACGCCTTGGAGATCTTGTCATGCCCCGCAGCCAGCGTTCTGTCTGAACGTGTGTTCAGCGCTGCTGGTGGTGTGCTGACAGATAAGCGCACGCGGCTCTCCACTGATAATGTAGACAGACTCACGTTCATAAAGATGAACAAATCATGGATCCGAAACGACTTTTCTACCCCTGTGTCATCCTGGGGAGAGTAAAAGCTTGATGATTGGTTAAAATCACCCTACCAACCGTTTTAAGCTTTCAAATTACTAATCATGTTTATCTGTATCTTGGCTGGAAAATAATTTGGGCTTTGTAGCAGTGTGCAGCACTGATCCTATTAGGCCATCTATACTAAGCTCCACCAGATTTAAAATTAATAATAATTTTTAGCTGCATCTAGCCCGGAAAATAATTTTGGGGCTCCGAGATGCGCAAGACACATAAGTGCCTTCTTGCTGCACTACCTGCAACATGACCCTCATATTGTCAGAATTCAAAGTAATCATGACTACTGGGTTGCCACACTCTTAGATCCCCCAAACTTTTCGATCAACCTTTTCATTTTAATAAAGACCAAAAAAATTGTCATTTTTGAAATTATAAGCATTAGCAGGTTATTAGAAACTGAAATCAAACAGTTTTCAACTCAAAACTTTATTCTAGGTGATGTTACATTTTCACATAGGACCCCTTGTTCGAAAGGAGCTTCTGAACTCTCTCGTCCATTGAATTTGTCAGGTTTTGGATGGTTTCTGCTTCAATTGTTTTGCATGAGGACAGAATACCCTCCCAGAGCTGTTGCTTAGATGTGAACTGCCTCCCGCCATCATAGACACTCCTTTTGATGATGCTCCAGAGGTTCTGAATGGGGTAGAGGTCAGGGGAGCATGGGGGTCACACCATAAGTTTGTCCCCTTTTATGCCCATATCAGCCAGAGATGCAGATGTTTTATGTGCAGCATGAGATGGTGCATTATCATGCAAAAAAATGATCTTGCTGTGAAATACACGGTTCTTCTTCTTGAACCATGACAGGAAGTGCTGTTTGAGAAAATCCACATACATTATGGAGTTCATCTTTAGCGCCTTCAGGGATCCTAAAGGGGCCGACAATTTCTCTCCCCATGATTCCAGCCCAAAACATTACTCCACCTCCTCCTTGTTGGCGCTGTAGCCGTGTTTGCGTGGGGTGTCCATCAACCAGCCATCCTCCACTCCATCCATCTGGACCATCGAGCGCTGCACGGCACTCATCCGTGAACAAAACAGTTTTGAAATCAGTCTTCATGTAATGTTTAGCCCACTGGAGCCGTTTCTGCTTGTGTGAAGTGGATAGAGGAGGTCGACAGGATGGCGTATGCACAGCTGCAAACCTCTGAAGGACCCTGCATCTTGTTGTTCGGGGGACGTTGGAGGCACCAGCAGCTTCAAAAACTTGTCTGCTGCTATGACAAGGCTTTTTTGCCGCTGCTCTTTTAACCTGACGTAATTGCCTGTAGGAAAGAGTCCTCAATTTGCCCTTATCAGCACGCACACGTGTGTACTGTGAATCAGCTACATACTTCTTGATTGCCAAGACACTTCATCCTGATCATCGCACAATGTTGATTGTAGTCATGCCTTGACCTAAACACCCCACAATTTGTTGCTTCTCAGCAGCCGACACATCCTTTTTCTTTCCCATTTTGGCAGAAAATGTAGGCTGCTTAATAATGTGAGACAGCCTTCTTAAGTAGTCTTGCCTTTCATTGGACACACCTGCCAAACTAATTAGCACAGGTGTCTGCAATTGCTTACAGTGATATAAAGAGCCCTGACACACATCACCATCAATGAGTTTAACTGACAAACAAACAAATTCTTCCCTTATCACTCCTAAACACTTTTTGCATAATAATTTGGAACACAGTGTACATGTGCTTTTCCACAAAACACCAGTGGTTCACGTAGTGAATCTTACAGTTCTAACTTGCCAACCGTGGTCTGTATGGAGTTGTTCAATAAAGGGCCCAAAATTAAGATAACATAGATGGGAGAGGTCTCTATGAATAGGAATTCCTAAGTATTTGATACCCTGTGAGGGCCAGGCAAAGGGAAAGTTGGACTGGATGGAATCCTATATGGATTTGGGGAGGGAGACATCGAGGGCCTCAGACTTCGCTGCATTGATTTTAAAATTTGACCATGTAACAAAGTGATCTATTTCAGCCATAACAGCATGGATGGATATATGTGATTGAGTGATATATACTAGGACATCATCAGCAAATAGAGAGCACTTGTACTCGGTGCCTCCCACCTCAATCCACCTAATATTGGGGTTATGGCGAATTGATGAGAGCAGGTGCTCCGTCACTAGGATGTATAAGAGAGGGGACAGAGGACATCCCTGCCTTGTCCCATTGGTGATTGTGAAAGGTGATGAAAATGTTCTGATGCACCCCCTGGGCCTTGGGACACCCAGAGCCGGACCCTTTTTGGTGGATGCTGGTGGTTGTAGTCTTCGTGGCGGCGACCCGGTTCCGTGGCTCAGGGTGGTCAAACCAGTGGCGGAACTATTTATGTGGTTTTGATGTTTAAATGTCCGACTACGCCACCCGTGGATTGCGGTCAGAGTGAACCGCCGCTGCAGGGCAGACCGCTGAGGCTGGTGTTGTGGGTGCAGCAGAGCGTAGCATAACTCCCCACGGGAGGAGTATAGCCTCAGGGCAGTGTATGCGGAGGATGGGGGTGATGGTGCAGGGCAGCAGCAGTAACGACACGGAGTCAGTGATGCAGTCCAGGGCCTTTACTCACAGTTCTTATTATCCAGACCACGTCTGCAGGTAACGGCTGCCCACGTCGTACTGTGCTCACCAGGTGAGGGGCTCAGACAACTCCCAGATAACTTTGGAGCGCTTCACAGGACCCCCTTTGTGTGTCCTTTGTCTGGCCTTTCTTACCAACCCTTCTGTCTGGCTGCCTCGGGCCTCCTCTTGGTAAACTTGGCGCCAGTTTCCCTGACCCTATGTGGTGCCTTCCTAGCGGGTGTAGCGAGGGGCTGCGCCACATAAAATGTCACAACCTCCGGTTTCTAGCTGAGGGTCGTTTCCTGCCTCCACTAGTTTCGGGGACCGGTCACCCCCTTTGGCCTGACCCCTCCACGCAGGTGGATTCGGGCGTGCGGTGGCGACTCGCCCGTCCGCACCCCTGGGATCCCTTCATTCCTCGTTCCTGGAGCCTTCTCCGCTCCTCTTCCTTCCTTCTCCCTCTTCCAGGCCTGGGCCTCTGTTACTAGGCCCGCCTCCGGAGCAGAGCTCATGCAGAGCCCCTGCTCCCTGCCACTTCTGCTCAGACTTCTCTGCACTGAAATAAGATGGTGCCCACCTTTTATACTCCCTTCTCAATGCACCCAGGAACTGCTTCCTCCCTGCTCCTGCACTACAGTGTTCCCCTTCCTCAGTGTTCCCTCCCCCCACTCCAGCCAGGGACAGGGACTGTCGTGCCCATCTCAGAGGCATATTGGTCGCCCTGCCCCACGGCAATGTGGTGTAATGCATGCAGGTGTCGGGTCCTGATCCACACTCCATCCTTACCTGGGAGTGAGATATCACACCTCTGGGTGAGGTGCAATACCTCTGTAGCAACCGAGCCCTCAGGGTGCTACAGTTCCATTTATCTTCAGCCTAGGTGACGTATTGTGATACAGGGCCGTGATTTTGGCTATAAAAGGGTCCCCTAGACCCCTACCCCAAGCTTTTTAAGAGAATCATATATGGCGTGCCAGGAGACTCTATGGAATGCTTTCTCAGCATCCAACGAGAGTATCTAATTACAAATTTTTAACTGCATCTAGCCCAGGAAATACTTTGTGCCTAGTAGCAGTGTCTGCTAGTCAGCGGATTATCCCGGCTGTTAAGCAAGCTACACCACCTGTAGTTTGGACACTTAATTTTTTCAAAGGAAATGCTTCGGGACCACGGGATACTCAGTGAAGAGCATCAGGAGGCACCCCAAGGCATAGGGGCTGGGACTGGCAGTAGAATGCCTTGCGGTGGACAGCCGAGCTCGATCCTTATAAAAGCTTTTTAACTGCAGCAGCTTTAGTGGACGCTACTGGAGCTGGAATTACGCGGCTGCTGGCATGAGACTTGCCCTCCAATAGATCCTTGTAAATGGATTTAAAGTGTATTCATTCAAATTAGAGAGACAATTTAAATTAAAAAGCTTAGAGCTGCCTCCACCACAGGGGGGCTCGCTCGACCCACCAGCGGACAGGCACCAGTATTGGGAGAGGGGGGCTGGCCGTCAGGGTTCACCGCGGCTCTGGCACAAACCCGGCGACACGGAGGTGGCACGGGCAGGAGCGGACTGAACGTGTCGGCTTCTCACTTTTTGGATTTTAGAAGGGCATGACATGCCTATATCTGTGTCTCCCCCTCCTTTTACTCCTCCACCTCTTTTCTTTTCGCATGACTATATGTACTTGTCACTTTTCCATGTGTTAGTTGTGTCTTCTGAGCAGTTTGTCAGCTTTTGGACACCTTTAAAGGTGTTTTCTATGTGTTTCTATGTGTTTTTGTTTGCCTGCCATTGGTTTTAACGGTGTTCGAAGGTGTTCGACGAACAGTTCGACGAACAGTTCGGCGAACACACGGGTGTTCGACGAACCGAACCGAACTCGAACACTACGGGGGTGGCTCAACACTAATCATAACAGTAAGTCCAGCCCAAGAAACTAAAAGGAAAGAAATTCGGGGATCAGTATGGTTTCCGTCCAGGATTTGGCTCAACGCTTGCAGGGATTGTCTCTGGAGGTGGCCGAGCTCCAGCAACACGTGAGTAGCTGTTCTGGAGCGCATTTTGTGGAACCCAAGGTAGGACTGCCTGATGTTTTTTATGGTAAACAGCAAGATTTTTTTTCCTTTAAAAATGCTTGCTTGTTATATTTTCGTTTGAGACCAAGGTCCTCGGGCAATGAATCACAGTGCATTGGTTTTATTATGTCACTTTTGCGCAATGAACCACAGGGGTGGGCCTTTTCTTTCCAACCTAATGATCCATGCTTAAGGTCGGTAGAAGAATTTTTTTCTGCTATGGGTCTATTATATGACGATCCTGATCGAATCTCATCTGCTGAGGCAGAACTCAGGCGTTTGAATCGGGTCAGGTGATGTTGAAAATTATTGCACACACTTAAGAAGATGGGCTTCAGAAGTCAAATGGAATGATCCTGCTCTGAAATTTCTTGCTGGTCTGAGTGAAAGGGTTAAGGATTTGCTAATTTCATTCCCTGCACCTGAGACTCTGCAGGATGCCATGCAATTAGCTATTCATGTGGATAGGAGGCTGAGGTCCAGGCTGAATGAGGTAAAGACTCCTGTAATGCCAGGTCCTAGTCCCCAGAAAATCTGCTCAAGCGGCAGAAAACCAATGGAGGTTGGGGCGATGTCACTCCGCTCTCAGGAAAGAGACCGGAGGTTCGCCGAGGAATTGTGTCTTTATTGTGGTAAAGCTGACCATTTGATTAAGTATTGTGAGCTTCGTTTAAGTAAAAAAAAAAAAGAGGTCAGGTACGCCCGTATAGCTTGTTTACGCTCTACAGGAGTGTTTCTTTCAGGGAGTACTACTTTGCTGGAAAATTTGATTGTATTTCAGGTATTTGTGGATTGTGGTTCAACACTTAATGTGATTGATAAAGGGTTTTTGGAAAAACTTAAACTGAAATCCAAACCTTTGTCATCACCTATTTCTGTGATTGCAATTGAAATGTATTACTCACAAGGTTGCTGCATTTCCCCTCACTATCAATGGAGTTCACCAAGAAATTTTGGACTTGGTTGTTTTGGATAATTTGCCCTCTCCAGTTGTTCTAGGATTGCCTTGGTTAAAACTGCACAATCCTTTACTGGACTGGTCTACTAATGTGATTAAGTCTTGGAGTCCGAAGTGCTATGATAAATGTTGTAATGGTCACATTGCGGCTGTGGAAAAAGAGGAATTACCTGTACCTATTCAAGATTTTTGGAGGGTTTTTTCGGAGGAGAAGTCGCAAGTTTTACCTCCTTATAGGGATTATGATTGCGCCATTGAGTTTGTTCCGGGAGCTACTCTTCCCAAGAGTCGCTTGTTTAATCTGACTATCCCTGAAAGAAAGGCCTTGGAGGAGTACATACAGAATAGCCTGGCTGCTGGTCACATTAGACCTTCTAAGTCGCCTGTGGCAGTTGGGGGTTTAGGTCCATGTCTGGATTTTCGTGAAATTAATACGATTACCGTACGCAATTCGTACATGTTAGGCTATGGGTTGAACTAGATGGACTTAGTCTTCCTTCAACCTTAAAAACTATGTAAATTCCTACCCATTGCCGTTAATTCCTGACTTGTTTAACCAGTTAGTGGGGGCCAAGTGGTTCTCTAAAATTGATCTCCGGGGGGCATGCAATTTGTTACGAGTGAAGGAGGGTGATGAATGTAAAACTGCTTTTAACACTCCGGTAGGTCATTTTGAGAATCTGGTGATGCCTTTTGGTCTTACCAATGCACCTGCATTTTTTCAGAACCTTATTAATGACATTCTGAGACTATGATTGGTAAGAATGTGGTTGTGTATTTGGATGACATTTTGATTTATTCACTTGATCTAGAGTCCCATTGGCAGAGTGTACGTGAAGTTTTGCAGTTATTGAGATATAATTCACTCTTTGCTAAGCTGGAGAAATGTGAGTTCGCAGTGCAGAAAATTAGTTTTTTGGGCTACATTGTCTCCAGCGAGGGCTTTGAGATGGACCCGGTGAAGGTTCAGGCTGTGCAGGAATGGCCTAGGCCTATTGGTTTGAAATCTATACAGAGATTTTTGGGTTTTGCCAATTATTACAGGAAATTCATTAAGAATTTTCCTGTAATTGTTAAGCCTCTAACCGATCTCACCAGGAAAGGTGCGAATACGGTCCAGTGGACTACTGAGGCCATTGAAGCGTTTGAGTATCTCAAAGAGAGGTTCAGTTCTGCCCTTATCCTTATGCAGCCTGATGAGACCAAGCCTTTTTTGGTCGAGGTCGATGCTTCATCAGTGGGGTCGGAGCAGTTTTGTCTCAGGAGAACAAGGATGGAGTACATCCTTGTGCCTTCTTTTCGAAAAAAATTTCGGAAACCGAACTGAATTATGATGTTGGAAATCGGGAGTTGCTGGCTATTAAACTCGCGTTTAAACATTGGCGTCATGTTTTGGAAGGTGCTAGATTTCCTATTCAGGTTTTCACAGATCATAAGAATTTGATCTATCTGGATGCTGCCAAGAGCTTGAATGCCCGTCAAGCTAGGTGGGCACTTTTTTTTTCTCGGTTTCATTTTCCTGTTACCTATATTCCTGGTACTAAGAATGTTAAAGCCGATGCTTTATCATTGCCGAGGAGGAGGAGAGCATTTTACAGAAAGGAGTTGTGGTGGCGGCATTGGACTCCGTTTTGGAGAATGGGATTCTGAAAGCTCAAAATGATGCTCCATCTAACACTCCCCATGGGAGGTTGTTCGTGCCTAGAACCTTTAGGAGAGATTTGTTTGTGGAGTGTCATGAGTCTCGGTTGGCAGGTCATCCAGGAATTTCAGAGACTAAGAGACTTATAAGTCGCAGTTTTTGGTGGCCTGGATGGCAGAAGGAAGTCATCAAGTGGGTGCGTCAATGTACTGTGTGTGCTAGGTCAAAGGCTTCACATACTCCTGCTGCGGGGTTGCTTTGCCCTCTGGAGGTTCCTAGTGCGCCTTGGACGCATCTCATAATGGATTTTATTACTGATCTTCCTGTGTCCGAGGGTTTTACTGTCATCTGGGTGGTCGTGGACCGTTTTAGTAAGATGTGTCATTTGGTTCCATTCATTAAGTTGCCCTGCGACAAGACACTCGCTAAGGCGTTTGTTAAGGAGATTGTCAAGCTTCATGGCGTTCCCACGGATATTGTTTCTGCTTTTTGTGACAGGTTGGGAGTCCATTTGTCATTTTCGTCTGGGTATCATCCTGAGTCTAATGGACAGACTGAAAGAAAGAACCAGGATGTTGAATAGTTTCTGCGTTGTTTTGTGGCGGACAATGAAAAGGTGTGGTCTGAGTTTCTGCCTCTCGCAGAATTTGCTATTAACAATCATACATCCTCCTCTGCTGGGTGTTCTTTTTTTTGTTGTACTGGGAGACATCCATCTTTTGGTTCGTTCTCCAAATTGGGGTCGGCGGTGCCGGAGGAGAAGAATTTTTCCGGTGAGTTGGAGAGAGTTTGGACTAATGTACGTTGCAACCTTCAAGAGGCTAACAAGAAGTCCAAGAAGTATTTTGACAGGAAACGTAAGGAGGTTTTGTTTACTGTGGGTGACATGGTTTGGTTGTCCTCAAAGAACCTGCGGTTGAGGATTCCCTCTAAAAAACTGGGTCCTAAGTTTGTGGGTCCATTTAAAGTGCTTCAGGTTGTTAACCTGTCTGCGGTTAGGTTGGATGTCCCTACCTCCTGGAAGATTAATCCTGTGTTTCATGTTTCCTTGTTGAAAAAGGCTGATATATCAGATAGGGATGCCACTTTCACAGTTCTTCCTGTGGTAGAAGACGGCGAATATGAAATTTCTCGTATCTTGAATTCTAGATGGCATAGAGGGAGATTACATTATCTTGTCTCCTGGAAGGGTTTCGGTCCCGAAGATAACTCCTGGGTAAGGGGTTTCCAGAAAGGCCTGGGCCTGGAAGATCCTGAGGATCCTCATAAAAGAGGGGGTACTGTTAGAACCCTCCTGTTTGTTTTTTCCATCTTGTGTTTTGTGGTCACGTGACCATCTGCCTTTATATTCCAGCTCTGCCCTTATGGCTGTGCTGGACTTCAGTGTTTGACTGTTTTTCTAGCCAGGTGCTTCTGTGCCTATCTCTGTCAGTTCGCTTGGTCCTTCTGGGACCTCTAGTACCTTTTTGTCAGCTTGCCTTTTTGTGTTCTGCAACAAGTTTTTCTGTTCAGGAGGTGTCCCATTTTTGTTCCAGTCCTTAGTTCTGTTAGGGACTCCTTCCTTTATTCTATAGGTCTTCGTTCAGACTAGCCGAGGACTAAGGCGGGTCAGTTCGCAAGGAACAGGCAGCCCACTACATCGTAGGGATTCAGCTTAGTCTTACTGTAGGGACAGATTTCCCCTTTCTTTCCTTAGTACATGTTGCAGATCATAACAGCTACATGCGATCTCCTTTTGCCTCGCTTCAAGTGGCCCGAATCTATAAATGGAAAAGTGAACAGCTCTTCAGAGTGTCCAAGTGTGGGATCATTTGTCTCCGGGCTCTCGGCATAGTGGGAGGAAGGAGGATCAGGATGAGGAATATGCGGTCCAGAATCACGGCTACTTAGACTTTACCGTGTGGAAGACAGGGTGGTGGTGGTGGTGGCTAAGTGACTGGAAGCATTATCCGCAATCCAACCAACAACCTTTTGACACTGCTCTGGGTACAATAGTGGTGTGCTGCGATCCCCTAGGAATTGGGACAGGAGAGTTCCCCGTCCTTTGCCATTTGCCTTGCCCATTTTAATTGGAGGACAATATCTTCCACGCTCACTACAAATGACTGAATTTGGAGCGAACTTATATGTGATCCGTGTGACGGAGAAACCACAGTTTTAAATATCTGGCCTGTAGGTAACTATTTTGAACAGCAATCTGGTGTCAATTGCTTCACTGACACACTGAAACAAATTTTTAATGGAGGTCAGAAATGGCAGTATTTTCTGAAAACTTATATGTGATCCGTGTGACGGAGAAAACACAGTTTTAAATACCTGGCCTGTAGGTAACTATTTTGAAAAGCAATCTGATGTCAATTGCTTCACTGACACGCTGAAACAAATTTTTAATGGAGGTCAGAAATGCCAGTATTTTCTGAAAACGTATATGTGATCTGTGTGACGGAGAAAACACAGTTTTGAACAGCTGGATTTTTAGCGCTGTAATATGGAAAGAACCTGGCTGTATTCTGCAGTGCCAACAAGCAAATGGCTCAGAAAAACAGTGTTCTCTGGATTGCTTTTGAAGCAAATAATGAGTATTAAGATCCAAAAAAAATTATTCCTGGCCCCTGAGAACTGGGCCTATTTCTAGAAATATCTAACAGCAGCAGAAGGCAGAACTGGAATGGAGCCTCTTGTGCTATATGCACTGCAGTCTGCTATATACACTGTCTGCCTGCCTATATACATTGCCTGCCTGATATCTCTGCAGATGGATTAGTCCTCAGAAGGACAGTTTGTTGAGATGGATATGTGTAATGTACGGTTTTCTCCCTACACTACCTAATACACAAGCAAATCTCTCCCTAGCTCAGGAGCACCTCTCCCTACACTGCCTGATTCCAGAGTGACTGTGACGAGCGCAGCGGCGCCAGGTCTGATATAGACCTTATGACGCCGTGCGGCCAGCCAATCACTGTAATGCCACAACCAGAATGGCTGCGCATTACAATGAGTGGCAGGCAATCCCCGCATGTTGATTGGCACTCTGAAGAGCTCCAAATATGCAGGGAGGGGACCCAAGCATCCTCCCGAGCATATCGCAAGTACTCGGCGAGCTCCGAGCATCTCGAGTTCTGAGATGCTCGGGCGAGTACCGAGTACTTGCGAGTATGCTCGCTCATCACTAGTAATAATCAATGTTAATTAAATATATTATACAGAATTTGCACTTTTATTTACATGCAGATCAAATTATGTTGTATATAATTTACAATGCCACTGTAATTTTTTTTTATCTAAGGAAAACTATGAGACCCCTATTTATTAGATTTCAAGAACATGGGAGATTATTGGGACAGGACACTGAGTACCAAAATTAATGAATAATATAAGAGAAACGCATGAAGGTGATGCATCATGTTACTTTTGTAGGTTTAATCATGGTCAATGTAGCCCCAAGGAAACATGAAATGTCTGTCAGCTGTATTGGTAGCAATACCTGCCAAAATGGTACTGGAGCTCTGAGTTAGAGCAGATCAAGAGGCAGGAATCAGGAAGGGGGGACTAAGAGCTCAGTGCTAGAGATAGGTCCATCGGCCAGGTTAGTAATCTGAGACTACTTGATGAGAGGTGTCAAAACGACACCGGCGAGATCATGCAGAATCCTGCCGCTGCCACCAATTTGTCAGGAATTTATAGATCCCGAATAATCACAAAGACCACCCACTGAGACCTTTGGAGTGACTAGCTCTCTGCTACCCCCTATTGTCAGGACAATTACACGATTGGCCGAGGGGACCGCAGGCTGTCCTCACTTATTAGTTATCGGAAAGCTAACAGTGAGCGTATGACATACACACCTCCAGATTCCAACACATGGAATGTGGCTACTTTGAAGAACCTAGAATATAAGACATATTTTCAATTGTTTCACACTTTTTTGTTAAGTATATAATTCCACATATGTTAATTCATAGTTTTGATGCCTTCAGTGTGAATGCACAATTTTCAAAGTCATGAAAATACAGAAAAATCTTTAAATTAGAAGATGTGTCCAAACTTTTGGTCTGTACTGTACATCAGCAGAACAACCATCAGACAGCAAACCATTCTGGAACCACAGTACTGATTAGAAACAGGCAGTAGCACAAATAAACATTTACATTCAGGTACCTTATAGACAACATCTTCTGATCTCATTCCTCTCCATCTGGTCCAGATGCCATGATGACTTTTCACATCTTCAGCTTGTCTCTGCAAACTTCCATCTTTTCCTGTCTTCTGCAGCATATCCTGACATGGTGCTCTTAAAATAACAGTGTCATTATAATGTCTGTGAATACACATATCTAATAATGTTGTGCCAATGAATAAATAATTGCCCGTCACTGTGCTCCCTGCACAAATTATGCCCCCCACACTGTTCCTCTTATGGTATATGGCCTCCACATTATCCTCTCTTATAAAATATTACCTTCACACTATCCGCCCTTATCAACTATAACCACCACTGCCCTCCTTTATTAACTATAACTGTCACACTGTCCCTATGTTAAAGGGAACCTGTCATGTTCACAAAAGTTAATAATCTGCAGATAGAGGGATTATCTGCAGTTTAATACTGTTTAATAAGTTTAATTAACTGTCTGGCCGCTGCATTGAAAGCATGGCTAGTGGGAGGAAAAGAACTATATTATTACTGTTTTCACATGTTGGTATATGCAACAGTTGTGGACTTCTTTGTTTGTGTGAAGGAGGACTTTATGCTGATCTGACAGTAGATAGCAATGTTGTGTAAAGTTTCCTTGTTTACTGTATTGTAAAAGAAAAAAGTCTCTCTTGTACTTTCTGTTTTGTTCTTACTTCCTGGTGCAGTACTGAGTGAATGTGTATTTTTTCCTTTACCTCATGTTCTGAGAAGTAAAAGCTTGTTATCCCATGTAATCAGCTCTATGAAGTTTTCTACTGCAACTGTGGGTATCCAGAAGCTGTGCAACAGCACATTCTGGCACATTGACTGACAATTGTCTCGGCGCATCAGTGCGGATCTGGCTACCAGTGCTAGGGAGTGCTCACAGCCATCACTCACTGTATACTAAGTGGTGACAGAAGCCACACCAGCACACGTTTACGACTGAAAGACGGAGACTGCTGGGAGGAATAAAGTTAATTTTTCTTAGCTTTAGAACTCTATTAATCTGCAGATTAATCCTGTATCTGACAAATTCCCTTTAAGTGTCCCTCTCATGCTGCCCCCTTTCCACACAGCTTCGTCACACTGAGTCCCCTTTGTACTGCCCAGCCTAAATACTGTGCACCATCCTCACACCCCCTCCTCTGCATACTATAACTTTGTTCCTGCCTCTTTCCATTCTGCCTGCCCCCCCCCAGACTACCCAGTCTTGTATGTGCCCTCTTTTACTTTTACCTACCCGTATTCTGCCCTTACACATTTAACATATATAGTCCTTTCACCCCACCAAACTGTCACCTTACACACACCTCCCCATATAAAACTATCCTGTATCCTAGGCTCCATTGGAGTGCTTACCTCATCACTGACGCAGGTATTATGCCAGCAGCTTGATTAGGTATCCTGATCACGTTACTGACATTGCCCTGACCTTGGAAGTGCCGGCATTCAGGGCTTCAATTGCTTTGCTGTCCCTTGTAGATATGTCCCTGACATTGCACTGTTTTAGGATCTCTGTAGCAGCATCATACTGTATTGGGGATGATCTGTGGGCATCATACTTCTCTGGGGGCTCTGTGGGGTCAATATACTGAGTATGTGGGAGGTACTGAGGGAGTATCATACTGTGTGGGGCATTTATGGGGAACATCATATTCTATATGGTCATGAAAGGGGTATTGTAGTGGGTAAGAACATTTAGGGGCTTCAAATGTGGAAAAAAAAATTTTTAAGTGCAGTTCTATATGTTCTTCTCCCTGTGTTTAAATGTTGGGAGGTATGCCCTTTTGTGACTGTGATTATTCAACATGACCCAGCCTGCTGGGGGGTTGGGAGGGTGGTCAAATTAAGACTTTACTATTGAGCTGTGTGACTTTCAGGAACATACATCTCCTCTTGTTTGTCTTTCTGGTAGCCAGGCTGCATCCTCAAGTAGTATCTGGTCAGCATCATCATCATCCACAACTACTTGGATGACTCCTCCTCCTCCTTTACTGCTCCTCCTATTCATCCACGTTCTTCATAAAACCATACCTGATTGTGTGACCAGAAAACAAGCATATGCTTCAAGTCATCTGCTTGTATGCGAACTCAATGCATACCTGGTCAAGCTGCCAGTGGTGTAGTTGCTGCACTTAGTGGATACCATTGTCTTTTGAGAAATGATGGCTTGCACTAAACTTCTGTGTAAGATACCCATCCACCATTATTTATTGCGGAAAAGGGTGCCCATTCTGTGCTCTCATGTGCAGGAGAATATGGACTGCTCTGTAGACTTGCCATTGAACTTGAAAGTACACTGTAGCAACAACACATGCAGCAATTATGGACAGGGAGAGTACTTGTGTTTCTTGGCTCATGGGGTCAATGTATTGAGCGACAATGGGTAGTTGCATCAAGCAACAAACCTCATGCTGGATGGCTCCTCGTCCACTGCAACTTTGTCATAAGTATTGTCATAAGCTTTTTTTCTTGAACATTGTAGCTGCAAGACGTTTGAGCAAAATAACTCATGCTCCCTGCATGGAAAACATCTTAAATTTAATCATGCAAATGTTTTTAAATAAATACACCTACTTGAAGAAAGTGGTGGTCATGATCAGGAGAGTTCCTGGGCATTTCAACCATTCTTACAAGACGAAGCATGCCCTCTAGGCTTTGCAAAAACAGAATGGTGTGCTGGAGCATCATTTGATTTGTCACATTGCAATGTAATGGAATTCAACACTACATATTTTGGAGCTTCCGTATGAGCAGTGTAAAGCAATTTTTGAAAACATCTTGATTTATTCAGTATCTAGTATGGTCACCGCACCGTTTTTCAACATAATAGTAATTGTCTGCTGGAGCCTATAAAGCGGTCTGGGGGCTGAGTAAAAGGCTGAAATGGGTGCATGATTGTTTAAAAGCCGGCGGTAAAAAGCCGCCGGCTTTTAAACAATCACTCAGCCCTATACTTGCTTCCCCGCAGTCTCCCATCCCGATCCTCCGCTCCCACTGCCTCCCATCCCAATCCTAAGTTAGGACCGGGCGGGGAGCGCAGCACCAGGGAGCGGGGAGTGAACGACCCGAGATTCGCTTTATAGGCTCCAGCAGACACCTACTCGGCTTACTCGCATTTGCCATTGACTTACATTGTACTCGTTACTCCTAGCAAGTAATCACAAGGAAACTCGGGGAGTAACGAGTAGCCCTAGTACCGTACTATTCGGCGAGTACCGAATAGTAATGAGCATACTCGCTCATCCCTAGTCATATTCTATAATGTGTGGTTGCTGCTGCTGCAACTTCCACTGCTGACTAGTGATGAGCGAGTATGTTTTGTTAACCCTTTCGCCGAATATGCTCGGGCCGAGCACCGAGTAGTTACAGCTGCTCGGTGTTATGTTTGAATCACTCCCATGTGCATGATTTGCGACTGTTTGACAGTTTTAATACATGTGAGGAATGTGTAAGAAATAGACATTCGTCACATGTAGTAAAGCTGTCAAACAGTCGCAAATCATGCACACGGGAGTGATTCAAACATAACACCGAGCAGCTGTAACTACTCGGTGCTCGGCCCGAGCATACTCGACGAAAAGGTTAACAAAACATACTCGCTCATAACTACTGCTGACAGACAGCCATACAACCCATGGTTTTCCTTTGTCTTCTATAGCTATACTGTACTTCCGCTAGGAACCATTCCCTAAACAGGGTAAATAAACCTGAAACTGCTCCCAAAATGGGATACATTTTGCTTGGATTTAAAAATATATATATATATATATATACAGTACAGACCAAAAGTTTGGACACAGCTTCTCATTTAAAGATTTTTCTGTATTTTCATGACTATGAAAATTGTACATTCACACTGAAGGCATCAAAACTATGAATTAACACATGTGGAATTATATACTTAACAAAAAAGTGTGAAACAACTGAAAATATGTCTTATATTCTAGGTTCTTCAAAGTAGCCACCTTTTGCTTTGATGACTGCTTTGCACACTCTTGGCATTCCCTTGATGAGCTTCAAGAGGTGGTCACCGGAAATGGGTTTCACTTCACAGGTGTGCAGTGTCAGGTTTAATAAGTGGGATTTCTTGCCTTATTAATGGGGTTGGGACCATCAGTTGTGTTGTGCAGAAGTCAGGTGGATGCACAGCTGATAGTCCTACTGAATAGACTGTTAGAATTTGTATTATGGCAAGAAAAAAGCAGCTAAGTAAAGAAAAACGAGTGGCCATCATTACTTTAAGAAATGAAGGTCAGTCAGTCTGAAAAATTGGGCAAACTTTGAAAGTGTCCCCAAGTGCAGTTGCAAAAACCATCAAGCGCTACAAAGAAACTGGCTCACATGAGGACCGCCCCAGAATAGGAAGACCAAGAGTCACCTCTGCTTCTGAGGATAAGTTTATCCGAGTCACCAGCCTCAGAAATCGCAGGTTAACAGCAGCTCAGATTAGAGACCAGGTCAATGCCACACAGAGTTCTAGCAGCATACACATCTCTTCAACAACTGTTAAGAGGAGACTTTGTGCAGCAGGCCTTCATGGTAAAATAGCTGCTAGGAAACCACTGCTAAGGACAGGCAACAAGCAGAAGAGACTTGTTTGGGCTAAAGAACACAAAGAATGGACATTAGACCAGTGGAAATCTGTGCTTTGGTCTGATGAGTGCAAATTTGAGATCTTTGGTTCCAACCACCGTGTCTTTGTGCGACGCAGAAAAGGTGAACGGATGGACTCTACATGCCTGGTTCCCACCGTGAAGCATGGAGGAGGAGGTGTGATGGTGTGGGGGTGCTTTGCTGGTGACACTGTTGGGGATTTATTCAAAATTGAAGGCATACTGAACCAGCATGGCTACCACAGCATCTTGCAGCGGCATTCTATTCCATCCGGTTTGCGTTTAGTTGGACCATCATTTACTTTTCAACAGGACAATGACCCCAAACATACCTCCAGGCTGTGTAAGGGCTATTTGACCAAGAAGAAGAGTGATGGGGTGCTACTAGTGTTGAGCATTCCGATACTGAAATATCGGGTATCGGCCGATATTCGCGGTATCGGAATTCCGATACTTAATTCCGATACTTTTAGAATATCGAATACTGGAATCGGAAGTTCCCATAATGCCTGCGCTCTGCAGTGTCTCTGAAGGATGACAAGCTGGATGGCAGCGCCCAGCTGCGATCCAGCCTGTCATCAGAATGCCATCCCAGCGTGGGAGAATTCTCCTGATTGTTTAAAAGCCGGCGGGCGGTAAAAAGCCGCCGGCTTTTAAACAATCACACAGCCCCATACTGCTTCCCCGCAGCCTCCCACCCCGATCCTCCGCTCCCTTCGCCACCTCCCATCCCGATCGTAAGTTAGGACCGGGCGGGGAGCACAGCACCAAGGAGCGGGGAGCGAAGGACCCGGGCGGGGAAGCCGGCAGTGAAAAGACTTCACCGCCGGCTTTCCCATTCTGTGCTGCGCTTTACCGCCGGTTATTTCAAATGAACAGCTGAGGTATCAGGTGATGCTGATCAGCTGTTCATTTGAAGTAGCCGCGGTGCCCTCGGAGGGTTCATGTGAGTTCATGCTTGACTGCATTGCATGAACTCACATGAACTTTCCCACGGCCGCACAGGTCAGCCTCACCTCCCAGACGATCAGACCCATCATGATTGGTGTGTGTGGGTGTCTGTGCGGGTGTGCGCGGTGTCTGTGCGATGTGTGCGGGTGTGCGCGCGGTGTCTGTGCGATGTGTGCGGGTGTGTGCGCGGTGTCTGTGCGATGTGTGCAGGTGTGCGCGGTGTCTGTGCGATGTCTGGGGGGTGTGCGCGTGCAGGCAAACATAGGCCGATGTGACACTACTACTCCCATCGGCCTATGTCTGTCCCCCGTCCACTCGTGCCAGCAGGATCAGCTCGATGGGAGAAGTAGTTCCCATCAGCCTGATCCTGCTATTTAAATTGCCCTACTGTGTCCCCAATAAATTTTAAATACATGTCATTGGTGGCCAGTGATTACCTACAATAAATTAGTTCATACATTACCTGTCCCCGCCGATCGCCACCTAAAATAAAGTAAAAAATAAAAAACTACACCTATACTCACCTAGACACCTAATTCCCCGAAGCCATCGATCTCCTGTAATAAAATGTAAAATAATAAACCACAACCTTATCCTTACCCCTCCGTAGTAGTCCACGAGTGTCCCACGAAGATCTCCAGTTTAGAGCAGCCACATAGAATGTGACCGCTCTGAACCGCTGCCGCCGCTAGAATGATGGGGCCGTAAAGCAGCCCCGTCATTGCATAAGCGGGTTCGCCGGAGTTCAGGCAGCGCTGCTCCGGTTAGCTGCTTTACGGCCCTGCTGTACCGTGAGAAATTCCCACGGTACAGCAGTGCCGTAAAGGAGGTCTCCGGAGCTGCGCTGACTGAATGCACTCCGGTGACCTCAGTCAGGGACTCCCGCTGCCGGGAGCGGACGTGTTCCCGGCAGTGTGAGCTTACAACAGCCATGCACAGCTGTCACCATCTCCAGATGTGACAGCTGTGCATGGGAGATCAGCGCAGGAACGTGGACAGGTAACTATTTTTTTTAGTAAACTAAGAATTAAATAAAATGGTGTGTTTTATTTCAAATAAATTATTTTTTTCTGGGTGTAGTGTGTGTTTTTTCTTTTTAACACTTTGTAGGTTAGTAATGGGGGTGTCTTATAGACGCCCATCATTACTAACCTGGGCTTCATGGCAGCTGGCGCTGACATGAACCCCAACAATATTACCCCCTGCCACCGCACCAGGGCAGCGTGGAAGAGCGAGGCTAAGTGCCAGAATCGGCGCATCCTATGGATGCGCCATTTCTGGGGTGGCTGACGGCTGGTGTTTCTAGCCTGGGAGGGGGCCAATATTCATGGCACCATTCCTGGGCTATTAATATCAGCCCCCAGCTGTCTGCCTAGCCTTTGCTAGCTATTAAAATAGGGGGGACCCCACGTCATTTTTTTGGGGGGTCTCCCATTTTAATAGCTAGTAAAGGCTAGGTATTCAGCTGGGGGCTGATATTAGTAGCCTGGGAAGCTCCGTGGGTATTACCCCCTTCCCAGGCTTCAAACATCTGCCCCAGCCGTCTGCTTAACCTCCGCTAGAGACTAAAATTATGGGGGATCCCACGCCAATTTTATTTTTAATAAATCCTTTATTTTAACACTAAATGACACTTGAGGGGTTAATAAAGATGCAGTCCATAAATTATTATTTATTTTTTAATTAATTTTTCCCAAAAATTTTGACGTGGGCGTTGCCATATTTTTGTATGCCAGCCAGGTACAGCATCCAGGAACGGGCTGCCCCCAACTCCCAGCTGCCTATTTGTACCTGGCCGGACACGACAATATAGGGAAGCCCTTTTTTTAAAATTATTTCATGAAATAATTTTAAAAAAATTGACGTGGGGCTTCGCCCTATATTTGTGTCCAGCCAGGTACAGCAGGCAGGAACGGGCTGCCCCCAACCACCAGCTGCCTATTTGTACCTGGCCGGACACAACAATGTAGGGAAGCCCTTTTTTTTTTAATTATTTCATGAATTTCATGAAATAATTAAAAAAAAAAATGACATGGGGCTTCGCCCTGTTTTTGTGTCCATCCAGGTACAACTAGGCAACTGGGGGCTGGAATCCGCAGCGCTGGGAGGCCCAAGCTTTCTGGGCCACCCCCGCTGCAAATTGCAGTCCGCAGCCACCCCGGAAAATGGCGCGTTCATAGATGCGCCATCTTCTAGCGCTGTACCCAACTCATCCAGGGCCCTGGTGCGGTGGCTCACTGGGTAATAAAGGGGTTAGGGCCAGCTTGGCATTATCAGCTGGCCCTAAGTCCGAAATTCATGGGGTCACGCCAATATTAGACATGACCACCATGAATTTCTAGTAAAGTATTTAAAAAAAACACAACACCCAGAATAAAGTCCTTTAATTGAAATAAACACAAAATTCTTTATTGTTCTAAATTAAACCATACTTACCGTCACGCCCATTCCAGCTGAAGCCAGCGATCTCCTGCAATAAAAGAAAAATAACAAAGCAACATCATCCTTACCTTTCCATGGTTCCCACGACAGCTTCAGCTCTGCTACATCGAGATGACAGGCTGGACCGCAGCAGAACACTGCCATCCAGCCTGTCATCCGGCAGACACTGAGAAGCGCAGGCATGCTTGCGCTCCTCAGTGTCTGGCTGTGACGGCATAAAGATGAGCCGAGGTCATGTCCAATGAATTCAGCTCACCTCATGCACGTCACTGACAGCGTGAGAAAATTCTCCTGCACTCAGCGCTTCAGCGTGAGAATTCTCCCACGCTGTCAGTGACGTGCATGAGGTCAGCTGAGTTCATTGGACATGAACTCACCTCATGCACGTCACTGACAGCGTGAGAAAATGAGAAAATTCTCCTGCACTCAGCGCTTCAGCGTGAGAATTCTCCCACGCTGTCAGTGACGTGCATGAGGTGAGCTGAGTTCTTTGTCGGCTCATCTGGATGCCGTCACAGAGAGACACTGAGGAGCGCAAGCATGCCTGCGCTTCTCAGTGTCTGCGGGATGACAGGCTGGATGGCAGCGTTCTGCTGCGGTCCAGCCTGTCATCTCGATGTAGCAGAGCTGAAGCTGTCGTGGGAACCATGGAAAGGTAAGGATGATGTTGCTTTATTATTTTTCTTTTATTGCAGGAGATCGTTGGCTTCAGCTGGAATGGGCGTGATGGTAAGTATGGTTTAATTTAGAACAATAAAGAATTGTGTGTTTATTTCAATTAAAGGATTTTATTCTGGGTGTTTGTGTTTTTTTTTTAACTTTGACTATGGGGTTAGTAATGGGGGTGTCTTATAGACGCCTCTCCATTACTAACCTAGGCTTGATGTCAGCTGGCATTATAAGCTGACATCAACCCCAGCCCTATTACCCCACTGCCACCGCTACAGGGCAGTGGGAAGAGCGAGGCTAAGTGCCAGAATTGGCGCATCCTATGGATGCGCCATTTCTGGGGCGGCTGACGGCTGGTGTTTCTAGCCTGGGAGGGGGCCAGTCACTGTACTTCATATATATGTGACTGACATGTTTTTATCTATCTAATCTATGTGTGATTCTCAGTGTCTGGCTGTGACGGCATAAAGATGAGCCGAGGTCATGTCCAATGAATTCAGCTCACCTCATGCACGTCACTGACAGCGTGAGAAAATTCTCCTGCACTCAGCGCTTCAGCGTGAGAATTCTCCCACGCTGTCAGTGACGTGCATGAGGTCAGCTGAGTTCATTGGACATGAACTCACCTCATGCACGTCACTGACAGCGTGAGAAAATGAGAAAATTCTCCTGCACTCAGCGCTTCAGCGTGAGAATTCTCCCACGCTGTCAGTGACGTGCATGAGGTGAGCTGAGTTCTTTGTCGGCTCATCTGGATGCCGTCACAGAGAGACACTGAGGAGCGCAAGCATGCCTGCGCTTCTCAGTGTCTGCGGGATGACAGGCTGGATGGCAGCGTTCTGCTGCGGTCCAGCCTGTCATCTCGATGTAGCAGAGCTGAAGCTGTCGTGGGAACCATGGAAAGGTAAGGATGATGTTGCTTTATTATTTTTCTTTTATTGCAGGAGATCGTTGGCTTCAGCTGGAATGGGCGTGATGGTAAGTATGGTTTAATTTAGAACAATAAAGAATTGTGTGTTTATTTCAATTAAAGGATTTTATTCTGGGTGTTTGTGTTTTTTTTTTAACTTTGACTATGGGGTTAGTAATGGGGGTGTCTTATAGACGCCTCTCCATTACTAACCTAGGCTTGATGTCAGCTGGCATTATAAGCTGACATCAACCCCAGCCCTATTACCCCACTGCCACCGCTACAGGGCAGTGGGAAGAGCGAGGCTAAGTGCCAGAATTGGCGCATCCTATGGATGCGCCATTTCTGGGGCGGCTGACGGCTGGTGTTTCTAGCCTGGGAGGGGGCCAATATTCATGGCACCCTTCCTGGGCTATTAATGTCAGCCCCCAGCTGTCTGCCTAGCCTTTGCTAGCTATTAAATTAGGGGGGACCCCATGTCATTTTTTGGGGGGGTCTCCCATTTTAATAGCCAGTAAAGGCTAAGTATTCAGCTGGGGGCTGATATTAGTAGCCTGGGAAGCTCCATGGGTATTATCCCCTTCCCAGGCTTCAAACATCTGCCCCAGCAGTCTGCTTAACCTCTGCTAGAGCCTAAAATTACGGGGAACCCCACGCCAATTTTTTTTTAAATAAATCCTTTATTTTAACACTAAATGACAAGTACAGTAATCAACACAGTCACTGTACTTCATATATATGTGACTGACATGTTTTTATCTATCTAATCTACGTGTGATTCTCTATTCCTTCTATTCTAAATTGTCGGGTACCCCTGCTGAATTGCCGGCCGGCTTTTTTAAAGAGACGGTGCATGAAAACGCTATTATTTTTTTTTATAAATCCTTTACACTAAATGACAAGTACAGTAATCAACACTGTCACTGTACTTCATATATATGTGACTGACATGTTTCTATCTATCTAATCTATGTGTGATACTCTATTCTTTCTGTTGTAAATTGTCGGGTACTGCTGCTGAATTGCCGGCCGGCTTTTTTAAAGAGACGGTGCATGAAAACACTATTATTTTTTTTAATAAATCCTTTAACACTAAATGACAAGTACAGTAAGCAACACTGTCACTGTACTTCATATATATGTGACTGACATGTTTCTATCTATCTAATCTATGTGTGAAGCTCTATTCTTTCTGTTGTAAATTGTCGGGTACCGGTGTATGCCGCTGATGAATTACCGGCTTTTCGTGTAATACATTCTACATTATTCTTAGTTGTTTTACTTCATGTAGAATTAACCTACAAGGAAAGAAAGGGTTTATTTTTATTCCGATATTAGTGTCCCATTGACTTGCATTGGTTTCCGGTATCGGAATCGGCGATATCCGATACTTTTTGGGTATCGGTCCGATCCAATCCGATACGATATTTCCTGATATCGGAAGGTATCGCTCAACACTAGGTGCTACGCCAGATGACCTGGCCTCCACAGTCACCAGACCTGAACCCAACTTTTGGTCTGTACTGTATATATTATTTCTTAATTTTTCTGCATTTCTTTGTTTCCCTACATTGAAATATCAACATGTGTTGAGCCACTCTCTAGCTATTTTAAGTGGGTCAATTATTGGCAGTTAATTGTAAAGTGCAGTGAAGTGGAACCACTACCAGAACTGTTAACTACTGTCAATCACAATTTAATCCCTGACATTTCTGAAAGGTTCTCAAATATTATCTTTAGCAAGAATACATACCACAAGGTACAGCAACTGGTTTAACAAGGTTCACATGGGGGGCACTGAAAGTATTGAAATAAAAAAAACAAACAGCAACATTTTCTTTAATATGTTGATAATTTTTTTTATTATTAATGTGATCATCAGCAGCTTCAGTATAATAATTGTGATTAATTATCAATGGGGCCAGTGCTTTATCTGATCAGATTACAATGTCAAATATACATAAATATTAATAAATAATTTAAAGTAATCTTTTTACTTTGATAATTAGTAGATATACATTTTAGCAGTCTATGTTTTGTGTGACCGAGCTGGGGCTATCCCATTCATGTACAGTATGAGTAGCCAGTGTCTGTTCTATTTAGTTAGCACCTGACCAAGGCTAGGGATTTATGTTTGAGTTTGTTATGGTGCTGTGCAGCCTGTCTGAAGCAATAAAAACTACATGTGTTTGGACCAAAACTGCATTGCCTGTGTGAATGCTACCTAAGGCCTAATGCCTAATGCTTACCAGAGAGAGTGAATCCCTACAATACATACAGACACATGTATACACAGAGCACATACAGTGGTGTGAAAAAGTGTTTGCCCCCTTCCTGATTTCTTATTCTTTTGCATGTTTGTCACACGTAAATGTTTCAGATCACAAAACAAATCTAAATATTAGACAAAGATAACACAAGTAATAACAAAATGTAGTTTTTAAATGATAGTCTTTATTATTACGGGAAAAAGAAATCCAAACCTACAGGGCCCTGTAACAAACCATAACAAACTGTAGAATCACACATACCTTGCTGAAAACATGCAGCTAGTGGCTAATACGCGCTGCCTGTGGATCGGGCAGCATGTATCAGCTGTCAAGTTCCCTTTAAGACATTTATGATTTGGCATGTGTGACCTTAGGCATACATGCTGAACAAGGCTGGTAAGAATATTTTCCTAGTTATTCAGCAAATAGATTATGAATCATATTGTGACATTTCACTTTTAATCTGTATAATGAAGAGCACAGGTGAGTTTTCCAGTATAGTTTCCTCTATAGGTTATGGCGTCAACAGCCGAGTGCCTGACATATCATCCGTTCAGCAAAATTGCTGTTTGGAGAACAATGAAGAGGAAATTGTGACATTTGTATGACCAAAAGAGTGACTTGAGTAGAAAGCTATTTTAGGCACAACACAACGCTTTTATGCCCTTTCATAACTAGTTTTATTTTTCACACAAATATTGCAGGATTAAGAAAGATTTTTACACACTTTTCGCTTTACATGCAATTTTAAAATACACAACAATCCATGATTTTCTAAGGTCATATGAAGTTAGTGCATCTAAAAATGATGATGTATTTCTCTTTACACGGTAAGTTATCATAGTCATTTCTCAATATAATAGAGTGGACATGGTGGAAGATAGACTAATGTCATGTCTGTAAATAGAATAAAATAATTTGGATCGAAAGGCTTCTTAAGATTCGGTTGGGTTGTCATTCTTCCTTTAAACACATATTTGATTTGTATAGGCAAAACTTGCAAAGAACAATGCAGAATGTCTAGGGGTTGAGAGGATGACGTGGCACCTCTCTAGAGACCCCTGTTGTTTTAAATGTATGAAAATGTACTGTATTGTACAGTGGGGGAATAAAGTATTTAGTCAGCCACCAATTGTGCAAGTTCTCCCACTTAAAAAGATGAGAGAGGCCTGTAATTGACATCATAGGTAGACCTCAACTATGAGAGACAAAATGAGAAAACAAATCCTGAAAATCACATAGTCTGATTTGGAAAGAATTTTTTTCAAATTTTGGTGTAAAATAAGTATTTGGTCAATTGCAAAAGTTCATCTCAATACTTTGCTATATATCCTTTGTTGGCAATGACAGAGGTCAAACGTTTTCTGTAAACGTTTCCTGGAGGCTGCAGTTTCTGTTAGTCAGGGGTGACAGGGTTAACTGTAGGGCCAGCCCATAGTTGGGAAGAAGTAATAGGGACCTGTGTGTTAGTTTTTTTTTAGTGATTTGGAGTTAATTGTTAGTGTGCAAGAGACAAGAAAAGACACCCTCAGAGGAAGGTTACCATCATCTGATGTGTGTGTGGGAAGAGACCAGGAAAAGGGAGCAAGTTTCAGCAACAGATCTTCAGTGACTGCAGTGTTCTTACTTAAACAGGAAAGTCGAGGCACCTACAGCGGGAGACTTTTAGGAACATTTTTAGTGCTAGCCAGACCTGGAATCTTCCTGTGAAGTAAGGCAGAGTCAGTTAGGCTGGGGGCACGTTTAATAAGGTGGTAGCCGGTGGAGCTCCCTTACATTGTTCTCAGAAAGTATAGTTAGGGGGCAGTGGTCACAGTGAAACACATTGACCCGTGTGGCCCTGTACCAGTACGATGGAGTTACCCACTTTGTTCTGCTGTTCACCTGTAACGTTCAACAGAAGCATTGTGCTGCCGTCCAGAACCAATAAGAATTTGCCTCTGCATTGTGCAGAAGAAAACAGCAAGCTTATTTCCTGCTACCCTCTGTATATAAGTTTTGTTGTCAGTAAAAATTACTTTATTTTTACAAACTGGTCTGGTGTTTTCATTGTGGTGTTAAAGGGGTCTCTCGCTGCACAAATTGTGGCAGAGCTGAACCTGAAGGTGTCCACCACAGAAACCCGACCACACACACCCAGTCAGGACCCTGTTTTCATGTAGTGTGCCAGGGCGTGAAAGAAGAGTACCTCGCTCCCTTCTACCACCCCACGCCACGTCATATTGGGAAACCTTCAAAATCAAATAAAAACATATTTGTAGGACAACTGACTTGCCTGATAAAATTGACTCTAGAGCAGAGATGCATAACCTGTGGCCTTGGGGCCACATACGGCCAGCGATACCATTCTGTGTGGCCAACAACCAAATGGACAGAAAAACGCTTGTCTGACAGGTTAACTAAATGTGGGCAGTCCACATAGAAGAGTAGTGGCAAGCAGCTGAGAAGCAGGAACTGGCAAGGACTAACAGTGAACTGTGTACTCATCTGGATTAGTGTTGAGCGAGCACTAAAATGCTCGGGTGCTCGAAGCTCGGGCCGAGCTCACTGTGATACTCGGGTGCTCGACCCGAGCAACGAGCCCAATGTAAGTCTATGGGAGATCCGAACATTTTTGCGGCGGTTCCCCCGGCAGTCTGTAGAAAGCCTAAAAAGTGCCCAAAACGATAGTGACAGTGCTCAAATTACATGGGGACAGCATGGGGATCGCCCCTGGAAGCATTTCTGACCCCCAGGTCACTGCTGTCAACAACGTGGTCAGAGGTATTAAGCCACTTTTACAGGCTCACAATAAAACGTTCAAAAACGAAAGTGAAAGTGCTTTCCTGTGAATTATGTTAACCCCTTAACGACCATGGGTCTTTCTGTTTTTGTGTTTTCCTTTTTTGCTCCCCTTCTTCCCAGAGCCAGAACTTTTTTAATTTTCGTTCAATATGGCCATGTGAGGGCTTATATTTTGCGGGACGAGTTGTACTTTTAAACACCATCACTGGTTTTACCATATCGTGTGCTGGAAAATGGGAAAAAAATTCCAAGTGCAGTGAAACTGCAAAAAAAATGCAATTCCACAGTGGTTTTTTGGGTCCTTTTTTTACCACGTTCACAGATTGCTAAAACTGACCTGCCATCATTATTTTCCAGGTCGTTACGAGTTCATAGACACCAAACATGTATAGGTTCTTTTTTATTTAAGTGGGGAAAAAAAAATCCAAAGCTTGCTAAAAAAACAAAAAAAAAATGACGCCATTTTCCGAGACCCTTAGCTTCTCCATTTTTCGGGATCTGGGGCCAGGTGAGGGCTTATTTTTTGCGTGCCGGGCTGACGTTTTTATTGATACCATTTTGGGGTAGATCCGATGTTTTGATCGCCCGTTATTCCATTTTATTGCAAAGTTGTAGCGACCAAAAAAACTTAATTCTGGCGTTTAAAATTTTTTTCTCGTTACGCCGTTTACTGATTGTATTAATTCTTCTTTTATATTGATAGATCGGGCGATTCTGAACGCGGCGATACCAAATATGTGTATGTGTTTTTTTTTTTATATATATATATATTTTATTTTGAATGGGGCGAAAGGGGGGTGACTTAAACTTTTATATATTTTTTATTTTTTTTATTTTTTTAAAAACTTTTTTTTTACACTTGCTGCTTGCTTCTATAGTCTCCAGAGGAGACTAGAAGCAGCAGTTGTCTGATTGCTTCTACTGCATACAAGCGATGAGCAGATCGCTTGTATGCAGGAGAAATGCTCACTTGCTATGAGCACTGACCACTAGGTGGCGCTCATAGCAATTGAGACATGACAACCACAGGCGTCTGCTGCAGACCCTGAGTTGTCATGCCCACCCATTGGTGACCTGCGATCACGTGACGGGGTCACTGATGGGCGGGGCTTAGGACTCCCGGAAGCGCGAGTTAAATGCCACTGTCAGAGATTTAACATGTTAACAGCCGCGGGTGGATTGCGATTCCAATAATCAGCTGACATGTGCTCGCTTCAGTGCGGGCTCACCGCCGGAGCCCCCGCTGAACCGGCCTTCCCGACCTGGTGCGTACTATTACTGACCAGGTCGGAAAGGGGTTAAGGAACATCCTTTCCAGGGTAAAGACTTGTGTATAAGGTAAAATAAATAACCAAAAACAAAAATACTCCTCCACACCTTGGGCTATGTTCACAAGTAGCATTTTTTATGCGTTTTTGCACGTTTGTATTGCTTTCAACCGTGACAAATGCATTCACCGGGAAACGTCATTTTAACATTTTACAACCTTATCTGGCCATGTGCTGTGTGACACATGCATACAGTGCTAAAAAGACATGGGAACAGCATGGGGAAGACCCCTGGAAGCATCTCTGACACCCAGGTCACTGCCTAAAAGTGTGCCCATCAGAAGTGATCCTTGCCGCATCAGAAGATGCAGACTTGCAACTATCCCCGTGCAAGTCCTTGTCCCAGGGCAGTGTTCAATTGTACCTCCCCCATAACTTGCAATAGAAGCGCAAGTATGCAGCCTGCCACTCACCCACCCCCAGGCTGCAATACCATACTGCTAGCTTGCTTGCACTTGAAATTGGGCCTTTTAGGCATGTGGAGGTGGAATCTGGCCACCACGTCATGGCTGCGTCGGTTGCCTGGTATTCATACTCAGTCCCCAGCCGCCCGGCGGCCGGGTGTCCACGCTTGGTCCCCAGCCGCCAGGGGGCGGCCGGGTGTCCATACTCAGTCCCCAGCCGCCCCGCGGCCGGGTGCCCACACACAGTCCCCAGCCGCGTGGGGGTGGCCAGGTGTCCATAAACGGTCCCCAGCCACCCCTATTAGTCCCGGTGCACCTTATACACAAGCGCGCATACCAAAACATTACCTGTGCCCTCCCCAGTGCATTTAGTGGGAAGGACAGCCTAACCACAAACACGTGGACAAGTGAATGTGGCCAGGAATGGTCCATCTCACTGATGCCTTCACACTGGGTTAATATTGTGGAAGCCGGGACACAGTTGGACACTGGGATGCAACACGTCCTCCAGACATAGAGGATTGCGGGTCCTGGGTCAATCAGGCTTCAACACAAAGTTCAGAAGGTAGACAGCAGCAGTGGTCGGCCTCCTACACAACGAGTAAATTATTCATGATCATGAGGCCATCCACCTCCTTAGCTTTCTGTTCCTTGGAATGCAAGCGCATGTATGTAGTAGCAGCAAGGCCTGAGGTGGTCAGCGTTTTGGCGCATATTCTACCTCCTTCGAGGATTGCTGGATGTTTTCCTGCTACTATCCCAGTTCTATGACTCCTGTTAAAACAAAGCTTCAGGTGATGAATGATGGATGAGGTGGTGGCAAAGGAGAAAGAGCAGGAGGAACAGGGACCATTCACATCAATATCAGGCCAGCCAACCACACATGTCTTGTAGGATATGTTTCTGTACCAAAAGGAGCGGTTCAGCTACACAGTTATAAGGCATACAGTGAATGCAATGCCTACCAAAAATTTCGAGGCACTCCAATGCCCCTTGGAAGTGACATGGAGGTCAGAGGGCCTTAACTAAACCGTTTTTTCCATATATAGCAACTGGGTCTCCTGTACACTGTTGGCCTAAGCAGGGAATGGAAGGCTTTCCAAAAATTATTAGGCACTGCAATGCCCCTTAAAACAGACGTGGATTACAGCGTATTAAAAACCTTCTACCCATTATTGGGGAGTGGGTCTCCCTTAGTGTTCGCCTATGCATTGAAAAGCAAAAGCTGACAAAAATTAGGAGGAAATGCAATGCCCGTTGCAAGAGTCGTGGAGGTTAGAGGTAATTAAAAACAACATGTCAATGCCCCTTGGAAGAGCTGTGGAGTTCAGAGTGGTTTAACAAGACGGTTTTAATGCCCCTTAGAAGAGACGTGGAGTTCAGAGTGGTTTAACAAGACAGTTTTAATGCCCCTTGGAAGAGATGTGGAGGTCACAGTAGCTTAACAAGATGGTTTTAATGCCCCTTGGAAGAGACGTGGAGTTCAGAGTGGTTTAACAAGACAGTTTTAATGCCCCTTGGAAGAGTGGTGGAGGTTACAGTGGAATAAAAAGACAATATCAATGCCCCGTGGAAGAGACGTGGAGGTCACAGTAGCTTAACAAGACGGTTTTAATGCCCCTTGGAAGAGTGGTGGAGGTCGCAGTGGAATAAAAAGACAATATCAATGCCCCTTGGAAGAGTGGTGGAGGTTACAGTGGAATAAAAAGACAATATCAACACCCTGTGGAAGAGACGTGGAGGTCACAGTAGCTTAACAAGACGCTTTTAATGCCCCTTACAAGAGCCATGCAGTACAGCATATTAAAAACATTATTCCCATTATTGGGGAGTGGGTCTCCCATAGTCTTTGCCTATGCCTTCCAAGCAAAAACTGCCAAAAATTAGGAAGGGGGAACTTGCAATGTCCCTTACAAGAGCCATGCAGTACAGCATATTAAAAACATTATTCCCATTATTGGGGAGTGGGTCTCCCATAGTCTTTGCCTATGCCTTCTAAGCAAAAGCTGCCAAAAATTAGGACAGAGGAACTTGCAATGCTGGCAACATGGACCACGGTCACCCTGGTGGTATAGTGGTCGTGGAGGCTGAGGATAAAGAGAAGAGCAAAAAAACAGCCGAAATGAGGAAGCGTATACCCATGTGTGGGTGTGAAACGATGCATGGGAATACACCTCCCAAAATAACACAGTGGATTTGACTTTATGTTACTCTGCTGTCATTTGGTGGTGATGAGAAGTCTGGCCCAATCCAGCCCTTGTTCATTTTGATAAGGGTCAGCTTGTCAGCATTGTCAGTTGACAGGCGAGTGCGCTTATCAGTTATAATTCCCTCAGCGGCACTAAAAACACGCTCCGATAACACGCTAGCGGCAGGGCAGGCCAGGACCCCCAAGGCATACAGAGTGAGTTCATTCCAAGTGTCCAGCTTGGATACCCAATAATTAAAAGGCACAGAGGAATCACGGAGGATGCTGGTACTCCCTCACCATCTTTTGAAACTTTCCACTCCTTGTGAGAGTACCCTGCGCCTCAGGGCCTGTAAGCTGGGCAGGTCTCAGAAAACTGTCCTAGAACATTGACAGTGTTCCCCTGCCTCTGCTGGATTGGAGTTGCATCTCTCTCGCCTGTATGCCTTAGTTGGGCAGCGAACTGTGACCTCTGCCGCTACCGTGTTCAGATGGGAATTTTTTTAATAGTTCTGCAGCAAGGGCCTTCTGGTACTGCCCCATTTTTGTAGACCTCTCCAACTCAGGAATAAGAGAGTGAAAGTTCTCCTTGTAGAGGGGGTCTAAAAGTGTCATCAACCAGTAATGACTGTCACCCAACATTTTGACAATGCGAGGGTCACGGTTAAGGCAGCGTAACATAAAGTCAGCCATGGGTGCCAGACTGGTAACGGGCAAGACTTCCGTGTCCTCACCAAGATGACGACTGATAGTGTTGAGCGATCACTAAAATGCTCGGGTGCTCGAAGCTCGGGCCGAGCTTACCGTGATACTCGGGTGCTCGACCCGAGCAACGACCCAATGTTAGTCTATGAGAGACCCGAGCATTTTTGCGGCAGCACCCCCGGCAGTCTGTAGAAAGCCTAAAAAGTGCCCAAAACGATAGTGACAGTGCTCAAAAGACATGGGGGCAGCATGGGGATCGCCCCTGGAAGCATTTCTGACCCCCAGGTCACTGCTGTCAACAACGTGGTCAGAGGTATTAAGCCACTTTTGCGGGCTCACAATAAAACGTTCAAAAATGAAACTGAAACGGTTTTCCTGTGAAATATGTTAAGAAATTTCCTTTCCAGGGTAAAAACTTGTGTATAAGGTAAAATAAATAACCAAAAACAAAAATACTCCTCCACACCTTGGGCTATGTTCACAAGTAGCATTTTTCATGCGTTTTTGCACTTTTGTATTGCTTTCAACCGTGACAAATGCTTTCACCGGGAAATGACATTTTAACATTTTACAACCTTATCTGGCCATGTGCTGTGTGACACATGCATACAGTGCTGAAAAGACAAGGGATCAGCATGGGGAAGACCCCTGGAAGCATCTCTGACCCCCAGGTCACTGTCTAAAAGTGTGCCCATCAGAAGTGATCCTTGCCGCATCAGAAGATGCAGACTGGCAACTATCCCCGTGCAAGTCCTTGTCCCAGGGCAGTGTTCAATTGTACCTCCCCCATTCCTTGCAATGCAAGCGAAAATATGCAGCCAACCACCCACTCTCCTACAGGCTGCAATACCATACTGCTGGCTTTCACTTGAAATGGGGCCTTTTAGTTTGGAGGAGGCCGAAGCTGGCCACCACCTCATGGCCGCTTCGGCAGCGAGGTATCCATACTCTGTCCCCAGCCGCCCGGCGGCCGGGTGTCCACGCTCGGTCCCCAGCCGCCAGGAGGCGGCCAGGTGTCCATACTCGGTCCCCAGCCGCCCTGATTTCTCCTGTCACCTTCCCCCACACTTTTCTTAGCCTGGCCTTCTTTAGGGCAGCATTGGACGAGCCCACCAGAGAACCAGACTCCTCCGGTGGGCCCTGGCTTCTCCATCAGGGGAGTTGAGAGTGCCTAGGTGAGGAGCATGATGATGATGATAGAAGTTAGCATCTGCTTTGTTTTCTTGGAATGCAAGCGCATGTATGTAGTAGCGGCTAGGCCTGAGGTGGTCCGCGTTTTGGCGCATATCCTACCTCCTCCGAGGATTGCTGGATGTTTTCCTGCTACTATCCCAGTTCTATGACTCCCGTTAAAACAAAGCTTCAGGTGATAAATGATGGATGAGGTGGTGGCAAAGGAGAAAGAGCAGGAGGAACAGGGACCATTCACATCAATATCAGGCCAGTCAACCAGATATGTCTTGTAGGATATGTTTCTGTAACAAAAGGAGTGGTTCGGCTACACAGTTATAGGGCATACAGTGAGTGCAATGTCTACCAAAAATTTCGAGCCACTCCAATGCCCCTTGGAAATGACATGGAGGTCAGAGGGCGTTAACTAAACCATTTTTTCGATTTATAGCAACTGGGTCTCCCGTGCACTGTTGGCCTAAGCAGTGAATGGAAGGCTTTCCAAAAATTATGAGGAACTGCAATGCCCCTTACAAGAGCCATGTGTGGCACCCCAGGGGTCTGGTCACCACAGTAATAGAGATATTACGTCGGAGAGCAAGTGGGACGTTTCCTGGTCAGGATCCCTTAAACATGCAACATCCTCCTGCCCCAGTCCTGGGAGGGGAGAATTCTGCCCTTATAAACTGGATCTGGTGCAGGGTTGAGTGAGTCAGAGAGCAGTCAGAGTCAGAGTGAGAGCAAGGGAAAGTAACAGCAAGGAGCTCTGTAGGAGCTAGGAGCTAAAGACCAGGGGCTGGAAGCTGAGCAGAGCTCGTCCTGGCAGAAGACAATAGGAACCGGACACAGGAGTCCGAAGCTATGAGGACTTATATATCCAGCAGCAGAAACCAGCCGGCAAGGGATTTCAGGTCCTCTGGCCATAGAAGCCCGGAGGCTCAGTCACAAGCAAGGGACCAGCACCGCCGTTGTGGAGCGGAGGCTAACAGAAGGCCCCAAGTCACCAGCCATACGGGTGAGCACTACACGGTACACTCAGGGACGTGGGCTACTTCTACCCGCTTACAGCAAGGTAGCCAGGAAGAGTGCAGACAGACGGGGAGGCCTACAACTCCACCTGGCCAGGGGAACTCCTGCTTGCTCACAGACTGACCAGGCCTCTTATGCTAGCCAGTACTCCCGGGAGGGTCTACCTTATAATCATCAGTAAAGACCCTGAACTGCACTGCAAAGACTCTGAGTCATTCCTGCTGCGCTCGTGCACCATCACCCCCATCATCCACACTCACTGCCCTGAGGCTATACTCCTCCCGAGGGGAGTTATCCCATTCTATGCTGCGCACACAATACCAGCCTCAGCGGTCTGCCTCGCAGCGGTGGTACTCCCTGACCGCAATCCACGGGTGGCGCAGTCGGACAATTAACCTCAAAACCTAAGAAAGACTGCCACTGGTTTGACCAGCCTGAGCCACGGGACCGGGTCACCGCCACGGAGACTACAGACCCCAGAGACCCGGCACCGGGTATCCCACACACGTGTACACACGGCCCAGGGGGCGCGTCACATGCAGTACAGCATATTACAAACATAAGTCCCATTATTGGGGAGTGGGTGTCCCATAGTATTTGCTTGTGCCTTGCAAGCAAAAGCTGCCAAAAATTAGGACGGAGCAACTTGCAATACCCCTTACAAGAGCCATGCAGTACAGCATATTACAAACATAAGTCCCATTATTGGGGAGTGGGTCTCCCACAGTATTTACTTATGCTTTCCCAGCAAAAGCTGCCAAAAATTAGGACGGAGCAACTTGCAATGTCCCTTACAAGAGCCATGCAGTACAGTATATTACAAACACAAGTTCCATGATTGGGGAGTGGGTCTCCCATAGTATTTGCTTATGCTTTCCCAGCAAAAGCTGCCAAAAATTAGGACGGAGCAACTTGCAATGCCTCTTACAAGAGCCATGCAGTACAGCATATTACAAACATAAGTCCCATTATTGGGGAGTGGGTGTCCCATGGTATTTGCTTATGCTTTCCCAGCAAAAACTGCCAAAAATTAGGACGGAGCAACTTGCAATGCCCCTTACAAGAGCCATGCAGTACAGCATATTACAAACATAAGTCCCATTATTGGGGAGTGGGTGTCCCATAGTATTTGCTTATGCCTTGCAAGCAAAAGCTGCCAAAAATTAGGACGGAGCAACTTGCAATGCCCCTTACAAGAGCCATGCAGTAAAGCATATTACAAACATAAGTCCCATTATTGGGGAGTGGGTCTCCCATAGTATTTGCTTATGCTTTCCCAGCAAAAGCTGCCAAAAATTAGGACGGAGCAACTTGCAATGCCCATTACAAGAGCCATGCAGTACAGCATATTACAAACATACGTCCCATTATTGTGGAGTGGGTGTCCCATAGTATTTGCTTATGCCTTGCAAGCAAAAGCTGCCAAAAATTAGGACGGAGCAACTTGCAATGCCCCTTACAAGAGCCATGCAGTACAGCATATTACAAACATAAGTCCCATTATTGGGGAGTGGGTCTCCCATAGTATTTGCTTATGCTTTCCCAGCAAAAGCTGCCAAAAATTAGGACGGAGCAACTTGCAATGCCCCTTACAAGAGCCATGCAGTATAGCATATTACAAACATAAGTCCTATTATTGGGGAGTGGGTGTCCCATGGTATTTGCTTATGCTTTCCCAGCAAAAGCTGACAAAAATTAGGACGGAGGAACTTGCAATGCTGGCACCCTGGTGGTATAGTGGTGATGGAGGCTGAGGATAAGGAGAAGAAGATTAAACAGCCGAAACGAGGAAGCGTATACCCATGTGTGGGTGTGAAGCGGTGCATGTGAATACACCTCCCGAAATAACACAGTGGATTTGACTTTATGTTACTCTGCTGTCATTTGGTGGTGATGAGAAGTCTGGCCCAATCCAGCCCTTGTTCATTTTGATAAGGGTCAGCTTGTCAGCATTGTCAGTTGACAGGCGAGTGTGCTTATCAGCTATAATTCCCCCAGCGGCGCTAAAAACACGCTGCGATAACACGCTAGCGGCAGGGCAGGCCAGGACCTCCAAGGCGTACAGAGCGAGTTCATTCCAAGTGTCCAGCTTGGATACCCAATAATTAAAAGGCACAGAGGAATCACGGAGGACGCTGGTACGATCGGCAAGGTACTCCCTCACCATCTTTTGAAACTTTCCACTCCTTGTGAGAGTACCCCGCGCCTCAGGGCCTGTAAGCTGGGCGGGTGTCAGAAAACTGTCCCAGAACGTTGACAGTGTTCCCCTGCCTCTGCTGGATTGGAGTTGCATCTCTCTCGCCTGTACGCCTTGGTTGGGCAACGAACTGTGACCTCTGCCGCTAGCGTGTTCAGATGGGAATTTTTTTAAGAGTTCTGCAGCAAGGGCCTTCTGGTATTGCCCCATTTTTGTAGACCTCTCCACCTCAGGAATAAGAGAGTGAAAGTTCTCCTTGTAGCGGGGGTCTTCAAGTGTCACCAACCAGTAATGACTGTCATCCAACATTTTGACAACGCGAGGGTCACGGTTAAGGCAGCGTAACATAAAGTCAGCCATGCGTGCCAGACTGGTAACGGACAAGATTTCCGTGTCCTCACCAAGATGACGACTGACCATGCTCTCCTCCTCCTCCTCCTCTTCCTCCTCCCCCCTGTCCTCAGGCCACCCACGCTGAACCGACGGTATGACACTTGTACAGGTACTACCGTCTACAACGCATGATAGCAGCTCCTGTTCTTCCTCCTCCTCCTCCACCTCTCCCTCATTGTCCCCCAATGCACGTTGGGATGAGATGAGGCTGGGCTGTGTGTAATCGCCCGCTACGGCTTCTTGATCCATCTCATCATACTCTGGCTGCAATGCCTCCTCTTTAATTCTCTGCAGAGAGCGTTGCAAAAGGCAGACAAGTGGGATGCTGACACTAATGATGGCGTCATCGCCACTCACCATCTTGGTGGCCTCCTCAAAGTTTGTCAGGATGGTACATATGTCAGACATCCAGGTCCACTCCTGAGGTCTTATGTGTGGAGTCTGACCTGAATATCGACGGCCTTGTTGCAGCTGGTACTCCACAACTGCTCTCTTCTGCTCACAAATCCTTTGCAACATGTGGAGGGTAGAGTTCCAACGTGTGGGGACATCACACACCTGTCGGTGTGCCGGAAGCTGCAAACGCTGCTGCAACACAGCAAGGGCGGCGGAAGCTGTAGCCGACTTGCGAAAATGAGCTGACAGGCGGCGTACTTTCACGAGCAGATCTGGCAACTCGGGGTACGATTTAAGAAACCGCTGAACCACGAGGTTAAGCACATGAGCCAGGCATGGTACGTGTGTGATCTCACCTCGCCTCAGAGCCGCCACCAGGTTACGGCCATTGTCACACACGACCATGCCGGGATGTAGGTTCAGCGGTCTCAGCCACAGATCTGCCTGCTCTTTCACAGCTGTCCACAACTCACAAGCAGTGTGAGGTTTATCACCTAAGCTTATGAGTTTCAGCACAGCTTGTTGCCGCTTTGCAGAGGCAGTACTGCAATGCTTCCAGCTTGTAACTGATGTGGTGATATCTGAGATGGAGGCTGAACATGAGGAGGAGGAGGAGGAGGAGGATGCGCAGGAGCTGTACACTGTGGGGGCAACTCTGACTGACATAGGGCCCGCAATCCTCGGTGTGGGGAGGATGTGTTCCGTCCCAAGGTCCGACTGGGTCCCGGCTTCCACTATGTTTACCCAGTGTGCCGTCAGAGAGATGTACCGTCCCTGGCCACAAGCACTTGTCCACGTGTCCGTTGTCAGGTGGACTCTACCAGTAACTGCGTTGTTGAGGGCACGGCAGATGCTTTGGGACACGTGCTTGTGTAGTGCGGGGATGGCACACCGGGCAAAATAGTGTCGGCTGGGGACCGAGTACCGAGGGACGGCCACCACCATAAGATTGCGGAAGGATTCCGTCTCCACCAGCCTAAAAGGCAGCATTTCCAATGCAAGCAGTCGTGAAATGTGCGAATTTAGGACTGTGGCCCGTGGGTCGTTAGCTGCGAATTTCCGCTTTCGTTCAAAGGTCTGTGATATGGACAATTGAACGCTGCGGTGGGACGTGGACGTTGATGCTGTTTCTTGAGAAACTGCCATAACAAGTGAAGACTGAGAGGAGGGGGCATCTTTACATGCAGTATGGACAGGGGATTGCCTTGCACACACAATAGGGGGTTCTATTGCACGCACAACAGTGGAAGAAGCAGTGGTGACACCCGCTGACACTAGTCGTGGACCCTGGGTTTCGCCCCACAAAGTCGGGTGCTTTGCTGCCATGTGCCTGATCATGCTGGTGGTGGTCAGGCTGGTAGTTTTGTCACCCCTGCTGATGCTGGCATGGCAGGTGGAACATATGGCCTTTTTGGGGTTATCAGCAGAGTCTTTAAAAAAATTCCAAACTCTGGAAGACCTACCGCTTGTACTGGCAACGTCCCTCGTGTTGGTGTTACGGGGAACGGTTGCCTGCCTTCTGTCTGCGGCCACCACACTGCTTCTTCCTGCCTGTTGGGGTACTCTGCCTCCCTCCCCCTGTGTGCTGCTGGCCTCACTCTGCATGTCCTCCTTCCACGTTGGGTCAGTTACTAGATCATTCACCACCTCCTCCTCTTCCACTTGCGCACCACGATCCTCCTCCTCACTTCCTGGCAATTGTGTCTCGTCATCGTCCACCTCTTGTGACAGATTGCCAACGTCGACTTCCTGTGGCCGTGGCTGTTCAAATATTTGGGCATCGCAACATGGGATCTCCTCTTCCACCACTTCAAGCGTATCAGGCGAGGGGCCCAAATATGGAAATGGACCAGTGAACAGCTCTTCAGAGTGTCCAAGTGTGGGATCACGTGCTGTCTGACGACACTCGGCATGGTGGGAGGCAGGAGCATCAGGGTGAGGAGGAGTATGCGGTCGAGACTCACGGCTACTAAGAGTTGACCGTGTGGAAGACAGACCAGAGGTGGTGGTGCCCAGGTAACTGGAAGTTTTGTCTGCTATCCAATTAATAACCTGTTCACACTGATCAGTTCTCAATACTGGTGTTGTTCTGTGCTTCCCTAGTAATTCGGTCAAGAAGTGGGAGCGAGAAGATGTGGCTGTTGGTTGTGGCACATTTTCACCTTGGCCATGGCCCCGTCCTCTGCACGAACCATCACCAGAACGTCCACTTCCACGTCCCTTGCCACGCGCCTTGCCCATTGTAAATGAAGTAAAATAGCTTACACTTGCACTATCAATGGAAAAAGGGTAATAAAGAGTAGATTAGAACCGTGGAAGAGGAAAACCACAGTCATTGTTTACTGGGGTATACCACACTTTTATAAATAGAGATATTTGCGGCTGAACAGTGAGCGACACACTCAAACTGCTTTTTTTTTTAGATACCAAAGGCCCAAAACTGGATAGTACAGCGATTTGACCCGTGGAACTGCGAAACCACACTGGGATGTCGGGCCTACACAAGACTATTTTCAACAGATATATTTTTGTGTCACAACAGTCAGGAGACACTACTGTTTTTCTTTACGGAAAAAACTACCAAAAGCTGAATAATAGAGATTTTTTACCGTGGGATGGCAAAACCACAGTTATTGTTTACTGGGGTATACCACACTTTTTTAAATAGAGATATTTGCGGCTGAACAGTGAGCGACACACTCAAACTGCTTTTTTTTTAGATACCAAAGGCCCAAAACTGGATAGTACAGCGATTTGACCCGTGGAACTGCGAAACCACACTGGGATGTCGGGCCTACACAAGACTATTTTCAACAGATATATTTTTGTGTCACAACAGTCAGGAGACACTACTGTTTTTCTTTACGGAAAAAACTACCAAAACCTGAATAATAGAGATTTTTTACCGTGGGATGGCAAAACCACAGTTATTGTTTACTGGGGTATACCACACTTTTTTAAATAGAGATATTTGCGGCTGAACAGTGAGCGACACACTCAAACTGCTTTTTTTTTAGATACCAAAGGCCCAAAACTGGATAGTACAGCGATTTGACCCGTGGAACTGCGAAACCACACTGGGATGTCGGGCCTACACAAGACTATTTTCAACAGATATATTTTTGTGTCACAACAGTCAGGAGACACTACTGTTTTTCTTTACGGAAAAAACTACCAAAAGCTGAATAATAGAGATTTTTTACCGTGGGATGGCAAAACCACAGTTATTGTTTACTGGGTTATACCACACTTTTTTAAATAGAGATATTTGCGGCTGAACAGTGAGCGACACACTCAAACTGCTTTTTTTTTAGATACCAAAGGCCCAAAACTGGATAGTACAGCGATTTGACCCGTGGAACTGCGAAACCACACTGGGATGTCGGGCCTACACAAGACTATTTTCAACAGATATATTTTTGTGTCACAACAGTCAGGAGACAGTACTGTTTTTCTTTACGGAAAAAACTACCAAAAGCTGAATAATGGAGATTTTTTACCGTGGGATGGCAAAACCACAGTTATTGTTTACTGGGGTATACCACACTTTTTTAAATAGAGATATTTGCGGCTGAACAGTGAGCGACACACTCAAACTGCTTTTTTTTAGATACAAATGGCCCAAAATGGATAATACAGAGGTTTGAACCGTGGAAGTGCAAAACAGCACTTCTGTTTTTCTAGCCTACACCAGACTATTTTCAACAGTTATATTTGTGTCTGAAAAATCAGAGACACGCTTTTTTTTTTGGGGGGGGGGGGACACACCAAAAGGTTAATAAGACGGGTATTTGTACATTGTGAAGGAGGAAAAGAAAAGGAGGATTTAGATGGAAAAAAAGGATTTTTCCTGGCCCCCGACACCTGGTGCTAAGTCCAGCAATTTGAGCAACAGGAGCAGCACACAGGACTGTAATGCAGCGTTTGCTGGTATAACCACTGTGTCTCCTATACAGCCTGCCTGCCTGGTATCTGGGATGGATATTAGTCCTGAAAAGGACTGTTTGTTTGTTCTGGCAGCCTTTACAGACCCTACACTAACTATTTTGCAGTTTATATCTCTCCCTAAATCAGCAGCGCTGTCCCTACACTGTCTAATCCGGAGCGACTGTGTCCAAGATGGTGGCGCCCGGTTTTAAATACTCGAGGTGACGCTGTGCGGCCAGCCAATCACTGTAATGCCCACAACCAACATGGCTGCAGCATTACAGTGACTGGCTGGCAATCCCTGCATGTTCATTGGCTCTGTAAAGAGCGCCAAACATGCAGGGCGGAGACCCAAGCTCCCGCCCGAGTAACCCGGAAATGCTCGGTGCTCGCCGAACATCCCTAGTAGCGTGATGCTCGGGCGAGTACCGAGCAGTGTCGAGCATGTTCGCTCAACACTAATCTGGATGCCTCATTCAACACAACAATGGGTCTCTTGACCCATTTGGCCCTGTAGAAAGGAGCATGTGAATGAGACAGGTGGTTGTGTCTGTGGCTCTCTCCACTCCAGTGTATGGGAGAAATAAAATGTTAGACAGTAAGCATAAAATCCCTAACATTCATGACTTTTTGACTCATTAGGAAAAAATGAGGAATGAGGAGTTTTTTTATGTGGATTTAGAAGTGAATTTTACTACAAAATATATCTAAAAATGTTTCTTTTTGATTTAATAGTGTTCAAAATAACGTGAAAAAAACAGCACTCTGTGCGCGACATAAGCTTTTTCCCATTAAAATCAATCAGAAGCTTATTTAACAAGTATTCAAAATGTTTTTATGTGAATTTGAGTGCAGAATCTATTTCTAAATCATTGTAAAAAAAACTTTGTGAATGTACCATTAGAGTGCTGATTGGTGGTTAGGACTCCTGTAAGTAGAATTTCTATCGAAACATTTATGGTATATACTATAAATATACCGTAAATGTTACAGATGTTAATACCCCTCTAATTTTCAATGTGGCTCATGGGATTGGTTTAGTATAACAATGTGGCCCTTGGATTAAAGAAAGGTTGTGCAACCCTGTTCAAAATTGACTGTAAAAGGAAAATTAGGCTAATTATACTTATTAAAATAATGTTCCCACATTTACTGTATAGAACCTCAGTAGGAAGTCCAAAGTTTATTTGCATATATTTGAGATATTAGAAAAAAAACATAGAATCATAGAATGCTAGAGTTGGAAGGGATCTCCAGAGTCATCGTGTCCAACTCCCTATTCAATGCAGGATTCACTAAACCATCTCAGACAGATGTCTGTCCAGCCTTTGTTTGAAGACTTCCATTGAAGGAGAACTCACCACCTCTCGTGACATATTTAATAATGTGCTGCACACAGTTATATGTTCTATTTTAATTTAATTTAGCGTTAGTGAAATTCCACTAAAGTCAATTGACCGCAAGCTGTATTGTTTATATTTTCTCGAAAACACTAAGGAATATACAGAATTCAACTGTGAGATAGCAATTCAATTGGTAAAAAGCCTAGAAATAGATATTTAGAAAGGAGACTTTAATTGGGGATTACAAACTGCTGTTTACTCATTACATAAGCATGTCCATTAGGGGTACTAAGGAGACCATCTAAATTCCTGCAAAATAAAGTTATTAGGAAATTGAAGCTACCAGAATAATGCAGGATTTGTTGGATTATTGCTAAGAAGAAACTAATTAGTTAAAAAAATACAAGAAAACATTTTTCTGTGTTAGACTATTATCACTGCTCTGTCAGCAATGCAGGGCTTATATATTTTCTGATGCATCGCCACTGACATCACATGCTTCTTTTAGTAAAAAAAAGTATACACTTTGTACACAATTATTAAGAAAGTGAGTATTTTAACCACATCATCATTTTTATGCAGATTTTTCAACTCTAAAATGAGTGAATGTTTATTGCATGACGCAGATCAGGTGATGTGTATTTGTATAATAAGGGAAGATGTGGCACCATTTTAAAAACTGCACCCCTCAAGGTGCTCAAAACTACATTCAATAAGTTTATAAACCCTTCAAGTGCTTCACAGGAATTAAAGCAATGTGGAAGGAAAAAATTAAAATTGTACTTTTTCCCTTAAAAATGTTTATTTAGCACCAAAATTTCACAAGGGTAACAGGAAAAAATGGAGTGTACAGTTTGCTGTTCAATTTCTCCTGAGTACACTGATACCCCATATGTTGTGGAAAACCACTGTTTGGGCGCACGGCAGGGCTCGAAAGGGAAGGAGCGCCATTTGACTTTTGGAATGCAAAATTGGCTGGAATAGATATCAGACGCTATGTTGCATTTGCAGAGACCCTGATGTGCCTAAACAGTGGAATCCCCCCACAAGTGACCCCATTTTGGAAAATACATTCCTCAAGGAATTTATCTAGATGAACATCTTGAACCCACAGAAAATTTTATAACATTAAAAAAATAAATTTTTCCTTCAAAATTTGTAATTTTCACAAGGGTAACAAGAGAAAATGGACAATGCAATTTAATGGAAACTACTGTTTCGGCACACGGCAGGGCTTGGAAGGGAAAAAGTGCAAACTGAATTGTGGAGCTCAATTTTGGCTAGAATAGCAGATTCCATGTCACATTTGAAGAGCCTCTGACATGCCAAAACAGCAGAAACCCCCACAAGTGACCCCATTTTGGTAACTATACTACTTGGGAATTCATCTAGATGTGTAGTGAGCAACTGGCATGGATTTACATTGTGTGACCAACTTATGCTGCTTTAAATGCAGCATGAATAGTAAAAGAGAGAATTAAATCATAAAAAATACTAAAAAAAACATTATACTTACCTCTCCAGTGGACCCGGTCTCCTCTCCAGTAGCGTCCGCTGTCCTCGGCGTCCTGCGGTGTTCTGAAAGGACCTGCGTTGACGTCATTTAGTCAGCTGACATACATGTATACATGCGGATGTTATGCGGTTCAATGCAAGTCAATGGCGGCGATTTCTCCGCGATTACGCACTAGAAATGGTTGTGCTGAGGTTTTTTACGCAATGATAATCCACAGCGGAAATTTCCGCAGCATGTGCACAGCACATGTGGATTATCATTGGGAAACATGGCAGACAGCTTAACAAGCATTTTTAATGCGTTTTCATGGCGAAAATGCAGCCACGGAAAAGCATTAAATCCGCATTGTGGGCACACAGCCTTAGAGTACATTGATTAGTGATGAGCGAGTACTAAAATGCTTGGGTACTCATTGCTCGGGTCGAGCAAATTGGAATACTCAGGTGCTCGACCCGAGCAACGAGCCCAATGTAAGTCTATGGAAAACTCAAGCATTTTTCCGGCGGCTCCCCCCTGCGGTCTGCACAGAGCCAAAAAATTGCCAAATTGACAGGAACAGTGCTCAGATGACATGGGAACAGCATGGAGAAGACTCATGGAAGCATGTCTGACTCCCAGGTCACTGATGTCAACATCCTTGTCAGAGGTATTACGCCACTTTTACGGACTCACAATAAACATGGAAAAACTAAACCAAAATGGATTTTCCTGGGAAATATGTTAAAGAATATCCTTTCCAGGGTAATGACTTGTATATAAGGCAAAATAAACAACCAAGAACAAAAATGCTCCTCCACACCTTGGACTATGTTCACACGTAGCGTTTTTGCACTTTTGCATTGCTTTCAACCAAGACAAATGCATTCACTGGGAAATGTCATTTGAACATTTTACAATGTTATCTGGCTATGTGGTGTGTGACATCATCAGGCACATGCATATGTGGCACCCCAGGGGTCTGGTTAACACAGTAATAGAAATATTACGTCTGAGAGCAGGTGGGAGGTTTCCTGGTCAGGAGCCCTTAAACATGCAACACCTCCTGCCCAGACCTGGGAGGGGAGGAATCTGCCCTTATAAACTGGGTCTGGGGCGGGGTTAGACAGACAGAGCCTGGAGTGAAGTTCCAGACACAGGGCGAGAAACAGCTAGGAGTTCTGTAGGAGCAGGAGCTGAGCGCCAGGGACTGGAAGCAGATACTGCTCATCCTGGCTGAAGAGACTACGACCGGACAACGGAGTCCGAGGCTGTGGGAACCTCTAAGTCCAGCAGCAGAACCCAGCCGGCAGGGGATTCCAGGTCCTCTGGCCATAGAAGCCCGGAGGCTCAGTCACAAGGAAGGTACCAGCACCGCCATCGAGGAGCGGAGGCTATCAGAAGGCCCCAAGTCACCAGCCATACGGGTGAGCACCACACGGTATGCTCAGGGACGTAGGCTACTTCCACTCGCTTACAGCAAGGTAGTCAGGAAGAGAGCAGATAGACGGGGAGGCCTACAACTCCACCTGGCCAGGGGAACTCCTGCTTGCTCACAGACTGACCAGGCCCCTTATGCTAGCCAGTACTCCCGGGAGGGTCTGCCTTAATATCATCAGTAAAGACCCTGAACTGCACTGCAAAGACTCTGAGTCATTCCTGCTTTCTCACCGCATACAGCACTACTAGTACTGGGACGCCCGTGCACCATCACTCCCATCATCCACATTCCCTGCCCTGAGGCCATACTCTTCCCGTGGGGAGTTATCCCATCTTTAGCTGCGCACACCACACCAGCCTCAGCGGACTGCCTCGCAGCGGCGGTACACCCTGACCGCAATCCACGGGTGGCGTAGTCGGACATTAAACCACAAAAACCCTATAAAGACTGCCACTGGTTTGACCAACCTGAGCCACGGGACCGGGTTGCCGCCACGGAGACTACAACCCCCAGAGACCCGGCTCCGGGTAACCCACACACGTGTGTACACTCGGCCCAGGGGGCGCGTCACATACAGTGCTGAAAAGACATGGGAACAGCATGGGGAAGACCCCTGGAAACATCTCTGACTCCCAGGTCACTGCCTAAAAGTGTGCCCATCATAAGTGATCCTTGGCGCATGCGAAGATGCCTCCCGCCATGCATCTGTCATTGCAGACTTGCAACAATCACCATCCATGTCCTTGTCCCAGCGCAGCGTTCAGTTGTCCCTACCCCATTCCTTGGAATACAAGCGCAAGTATGCAGCCAACCATCCACCCACCCACAGGCTGAAATACTATACTGCTAAATTTTTGACAGCTGCTTGCACTTGAAATATGGCCTTTTAGGCTTGTGGAGGCGGAAGCTGTCCACAACCTCATGGCGGCGGCTGGGTGTCAATACTCAGTCCCCAGCCGCCACTATGTCTCCCGGAGTCGTCTCCGCCTTCCACAAGCATGGGTCCCACAACATTACCCATACCGTCCCCAGTGCACTTGCTGGGAAGGACCGCCTAACCACAAACACAGGGTCCAGTGAACGTGGCCAGGGACGGTATGGAGCCAGTCCACAGCTTTTTTTCTGAGAGTTATATGTTACCACAGCCATATTCTTTAGCTTGGTGAAAGGACTTGGAAAATCGTATCTACTCCAGCTGTCATTTCTCCCAGGAAGTCCTCTAAAGCTGCTTGCACTTGAAATGTGGCCTTTTAGGCTCATGGAGGCGGAAGCTGTCCACAACCTCATGGCGGTGTCAGCCGGGTATCCATGCTCGGTCCCCAGCCGCCACTATGCCTCCAGGTGTTGTCTCCACCTTCCACAAGCAAGGGTCCCACAACATTACCCGTGCCGTCCCCAGTGCACTTACTGGGAAGGACCGCCTAACCACAAACACGTGGACAAGTGAATGGGGCCAGGGACAGTACAGAGCTAGTCCACAGCTTGTCGGTGAGTTGTATTTCACCACAGCCATATTTTTTAGCTCCGTGAAAGGACTGACTTTTGAGAAACCGTATCTACTCCGGCTGTCATTTCTCCGTCACTAGGTTCCTCCCATTGTCACACACGACCATGCCTGGCTCTGTTCAGTGGTGAGAGCCACAGATCAGGCTGCTGTGTTACAGCTTTCAATAACTCTGCAGCGGTGGGTGGTTTGTCACTTAAGCATTAAGCATGTTATCTTCAGCACAGCCTGTTGCCGCTTGGTCAAGGCAGTGCTGCAGTGCTTTCAGCTTGAGACTGATGTGGTCTTTCGGAAATGGAGGCCGAACTGGAGGAGGAGGTGCAGGAGCTGAACAATGTGATTACATTGAGGTAACATTGGCGACTCTGATTTTTATACTAAAGAAAGATCCTCCTGTGGTTTTTTTTTCCGTTATTGTTTAAGACAAATGCATTCACCGGGAAATGTCATTGTAACATTTTAAAACCTTATCTGGCCATGTGGTGTGTGACGCATTATCAGACACATCCTGTTTCATTTTTGATGGAGGGACTCTGAAAGTCACAAAGCCTATTTTTATAAGGCCATCAGGCGGCCCTTACTATTCTTAAAGGGCCAGCAGTCGGCCCTCGCTATTGTTAGAGAGCCATCAGCCAGCTATGCTTTGCTGTTCACATTAGTAACGAGTGGGTCTCCCATACTGTTATTGCGTATGCAGTGACTGCAACAGCTGCCAAAAATTTGGAGGCACTCCAATGCCCCTTGCAAGAGATGTAGAGGTCAGAGTGCCTCCTAAAAGCAATGTTCCCATTATTAGGAAGTGGGTCTATCATAGTGTTTGCCTATGCAGTGAAGCAACGGCTGCCAAAAATTTGGAAGAACTCTAATGCCCCTTGCAAGAGACGTAGAGGTCAGAGAGCCTCCTAAAAACAATGTTCCCATTATTAGGAAGTGGGTCTACCATAGTGTTTGCCTATGCAGTAAAGCAACGGCTGCCAAAAATTTGAAGGAACTCCAATGACCCTTGCAAGACACGTAGAGGTCAGAGAGCCTCCTAAAAACAATGTTCCCATTATTAGGAAGTGGGTCTACCATAGTGTTTGCCTATGCAGTGAAGCAACGGCTGCCCAAAATTTGGAGGAACTCCAATGCCCCTTGCAAGAGACGTAGAGGTCAAAGAGCCTACTAAAAACAATGTTCCCATTATTAGGAAGTGGGTCTACCATAGTGTTTGCCTATGCAGTAAAGCAACGGCTGCCAAAAATTTGAAGGAACTCCAATGACCCTTGCAAGACACGTAGAGGTCAGAGAGCCTCCTAAAAACAATGTTCCCATTATTAGGAAGTGGGTCTACCATAGTGTTTGCCTATGCAGTGAAGCAACGGCTGCCAAAAATTTGGAGGAACTCCATTGTCCCTTGCAAAAGACGGAGAGGTCAGAGAGCCACCTAAAAACAATGTTCCCATTATTAGGAAGTGGGTCTTCCATAGTGTCTGCCTATTCAGTGAAGCAACGGCTGCCAAAAATTTGGAGGAACTCCAATGTCCCTTGCAAAAGACGTAGATATGTTGATATGGTACATATGGTGGTGGAGGATGAGGATGCGGAGAAGGAGGAGGACAAGAGCAGATAGACAAAATCAGGAGGCGTATACCCATGTCTGGGTGGGAAGACAGAGGTGCATGGGAATAGAGTTAGACCTCCCCAAAAAAAGACACTGTATTTGAGTTTATGTTACGTTGCTATCATTCAGTGGTGTTGAGAAGTCTGGCCCAATCCAGCCCTTGTTCATTTTTATAAGAGTCAGCCTGTCAGCATTTTCAGTTGACAGGTGAATGCGGCCTATCGGTTATAATTCCACCGGCGACACTAAAAACCTGCTCTGACAAAACGCTAGCGGCAGGGCAGGCCAGGACCTCCAAGGCCTAGAAAGCCAGTTCATGCCACGTGTCCAGCTTGGATACCCAATAATTATAATTCACAGAGGAATCGCAGAGGACGTTGGTACTGTCGGCAATGTACTCCCTCACCATCTTCCGAAACATTGCACTCCTTGTGAGAGTACCTCCCGCCTCAGGGCCTGTGCGATGGGAGGGTCTGAGAAAACTGTCCCAGAACTTTGACAGTGTTCCCCTGCCTCTGCTGGATGGCTTTTGTGGCTCTCTCGCCTGTACTCCTTGGTTGTTCAACGAACTGTGACATCTGTCGCCAGCTCTTTCAGATGGGAATTTTTTCACTAATTCTGCAACAAGGGCCTTCTCATACTGCACCAATTTATTAGGCCTGTCCTGCAAAGGAATAAGAGACATAAAGTTCTCCTTGTAGCGTGGGTCTAGAAACGTCACCAACCAGTAATGACTGCAACCCAAAATTTGGACAACGCGAGGGTCATGGGAAAGACAGCGTAACATAAACTCAGCCATGTGTGCCAGACTGCAAAGAGGCAAGATTTCTGGGCCGCACCAAGAGGACGACTGACCATGCTCTCCTCCTCATCCTCCTTCTCTTCCTCCTCCTCCCTGTTCTCAGGCCATCCACGCTGAACAGATGGTATGACAGTTGTGCATGTAGTACCGTCTATAGCGCAGGAAACTAGCTCCTGTTCTTCCTCATCCTCTTCCTCATTGTCACCCAATCCACATTGGGATGAGATGAGGCTGTACTGTGTGTAATTACCCTGTATGGTTCCTTGCTCCATCTTATCGTGCTATGCCTGCAATGCATCCTCTTTAATTGAGAGGTGAGAGCGTTTCAGAAGACAGAGAAGCGTGATGGTGACGCTAATTATGGCGTCATCGCCGCTCACCATCTTGGTGGAGTCCTCAAAGTTTTGGAGGATGGTACAGATGTCTGACATCCATGTCCACTCCTGTGGTTTTATGTGTGGAGTCTGACCTGAATACCGACGGCCTTATTAATGCAGGTAGTCAACAACTGCCCTCTTCTGCTCACAAATCCTTCCCAACATCTGCAATGTAGAGTTCCAACGTTTGGGGACATCACACACCAATCAGGGAGCCGAAAGCTGCAAACGCTGCTGAAGCACGGCAAGAGCGGCGAAAGCTGTAGCTGACTTTCTAAAATGGGCACATAGGCGGCGTACTTTGACAAGCAGATCGGACAGATCTGGCTAGGTTTTCAGAAACCTCTGAACTATGAGGTTAACCCTAGAACGCATGACCATAAAAATCTACACTTTCACATACCTGGGGCCTTTTAGGCCCGTGTGCAAATAACATGGAATAACTCAAACAAAAATGACAAACAACTATATACCTGAAGAATACCTAGAGTTTCAAAATTCTAACTAAAGTAATCTTGCAGAAAATAGAAAACAATTAACAGGGCGGGCCTGCGAGGCCCCAGGTATGCGTTCTAGGGTTAAGCACATGGGCCAGGCATGGTACGTTTGTGAGCTCGCCTCAGAGCCGCCACCAGGTTCCGGCCATTGTCATACACGATCATCCTGGCTGTAGGTTCAGTGGTGTCAGCCACAAATCTGCCTGCTCTTTCAGAGCTGTCCACAACTCTTCAGTTTTGTGTGGTTTGTCACCTAAGCATATTAGCTTTAGCACAGCCTGTTGCCGCTTGGCCAAGGCAATGCTGCAGTGCTTCCAACTTGCGACTGATGTGGTCATTTCACAGATGGATGCTGAAGAGGAGGAGGAGGTGCAGGAGCTGTAGAATGTGGGGGCCACCCTGATTGACCCAGGGCCCGCAATCCTCGGCATCGGGAGCACGTGTTCCGTCCCAAGGTCTGACTGGGTCCCGGCTTCCACTATGTTAACCCAGTGTGCCATCAGTGAGATGTACCATCTCTGCCCACAAGCACTTGTCCACGTGTCCGTAGTTAGGTAGACTTTCCCAGTAACTGCATTGTTGAGGGCATGGCTAATGTTGTGGGACACGTGCTTGTGTAATGCGGGGACGGCACACCGGGAGAAATAGTGGTGGCTGGGGACCGAGTACCGAGGGACGGCCGCCGCCATCAGGTTGTGGAAAGTTTCCGTCTCCACGAGCCTAAAAGGCAACATTTCGATCGCAAGCATTCGCAAAATGTGTGAATTTATTAGTGTGGCCAGTGGGGCGTTAGCTGCGTATTTGCGCTTGCGTTCCAAGGACTGGAGTAGGGACAAGTGAACGATGAGCTGGGACAAGGATGTGGACATGCTGGCTGATGGTGCCAGTTGAGTGTTCAACGACAGGTGCAGGGCGGGAGGCATCTTGGCATGCGCCAGGAGATTGGCGTGCACACACAACAGTGGAACAAAGAGTGGTGTCACCCGCAGACACTGTTGTTGGACCCCTGGGGTTCGGCCCACTTAGTCGGGTGCTTTGCTGCCATGTACCTGATCATGCTGGTGGTGGTCAGGCTGCTAGTTTTGCTACCCCTGCTGATGCTAGCCTGGCAGGTGGTGCAAATGGCCTTTTTGCGGTTATCAGCAGAGTCTTTAAAAAACAACCAGACTCGGGAAGACCTAACAGTTGTACTGGCAACTTCCGTCCTGTTGATGTTACGGGGAACGGTTGCCCACCTTCTGTCTGCGGCCACCACACTGCTTGTTCTTGCCTGTTGTGGTGCTATGCCTCCCTTCCCCTGTGTGCTGCTGTCCTCGCTCTGCATGTCACCTTGCCAGGTTGGGTCAGTAACTTCATCGTCCACCACCTCATCTTGCACTTCCGCACCCTGGTCTTCCTCCTGACTTTCTGGCAATTGAGTCTCATCATCATCCTCCTCTTGTGACAGTTTCCCACCGTCGCCTTCGTGTGACTGTGGCTGCTCAAATATTTGGGCATCGCTATATGCGATCTCCTCTTTCCCCGCTTCAAGTGGACCGGGCGAGAGGCCCGAATCTATAAATGGAAAAGTGAACAGCTCTTCGGAGTGTCTAAGAGTGGGATTAGTTGTCTTCGGGCACTCATAGTCATGAAAATACAGAAAAATCTTTAAATGAGAAGGTGTGTCCAAACTTTTGGTCTGTACTGTGTGTATATATATATATATATATATATATATATATATATATATATATATATATGCTGTAAGGCGGCGGTGTTCACACCGTGCAGTAACTGAGGCACTGACGCAAGCAAGTCCAACATAAATAGCTTTATTCAGCAACTCACGGGTAAACAGAAAAGTCCTTCGTTTTGCAGCCGGGTTAACATGAGTCCTTAAACAACGGTTGCCGTGGGCCGCCTGGCCGCTGCAAAGCTTTTCCAGGCGTGGGTTCAGCTGCTCACAGGCCCGCCAAGCTTTCCTGCTATGTTTCTAGCAGGTCCCAATACTGAACAACACTAATCCTTAGTGCAGGGTTTTTAAAGGACCTGTGGCAAGAGGTACACCGAGATGCGCAATTGTTTAATTTTTAGCAGTTTGCACAGTTCTCTTGTCACCTTGGACATAAAAGGGGTCCCTTGATCCATCAGGATCTCCTTAGGTAGTTCAAGGTGACAGAACATGGCAAACAGCTCCCATGCAATCAGTTTCGCCGAGGTGTGGCATAGCGGTATAGCCTCCGGGTACCCGGTGGCATAGTCGACGACCATCAGTATATGTTGGTGACCATGAGCGGATTTTACAATGGGCCCTACCAAGTCCATTGCAATCTGTTCAAAAGGTACCTCTATCACTGGCAGGGGTACCAATGGGCTACGGAAACTTGAGGTGGGTTGTGTGGTCAACTGACATTCGGGGCAGGATTCACAGTACTTTTGGACCTCTGCGTAAATCCCCGGCCAAAAGAACAGCTGAAAGATATGCTCTTACGTCTTTTTAACCCCTAAGTGTCCACCCAGTAGGCGTGTGTGTGCCAACTCCAGAACCGCCCATCGGTACGACTGAGGTACCACTAACTGTTCCACGACCTCATCCCTGATTTTGTCTACCCTATAGAGCAACTCACCATTGACTACCATGCGTGGAAATACAGTATCTACACTGGGCTGTTGAGCTACGCCATTTACCTCTAACACCCTTTCCCGCGCCCGAGACAGAGTGGGATCCTGTAGCTGAGCTGTCCCAAACGTGCCCAGGGACACTTCCAGCTCGGGGATCGATGGGGTCTCCTCGACCTCTCCTGCCAGCACCTCTAGGGGAGACCTATCGGGGTTACACTCTGTCCCTAGGTTGGACACCCCTATGGCAGGTACCCCTGACTTGGGTTCATCAGGTACAGCGCCTGTAACAAATTTTACTGGGGGAGAGTGGATTTTGTTTTTCCACAGAGTCCAGAACAGGGGCAAGTCTCTTCCCAACACTGTCCCATAGGGAAGAGTTTTTACCACCCCCACCACATGTTTTATGTCGCCACATGGCGTGGACAAAACTTTCTGTGCGGTTGGGTACTCTCAGAGGTCCCCATGGATACACACAACCCCGACTGTCCGTCCACTGGGGTTGTCTCCTGCCACCAGCGATCCCGGTACCAAAGTCACTAGGCTCCCCGAGTCTAAGAGGGCCTCCGTGGGGTACCCATTAACCAGTACCTGGCACAGTTGGGGTTCACTGTCCGGGGAGTCGGCGCTCACCGTGCAGACGGTCTGGGCATACAAGGAGACCCGGCGGTTATACCCGCAGTCCATGGGCTCTGTAGTCAGGGGGGCAGTTAGCTAGGTACTGTTAGGTCTTATGACCATTTGGGAGGTAACCGGTCTCCTGCCACTCTCACTCCGGGATACCCCTTCAGCATGGGTACGGTGCTGACTGTCTTCAGCAGAGGGACGTGACCCCTTTCCCGGTTCCTGTGATCGGCGTGACAGCCACGAGGGGGCAGAGTCTCGGACAAAGTCCTGAGTGGCCGAGTAGCGCTCGATCAGGCTGACCACCTAGTCGAGGGTGCCGGGGTCCTCTTGCCCCACCCAACATTGGATAGCGTCCGGCAGAGTCCTCACCAGCAGGTAGACCATCACGCTCTTCACCATCTGGGCTGGAATCAAGGACTCAGACTGGAGCCACCTCTTTACCAGCTGCAAAAGGTCATAAGCCTGAGACTGGGCAAGTCGGGTCTCCACATAGGCCCATGAAAATACGCGCTGAGCCCTCACGTATGTATTGACCCCCAGTCAGGCAAGGATCTCACCTTTGAGCCTCTGGTAGTCCTGGGCGTCCTCCCAACTGAGGTCGAAGTAGGCCTTTTGGGCATCACCGACCAGAAACGGAGCCACCACTTCTGCCCACTGGCCGGCTGGTAGGTTTTCCCGCTCTGCCGTGCGCTCATAAATGGTCAGGAAGACTTCCACGTCGTTCTCCGTTCCCATCTTCCTCAACGCTGAGCGAACCTTGTCCTGGGCCTCTTGACGTTCCGGGGCTGGTGCCGTCGGCGTCTCCCGCAGGGCAGCAATCTGTTGCAGCAACAGTTCATTTGTTTTTTGCTGCTGCTGGTACAGTAGCTGCTGCTGCTGATTATGTTGCTGCTCCCGCTCCTGCTGTTGCCGCTGGAGACTCAGGTGCTGCTCCTGCTGTTGCCGCTGAGACTGCAGCTGGGTGAGTACCAGCTGCTTTAACAGCTCCTCCATTTTGTCCATGGGGTGGGGCTGAAAGGTGGAGGCCGGATTGTGGTCATGCAGCTGCCGGTAGGGGTATGCCTCACTCACAATGTACGCATTCTCCACCAAGCTGCAAGGCGGCGGTGTTCACACTGTACAGTAACTGAGTCCTCCGGTTAGCAGCCGGGTTAACATGAGTCCTTAAACAACGGTTGCCGTGGGCAACGGCCGCGCCGGGCCGCTCAGAGCCTGACGGGTGCAGAGCCTTCCCAGGCATGGGTTCAGCTGCTCACAGGCCCACCAAGCTCTCCTGCTTGCTTCTAGCAGGTCCCAATACTGAACAACACTAATCCTTAGTGCAGGGCTTTTTAAAGGACCCAGGTTGGAGGGAGGAGGCCGCCCCACTGCCTTCCTGTAGCCTCCTTCAAGAAATGAAGGCCTTGCCGGGTTTTACTGATCTGCCTTAGCCAGATAGCCTGACCAGGTCACCTTCATTCCTGCATTGCAGCCGCAGGTGAGTTTGTGACTGCAATTCACTACAATGGATTTAATAGGTCTCTGTACACATTCTGGGGGATATATAACATCCCTCGTATATGATCCCGGTCACTGCCTCACACTATATATATACAGTACAGACCAAAAGTTTGGACCTTCTCATTTAAATATTTTTCAGCATTTTCATGACTATGAAAATTGTACATTCACACTGAGGAGATCAAAACTATGAATTAACACATGTGGAATTATATACTTAACAAAAAAGTGTGAAACAACTGAAAATATGTCTTATATTCTAGGTTTTTCAAAGTAGCCACCTTTTGCTTTGATGACTGCTTTGCACACTCTTGGCATTCTCTTGATGAGCTTCAAGAGGTATTCACCGGAAATGGTCTTCCAAAAATCTTGAAGGAGTTCCCAGAGATGCTTAGCACTTGCTGGCCCTTTTGCCTTCAATCTGCGGTCCAGCTCACCTCAAACCATCTCGATTGGGTTCAGGTCTGGTGACTGTGGAGGCCAGATCATCTGGCGTAGCACCCCATCATTCTCCTTCTTGGTCAAATAGCCCTTACACAGCCTGGAGGTGTGTTTGGGGTCATTGTCCTGTTGAAAAATAAATGATGGTCCAACTAAATGCAAACCGTATGGAATAGCATGCCGCTGCAAGATGCTGTGGTAGCCATGCTGGTTCAGTATGCCTTCAATTTTGAATAAATCCCCAACAGTGTCACCAGCAAAGCACCCCCACAACATCACACCTCCTCCTCCATGCTTCACGGTGGGAACCAGGCATGTGGATTCCATCCATTCACCTTTTCTGCGTCGCACAAAGACATGGTGGTTGGAACCAAAGATCTCAAATTTGGACTCATCAGACCAAAGCACAGATTTCCACTGGTCTAATGTCCATTCCTTGTGTTCTTTAGCCCAAACAAGTCTCTTCTGCTTGTTGCCTGTCCTTAGCAGTGGTTTCCTAGCAGCTATTTTACCATGAAGGCCTGCTGCACAAAGTCTGCTCTTAACAGTTGTTGAAGAGATGTGTTTGCTGCTAGAACTCTCTGTGGCATTGACCTGGTCTCTAATCTGAGCTGCTCTTAACCTGTGATTTCTGAGGCTGGTGACTCGGATAAACTTATCCTCAGAAGCAGAGGTGACTCTTGGTCTTCCTTTCCTGGGGTGGTCCTCATGTGATCCACTTTCTTTGCAGCGCTTGATGGTTTTTGCAACTGCACTTGGGGACACTTTCAAAATTTGCCCAATTTTTCGGACTGACTGACCTTCATATCTTAAAGTAATGATGGCCACTCGTTTTTCTTTACTTAGCTGCTTTCTTTTACTTTTCTTGCCATAATACAAATTCTAACAGTCTATTCAGTAGGACTATCAGCTGTGTATCCACCAGACTTCTGCACAACACAACTGATGGTCCCAACCCCATTTATAATGCAAGAAAATCCCACTTATTAAACCTGACAGGGCACACCTGTGAAGTGAAAACTATTTCCCGTGACAACCTCTTGAAGCTCATCAAGAGAATGCCAAGAGTGTGCAAAGCAGTCATCAAAGCAAAAGGTGGCTACTTTGAAGAACCTAGAATATAAGACATATTTTCAGTTGTTTCACGCTTTTTTGTTAAGTATATAATTCCACATGTGTTAATTCATAGTCTTGATGCCTTCAGTGTGAATGTACAATTTTCATAGTCATGAAAATACAGAAAAATCTTTAAATGAGAAGATGTGTCCAAACTTTTAGTCTGTACTGTATATATATATATATATATATATATATATATATATATATATATACAGTGCATTGTGAAAGTATTTGGCCCCCTTGAACTTTTCTACCTTTTGCCACATTTCTGGCTTCAAACATAAAGATATAAAATTCAAATTTTTTGGGGAAGAATCAACAACAAGTGGGACACAATCGTGAAGTGGAACGAAATTTATTGGGTATTTTAAACATTTTTTACAAATTAAAAACTCAAAAGTGGGGCGTGCAATATTATTCGGCCCCTTGAGTTAATATTTTGTAGCGCCACCTTTTGCTGCGATTACAGCTCCAAGTCGATTGGGGTAAGTCTCTTATCAGTTTTGCACATCGAGAGGCTGAAATTCTTGCCCATTCTTCCTTGCAAAACAGCTCGAGCTCATTGAGGTTGGATGGAGGGCATTTATGAACAGTAGTTTTCAGCTCTTTCCACAGATTCTCGATTGGATTCAGGTCTGGACTTTGACTTGGCCATTCTAACACCTGGATACGTTTATTTTTGAACCATTCCATTGTAGATTTGGCTTTATGTTTGGGATCATTGTCTTGTTGGAAGATAAATCTCCGTCCCAGTCTCAGGTCTTTTGCAGACTCTAACAGGTTTTCTTCCAGAATTGTCCTGTATTTGACTCCGTCCATCTTCCCATCAATTTTAACCATCTTCCCTGTCCTTGCTGAAGAAAAGCAGGCCCAAACCATGATGCTGCTACCACCATGTTTGACAGTGGGGATGGTGTTTTGAGGGTGATGATGAGCTGTGTTGCGTTTACGCCAAACATATGTTTTGCATTGTGGCCAAAAAGTTTGATTTTGGTTTCATCTGAGCAGAGCACCTTATTCCACATGTTTGGTGTGTCTCCCAGGTGACTTGTGGCAAACTTCAAATGAGACTTTATGGATATCTTTGAGAAATGGCTTTCTTCTTGCCACTCTTCCATAAAGGCCAGATTTATGCAGTGTACGACTGATTGTTGTCCTATGGACAGACTCTCCCACCTCAGCTGTAGATCTCTGCAGTTCATCCAGAGTGATCATGGGCCTTTTGGCTGCATCTCTGATCAGTCTTCTCCTTGTTCGAGATGAAAATTTAGAGGGACGGCCGGGTCTTAGTAGATTTGCAGTGGTCTGATACTCCTTCCATTTCAATAGGATCGCTTGCACAGTGCTCCCTGAGATGTTTAAAACTTGGGTAATCTTTTTGGATCCAAATCCAGCTTTAAACTTCGCAACAACAGTATCTCGGACCCGCCTGGTGTGTTCCTTGGTCTTCATGATGCTCTCTGCACTTGAAACAGAACCCTGAGACTATCACAGAGCAGGTGCCTTTACACGGACACTTGATTACACACAGGTGGATTCTATTTATCATTACCAGTCATTTAGGACAACATTGGATCATTCAGAGATCCTCACTGAACTTCTGCACTGAAAGTAAAGGGGCCGAATAATATTGCATTCCCCACTTTTCAGTTTTGAATTTGTTAAAAAAGTTTAAAATATCCAATTAATTTCATTCCACTTCACGATTGTGTCCCACTTGTTGTTGATTCTTCCCAAAAAAATTTGAATTTTATATCTTTATGTTTGAAGCCTGAAAAGTGGCAAAAGGTAGAAAAGTTCAAGGGGGCCAAATACTTTCCCAATGCACTGTACGTATAGTACTGTGCAAAAGTGTAGGGCAGGTATAGAAAAACTGCTGCAACGTATGCTGTCTCTTGGTGTAATACCACACAGACTCGATGATGTTGACTCCATGTTCTTCTTTATCCTGAATTATCTTAATGATATTGGCTGTATTTTGGAGATGCTTGTTCTCATCTCAACATCATAGAGCCTTTGTGGGATTTCATGAATAGTTAGAAGGATTGGCGCAAGCCTACATCCACAGAAAATCTGTGGTTAGTTTTCCAAGATGGAACAATCTTCCTGTCGAGTTTCTTCAAAACCTGTGTGCAAGTGTACCGAGAATAAATGATCGTTTGATGCTGTTTTGATGGTAAAGAGTGATCACATCAAATATTGGATTGATTTAGATTTCTCTTTTGTTCATTCACTTTATATTTTGTTAATTCTCAATAATAAACTATTAGCACTTCTATTTTTGAAAGCAATCTTGCTAGAGACATTATCTAGAGCAGAGGTACTTGGATTCCTTTTTTGCCCTTTACAGGGAACACACAGGTAGTATTTTGTTCAGATAACCTCTTGAAAGACTTTTTTGTGGAAAGCGTTTTAAGTCAGTCTGTTATTTGCCAGGATTAGCTTTGGCTGACATGCTAACTTACAAAAGGGATCTCCACCCAGAGTACCCGTGACACATTCATAAGCTATTATGATTCATCAGACTGTTCTTAGGAATTTTTCTGGCAACTTTTTTGGGGCCTTAGTCAGGTAAAGGAATACCAGGCTCACAGGGAACAAAACCTGAACTGGAAAATAACATTGGCTCTGCGAGCCACAGTGATACATACCTTTGTGCACCAGACTCCTCACAAGTATTAAGGATAAAAGGACTGGCAATAGGGATATGATATGTAAAATTAAATAACAGACTACAAAGCTTGTGGCTTGTTGAATGGTATTAATAGAAGGTCTGCCAGGATGTAATCCCATGCTTTGTTTGCTAATGGAGAAACAGGTTCAAAAGAGGCTGGGAAAACATGTAGGTGTAAGGGAGAGGAAAAACAATATGAGTATGGTTCTGTGTTATACAGGTGAGCATAAAATGAAAAGGGAATGTATACACCTTCTGTGAAAGCCATGGCGTATGTGAACAACATGACCTATAATACAGTGTGTGTGTGGCATATATTTCTCATATGACACCTGCAGGTCAATTGAGGATAATCTCTGAACAATTTATAAGGCAGTTGATTTATTGTATTCAGTTCATTAAGCACTTGATCAAAACATAGCACCACTGTAACAAGGACACAAGGGAGAAATAGCCACTGATGGCAGGCATACCATTGGCATTGTGAGCATTCATATTAAAGCGAGGTGCTTGGCTTACAGTTTTGATTAAAAAAAATGCATAAGCCCACCTACTAGAAACGACCTTACACCTTATAGTAACCTGACTCTATAGACTCACCTTTGCATATGTCTAGACCGCAATTGAACTGGGAAAGAACAGGATCCCGATATACTTTGCTCTAATTAAAAATAGGCAGTCGAAGTTGGGTGGATAAGGAAGGGTGCATGGCTTTGTGGGTAGCCATGTCCATCAGTTCTCAATGCAAAAAGGACAAGGCCAGCAAAACCTATAGTAATATATTAATATTCAAGTGCATAAACGCTGTGGCTGATATACAAATATATAGGGGCGTCGCTAGGCCTCTAGATCCGGGGCCCCAACCCCGAATCATAAACATATTGCCCGAACCTCATCAGTATCACACTTTATTCCACAAACAGCAGAGCATGCAGATTGACTGCTCCTTTTCTCCAGTCAGTGGATGGACCCTTCTGCAGACTGGTGGAGCACCATCAATCTATTGCTTGAACAGTCACATAGAAGAATGCCTGCACCACTGGGAGGACAGCTGCACCGCAGAGGAAAGAGGTAGAGCTTTCTAATTCATGTTACTAGGCTTCTGTTTAGCTAATTGGCTGTGAAGATGTAGGCACTCTCTCACAGAATTGCCTCTCACCTCCATAGTGTGATAGTGAAGACACCTGCTCTCACTGCTCCCTTACAGCTACTGGTCCAGAAGTACATGCATGTAGATCCTGGCCTACAAAGTGTATGAAGGTAGGTGCAAATATTTGTAAAAGTGTATGCTTACATATGTACTCACATTATGTACATTAGTGTAGGTAGTATATTTATGAGAGCTTTTGTATGTACAGATGTATATATCTTAATGTTTGTGTATGTTGACATATCTTGACGTTCCTTTTAAAATAATGATAGCTTTACATGTTTTTGCCAGCGTAAACAAGTAGTCACTTGGAAATGAACAGGTATGCCTCATTTAGAGTTAATTGAGGAATCACCTGCCTTCAGAAATTGTTTGTGATCACCAGGTGTATTTTGAACAACTGTTCTAAGCCATAATATGGCAAGAACCACTAAATTAAGTAAGGAGAAAAGACAGTCCATAATTACTTTAAAACATGAAGGTTAGTCAAATTTGCAAAGGAAAATTGCTAGAGCTTTGAAGGCATCCTTAAGTATATTCATGAAAAACATCACTCACTATGATGAAGCTGGGGAGCTTCCCAGGAATGAAGACCATGAATTACCTCTGTTGCAGAGGATAAGTTCATCAGAGTTACCAGCCTCAGAAATCACAAATTGACAGCACCTCAGATAATAGATCTTATAAATGATGCACAGATATCAAGTAGCAGACATTTCTCAATATCAAATGTCCAAAGGAGACTAAAAAATGGCATCATTTATGGTTGAATTGTTGCAAAGAAGCAACTACTGAGAACCACAAAAAAGAAGAAACCTGTATGGGCCAATCAACATAAGGGAGGGCTGGACATTAGGTCAGTGGAAATCTGTACTGTGATCTTATGAATCAAAATTTGTGTTTGTGAGACATAGCAAAGGCAAGTGTTGATTTCTACATGTGTGGAGCCCAATGTGACGCATGGAAGGGAAGTATGATTGTGCGGAGGTGCTTTGCTGGTGACACTGTTGGTGATTTATTCTAAATTCAAGGGACACTTATCTAGCATGAATACCACAATATTCTGCAACAACATGTATCCCCATCTGGTTTTATCAGTATACTAGTTTGCAACAGAAAAATGACCCAAAATGCACTTCTAGACTATGTAAGGGCTATGTGACCAAGAAGAGAGATGAAGTGTTGCATCAGATGACAAGCCCTTCATAATCCCCTGAATTCAACCCAATTGAAGAAAATACAGCTGCAGTCTGAAATGCTATAATATGCAAAAAATTAATATATTAAATTGGAACTGCATTACTGCTATAGAAAATATGTAAAAAATGAATGTACTTAGCGCACAAATTGGCTAATTCGTGAGAGCTAGTGTTGAGCGATACCTTCCGATATCGGGAAATATCGGATAGGATTGGATCGGACCGATACCGAAAAAGTATCGGATATCGCCGATTCCGATACCGGAAACCAATGCAAGTCAATGGGACATAAATATCGGAATTAAAATAAACCCTTTCTTTCCTTGTAGGTTATTTCTACATGAAGGAAAACAACTAAGAATAATGTAGAATGTATTGGGGGAGGTGGGGGAGACAATAAAGGCATAGAGGTTTAGCCCAGTCAAATGGAATAGCAGGAATTAATATTTTTTTATTATGTTCTGAGTTACGGAAATATTAACTATGTTAAGTATTTTTATATTTTGTCAGATATTTATGTTTCACTACTTCCATGCTCTTCACCTTCTTTTTTACTTCTCCCACACTTTCTCCTTCATCATCCTCAGCATCTTTTTCATCCACTTCTTCTTCACCTTCTTCTTCTTCACCTTCTTCGTATTATTCTTTTTTTTACATTCTTCATATTCTACTTCTTCATCTTCTTCATATTCTTCTTCTTCATCATATTCTTATTTGTGACAGGCATTCCTGTAGTTGTTATCTATAAAAGGTTGGACATTACACCTTTCGTTCTGCCCGTCACAAAAGATTTACAACAGGATTTGTCCGCGTTCAGTTTGGCCTGCAGCAGCAGGTCTTTTCCAGGGGCACCACGAGGAGGAACGGACTCACCCCCATACACTGCTTAGTCATCTTCTGCTTATAATTTAGATATTATCTTTTGCTCTGATTTTTAGTCTTATGCTTAATGTTCTTCCGCTTTTTGTTCTGCAGCTTCTTGTATTTCTGCTTCTTGGTTTTCTGTCTCTTGTTTTTCTGTATCTTGGTGCTTGTCTTCTCTTCTTTGTCTTCTTGGTCAACTTCTTCAGGGTCATCTTCTTGGTCTTCTTCGGGGTGGTCTTCAGGGTCGTCGTCTTCGGGGGTCCTCGTCTTCGGGGTCCTCGTCTTCTTCGGGTTGGTCTTCTGGGTCCTCGTCTTCGGGGTCCTCGTCTTCTTCGGGGTGGTCTTCAGGGTCCTCGTCTTCTTCGGGGTGGTCTTCAGGGTCCTCGTCTTCTTCGAGGTGGTCTTCAGGGTCCTCGTCTTCAGGGTCATTGTCTTCGGGGTCCTCGTCTTCTTAGGGTTGGTCTTCAGGGTCCTCGTCTTCAGGGTCCTCGTCAGGGAGATCCAGAGTGATTACCAAGAACCATTTCAAAAAGCTTGAACTTGGAAATGTAGCAGAAGGTACAAGAAAGCTGAGGAACTACCGAGGACCAGCTGACGGTACTGGAACCCGGATGGATAGCAGAAGGTACAAGAGCCAATGGAACTACCGAGGACCAGCTGATGTTACTGGAACTCGGTTACTAAGCAGGAGGTACCTGTGCCAGAAAGCACTACCAAGGACCAGCAGACGTTGGTGGAACTTGGATACCGAGAAGGAGGCACCTAATCCAAAGGCACTGCCGAGAACCAGCTGACGGTACTGGAACCCGGATGGGTAGCAGAAGGTACAAGAGCCAATGGAACTACCGAGGACCAGCTGATGTTACTGGAACCCGGATGGGTAGCAGAAGGTACAAGAGCCAATGGAACTACCGAGGACCAGCTGATGTTACTGGAACTCGGTTACTAAGCAGGAGGTACCTGTGCCAGAAAGCACTACCAAGGACCAGCAGACGTTGGTGGAACTTGGATACCGAGAAGGAGGCACCTAATCCAAAGGCACTGCCGAGAACCAGCTGACGGTACTGGAACCCGGATGGGTAGCAGAAGATACAAGAGCAAATGGAACTACCGAGGACCAGCTGACGGTACTGGAACCCGGATGGGTAGCAGAAGGTACAAGAGCCAATGGAACTACCGAGGACCAGCTGATGTTACTGGAACTCGGTTACTAAGCAGGAGGTACCTGTGCCAGAAAGCACTACCAAGGACCAGCAGACGTTGGTGGAACTTGGATACCGAGAAGGAGGCACCTAATCCAAAGGCACTGCCGAGAACCAGCTGACGGTACTGGAACCCGGATGGGTAGCAGAAGATACAAGAGCAAATGGAACTACCGAGGACCAGCTGACGGTACTGGAACCCGGATGGGTAGCAGAAGATACAAGAGCAAATGGAACTACCGAGGACCAGCTGACGGTACTGGAACCCGGATGGGTAGCAGAAGGTACAAGAGCCAATGGAACTACCGAGGACCAGCTGATGTTACTGGAACTCGGTTACTAAGCAGGAGGTACCTGTGCCAGAAAGCACTACCAAGGACCAGCAGACGTTGGTGGAACTTGGATACCGAGAAGGAGGCACCTAATCCAAAGGCACTGCCGAGAACCAGCTGACGGTACTGGAACCCGGATGGGTAGCAGAAGGTACCCATGTAAAAAAAAAGTTCAAGGCCGCGAGCCGGCCGCAGTTACCAAAACCCACAGTCCTACAGAGGGTGCTTGTCCTATTGGCACTATGGAACCAGCCTTCATTGCCAGATCCCGCAGCCCACATAGGAGTCACCTAAACTGCAGGCACCATAGAGTCGGCTAACCCGACCGCAACACGACAGGACAACGCATTGGAGGCAAAGTGACGTTGACACTACCCGGAAACAGCTGGCGTGCTGGAACCAGGCTGGGCAGGAGGGAGTACCCGTGCCAAAGACACTGCCGAGAACCAGCTGACGGTACTGGAACCCGGATGGGTAGCAGAAGGTACAAGAGCCAATGGAACTGCCGAGAACCAGCTGGCGGTGCTGGAGCCCAGGGTAAATACTAAAAACAGAAGAGCCAGAGGTGTATTTGGAGGAGGTTTTAAATCCGTACTACAGTGGATGTGGACAAAGCAGGAGAATTTGCCGGACACACAGCTGGGGATCAGCTGACGTTACTGAATCCCAATAACACTGGAGCAAGCGTTGACTGTGCAGACGGCACTTCTGAGCAGCAACTAGCGGTATTGGAGCCCAGGGTAAATACTAAAAACGGAGGAGCCAGAGGTGTAATTGGAGCAAGTTTTAAATAAGTAGCACAGTGAATATGGACAGAGCAGGAGAAATTGCCGTGAACACAGCAGGGGAACAGCTGACGTTACCGAACCCCAATAACACCGCAGCAAGTGTTGACTGTGCAGACGGCACTTCCGAGCGCCAACTGGCGGTGCTGGAGCCCAGGGATAAGAATGAAAACAGAGGAGCCAGAGGTGTAATTGGAGCAACTTTAAAATCTGTAGTAGTGAGAATGTGGACAGAGCAGGAGAAATTGCCGTCCGCACAGCAGGGGAACAGCTGACGTTACTGAACCCCAATAACATGGTAGCAAGTGTTGACTGTGCAGACAGCACTTCCGAGCGCCAACTGGCGGTGCTGGAGCCCAGGGATAAGAATGAAAACAGAGGAGCCAGAGGTGTAATTGGAGCAACTTTAAAATCTGTAGTAGTGAGAATGTGGACAGAGCAGGAGAAATTGCCGTCCGCACAGCAGGGGAACAGCTGACGTTACTGAACCCCAATAACACGGCAGCAAGTGTTGACTGTGCAGACAGCACTTCCGAGCGCCAACTGGCGGTGTTGGAGCCCAGGGTAAATACTAAAAACGGAGGAGCCAGAGGTGTAATTGGAGCAAGTTTTAAATAAGTAGCACAGTGAATATGGACAGAGCAGGAGAAATTGCCGTGAACACAGCAGGGGAACAGCTGACGTTACTGAACCCCAATAACATGGTAGCAAGTGTTGACTGTGCAGACGGCACTTCCGAGCGCCAACTGGCGGTGCTGGAGCCCAGGGATAAGAATGAAAACAGAGGAGCCAGAGGTGTAATTCGAGCAACTTTAAAATGTGTAGTACAGTGGATGTGGACAAAGCAGGAGAAATTGCCGTCCGCACAGCAGGAGAACAGCTGACGTTACTGAACCCCAATAACACGGCAGCAAGTGTTGACTGTGCAGACGGCACTTCCGAGCGCCAACTGGCGGTGCTGGAGCCCAGGGATAAGAATGAAAACAGAGGAGCCAGAGGTGTAATTCGAGCAACTTTAAAATGTGTAGTACAGTGGATTTGGACAAAGCAGGAGAAATTGCCGTCCGCACAGCAGGAGAACAGCTGACGTTACTGAACCCCAATAACACGGCAGCAAGTGTTGACTGTGCAGACGGCACTTCCGTGCGCCAACTGGCGGTGTTGGAGCTCAGGGATAATACTGAAAACAGAGGAGCCAGAGGTGTAATTGGAGCAACTTTAAAATCTGTAGTAGTGAGAATGTGGACAGAGCAGGAGAAATTGCCGTCCGCACAGCAGGGGAACAGCTGACGTTACTGAACCCCAATAACACGGCAGCAAGTGTTGACTGTGCAGACAGCACTTCCGAGCGCCAACTGGCGGTGTTGGAGCCCAGGGTAAATACTAAAAACGGAGGAGCCAGAGGTGTAATTGGAGCAAGTTTTAAATAAGTAGCACAGTGAATATGGACAGAGCAGGAGAAATTGCCGTGAACACAGCAGGGGAACAGCTGACGTTACTGAACCCCAATAACATGGTAGCAAGTGTTGACTGTGCAGACGGCACTTCCGAGCGCCAACTGGCGGTGCTGGAGCCCAGGGATAAGAATGAAAACAGAGGAGCCAGAGGTGTAATTCGAGCAACTTTAAAATGTGTAGTACAGTGGATGTGGACAAAGCAGGAGAAATTGCCGTCCGCACAGCAGGAGAACAGCTGACGTTACTGAACCCCAATAACACGGCAGCAAGTGTTGACTGTGCAGACGGCACTTCCGAGCGCCAACTGGCGGTGCTGGAGCCCAGGGATAAGAATGAAAACAGAGGAGCCAGAGGTGTAATTCGAGCAACTTTAAAATGTGTAGTACAGTGGATTTGGACAAAGCAGGAGAAATTGCCGTCCGCACAGCAGGAGAACAGCTGACGTTACTGAACCCCAATAACACGGCAGCAAGTGTTGACTGTGCAGACGGCACTTCCGTGCGCCAACTGGCGGTGTTGGAGCTCAGGGATAATACTGAAAACAGAGGAGCCAGAGGTGTAATTGGAGCAACTTTAAAATCTGTAGTAGTGAGAATGTGGACAGAGCAGGAGAAATTGCCGTCCGCACAGCAGGGGAACAGCTGACGTTACTGAACCCCAATAACATGGTAGCAAGTGTTGACTGTGCAGACAGCACTTCCGAGCGCCAACTGGCGGTGCTGGAGCCCAGGGATAAGAATGAAAACAGAGGAGCCAGAGGTGTAATTGGAGCAACTTTAAAATCTGTAGTAGTGAGAATGTGGACAGAGCAGGAGAAATTGCCGTCCGCACAGCAGGGGAACAGCTGACGTTACTGAACCCCAATAACACGGCAGCAAGTGTTGACTGTGCAGACAGCACTTCCGAGCGCCAACTGGCGGTGTTGGAGCCCAGGGTAAATACTAAAAACGGAGGAGCCAGAGGTGTAATTGGAGCAAGTTTTAAATAAGTAGCACAGTGAATATGGACAGAGCAGGAGAAATTGCCGTGAACACAGCAGGGGAACAGCTGACGTTACTGAACCCCAATAACATGGTAGCAAGTGTTGACTGTGCAGACGGCACTTCCGAGCGCCAACTGGCGGTGCTGGAGCCCAGGGATAAGAATGAAAACAGAGGAGCCAGAGGTGTAATTCGAGCAACTTTAAAATGTGTAGTACAGTGGATGTGGACAAAGCAGGAGAAATTGCCGTCCGCACAGCAGGAGAACAGCTGACGTTACTGAACCCCAATAACACGGCAGCAAGTGTTGACTGTGCAGACGGCACTTCCGAGCGCCAACTGGCGGTGCTGGAGCCCAGGGATAAGAATGAAAACAGAGGAGCCAGAGGTGTAATTCGAGCAACTTTAAAATGTGTAGTACAGTGGATTTGGACAAAGCAGGAGAAATTGCCGTCCGCACAGCAGGAGAACAGCTGACGTTACTGAACCCCAATAACACGGCAGCAAGTGTTGACTGTGCAGACGGCACTTCCGTGCGCCAACTGGCGGTGTTGGAGCTCAGGGATAATACTGAAAACAGAGGAGCCAGAGGTGTAATTGGAGCAACTTTAAAATCTGTAGTAGTGAGAATGTGGACAGAGCAGGAGAAATTGCCGTCCGCACAGCAGGGGAACAGCTGACGTTACTGAACCCCAATAACATGGTAGCAAGTGTTGACTGTGCAGACAGCACTTCCGAGCGCCAACTGGCGGTGCTGGAGCCCAGGGATAAGAATGAAAACAGAGGAGCCAGAGGAGTAATTGGAGCAACTTTAAAATGTGTAGTACAGTGGATGTGGACAAATCAGGAGAAATTGCCGTCCGCACAGCAGGAGAACAGCTGACGTTACTGAACCCCAATAACACGGCAGCAAGTGTTGACTGTGCAGACGGCACTTCCGAGCGCCAACTGGCGGTGTTGGAGCTCAGGGATTACAGTTCAGGTGGTAGAAACATGAACAGAACAGGAGACCTGGATACTGTTGCCAACCAATTATTTATTCTGGAAGAGGACTGGCAAATTCATGAGAGATCCAGGCCTTATTCATTTTGAGAAAAGTAAGCCGGTCAACGTTATCGGAGGATAGTCGCATGCGACGGTCTGTTAGTACACCACCTGCGGCACTAAAGACGCGTTCCGATAATACACTAGCAGCAGGGCAAGCTAGCACCTCCAGTGCATACTGACTAAGCTCTGGCCATGTATCCAGCTTACAGACCCAAAACTTGAAGGGAGAAGAGCCGTCTGGGAGTACACTAAGAGGGCAAGACATGTAGTCTGTCACCATCTGACGGAAACGTTGCCTCCTGCTGACTGGAGCTGTCTGTGATGGTGTAGACATTTGTGGCGGCGGGGACACAAAACTTTGCCACATTTCGGCCATACTGGTCTTGCCTTGTGCTGAGGCGCTGCTTCTGCTCCCTCTTTGTGCAGAGCTTCCTCCACTGCCTCGACGCACTGAGCTGCTTTGTAAAGCACTAGCAGCACTGCTCTCGGTTGGAATGGAGAACATGATGGAATGCACCAGTGCGTCTTGGTACTCCCGCATTTTACGCTCCCGGTTCAATGGTGTTATGAGGCTTTGTAAGTTGTCCCGGTAGCGAGGATCTAGGAGGGTGGACACCCAATAATCAGCCGTGTTGAGAATGTGGGCGATGCGGCGGTCGTTTCTGAGGCACTGCAGCATGAAATCAACCATGTGCTGCAGACTGCCAACTGGCCAAGAAACGCTGTCCCCTGCTTGAGGCGTGATCTCTGCCTGCTCTGCATCACCCCACCCTCGCTCTAGATACTGACTACTAGAGCATTGTGTACCTCCCTCCTCTGGACAGATGTCTTCCTCATCCATTGACTCCTCCTCATCCTCCTCACAAAGTGTCCCCTGCCTAGGCCTTTGTGAGGAACCACGTTGCGCAGACTGTAGAGAAGCAGATGGCATTTGTGACTCCTCATCCTCCACCTCTTCCAAAACCTCGTCCCTTAGTGCTTGCAGTGTTTTTTCAAGCAGGCAGATAAGGGGGATAGTCATGCTGACTAGTGCATCATCTGCACTCGCCATCCGCGTGGAATAATCGAAGGCACGCAAAACGTGGCAAATGTCCTTCATAGAGGCCCACTCAGTGGTGGTGAAGTGTGAACGGCGCGCACTGCGACTTGTTTGCGCCTGCTGCAGCTGGTACTCCATTACTGCTGCCTGCTGCTCACACAACCTCTCCAACATATGTAACGTTGAATTCCACCTGGTGGGTAGGTCACATATGATGCGATGTTCCGGAAGACATAATCGGCGCTGCAGAGCTGCAATGCGTGATCTTGCATTGCTGGAACGCCGCAAGTGAGCGCACTCTATGCGGACCTTGTGAAGCAGTGCATCAAGATCCGGATAGTCCCTCAAAAAACTCTGCACGACCAAGTTGAGCACATGTGCCAGACATGGGATGTGAGTGAGGTTGCCTAGGCCCAGAGCTGCCACCAGATTTCGGCCATTGTCACACACTACCATGCCTGGCTGGAGATTCGCTGGCACAAACCACACGTCACTCTGCTGCTTGATGGCATTCCAGAGCTCCTGCGCTGTGTGGCTTCGATTCCCCAAAGAAATTAATTTTAATACGGCCTGTTGACGTTTGGCCACGGCTGTGCTCATATCGGTCATCATAACAGGTAACCGTTCACGGGTCGATGTGGAGGTAGACCGTGACGGCTCCTGCAGCGCTGATTCAGAGGAACTGGAGTATGAGGAGGAGTCAATGTGTACAGACTGGATTCCTGCAATCCTTGGAGTTGGCAGAACACGTACAGCGCCACTCTCAAGATCTGTACCCGGCTCCACAACATTTACCCAATGGGCAGTGAGGGAAAGGTATCGTCCCTGTCCATGCTTACTGGTCCACGCATCAGTGGTCAGGTGGACCTTGCTACTGACGGCGTTTTGTAGCGCATGTTTAATTTTTCCCTCCACATGATGTTGCAGGGCAGGGACGGCTTGCCTGCTGAAATAAAAGCGGCTGGGCACGTTGTATTGTGGGACTGCCAATGCCATAAAGTTACGGAATGTGTCAGTCTCCACCAGCCTGAATGATAGCATTTCAAGGGCCAGTAGTTTAGCAATGCCAGCATTCAGAGCCTGTGCTCGGGGGTGGTTTGCCGAGTATGGGCGCCTTTTCTCCCATGCCTGTGCTAACGATGGCTGTAGACTGGCCTGGGAGTGTGAGGATGACTGGGAAAGTGGTGCTGTGGGTGGAATTACACTGTGTCTCTGTACAACAGTGCCAGAGATTCTTCCATGGCGATCCTGTGAGGAAGCCGAACCAGCTGTGTGTGAGCTGGAGGAAGAGGCTACAACACGAGCTGAAGAGGTGGTAGGTGGCGCTGTAGGTTGGCCTAGGTCTTCAGTGTGTTTGTGTAACTCCACCACGTGCTTGGTCCGCACATGTTTCCACATATTTGTGGTATTGAGGTTGCTGACACTTTTCCCTCTTTTCACCTTCTGATTACACAGCTTGCATTTGACAAAGCAAATGTCATCTGCAACTGTGTCAAAAAAGGACCAGGCACTGCAAGTCTTGGGAGCGCCCGCTTTGGATTTTGGAAGAGCCATGCTCCTAATGGGTGCCGAAGTGGAGGCTACAGGCAACCAAGTCTGCCCCCTCCCTCTCCCTCCTTTTTGGGCCGTTCGGGGAATCTCTTCCTCAGAGCTGCTCCCACCACCTTCCTGTCCCTCACGCCATGATGGGTCAAGGACCTCATCATCTACACCACCCTCTTCAAACAACTGCTTCTCCTGGGTAGTCTCGACAGCACAGTACGCACCAGAAAGTGGCACCTGAGTCTCATCATCAGATGCGTACTGAGGTGTGCTGCTGACCATAGGCACTGGCCCACCCGCCTCTTCAGATTCAGAGAGACAAAACGGTTGCGCATCACTGCATACTACCTCTTCTTCAAATTCTCGAATTCTGCTTGGCTGGCCCCCTCTTTCCAAGCCAAGAGATTCAGAGAACAGAAGTAGAGATGGCTCCTGTCCAGGGCTCTCTGACTGCCTGGGCAATTTGGCAGGTGGTGAAGAGACAGATGGGTGCTCTTCAGTGCTCAGGACCTGAGAGGATCTGGAACTAATTGAAGTCGATGCGTTAGCTGCCATCCATCCGACAACGGCTTCAATTTGGTCCTCGCGCAGCAGTGGGGTACGGCTAGCTCCTACAAAGCTGCGCATAAAGGACTGTTCCCTGGTAAAACTGGGGGATGCTGAGTCACTGGTGCCCGCAGCAGGCACAGAATCCCCACGTCCTCTCCCTGCAGGCACAGAATCCTCACGTCCTCTCCCTGCAGAAACTCCACGCCCACGCCCACGACCACGACCACATGCCTTACTCCCTGCCTTCTTCATCTTGGTAGACTGATAAAGATAGGCAGAAAAGTACTAAGGGCTTAGTGTGCTTATTCCTGAACAGCTGCTAACAGGTATAAGAAACACTAATTTTATAAAGTGTGGACTAGACTTTAATATGAGCTAATGTGGCCTACACAACTGTAAAGTGGAGTGTTTGGTGAACTTTATTTAGGTTTTTTTTGTCACAAAAAGACACTGGATGTGCCTAAAGATGTAATAACGATAGTATCACAAACTTTTTGTAGCTATTACAATGTAGGAAGGTAACCTACAATGCAATAGATGAGGCTGCAAAAAATAGGCTAATACTAATCTGGCTGGGGCTGCAGGGCCCAATGCTGCAGAAAGGCTCCTCTATCTACTCCTATATAGTGTGTTTGGAATCAATTTAGCTGAATATGGATGGAACCACCACACTAATAGGAGATATCAGGAAAAATTATGAATTGGCAATAAAGGACAATGTATGAGGCAGTGACACACACTGAGTGCACTACAACCAGACGGGGTTGAAGCACACACTACAGGGTGAGCTGCACTCACACACCAGACCTTGCAGACAGCGGTGAACAGTACAGATGCAGAGCACTGTGCACTAGTGCTGCAAGACGGAAAAAAAATTCTCTATCTACTCCTATATAGTGTGTTTGGAACCAATTTAGCTGAATACAGATGGAACCACCACACTAATAGGAGATATCAGGAAAAATTATGAATTGGCAATAAAGGACAATGTATGAGGCAGTGACACACACTGAGTGCACTACAACCAGACGGGGTTGAAGCACACACTACAGGGTGAGCTGCACTCACACACCAGACCTTGCAGACAGCGGTGAACAGTACAGATGCAGAGCACTGTGCACTAGTGCTGCAAGACGGAAAAAAATTTCTCTATCTACTCCTATATAGTGTGTTTGGAACCAATTTAGCTGAATACAGATGGAACCACCACACTAATAGGAGATATCAGGAAAAATTATGAATTGGCAATAAAGGACAATGTATGAGGCAGTGACACACACTGAGTGCACTACAACCAGACGGGGTTGAAGCACACACTACAGGGTGAGCTGCACTCACACACCAGACCTTGCAGACAGCGGTGAACAGTACAGATGCAGAGCACTGTGCACTAGTGCTGCAAGACGGAAAAAAATTTCTCTATCTACTCCTATATAGTGTGTTTGGAACCAATTTAGCTGAATACAGATGGAACCACCACACTAATAGGAGATATCAGGAAAAATTATGAATTGGCAAAAAAGGACAATGTATGAGGCAGTGACACACACTGAGTGCACTACAACCAGACTTGGCTGAAGCACACACTACAGGGTGAGCTGCACTCACACACACAGACCTTGCAGATAGCGGTGAACAGCACAGGGAACTGTGCACTAGCACTGCAAGGCACAGTGATTTAGAAAGTAGCTTGGGTAAAGCAGTATAGAGCAAATAGGTAGCTAAAACTGTCCCTCAGAACAACAGTGTCCTATCCCTAACTGAATTCACAGCAGAGTGAGCTCAAAATGGCGGCGGTGGCTTTTATAGTGCATCATGACATCATTTCAGCAGCCAATCACAGCCATGCCATTAGTTAAGATGCCTACATGCCTAACAGGATGTGCCCACACTTCTTAGGATCCTCATTGGCTGAATAAAATGAAAATGTCTCATTGCATTATGGGAACTTCCGATTCCGGTATACGATATTGCAATAGTATCGGAATTAAGTATCGGAATTCCGATACCGCGAATATCGGCCGATACCCGATATTTCAGTATCGGAATGCTCAACACTAGTGAGAGCCCAATGGATAGCGACAAGGCATACTCCTTCGTTGGGTCCCTAAACCTTATTAGTCTTTCCCGGTCTAAAAGCTGACAATTTTAAGGGCAGGTAGGATCCAGTTCTAATTAAAATCACCTTAGGATGATAGGAAGAGTGCTCAGTCAGAAGGGGTGTACTACAAATATAAAAAAAGCTGACCAGCACCTCCAAACAAAATAAGACAAGTGTGAACAGATGCGAGCTGTCACAACAATCACCATAACCAAGAAAATACAGCTGCACTCTGAAATGCTGTAATATGCAGACGATGAATATATGAAGTTGGAACTGCATTACTGCAATAAACAATATGTTAACCCTTTAACGACCGCCAATAGGCAGTAAAACGGTTGCTGTTAAGGAGCCTTATTCCCTCATCGCCATTTTGAAACAATGATTGGGGAAAAGATAGTAGCGCCGCCCAGCAGCCGAAATTCTCAAAGGTGACAGCTGTACATGACAGCTGACACCCTGCGGTATTGGCCCCGGCCAGTTTTGGAGCCGATCGAGGCGGATTAACCCTTTAAATCCTACTGTTAATCGCGACAGCAGTATCCAAGTGATTAAAAAGGGAGTTAAAAGACCCCGTTCAGCAGGATTGAGCCACCGCGATTGTAATTGAAGGGGGGGGGGGGGTGCATGGTTGGTGCTGTTGGCCAGTTCTGACTTCTGGTCACCCTGAAACCCTTCTTCTAAAAGGGAACCTGTCATATGTGTGTTGTGCTGTGGGACTTGTTCTGTACTCACTCGTCGTTCGGGAGTACTTGTTACTAGAGATGAGCGGTGTTCGACTCAAACTGTTCGCCAATCTCAAATTCGCGCTGTTTTGGGCGGTGTTCGAGCCGTTCGGCGAACATGAAAGATTTGAAAAAAATTCGGCTGTTCGAGGTTATGTTCGATAACTGTTCGTGCACCAAAATCATAACTGGATTTTTTCTCAATAATGATGAAAATTAATGTTAATACGCAGTTTGAGTGTACAGCGGGGCGGGCGGAGGGGCAGGGGATGGATCTCTGCAGGAATAATGAAGATCTCCATTTTTTTTTCTCTTTCCCGCATTTACAGTGGGGAGGTGCAGTCTGTCAGCCTATCAGCAGCGCACACACGGAGCGAACTGCTTTTTATCACACAAGCAAGGGCATGTGTCATTGGCAGTGTATGTCACATGTCCTTGCCCTATAAGACCAAGCCATTTTCTTTCCCCGTCGCCACCATTTTCTCACTGCTGCAGCTGCGTGTTAGACGGCACCGCTGTTGCTGTGTGCGCTATACTTTGTTAATTTCAAGCCAATTTTCGCACAAATCTACAGATAGCTTGGGAGTAGGGAATAGTTGTGATTGCAGTCCTTTTAAGGACTAGGTTACATCATTTCATGCGACTTTTATCAGGCAGGTCTGTGCTCTTAAATAGATAGGTTGGGAGTAAAGACTAATTGTAATTGCAGTCCTTTTCAGGGCTAGGTTACATCACTTTTTGCCAGGCAGGTCTGTTTTAGTGCTGTGCAAATTTTTTTCACAGCATTTGGCTGAATCTAGCAAAGCTAATCCTTTTTGGCCTATTGCAGAGTGTGTTAGTCAGTGGAGTAGCCTATCTGTGTTGCAAGCTACACCACCTGTGTATAGAATACACATTTTTTTACTGCACCCAGTGAAGTAAAACCTTTTGGGCATAGCATCATTCTATTAGTCCATCTATACTAACCTCCAACAGGATGCAAATGAAAAATATTTTTTTTCTGCATCTAGCTCTGAAAAAATATTTCAGCTTCTAGCAGTGTGTGGGACTTGGTCTATTAGTCCATCTATACTGACCTCCATCAGGTTGCAAATTCAATATAATTTTTTTCTGCATCTAGCTCTGAAAAAATATTTCAGCTTCTAGCAGTGTGTGGGACTTGTTCTATTAGTCCATCTATACTAACCTCCACCAGGTTGCAAATTAAAAATATTTTTTTTCTGCATCTAGCTCTGAAAAAATATTTAGGCTTCTAGCAGTGTGTGGGACTTGGTCTATTAGTCCATCTATACTGACCTCCATCAGGTTGGAAATTAAAAATAATTTTTTTCTGCATCTAGCTCTGAAAAAATATTTAGGCTTCAAGCAGTGTGTGGGACTTGGTCTATTAGTCCATTTATACTGACCTCCATCAGGTTGCAAATTCAATATAATTTTTTTCTGCATCTAGCTCTGAAAGAATATTTAGGCTTCTAGCAGTGTGTGGGACTTGGTCTATTAGTCCATCTATACTGACCTCCATCAGGTTGCAAATTCAATATAATTTTTTTCTGCATCTAGCTCTGAAAAAATATTTAGGCTTCTAGCAGTGTGTGGGACTTGTTCTATTAGTCCATCTATACTAACCTCCACCAGGTTGCAAATTAAAAATAATTTTTTTCTGCATCTAGCTCTGAAAAAATATTTAGGCTTCTAGCAGTGTGTGGGACTTGGTCTATTAGTCCATCTATACTGACCTCCATCAGGTTGCAAATTCAATATAATTTTTTTCTGTATCTAGCTCTGAAAAAATATTTAGGCTTCTAGCAGTGTGTGGGACTGTTCTATTAGTCCATCTATACTAACCTCCACCAGGTTGCAAATTAAAAATATTTTTTTTCTGCATCTAGCTCTGAAAAAATATTTAGGCTTCTAGTAGTGTGTGGCACTTGGTCTATTAGTCCATCTATACTGACCTCCATCAGGTTGCAAATTCAATATAATTTTTTTCTGCATCTAGCTCTGAAAAAATATTTAGGCTTCTAGCAGTGTGTGGGACTTGGTCTATAAGTCCATCTATACTGACCTCCATCAGGTTGCAAATTCAATATAATTTTTTTCTGCATCTAGCTCTGAAAAAATATTTAGGCTTCTAGCAGTGTGTGGGACTTGGTCTATAAGTCCATCTATACTGACCTCCATCAGGTTGCAAATTCAATATAATTTTTTTCTGCATCTAGCTCTAAAAAATATTTAGGCTTCTAGCAGTGTGTGGGACTTGGTCTATTAGTCTATCTATACTGACCTCCACCAGGTTGCAAATTAAAAATATTTTTTTTCTGCATCTAGCTCTGAAAAAATATTTAGGCTTCTATCAGTGTGTGGGACTTGGTCTATTAGTCCATCTATACTGACCTCCATCAGGTTGCAAATTCAATATCATTTTTTTCTGCATCTAACCCAGCCAATACTTTTGGCCTAATACCACAGTTTGGCCACTCAGCTGTGCTCGGTTCCCATCCATTGTTTTTTTGTGCAAACAACTCCAGAGTTGTGAATTAGTTAACCACCAAAATGAGTGGAAAAAGGCCTGCTGCAGGTGGAAAGGGGAATAGGCGTGTTGGGAAGGGGAAAAAAGGTTGTGTCCGTGGAGTAGGTGTTAAAGCAACAGTAACATCTGCAGAAGAAAGACCATCTTCCAGCCAAACTAAAATGTCTACTTCTTTTAGTGAACAATGTGATAAGATCCCTTTCTTACGGCCGCTCCAATCGCTACAAATTCCAGATGAGGCACAAAAACAGCAGGTGCTTCAACGGATATCAAGTGCTCCTTTAAGTGGGCTCTCCTCCACCTCAACTTCAACATCACAAATACTCCAGTCCTCAGAGGTGTCACCCCAATTGCACTTGCTTCCTCACAGCTCCCAAGTCTCCAGCTGCCCGTCTGAGTATGGGGTAGAACAGATGGTTGAGTCTGCAGAGCTGTTTACTCATACTATAGCCTGGGAATCAGAGGTCGGCTCCGGAGCTTCTGTGAATCCAGACGAGGAAATGATCTGCACTGATGCCCAGAATCTTTATGAGTCGGATCCAGGACCAGACACAGAAGGTTCTGACCATAATGTAGACCCTCGTTCCCAAACTGTAACTCCTGTTGGTGGAGACAATGAGGAAGACGATGATGAGAGTCAAATACCTGATTGGAGCGACAACTTTAGTTTTTTGTCAGGGCAGGAACAGGTTGGCTCTGAGGACGACGGGTGTGATAACACACAGGGTGATGATGATGAGGTTGGAGATCCCACTTACTGTCAACCCACAGTCAGCCAAGAGATGAGGTCAGCAGAGGAGGTGGAGGAGGATGCTAGTGACGACGAGGTCAGGTTGCGCCTTCCTGGACAGAGACGTAGTACTGGAAGCACGTCAACAACTGCATCCTCAAACACAACTCTGCCTCTCACCACAAGTCGTGGTGGCTCTTCAGGTCGCATGGGTGCTAAGCCTTGCATAGCCTGGGCATTTTTTCAGATCGATAAAGATGACCCAACTCGTGTTATCTGTAACATTTGTCAGCAAAAACTAAGTAGAGGCCAAAAAATACATAGTTTGAGTACTTCGTTTGAGTACTTCATGCATGAACCGGCACATGGATATGAAGCATAAGTTGCAGTGGGAAGCTCACTGTGCTACAATGCGGCCTAGCCGGCCGAGCCAACCACCGTCTGCCACATCTTGTGCATCCACGGCCTCTTCATCCTCTGTGACTGGGGGGACAGCGGTCACACCTGTTTTGGGACGCAGACCTGCCACCTCTTTACCCGCAACAGCCAGCGTGATTGGCAGGTCATCATTTTCTTTGGAGGTGGAAACACCAGCTGGTGTTCAGCGCTGTCCGACATCGATAGCACCACCTTTGGATCAAGGCAACCTAACATGTCCGCCTGCATCTTCCTCACAGACCGGCAGTTTGCCGGGGACACCCTTCTCAACCCCGTCTAAGCACAACAGCCAGCCCTCGGTCCCTCAGATGTGGACAAGTAAAAGACCATTTCATCCTAGCCATGAGAAAGCTAAGAGGTCGAATTTCACCATCTGCAAGCTCTTGGCTACAGAAATGCTGCGTTTCCGCCTGGTGGACACAGAGGATTTTCGAGACCTTATGTCCGTCGCAGTGCCCCAGTACCAGATGCCCAGTCGGCACTACTTCTCAAAGAAAGGTGTGCCTGCGCTCCACCAGCATGTCGCACACAACATCACCGCTTCTTTGAGAAACTCTGTGTGTGACAGGGTGCATTTCACCACAGACACTTGGACGAGTAGGCATGGACAGGGGCGTTACATGTCGCTGACTGGGCACTGGGTAACTATGGTGACAGCAGGACAAGGGGCTGCTGTCCAAGTCTTGCCGTCCCCACGAGTTGTGCGTCAATCCTCTTTATCTCAAAGTTCCTCCACTGCTTCTGCCTCCTCAACCTCCTCTCTGTCCTCCACCTGCACCCAAAGCCTGTCTGGTCATGCCACAAGCTTTCTAACTGCGCAGAAGGGATCCTGCACACCTCCTTACTATGCTGGCAGCAGGGCTCAACGTCATCAGGCGGTTTTTACTTTGAAATGTCTGGGAAATGTGAGTCACACAGCTGAGGAGTTGTGGTCAGCTCTGGAGAACCAGTTTCATGAATGGTTGTCTCCACTGGACCTGAAACCAGGGAAGGCCGTGTGCGACAATGCTGCAAAGCTGGGTGCAGCCCTTCGCCGGGGCAATGTCACACACGTGCCTTGCATGGCTCACGTGTTGAACCTGGTTGTCCAGCAATTTTTAGCCCACTATCCCGGACTAGATGGCCTTCTGCAGAGGGCACAGTCGCTGTGTGCTCACTTCCGCCGTTCGCATCCCGCAGCTCAGCGACTTACATCTCTACAGAAGTCGTTGGGCCTGCCACTTCACCAGCTAAAATGCGATGTGCCTACCCGGTGGAATTCAACTCTGCACATGTTGCAGCGACTGTGGCAGCACCGACAAGCCCTGGTGCAATACTTTCTGACGTATAGCCTGGGCCAACGAGATCCAGAGGTGGGGCAAATCACGCTGGAGGAGTGGTCTCAGATCAGGGACCTATGCACCCTTCTGCACAGTTTTGAAATGGCAACGAAGATGTTTAGTGCTGACGATGCCATTATCAGCCTGACTATTCCGGTGATTTACGTGCTGGAGCACATGTTAAACAGAATTCGGAGTCAGGTGGTGGCACAAGAGGAGGTGGAGGAAGTAGAGGAGGAGGAGTTGTATGCGGAAGGGCTAACATCTGCAAGGTCCAGACGGTCGGCAGCACCAAGGCGGCAGGCATGTGAGGGTGGGGGAGATGGTTTTACCAGGGCACATGGTAGCAGCCAAACTAGTGAGGAAGGTGCAGGAGCCCAGGAAGAAGTGGAGGACGAACTGATGGAAGACTCATCAGATGAGGGAGACCTTGATCACATTTCTGTTGTGCGAGGTTGGGGGGAGAGGACAAAGGAAGGAAGCATGATTGTTACCTCGCCACAAACACAACAGGGACTTTGTGCTCCTGGATGCGCAAGACACATGAGTGCCTTCTTGCTGCACTACCAGCAACATGACCCTCGAATTGTGAGAATTAGAAATAATCCTGACTACTGGGTTGCCACACTGTTAGATCCCCGGTACAAAAGTAAATTTGCAGAAATGATTCCTGCCATAGAAAGGGATGCACGCATGCAGGAGTATCAGCAGAGACTGTTGCAGAATCTTACATGTGCTTTTCCACAAAACACCAGTGGTGCACGTAGTGAATCTCACAGTTCCAACTTGCCAACCATGGGACCGTCGAGTGTTCAGCACTCAAACCGTAACAGAAACACAATATCTGCTGGTAACATCAATTTTGCGGGATCATTTCACCACTTTTTTAGCCCATCCTTTGCAAGGCCATAGGAGACAAGAAGTCTGACACATAGTCAATGCCTATAGGCGATGGTACAGGAGTATCTCCAAGTAAACATTGAAGCCATGACTGTGTCACTAGACCCTTGCTCTTTTTCAGCTTCCAATCTGGATAAATGGCCAGAGCTCGCCACTTACGCCTTGGAGATCTTGTCATGCCCCACAGCCAGCGTTCTGTCTGAACATGTGTTCAGCGCTGCTGGTGGTGTGCTGACAGATAAGCGCACGCGGCTCTCCACTGATAATGTAGACAGACTCACGTTCATAAAGATGAACAAATCATGGATCCAAAACGACTTTTCTACCCCTGTGTCATCCTGGGGAGAGTAAAAGCTTGATGATTTGTTAAAATCACCTCACCAACCGTTTTAAGCTTTCAAATTACTAATCATGTTTATCTGTATCTTGACTGGAAAATAATTTGGGCTTTGTAGCAGTGTGCAGTACTGATTCTATTAGGCCATCTATACTAAGCTCCACCAGATTTAAAATTAATAATAATTTTTAGCTGCATCTAGCCCGGAAAATAATTTTGGGGCTCCTAGATGCGCAAGACACATGAGTGCCTTCTAGCTGCACTACCTGCAACATGACCCTCAGATTGTCAGAATTCGAAGTAATCCTCACTACTGGGTTGCCACACTCATAGATCCCCCACACTCTTCGATCAACCTTTTCATTTTAATAAAGAACAAAAAAATGGTCATTTTTGAAATTATAAGCATTAGCAGGTTATTACAAACTGAAATCAAACAGTTTTCAACTCAAAACTTTATTCTAGGTGATGTTACATTTGCACATAGGACCCCTTGTTCAAAAGGAGCTTCTGAACTGTCTCGTCCATTGAATTTGTCAGGTTTTGGATGGTTTCTGCTTCAATTGTTTTGCATGAGGACAGAATACCCTCCCAGAGCTGTTGCTTAGATGTGAACTGCCTCCCGCCATCATAGACACTCCTTTTGATGATGCTCCAGAGGTTCTCAATGGGGTTGAGGTCAGGGGAGCATGGGGGTCACACCATAAGTTTGTCCCCTTTTATGCCCATATATGCCAGAGATGCAGATGTGTTATGTGCAGCATGAGACAGTGCATTATCATGCATGAAAATGATCTTGCTGTGCAATACACGGTTCTTCTTATTAAACCATGGCAGGAAGTGCTGTTTGAGAAACTCCACATACATTATGGAGTTCATCTTTACCCCTTCAGGGATCCTAAAGGGGCCGACAATCTCTCTCCCCATGATTCCAGCCCAAAACATTACTCCACCTCCTCCTTGTTGGCACCGTAGCCGTGTTTGCGTGGGGTGTCCATCAACCAGCCATCCTCCACTCCATCCATCTGGACCATCGACCATTCCCTCTTGCTGTGACAAGACCAACCTCTTCCACTTAGGGGAGAAAGAGACATGAAATCCAATGCCTCTTGTTGGCCCTAGGCCCTGAACTTCAGATTTTTCCTCGTACTGTTTAGAGACTTGAAAGTGATAGGACCCTTTGCTGCCTATGCATCCACTGACCTTGAACCTGTCACACCCACTAACACTGTCTGAGACTTTCCTCCAACAAGGAAGTGCTTCCCCTTTCTATCTGATCTAACCCTTCCCAATATGTGGGCTATTCCCAACCATATCTTACCCCGACTGCTGCAAAATGTATCCCTATGTCTTCAACTGGTTCCCCTACAGACAACCCTCCCCAATTCCAGGGATGGCATTGAGGTAAACCTCCAGGAAACAGAGGCACAAACCGGCAATAAGGATAAAATGCTGATTTATATATAAAAACAATAACAATAAAATACGTCTTTAACATTTGACACAGCATCTTCTTCTAACCCCCTTACATAATCGCAGGTGCCGCTCATTGCCATGGTACCCTGAGGTCATCTGATGACCCCAGGATACGGTGACCTGTGAGATCCAGCTATAAGTCGAGTATCACAGGCTCTGTCAGTGAGTTACTGACATGTCTCCGGCACTGCAGTACACGAGTACTGCAGTGCATGAGACCAGTGATCAAAGTAAAATTTAGACATGTCCCACCATAGGACTAAGTGAAAAAGTAAAAAAAGTTAAATAAAATGTGTAAAAAAGTAAAAAACATAAAAAAGTGCAGAAAAATCAAGAAAGGCCGTTTTGCCATTAAAAGCGCAGCTTTTGTGATAAAACAAAGATTAAAAAAAAGTACACATAATTGGTATCACCGCATCCAAAATGACCTGATCTATAAAACTGGCACATTATTTATTATGTACGGTAAATATTGTAAAAAAATAATCAATAGCACACCAAAAATGTCGCTTTTCCTCATACTGACACACAAAAAATTGAATAAAAAGTGATCAAAAAGTCAAATGTGAAAAAACTGGACTGAAAAAACACCAAAGCATCCTGCAAAAAACAAGCCCTAATTTGGCTTATTCAGGAAAAAGTAAAAAAGTTATAGCTTTCAGAATATGGTGATTCAAAAACAAATTCATTTTTGTTAAATATTGTTTTTAGTCTGTAAAAACAACAAAGCATTAAAAAAATATATAAATCAGGTATCGCTGTAATCGTACTGACCCAAAGAACAAATTGGTCTTATCGCTTTTACCGCACAGTGAACGGCGCAAAAAAAAAAGATAAAAACAATTAGTGAATTGCTGGTTTTAATTCATTCTGTCTCTGAAAAATCTGAATTAAAAGCAATCAAAAAAACATTATGTACCTCAAAATGATACCGAAAAGAATATCCAAGATGTGGTGCAAAAAATAAGCCTCAGAAAGCTCTGTTCGCCTAACGATAAAAAAAAGTTACAGCTCTCAGTATACGGCGACAAAATGATTACTTTTTTTAAAATAAAAAATATTTTTACTATGTGATAGCAGCAAAACATAAAAAAAATATAGAAATCTGGTATTGCTGCAATTGCACCGACCAGAAGAATAAAGCCATCCTATCACTTATATCACACGGTGAACCGCGCAAAAATAAAAATAAGAACTATTCTTGTACTGCTGTCTATATGTTCATTCCACCTCCTAAAAATCAGGGCTCGGCTCATATTTATTCTGGGCTCTCCACTGAGCGCTTACGGGTTTCTATGTAAATCCCCTAAATCGTGATTCAGACAAAACCCCTGACAGAATCACTCACTTATGAGGCACATGGAGTCACTTTGGAACTCTCTGTTCCAGCAGTGTCCCATTATTTTAGACTTCTTTTTAGCGCAGAAGAGTGGACGACCACAGTTCTCAGAATGCCTAAAAAGATGGATACCACTGAAGCTGACGCCAAACGGACTCCAAAGTATCTCCATCTGACTCATTATGGTGGGTGGTTCCGTCGGGGTCTGAATCACATTTTTGTGGGATTTGCATGGGAACCCCTATGTAAGTACTCTCAAGAATGTGATTCCAGCCTTATATTGGAAGGGATCAAAAAATGTTATGTATTTCAATAAAAACAATTTGATGAAAAAATGTTATGTACCCCAAAATGTTACCAATAAAAACCTTAATTTATCCTGTACAAAACCAGCCCCCACTCAGGTCCGTCATCTGTCACTGGAAATATAAGGGTTCTCACATTACTGGTAGAACAAAGACTCTGGAAAACTGACATGGCTCCCACCCCCCAAAAATAAAATCCAGTGAAATTTGCACTCCCAAATACAAATGCCCCCTTCTTCTGAGCCCCATTGTACGTAAACCACAGTAAGCTGCCACGTGTTTGGCATTACTTAGTAGGGAGAGCCCAATTAACAAGTTACAGCGTGCGTGTCACCCGAAGCACAAGCTAGGCACAATGTGTGGGGGCACTACAATACACTATATGGTAGCACAATGTATGGGCACTAAACTGGCAGATTTGCAATTCTCCAGAATAAAGCATGGTGTGGATGTTAGAAAATAGTCACTGCAGTCGTAGAGGAATTCATTGAGAAGTGTGATTTCTACAATGGGGTTACTTTTGGGGTTTTTATGTTTTTTTCTGGCACCTTAGCGGCTCCACAAATGTCACGCAAACTATTCTAGCAAAATCTGTGCTCCAAAAGCCAAATAGAGCTCCTTCATCCCAGCCCTGATGTGTGGCCTAACCGTAGTTCCTGACGACATATTGGGCATTACCGCGTTTGGGAGAAATTGCGCAATAAATTGTGGGGTCCAGTTCACCTATTAAGCCTTGTTCAACTCACAAATTTGCAGAAAATAAAAAAAATTACATTTTTACCACTAAAATATTATATTTCCACATCACAATGCACAATGTTATAAAATTCTGTGGGTTAAAATACTCACTACACCTTCAGATAAAATCCTTAAGCAGTGAAGTTTCCAATAAGTGGGGGTTTCTGCTGATCTGGCACCTCAGGGGCTTGGCTAATGGAGCCCACAGTCTATTCAAACGGAGTCTACGTGGACAACCACATATGGGGTACTGCCATGTTTGGTAAAAATTGCATAAAAAATTATGGGGTTTATTTTCTGCTATTACGCCTCATGGAAATGATAAATTTGGTGCTAAAACAGTATTTTAGTGGAAAAAAAATATTTTTTGTTTTCACATATAAATGTTATAAAGTTTTGTGAATCACCTGTAGGTTAAAAATGCTCAATACACCCATAGATGAATTCCTTGAGGGGTCTAGTTCCTGACATGGCTTTCACAATCTATTGCAGACAAATTTTTCCTCCAAAAATCAAATAACGCTCTTTCCTTTCCGAGCCCTACCATGTGCCCAGACAGTAGTTTTTGAACACATATGGGGTATCTTCCTGTTCGGAAGATATTGCATAACAAATTATGGGGTCTGTTTTTCCTATTATCCATTGTGAAAATTACAAATTTGGGGCTAAAATAACATTTGGGCCGAAAAAAAACTTTATTTTTGTTTTCACATCCACATTTTAAAAAGTTTTGTGAAGCACCTACAGGTTCAACAAGCTCAACATCCCATAAATGAATTCCTTGATGGCCTAGTTTCCAAAATTGTGTCCCTTGTGGGGGTTTTCTGCTGTTCTGGTAGCTCAAGAGCTCTGCAAATGAGACATGGTGTCTGCAATCTATTCCTGCCCGGTGCCAAAACAAAATTTTTCAACTACATGCGGGGTATTGCCATGCTCAGAAGAAAGTAGGTAACAAACTGTGTGGTCCAATTTTTCATGTTACCTCTTGAAAAGTGAAAAATTTAGGACTAAAGCAACATTTTTGTGAAAAAAATGAACATTTTCACTATGATGACCTAATGTTATCAATTCTGTATAATACCTGTGAGTTCAAAATGATCACTATACACTGGATAAAATCCTTGAGGGGTGTAGTTTCCAAAATGGGGACATTTGTGGGGGATTTCTGCTGTTTGGCTGTGCAAATGTGACAGGGTGTCCACAATCTATTTCAGCCAAATTTGTGTTCTAAAATTCAAATGTTGCTCATTCCCTTCCGAACTCTGCCGTTTGTTCAAACAGAACTTTTTGACTACATGTGGGGTATTGACATGCTCAGAAGAAAGTCGGTAACAAACTTTGTAGTCCACTTTTTCATTTTACCACTTGCAAAAGTGAAAAATTTTAAGCTAAAGCAACATTTGCGTGAAAAAAATGAAAATTTTCAATATGCAGACCTAATGTTATCAAATTCTGTGTAGTACCTGTGAGTTCAAAATGTTCACTATACCCCTGAATGAAATCCTTGAGGGATGTAGTTTCCAAAATGGGGTCACTTGTGGGGGTTTTCTGCTGTTTGGGCACATAGGGGCTGTGAAAATATGACATGGCGCCCACAATCTAGTTCAGACAAATTTGTGTTCCCAAATTCAATTCCCTTTTGAGCCCTATCGTTTGTCCAAACAGAGGTTTCTGGTCACATATGGGGTTTCAATGCCAACAGAAGAAAGTGGATAATATATTGTGAGGGCCATTATCTTGTGTTATTCCTTTTGAAAATAAAAAAAATTGGGGCTAAATCAACATTTTAGAGTAAAAATAAGAATTTATTTTTTTTCATTCAGCTTTTGCATTAATTCCTGGGCAGCACCTGAAGTGTTAAAAAATGTACTGACAGCAGTTTTGAAGTATTTGAGGGGTGCGGTTTATAAAATTGTATCACATTTGGTGAGTTTCCAATATATAAGCCCCTCAAAGTTCATTTAAGTCTGAATAGGTCCCTAAAGAAACAGGTTTTGTAAATTTCTTGAAAAAATTAGAAATTGCTACTAAACTTTTAACCCTTTTAACATCCTTAGAAAATAAAATAACATCTGAAAAATGGTGTACATGTAAAGTAAGCATTTGGAAATGTTATTTATTAATTATTTTGTACTGCATAACTAACTGGTTTAAGGATATAAAGACTGAAAGTTTGAAAATTGCGAATTTTTCAAAATTATCGCCAAAATTCAGATATTTTCACAAATAAGTGCAAAACATATTATCGATCTAAATTTACCACTAATAAAAAGTACAATGTGTCATGAAAAAATAATCTCAAAATCACTGGGATACATTGAAGTGTTCCAGAGTGAAAATTGGCCAGGTCACTAAGGGGTTAAAAAATGAAGGTACTTACACAAATTGCCCAAATCGTAACAGCACAACAGCCAGCAACAAGGCGTACCCCTATATTGAGACCTTAAACCTTATATGCCTTTCTCAGGCTAAAAGCCTACAATATTAATATGCACTAAGTGCCTTCATTTTTTAACATATTTTCTATAACAGTAATGCAGTTCCAATTTCATATATTCAATGTTTGCATATTATAGCATTCTTAGGGGTCTTCTCCTTCTCTCTTCTTGCTACACTTCCTGGGGTTCTTTCAGAGGTACTCACCTTGTTCTTGACTAGGCATCGGCCACGTCACCAGACGCCAGCTGTCCGGTGACAGTGGGACTGGGAAGGGCTCTGCCAAAGTCCCCCTTCCATTTACTGGGAGCTAGGTGAAGAGTATTACCGGCCCTCAAGGGCTGGCCTAGCTGGGCAGCTTGTGCCAAGTGCGTCTGTGGCTGTGCTTTTGCTGGTTTGGTGCCAGTTTTGCTGGGTCTCTCTGCTTTAGTGCATAACACTAACCCACATTTAGCGTCCACATGTTTGGAATTACTGTAGCGATGAGAGCCCGCTTAATTTACTGGTACATGTCTCTAGAAGCATGAGCTGGGCATAATGTACTGGGCACTACAACGTACTGGGCACTACAATGTACGGGCACTATAATGGCAGATTTACAATTTTCACTCAGCAACATCCACTGCTGCTTGTTCCTGGAATACATCCATAGAGTCAAAGTCATCCCTACACCTGTAGATAAATTACCAGAGGGGTGTAATTGCCAAAATGAGGTCACTTGAGGGAGATTCTGCTCTTCTGCACTTAGGGACACATTATACTGTATGGAGGACTATGTGGGGCCCAGTATACTGTATGGAGGGCTATGTGGTGCCCATAATACTGTATGGAGGTGTGGTGCCCCTGCGGGTTCAGTCGCCACAGAGGTACTGCATCTCACCCAGAGGTGTGGTACCCCACTCTCAGGTAAGGAGGGAGTACTACCCGGGACCCACCCACCTACATCCAACACTTCACCATTCCAGACCAGCAGGAGGGACAAGATGCACTAATCCACTGCTGAGCCCTGTCCCTGGTTGGAAGGGGGGAACCAAGAGAGGGGGAACCATGTAGTGGGTGTGGGTGGAGGAAGAAGATCAGGGGAGCACCATCAGGAAGAGTATAAGAAGGAGGGGAACCATCTAGAAGGAGTTCAGTCATGTGAGTAAAGAGGAGAAACAGTGGGGAGTGGGAGCTCAGAAGGAGCTCTGCTCAGGAGAGAGGAGTGGGCCTAGTCTGAGAGGCCCAGGAGAGAGAGAGAGGACGGGAGCAGAGGGAAGGCCCCAGAGACAGAGGGGATCCCAGGGGCACGGTGAGGGCAAGAAGCCACCCATGCTCCCGAATCTACACGGACATGGAGGGATCAGGCCACAGAGGGGACCGGCCCCTAAACTAGTGGAGAACAACCAGGCTCAGCTAGATAACCGGAGGCTGCTGTACTGGCAAGGTGCAGAGGCCAACCACCACAATTACATCGCTGAAAAGGTGGCTGCGTAGGGTCCAGGGGACTGCACGTCACCTGACAAGACCCGAGGCTACTTGCTTGGGACACTGATTGTGAGGCGCAGGGCAGGAGGGCGAGAGCCAGTGCAGGGAAGATGACCGAGAAAGGAACATAGAATGGGGTCCCATTTAAGTACTCCTGAGAGACTTGAGAGTTGATGAACCCCTTCCCTGATGAACACAGGACGACGTGGGAGGTTACATACTGGCCTTGGTAACCTGGAGTCTTGAACAACTGTGAGTAAACCTTGAAGACTGCACCCCACTGTGTCCTGGAATTATTGCTGCGCCATCACCAGCCCTGCATTACACCTCACCAACAACATCTACCTCATAAAATACCTATATTCTGCCCTGGAGCTAAGCTCTGCCTGTGGAGAGCTGAACCAACTCTGCTGCGTCACCATCAGCTCCAGTGGATCTGCACCGCAGCGGCGGCCCCATATAGCTGCATACCACAGGTGGCGTCACAAACATTATCTCTAAAAACTTTATTCCCCTTTTACTACCCCTTTAATTGACCGCCCTGGGTCACGGACCGGGTCACTGCCACCGTGACATCCCCCAGCACCGACCGGCCCGGCTACCGAGTAACCCACGGCCCAGGGGGCGCGTGAGAGGACTATGTGGTGGCCATAATACTGTATGGAGAACTATGTGGTGGCCATAATACTGTATGGAGGACTATGTGGTACCCATAATACTGTATGGAGGACTATGTGGTGCCCATAATACTGTATGGAGGACTATGTGGTGCCCATAATACTGTATGGAGGACTATGTGGTGCCCATAATACTGTATGGAGGACTATGTGGTGCCCATAATACTGTATGGAGGACTATGTGGTACCCATAATACTGTATGGAGGACTATGTGGTGCCCATAATACTGTATGGAGGACTATGTGGTGCCCATAATACTGTATGGAGGACTATACTGTCCGGTCTAAAATGAAAACTTTTGACTCCCCCAGGACACGCACTGCGCTGCGAGAATTCGCCGGTTTCTGAGCTATTGCAGAATTTACAATAGATATTACTCATGTAATGGAATCTTTGGCATTGTACTATGTCTATATTTATCTGCCGTATTTGTGCATCATTTATTAGTATCTGTTATTTTCATCCAGAAAAGTGGGCTGCTTTTCTACTCACTTTGTCATCCATGTGCAGCCATTTGTTTTTCCTCAGCAACTGAACAGAACTTTAATGTATCCATAAATATTGGAGTCAATTCGCAGCATGATACAATTTTTTTCCTCAGCCTGAATCGGTATGAGAAAAAAAATGTTTCTCTTCACAGCCTCATTGCATAACATCGGTCAGTGTGCTATCTGATAAAAAAAATCGGATAGCAAACGCTTGCTTTATACGCTTGTTTGCACAAGCCCTTGGCGGCATTGGACTTCTGGATTGTCATTATTGGTTTATTATTTTCTACATTCCTATGGGCAAATAAAAATAAATCTTGAAAAACCTGTTTAAATGGGTTATTCCAAGTTTGGAAGTTATCCGCTATCTTCTGGACAGGGGATGACTTTCCGTTTACTTTGGATCTGACCACTGGGACCCCCACGATCCTGAGAACTGGAGCTCTGAAGAGCACTATGTGAATGGAGCTGTGGTTGATCATCCGCACTGCTGCGCCATTTACATGTGGCTCTTCAAATAACTCCTTTAAGAGAGTGATGAAGGGCATGACATAGTATAACAAAATTCACTGATCAGGGGTTAGAAGTGTTATAGTATGTGGGCTGGTGGGGTTTGACTGGCAAGGCTGCTTTTTTGTCACAGTACGGCCCTGGTGACAAGGCAGAGTGACAGGACAGAGTGACAAGGCAAAGTGAAAGGTAGAATGACAGGGCAAAGTAATAGGGCAGAATGACAAGGCAGTGTAACAAGGAAGCATGACCAGGGCAGAGTGTCAGGGCAGACTGACATGTCAGAGTGACAGGACAGGGTGACAGGACAGAGTGTCAGGGCACAGTGACAGGGAAGAGTGACAGGGCTGAGTGGTAGGGCAGAGTGATAGGGCAGAATTGCAAGACAGAGTGACAGGGCAGTGTCACAGACCTGCACATCCCGGAACTCCCCACTCCTTACAGTCAGGTCCAGACACAGGTCAGTGATTAGACCATGCCAGACTTACAGCAGACATCTACACCAAGGCTCCAGTCCTTGTGTGAAACAGTCCTCTCCCCAGAAAAATAATGTTTCAAGTCCTGAGCTTCCTACTCTCCCCTTCACATAACAGAAGGACTGAAAGCAGTGCAGTGCAGAACTGCAGTACGTATACTGTGCTGATGCAGGACGATCTAGTTCAGCAGCAGGGAATAATTTCCTCCTCCTCAATGCTGCCTTCAGTCTTCCCTATGTACACTGTGCATGTATGAATGCGGAGAAAGGTAGGTCCAGCAACCGCAGGAAATAGTAGAAAAAAATATAGCAAATCGAAAACATCACATTTAATGGTCTACGCGTTTCGAGCTATGTAGCTCTTAGTCCTGATAAAGTATGTCTCAAAAGAAGCAAATATATAGCACTTGTCACACAAAAAGGGCATATTAAAAAAAGCCTATTATATCTAGGAAATATATTAACCCTAAATGACCTGAAATGAAAATCATGTAAAGCATTTAATAAAGTAGCATTAATTGAATTAAAGCACACGTCAGCAGGATTGTGCTCAGTAAACTACATACACTGTCAGATGGGCGACATTACACTGATTAAAATGATACCATGGTTGATGAAATCTGTCCTGTGGTTCTTGTGTAATCTTTACTTTCAGTTTGGAGATAATGATATACTCGTACTCCAGGGCGGCCTGTGGGGGGTGCTCTATCTGGTGCTCTGCTTACATATTCATCTGTATGCTCTTATGACCGCTCACTGTGCCTTCACTGCCCTGCCTCCTATTTTACCTAGCCCTGCACTGCTAGATGCATTATGTAAATGAGCTTTCTTTTTGTCACTGCCTCACTCTGCAGCTCATTCTGTCTGCCCTCACCTCTGCAAAAAAACACACCCTCCATCCCCTCAGAAAAACATCAGAATGACTTACAAGTCTGGAGGGAGACACAGAGGGGAGTTTAAAAAAGTTTAAAAAATACTTTTTTTTACCACTAGGTGGCACAGCCCCCTTCAATGTGCCACCCTAGGCACCAG